>NC_044324.1:147507182-148994770 GCF_007399415.2 Gopherus evgoodei
CAGGTATAAATAAGTGTGCTAGCAAGCAAGCTGGAGATAACGAGGTCAGTTCAATCAGGGAGGATGAGGCCCTGTTCTAGCAGTTGAGGTGTGAAAACCAAGAGAGGAGAAACTGGTTTTGTAATTGGCAAGCCATTCACAGTCTTTGTTCAATCCTGAGCTGATGGTGTCAAATTTGCAGATGAACTGAAGCTCAGCAGTTTCTCTTTGAAGTCTGGTCCTGAAGTTTTTTTGCTGCAGGATGGCCACCTTAAGGTCTGCTATAGTGTGGCCAGGGAGGTTGAAGTGCTCTCCTACAGGTTTTTGTATATTGCCATTCCTAATGTCTGATTTGTGTCCATTTATCCTTTTCCTTAGAGACTGTCCGGTTTGGCCGATGTACATAGCAGAGGGGCATTGCTGGCATATGATGGCGTATATTACATTAGTGGATGTGCAGGTGAATGAACCAGTGATGGTGTGGCAGATCTGGTTAGGTCCTGTGATGGTGTCGCTGGTGTAGATATGTGGGCAGAGTTGGCATCGAGGTTTGTTGCATTCAGGGAGGAAAAGCAAGGGCAAGGATCACACTAAACTGATAAGATCTGCATTTTAATTTAATTGTAAATGAAGCTTCTTAAATATTTAAAAAATCTTATTTACTTTACATACATCAGTAGTTTAGTTATATAATATAGACTTAGAGAGAGAGGCCTTCTAAAAATGTTAAAATGCATGACTGGCACGTGAAACCTTAAAATACAGTGAATAAATGAAGACTTGGCACACCACTTCTGAAAGGTTGCAGACCCCTGTGTTAAGGAAATGAAATCTTCACCAAAGCTATGCAGAAAAAAGGCTTGCTTATCCTCATCAGATAATTTATCATTGCAATATTTTCATATGAGAGAGACAAGGCAAATGAAGTGATGTCTCATATTGGACCAACTTCTGTTGGTGTAAGGATAAATTTTCAGGCTTCACAGAGCTCTTCTTCAGGTTCGAAGAAGGAAATCAGATAGTTCAAGCTAAACACAAGGTGGAACAGATTGTTATGCATAAGGGGTTCACACGCTTTGCAGGATACCACTTAAAATGAAGTGGGCAATTTACGCGTCTTTTTACATGAGACAGCCACAGCTCAAGTTTATACTGCAGTTCTTGCTGTCTCAAAAGGGATTCTTGCTACACCTTTGCCAGCACCCTTTGAAAGGTGAAAAAACAAAATGCTATTATGTGACACATTTGCCAAACAATCTATAATTCTTTTGTTATCTTGTGTCATCTGTCACAACCTTTAACTTTGTGGTTTCCCAGGAAATATCCCATGACCCATCACTTCACAATCTCATCAAAGCCCTTTCAATAGCTATATCTGAAACGGACAACCAGCTGAAATGGTAAATAAATAAATAAATAAAGTAATGCAAATTGTGAGCCTCTCAAGTCATGGTACATTACAGAGAATCTCATCAGTTAATGATATTGCATAATACAATTAAAAACCACTAGCATAAATAAAATTCCTAAGGAAGGACAGACTTTATGTAGTGCAGGGAATAATCTTCAAAACTCTAATAAGTTGGTATTGTCTGAATCATAAGATTACAGAACCAAATTCTGATTTTCTGCTGGTTTGATATCAGTGGAACTCCATTTATTGCTCTAGATTTTCTCCTTATTTACACTGGCATGAGATCAGAATCAAAACCATATATTTCTGTAAAGTTAAATTGGACTTTAACTGACTTGTGCTCATATAAATGATAGAAATATAAATAAATAGGAATCAATTAGCTGAATTCTTCCCTCTATTACAATGATGCACTTCTCAGTGGGAGTGGCAAGGGTATAAACAAGGATAGAATTTTGAATACCATTTTAATTATTTTTTCCAAAATACTACACATACAATTTGCAGAAAGAATAAATTCCATACAAAAGTCCAGAGAAGGAGAATTCATTAAGCTCATTCCAGGGATCAGCACTCAGCCTGAGATTTTCTTCCAGCTCCCTGTGCCCATGAGAGGTGGAAAGATTTGGGAGTTCAAAGTGCTCTTCAGTTTAAACTTATGGTTTTCCCTTATGCTATATCTGAGCTGTCAGTAAGTCAGCTATTGTTTGTTTTGCAGATCACTTTCTCCAGCAATGGAAGAGGAGTTGATCTACTGGTCAGTGAGTGCTGCTAAGTGCACACATTGTTTCTTTACATAGTATTACTCTTTTTCTTCTTAGTCTTCTTTTCTTAAACTTTGCACAAAGGCTCACACAATTTTTTTAAAATCACAGTCCATATAAAGAAAAAAATGTGAGAAAATCATTAGCTATGAGCAGAAAGTTTGCAAACAGCAAAACAGACAGAGCTCATCAAAATATTCATTTTGAAATACTCATATGAGTTCCAGTGGATTCCATAATATTTGTAAAGCACCAAGAGATATGTGGATGGAAGATAAAATTATTATTGCTTTTATTATATTTTTATATGTTCAAAATATTGACTTCTTAACCCCTCCCCATCAACCTGTATTTTTCCCCGGTAAACCAAATTTGTAAGGAGTTTCAGAGATATTTTACTAAGTATCAACCTTTCACCTTTGGAATTGGTTGGCTCTTCACCTAAGCAATACCTCAGTTGAAAGGAGCTGAAAATCTTTCCACCGAGTCAAAAGGCAAACCTCATTTCAAAGGATTCCCATGCTATTAAAGGCATATTGAGACACTGACAGCAGACTCCTTTACAGCATGGAGGACTTCGTAAATGCTGACAGGTTCTGCTAGAGCAGCCCTGGGACTTTCATGAGGCTGCTGTGAATATGTTTGGGATGTGACAAAGCTGCTCAAGTGCTCTGTCACCATTCTCTAGAGTGCTGCAGTGTAACACGGTGCTTTATGCAAAATACTGCTGAATGGAACCTCTCAGACTTCTTGTTGACTGGGGGACAGAAACTGCTGCTCAGGCCCAATGTGTTAATCAGCATGCAACACACTGGCTTGAGGATGCACCTCCAAGACTCAATATCTGCAAACAAGATATAAGCCCTAGTATTACTGACAGCTTTCACAGATTTTCTTGAAGAGCAAGGGATACGGCAGATACTTTTGTTTTCAAGGTTCCATGTCTCAAATACCATAAGGGGTGCGAATGTCTCATATACTAAAAATATGATCACTAGATCTGATATAACACTACTCTCATGACACTGATGGGCAGTGAGCTTGCTCAAAACACTAACTTCAGTGCTGCTGACAAAATTATATGAATCTCTCCATGGTGCTGTATCCGCCCTGGATGTCTGTGTGATTCTTAGACGTGCAGTTCCCTTGGCTCTTCAGTGGCACAACTGGAACTAAAGTGTATTTAGAACTACTCAGATTGTGTTGCCAGGAGCTGATTATGTGCTTTTTCCCTGGGGATATTGTTTCAGCCTAGGACCTGATCAGGAGAAACTGCAGTGAAGAAAAATAGAATCTCAGTTGAGGTCCACCTTTTGAGTGATATAAATGCCTACATGGAGGCAATATTTCATGTTTCATTATGAAGCACTTTTGAATTTAATATAATTTTGCAAATCTGTAAGATGGATTTTCTGTATTAGAAGGTCATTTAAAGTATGCTATATGAACTAACTTAGCAAGGAACAGTCATTCTGTAGGCAATATAGTATTTCAAGATATGGAATGCTCTGTATTTTTCTTCTGTTTAGCCATTTCTGTATTTTCCCATAGGAATTTCTGCTATTGACTATGCTTAGCTCAGACTCGTTTAAAATCTGTCCTAATAAGTGAGTAATGGATCCTGGCTTTTCAGTGCTATCTATTCATATAGTACATCTCTTGTCACAGTGACACACACTTTCCTTTACAGTACTTTGACTTGGCCCTTTCATGTGTCTTTTTAAACAAGTTCAGCATTGCTCTTCAGTAGAAGACATTGGCTCTCCCTTCTAAGATGATTTCTATAAGCACATGTAGTTCACCCAGCCCTTTAAAAAAAAAAAAATCCAGGCTGTTGGTACTGCTTAGAAGCTGATGGAAAGGTATCCTTTGGTGTTAATTCACTGATTGCCGTGTTGTTCTTGTTCTGCAATCATGAACTTCAAGTGTTCACATTATAAGAAAAGTGTCTCTAAAGGAGGATGGTAAAACTTGACTTGGTCACAAAAATAAATAATCAGTAAAACATAACAACACTCAAATCATGATCTCTGAAGGAAAGAAAATCAATAATTATGATAACATCTTTTTGGGAAAAGGAAAATTACTTTAGCAAATGCATATTTAATGACTTAGATACGATAATTAGACATCTACAGAACTGAAGGCAGTCACAACCGAGAGATCAAAGCTCATTTATAAAGTAATTAAGGCTCTAAAATATAATTGCTGCCTTAAGGAAACCACTAAAATAAAGGTTTTGTATCAAACTTTTAGAATTCTCTTTCTCTAAGCAGCATAGGATACATGCATATCACTAATCTGATCCTGCAAAATGGGACTGGAAATCTGATGAGAACAGATTTTCTTGCAAGATTTCTGGTATTAGGTGTTTTTGTTAGAGCAAGATATACCATGAACTCCATTCTTGTTGGGAAATTTCAGTGCCACTTCTGATTTTGGCTGAAATAAGGAAGTGCAAAAACTGAACTGTACCTCATCTGATCTGTGCAGAGAGGAGTACTCAACTTTTTCTGTATCACTGTCCTTGCCACTACCCTGGACCCAACAGAGGCCCATCACAGTGTTTGAGGCTCTGCACAATGAAAGAGAGAAAAATGGGCAGTGCCAGTGGGTTAGACAGAGAAAAGACAACATTGCCCCCTCCCTGGCCCAATGCATACCAAGGCCAGATTAATTTATCTGCAGAATTTCCCATTTGGAGCTCTAGGGGCTGCAGTAGCCAGGATGAATCCATGCTAGAGCAACTCAAATGGAGCCTCGCTGCCAGATACATGCAGGTCTGGTAAAACAGACAAAGCAGTGCAGGGGTGAAGACCTTTTATGGATCTGGCAAGTTTTAAGGCAGGGCCATGGCTTTTACCATGTGGGAAGAGATGTGGGGAACATTCCCTCTCTCCCCAACAGGGAAATGTTGGATTTCTTCATTAAGAGATCCTTGCAGAGACTTCCTACTAACTGCTCCCTCTCTTGAGTTTTAACATGGGAAGGAATGAGCCAGAGATTCCAATCTATGAAGAGTGTTTTCCCAGCTTTGAGGATGATTGGGGCCATATAAATATGAATATCTGAATAGCTTTTATAGTTATGACTGGATATCAGGTAGCCTTTTCGCCTCATCAGCTGATCTTAGTTTGATAACTACTCCAGTAAGATAACCATAAAAAACTACTTCTTAGTAAAAAGAACAAACACCATGAAGTCACCAGGTATCTAATATTCCCATTTAAAGGAAAAAAAAACATTGTGGGTATGGTTCAGTTGTTCATTTGAGCCATATCTGTGTTACTATCAATGCAGAGATTATTATATGGTGATCACCTTTAAAGAGAGAGTGAGTTAGACATCAGTGCTCTATATACATGCATAATGAGATGTCTGAAACAGAAATATGCTACTTATCTAAAAAGATATATGAGTGGAAAGACTAGTGGTACAGGCACTGCCCTAGGACTCAGGAGATCTGGATTCTCTTCCTTGATTTTACACATCCTTCCTGTGGTAGCTCAGGCAGTTCACTTATCCTCTGTGTCTCCATTCTTCATCTGTAAAAGGGGGATAATGATAATTTTGTGCTGAGGATATATTCTTTAATATTTAGGAGGCACTCATATTCTACTCTGGGTGCCATGTAAGTACCAACAGCCAAATTATTTCACCCTTATTCACACTGAGTATATCTGATTATACAATAAGGTACTTACTGTGAGTGAGGCGGCAGAATCTGGCCCCAAATAGGGGCATGAGTGCTCAGCAAACAGCACCTCCTTCTGCTATGTCAGAGAGAGTTTCCAAAATAATGTTGGACTCTTGCAGATCAGACTGGAGTGTCATGGAGCTGATAATGTTCTTACATTTACATAGCACCTTGTGGTTCATCCTAAAGCGCTTTCAATATAACGGATCATACACTGCCCCTAACACCCTTCCTCTAGGGGGTGAAAGATGGCAATTTGCATACCAGTGCTTAGCAATTTAAAAAAATCAGTGAAGGATGAGAAGTAAAGAATACTGTATCCTATTGCCACTGCAGGGGGAATTTTGATAAATGGCAGCATAGAATAAAGAACTGAATAACCTCCCCCCTCCCCTACCCAGCACTGACTTGGAGCCTTGAGCTGGCTCATTTCTGACTTGCTTGACTCAGAATACAAGAATCCCTTTGGCTGATGTCCTGGCCTGCATCAGATGGAGTAATGCAACCTGACCACCTGCTACTAATGTATTTTTCAACTCCCCTTTTAACCCTTCACTCATTTTTTTCATTCTATAAAGTATTGCGGGAGAGGTGATAGAGTTGAAAAAGTGAGACAGAAGATGTGGAAGGACAATAAAACATAAGGATGATGGGAAAAGAATTGAAGATGGAAACAAATAAGAGATGAACGAAAATAGAGAAGGGATAGAAATAGGCAAAACACACCAGTCTTTGAAATTTGTATACATAAACACACAGTCCCCAATTCAGCAAAGCTCTTAAGCACGTGCTTAAGTGCATTGCTACTCAGCAAGAACTTAAGCATTTTAAGTTAAGCATAGGCTTAAATGCTTTGTTGAAGCAGGGTCATGATGAAGATTTTAGTTGTGTGTTTTTTTAATAATATACCTCTTGAACAACCACTTCTGTTTTCTGTGGGTAAGTGTTCTCCCCTAACTAACTTTGGTGCTGACATCTCACGAGACCCTCTGTATGCTCATCGTTATATTTTCAGTCTTTAGGGACACAAGATTTATGAAATGACAAGCCATGTGTGAGGGGCCGGCTGTATTTACACCTGAACTAACAGTTTCAAACCAATTTGTTTGTGAATCCCATAAGAGTTATCATTCTACAATAACATCGGTTTCACATGAGCCTGTAATATGAACCCTATCTAGAGCTTTATGGAAGATTACATCTCAACATGTGTGAAAAACTGGCTATATGTGATTGTTATCTGTATCTGTGCAGTTTAGGTTACTATACAACATTTATCATTTTTCTCTTGATTATTTTTAGATTAAAATGTCCTTCTACATACAAGCTCTGTCTGCTGCCAAGAGATTTTATTGGTTACTGCTTCCTGGCTTTCAACATGTTAAAATAAGCTTGACTATATTGTTAAATGACTCTGTTAGCTCTCTAAGTCATATTGGGATCCAGATCAAAATTGCCTCTCCTTATCTTAAAGAGTCCTCGGTGGACTTCCACCAATTTCCTTTGCAGATTCTCTTTTCCCCTTCCTGTTCCATCCCCTTTTCTAAAACACCAGCCTCCTTTCTGTCATGTCATATAGTTTTGCTACTTTTGCTGAGAGAGCCTTCTCCTCAGCAATTCCTGCCATCTAAAAGAGCCTGCCTTTGCTTTTTTGCAGCATTGACAGCCAACCTCTTTTCAAATCCCAGCTGAAAACAACTACATCTCCTTTGTCTATAATTCTTATTGCCTTTCTCCCACTGCTGTGAATTCTTTGGATCATGTATTTAACTCTGTATTTTGGGATATTGTTTGTAGATACTATAAAAATAAATTGTTTTCAATTGTATCTTTCTTCATTGCCAAAAGTCAACATCTTTTAGTTAAGATGTGGAGACATTAAAGTTTCCTAACAGCAAAAACATCAAAGAAAAAATATGTGCTACTGATAGCCAGTATAATGCATATTGGACAAAGAAGAAGTGAATAATTAAAAACAAATAGCCCACCTCCCTCCCTAATACAATATTAATTCCAGCAAGCGCTGGAGTCTGAATATTATCATGTACTTTTAGCTGCAATAAACATGCAGCTTCAGTAGACAATGGTGTAGCCTTGCCATCCTATTAATGTTAGCTGTATGAGGAGTGTCTTTTCCAACATTTTCCACTTAAACCTTCAAATGTAAGCCAATTAAACCTATTTACATTTATAGGAGTCCTTGCCATGCTTCAGAAAAAATCACAAGGAGAGAAAAGAACAAATGAGTCGTAATTTACCCATTTGTACTTAGACAGTTCCTTTCAGGGTTCATTTAACTCCCAAATATTGAAGGTTATGCAGTATAATTCTGATGTAAGTTGATTCACTGTTCATAGAAAATGTTCTGGGAAAGTCTCCAAAAGGGTTGAAGTAGAATAGATTTGGGCTCCTTTCTGTATGGAATTGAGATACTAATTCTTAGTGGGGAAAGTTCTAATAATAAGTTCAAATTGGGAGCATTGCCTGTTGTCAATTTTATACGCACTTTTCTATAATCACATCTGCTATCTGAAATCCCCATTTCACAATATTAGGTGGCTATGACAGAATGCATGAGTGCAAGCTTGTCTCCAGTGAATGAAAATTCAGCTTCCTCATACTCTAGAACAGGTACTCAAAGAAATGGCAGTAAAAGTGGACGCTAGGACTGTAGAATTTCACCCAGCTACCACTGTATTGAGCCCAATACCTTGTTTGACTAAAACACATCTTCTGGTCTTAATTTGAAGACATCAAGACATGTAGAATCCACTGCTTCCCTTGGTAGTTTGTTCTAGTGGTTAATCACCCTCACTTGTAAAAATCTGTGCCTTATTTCCAATTTAAATATGTTTGGTTTTACCTTCTAGTCATTGTTTCATGTTAAAGCTTTCTCTGCTAGATTAAAGAACCTTTTAGTACCTGGTACTTTCTCCCTCTGAAGGTACTTATACACTGTAATCAAGCCACCTCTGAATCATCTCTTTGATAAGCTAAACATATTTTGCTCATTCAGTCTCTCACCATAAGGCATTTTCTCCAGCTCTCAAATAATTTGTGTGACTCTTCTCTGCACCCACTCCAATTTTTCAATTTCCATTTAAAATAATATAATGAAAGGTAAAATAAAAAAATAAAAATAAAAAGTGGACACAGTATTCCATTATTGCTCATAATGCCATATACAGGGGTAAAAATCATCTCCTTACTCCTATTTTCTGCCCCTCTGTTCACACATCCAGCATTCATGTTAACTTTGCTACAATATTGAACTGGCAGCTCATGTTGAGTTGTTTGTCCATAAGGAAATCTAAATCCTTTTCAGAATCACTGCTTTCCAGGATACAGTCCCCCCCATGCTGTGGTATGGCCTGCATTCTTTGTACCTTGATATATGACTTTGCATTTTGTTTGAATGGGCCCAGGTTACCAAGAGATCCAGATAGTTCTTTCTGTGACTCCCCTGTCATCCTCATTATTTATCACTCCACAAATCTTTGGGTTATCCACAGATTTTATCAGCACTGATTTTATATTTACTTTACAGATCATTGATATGGATATTGAAGAGCATCTGGCATAGTACCAATCCTTGCAGAAACAACTAGAAACACTCCCTTTCATTCATGATTCCTCATTGACAACTACTTTTTGAGATCTATCAGTTACCCAGTTACTAATCCATTTAACATGGTTTATTGACACTGTTTAGTGCTGTTTTTTTTTAATAAGAATTTGGTGTGGTAGCAATTCAAATGCCTTCAAAAGTCTATTACATCTGTGCAGCTACCTTTACCAGTTAAATTTGTAAGCGCCTCAAAAAAATGAAATCCGGTTTGCTTGCAATGACCTATTTTCTATAAAATCATGTTGATCAGCACCACTTATATTCCTAATCTTCAATTTCTTTATTATTTATTTGAGTCCCATATTAGCTTTTCCATTATTTTGCCTTGGATTGAGGTCAGTTGCTCCAGCTCAACCTGCTTTCCTTTTTGAATACTAACATAACATAAGAACTTTTCTGGTTTGAAATGAAAGCCATTTTCATGACTTACTCAACCTATATTTTGATCTTCTAGGAAATTAACATTTTGTTTGTCAGGTTTACACATAAAGCCTTCTTTGGACTTCAGTAAGTCCCCACTAGGTTTAATCTTGGACTATGTCATAGTGATGGTTTGCAGTGTGGTGTATCTAGAGCAGCACATTATGACTCCAGGGAACTTATTCTTGACACTACAATTGATTTGTGTGACGTTAGATAAGTCTCTTGAATTGCTCTTTGTGCCTGTTTTCTCTGTATATAAAACAGCTAGAGTAACACTTATTAGGAAGTTTAGACTTGAAATTAGACGAAGGTTTCTAACCATTAGGGGAGTGAAGTTCTGGAACAGCCTTCCGAGGGAAGTAGTGGGGGCACAAGACTTTTCTGGCTTTAAGACAAAGCTTGATAAGTATATGGAGGGGATGTTATGATAGGATTGTTAATTTGGGCAATTGATCTTGGATTACCACCAGATAGGTCTGCTCAATGATCTGCGGGGAGATGTTGGATGGCATGGGAACTGAGTTACTGCAGAGAATTCCTTCTTGGGTGCTGGCTGGTGACTCTTGCCCACATGCTCGGGTTTAGCTGATCGCCATATTTGGGGTCGGGAAGGAATTTTCCTCCAGGGCGGATTGGCAGGGGCCCTGGAGGTTTTTCGCCTTCCCCTGCAGCGTGGGGCACGGGTCGCTTGCTGGTGGTTTCTCTGCAGCTTGAGGTCTTCAAACCAATTTTGAAGATTTCAATAACTCGATCCTGGGATAGGGGTTGTTATAAAAATTGGATGGGTGGGGTTCTGTGGCCTGCCTTGTGCAGGAGGTCAGACTAGATGATCAGATTGGTCCCTTCTGACCTATGAGTCTATGTGCCTTCCTGAGGGACTGGCCCTGCAGACGGACAGACCTACTAAAGAATGGAAAAGTACACTACACATGAAACAAATCCTAAAAGTTACAGCATTTTGTACACCGAATCCCCCGTGATAGACAATCTGCAAGAAAGGGGGTGTATCAGCACCATGCATCAGTGACCACTGCTTTGATAGGAACCCAGAGTTGGACAATATAAACTAGAAAAATGTATGGGGCTAACCTGGGAGGGCGCGCACAAATGTTGGCTGGAGGATGCACTGAGTTTCCTGGGGAGACCAGAAAATGCTTTGTAATTGCCTTGGTAGAAACTGAGGAAAGTAGCACAAAGGCCATGTGTTTTGTCACACCACAAGAGGTGCAGTTGTTCCCACTAGTGCAGGCGTGAATGTATCCCAAGAAGTGCCTGTATAATGGGGTGCTGGCAAGATAATTACTTCTCCTGGGAGACTGCAGGTGTCTGAGAGGTGGGAAAACACTTCTTTGTTCTGCACTGAGAGGGAAGTGGATTCACTGGCCTTGATAACACTGGGGAGAAATCTATTGATGCAGGACAGTTACTAACATCGCTCACCTGCCCTTTGAGCATGCTGGTGAGCGTTCATGGGATATGCTGTCTGGCACTGACCTTATTCATTCTGTAACTGAGTCCCTTGCTGTTCTTCCCCCAGATGGTGAGAGAGCCTGACTGCACCCAGTTGTTTGCATTAGGTGGCTCCAGCACAGGCCTCAGTTCCTTGCCTACTGGCAAAGGGGCCCTGCCCTTTGTGGGGCATATTAAGTCTCTCTGGATGGAGTGATCAAAAGGAAAGTCACAAATCTCAATCCATTTAACTTCTTCCCAGGACCCATCAAAAGTGTGTGTACGTGGGAGAAGTTCACAGTGCTGCCAACAATGCAGTGCTCACATAGTGTGTTTTGAGATATCACCCTGCTAGGCTGCTGAGTCAGACTTAGTCTGTCTGGCTCACCCTGGGAGCTCGTTGCACTCTCTGTAGGGTCCAACTGAAGGTCTCTGGGCTCAGAGTTCCCACCATGGCTTCAGGAGTCACCTTTGCAGTTTGCTACTTAGGTCCATCACCGCCACACACCCCTTCATGCCGATTGCAGTTTCCTCCCTATCATACATGATTGATAGGGCTAGCTCCACCCCCAGGACCTTTCTGGCACCTTCTTCATCCATGTGGAGTCCACACACCCCATTGCACACCCGGCTTAAGTGCTCATAGGTGCTGTGAGACTTCATTTCACTCGCTCAGACTGGGAGAAGAAGAGCCCCCTAGCGGCCAGAGTACAGCTTAATTGTTTCTCCTCCCTTGTCTCACTCTGCTAACCTGTCACTCATAATTGCCATAGAATCTTTGGGCATCAGCATTCCATCTGACAGCTCCCCACAACCACCTGCACCCATTGCCATGGAATCTTTAGGCATCAGCATTCCATCCAAAAGCTCCTCTCTCCCTTTCAGAACTCCCCAGGCTCCCATTAAGCAAAAGGGAAAATTTCATCCACCCCCTTGCTGCCTTTTTTTCTCTTTAATCTTATTCCTCTTTTTCTTATACTCTCCCTTCTTCCTACCCACATTTATTGGCTGTGAATGAAGGATAATAGAGGTTCAGTGTAAGGATAAGGCAGTAGCACTGACCCTAATGAAACGTGCTTAACCCCTCCCATTGCCCCTGCACATCAGCTTAGGAAGTTACACTTTCAAGGGGACATACTTGAATAAAGGAGACTGCTTGTGTACTTGTTTAGCAATTTCTAGGGGGCTCCCATCAAAGAAAATGACTTGATGCCTCCTCTCTGTGTTTGGAGGACTCTTTTGTAATCACTTCTAGATGTTCTGATCCCTAGCAACTTTGTTAATATGGAATGAGAACTTAATTTAGCGCTCCTCAATTTGCTTCAAAGGGACTGACTGTTCAATTTAAAAATTATATTATGAATGGCCACAGTTCCTCTTCTCTTTTGATGACACTTTATCTATAAAGGAGCTGATTCTTTCATTTATCTATTGTTAGCCCTCTTTTGAATTCCTCTAAAGTGCCATCTGACATTTGGAATGTACTTTTTCACTTGTTTAATTTCTCCTTCAGTTTTGCATATTCACCTTGCATTTCCATTCAAATTCTTATCTGTTTATTAGTGCTCTGGTTTTGGTTTGTTTGTTCATTTGATTGTATTTTTGGTTGTTGATTGATAGCACAAGAGGAGTTCTCTGTTGCTGTGTGGTAGCCAGTTCAGGAGAGACATTACCGTGTGTTGGGTAGAGCACAGAGCTGGGAGCCATGCATCCTGAGTTCTGCTCCTGACTCTACCACAGGTTTGTGTTAGGCAAGCCATATAACATCTTTGTTGCTAAATTTCTGCATTAGTAAATCAAGGATAAAAATACTAATCTTATAGAAAGCCTGGAAATATAAATTTGTTAATGTTTGCACAGTGCTTGAAAACTGTAACCATATTTAATGCAAAAAGGCTCAGGATTCATCAAGGGTCATTAGAGACCCAACAGGCAGCTGCAGCTAAGTACAGCTGAATATTAGGATAAACATTACTTCACTTCCATAGAAAAAATTGGTTACTTCTTACACCTTACCCACCAAATACATCTGAAATGATGACCTCAAGCTTAGTGCATTGATATTTTGGGATGAGATATTTAAATTGATAGGGTCATGAGAAGCACAATACTGGACAGGACACTTATGGCTTGCTGTTCAGAAATGGTCTATGTTTTGTAAGTTTATGTTGTGTTATTTTATGTCTGCATTTAATTTGGGGTTGAGATTATTTTGTTCTGGCTGTTTTAAAGATTTTTCCTCATGCTTCTAGTATCAGTAGTGAGATCTTGCAGCTGTGCCTACCCAGTCTCCAGGCAGTCTATGAGCACAGCTGAGCCACAGCAGGGTGACCTGATTGATTACTCCACTTGCTTGGTGCTGTTCTGAATCCCAACAGCAACATATGCACATGCCTGCAGCTGCAATCTCTACTGTCCCTGCCTTGTTCCCTGCCTTGCTTCTGACTTACCCAGTGCCTCAGTAGGTCCAACCCTGCTTTACTTTTCCAGCTTTTACCCCAGGCTTTGGTTCATGACTCATATTCCTAGGCCTTGGCTCTGGTTCTGACTACCAATTCCTAACTCCTACTCTAACTAGTAGGTCTGCATCTTGCTCCAACCATTAGGCATGACCACCCACATACTGATTACTGACATCTAGGGCCTCTAACCCCAGAGCTAAAACCTTTTACACAAGCTTGGACTTTGGAAATGCAGATTTAACATTTGATCTCTGCCTATTTCTAAAGCTAAAATCTTGAATCAATACATAATAAATCTGTGGAGTTGCAAAAGGCCAAAATGTTTCACTGAAGACCCATCCACTAATGCCATTTAATGCAATACGACACAGTCATGCTACAAATGAAATCAGGAGGTAATGACACATGATGGAGATTGGTTGGCACTGCAGTTTAAACAGTTATTCTTATGATTCACCACCACTTTAGGTAAATGTGTAATAAATATAAGTTGATGACAGGCAGCCTCTCCAGCTTGTGCCCATTAAGAGTTTATTAAAAATTAGAAGGAATTGCTTTCTACACATACATTGCACATGCTGGTGGAGAAGATGAGTGTGTATTACTTCTGGTAAATGAGGAGATAGGAGAATGTCAAATTAATGTATAATCTAAACAGTTCAGTCATCTAGCGATTCAAGGAACATTAAAGAATCCAATAAAGGGATTTTGATAACAGCAGTGTATAATTACCTGCCTTTCCTTTCCAGTTGTTGCCAAGTGAAACAACATTGTGATCTGAAATTTGTTGTTTGTAATGTTGAGAAGTATGGTGATCAGTGATGTAATTTTTAAAGACACAAAATTAGACAACTAATCAGTAAGGAATTAATTACAGGAAATTAGCAAAAACAAATAAAAAGGAAGGCATGTGTGTGCGAGGGGAAAGGGGGAGTAAGCACCAGTGATAAATATTAGGTTTCTCTTTGTGACTTTTACCATACCCAGAGAGTTAATCTGTTGGATAAGCTCCTAACCATCAATACCTGCAACATCACCATTAGCACTAATTGCGCCTCTTTACAGCAATCAGAGCAGAAAACTGGGTTGCCTCAACATAGAAAATAAACTGTTCTTTCAGTCATAAAATGGCCCTCCAGAACAGACTTGAGGCACGCTAGGTGATGTGGGGTAACGTGTATAATTGCTGCTCTGGCCATACCACTTCGAAAACTTGACTTTAGTCTCCAGGGACTTGTCTACATTAGGAAGGGTTTGCTGGTGTACCTATGCCAGCAAACACTCCTTACACTCTCCCCTCACCCTGATAAAGACATAGCTTATACCTTTAAAAATATTTCTTTTAGCTGTTATAATTTATACCAAACATCAAATGAAATAAGCTATATCAGTAAAAGAACTCTTTTTGCTGATATAACTGCATTTTCACACGGGTTTTTTTCTGCTACAAAAGTGTCATAAAAGATCACACCCTTACGTGGTAATATCATATCATCGAACGTTTCTTGTGTAGACCTGGCTTAAATCTATAAAACCAGTGCCTCCAGATGGGTCTTTTGAATCCTCCCTCACAAGAGGGGTCAGATGCTTAGTGGGCTCCGCTCACTGCTGTCTAGGATTCAAATAGACCAGCACCTTCAGAAGCACTAAACAGTCAAACTTTTAGAAAACTTCTCTGCTCATATGTTTTCTTTAATTTCAGATAAAGCTAATAGAAATAATGAAAATCTGTTTTAGGAGAAAAATTCAAGTTTTTGTTTTGAAATTTTCAAAATGGACATCTTTTCCCCCCAAATGTTTCACAACACTAAGGCATTTAAAAGCCTTATTGAATGTTACTGAACTTTTTACGAATTATATTTGACTGAGGACTAGTGCTCAGTAAATTAAACATTTTGAAACCCCTTTTTTGATAAATATTTTGAAAAAGATGTAAAAATTAGTATATTATTTTGTGAAAATGAAATCTTTTTGACAACATTGACAAACTTTTGGGAAAGATTTTGTTGTCAGGAGCCTTTTTTGATGAAAAACTTTTTTAAAATAAAGCTTGACCAGCTCTAATATTAAATAACTGAGTGGGGTGTTCCTGATGGTTTCAAAGATGAATAATTCCTCTTTCAGAAAAGTTTCCCTTTTCTTAATCACATACTGTCTTTACCTCTCTGATGTGTGTAAACCAATGTGAAAAATAAATGGCTAGTTTTAGAGGCATCCTAGTGTAAGCAATCACCATGCTTAATGACATACTAATATAGAAGAGAATTGAGTGCTAGAATGTGTTGAATAGGCGTTATTTAACTCCCTGTTCTTTCTTCAATTTCCCTCAATCTGAAAAGAGGGAATGATACATCCGCAGGATGAAATCCTAGGGCCCTGAAGTCAAGGGCCTTTTGTGATAGACTTCAGTGATCCAAATTTCATTCATTAATTTTAGCTTTTGAAATTCCACCACAAGCTTAAACTTAAAGGGGGAATAGTCCCATTTAATGTAAAATGTCATAACTTCATTGAAGTGAACATAGAGAACTCATACCCACTGATGATCTGCCCCATGGAAAAACAAAGTACACACAAAGCCAGATCCGCATGTTTTTCATAAGGCAGCAAAGAACTCAGGAAAAAAGAGCAAGTAAAGGTTAGAAGAGACCGGTTGGCTCAAGAGATTAGCAACTAACTTTCATTGCCTTTCAGCTGTGGACAGATGGCTTGAATCCAGACCTGTGCTGGAAGCTTGTACAGTTACTGCCAATGCTGTACCTGTAGTATACAGTAGATGAACAGAAGATGTCAGTCTCCATTCATGCTTTCATTCACACTAAATTCATTGAGAAACATTTAAAATAAGATAAACACAGAAACTGAATTTTTTAAAATTTCTTCAATGTTTTGGCAAGAGGAAGAAAGTAGAGACCACAAAGAAGGAATTTTTCAATAGTGTTGTACTTAGAGGCCATGCACTAGGAAGGTAAACTAGAGCATGTATGTTAGCATTCATTTTACTGAGAGAAAATGTCTCACAATTCCTCCTGACTTTTTTCTTTCTTGCATGTGACCAATGATATAAGCTATATTAGTATCGTACTAAAGTAATTTTGCCAAGGTGAATGGCAGGTCCACTGTGGTGGGTGACAGAGAATAATGCTAGGACAAGGCTTAAAACAGACAGGGCATATTACTAGTAGCAAAAAATTTCATGTGATGCTGCTTGGGAATTATGTCTAGCAGAAAAAAATTATTATGGGCAATGTATAAAACCACATGCTATTCTTCTAAACCCTCTAGTGATGCTTGACTCTTGGGTTTCATTATCTCACTAATCACTGCAGTCTTCACTTGACATATCCTCTGATCTATGAGCAAGCAGTAATATTATCTGTCAAACATTCAGGACCTTTGCTAACCTTCAGCATGATGCATATTGTGCTGCGAGACAAACATCTATTGCAACATGTGGAATACTTCGATTGTGTTGCAGCCTGAGTCTTTGAGAGTCTCAATAGCTTTTAATTCAATTAAAGCATCAAATTAGTGCTACCTGTGATACAGAATAAGGCAATGGGCTGCAAGTGGCTCTATGAGCTCATATTAGTGTCTGAAATGTCATTTGCATTTTCCTTTGTCATATAAGTACTGTATAATGGTCTCCCTTTGCCAACAGCTAACACAAAGTGGTAGGAAGTACTACGTTATTTCCCTGTAGTTAGAATAGGCAAATGTAGGCTTCTAATGGGAATTACACTGGTTACTGATTAACTATTTTTTCATTCCTTTTAATCAATGAAGAAGGTGTTTCTGTCCTTAGCTCCCCCTGCTAGAGGGCTACTCCTTTCTCTGTTGAATTCAGGCTGGTAACTTGCCCAAATGAGCCAGCAGCTCATTTGCATGAGTTTGTTACCATACCTGGTTACATACTGCAGCAAAACATAATCCTGTCACTCCTTTAAAGGCGGGAAAATTGGTCTGAATAACAAAGTAATGACCTGTAGAAACATTTGCCCAGCCCTTAAAATGACCCGCATGTGAATCTCTAAAGTTACTCAAATTAGAACTAACTTTTTCTGTTCTTCTGTACTTGCTTTGGCTGAAATACAATCGAAGACTATTATAGTTTCAATCTAACAAACAAGGAGTTCTAGAAATCTTATGATTAATACATTTTTGAGCAAGAATTCAGTGCTGATTTTCTG
Source organism: Gopherus evgoodei (assembly GCF_007399415.2). Taxonomy (NCBI): domain Eukaryota; kingdom Metazoa; phylum Chordata; order Testudines; family Testudinidae; genus Gopherus; species Gopherus evgoodei. The sequence goes on from NC_044324.1 coordinate 147,525,189, forward strand.
CCATGACTGTTCCACATTTTTTCTTTTCTGGAAGGGGTAGTGATTAGTCATTCAATGCTGACAATATGCTCAACTCAGAACAAGACAAAATGAAGATAGGCCATGCTCCAAAAAGTTTATGATCATCGGCCCAGATCCTCAGTGGGGGTTGATTCTTCAACTTCAAGTGAAGCCACCAGCAAGGCGTGAGAAACAGGTGGGAACACTTTCTTGGTCCTGCATTCAGCAAGAGTGCTGCCTAGAATAGTTGTGTAAAATATTATCGTAATTAACTAACTAACAGGAAGGTAAACTAGGAATTCTAAACTTATAGTTAGTAACACTAATAAAGGAGTATTTGGAGGTAAATAATTATAGTCAATGTTAATAATTTGGATCTTATATTCTTGAAGCAGGGACTAAAATCCAGGCGTCACCTTCCCTCCCCCCAGTGGGTGTCCCAGCTACCATGCTATAGAGTCATTCCTATTTTTTCTTTCTCTGGCCCAGTGACTATTCAGTATGCTGTCCAAAGTGGAGCAGCTTCTGCAGGAAAGACCTAGAGATACCTACCTTAGAGTATAGACTTGTGCTTAGGGCAGTCTTCTAGGAGTGGTATGAGCTGGATTCAAGTCCTTGCTCTAGATTGTGGATCTGAACATTGGTCTCCTATATTCTAGGTGAATGCCCTAAACCCTGGGGTTTTGGCTATAACGGGGTGCCTCTGCCTCCATTTTGTGAATGGTGGCTAAATACCCTTGTGAATCTAACCCTCCCCCCAAACACATGTCAAATGTAATGTTTTGGAGCTGTTAAAACATTTAGGCATTTCCATTTTTTTTTGTTTGGGACAAATTCAAAATGTCGACCTGAATCTTCATTTTTTCAGTGAAAAAAAGTTTTGGTTGAAAAATTTGCCCAGCTCTAATTACAATTTGTCAATCACTACGGTATCTAAAAGTTTTGCACTCTGTTTTGTTTTTAAATAAGGATTTATATTCTATCTCTTTGTTCCACACAATTTAGCTAACAAACTTAGATGTTACTGTTGTAACACCAGGCCTGCTTCTGCATGTCTGCCCTGGCCTCCATGCTTAGATGCAAAGCCAGCATGTACACTGAGCTGTTTCCTGTTATTGTCTTTGCCAGTAAAGGCTGAGAGTTGACCATTCCAGTAAGGCTGAGGCTGAAGTTTGACCGCTCTGTTGCAACTTTACAGATACTTTACAGATATTTTGCAAACAGCTTGCAACAAAATATCCCCCGCTCTTCGGGGAAGCTCGGCGAAACCCTATCTATAGTTAATTTTACCTTATTTGGTAGACGAGAAGCCCCATATAGCTGTCAGCGATTTCGTCACTAGATCTTGGGGGGGGAGGCGCGTCACTTTGGGTATATCTGTCCTGCCCACAGTTTGGCAGGCAGAGAGGAGAACGCACCTGAGTCACTTGCACCCTGAGTGCACCCGTAACCTAGCCTGATCACCTCAAAGCCTCTCTCAGCTCTCGTGTTCCAGTGGAGCTTACGCGTCTGCCGGCCGTAATGTTTTTACATTGGTTTGTATTAGTAAGTATGCTTTGTAATTAATTGTTTTTGGAAGTTAACAAGATTTTCTTTTTGGGTTAACTGTATATTGTGTCTTTCTTTGTATGAGTATATTGTGTGTTTCCTTGTATAAATAGAGTTGTTAGTCAATATTGTTTCTGTATCACTAATAAACCATTAAGGTAAAGCCATACGTCTCAGTGCCTGCACACTGTGCCACAACTGTTCCCCCTCTAAACATCCAAAAACGAACCTTTATCGTTTGGTCACCCCTGCAACCTGGTAGATAACAGGTGTGCATCTGACTACTTGGGTCCTCGCATACTATTGGGTGACTAACAGTTACAAGTTTGTGTCCTGGTGCTTTTCTTCACCTTTAGAAGAAGCTCCTCTATCCATCCCATGACTTTTTGACTTCAACAACCTCATTTTAAATTCTAGATGCACCATTTTATAATCCTGTAATCTTTTCCTCCCAGTTTCCCAAATGTTATAATTTGTATAGGGTGGACTTGAATTTTATATGTCATCCTTCACTGAAGCGGAGAGAAGCTTCGCATGTAGGAATCCTTCAATAATCATGTTGATTATTTTTTAAATTAATCGGGGCATTATAATTAAAGACCTGAGGGCAAATGTTTTACTTAGGGGCTCCTTCACAGTAATTGATTAAAGATGCCTGGAAAAGATTAATGATTGGAGCCAATACATGACCTTACGGGACCTTATAAAACTAGTCTTAAAATTTTTAATGCAGTCCTAATAAATAGTAATTATTCTTTGCTATCAAATGGGTGATTCCACCTAAGTCACAGGCTCACTTGCATTATGATTGATGCTGTTTTTTATTAAGTTGATTGGATATATGATGAAGCATATGAGGAAGTCATCAGTAGGTGATATGTCAAACTCATGAAGATAATTACCTTTTATTATAATGATAATTTCCACTGAGATCCATGTGAGGATATCAAATCACTTTACAATGCTGAGTAAGTCTACATTATTAACCCCCTTTTTAGAGAGAAAATGAAAGAGAGAGAATGAGTCACATTTTTAGGCACCTGGAGATGCAGACAGCCAACTAGTGGGATTTTCAAAAGTGCTTAAGCATGTTAAGCACTTAACTCCCATTGAAAGCAATAGAAAGATCCTCATTGATTTCACTAGGGGTTATACTGAATGCTAAGGCAAGAACAAAATCTTAGGCCATGTCTACATCTAAAACTTTACAGCGCTGGTTGTTATAGCTGTATTAGTACAGCTGTATAGGGCCAGCGCTGTAGAGTGGCCACACCTACTGCTAGCAGCGCTGCAAGTGCTGTTAGATGTGGCCACACTGCAGCGCTGTTGGGAGTGATGCATTGTGGGCGGCTATCCCACAGGGCACCTCGTCCCAAAGCGGCGCTGGGGCTTGTGGGAAGGGGAAGGAAGTGTGATTGTCCTTCTGCTTCCTGTTCCTGTTCCTGTTCCAACGGCCAGCGTTGCTTTGGTACACATGCGGAGCACTGTGGCAGCATTGTGACTCTAAAGCGGTTTTTCTGCATTATCTTTCAAGAATGGATCCTCAGGTACTGAATACTGTACTAATGACTATTGCCAGCACATCTCGCCTTACTGTTGATCTAATCCTTAGGCTGCTAAATGTGCGTGTGACTGACATTGAGGAGTGGGACAATGGTACTGAATCGCATCAATATGCAGACAGTACAGTGCTAGTGGCAATAACAGACATGCTCTGCTCCGTGGAGCGGCGCGTTTGGGCTCGGGAAACCAGCACTGAGTGGTGGGATCACATCGTCCTGCAGTCATGGGATGACGAGCAGTGGCTGCAGAACTTTCGTATGAGGAAAGCCACTTTCATGGCACTTTGTGATGATCTCGCCCCCAACCTGCGGCGCATGAACACGAGATTTAGAGATGCCCTTTCTGTGGAGAAGCGGGTGGCTATTGCAATCTGGAAGCTGGCAACTCCAGACTGTTTCCGATCGGTGGCGAACCAGTTCGGAGTGGGAAAGTCCACCGTTGGAATGGTGCTGATGCAAGTTTGCAGGGCCATTAATCGAACACTGACAAGAAAAACCGTGACTCTTGGGAACGTGCAGGACATTTTAGATGGCTTTGCAGAAATGGGCTTCCCTAACTGTGGAGGGGCAGTAGATGGGACGCATATTCCTATTATCTCTCCACCCCACCTGGCATCGGAGTACATTAATCGCAAGGGGTACTTCTCTGTGGTTCTGCAAGCGCTTGTGGATCACCGTGGGCATTTCACTGACATTTACTCTGGATGGCCTGGAAAGGTGCACGATGCACGCATATTTAGGAACAGTGCCCTGTTCAGGAGGCTTAGGGCCGGGACCTTTTTCCCAGATCACAAGATAACAGTAGGGGAAGTGGAAATGCCCATTGTGATTCTGGGAGACCCCGCTTACCCATTAATGCCATGGCTCATGAAACCATACACGGGGAAGCTTGACAGGAGCAAGGAACGGTTCAACTACAGGTTGAGCCGCTGTAGAATGACTGTGGAGCGTGCTTTTGGCCGTTTGAAAGCCCGTTGGCGCAGTCTTTTCGGGAAGCTAGATTTGATGGAAAGCAGCATTACCGCTGTTATATGCGCGTGCTGCACCCTCCATAATATTTGTGAAGGGAAGGGTGAAAGGTTCAGTGAGGAATGGACCTCCGAGGTTAGACGTTTGGAGAATGAGTTTGCTCAGCCAGAGAGCAGGGCTAACAGGGAGGCCCAGGAAAGGGCTTCAAGGATTAGGGATGCTATAAGGGAGCAATTTGATGCTGAGAGCCAGCAGTAATGATTGGTGCATGTGTTGTGCTTTGCTTTACATTGCTGTGTATAATTAACCATTTCTATCAACAATAAAACATAGGGAAAGAAATACAAACCAAATCCTTTTATTTGTCATACAGTAAAAAGCAGGAAAGGGGGTATGGGTAGTTCACCGTACATTCAGATGTTTTAATATTTCCTATTTTACTCAATTGAAACCGCCTGATGCAAGTCACCGTTGCTTTGCTGCAGGACGATTGGGGTGGAGTGCACTGGGTAAGAATTAAACATATCTTGGTTACTAGGTGACCTAATAGGTGTTGGGGGCAGCTGATGATAATAAGGAACTGGGTGCTGCATAAAGCTATTTTGAGGATACACAGGGGGACAAGTAACAGTGCTTTGGGAAGGCTGTGGGATATCACGGTTTATATTTGTCTGCATGGCTACAAGAGACTCAAAAGACTTGGTTTGCCGAGACAGGAATCTCATCATCTGCCTGGCTATTCTTTTGGCAGACAATTCCTGTCTCCTGCTTTCAGTCAGCCTCCATTCCTGTAAACTCTGCCTCCATTCCTGTTCACTTTTTCTCCACTCCTCAGTCTTCCTACTTTCCCTGTTGTAGTGGTTCAGAACGGTCTTGATCAGCTCCTCTTTTGATTTCCTAGGATTGCGCCTCAAATTCTGCAATCTACGTGAGGCTGGTGACACAGCTGCATTACTCGAGTTGCCTAGAAAAAGTAGAGACAGAGACATGTAAAACACAGGGCATCATTGTTTATTATCAACTTTTGAAGGACACTGTAAACTGTAGGTAGCATCCCTCTCACATACCTCACATAACACTGTAGACTTCAAGAAAGCTGACATGTCTAGCAGTGGGGTGAGTACTTTTGCTTAAAATTCTCCCATGTTAGTGGGATGTCTTGGTTCCTGCTTGGAAGGGGGGCCGGGTGAGTAAAAAGCACCCCGCAGGACACGTTTCCCGCTTGGAAGGGGGGGTGGTGGACGGACAGAGCACACAGCAGGGCAGGTTTCCAGCTTGGAAGGGGGGAAAGGCGAGGAAGAAGCACCCCGCAGGACACGTTTCCCGCTTGGAAGGGGGGGTGGTGGACGGACAGAGCACACAGCAGGGCAGGTTTCCAGCTTGGAAGGGGGGGTGGTGGACGGACAGAGCACACAGCAGGGCAGGTTTCCAGCTTGGAAGGGGGGATAGGCGAGGAAGAAGCACCCCGCAGGACACGTTTCCCGCTTGGAAGGGGGGGTGGTGGACGGACAGAGCACCCCGCAGGACACGTTTCCCGCTTGGAAGGGGGGGTGGTGGACGGACAGAGCACACAGCAGGGCAGGTTTCCAGCTTGGAAGGGGGGGTGGTGGACGGACAGAGCACCCCGCAGGACACGTTTCCCGCTTGGAAGGGGGGGTGGTGGACGGACAGAGCACCCCGCAGGACACGTTTCCCGCTTGGAAGGGGGGGTGGTGGACGGACAGAGCACACAGCAGGGCAGGTTTCCAGCTTGGAAGGGGGGGGGTGGACGGACAGAGCACACAGCAGGGCAGGTTTCCAGCTTGGAAGGGGGGATAGGCGAGGAAGAAGCACCCCGCAGGACACGTTTCCCGCTTGGAAGGGGGGGTGGTGGACGGACAGAGCACCCCGCAGGACACGTTTCCCGCTTGGAAGGGGGGGTGGTGGACGGACAGAGCACCCCGCAGGACACGTTTCCCGCTTGGAAGGGGGGGTGGTGGACGGACAGAGCACACAGCAGGGCAGGTTTCCAGCTTGGAAGGGGGGATAGGCGAGGAAGAAGCACCCCGCAGGACACGTTTCCCGCTTGGAAGGGGGGGAAGAAGCACTCCGTATGGATGCCTACGTGCTGGGAAGGGCGGGGGGGGGTTTGGTGGATTGGGGCAGAGGAAACAGAGCGCCTTGCGCTGGGGAGCCGTGCTTCTAGGTACCTGCCCTCAATTATCCCTAAACTATCCACAGGCTTTCATAATGCCAGACATATCACTGCTGCGTGTTACCAAGGAAGAGCGGGAGGGTCTTCTACAGGAATGCGGATACCGCCCTGGCCCCTATGCAGCTCGCCTGTGTGCGGCCATGGTCCCCCCACCCCTCGCTGCACAGTGGATCGGACGAGTTAGCATGAACGGGACAGGGACCACGGTGGCTCTACCTATAAACTTGTTAAAGCACATTGCACAAGATCTAGCTGCAACTTTTCAAGAGATTACTCAGGCAGATTACACAGATGTCATAGATCAAATCAATAGGCTATTCCTCGTTTAGGCATGCATGCAGTCAGCCATAACGAGAATCCTGCTAGCACAAAGCATTGCAATCTACTTACCACGAGCACGATCCTCAGCTTCCTCATCAACGTCCGCTTCCAGCTGCTGGGACTGGCTAGTCTCCTCAGGGCTAGAGAAGAGCTCCTGGCTGCCTGTGTCCTGAGACTCCGGGGTGTCCCCCTCAACGCCAGTAGTATCACTGTATTCATCCTCTACACCATCCCCCACGTCTCCCTGCTCTGAACTCTCCATCGTGCTTCTAGGATTCACGGTGGGGTCACACCCAAGAATGGCATCCAGCTCCTTGTAAAACCTGCAGGTTGTGGGGGCTGCTCCTGAGCGTCGGTTTCCCTCACGGGCTTTGCAGTATGCACTCCTCAACTCCTTAATTTTTACTCTGCATTGCAAGGCGTCCCGTTCGTAGCCCCTTCTCATCATGGACTGCGATATCTGACCATAGGTATCGTAGTTTCTCCTTCTAGAGCGCAGCTGTGTTTGAACAGCCTCATCTCCCCACACACTAATTAGATCCTGCAGCTCTGCATTGGTCCATGCTGGGGCTCGTTTGTTGCGTGGAGGCATGGTCGCTGAATGATTGATTGATTAATTGCTCTCCACGCCTGACTGAGCAAACAGGAAGGTGATTTTTGAAATTTCCCGGGGCATTTAAAGGAGGGGTCAGGTGAGCACAGGGCAGAGGAGTTTTCTTGATTACCAGAGAGGTATCCTCAGGTATGCTGGGATACCTGCTTATTCCACGGAGGTCAAGAAAAGCGCTGGTGAGTGTCTACATTGCATTACCAGCGCTGGATCACCAGCGCTGGATCCTCTACACCCGAGACAAAACGGGAGTACGGCCAGCGCTGCAAACAGGGAGTTGCAGCGCTGGTGATGCCCTGCAGATGTGGACACTCTCAAAGTTGCAGCGCTGTAACTCCCTCACCAGCGCTGCAACTTTCTGATGTAGACAAGCCCTCAGTGTCTTGATTTCCTTGTCTGGGCAACAGCATGAGTAGTCAAGAATCCTATTTCCAGATCTCGATCTGACTTGCATCTTTATAATGTGGCACACAAACCTAGAATCCAAAAGCTTTTGAACTTTCATAAAGCTGAGAGTATTCAGATTTAGCCACTATGAAGAGAGGTTAAATTTATGAACTTCAATTCTAATCTAGAGCCACGATTTTGGTTTCAATGGATCTATCCAAAGAATGAATGGTGACTAAAATCTGCATCTCTAAGGAAAAGAAAGGAACTATCCTCTCTAGGGGCCTAATCACCTTTTTTAGCTTAGTGTGTGGAAGTTCCGGCTGAGTGAAATTCACTGCTGTGTGAAGGGTCAGCAGAGCACAAAGCCTAAGTAGTGCTTAAGAGAACTGATCAGAAAATATTTCTTCCCTCCCTAGAAGTTTAACAGAAACAAAAATTTGTTGTCTTTGACCATTTTCTTTAAACATTTTCATGTTTTTGCTGAAAAACTGGAAACCTGAAAACAGAAAATGTTCAGCTGAAAACCATATTTTTGGCTGAATTTTTTTATTTGATTGTTAAAAACTGCAATAATTGATTATTGTCTGAAAATTCAGATTTTAGGTGTTTGGTTTTTCAATGAAAAACCAAAATATGTAATCAGAAACGGATGTTTCCAGTGGAAATTTCCTTTTTGACAAAAATGGCATTTTTCATTGGATAAACATTTTAAATGAAACATTTTGACCAGCTACCACTTAAGTCCTTATAGAGGAATTTGATTAGTACCTAAGTCTTCCTTGAGTTCTCTGCACTGGGATTTTAATAGACTCCAATATGAGTATACTTGCACGCATATCTGAATTATGCTTTTATCTTATGATTATGATCACATTTGACATACATTAGACTTCAGAAAGTGACTTACACTTGACAGATATTGCTTATGCTTTCAACATAGATTTTTCCCCCTCAGTGGAGATGAGTGGACCAAACGATGGGAAAAATACATCTTACAATGTATGAGAAATACAACTTATAAGTAGAGTATAAGTTTCTTAATCAATATCATACAGTAATTGAGCTTTGGTAATTAAGTTTCCACTATTTTTATTTGTTTCTGTTCTTCTCTTTAAAATGTCTATAATGATCTGCAAACTTTTGGCTCTACATACTTATTCAGAATCCAAGAAGAATCAGTGTTTGTTAACTGTACGAGTCAGCTGGTGTCTTTAAACTTGCTTATAGTCATCTTGCGATGGGTTGGATTACAGAAACCCCCTTGGGAGCTGCCACTGTTACCCGGGGTTCTTTCAACCCAAAGCTCTTGGTAACTTTTACTCTGTGTGAGGAGATGTCAGGAAATAAATCAGGGGAGACATGGCGGTCGGACCGATAGATGGCTGGTACAAACAGGACAACACAAGAGTGCTTTCACTTAAAGCTAAACTTTACTTAGTCTCAAGCACTTACACACATGCACAACAAGAATAGTAAAACACCCCACGAACTGATAATTACCAAAACTGAGTGCAGTTTTCGAGTGACACAGCGGCAGGCTTCCAGTGGCCAAATCTTCCATCTACCGGTGGGGACTGCAAGATGAATCCAGGGGGAGAGTCCAAAAAGAGTCCCCAAACGAGTCCACCTATCTCAAGCTTTTTCACCTTATTTATATATTAGTAATAGAATGACATGTCCCTTAAAGAAAACTTAAAGAAAACAGTTCCAATGGGCAAGCAAGAGGCTCCTTCTGATTATTGATTAACCAGGTGTGGGTTTTTCCAGAGTTTACAGCCTTGAGACCCCAATAGACACTCCTGCTCTTTCAAAATGCATATATCAGCAACTTCAACACAATTCTTATCAGGAAGGACGCAGGGTCAAGCTGCCCTTTCTGTGGCACCCCAAAATCCCCCCACTTCTTGCCTTTAACAATAAGCCATAGTAGTTTCAGGTACCTTACTGGTTTGCCAAAGTCTCCCCATACACCACCTGATGTGTCAAGACTACTTCTGTCCCTGCTTTCGATCTGCCAGCCTGGGAATTCAGCACCCTGTCTTGCTGAGCCAGACACGCCTATCTGCTCCGACACAGACCCAGGGTCTGAATTACTTGCCCCAAAGCTGCAGACTTAGCTGAAAGCAGCTTACAGAAGTGTTCATGTCTCTAACACTCAGATGCCCAACTCCCAATGGGTCTAAACCCAAATAAATCCGTTTTACCCTGTATAAAGCTTATGCAGAGTAAACTCATAAATTGTTTGCCCTCTACAACACTGATAGAGAGAGATGCACAGCCGTTTGCATCCCCAGGTATTAATATATACTAAGCAATTAATAAGTAAAAAGTGATTTTATTAAATACAGATAGTAGGATTTAAATGGTTCCAAGTAGTAACAAACAGAACAAAGTAAGTCACCAAGCAAAATAAACTAAAACACACAAATCTATATCTAATCAAACCAAATACAGATAAGATCCTCACCAGTTCCAGAATGCTCCCTTTTATAGGCTAATCTCCTTTTAGCCTGAGTCCAGCAATCACTCAGACCCTTGCAGTCACTGTCTTTTGTTCCAGTTTCTTTCAGGTATCCTGGGGGTGGGGTGGGGGTGGAGAGTCTCTCTCTTTAGCCAGCTGAAGACCAAATGGAGGGGTCTCCCAGGGGTTTAAATAGACTTTCTCTTGTGGGTGGAGACCCCTTCCTCACTCCTATGCAAAGTCCTGCTCCAAGATGGAGTTTAGAAGTCACTTGGGCAAGTCACATGTCCATGCATGACTCACAGTTTTTATGGGTAGCATCCATTGTTTACATGCTACCTTGAACATCCTCAAGTAGACTTATGTGGATTGGAGCATTCTAAGATCTTGTCCTTTAGTGTTTCTTGATTAGGTACTTAATTTCAACATTCCTTTCTCCAGGAACTGACCAAATGCTCTACTAAGATTATTTAGAAATCAAGCCAGTACACAGCCAACATTCATAACTTTGAATACAAAAATGATACATGCATACAAGTAGGATTAATATATTCAGTAGATCATAACCTTTACGGAGATATGTTACATGGCACATGTAGCATAAAACACATTCTAAGCATATTTCTATAAACCCTTATGGGAGGTACCATCACACATCTCTTCTTTCAGTGATTTTTCTCCTCTTTGTCTTGTACACTGTTGGGCATTTCATGTTACAAAATGAATCAACAAATAATCTACAATAAGAGCTGGATATTTTATGATTTAGGCACACACTCTCTGACTTGGTTTATAAATAAAAATGTAATTACAGGTTCTGATTTCATGGGTATAGATAATATACAGTGGGCCTGATTCTGCTCCCATAGAGGTCAAATTGAGTTTTAGTGGAAGATATGTGAGATAGAAAGAAGTGAGGTCATTAGCTGCCTTCTAAATAAGGGAAGAGAAATCTAGATTATTTGGTAGTATTCAGGATATCAGAAATAACTTTTTCATATATAAAAATGGTGTGTCAGGTTACAAAAATTGTGCATACAGATTAGGAGTGCCCTTGTCAAAAACTGAGGCCAGTACTGTCAGATAAAGGCTTAATTTATCTTAAAAGTTTATTTTTCTTGTTCTTAGTATCAAGTAGTCAAGAAAGACCATCTTTTGGTGGAGCAGGAGTATTTCTGCTTCATGTGGGCAAGAGTCATGGATCTGGTGTAAATTGTCCGATCTGTCATTATATTGATCCAGCAGCTCTTTCCCAATGTGTGGTTGAGTTTTAAAAGAAAGGGAATCACTAGTGAGGCTACTTCAGCCCTGACGATGGATTGGTCACTGTAAAAGAGCTGACATTCGGTGGTCTTGTGGAGGATTTCTTCCTCCTTCTCAATGGAGGAACTCTCCAGTTATACCTGGCTGTTCAAACTGGGTGAAATTCACCTCATGCAGAAGTGCAAGGCCTATGCATCAGTTAAGGTTAGTCTACATTAGGAGCTAGGGATCTTATTCCCCTGCTCACATACACATGCTCGCACTAGCTCTCATTGAGGTAAAGTGAGTATATACACTGATAGTGGCAGCGGAGCATGTCTAAGCCGTGCCGTGTACAAACCTGCCTGAAACTGGTGGATATACACTCAACGCAGCACAATCATGCCTCCGCTGCCTCCCTTCTAACATCGTTTGGCAGCCTCCTGCTTTGTCCATTGCTTGCAGGAAGAGCAGCCCCTTGCAGCTAGCTGGTGGGGGCTTGGAACCAGACTGGACTGGCAGTCCCCCTATCAGCTCCCCATTCCCTGTGCAGCAGCTGCCCAGCAGGCTATCAATTGCTGGGCAGTTCAGCTGTCCCTTCCGCCACTGCCATGTGCTGCTCCTGCCCTCTGCCTTGGAGCTGCTCCCTGAGTCTCCTGCTTGCTGTGCGGGGTGCGAGGTAGTGATGGGGGGGTGGGCTAATGTCAGGGTGTTCCCCTCCCCCCTGATCCTACACCCTGCTTACTTCTCCTTCATGTAGAGCAGGAAGGGGACACGGATAGAGAGAGACAGAGAGCCTGGGGCAGCAGCTGCTGTCTAAACTTCCTGATCCACTTAAAAAGACAATGCACTTAAGAGTGGATCAGCTTAAAGGGGTAGTGGGAATTTCTCTCTCCCTCCCACACACAAGGTGTGTGTCTGTCTCTGTCTGTATGCTATCTCCCCTCTACTCCATTCCTGCTGCCTTGTAGAATGTGAGAGGCTACATTAACAACAACGTGTTAACCCTTGAGGGCTCAGCCGAGTGCTAGTTCATCATTTAGCAGCAAGGCATTCCCTGGGAAATATCCCTCCCTTTTCCACCCTCTAACTACACCACCTCAACCAAGCTTCACAATCATCATAGCTGTGAACAGTATTAAATTGTTATTAAACTTATACTCTGCGTGTTTGTGTGTGTGTGTGTGTGTGTGTGTGTGTGTGTGTGTGTGTGTGTGTGTGTGTGTGTGTGTATAGTGGAAACAAATATCCCTGGAACCTACTGTCCCCCCCATTTACATTAATTCTTATCAGGAAATTGGATTCACTTAACATTGTTTCGCTTAAAGTCGCATTTTCCAGGAACATAACTACAACGTTAAGTGAGGAGTTACTGTAATGATATCACATGAGAAAGAGGTAAGAAATTAAACAGAATTTCCTCTGCAATCTGTTGACAAAATGAAAATGATCTCTGAGCACCAAAGGAAGCAAAGAAGAAATATTCAGAGATGGAATTAAAAAGGAAGTGAAATGTGGACTGAGCATAATAGATGATGTACTATTTCAGGTATATAGACTCATTCACTTGGACACATTTCAGCACCTGCCTCGTCCAAGTGGCACTGTATTGTTCTGTCCCATATAGTAGCAAAGGCAAAGAAACACAGCGGGCTATTCATTAACCTCATTTGGCATGACAACCACAGCCCAAGATACTGCTGAATGAGTGATTCGTACACTGGCAAAATGGAGGTCATGCTGCACTGTTTCACTGGCTTCATTACACTCCTTCATAATCATATACATTTATTTAGAAGAATCTAATGGCACGGAGCCACAGAGCATGTTCCAGGTGCCTGCATTTGAAAGCTGCACAGATATTATAATAAAACACCTGTTAGAATGCAAATCATTTTTGTAAAGCTGCAATCAATCTCTATAAAGTTCCCATTGGCTCTAATTATCACTGCTATTGAATAATTGATTGTAAATATTCAGAATACTGGTTTAATTCCTTAGACATTCATGAACAGGTGGAGAGCACAGCCATTGGCAAGACAAGAACATAATTTGGAGATGCACATCTGGGATCCTATTTTCCAAGAGATAACCAGCTTTCTTTGCTTAAATGGAATATAAAAAGATATTCATATTTTTCTCTATTAAACTTTGCATTTTTCAACAGTTAGTGAGTGAGATGCATTGAATTTCAGCAGTCAGGTGGGAGGAGACAGACTCTTGGAAGGTATGGTTCAATTTGCATGCAATTTTATGTGCAAGATTACTTTGGACTCTAATCAGAATACTTGGCACTCAACTAGCCTTTCATCTATAGATTTAAAAGCACTTTATAAAATGGGTAAGTATCATTATCTTCACTTTATTCTTGGAAAAACTAAAGTGATGAAAGTTAAGAGATTTGTCCAAGGTAATATAATAAAATAGTTGGAGAGCCAAGGATAAAAATCAAGGTGTCTTCTGTGACACTAAGTGCCCCTGTATTCACACCTTACAAACTGTTGTAATAATCTTTGCATAAAATATGCCTTGCCAGTTTTCATCTGACAACTATATCTCAATGATAATTACTATTCTTTTGTGATGTACGTATGTGATGGATATTTAGAGTTATGATTATATGCTGGAATCATCATTAAGGTGTGTGTAAATCAAGTATGTCAGGGGCAGTTGTTAAATAGGTCTATCTTAGATAAAGGAATGTGTTTTTGATTCTCTGACCTGCCCAATATTCAGGCAAAGACAATGAAAGTCTGTATTTACTTATAGACAGGACCATCAAGACAGCAAGGGAAGAAGATGGCAGGAAGTAGAAAAATTTGCCTTTCAGCAAATAAGTGGGGGAAGAAAAAGCATGGAGCTTTCTTCACCACCAGACTCCATGTCTCCTTCCTCGTGGTTTGAATAAACTTGACTTTAAGGGGTAAACCTCAGAAGAATCCATTTCAAAGGTTTACTGGTCTATGAAGACTGGCTGAACCTCAAGTGTTAGCAATTGAATCAAGTGATCGTATACAATATTGCTGTTTTATAAGAATGCATAAGTGAGGTGTTTTTTTTTTCTGAAAGCTGATGACAACTGGCAATTAATATAGTGAAATGTATGGATTAACATTCTATAATGAATTCTGGATACTCATTGATATTAGGATGTACAGTCCGCCCAGACAGCAGGAAATGTCATTGCTATCTTCTTGTCTTCTATGTAAAATAAGCATAGTGAAATCAGGAAAGAACTGGAAGCCCCATTTACATAGAAATCATACAGGAGGATGGGAAACCCACAAGAAGGGAAGAAATGGGTGAGGCCATTCTGCCTCTTGAAACAAGTTCATTGAACTTTGGAAGATTATAAACTAGGACAGAAGCCATCCTTGGCATCCTTCAGTAGACAGATACAAGGTACAGAGTCCTTGCCTTCAGTTCCCAGAGACATCAACCCCTCCTTGGTTGAATGTAGGTGAGAGACCGGCTTAGGAAAAGATTTTACCTTACTAGATAAAGTTTTAGAATTTTAGAAGTGTATTTTGTTTTGTTGTAACGCTTTCTATCTTCATTCCTTATACTTGAACTCACTTAATCCTATGTAAGTTTTGTTAATAAATTTATTTCATTTTTACCAATTCTCTGTTTGAAGGAAATTCTGTATTTACTCCCAGTCAAGTTAACAAACTATTATGTGGTTTTATATCTTTACAGGAGCAACATACCTTATTTCTCTGAATTGTCCAGGAGAGAGCTGGACCCTTCAGGGCACATGTTTCTGGGGAAATTTGGGACTGGGAGTGTGTTGGAGTTATCTTGCTGATTGTAACCAAGGCTGGTGGGAGCCAGATGGTGACTGGTGTGTTGCTGACAGGCTGCTGGGTCAGAGCTGCTGGATTAGGCCTGCAACTATATACAGATTCAGAGTGTGACCTGCATGGCTGTAGGCTGGTTGTGAGTAGCCCAGGTTGGGAGCTACAGCAACAAAGCATTGTGAGGCACCCAAGGTTACAGGGCAGATGTTGTCAACCCATCAATGGTCTGGATTTCACTCTAGAATGTGACACCATCCTGATCCATCTGAATACCCTACATTTCTTTACTGTTATGTAAAGGATGAAGCCTATTTAAATAAGTGCGTGTGTGTGTGTGTATTCCACCCCCCCCCAAGATAGATGCATCAAAACACACCACCATGCACATTGTAACTCAGGCATGGGACCAAACTGAGCTCTGACTACTACCATATGGAGGTCAATAAGAACACATGGGATATACCTTAAAATATCATGGGGCTTGTATCAGAAGAACTGATGTGTGCAGTAGTATCATAAATCCATACGTTGGATCTCGGCTGTCATAAAAGAGCTATGGTGAAATCTCTGCAAGGTTAGGTCTAAAGTATACCTCACCAGGTCACTAGATGGAGCAAGAGAGTACTTGTGTTTTGGTCCGGGGCAAATGCAATTCTTGTGTGGTTAAGCCTTGTTTTATTTGTGGCACATTAGTTGGATATAATTATGTTAACATAAAATGGTTTGGGTTTTAGATCTTTCTCTCTCTTTCTATTTAAAAGTTTGTCTAACATAAGTATAAACAAGAGAACATTTACTATCTCTGATATCTGAAAGTGAAACTACAACATGAACTATGATGATTTGACAAGGAACCATTAACAACACATAACTAGAAACTAAGTCTAGTAAGCAAAAGCTACCAAATCCAAGAGAGGCAAAGAGCAGAGTCCATTATGCACCACCTTGAGACTCTCAATTACTGTATTTGGCAAGTAAGTGTTATGACAATAGATGCCCTAGACACACCTGGGATAGAGTTGTTTAGAACAGGGTTTCTCAAATGGGTTGCTGCTTGTATGGGGAAAGCCCCTGGAGGGCAGGCCAGTGTGTTTACCTGCCCCGTCCACAGGTGCGACCGATCGCGGCTCTCACTGGCTGCGGATCACTGCTCCCTTGGCCCATGCCGCTTCCAGCAGCTCCCATTGGCCCAGAGTGGCAATCGGCAGCCAGTGGGAGCCGCAATTGGCCGGACCTGTGGACGGGTCAGGTAAACACACCAGCCCAGCCTGCCAGGAGCTTTCCCTACACAAGCGGCGACCCCTGTTTGAGAAGCTATTCAGAATAATTGTCTGTGTATCTCTCATTTACATACAGAGGTTATAACTTTTGGAGCGGAGAAGAACTGCAGGATTCAGGAACTGGAGAACTCTAGGCACGCTAAGTCCAGAAACTTGGAAGTACTGAAAACTGGAAGATTCTAGATACAGAGTGGTGACTACAAAGAAAACTAAGGAAACCTGTGAAAAGCTGGAAGTTTAAAGATGGGATTGTATTATAATTCTGACTGACTGCAGTTGCTTTGATTAAATGGTTTGATTATAGCTTCATTATATTTCTTTGAGAGGATCAAGGATGAGTTTCATGTCTGCTAGAAGTCCTTTGTCAATTCTTGTTTACATGCACTGTCTATTCAAGCTAGTTTATGAATACTGGTGACCCAGGTCTTGTTCAGGTTGTGATTGTTTAGTGTCTGACTTCTAAAGCTCAGTGACTCTCTCTTCAGTCTTTCCTCACAAAGTCACATTTAGATATTTTCTAAAATTAAGTCCTCCATATTGTAGATTGGTGTGAATTGGTGCACTCACAGCTGGTATCTACTTTTGGCCAGGCATGGCATATTCTCTCTCTCCCCACTGGGTGTCTCTTGCTGATGGCCACTCTGCCTGTGTGGTGACCAGTCTCTTCCTGTGACTTGGCTCTCCAGCCAGCTCATTTTAAAGACTCTCCCTTTTCAGCATAATCCATAAACAAAAAAGCAAGGGGAATTAATACAAATAAACTGTGTGATGCATAGCTAGAAAGGAGTAAACATCCTGCAAAATAAATAACCCTCAAAAAAACATGTGTTTGTGGTTTTGTGTATTTACATATGTATGAGTAGGGTGCAATGTAATCAACAGTCCCTGTCTATGCTGTATTCTGATAATTCAGAGGTCAAAAGAAGATCCTAGCATTTAAATGAATTATAAACATGGGATATGTCCTTATTCATCTCTCTTTGAAATGTACTGTGAATGGTGGATGAAAAAGCAAAGGGTCTTATGTTAATTTGTAGAGCTAAGTACTGGTGATGGACCTCCTTCAAAGTCAGCCTAATTACCTTTTGTTCCCTGAGGAACTCCAACTTGTCAAAAGACATGAAATTGTATAAAAGATCTTTGGGTCTTGATTCTGTCATCTCAGATCTGCTTAGGCTTCATCAGGGAAGTTTGAGTTGCAAGACTGAGGTCCCAGTTATGCTGGTGTGCCCTGAATATGAGATTTGGACATTGAACTATAAATTATTAACTATTTCTGAAAGAACATTTTACACTGCAAAGCTCACCATCTCTGCTATGAATCCTCACCTCAATGAATTGAACTCATGTCTGTAGGTATATTGATCTTTTAACCATACTGTGTCTCTTTTTTGTTTTTTAATAAATTGTAGTTTAATTAATAAGAATTGGCTGTAGCGTGTATTTGGGTAAGATCTGAAACATTCATTAACCTGGGAGGTAATGTGTACGATCCTTTGGGATTGGTAGAACCTTTTCTTTTATATGATGAAATAAGATTTACAGAAATTTTCATCATATTTGACGTGGGTATCTGGATGGATCACTTTAAGGGAACTGTGTTGTTTGGACTTCTGAGTAGCCAGCAAGATAATAAAGAAGCTGTTTTATGCTGGCTTGGTAAATCTAAGTATTGGAATATCCACCATATTTGTGGGGATTGTTTGCCCCGTTCTTTGCAGTTCACCCTGACTGGCTTGTCTACATCAGAAAGTTGCAGCGCTGGTGAGGGAGTTACAGCGCTGCAACTTAGGAGGTGTACACATCTGCAGGGCACCACCAGCGCTGCAACTCCCTGTTTGCAGCGCTGGGCCGTACTCCCGTTTTGTCTCGGGTGTAGTGGATCCAGCGCTGGTGATCCAGCGCTGGTAATCAAGTATAGACACTTACCAGCGCTTTTCTTGACCTCCGTGGAATAAACAGGTATCCCAGCATCACCGAGGAAGCCTCTGGTAATCAAACTGGTCTCCTTCCCCAGCTTGCTCTCGCGTTCCCCGAACCCCGAGCAAGCAGGTCTCCTTCCCTGAGGTTTGCTGGGTGGTTCCGGGAACGCGAGAGCAAACCGCGGCGAAGCTGGTCTCCTTCCCCGGCTTGCTCTCGCGTTCCCCGAACCCCCGAGCAAGCAGGTCTCCTTCCCTGCGGTTTGCAGGGTGGTTCGGTGAACGCGAGAGCAAACCGCGGCGAAGCTGGTCTCCTTTCCCGGTTTGCTCTCTCGTTCCCCGAACCCCCGAGCAAGCAGGTCTCCTTCCCTGCGGTTTGCTGGGTGGTTCGGGGAACGCGAGAGCAAACCGCGGCGAAGCTGGTCTCCTTTCCCGGTTTGCTCTCGCGTTCCCCGAACCCCCCTTGAAGCCGCCCAACAGCGCTGCAGTGTGGCCACATCTAACACCACTTGCAGCGCTGGTTGCTGTAAGTGTGGCCACTCTGCAGCGCTGGCCCTATACAGCTGTACTAATACAGCTGTAACAACCAGCGCTGCAAAATTTTAGATGTAGACATGGCCTGAGTGGTCACAGCTAGCCCCTACTGGGACCCTGGTCACAAACTGATTTATTAAGAAATAGAGAGGAATAATTCCTTCTCAGGTTATGTCAGAAACTGGCCCTTCCTTTTCTCAGGGAAGGGTCTTTGTGCAGTTGTCAGCCCTTTCCACGGAAGCTGAAGGTCTGTTCTCTTCTCTAGTCTGTCAACAAGTGACCTGCCCTGATCCCCTTTTAAGCTCTTCCTCCCACCTGTGCATGCCTTGCAAGTGTGATGGGGTGGAGCTCCTTGAGGCCAAGGCGGCTACTTAACCTGTTGTTGTCCAGTGTGGGGTTTCTATCCCACATCACAATCAGGCAAATAGTGAAGGCTCAAGTGTCTTGGTGAGAGAAGTTTTCGTATCCTGCTAAAAATATATTTGAAAGACATAATTCTGTTTTCTTTTTAATTAAAACACATGCAATGGTCATGTGGTCCACACCAGCTCTACTTCATTTGCAGAGCAGGTGATCACTTAGTGTAGCAAAATATTAGAAACATGAAAATATTCAGTGAACGTTTAATATATGAGTAACTATGGGCTTGGAAGAAGAGTGAACATTTTCCAGTTTGCCTAGGACAACAACATTCAGCATTGTATGTGTCCTTACTGAGTGGTGAAGGGAAGGAAGCGATCTCTGGAGTAATAAAAAGCTGATTTTCTTTTGTTTTCTTCCACTCTGGTTGCTACATTAAACTCCAATTAGTCTAATCTTTATTGTCCTTCACACTAGAGCTTTTCACAGTGGCTAGAAGAGATTACTGCTTTTGATAGCATATTTTATGATGCAGATAAGTTTTTAAAATTCCCATTTTCCTTACTGAGAAGTTCAATATGTCACAGAAGATGGGGGGAAAACAAACAATACAATGGTATTAGCTACACTTAGAAACAATGAAAAAGACATCATAAGGCTCCCAGAAATCAATCAGTTCCTTGGCTTTCACTACTAAATACGCAAACTTCATATTACTTTAGGGCTTTCAGATTCTACTCCAGGTGTTAGACTGTGTGGAGAGGCACCACCCTAGGAGGAGCATTGGGAAAGAGATATGACCCTGTTTATATTTCCTCTTCTGCTTTTCTCTTGCATTTTTCAAATGCAGCTTCTTTCCCTCAGCTTTGGACTTTAACATCTCTGCTGGTTGACATATAGTGGTGGAGGCTCCACAACCTTTCTATCCAATTGCTGCAATATGTACATATCTGATGTGCAGCCCCTGTTTCAATACCCTAATCTCCACTTGCTGCTGCAATTTAGTTAGCCCTAATATGTCCATACTCATCTGGATGGCCATATTGGGTATGTCTATACTGCAATTAAACACTCGTGACTGGCCTGCATCCACTGGCTAGGGCTATGGGGCTCTTTACTTGTGGTATAGACATTTGAGGCAGGACTGGAGCCTGGGGTCTGTGACCTAAACCCATAACAGGGTCCCAGAGGCCGGGCTCCAAACTGAGTCTGAACCCTGCATAGCCCATGAAACACCACGAGAGATATCATTTATACATGTATTGAAAATGGTGGAGGTAGACATTTTTTTGATTATTAGATGGTGTCATAAACAGATGGTTAAGGGTTAATGTCTCTTTTACCTGTAAAGGGTTAAGAAGCTCAGTAAACCTGGCTGACACCTGACCAGAGGACCAATGGGGGACAAGATACTTTCAAATCTTGGTGGAGGGAAGTCTTTGTTTGTGCTGTTTGTTTGGTTTGTTGTTCGCTCTCGGGACTGAGAGGGACAAGACATACACCCAGGCTTTCCCAATCTTTCTGAATCAGTCTTTCATGTATCAAAATAGTAAGTAATAGCCAGGCAAGGCAGATTAGTCTTATGTTTGTTTTCTTAACTTGCAAATGGTGTTTTTGCTGGAAGGATTTTTACCTCTGTTTGCTGTAACTTTGAATCTCAGGCTGGGGGGAGGGGGGTCCCTCTAGTCTATAGGAATCTGAGTACCCTGTAAAGCATTTTCCATCCTGATTTTACAGAGATAATTTTTACCTTTTCTTTCTTTAATTAAAAGCTTTCTTTTTAAGAACGTGATTGATTTTTCCTTGTTTTAGAATCCAAGGAATTGAGTCTGAACTCACCAGGGATTGGTGGGGGGAAAGGAGGGGGGATGGTTAATTCCTCCTTGTTTTAAGATCCAAGGAGTTTGGATTGGTGCGAAGCTTCCCAAGGCAACTCAGGGAGGGGAAAGTCTGGGGGGAAAAGGAGTGGGATGGTTAATTCCTCTTTGTTTTAAGATCCAAGGAGTTTGGATCTGTGTAAGCCTCTCAAGGCAACCCAGGGAGGGGAGAGTCAGGGGGGAAAAGGAGGGGGATGATTAATTTCTCCTTGTTTTAAGACCCAAGGGGTTTGGGTCTTGGATTCCCCAGGGAAGGTTTTGGGGGAACAGAAAGTGTGCCAGACACTACTTCTGTCTGGTTGCAGCGTACCAGATTTAAGCTAGTAATTGAGCTTAAAAGTGATCATGCAGGTCCCCACTTCTTGAACTCTAAAGTTCAAAGTGGGGAAAAAACCTTGACAGATGGTGATTTCCTGTACACAGGAATGACTATCATCAGCCTGGTGAGTCCCCGATAAGTCTCACAGTCCTGCAATGATGTGAACAATACAGGGATGCTTATAATGGCAGGGAAAGAGACCGTTAAAAAAATATGACTAATCTGTGGGTCAGCAAACATCCTTATGTGTCTTTTTGATGAAACATACAACTTGTTCACATTAGGTAATTAAAAATATGAATGCTTTTTTTTTATTGTAAGAATAGAAGTATGAACCCTGCTGTCCTGCTAAATTGCAATCTGGTTAATTGTGTTTCCCTAAAGGCCCTTATGCACGAAGGGAACTTATTCAAGACAGCATTTCTGTTCTATTCTATGTAGGTGCTTATATCATGCACATCACTCTAATATGTGAGAAACTTCAAGTAGCGTATTAAACAACATGACTACCTATTTGTCATGTGTTGATTGTTTGCTCCTCTGGCCCCACGGGAGAAGCATGTGCAGTGGAATGTCTTGTTTTAGTAGGGTGTTCATATACTCTTGCTCTATAGTTATGTTAGAGATGTCAAGGTCGAAGAAATGCACCTTGCATTGGGAGCAGAAAGGTGGTGAGATTCGTGACAGTCCTTAGTTCCTGGAGGAGTCCATTCCACAATCTTATACCAGCCCCTGAGAAAATTCTGTCTCCTGCCCAGAGGAGCATAAACACATGCTTCACTTTATACCCTCATCCCACCAACTAATCCTAACCATACAATGCAACCCAGTACATCAACCCCAGCCATAGCACTCCCACCATTTTCAAAAGCATGTTATCATCATGCTTTTCTCTCCCCTCTTTCTGAGTAACTTTTATATGGTGCACATTTTCATGAATTTGATGTTGGCTGCTGGTATGTGTGTAATGCTAAGTTTTGCCAACTCAGCCTGTCAAATAGATTTTGAGAGTTTTATTGCCAGTAAAAGTATTCTGAACAAATGTTTTAAAGCTTCATTCTCATTTATACTGAAGTCTTTTTACACAGTTCTGGCAATGTGACTTGGGATATAAATTACCCCCTGTAAAGCCCCTTTATATTGTAAAATAAGAATCAGACTTTTCATGTCTGTCTTTCTGCAAATGAAGTTCTAAATGTATTAAGTTTTGTAGTTCTCTGCTACACATTGAGGGTATTTCTTACCAAGAAAATTAATCATCACAAGAAAATATTTTTTGTATTCTTCCCTTTCAAATGTTCTTGAATTAAAAACTAAAAATGGATGTTTTTCATTTAATAATTGGATAATTTGGTATCATGTTGCTATGTATTTTATCAGCATGGAGAATTAGAATCCAGCTTCAGCAATGTTTTTCCAATATTAATCAGTTATTTTGGAATGCAAAATGGTTTGTTATGGTCCCTATAATAATTATACTTGTGTGCTTTGGTCATTCATCATCAGTGCTTTGCTGTAAATCACAAAGTTGCGCTGCAAACTCTGTTTAGCGGGTAATTGTACTATCAGCCAGCCCTTTTTTCAGTTGAAAAATAATGGTTGCTGGCTGAATAAATCAGTGATGATCACAGAAAGGATTTTTAAAAAACCTTATGCGAGTGCGTGTCAGTTATTTTCATTTTATTAGATGAGTAATAGTAATTTGCAATACTACATTTGAACGACATAACTTCCCTTACTTTTAGGTCTCAAAGAATTTGGGGCTCAGTTCTAAAATCCTTAGGCAAAATTCAGGTCAGAAAGTTGAGTGTCAGCTATGCAACTGGATCTCTGTTGCTGGACACTTTAGACTGCATTAAGCTCCATATAAATCATCCTCATTTTTCTTGGTCTATCCTCTGCTTCAGATGCAGTTGGATCATCTTCTTCTGATTGACATCTTGTCCTCACAGGGTTTTAGAAGACTGTCCTCTTGATTTCTCTCTTCTCTTTCTGACTATTCCCATTTTATTCTTCCTCCATGCTCTTCTACTCTCTGTAGTTGAACCTATGATCTGTCCTTGGTCCTCTGCTCACCCTCTTCTCCACCTTGTTTCTGGCAATTTCATTAGCACATGGGGCTTCAGCTATGTTTTCTATGCTAATAAATCACAAATTGATCTTTCCAGGACTGAGCTGTCTACTTGCATCTAACCCTGTATTTCAGTGTGTCTCTCTGATACCCCTCTTACATCCTTTGTTATCAACTTTTGTTTTTCATGGTCAGACCAGACCCTCCCCAGCCTTCTCCTCTTCTTTTTATTACTGTTGACAACACTACTAACTTCCCTATCACTGTCTTATGCCAGTCTTCTCCGGGTTAGCTCTGGCTCCACATATCCAGGTTATATCTAAATCCTGCTACTCTTTCCATCACAAGATCTCCAGAGTCCACCTTTCCCCCTCTCCATCCTCACAGCCAAATATTTCATTTAGGCCGTCATCCGCTATTACAATATCCTGCTCCCCTGTCTCCCAGACATATCCTTTGTCTCCTTAAGTCCGTTCTAGACGTAACTGCTAAAGTCATTTTCGTTGCCCATCAGTTTGATTATTTCACTCTTCTATTTAAATCCATACAATGATGCCATCCACATTGTATCAGAACTTCTTTGCCTGCAGGCTCAAAAGGTGTTAGACATTATTATGCTGAGTACCACAGCACATAACTTTTAGCTGTCTGGAAAATCACTGTGATCCACAAATCCTGGGTTAGGAAGCTAAGTCTTTATACAATGAATAGGGAGAGATAGGAACCTTATACTGAGATTCACAAAAAGCAGCATGCTAGGTGGGAGCCTCCGAAGCTAGCCAATAGGAGATACTGATGAAAGGACTGTGTGCTAAGACTCACTCTTTTATCTCTGCTTGTGATTCATAGTTGGGAGCACTCTTTAGAGTAAGGTGCCTATGCTGTTTTCCAACAAGCTAGAAGAGGAGGCAGTGGTATCCACCTTATAACTTTTAGCCCAGAGGTAAGAGCACTTGCCTGGGTTTTGGGAGACTCAGGTTCAATTTCTACCGCAGCCAAAGTGGGAGAGAGTATTTAAATAGGGTTCTTCCAATTCTCAGCAGAATGTGATAAACTGATGTGGGGCTTGTTTAAGCTGTTGCACTGTGGATAAATAATGAAAGAGATATTGGAGCAGGGGAGACTAGACCCAGGGTCTCCCACCTCCCAGGTGGGTGCCTGATCACTGGACTGCAGAGTCATTTCTCTCTCTCAGCTAATGATTATTTAAGTATTCTTTCTACGGTGGAATAGTCATTGGGCCAGAGAGGGGGAGAGTGAGAATAAATGGCTCTGTAGTCCAGTGGTTCGGGTACCTCTGAGCATGCCTACTGGATCAGGCCCCACAAGCCACTTAGGCAGCCAAATGCCTGGTTTGTGACTCACTCCAGGGTTCTGGTAGGACATAGGCACCTGAGTGCTTAGAGGGAGGCTGCAATGCACGTGTTTTAGAAGCAGAAACATAGGCACTGAGGGACCTTTTACTCCAAAAGCATAGTTGCTGAGTGAGTTAAGGCTCCTACAGGTGTTAGGCTTGAGTTTTGTGCTTTGGAATGGAGCCAAAACTGGGACTCAGGTGACTTAGTCTGGGATTGAGGCACCTAAATACCTTTGTGCAGGGGTGAAAATAACTGAGGACACTTACTGGTATGGGGGTGGTGGTGGCTCTTGCCCCCAAAAGGGGCGGGGCCTCAGGTGGAAGGGGTGGGGTTGGGGGGGTCAGCATCCCCCAGCCAGCCCTTGGCCCGCGCTGCCCAGGGCTCCTGTGTTGATTTAAAGACCCCGGAGCTACCGCAACAAAAGCATCAGGAGCCCTGGGCCCTTTTAAATTGCTGGTCCCAGGGCAGCTGCTCCCTTTGCCCCCCTGGGGTGACGCAGCAACATTAAAGCACTGCCGCAGCAAAGGACCATCCTTTACACACTATCACGGCAGCGCTTTGATGTCCCTGCTCACTTTGCCTCCCCTGTTGGTGGCTCTGCCGGTACTGACCCTACCGGCAGGGCCACCGACGGGAGGGGTAGGGGGAAGGGGCATCAACGTTAGAGCGCTGCCGTGGCAAAGGAGCATCCTTAAAGCGCTGCCGGGCAATGTTTTAATGTTGCTGCCTCTACCCTCCCACACTCCCGGCCCTTTAATGTGGGCTGGGTATGGGCCAGTGTGGATTCTTACCAGTACGAAGTACCAGCTGACTTTCACACCTGCCTTTGTGGATCCAGGCACTTGTCACTATCTTCAAAACGCTAAATGACTGTTCTCCCTATTTATCTTTCTTGAGTTTTGTGCAGCCACCATTTCTGTCCCCTCTATTCCAGTGTTGTTCCCTGAGTTTATCTACAAGGCCCCTAATCTGTCCATCTTTAACCCCCTTTTGTTTCTGCTGTGCTGTTTACATTGAATCAAGTTGACTTGTATATACAATGACAATTATTTTACCTCAACCTGTGTCTGCTTGTCTACCTGTCCTGTATACTGTGAACTCATCAGAATAGGAATCCTCCCTTCTTGAATGTTTAAAAAATGCCTAACACATGGTGAATGCTACAATTACATAACAATTGCACCCACTTCATTTGTATGTCTATTCTTTGTGGTACTGCTGGGAATGAGGCTGATGATAAGCTGGCACAATGAGTGACACATTCCCAAGATGCACTGGTTTAAAGAAAGTGTTGTCTGCCTCTGCATTGTAGGAAAGAGGCTTCCTTGATCTGTTTGTTCAGTATTAAGAGTTTTGGCAGTATCCCGGATTTGGATAAGTTATCTTAGGGTCTTAGTGGATTAGTCTGCTAAATTGTTTTGACAGGCATCCTTGTATAATTTGCCCTCTTATTTCTTGTTCTATATATGTGGAATTGCAGGTCACTAATTTGTGTGTTTTCTTGCTCCTGCTGGTGCATCTGATCCTGTTTGTACTCCAGCTGCTGTCTTCTGGCCCGTAGTGTCACTGATGTCCCTAGAACACCTGAGCCTCTTTGTTTTTATTTCCACCTGCTGCTTGCCAGCGTTGTTTCACTCCAGAAAGCTTTCCTGCTGTCAGTAGCAGTAGAAGCTGTGATCAAAGCTGTAGGATGTGAGTTAGTGCCATTACAGTTAGTAGAGAGACACAATAAAACAAATAGGTTAAGAGCTCTGGGGACATAGATAGAAGACGATCAAGGCATAGTAGAGACTGAGAGTAAGTGTCTGTCAGAACCAGATATTTGGGCATAATGGTGGATTTGGTGGGTCTTGATTTCTGGCCCTTCATCAGTTTTCATATGATAGCCAGCACCTCTCTGAGTCGTTGCTGGGAAGTTATAATTTTTAAATGAGAGAGGAAGAAACTACTAGAAAAACTAAGTGAAGCTGTCAAACTGCTGAAAGGGAAAGAAGTTTAAATAAAGCTTTTAAGGGTGATTTGATTCATTAGTTTCCTCAGGCACCAGTGTTGTTCTGCATGAAAGTGAATGGGAGTTTTGCTCAGATAGAAGCAGTATCAGGCCTTTCTTGGCCTGATATTCCTCACCTCCCTATAGGTCAGCAAGACAGTTGTCCTTTCTCCTTGAAGTTTATTCAGCCTAATTATTATTTTATAATTAGGAAGCATCCTCAAGATCTCATTACACTAGAGATTACTATTATTCTGTATTTAAGGTGTTTTTTCCAAGTTTAATAATATTTCCTATTGAAGTTAAAGCTGATAGTCTCTAGTAGTACATCCATCTCTACAGAAGTACCCTTATACACAATTATTCTACTGCATCTAGAAATCTGCCTAGGGGAGATTGGTGAGCATGCTAGGTTTGATTCAATTTCCTGATGATTAACCAAGCCTGAGATAAATAGGAATCGATTTTTTTTTTCTCGGCCCACCTTCGGTGGCAGAGAGTGACACTGTGGAAAGTTTTGTTTCTGACTAGTGCAATATGTATCAGGCTGAGGTAGAAATCTTAACATTCTCGAGCGTATCTGAACTCATCCATACGAATCTGCAGCATTTTAATAGACTGAAGAAAATTAATGGAAGGCATTTCATCTTAACGGTGGGGCAAATTCTTGTGCATGTTTTTATTCATACTGCACTCAGGCAAAGGTCACATTCATTTTAACAGAGTAAGGAGTGAGTGAAAACTGAGTAAAGGCTTCAGGATTTGTTCTATTTGCTTTAACTTGATTATGAAATGGGATGGAAGGGGCATATATCAAAGAAAGAATTCCCCAAAGCAGAAAACACATTATATAAAAACAAATTGCTTTCGCTAATTAACATATTTAAAGTATTATGCTACTGTTTTATCGAGTGAAGGACTATTTATGAATTTAATCCTTATGTTTTCATCTGTAAAGTATGACACAAAGAAAAGAATGTCAAAATGTCATAATTCTCTCTTATTTCTGTGCTACAGGTGCATGGCTTGCAGTCCTGTCCTCTTTTAGTCATTTGTTGACCCTTGCAAAATAAAAATAAAAAAAAAACCCTTGCACTGCATTACAATTTTTCTTCTATAATAGGGATTGTAGTGCCAAAATGGAATGGGGATAGAATGGAGCTGGATTGGGGGTGGAGAGGAATTACTGATTCACCATGTAGCTCATGAAAGTCTGTGTCCTTGTATCTTAAATCTCAGTATAGGAGTGGGGCTTTGATAAAATTCAGACTGAAGCAAAATTCTGGATCTACATACTCCGAATTTTGGGCAAATTTTGGGTAGAAACTTGGACTTGGATTTGAATATTTTGATGTGAACCCAACTTGAGATAAAATAATAATTTCCCCTCTTGACTCAATCAGAATCTGGTTTGGAAAAAAAAAGTTATTTTTCCTTTTTATTATATTTTGCAGTTTGTGAATTCTGTATTTCCTGAAGAAATATCAAAACATTGCAAGGAAATCTCTCCTCAAAATATTCAGCCCAGTTCAAATGGTTTAGATGAGGTAAAAATAAACACTCCCAAACATTTTGACGTTTATTCGAACTTTCTGATATTCACCCTGTCATACTGAACTAGACCTGGGAATTTTCCCTCGGTATTTGGCTGGCTGGTTTTTGCTCATCTGATTAGGATCAAACTGATGTTCATATATGGGGTAGGGAAGGAATTTTCTCTTAGTCAAACTGCTGTGATCTTGGGGTTTTTTATCTTCCTCTGCAGAGTGGGGTGCTTGCCAGGATAGGCTCTCTTTCACTTAATCAATACTCTGCCATTGCAGGACACTTGGACATTGTTCTCTGCCTGTCACGCAATAATTTCATTTCCTGATGGCTGTAATACTTTGCTGTAATTTTGGTTGTTGGATTTAATGTGCAAGTCCTGGGTGGTGTTTAGAGGCCTGTGATAATCAGAAGATAAGAGAAGATGATTTGCTGGTCCTTTCTGGCCCTAAAGTCTATCACTACAACAGAGACTAATTAGTGGGAGCCAGTCAGGCTTTTAAGTTGGTTGGCTGATATCCATCTAGATCCTCAACGTTTTTTGGACTCACATTGCTTATTGACAGAAATGTGAGTCAGTATTTATTCTATAAATTTTAGTAAAACACTTAATTAAACAAAAATAAAATCAAGAAAATATATCACCCAAACTAATCTACTATTAATTATATTGAACTAAACTAAATACAAAACAATACAACTATAAATTCAATATGAAATCAAGGTCAAATTAACAAGTTAGTCTCAATATTGGATTGGAGTTAAGTCATCAAATAAATACCATAATCTTCTTAATCCTAAAACTAATCAGTCCTTATAAATTCTAAAGAGGGTAGCTGTCTGGTTGGTTGTCCTAACTAAAGAATTTTACCAAAGTCAATCAAATGTACAGCTTGAATGATTAAATACAGTACCACTAAAAAACAAGTTATCTAATGTCTGAAACAACCTCAGAGCCAATAATAGAGCTTCCTCCTTAGATTTCAAATCTTGTGTGGCAGCTAACCCTTTCCCTTCCTCCTCCTCTCTCCTCCCATCCCCCACAAAAGATGAGAGATTATAATACAGACTCTAACAGAACTCTACTGACAAGCTGCCACCTGCACTTTAAACAAAAAAAAAAAACAAAAAAAACACCAGAAATTTCAGATGGCAGTCTCAAATCTCTCAGGGCTCGTAGCAGAGAACACAGAGGATACTCAATGTTGAGTAATTTTACAGACACTATTTAGGGCTGTTTAAACCTGGGGAACTTTTCTTTGAGCTGCCTTTCCTCTATGGAGTATATTGGTGGACATATACACACATGCATGCACACACCCACACTTTCACTTCCAAACCCCAAAACTGAAAAGGCTAAATAGTCTGGGACAATTCCCAGCTAATCAAGACAAAAACAGAAAAAAAGAAACTTAAGATAAAAGGGAGTTTGTGATCTCTTCAGCGCTCACCATCTTCTGGACCTATGTAGAGTAGGAACTGGAGTTGCAGACAAGCCAGAGAGTAATGATCCGCTGGCACAGCTCTTCTCACTAATGGGCCTCCTTCAGGCTCATAGAGAGGCTGGAGTGGCTTGGTGGTCCTTGTTGTGATTAGTCTTGGAGATTCTTCAATGTTAGTCTTCTCTCAGGTGGTTTGTTGACCCAAAAGGCAAAGCTTATCAGTCTTGCTCCTGATTTTTATGGTTAGTGAACTGTTCCTATTTAAACCAGTATTTTAAAAATATTTGGGGTTTTGCATACTACAGAGACTGTAAGTCTGTGAGCTCCCAAAACTATAAAAAAATCTGGATGAGACCATTTTTGAGGAAACTGGGAAGGTCTTCTCCAAGTGAAAACATCTAGAGATACATGTCACCAGTTCATGGAAAGTTTGATCCTATAAAAATAGCTAATTGCTAGGATTCTTTTTCAACAACCAGTCATTCAACAGTCATCCTTCAGCAAAATAATAAATTGTAACAACTTATTGCCAATACCACAATTAGTCTTGCAATCAAGACAACTTGCAATAAACTTTCTATCTGGAACCAGGGTATAAGTCAAACAGCTTATCTGGAATCTTCATCTTCACAGAGGAAAGTTACTTTAAAACCTGTCAAGATGAAATACTCTGAAAACATTGAAAAAAAAAAGTAAAGTATATATTGCCTTAAAAACTATAATGCTTATATCATGCAGCAGCAGTCATGAACTTGCAGATGTTATCAAAGGGGCATATTGGCACCACAGAATTTAAAACAATAAAAACAGAAAATGTTCCCCAACTTGAAATTGGAAAGAGGGGGAAATAGAATACGTTATATGATCATATTCGAGGTAAAATTAGTGATGGAGAAATGAGGCGCTGATACTGCTAATACTTAGGTCTCTGCTGTAGCCCCAGCTAATCTTTGGGTTCACATAGTGAGGCATGGCACAACTGTAGCATGAAAAATGATTTTATTCTTGACTCCTTGAAAGGATTAATTCATAGTGAATGTCCCTGGCCTCTCAGGGGGCACTACACCAACAGTCTTTCAAGTCCAAAGTAGAATGAATACATCTCTAACTTTCTCTGCATTCTCTTCTTGGCCCAGGGAGGGTCTGGGTTCCTCTCTGGAACAAAGGGCCCTTACTTTATCTCCTGGAATCAAATGCTTCCTTTTAAAAGGCCTACATTTCTAATGAGGCCCAGATGCAGGTCCTTCCTGCCAACTGTGACAGCCTAGTTTGTATACACCTTTTGAGTTAGAACAAGCATTTCACCTCCATTCAAGGGAAGATCCCTTGGCTGGATCTTCACCATATTCCAGTCATGATATTTTCATTTGGTTTCTATATTTGCAACAAATGGATTCTACCACTGTTTTGGGGCTGGAACAGTTTTCTGGAGTCAGTCTATACAGCCTCTGCCTTGCCAATTGGAAGAGCAGCTGGGAGTATTATCCAGCTCAGGAGGAAACAAAAATAAAAACCATACAGCACAGCAGGGCTACGTCCCCTTGAATGGCAGTTTCTTGTATTAGTGCAGAAACAAATCTTTGATCATGCTGTGTATCTGATGCAGGAGTTGTTGCTCTCATTCTGTGTGTGTATGTGTATGTGAGAGAAAGAGTTTAGTTTCTTGTCAGGGCAAGGTTTTCTAGTCTGTTAGACTCAAGTGAGATTTTAAAAAAATCAAATAATTCAAAGCTAAAGATTCAGTTAGTCTTAAGGAGAAGCTAAGAAAAGCTGAAAGAGCAGCTCAGAGAAGTGTCAGACTACTGGGAACTCCCACTGTTCCCAAGGAGGAAGCAACTCTTTCTAAAGTATAAATCCTTTTTTGTCTTCCAGTGGCATGAAAACTATATTTCTTCATTTTTTATTTTTTCTTAATGTAGATATTTGTTTATGGGATATGTGTGCATGTATTGTGATGGGGCAAGGCCAGATGGACAGTAGTAAGAAACAGCTATGTTAGACCCAGGCTAAACAAATCTATGTTACCATGGTAATCAAACAGTTGCTCCAGGTTAATCAAGATACCTGGGGCTAATTAAGATCCTTCTAGAAAGCAGAGGAAAGCTAGGTTGATTGGGACACCTGAAGCCAATCAAGGGCTGGCTGGAACTAATTAAAAGCGTCCCAATTAGTCAGTTGGGTGTGTATCAGGAGTTGTAGGAGGAAGTTGTGCTGTTGGAGAAACTGGGCAGAATAAACCCTATCAGGTACAAGGAAGGATGCCCTGAGGTAAGGGTGAAGTAGATGTTGAGGAAGTGGAGGCTGCTGTGGGGAAGTGGCCCAGGGAATTGTACTCATCCTGTTTCAAAAATTCAGCTCCCAATAGCTGCTGCTATTAAGATCCCTGGGCTGGAGCCCAGAGTAGAGGGGGGGACCTGTGCTCTCCTCCCTGCCCTCCCCCCACTTTCCCTGATTAATCGCAGAGAGTGTGAGACAATAGAGACTGTGTGAGGGAGGGTTGCTTCTTCCCACCTCCCTTACTGGCTTATGATGAAAATAGCTCAGTAGGCTGTGACCCTTGCCTATAGAGAGAGAAGGGCTATGTGGAGGGTCACAGTGAGTCTCTGAGGCTAGCATAATCCACCTGGAAGTGTGGGATCCACTGAGACAAGGTTGGAGCTTTGCCACACATATATATGCATGTTTGCACACTTGCCAAATAAAGATGCATATGTCCCTGTTATTACTTTCCCTCCTCTGCACACAAGCCTGTTCTTGACAGAGTTTTACCTCCTCCTCTTTCACACATGCTGTTGCTTCAATATTCCACAAGTGTGCCAGATATGGATAGAATTATTGTATCTCTTTCATAGAGATTACACTAGGTCTATATCTGTCCCACTGTTTACTTTTTAGAAATGTGAATTAAGGTGCTTTAACAAATTTAACGATGCCCTGTAGTGTTGTTGTGAGGGGAAAAAATCAAATGTGTCTTTAGAAAATTAGTTTAATCTAATCTGGAACTACAAACTCTTATGCACTAATCAGAACCGTGTGGTTACTGCATGGCATTATTGAGTAGACTTAAGGTTGCTTAAGGTCCCTTAACTGTGCATTTCCATACCTTAAACAGTTTTGGGTTTTTTTTTTTAAAAATGATTCTGAATGTCCTCGTAATACAAGATGTTCACAAAAATCATCAAAAATAAGTAATACTTTTACTCTTAAATTACTGATATGTACTCATCCTTAACTCTAACTTAATGTTTAATTCTAAAATATGGCTGCAAATCTATAACTATCTTTTTCTAACAGATTCCATACTGCTTAATTAGAAGGGATACTTGCATGATAGTTCCATAACATGTAGTTTTGTGATGTGGAATCAGCTAGTCATTTGGGAAATGACTGTATATAGGAAACTGCTTCTGAATCAAGTCCTCTGATTTCCTCCAGTAGAGCTTGTCACTCAGCCAGTCAATGTTTATATTTATCTTAAAGGAGAAATACAGCCCTATATATATTTTTGCAAGTGTGGAAAAGGCTAATAATTAGTTAGTAACCTTGAGGAGACCCAGTCAGGGCCTCATTGTACTAGCCATTGTATACTAGATATGTAACAACAAGGTGATTCCTCTCCATCAGAGCTTACAATCTAAATATTAGGCCAAGTCTGCACTAGAAACTTTTGCTGGTATTGTAATGTCAGTTAGGTGTGTGACACTTTTTTTAAACATCGTTTCAATGCAGGCTAAAGCCCAAGTGTAGACTCAGTTATACCAGCATAAGTGTGTTTACCAGTTATCACAGTCTCCCCTTGTTGGAGACTTGCTAGGCTGCTGTGTTCAGAACCACATACTGGGCCCATGTGCTTTTAAGCTTCCCTTTGTAGCCTATAGGACTAACCTGCTTGAGTTCATGTATGTATGTGCATGTATATATTTGGTTTATTGTAATAGGTTTATAAATTAATATTAAAGTAAGTTTGGCTGTAATGCAAGAGACCTACAGGCCATGTCCTGTATGTTAAGCTAAGGCAAAGTTAACATACCTACATTAAGACCTTTTACTCAGAAAGCAAAGTTGACCTATATCTTGTTATCTAAATAGATGAGTTCCCACGCCTATTTCTATGACCTTTTATCTAGACCAATAGACAATGGAGAATGGCACAGGGAGTTTTCAATGTTGTACCCACCCAAGTACATCACAAGAGACTGATATGCGTACACACCTGTCATCAATATGCACATACATACTTGCCAAAGGGGTAAGTGTATCCTAACGCTTCTGTGGGTGAGGAATGATTTCTGGCATTTGCCTTTTAAAAGAGGTAACTCTCCTCAATAGACTATCTCGATTTTCACTTTGCTCCAGTTCTCACTTTACTTCATCTCCATTCTCACTTACTTACTTCCTCCACTCTATCTATTCTTTTTATCTACGATGACTGCTACTATTAGTAGGCTGTACTTGTTCTTCTTATCCTAGTTCCCTTAAAACTTAGTTTAAGCTTGGTTTCCCTAAGTGTTATTCTTGGTTTATTTATTAGGTTTTGATTGGGGTTTACTTGACTAACTTAAATGTAAATCAGCTTTGATAGCTCTTAGCATTTTCTAAGCACGGCATCCCTCACTCAAGAATTGAGAAACCTGAACTGCAAGGCTGGTCGTGTGTCTCTTACCACTAGGTTATCAAGGAAGGGTGTGAGTATATTAGCCAAAGCTTTGTTGCATATAATACTATATTTTCATATGTATCTTTTGAATAGCAGTAATGTAATTGTAACTTTGTAACTCTGATTATTTTACCATTTACTTACTATTATTGATTTTAATAAAAAGTCTTTACGGCTGAGGGTCCTTTGTAAATTCTGTAGAGCCTGGTTTGGGACAAGAACTTTTATCTTCTGATCAAATAGATTGGTGAGTCTAAAACCCATACTGCTTAATATTGATGATAATCATTATTATTAATTTAAATTAAATACAAATTAAAATAATAAATTAAATTCCCATATTATCCAAATTAATATTATCAGTACACCCTAAGTTAGGCAACACTTTGGTATGACTCCAGCCTCTCTAGCACAATGCTTGGACAAAGACTGTCTGATACCCCATCTGGAAGTGGGGCCCAGCAGCCATAGACTTGAACAATCGCAAAATTTCTCAATAGTTTAAGCTCACCCTTTCAAAGAGCTCAACCCTGATGAACACTTGGGTTTACATTTACTCCTTAGGAACACACAATAGTTGAAGCAAATAGACACAGACTTTGAAGGAGGATTTAAAAAACAATCGTTTGTTTACTTTAGATGGCACATGAGATATACAGATATAGGTAAAATAATAAACATCTATGCTATTCCTGGCCTCAGTGTTCTATGGGATTTGGTTCAATGTCTTTTCAGGGTTCCAAGTCTCCCCTGCTGGACTGCACTCCTCCAGCTCATGATTTCTCCTCCAAATCATGGAGCATTTTTCTCTGACGCCTGCAGTCAGTGTCCTTCAGCTGATCTACCACACATAACCGTTCCCTCTTGCTCAGGAAACCTGTCTTTTTTGAGTCCCTCTGTGCACACTCCTCAACTTCTCAGCCTTTAAATCCCAGCTCAGACACACATGTTTCTTTGTTGCCTCTTGGGGATTGTCCATTCCTTAAAATCTTAGCTTTCTGCAGAAGAAACTGGAGAAAACAACTGATTTCACCTAGAATACAGCCACACTGTTCTGTTTCTGCAAGATCTATTCATGTATTGCTTGTCTTTAATTACCATCTGTTCAGAGACACTCAGGTGCTCCTCTTTCTTAGCACAAATTAACATAAAGTCTTAAACATATAGAGTTCATAGTCTCAAACAGAATTCATAAATTGTATGTAGACAGATTTCCTGAAATTGTCTCACCAGTATAGTTTATTTTGGTTGGGGAACCAATATATGCTACACCAGGAAACACACACTTTTCCCAGTATAAGATGGATCTATATTAGTAGAAACTGGATCTATTTTAATATAGTCTAGGCCTAAAATGCAAGACAAAATAAGCTGGTTCTTTTGACAATTCAGAGCATGGCTCATCACTGTAAACCCCTTAATGCTGTGGTTCTCAACCCATTTACCATTCTGGGCACCAAATATAGCTTTGTGTGTTATGTGGGCTGCATCCAAACACACTATCTCTCTACTGTATGGCCCTGAGGATGTCACACGAACCACTGCTTTGTGCTGATTGGGCCACAAGCAGCCTGGAGGCCATGGGTTGAGAACCACTGCCTTAATGATAGGAATTGGGCTAGGCAGAAGGACATGCTGGGACTACTAGAACCAACAATTGTAAATGTTAACACACTTCTTATCTTGTGATCATTTTGAAAGAGCATCATTGCTTTTACTATTATGTTGACTAATGGTCTGCAAATGATGTTTGCACACTTACTGTTGTGACACAATCAGTGGAAAGTTGCTATTCTCCTGATGCACTTCTTTAGCTGCAAAACTTTTAAGTGAATTGTTCTTCTCTTGTAAACAAATTACTCAACACTCCTGGTGTATTACCATACTGACAGATAAACAGATGTGGCATGCTATCAGAGGAGGCTAATTTGAGGTTCCATTATTCTCCTATCCTCAATGCCAATTAGCTTAGCCTAATAGAAATGTGTGACTGAGAAATGTTTAGTTTTAAAACTGACTGCTTGGGCCTCAGGAGCATATGTAAATCTTGATGATATAACTAATAATACTGCTTTCATTTCTTTTTTTATTCCTGTTGCTGTTACTTAGATGGCTTGTGTGATTTATGTAGGGCTTCTAGTGCTGATGCAATTTAGTTTCGCTGCAGCCTGTCTCAAGGTCATAGTTTTAGAATAAATGTGAGGAGAATACGGTGACAAGAAGAAGCCATTCTTCTTCTTATGCTATTGCTTGTGTCTATAAACTATTCTATCCTGTCCCCTTCGTTTCAGAGTGTCTGGACTCAAACCCTGTCTCCAGATCTATTTAATACTCCTCACCTTAGCATCTGAACACCTCACAAATGCACCAAATGCCAGAATTAATCTAACAAGTAGGCTAGATTTCTCCTTAGGAGATAGCTAAACTTTGGATTTTTTTAAAATTGGGTTTGTATTTGTATGGCTCCTCTTCCTCGTATCTTCTCTCATTGATTATATTGTGGGAAAGCTTACATTGTTTTACACTTAATTTGGAAAGTAACTATAGATTTTATTATTCTCATTTCCTCTGGAAGGAAGGTCCATACTTTTGGGCCAGCAGTGTACAAACCTTTTCATTGTGGTGAGGTTTGAATTATTTCTGTGCTGAAATATGGCTGAAGTGGGAGCTTGTGATCTCTAGGTGAAAGATATTCTTTAGGTAGTTGGGCCAATGCCAAAGAGAGCCTTAAAGAGGACTAAGACCTTGAAATTGACCTGGTTTTCTGTGGGGAGCCAGCGCAGTAAGCAGAGTGGCATTGTTTTCCACCTCTTATAGTGCTCTGCTTAACAGAGATTTCATGCTGAAAGAAGTGAGACAGCTATCAATCCAAGATATAAGGATGGCCATAATGGATCAGACTAGTGGTCCATCTAGCTCAGTATCTTGTCTTCTGACAGTGGCTGGTGCCAGATGCTTCAGAAGGAACAAACAGAACTGTGCAATTTTTGAGTGATCCATACACTGTTGTCCTGTCCCACCTTCTGGCAGTCAGAGGCTTAGGGACACTCAGAGCATAGTTTTACATCCCTGCCCATCCTGGCTAGTACTTAGCTCCATGAACTTATCTAATTCCTTTTTGAACCCAGTTATATACATTTGGCCTTCACAACATCCCCAGCAATGAGTTTCACAAGTTGATTGTGTGGTATATAAAGAAGTACTTCCCTAAGGTTTTTAAACCTGCTGCTTATTAATTTCATTGGGTGACCCCTGGTTCTTGTGTTATGTGAAAGGGTAAATAACACTTTTTCTCTAGTGTTCATGATTTGATAGATCTCTGAGATCCTCCTTCAGTCATCTCTTTTCTTACCTGAACAGTCCCAGTTTTTTAATCTCTCTCCTCATATGGAATCTGTTCCATACCCCTAATTTTTGTTACCCTTCTTTGTACTTTGTCCAATTCTAATGCAGTATTCAAGATGTAGGCTTACATGGATTTATATATTTATATATACCCCTTTCCTAATGGTTCCTAACATTTTGTTGGTTTTTCAACTGCTGCTACACATTGAACAGACATATTCAGAGAACTATCCAGAATGACTTCAAGATCTTTCTTGAGTGGTAACAGCTAACTTAGACCCCATGATTTATGTATAGTTGGGGTTCTATTTTTCAGTGTGCATTGCTTAACAGTTATAAAGACTGAATTTAATCTGTCATATTGTCACCTAGTTTTGCAAGGTCCCTTTGTAACTCTTTGCAGTCAGCTTTGAACTGAATTATCTTGAGTAATTTATTGTCTGAAAACTTTGCCGCCTCAGTGTTTACTCCTTTTTCCAGATCACTTATGAATATGATGAACAGCATTGGTCAGAGTACAAATCCTTGAGGTATCTTTCTGTTTATATGTCTCGGCTTTGGGAAAACTGACCATTTAGTCCTACCCTTTGTTTCCTATCTTTTAATCAGGATAGCCTCTGGAGACTTTTTTTAAAATGGGCATTACATTAGCTATCCTCCAGTCATCTAGTACAGAGATTGATTTAAGCAATAGGTTACATACCACAGTTAGTAGTTCTACAATTTCATATCTGAGTTCCTTCAGAACTCTTGGGGGATTACCATATGGTCCTGGAGACTTTATTGTTTAATTTATCAGTTTGTTGCAAAACCACCTCATTATCAGTGGCCACAGTTAAGGCTGGGAGTGACTGTGATGATGTGTGGATGTTTGAGCAAGTGCTGATGTACCATACAGAGTATGTGTATCTGTTTGTTTAGCCTTTTAGGCATATTGGGATTTAATAGTTTCTTTACTGGATTTTGAGGGTTTGTGTCAATGTTAATTGCATGTGAGCCACCTTAACTCTTATTTAACTAAGTTAAGTGTGTGGTAATAGTATAGCAAGCAAACACACATAACAACAAGGCTTTTAGTCTTGTTTTCTTTCTCTGCTTTTTGAGACTAATCAGATAGAAAAAAATCACTGCCAGTTTTATGCACTCGGACTCAAGGATTGCATAGGATAGTGGGGAGGAAAAAAACACACTATGGTCCAGATCCAAAGTCCATTGAATCCAATGGGAGTCTTTCTGATTTTATAGACCTCTGACTCCAGCAGACTTTGCACCAGGCCTCAAGGTTTTGTCTGACTTAGTTTGTTTCTTTAACTATGCCAGTGGCATACTGGTTCAAATAAGGGGATCTGATTTGAGAAGTTGGCAATCTGAGCTTAGTGACAGACTTTGAAATCTATCTCCACAGAAACTTGCTTGTAGCAGAAGCTGACACATCAGTGTCATACCATTTGATTAACATGGCTGCTCCATTCTGAGAAGCATGGAATCACTGTTTACTGGATTGATTCTCAGAGGAGATGGTGGCCTCATGATAGATTATTCAGTCCCCCTACAGTTAGAGTGAATGTTCTGAGGATGCATGTCAGTCAGTTGGGTACAATGATTGATGACACCTGCTCCTCCCCTTCAGCCCAGCTCTACTAAGAATTTCAAATCAACAAAGCCTGAGTGTGATTGCACAGCTGAACTAATTTGGGGTCCTACACCTGAATCAGTTATCTCCTTAAATTTGGAGTGCTTAATAGCATATCAGTGGGGCTAATAAATTGGGAATTATGCTCATTGTCCTGGCATATTTGATGGGGGAGAATTAGGACATTTATTTTCTTTCAGATATCAGTATTTTCATTATTTACAAGTTTTGATTAATTGATTAAAAATGCAGTTCTCCTTTATTGAGGGGGTTGGAAATATTTTGTAGGGCAGATTTGTGAAAATTCAGTATTCCACCTATTCTGCTGCAAAGTGGAAAAGAGGCTTCAGGTGAACATCTTGGTGAGGTTGGCTGTAAAAGTACAGCAGAAAGAGCTGGGGATTCATGTCATACAGAGTTTGATTTTTGGGTGGGTTCCTAGGGTGTCTGGGGAATTTGCTACTCTTGAGCTAAGCTTTTGTCCAGTCTGCCTGTGAGAAACCGTGCTTCTTTACCCATGAAACTGATATTTAATTAGGGCACCTTCTGAATTAAAGAGAACTTTAATTCCTCACAGACCCATCAGGAGTTGATCCTGAGGGAGTGGAGGGGATGGATCCTCAGAGTCCAGGCTTATCCAAGACACTTTGCAGAACAATTCCATGCAAATTCTAATAGTGTGTGATGACATCATGAGCTGAAAACAAAAATTCTTCTGATTGGAATTGCTTACAACCCATAATCTCACAAGTGTAATGCAAAAGAGACTATATATAACCATAAAGGGGATGGGCTGAATAAAACCTCCTTCACATTCCCCATAAGAGTAACAAGTTGAGACTTCCCACTGGAACTCATTGCTGCTTTGAATCTAGACACCAGGACTCACCTTTTGGTGACTGTCCAGTCTGTACCAGCAGGTCGACTGTGAGGGAGAACAGGACATACCCCTGATGCAGTGTAGACAGCAGTGCCTAGTCTCCCAGGGCAACCAGCTAGAGAGTCACCATGCTGTGTACTATGAATGATCTAGCCCTGTGATGTCCAGGTCACAGAGTGGCAAAAGCTAGCTTTGTCTCTAAGAGCACCTTGGCTTAATTCACTGAGTTGAAGAGGAGTAAAAGGAAAGAGGGCAGGGAGTCATATCCAAAGAGATTTCTCCTGAGAGAGGAAAATCAATGTTTGAGCTCATAAATATGTCAAGTATCAACCCTTCCACTGACAGCTGAGTGAGATATATCTGTCAGGGAAATATCTGTCCCTGAGTTGGTAGACAGTCACAATTAAATTCCACTTTTGGGGAATGTGTATGATTCTGTAAATCACTGAGTGACAGGTTCTATTTGAGATGGGTGTTTATATGAAATCATAATTTTGCCAATAATTTTAAATAGTCTAAGGGGATAATTTCTTTTAAGAAATAAACATAGGGAGATAGATGTAAATTTGGGCTGTCAG
Organism: Gopherus evgoodei; assembly: GCF_007399415.2. Taxonomy (NCBI): domain Eukaryota; kingdom Metazoa; phylum Chordata; order Testudines; family Testudinidae; genus Gopherus; species Gopherus evgoodei. The sequence goes on from NC_044324.1 coordinate 147,566,074, forward strand.
CCTTAAATCTGTATTGCCTGATGTAGTGAGGAGGCGTGGCCTCCCTCAGACATAGGTGAAACCAGGAGGGCCACCCCACCCCCCCATGCCGGAAGCAGAGGGGTGGGACAGGAACAGGAAGTATAAAAGGCTGACCCAGCAGCTCAGTTGTGAGAAGGAGATTCCAAAGGAGACAAATGCTTCTTCCCCACTGCTGGAGCGGGATACCAAGGAGAACGGCTGCTGCCCCGAGGACCTGCATGAGCTTCCAGAGAACTGTGCTACTCCTGGCACTGATTGCTATCCTTGGTGGTGTATCCCAGGGAGATTGAGGAAAAGCCCTGGATGCAAGTACACCTGAGGGTGAGAATGGAAAGTAGTCTGATTCCTCTGGGCTATCATGTGGCTGTGGTTCAACCAGAAACATGGTCAGTGTGTTGCAGATGAATTCCTTGCTGATGCAGTTGCAGACCACTCTGCCACTGTTAGGACTCTGGGCTGGGACATGGTGGGGTTGGGTGGGTCCATGTCCCCCTACCACCCCACCCTTGGAGTGGCAGTACATCCCCTCCAAAGGCCAGGAGGCCTGTGCTCCTCAGTCACCTCTTTCTGAGCCCCATAAACTGCTTCATGCTCATTCCTGCCTGACTGCAGGCCAGAGCTCTGTCTTTTTGCTGCTCCACTCTGCTTGAAGGCTGGGGCACACTGAGTACTGTTAATTTGCCTTTTCTCTGTCAGAAGTACTCTAGCAGTACTGCGAGGAGGCATGGTCTACACCTCAGTACTAACTGCTTCATTTCTCAGTCTTCACTTGGTAATTAAACAAATTTGTGCCTGGAGTAGAAACAGCAGTATTGCAGCATTATTGTGATACACAGAATTGCCAGCTAGAGCTGACTGGGTACTTTTTAGACTAATTTTTTTGGCTGGAAAATGCTGATTTGTCAAAAATGAAACTTCTTTCAGGTCCAGAATGGAATTTCTAGGGACAGAGGCTTGGTCTACACTAAGAGTTTAGGTCGAATTTAGCAGGGTTAGATTTTTTTTTTACCCTGCACCCGTCCACACGACACAGCCATTTGTCTACTTAAAGGGCTCTTAAAATCGTTTTCTGTACTTGTGCCCAACGAGGGGATTAATGCTGAAATTGACCTTGCTGAGTCGAGTTTGAGGAAGTGTGGATGCAATTCAATGGTATTGGCCTCTGGGAGCTATCCCACAATGCTCTATTGTGACCACTCTGGACAGCACTCTCAACTCTGATGCGCTGGCCAGGTAGACAGGAAAAGCCTCACAAACTTTTGAATTTTATTTCCTGTTTGCCCAGCGTGGAGAGCTGATAAGCACAGGTGACCAGGGAGTCCCAGAATTGCAAAAGAGCTCCAGCATAGACTGAATGGGAGGTACTGGATCTGATCGCAGTATGGGGAGATGAATCCATGTTATCTGAACTCTGTTCCAAAAGATACAATGCTGAAATATTTGAAAAAATCTCAAAGGGCATGAAGGACAGAGGCCATAACAGGGACCTGCAGCAGTGCCACATGAAACTTAGGAAGCTGAGGCAAGCCTACCAAAAACACAGATCCCAGACATGCCGCTTCTATGATGAGCTGCATGCCATTCTAGGGGCTGCCCCTACAACTACCACACCCCTGTGCTTTGACTCTGTCTGTGGACTCTCATGCAACAGGGATGCGGCTTTAGGGAATGAGGAGGAGGAGGATATTGAAGTTAGCGCACAGCAAAGAAGTGAAGAAAACCTTTTCCCCGACAGTCAGGAACTGTTATCACCTTGGAGCCGGTACCCTCCCAATCCACCTAAGGCGGGCTCATGGACCTTGAAGGCAGCAAAGGTGCCTCTGATGAGTGTACCTTTTGTAAATGTTGTACATGGTTTAAAAGCAAGCATGTTTAATGATTAATTTGCCCTGAAGACTTGGGATGCATTTGCAGCCAGTACAGCTACTGGAAAAGTCTGTTAATGGGGATGGAGCAGAAATCCTCCAGGGACATCTCAGTCAAGCTCTCCTGGGTACATGTCATCAGCTTCCCCACCCCCCATGAAAGCAACAGCAAAAAATCATTTCTTGCCTTTTTTCACTGTCACTGTATGTCTCCTGGGTGCTGCTGGCAGACGCGGTACTGCAGCGTTACACAGCAGTATCGCCTTGCCTTGCCTTGTGGATGGCAGATGGTGCAATACAACTGCTAACCGTCGTCATCATCCCGTGAGTGCTCTTGGCCGACCTTGGTGAGGTCGGGTGGGAGTGCCTGGGCAGACATGGGTGCTCCTGGCTGGCCTCTGTGAGGTCAGTCAGGGGTGCCTGGACAAAACTGTGAATGACTTCAGGTCATTCTCTCTCTGTGTTTTGTGTAATGGACATTCAGTCCTGCCTAGAATATCATGCCAGCTGGAGGCTTCTGCCTCAGGTTGCTCTCCCAGTCAGCAGCTCTGTGCAGTCACGCCTACCCCTTGCTCCCATGGCTCATGAAACCTGGACAGTAATAAGGAATAGTCCAACTATAGGCTGAGCAAGTGCAGAATGGTGGTTCACTCTACTTCCCTGTAAGCCAAACGCTCTCCCCTGCTCCTTTGATCTCTGCTTGCAGAGGCAATAAAGTCAGTGTTTCAGATTCATGCATTCTTTATTACTTCATCACACAAATGAGGTGGATAATTGCCAAGGTAGCCTGGGAGGGGTGAGGGAGGAGGGAAACAACGGGTGGGGTTGTTGTAGACGCATCCGCTGGAATGGCATGCAGCTCATCATTTCTGTGGAATGTCTGGGACTCTGACCCAGAGCAGCCATTTGCCTCTCTGGTTCTTTAGTAGGCTTGCCTGTTGTTCCCGGCAAGACAATCTCCATTAGACAAAACTTTAAGAAGAGAATGACCTTGGGGAGTCATTCCCATTTTTGTCCAGGTGCCCCTGACCGATCTCACCGAGGCTGGTCAGGAGCACCCATGACAGCAGCAGATGGTACAGGATGACTGGCTACTGTCTTTGCCAACTTGCTCCTTGCCTTTGCTGCTGCTGTGTAGCACTGTAGTACAATTTTTTGCCATTCCTTTCACGGGGGGGGGGGGGCCTGACGACATGTACCCAGAACCACTTGTGACAATGTTTTTGCCCCATCAGGCATTGGGAGTGCAACCCATAATTCCAATGTGGGGCAGAGACTGCAGGAACTGTGGGATAGCTACCACAGTGCAACGCTCTGAAAGTCAATGCTAGCCTTGGTATTGTGGACGCACACTGCTGACTTCAAATCAATTTCTAAAAAATCGACTTCTATTAAATCGAACTAATTTGTAGTATAGACATGCCCAGAGTGGCCAAAATAGCTTATTGCCCAGTTGTAAGGCCACTCACCTGGAATGTGGGATATACCTGGAATCCCACAATGTTTTCTAAAGTGACTTTGATATTTAGGGCTAGATTGTCAAAGGTGTTTAGATGCTTGAAGGTGAAGATATGTAACTGGTGGAATTTTCAAATAATTCTCAAATGATCCTAATGAGAGTTAAGTGCCTAACCTTACATAAGCCCTTTTGAAAATCCTGCTATGTGCTTATCTGCATATTTACATGCCTAAATACCTTTCAAAATCTGGCCCTTGGGAGTAAAGTGACCATATGTCCTGTTTTGGCTAGGACATTCCCCTGTTTAAGCTCTATCCTGGATGTCATGATGTTTTGACAAAACTGGTTATTTGTTCTATTTGCTCTTGCCCTACAAGGGCACAGAGGAACATCCAAGCAAGAGCAAACAGGACAGAAGCCCAGTTTCCTCCCCACCCTCAAAAAAAAAAAAAATTGATGTCCATACAGTGCTTAATATGTAATGAAAGAGGTGCTAGGGCTTAGTCTCAGCACAAATTAAGCACCGTCTGGGCAGCTGGAGAGCAGTAGCTGCTGGTGCTGGGGCTCGGGCCAGTGGCTACACCAGGCAACTCATATTCTCTCAGTGCAGAGTGGTGAGCAGAGGGCAAGGAATGAGGGAAATTGAAGCAGTGAGTCAGGGAGAGGGACAGAGGAGGGGATGGGGAAACCTTCTAGGGTAGAAGGGTATATATCCACTACAGGTGTCCTGTTTTCAATGTAGGGAAATATGTTCACCCTACTTAGGATGCTAAATCTCATTGACTGTCAATGAGTTTAGCTCCTAAGGGTCGAGGTCTTTCTTGAAAATGGGACTTAAGAACATAGCTCTCTAGCACTTGAGATGCCTAAATCCAACATTTTAAGAACCAGTGGCAGCATAAAAACCTCCACTTAGTTACCAGCTAACTCAGTAGGTGTCTACATTTCCTCTTGAAAGTCTCTTTTGGAGCCTATGTTTTTGACAGGTGAACATGTGCACAGATGCTGTAATCTAATGTATAAGTAAGTATGAATTAGATTAAGAGGACTGGATCCTGGCTTTTCCCCATTGGGTGCCCTAAAGAGTGAGCTCTAGAGTCATTGTCACTCTCTCTCCAACCCATGCATGTTTAAATATTTATACAGTGTGGAACAGTTCTAAAAGGAGAGAGTGAGCCCAGTTAGGGTACTTTCCTGGGAAGAGATGAGACCAAAGTTCAGATCACTTCTCCACATTGTGCAGAGGTGATAAATGAACCTGGGTGTCTCATATTCCATGTGAATGCTCTAAACACTGGGCTAAAAGTTATAAAGGGGAGGGCAGGTACAGGCACCATCTCCTTCTCCTCTCTCTCTCTCTCTCTATATATATATATAAAATAATTTTTGGCCAAAAACCAGCCTAGGGATATATAGGTGTGAATCCCAAGTGGAAAGTCTGACTTGGATTTAGGCACCTAAGTCCTTTTTGAGGGACAGGGCTTAGGACGTACCCTCCTCCTTGACATTTCCTACTGACTAGCTTAGCTGGCTCCTAGCCCAGTGTGCTGGCTTTTGTGGATCCAATTCTTAGGTGACTCTCCCTCCTTATGCCTTGTAGAGGGAGGCTGGGTGCCTGTCTCAGGACTCTGGATTCCTAGGCACATAAAAGTTGGGCATAGCAAAGTCTAAGTCCCTTTGTGGTCTAGTTTTTAGGCACTTTTTCAAAATGCTTTATGAAAAGGAAATGTGTCTCCGATCAGTGGGAGTGTTTTCAGCTTGACTTCTGTAGCTGAGCTTTCATTGTGAAAGCATTAACCTGACTAAAGATCAATGTAGATAATAGACGTGACATTTTATTATTAGTTATTTTTGAAATATTACATAAATAAATATTGATGAATCAAAGGCTTCAAAAAAGTACCCTGTTACTAAACTATAAACAGAGCAACAAAAGGAAAAATAATCTTATCGATTTTCATATAGTTTCTGATTCTGATCGTGTTTATGCAGATGAAAATGAGTTTTACCACTAAAATTAGTGGAGTTATGATCCCAGGTCTTCAGCTGGTGTAAATCAGTGTAGGTCCATGAAAATAAACGAAGTTTAGGCCTATAGTGTGGTAAAATTAGTATAAGTGAGGTCAGAATCAAGTCAATTATGTCTCAAAAGAAAAATGAGCAATGCAAGTATAACAACAAATAATAATAATACCAAAATTCTTTAAGACTTGAATTAAGCACAAACAGGATTTAACTCTCCTTTTAATCCTGGATATTCCATTATAAGAATTTTATCAACACTCAAGAATTCAAAAGCTGTGACTGATTCTTTTCTCTTTAATGTTCTATCTTTTCTGTTTAGGAGAAATTGCAGACAGTGGCTGGCTGCCCAAGTATCAAGTTTGAAATACATAGAGCCTAATTTTGATTTCAATTAGCTCTGGATTGACAGAATGTATCTTCACTAAAGGCAGTGAAAATGCACTGCTATTAATCCCGTGCAAGTGAGACCAAAATCAGAACCCTTAATTCCATGGAACCAATTTTAATGCCTACTGTTAATCCTCACAAAGTGATTAAACTGAGTTCCATGCATGTGACTGGGTAGTGGTGGTGGTGCTGGGGTCTCCTGATTGAGACTTTCAAAACTTACATGGGCATTAGTTATTCGATAGCTCATTAGTGGGCTCTGAGGGCATGGAAATGGGCCCAAAAAGCAGCACAGAAGGATAGGCCCTTCATTTAGTTGCAGTTGAGGGATTTCCTTAGAGTTTATTGCACATGTATAATTAGTCATGCTTTCTTCTCTTGAAATGTCCTCGTAAATCTCTTCCTCAGAAGAGAAGATGTCTGAATGGAATTTCTGCAGCCTCAAAAATGATTGCTATTTTGTCTCAATGTTATACCTCCTATAGCTTTTTTCCACAAGAAGAGAGATTTAGTACCTGAACATTAAATTATATAAAAAAGAAACTTGCAATTTTTATTTCTTTAAGCAACACTCAGCAGGGCAAGTGAAAAAACCTAACAATCCAGGGCAGCCATTTAGTGCTTATTATTTATGCACTTAGATTTATAACAAGAACCCCTCTCCATTTGCTCTAGGCACCCTTGACATAATTTACAATATAATCATCAAAATACCATTCACTGCTGCTCCAGCAATTCCATCTAATCCAACCATCAGCAACCAGGCACATTTAAGAGTGAAACAAGCCCCCCTACCACTACTAGCAGCTCACATAATGCTGCTGCCTCTTCAAAAGCTTATGGAGAGAAGATGGGCTTTGCAGTTTACCTTTAAGATAGATAAACTGGGCCTATTTCAGACTATATGGTACTGCCCAACCCTATCTCATTCTCAGAGGTAGAATCAAAGGCATTGCACAACCATATGGTCACTCAGAACCATAGCATTGGGTATGATATAAATACCAAGGCTGATTGATTTCTTCTAGGGGACAGTTACTACAAATAGCACTGATACAGGGGCTGGAATGGCCCACAGGTATCATCCAGGGTCAGAAAGAAAGGTGGCAGAAAGTCACCTGTGCTCTTCCATCACTTCTGATTTGCCAAATGTCAGGGTGTAAGGGAAACAGAATTTGGATCTGCGGGCTATATTTTAGTCTCAGTTGCACTCACAATGCTCTCTGAGTTCAATAGGGATGCACAGATGAAGGTAACTGTTGATTACCGATTACTCTCGCCCCTCACTCCACTGATATGGTCACAAGGTGCCCGTTATCTACCGGGTAATGAGCGTTGGGATAGGGAGGAGGTTCGATCACTGGATGTCCTCGGGAGGGGTGACAAGTGCCCTGAAGGTAGCAATGGGGATAACGCAAACAATCAGTCGTGGGGTTAAAATTGAGGGTTTATTGAATGGGTCACAAGTGAGGATGAGGAACAACTTAATACTAGTTACAACTTGGGCTTACAATATAATACCAGAACAAATAATAAAAATACTGCAATTACAAACAGAAGCTGACCCTGGTACCGCTCTAGGTCCCAGTAGTTATTCAGGTCCTTCCAAGGGTTAGTAAGGGTGCTATTGGTGCTATTATTAAGCATAAATGCAATTACTCGTCTAAATAAAAACAAAATGCAATAAAACAACTAAAGCTTGCCGTGAGACTCCGGCTTACAACACAATTACAGGCTCAGTTAGCTAACAGAAATAGCAAAATCAACAGCTAGGCATACTCACACACACAAACCACAAAAGTTTCATCACCACCGGCAGACGGGTAGGCTTCTGAGAACACGGAGCTGAGGGAAACTTCGAGTTGATCAGGCTCGGTTGAGGGTACAGCTTTCTGCATTTTCTCCCTGCCCACTCTTGCATGGTGGGCAATTTATAAGGGTAATGACGTGTCCAGTTTTTTGGCCAGGTTTCTCCTAATTAGGAGATTTACAGGTGCCTCGTTACCACCCTCCGGGAAGGGGGGGTTTCCTGGAAATGACTGACCACAAAATTTGCCTAGCCCCAACGGTAACTTTGGGAAATGTTTCTCGCTTGAGAGTACGTGCATGCTCGTTTCCTGAACATGGAGGCCAGGGCAAAAGCTGCTTAGGTCTGTGACACTAACAGTAACGAACAAATTTGTCTGTCAGGGCCTCAATCTACATTCCTTGCACACTCAATTTCTATTAACTTCAGTAGGAGAAAAATGTAGGTTCTTGTCCCTAGTGTAAATAAATAAAGGACCCAAGCCTAGAGCCACTGTTGCCTAAAGTGTACTCCTGATATCCCCATGCCTGGATCTGGTATTTAGCTCCAATATTTGTCAAACAGCACATGGCTCTGCCATGTAAACAAGAACTTTCATTGGTAAGCATTTTGGTATGAGAAGACCATCTTTGTCTCTCCCTTTGGGTGACCTATAATTCAGAGGGAAATGGTGGCTGATGACAGTAATCTAGCACTAGGAAAGCTTCCTGTGGGAGTGAAGTAAATTCCATCATTAAAAATCATAGTGTCAGTGTGTATAAACACTGTAGTTATAAAATTGATGAAGCTGTAGTGCAGAAGAAGCATTGTACAAAACACTTTATCTTGTGTTTTGCCGCACAGACTAATATCTGTGCTAGGCAAAGGGCTTTTGGATAATAATTTGTATTTTCCAATCACTTTGCTGTAAGTTATAACATTGTGAGGTACTGAACATTTAATAAATCTTTAGCTTTAAATGCCATTGATATAATAAGCACAGAGCAATGATCTACAAAGTACATAACTTGTCAGCATGTGCAGGGGGAAGCATAATATTTGAACCATCCCTCTAGCATTTTTAGTTTTCTGTTAAACAGATAACATTCAATAGCACACACACCCCTTAGTGATGTCATTTATTTCACAAAACTTCCTATTATAGCTATGTGACCATAAGAGCACCCCAATCCCAACTGGCACACTGTTGTTATGATATATATACTCAAAAGGTGGCATTTAATATTTTGCTGGAAAACTAATAACTCACTGATCATTAATGTTCTTTTATGATGTATGTACTGTAAACCCAGAAAGGACTTTATAGACATGTGCTGGAAATATGTTCTTAATGTGTCTAACAGACAGTGCCTAAGCCATCCTAAATACATTCCAGACAAAGGAATGTGGTGGTTCCCCCTGCTTAAATGCATCTCTGATGTAAATTAAACTAGGTGTGACCAAAGACAAAGAAAAGCACATTTACATGCAATATAAACAAAGCCATCAAGAGAGCAAGTGAGGAAAGTAATGTTGATGGGGGGAGTGGGAAGGCTGGGGAGACTGCACATCCAGGAAGCCTTTCTGCCTCTTGAAGCAGGGTCAATGAACTTTAGGAAGATATAAGGAGAGAGGAAAAGCCATTTTGGCATCATTCCCTGAGGAAACAAAGGAACTGAGCATTTGAGCTCTGTGAAGGGTCTTGACTGGAGAGTCTGGTCAGCTATGCTGGAAAAGATACTTGGTGAAACACACTTCCTTGAATAAAAACGACGAGAAGTACTTGCAGCACCTTACAGACTAACACATTTGGGCATAAGCTTTCATGGGCTAAATCCCATTTCATCAGCTGCATGAAGTGAAAAATACAGTATAAATACACAGTAGATGAAAAGATGGGAGTTGCCTTACCAAGTGGGGGTCAGCACTAACGAGACAAAGAGACTCTAGTTTGTTAACTCAGGTTTTAGTCTTAAAAGCATATTTTTACTTTTGTTTGCTTGTAACCCTTTCTATCTTCATTTTTTACTTGGTATTGCTTAAATTTATGACTTTTTGTTTAATAAACTTGTTTTACTCTTGAATAATATTGAGTGTGTTAACCCCACTTAAAGTAATTAGCTGCTGGTTTCTCTCTCTAAGGTAGCAGTGAACTTACTAACTTCTGTAAGTGTTCTGCAAGAGGGCAGGATACTACAGGGCAGATGGTTTTTGGGACTGGGAGGGTGTTGGGAGCATCCTGTAAACAGTAACTGGGTGGTGGAAGCCAAGGAGTGACCTGTATGCTGGCTGTTGGTGTCAGGGCTGTGAGACACTGAAGCATGGCCTTGCAGGCATCCAGAGGTGCAGAGCAGGCAGTGACACAATCCCTTACTGGTCTGGGTTGTGACACAAACATGAACTGCGACTTGCACATTACAATGTATTGAAATAATTCTAGGCATTCATTCCTCTTCACTATATTATTATTCTTATTATTTGTAAAAAGAACAGGTGTACTTGTGGCACCTTAAAGACTAACAAATTTATTTCAGCATGAGCATTCATGGGCTACAGCCCACTTCATTGGATGCATAGACTGGAACATACAGCAAGAAATTTATACATACAGAGAACATGAAAAGGTGGAAGGAGGCATAAGCTGGTATGGCTACTTCCACCTTTTCATGTTTTGTTTGTATAAATATCTTCTTGCAGTATGTTCCAGTCTACACATCCGATGAAGTGGGCTGTAGCCCACGAAAGCTCATGCTCAAATAAACTTGTTAGTCTCTCAGGTGCCACAAGTACGCCTGTTCTTTTTGCGGAGACACATTAACACAGAATAAAAAGATGATCCCTTCCCCAAAGAGTTATAAGCTGTTTAACTCTGTCCAAATTTAATAAAATAGTGGAAGCTTCTATATTAAGGAACAGAAAGAAATGCAAGGAAAGAAGCCCATGATGGGCCTGATTCTTCTTTAATTTACATCAGTTTTATACCAGTGTACCTCCATGACCTCCAATAATTATTCCTCACTCACACTTTTGTGAGTGAGAAGAGAATCAGACTCTAGGAAGAAACTAGAGACCAAAAAAGAAAAAAAGAAATCAGGTTGAACAATGAGAATTCTCAGTGTTTCCTGTCAAGACCATAGTACTGTTCAGCAGGATAAATATGCACGCGCCTAACTTTAAACACTTGAGTAGACTTCAATGGGACATCACAAGTACTTAAATACCTTGATAAAACAGGGATTCTATTATGTCAAGTAATTGCCATACCTTGCTATTTACAATCCTATTAATATTTATAGGCTGATATCTGATGTCAGGAAACAATATTGTTTATCTTCTCATAAAAAGGGATATGTGCTCATTCTTTTCTATCAGGTCTATTGTGGTTGTACCTACAGAGCTGTACAAATGGGATTTTTTTTTTTTGCTTCTTTCATATTAGCAACATACTTCACACTAAACACAGAAAGATAACATAATATCACTTTGAGATCATATTTAAATTATCCTGAACCACGTTATCGTGTGGCTCCAGTGTTTGGTTTTCAGTCTTCACATTTCTTTAACTTATGCTCCTCCAGCTATTCTGGATGTCACCTGCATTCACTGAATCGCTACTTCTCTTCAAACTGACTTGAAAAAATAATTTTTAACTTTTTTTTTTCTGTCTCAGGTTTTTAGTAGACTGAAGGTTTTCAAGATAACCTATGTGTATATCTCTCTCAAATTTATCCTCTATTTTCCTCCTTCAATTTTCTAGCTCTTATTTGAATATGAGTTTGCTCTTCCTTGTCACAGAGTTCCATAGTGTTCTTCAGATTTTTGCTTTGCCTACCTATTCATACATCCTGGTTGTCTCTGCTTTCTAAATCACTGCTCCGCATTGAGCTGATGGTTTTAAGTTTCTGTTCACACTCATGCCAGATTTTCTTTTCAGATCTAGCATCAATTTCTGACCTAGTTGCTTTTGCTATTTTCAGTCCTTAACAGAGGCTACTCTAGCTATAGGTAAACTAAGGAGCTGCCTATGACAGTAGATTTCTGAGGATGGCAGTTTTCTGGGACTGTAGACTTGTGCCTTCAGGGCTGCCAATGTCAATGTTGTGACCCCTATACCCAGCCTGTTGTCTGGGGCTGGCCTCCTGCTTTTGGGGCCCCTCAGCCTGGGCACAGACTCCCTTCAGATTTGATATTGGGGGCTTTTACCCTGCTCTGGGCAGCATTATAGTTGCTGAAGTCTGGAGCAGGGGTTGCATTGGGAATGACTGATGCCCATCACCACCCTATTGGGGCTCAGCCTGGCTTGGGGAAACCGGATCAGTTCAGAGCCAGGTGAGAGCCCTGGCTTTCTCCACCCCCCCACACCAGTTGAGCTTTCCACCCTGGTTCCATCCATGTCAGTGGGAGATGGGGCTGGTGGGGCTGCCTGAGAGAGAGTTGCCACCCACCAGCTGGGGCTCGGAGGAGCAGTAAGTGGCTACCAGTCAGGCTTTTGGGGAAATGCTACTGCCCCTCCCCGGCTGCTCCCTGCCCCCAGCATAGATAACATGGTGGCTGTGTGTGTGACACAAGTGTCAAGCAACTTGGGCCTGGTCCTGGGTCCTGGCTGTGGCCATCAGCACCAGCTTCTGACATGAGACAGGCATAGAATCAGGCCTGCCGACGGCGGGGGAAAAGGGATCAATTGCCATGGGTCCCAGGTGATTTAAAAGGGCCTGGGGCCCCAGCCATCACTGGCAGTGCAGCAGGGCTAAGGCAGGTTTTCTGCCCGTCCTAACCACTGGACCATCCCTCTGAACTCTTAAGACGTCTAGGATCTGTTCTTTTTAACACCACAATCTTTGCAGAAGCGTTATGTTTAAATTGTTTGTTGTATACCTAAGTCTGAAACAATAAGCAATTTCTGTTCAAGTTGATTCTAGCCCCAGATTTTCCAATAGTGGCCACTAATTTTTGATTCCTCATTTCTGAGGAATTCAACCAGACTTTGTGGATATGGATGGAGTGAGCAAGGGGTGGGGCATCGGAGGAGGAGTGGGACAGGGTTGTGGTCTCAGGGAGTGGGTGGGGCAAATGTCTTTGGGTTTGCACAATTAGACAGTTGGCAACCCTACCAGGAAGGCCTGTAGAAGCCCTGGCAGTTCTGGAGGAGGTCGCTGGGCAAATGTCAGGTGGACCGCAGGTACGGCTTGTGCATGCGTGGGGGCCCATTGACTGTTCTTCCCTGGGGCCTGGAATTGCTGTCAGCGGGCCTGCATAGAATCATAAGACTGGAAAGGACCTTGACAGGTCATCTAGTCCAGTGTCCTGCACTCATGGCAGGACTAAGTATTATCTAGACCATTCCTGACAGGTGTTTATCTAACCTGTACTTAAAAAAAATCTGCAATGATGGGGATTCCACAATCTCCCTAGGCAATTTATTCCAGTGCTTAACCACCCTGACACGAAGTTTTTCCTGATGTTCTACCTAAACCTCCCTTGCTGCAATTTAAGCCCATTGCTTCTTGTCCTATCTTCAGTGGTTAAGAAAAGCAATTCTTCTCCCTCCTCCTTGTAACAACTTTTTATGCACTTGAAAACTGTTATCATGTCCCTCTCAGTCTTCTCTTTTCTAGACTACCCAAACTCAATTTTTTCAATCTTGTGTCATAGGTCATGTTTTCTAGACCTTTAATCATTTTTGTTGTTGTTCTCTGGACTTTCTCCAATTTGTTCACATCTTGCCTGAAATGTGGTGCCCAGAACTGGACACAATATTCCAACTGAGGCCTAATCAGCACAGAGTAGAGCAGAAGAATTACTTCTTGTGACTTGCTTACAACACTCCAGCTAATGCATCCCAAAAGGATGTTCACTTTTTTTGCAACAGCATTACATTGTTGACTCGTATTTAGCTTGTGGTCCACTATGTCCCCGAGATCCCTTTCTGCAATAATCCTTCCTCGGCAGTCATTTCCCATTTTGTATGTGTACAACTGATTGTTCTTCCTAAGTGTAGTACTTTGCATTTGTCCTTATTGAATTTCATTCTATTTACTTCAGACCATTTCTCCAGTTTGTCCAGATCATTTTGAATTTTAATCCTATCCTCCAAAGCACTTGCAACCTCTCCCAGCTTGGTGTTGTCCGCAAACTTTATAAATGTACTCTGTGCCATTATCTAAATCATTGCTGAAGATATTGAACAGAACTGGACCCAGAACTGATCTCTGTGGGACCCCGCTTGTTATATCCTTCTAGCATGACAATGAACCACTGATAACTACTCTCTGGGAACGATTTTCCAACCAGTTTTGCATCCACCTTGTAGTACCTCCATCTAGGTTGCATTTCACATTTCAGCCACAAGCCCAGTGACCTGCTGGGCTCCATGTTGATGCCCATGCCGCTCCACACCTGGCCCTTGCAACTCCTGTTGCCTGGACAGACCTCGGACCCTGCCCCAGCTGCTAATGCCCCCCTGGCCTGCAACTGCAGCCGCTGCTTCAACTCCACTGTGTCTGGGCTCTGGAGGCACTGCCACCACTCTGGCTATCAGCAAGGAGCTCACCTGGAAGGTGCAGTGGGGTGGACTGGGAGGTGCAGGTCTTGCTGAGGACCAGGCCAGGAGCAGGGTGCAGCATAGGTGGTACAAAGGCCACGGTGGTGCAAAGGTTGACATGTGAGGCTGAGCTGAGAGAACCAGGTGCAAAGCCAGGCCAGAAGTGTGGGGGCAGAGGCCCGTTGACCCCCACTCTTCTACTGGGAAGGAGCCTGCCCTTGTGTTAGGGGGTCAGTGACCCCAGCCTGGGTGGCTTTATGCAAGGTGAGGGGGTCTGTGCTGCTCATTAAATGGGCCTGATAGGCTGGAACCTGACCCTTTCCAGTGCCCAAGACCCACTGAGTTGAGCTGAGTGCCTCCAGAGGAAGGAACTACTGCTGTCCAGGGGTGGTGAGCTGGGGAGTGCTCCCATCTCCAGCTTCGGGCAGCTTGTGCCAACTCTTCTGGAAAGGGTCATTGAGAAGGGCAGAAACAGTTGGAGGGTTGCCCAATCAGGGTGTGGGTCTCAGCAGCTTGCAAAGCCTAGTGCTGAGGCCCAGGTGACTTTCATCATGGCTGGCTCAGTCCGCCTGGGTTTCAGACTGTTCGCACTCCAGAGGGAGCAGGGAGTCTGTCACCAGGGCCCAGGGCCCTCTGAAGCCCAGGCCCCTTTCTGTCCTGTCAGCCTCCAACCATCTGCACTTGGTTTGGGGGTGAGGGCAGCAGAAGTGCTAGGGGTCTGCCGTTTATTTCTAAGGGTGTAGGGGGAGATGGGACACTGAAATTTTGCCTAGGGTGGCAGATTGTCTTGAGTAGTCTCTGACCATTAATTTAAACTTTATCTTATTATAAGCCTATTTTCCAACAGTGTCTCCATGATTTGTATAAAAAAAAATTACATTGTATTATTGGATTGTATATTAGGCAAATCTAGGCTCAGGGTGAATAATCGCCATAACAGGCAAATGGCAGATTGTGAGTTTGACAGTTTAAACACATCTCCTGAATTTTAATAAGTACATGATCAATTGTTTTGAAAATATAGTTTACTGATCTGGTCATCTTTCATTCAGAGCTCATCTACTGTGTGAATGTGTTAAGGGGTTCTTTTAAAATTCAATCATTTGAGTCATCTAGCCCCTGCACTAATAAAGGTTAATAGACTTCAGGCCAGCAAAATGCAGTTTCACAGACTTAAATAAAAGCCTTTCAGCCTATCATGAGGATTGAGGTTGCCCATTACTTGTGGTTTCTCTGTTTAAATGCCTATCCTCCAATTCATGGCAGGAGTTGACCCACAGTCCAATACCTACAATAGCTTGTTCCAACTTAAATATTCATCTCCACTAAAAAGATTCCACATCCTTAAGAATAACAAAACAAAAGACTAGCATGATGTTCCCCTCCCCTCTGTGTTGGTTGCAGTGGCCAATTCCTTAGTTGCATGGGTATCATATAGCACAGTGTGTAAATTTCCATTCTGGTTTTTCTCTTTTGGTTTCCTTGGAATTTGGATGGAGTGTGTCATGCACATACCTCATTTACTGATTTCTGTGAAGAAAAAAGTACTACTAATGAAGTTCTCTCTGTTACTCTCAGGTTTTAGCAACTCTTTTATTTAAGAAATAATACAGGATAACGAGTACAATTTTTGGAAGATTATAGCGCACCTTGGATGGTGTTCAGTAATGTATGAAGTTAAGAGGACTATTTAATCAAAAATAATTGTTCTGTCTGCACTTTCTTGTGCTTTATTCACAATTAATCTAATTCACTTCCTTTCTAATTCTATAGACTTCCACGGAATGAGAATGAGACTAGGATGAAGAAGGCCCATTGTGTTGGGAGACAATTGTAAATTATTAACATAATAAAACAGCAAAAACCATGACGTAACTAATGTGTTCTGCTTTGTGAGGTTATGCAGTTGACTATTGTTGCTGGGTTTTTATTAATTAAAATCCTCCTGCAATCAGTGATCAAAGATAAATGTGATTGTGTGTGTTTGCTCTATTTAAAATTCAGCATCCGCTTCAGCTTTGCCCAATGCCATTTCCTGTTTTGTTTGTCCAACTACAAAAATTGCATTAAATACACCTTAGCTTGGCAACTATGCGAGCCTTTCAACTACAGTTTTGCCACCTAGGGTGGAGTCAGTTGAAAGAAAGGAATTCCCCAAGAGCCTGAAATGAAGGGCCCTGATGTAGTGCTGCCTGTTGTGATAGAGGTCAACTGCAATGTGAATATGATGAGGTGTATAAATCCCACATTGAGCAGGCAAGAGTTAATGAACTGCTCTGGGATCAAGCAGGCTCCCCTCACCACCACCCCCCCCACACACCTGCAAGAGAAACTGTAAAAGAGAAAAGCCCAGCTCAACGGGTGGCAGACCTGCTAGGAGAGCAGATCTTCAGTCCTCAGCTCCTAGAGAGGTCCTGCATAAGGGCAGGAGCTGTTCAAGTGACCCCTTTCAAGAGAAAGGAGGGCTTGAGGCTGAACCATTACTTTGGGACTATTACAAGAGGTTTGCCAATGGGCACTGAAAGGAGCTATAAGATACCACAGGCTTTCTGAATGAAGAAAGTCCTACCATGCTGTGTGTGTTCATTTGTGTTTGGTTTTGCTTTTGACCTTTGATAGCCCTGGAAAGGGTAGACGTCCACAGATTCATTCAGAGGGTTGAGCTCAGAACGCTGTGAGCTCAGAACGCTGTCATGCCCTTTGGGGGCACCTTAGGGGAACCAACTCCATGACAGTGACCTTTTACAATTTCAAGATAACATAAAATCCAGGACTCCACTTAAAACTGCCCCTATATTCTATTTGCAGTTGTGTGCAGATTATACCTGTATGAGTACTATTTGAAGGTCATGGTTCATATTTTGCATTGGTTTATGGAGCTAGATCATGTTTCAGGAGCCTTGACTGCTTATAGTCAGGGATACAGCAGAAAGAATCTGGAAGATGGTGACAGAGTAGAGTTGCTAGATATAAGGAAGAGACTCTCACAGTGAGAAGAAGAGTAACAGAGGTGAAGAATTATCTGATTGCTCATGTAGCATGGGCAGACTATTTCTTAGGTAGGAAAATGCAGAAGAAACAAGTCATGAAACAACCAATTTATTTGTTCAAATCAGCAATTTAACAATGAGTGTGCACAGTAAAATTCAGCCTGATTTGCTGAGGATAAGCTTGAAATACCTAGATTGTCTTAGAATCACTGTAATAGAAAAGGAAGCCCAAAATAAAAACTTGTCAAATAAAAATGAGTGGTAGAATTTGGAAGCAGCGGCTGCTCCAGGTCAGTGCTAACGAGGTAAAGGAACTGAAAGCAGGTTTTGAAATGGCCCGGGTCAAAAAGGAAAAGTGAACCTTCTTCTGATAAAACTTTTGAAAAGTTAAACACTTGAGTTACAAGTGACCTCTACCTCCTACAACAGTGGATGACAGGCCAGCCCTATTTCGACTTCTGTAAATTATGCTTGGAGGCCAGGCTGAGAATCTAGGCCAGGTTATCTGACTGCCTTCAAGAAATTAAAAAAAAAACAACCTCAATGTATAGTTTGCTGAGTTGAAGAAACTGTGGCCCACAGAAGGCATTGCACACTTCAGCTACTTTAGGGAAGAAAACAGAATGGTTTAACAGACTGAGCTCATTTTGTGTCAAGAAGTCACTTAACTTGCTTTTCCATTTGCTTCAGTTTCTTCTTGTGACTATACTTCAATGGTCAGCAAACTGATTTCTGAACACAGGATGTAGTCTGTACAAGCAGTAAAGTAAGTAATTTAAGATCCACTTGGGTGAAAGGTTGTCGTCTTCATCATGGAGGACGCATTGCCTCATAAACAGTATGAATGAGAGAAAATACATATATTTTCTTCTAACAGGAACACCTCTGAGAGTGACACTGAAGTTATTACAGTAGGATAGACTTTTGCTTATTTATTCTCAACCCCTTCATTTAACTGTCAACTACTGTCCACTATGACGAGAGATCTCTTTATAAAGCAGTTGCTAAGAGCCTGATCCAAAGGCTATTGAATTCATTGGGAATCTTTCCACTATCATAGTTGGGCTTTGGATCCCTCCCTAAGTGAAGAGTTAGCTGGGATGTATGAGAATTGTCTTGAGGCCACCAGCCTCCTTTCTTGATTCTCCCTCCTCCTTCACTCACTCCTATGCACTGCAAATAGCCTCACAACCATATTTTCAAAGGTATTTAGGCACCTAGTGGGATTTTCAAATGTGCGTAGATGAAGATTTCAGTCTTTGATCTGCTTCTCTTTTCATGGAGCAGCAAGAGGACCATGGCCTGTAAACCCAGTGGATCCACAGTAATACATAGGGCAACCAAATGGCTCCAGTAACCTTCTGCATTGGTTGTATACCCCTTCTCCCCAATGGCAGCATAGCTACTACAGGATCCAGATTATTCTTGGCACTAAGGATACACACAATACCCCCAGCAGGGGGGAAACTATACAGGGAAACTAATGCAGTTTCTGGCAACATTAATTCTCCTGTGAAATTTCCAGTGGAAATCCAAGAAAGCAAGCCACAGAGAATCATGCTGATCTCCAAGTGTGCCACCTTCCAATCTTTGTTGCCTCATCCATCCCAAGTTGTTGTGGGAGGTGCAGAAGGCTCTTGGGAAGAGGGAAGGATGCAGCTGAACTGCTGGGCTTCAACTTCTATGCTTGACGTGCACTATGTTTGCCTGACAGTAGGGAAAAAGCATGAGGCCTCATGCTATCAAAGGAAATATAAAGACATTCTTTAGATGATCAAGCTCTGTATTGCCCATATGACTGTAAAACTCTGGTCTAGTTGTTATCTGGAAATTAAATACTCTCTGTAGGACAGATTACTGAATTTCTAGATTCTTTTGTGATCAGACTTAGCTCTTTTTCTCAGTCTCTGTATATTTTATTTGCAGTAGCTTAAAAATATTGCAAAAACTTAGAATATTTGAAAGTATTGTACCTCAAATTGGTCCTGATCTAGCAAAGCACTTAAGAGCACTGGTATGATCTAGCCTGGCAAGTCTTCTGTTAATAAATTCATAGCTCCAAAAGAAGGTAGTCACCATTATTGACGCAATGATCAGTTTCACAGCATTGGAAATGGCTTTCACATCAGCTCACCTATCACAAATGCTAACACTGCTTTCAAAGATGCATGTAAATTCTCATTCATCATCTCTTTTGGAACTGTACACTCTCTATAACAGATTCATTCCCCTTAGAATTCATTGATACTTGTTGTTAATGGGCTATTGGTGTGATTTCAGGGTTCAGCTGTTACATAAAGGAAATTATTAGTTGAACTGACCCTATTCAATAAGACCATTTTAAATCATTTGTACTCAGAGGAGAGAGAAGTTAAAATCCTGGTCCTCCTGCAAAGGCAGGGATTATGGCAGTCATTGCCAACAGTTAAGCCCAACGTTTGTGTGTAAAATGGCTAACATTAACTTTTCTTTTTTTTTAAAACTGGCCTTTTCAAGGAGATAGTGTTATCTTACTTTGTAGTTAGTGTAAGGAATACCTAGGGATTAAAGCACAGGGAGCTCCCCTTTTTCTCCCTGGCTTGGGAAAATTGCACTTGTGCACAGTTTACTGTCCCCTATAGCTGGTGTAATGAGTACTTCCCCTCCAGCTTCAACCTATTTTAACCACTGAGACAACATATTACTGTAATAATGTGAATCACTTGCAAAGCCTCATTGCTCGGTTCATTTTCTTCCCTCCATCTCATCTTCAAGTCTCTTTGCTATCATCTATGCCCCAAAACACTCTTATGCTCCAAATGACCCCCTTAACATAACTCTCCAATCATTCACCCCCTCTTCATTTAAGAATCTCTGGGTGAAATTCTGACTCCACTGAATTCAGTGACAAAACTCCCTATGTGTTCTCTAAGACCTGCAAATTCTAAGGGCTTGTCTACACTTGAACTACTATAGCTGCAGTGCTTCAATGTAAAGACTACCTATGCTGACAGGAGGGGTTCTCCCAACGGTGTAGGTAATCCACCTGCCCAAGAGATGGTATCTAGGTTGATAGAATAATTCTTCCGTTAACCTAATGCTGTCTACACAAGGACTTAGACTAGCTCAAACTACGCATCTGATGGGTGTGGATTTTTCATACCCCTGAGCAGTATTAGGTAAGTTGACATAATTTTTTAGGGTAGACCAGGCCTAACTCACAAACATAATTCTGTCACTACTCCCATGTATCTGTCAAAAGTTGACGTAACCATCCTTAGGTTTCTCTGATTCTTTTGATCCAGCTTTGTGTTTTAAATTGCAGGCTCCTGGAGGCAGGGTCATAACGTGTGCAGTGCATCTTCCCCACTCACCAATGCATTACAGCAACTCAGAGCTAAGTATTCAGGCTGTGCTCTGCTGCTCAGGATTTGAGTTTAAGTAATATGGGAAGTTTTGCTTGGATCCTCTGAACTGGAATTAATTTCATCCACAGCAAACTTGGATAGGGTGAAATTTTGTTTATAGAGAAGTAAAATGAGAATCTGGAATTATTTTAGGGCATGGCAATATGTAGATTACAATTCTGGTTATACTTTGTTTCCACTTATAATGAAACTGTTCTGTGAATATAGGTGTAACAGGATTTTCATGAAGTACCTTGCACCAGAGGTGTGGAAGGCATCTTAAAACACTTAAGAAGACAATGCCTGCCTTGAAAAGAATGCAATGTAACACAAACTAATACAGTACAAATGACAAAAGATCACGGGCAAGAGATGATGTAGGGTCAGAATTATTGAGGAGACCTATCTACTGAACATTTTCTATAAAGTACATTTAGAAAAGTACAATATATACATGAAGGTGACATAGATTCCTTTACTGACATGCTGAAGATGGTGCTTGGAGTGTCTAATGTAAATATTTATTTAGGACCCAATCCCGTAATACTTATTCAGGCTAAATTTTCTTTACAAATTGCCCTACATTTGAAGTCTCTCTGTATTTATTGTTATATTGATACATTGAGTCTCCTAAACTAAGGAAGCAGGCTGAACTGTGTGGTGGCCATGGGGATTTTGGGAAAGCAGAGAAAGGCTCAGCTGGTTGCCAGTAGAGGAGCTGCAGTAGGAGCACAGCTGCCAACTGCACTTCTCCTGCAACTGAAGCTATAACTTTCACACATCCTTTCCAGACAAAACCAAGATCCAGAAAGGGGTGGGACAGAGATATCTAAGCCTTGGGGCTATTAATGCTCCCTTACACTGCCTCTCCCACTCACAACCTAGCTATGAAGCACAGGCTGCAAATAGGGGAGCAGATAAGGCTCATAACTAGTAGTCCTTTGCAAATCCCTCAGACTGAAGGGGCAACTTGTGGACCAAAGCCAAGGTCGGTAGCAAGGAGCCCACATTTGGGTGGGCAGAGGTCTGACACAGGTCACTTGTGAAGAGAGTAAATTCCTTGGGTGGGGTGGGAAAAGAATTATGGATTTCTGGGAGTGAAGGCCAGGAGGAAGCATGGTTAGAGGCCCATTGCTACTCATATAAATGCCCTCTATGCTCTGTGGATGTAAAGGGAGCCCAAACCAGTATCAATTCATTGCTGCCACTGCACAACTCAGTATGTGAAGCTCTCCTTTCTCAGCAGTTATGTTCCTAACTGCTTTTCCCCTCCATCTTCTGGCGTAGTTCCACCTGTGTCAAAGGTACTCATCGTGAACAAGAGGGCTGTGCATGCTAACCTGGGTGACAGTGGTGGCCACAAGAATGCTTTTCATTTGAAGGGGATATCTACTTTTAATTTTATCTGTTATATTTTCCTCTGAGATTTGTTTCTAAGGGAGGCCTACCTGCTTTCGAGAAATAAGAACAATTATAGCCATGGAGAGAGAGACAGACACATTTTCAAAAATAGGTTTTTAATTCTGACTGCCTTAAATTTTGGGTGTTCACATAAAATAGGCATCAAAAGTTTGGCCATAGTTAATAAGGGTATTGATTTATTAGCACTGTCACTGGTCGAAAGGGTACTCATTTATTAGAACATATTGAAATTTTTTTGGAACACATTTGTTTTTACTGAAAATAATGGGATTTTGATGACAGATTTTTTTCACCGAATTTTTCAAGGAAATCTAGAAGTGAAAAATTTCAAGAAAAATGCATTGTTTTTCAAAATGTTCAAAACTGTGGGGGGAAATCCCACTTTCTATGCCTTTGTACTTTTTAAAATATTTTTGTAGTGGGGAGGAACGGGAATTAAAATAAAAATGAAATTGGGATTTTCCCCACCAAAATTTCATGAAAAGTTTCATTAAAAATTTTGAACAAAATGGACAAATATATATGAAAAAAAAAGAAACATAATGTGAAATTGGAAAATGACTAATAATTAATGAATATTGTATGTTCTGTTTGTATATTTCTTATGTTATTAGTTTGCTACAGAATTACTAGGGGTTAATTGAGGTCTGGGGAGTTTTTAAATATCTGGCAAGTAACCAGACAATGGCTATAGATAACCTAAACAGCAGTGCTCAAAAGGCAATATAGGTTTTAGAGTCTTTGAGGTTTAACCCCTATCCATGCTGGTTTCAGCAATCTGGCATGGCACAAGATGGTGGCATTTGGGGCATTCCAGGTAGGAAAACTGAAACAAAGAGTTTTGAAACAAATAAAAAGACTGTTCCCAAAGACCTGGGAGTGGGACTTGATGGGGGTGCCAGGAATGGCAGAAGGTCCCTAAAAGTGAGGGGACCACTGGTGCCTGAACCATGGCCCCACCCCCAGTGCCATCCCTTCCCCCTGAGGCTCCACAACTGAGCCAACCCTGAGTATTACTTGAGGGGAGCAGAATGACACAGAGACTTGGTCTACACTATGCATTTAAACCAAATTTAGCAGCGTTAAACTGATTTAACCCTGCACCCGTCCACACAACGAGGCCCTTTATATCGATATAAAGGGCTCTTTAAACTGATTTCTGTACTCTTCCCTGATGAGAGGAGTAGCACTGAAATCGGTATTGCCATGTCGGATTAGGGTTAGTGTGGCCACAAATCGACGGTATTGGCCTCCGGGCGGCATCCCACAGTGCACCATTGTGACTGCTCTGAAAAGCCATCTGAACTCGGATACACTGGCCAGGTAGACGGGAAAAGCCCCGCGAACTTTTTAATTTCATTTCCTGTTTGGCCAGTATGGAGAGCTCACCAGCACAGGTGACCACGCAGAGCTCATCAGCACAGGTAACAATGCAGTCTCCTGAGAATCGAAAAAGAGCTCCAGCATGGACCACACGGGAGGTACTGGATCTGATCGCTATATGGGGAGAGGATTCTGTGCTAACAGAACTCCGTTCCAAAAGACTAAATGAAAAAACATTTGAGAAAATTTTCAAGGCTATGATGGAGAAAGGCCACACCAGGGACTCAGTGCAGTGCAGAGTGAAAGTTAAGGAGCTCAGACAAGCCTACCAGAAAACCAAAGAAGCAGATGGAAGGTCTGGGGCAGGGCCAAAAACATGCCGCTTCTACGCTGAGCTGCATGCAATTCTAGGAGGGTCCACCACCAGCACCCCACCCCATCCATGGATTCTGAGGTGGTGGTGGTAATCTCAGCCATGGCTGAGGATTCGGAGGACAGGGAAGAGGAGGATGAGCTTGCAGAGAGCACACAGCACTCTGTTCTCCCCAACAGCCAGGAGCTTTTTCTCACTCTGACAGAATTACCCTCCCAGCCCTCCCAAGCCACAATTCCAGACGATGAAGCCATGGAAGGGACCTCTGGTAAGTGTACCTTTGTAAATATAAAACATGGTTTAAAAACAAGTGTTTTTTAATGATTAATTTGCCCTGAGGACTTGGGATGCATTTGCGGCCAGTAAAGTTATTGGAAAAGTCTGTTAACATGTCTGGCGATGGAGCAGAAATCCTCCAAGGACATCTCCATGAAGCTCTCCTGGAGGTACTCCAAAAGCCTTTGCAGAAGGTTTCTGGGCAGAGCAGCCTTATTCTGTCCTCCATGGTAGGATTCTTGACCACGCCATGCATGTAGCAAGTAATCTGGTATCATTGCATGACAAAGCCTAGCTGCGTATGATCATGGTGTTTGGTGGCATTCAAGCAACATCCGTTCTTTATCTCGCTGTGTTATCCTCAGGAGACTGATATCGTTCATGGTAACCTAGTTGAAATTCAGGAATTTAATTAAGGGGACAGACATGGCCATTCCTACTGGGCTGTTTGCCTGTTGCTTAAAAGAAAATCTTCCTTGCAGGTTGCCAAGCATGGGGAGAGGGCGGGGGTGATTGGTGCTGAGCTTTTTCACGTTTGGCTAGCAGGATCTTCCCTGCTACCAGACCTGCGGAGGGGGGTGGGGAGGGGTGTGTGTAGCAATGATCTTCCATGATACCAGCCATGCGGAGGGGGGGGTAAAGCAATCATCCCAGAGAATTGGAATGAGGGGGCGTGGTTTCTGCTGCTGCATCTTAACAGGAAAGAAGCAGCACTGAACAGGCTTTGCTTGGTATTTGGGAAAGGAGGGCCCTGTGTATATGAAGGCTTCAGAAGCCGAAAGACAATGACTTACCATGGCCGCATGCAAGCTGAATTATGCTGCCCGGATCTGGGTCTGTGAGATCTCTAACACCAGAGCTGCAGGCACTCAATATTAACATGCAAATGCGACCTTGTAGTGAATCACATGTGCTATGTAAGGTGAATAGTGTTGAGAGTATAAGCATTGTTCTGTAAAATGTATCTTTTTAAATACTTCTCTCCCTTTTTTCCCTTCCTCATGCAGCTGCAAATTTTTCAAGCCTCCCACTCATCACCGAAGGCTATCTCAGATAAGGCGGAGGAAAAAAAAGATGCGAGACGAAATGTTCTCGGAAATCATGGAAGTGACCCGCAATGAAAGAGCTCATCTGAATGAGTGGAAGGACGTTGTATCAAATTACAGGAAAGATGCCAGTGAACGTGAGGACAGGAGGGACCAACGTGATGATAGGAGGGACGTATGAGATGAGAGGTGGCGGCAGGAAAATCAGAGGTGTAGGCAGGAAGATCAACTGTAGCAGGATGCAGCGCTGGGGCTTCTGCGTGATCAAACTGACATCCTCCGACGTCTGATGGAGCTTCAGGAACAGCAGCAGGATCACAGAGTGCCGCTGCAGCCCCTGTGTAACCACCCTCATCCCTCACCATGTTCCATATCCTCCTCACCCAGACGTATAAGAACGCGTGGGGGAAGGCTCCGTGCACCCGCCCACTCCACCCCAGTGGACAGCCTAACCAAAAGGCTGTCATTACTTGGAAATTTTTTTAGTGGCCTTTTCCTTCCCTCCTATCCTCCTCCCAAACCACACTCGGGCTACTTTGTCAGTTCTCTTCCTCTTTTTATAATGAATTAATAAAGAATATATGATTTTTAAATGATAGTGACTTTATTTCCTTAAGCAAGCTGTAATCGAAGGGGGAGGGTGGGTTGCTTACAGGGAATGAGTCAATCGGGGGGAGGGGGTCATCAAGGGGAAACAAACACAGCAGTTAGACTATACTCTGGCCCATGATGAAACTAGTTTTCAAAGCTTCTCTGATGTGCACCGCTTTCTGGTGTGCTCTTCTTATCACCCTGGTGTCTGGCTGCATGTAATCAGCGGCCAGGTGATTTGCCTCAGCCTCCCACCCCACCATAAAGGTCTCCCCCTTACTCTCACAGAGATTGTGGTGCACACAGCAAGCAGCAATAACAAAGGGGACATTGGTTTGGCTGAGGTCTGAGCGAGTCAGCAATGTGCGCCAGTGCACCTTTAAACAGCCAAATGCTCATTCTACCATCATTCTGCACTTGCTCAGCCTGTAGTTGAACAATTCCTAACTACTGTCCAGGCTGCCCATGTATGGCTTCATGAGCCATGGTATCAAGGGGTAGGCTGGGTCCCCCAGGATAACTACAGGCATTTCAACATCCCCAACTGTTTTCTAGTCTGGGAAGTAATTCCCTTGCTGGAGCCATTTAAACAGAGTAGTGTTCCTGAAGACGCGAGTGTCATGAACCCTTCCTGGCCATCTCACATGGATGTTGGTGAAACGTCCCTTGTGATCCACCAGTGCTTGCAGCACCATGGAAAAGTACCCCTTGCGGTTTATGTACTGGGTGCCCTGTTGCTCCGGTGCCAAGATAGGGATATGAGTTCCATCTATCGCCCCGCCTCAGTTAGGGAATCCCATTGCAGCAAAGCCATCCACTATGACCTGCATATTTCCCAGAGTCACTACCTTTCATAGCAGCAACTTAATGATTGCTTTGGCTACTTGCATCACAGCAGCCCCCACAGTAGATTTTCCCACTCCAAACTGATTCCTGACTGACCGGTAGCTGTCTGGTGTTGCAAGCTTCCAGAGTGCTATTGCCACTCACTTCTCAACTGTGAGGGCTGCTCTCATCAGGGTAGGGGAAAGCAAGTCACAAAGTTCCATGAACGTGCCCTTACGCATGCGAAAATTTCACAGCCACTGGGAATCGTCCCATACTCACAACACTATGAGGTCCCACCAGTCTGTGCTTGTTTCTCAGGCCAAAAATTGGCATTCAATGGCTACAACCTGCCCCATTACCATCAGGATCTCCAAAGCGCAGGGGCCCGCGGTTTGAGAGAATTCTGTGTCCATGTCCTCATCACTCTCATTGCCACACTGCCATAGCCACCTCCTCCTTGCCTGGTTTTGCAGGTCCTGGTTTAGCATAGACTGAACGATAATGCGTTAGATGCTTACAACAGCGATGATTGCTGTCTTGAGCTGAGCAGGGTCCATGCTTGCTGTGCTATGGTGTTTGCACAGTCCACCCAGGAAAAAAGGCGCGAAACAGTTGTCTGCTGCTTTCATGGAGGGAGGGTGAGGCTGTACCCAGAACCACCTGTGACAATGTTTTTTGTCCCATCAGGCACTGGGATCTCAAACCAGAATTTCAAGGGGCAGGGTGACTGCGGGAACTATGGGATAGCTACCCACAGTGCAACACTCAGGAAATCGACGCTAGCCTCGGTACATGGATGCACACCGCCAAATTAATGTGCTTAGTGTGGCCGTGTGCACTCAACTTTATAAAATCTGTTTTACAAAACCGGTTTCTGTAAACTTGGAGACACAGGCCCTGTTATATGGATCCTAAGCAGCTAGACCTGCCTAAGTTTATAGGGAAATGCTAAACTTTAGGTAGGAGATGCACATTGCCTAGTATGTTAAAACCCTGTTTCTTGTTATGCTTTGTTCCTGCTGCTAAGGTTAAATAATACTTTATTTTGTGACTCAGAAGCTGTTGAAAGTTACCCCAGGCTCACTAGCCAAGGGAAGTCATGCAGGGGCAGCCAAATCCTATTGGGCCTGTTGATTTACCATGGTTGGTAAACAAGTGTGTTGTTACCTAGGGATTCAGTGTAAGAAAGTGGAAAATAGTGAGATTCCACACCAGGGTGGGTGAAAGTCAGAGCCTGATATCTTAGGAGGGTGCATGTCAAAACAGAGATGGGTCGAAGGTTCAGTCAATCCCGTAAATGACACACCTTTTTTGGACAGTTCAAGCTATTACCATGCAATTCAGAGTATGACATAAATTTAGAAAATCGAAACAACCAAAATGATG
Organism: Gopherus evgoodei; assembly: GCF_007399415.2. Lineage (NCBI taxonomy): Eukaryota > Metazoa > Chordata > Testudines > Testudinidae > Gopherus > Gopherus evgoodei. Next base: position 147,593,779 of record NC_044324.1, read on the forward strand.
GTTATATACCTAAATTGATATCTAATTCTAATGGTCAATGTGCTCTTTTAAAAAAATTATGAATGAAAGAGCCTGGATCACCAATCTGAATCAATAGCTTAAAAAAAAAATAAAAAAAAATATTGTTCCTTTCTGAGTTTAAATCAGAGCCTTAAGATAGTTAAATCTGGTTTAACTATGTTGCTTTTACATTAGTTGAACTATGGAGGAATGCCCCCCCCCTCAAAAGAACCAAGGAAAAGTGGTGACATGACAGAATTGAAGTCACGAAATTGATTACAAATGCAATTTCAAAACTGTTGCAGACTGTTTACATATGACAGATCTTTAAACATCCAGAGCAGTTGCTTGACTGGGGCTGTTACTCATGTAAATATATTATGGCAGGCTTTTTGAAACGTGCATTATTTAATAGTCTATAGCCACTGCTTTGCATCAGTTTTAGACCATTTAAAAAACAACACTTTAACGTGGAAAACAATGGATATCAGTTGAAATCTTGTATTTAGTATCTTATCAGACTCTAACATGGAACTGTCACTAAAATTGTGGTTTTGCACAATAAATGTGACTGCTGCATACACAGTAAACTGCTTTAAAAGACTAATAAAGTGGCTTGGCAATTTTAAAAAGTTTAAATTGTCATCAGTTACATGCATGCAAATATACTGACTTAAATAGTATTGCCAAGGCATAACTGAGTCTGATTTGAATCTCTTTATTGAACTGAGTGTCTGAAATTACATATTTAAAAATAAAAACATTTTAATGTGAGCTATGATTGCAACTAGTATGCCTCAAATTTAATTCCTTCCTTTCCATACATGCATTACAAATTGTCAAGCTGAATTTTGGTCAAATTTGATACAAATTAATATGGACCCAGGTGGAGACCTTGTATACTAAGAAAAAATGACTTGGAAACAATATCTAAGTGAGTGAGCCAAATCCGCAGCTGGTGTAAATTGGCATATCACCTGGGAAGTCAATGGAGCTACATCATTTCACAACAACTGAGCAGGTTCTGGATTCATAATTAACTCTTTGAAACTAAGTTTTTAAAAAAAATGAAATCCACTGCTCAATGGAGGCAAATCAGAAAATGCTTGCTTAGTGCCAGGCTGCACCCACCCATTAAAAACTCACAGGAGAACAAAGTCCTGGGCGGAGGAAAACTGACAGGTTATCCTGCATTGTTTCATTAGAATGGGCATGGTTTGTTTTAGACCCGGGATCCATGAGTGCTGTCTGACTTAAGTAAGGGTACAGTGTAAGTTGATAATACAAAATATAAGGAGTATTGATTTATGAGACACTTAGTTAGAATGATGCCCAGTCACACAACCCACTGTATCCAAGCTTTTTTATGAAAAGTCAATCATATATTTTCATTTCAAAATCTAGACTGTGAAGCAGCAACTGCCACTGAGTCAAGTCATGTATTTAATTTGCTAACAATATTTGTTTGAATGCTAAGAAATCATCCCAATAGATCATCTTTGATGCTGCTAAGCAGGTATTCTAAACTCCTTGATGTCTGGCAGATCTGCAAATAATGAATCATTACAAAACGGAGACCTACTTGAAACAGCATTTTTAAGATCCAGAGGTATAATTGCATACATCAATTTTAAAAGCAAAATATCTATTATCTGGATCAGAGGTGGGAAAACTTTTTGGCCTGAGGGCCACATAGGGGTTCTGAAACAGTATGGAGGGCTGGATAGGGAAGGCTATGCCTCCCCAAACAGCCTGGCTCCCGCCCTCTATCCACTCCCTCCCAATTCCTGACTCCTGACTGTCGCCCTTAGAACTCCCAATCCATCCAATGCCTCCTGCTCCTTGTCTCTTGACTGCCCTTTGCCAGGACTCCCACCCCTAAACACCCCCCCAGGAACCCACCCTCTATCCAACACCCTTCCCCACTCCCTGTCTCTTGACTGCCCTGCCCCCTATCCACACCCCCCGCCCCGACAGGCCTCCTGGGACTCCATGCTTATCCAACCGCTCCCTGTCCCTTGACTGCCCTCTGGGACCCTCTGCCCCTTATCTAACCCCCCTTATCCACCCCCTTACAATGCCGCTCAGAGCACCAGGACTGGCAGCTGCACAGCCCAGCTGGAGCCAGCCACGCTGCCTCGCAGAAGCTTGCAGCCCTGCTGCCCAGAGAGCTGGCAGCATGGTGAGCTGATGCTGTGCGTGAGGGGGGACAGTAGGGGAGGGGCTGGGAGCTAGCCTCCGTTACCAGGAGCTCAAGGGCCGGACAAGATGGTCTCATGTAGTTTGCCCACCTCTGATCTAAATGCTTACACTAAGGCTGGTTTTCCTTCATTTCAAAAGTATTGAAGTTTGAAATTAAATAAATCAATATTTTTAACAGTTGTACTCATAGGATAGGTTAACTTGATATTTTTCTGCACTGAGTCATACAGTGGCAGTAATAAAGGTGTTAATAATGGCAGCCTTAATACAATTTATGAACCTAATGGAACATTAAAAATGAAGTTCTACTTTTCTCATAGTAGTTAAAAGATTCACACTTTTACCATTAATAGATTAATGGTCTCATTCTGCCCTCAGTTATCTTAACGAAATGGCAAGTGAAGTTTATGGGAATTAACTCTCATTTAACAGAAGGCAGAACTGGGTCCTAATGCATTAAACCATATTCATAGCAACATCCACTAAATTTTTAACATTTAATTTTTCTCAAAACTAGGTAATTAATTTTTTTCTCTTCCTTTTTCTTTTTCAAGCAACAGCAGTGACCTCCAGGTGAAGTATTTCCTGTAAATTAATGAGTGGCTGGGAAAAGAGCTCTTTACTTTACATAAATGTATCTATATGTTCATTAAGTTCCACAAATTGCCATGCTACTTTCTGATTAAGGGCACAATCGTGATCCCCTTGAAGTTAATGTCAAAACTTCTGCAGATTTCAATAGGTCTAGATAGATCCCAGGGAATATGTTCAATCATGCAGTCAGTACAATTTGGCTCGTTTGAATAATCTCTTGAAATGCTCTTTTTCACTTGCTTGAAGTCAGGCAAGAGTTTTACACTTTGTACATGTCAGCTGAGAAGCCCTTATCAATTCCAGTAGTATCAGCCTATGGGCCTGTCACAGATGATAGGATCTAAGGCTCAAATCCTCAAAGATTTAGGTACCCAACCCCATTGATTTCAAGGTCTCAATCATCCAACAAGCTCTACAAAGGAGCAAAGGTCCTAGAACTGATTCAATGTAGTTAAAGTGTGTGGGGGGGAAGGGGAGAGGGAAATGAAATATGATCTTAAGTCTTAATGCTTAAGTTCATTTCATGCAGATACAGTGGTGCACTTGGGTGGAACCCTGGTTGACTTTCTATAATAGTGGTGCAGCAACTTGCAAGATCAAAATCTTAAAGCTTTAAACAAGTCCCTTTAGTAGTATTTGGTGTGTTAGGTGATAAGTATACACCATAAACAAATATGACAGCATTCTAATCACTGCTGAATATTGCTATTGACACTGGGCCAAGTTCTCATCTCATTTAAAGGGATGGACCAATATGAATTCAGTGAATCACTGAGTTTCTCAGAACCTTTTGAAGGCAGTGGGGTTGTGCCAGGGTAACTGAGAATATGGCAGCCCATAGCACTCTTGCTATCCACCAATCCTAGTGGCCAAAGAATGCTTGTCAGTAAAAGAGAAATTTAGTTGAATATTAAACTATATTCTATTTTGGGAGAAGCAGAAAATTTCATTTCATTTAACTAATTTTTTAAATGTGAAATAGCTTCTTTCTAAAGAGACAAAAACACCAATAACTAGTTAAACTAAGCCTGGGAGAGAGTTTGTGAATGGGGTGAGAGAAGAGGCAGTTGGGAAGGAAGTATGTGAGATCAGGTAATTGTTCTGGAATAGAAAGGACTGAGCTTTTGGTATGTCTGAATACTGAAAGAGATTGGGGGACCTAGAGAGGAAGTAAGGGTATTTGGTAGCTATCTGCTTTGTCTATAGGAACAAAGAGACTAATAGAAATCTTCTAGATCTACAATTTTATGGCTTAATTCCCTGGGTTTTTGGACTATAGTATTCTCATTATTTTAAGTAGTTTGTCATTCCTGTTGTCAGTTGCATGGAATTCTTGGCAACCCTCTTCTTTGCATTCCTAGCTAGTCAAGTGGAATATGATGTACATAAGTGCACTTTATCAAGCATATTATTAAGTGCCATGTTTTACATTTTAAGGTGATACCATTAATCTTATTTTAGCACTTCTGGGCTCTAAAAGTATAATGGTTTCCAATTACTGCCCATATCCCATTTCTCCAATAAGCTGATGTAGCATTCTTCTCCTGAATCACAACAAACTAAATGGTTCAGCCTTCACATTTGGAATATGGTTATTCCAAAATGTTGCTTTCTGACTGTGAATGTTCTGGTTAGAAAGCATTGGCTAAGTACAAGCTTCACTAAGTTTGGAGGGAAAATCCAGAGTGTATCATTATTATGTTGCTATTCTGACCTGTTTGGAAATTAATTAAACACTCTCTATGTTCCTCAGTGGGACTTAACTATCTGCGTAAAATTAAGCACATGCGTAAGTGATTTACTGAACAGGCAGTATCCGACGAAGTGGGTATTCACCCACGAAAGCTCATGCTCCAATACATCTGTTAGTCTATAAGGTGCCACAGGACCCTTTGCTGCTTTTACAGATCCAGACTAACACGGCTACTCCTCTGATACTCTGTTACTGAACAGGGAAAGCCTTACATATAGCTGAATTGAAGTCTCTACTATTTCTGCTACAAATGCTTTCTTCCTCTTGTCTATCTTTGCCCATCCTAATCATGCAACTCAATTAGCCTGTTTTCTGAAATTCTTCAGGATTGGTGAAAACCTTTTGCAAGGACAAATTTGAATAACAGCTGGAGGCAGATTGTTTAGGGAACTGAGATTCAAATTGGCCAAGACATTAGATAATGAATGGATGTAATCTATGAGATACTATTGGCCTGGCTTATTAAAATCCCCCACATAGGCACTGATTTGAAAAACATCTTTGTGGAGATATATCATACATTATATTAAAAATGCTGTTATTGAAAAATGAATATTACAGTGTCTTTCTGGCAGACTGAAACAATTTTCTCGTCTTAATAATTAAAGTTAATCAAAATACCATTTTCCCCCAGAACAGAAAATTAAGAACATGACAGTATGGCCACATTTTACCCCTCTCCCTCTACATACAACAGATCTATCTTTTTCTCCCCAAATTTAATTTATAATGATGGAAAAGATTCTGGTTCTTTGGTAAAGAAGACTCTGTATTTGCTGAACAGCTAAAAGTTTAAAAGATTGCTTTTCTCTGATAAAGCTCATCTTATGATTTATTTTCTCAATAGAAGATCAGAAGAAGAAGAATTATAATGCCTATATTTGTGTTCAGAGATATTGGGGTGGGAATTTTTGGGGAAATGGAATTTAATGCCTGACTGGCAGCACTAAAAACTTACATCTCCCTATACCAAAATAACAGGTAAATCACAGGCAGCAGCAGTGCAAGCTGTATTACTTGGACTGAAAGAGGTCATCGTGCTGTAGGCATGATAGGATACCTCAGTTTCCATGTCAATTCATTCATTTGCCCTCTCTGTCCAGGCAGCCAACTTTGATGGTGTTTTTTGCAATGTGTAAATATGTCCAGTAGAAGGAACTGGCCTGAGACCAGGAGAAGATTTGCTCTGGGTAGCTGATCTGTCACTTGAACTTGTGCCTGCTCACTAAATGCCTGATGTCCTATCTGTGCAATCCATGTTCTCGACTCTTTAGACTTTGTTTTAAGACAGGCAGGCTCTGAATCTTTTCCTCCCATATCTGTCTTTGGAACAGGTTGGTGGCTGTCCCCCTTTTGAAGGGCAGATACTTAAAAGGGAAGCAGCCACTGTACCCGTGGGCAGATTTAACAGGCAGTGAGACTGGAAAAGGCTGTAACTGCTAATTTATGTCCAGAATATTAGATTTTTCTCAATTAGTCCTATATTAGAGTCTGTGTTGCTATTGTTGCCCCTTTGCCCTGAGTAGTTCGCCAAGATTCAGGGCCTTGCAGGGTTGTTTCCATTAGGATGAAATCTTGGTGATATGAGTCAGGTATATTCTAGTGAACTTGGTCCTTCTGTTGGGAGAAGCACCTACAAGATAGGTTACAAAGAAAATGAATATGTTTTTTAATGTTAGTTAAAATAGTAATACAATTATATTGCAATTCATAACTATAGGAAATGTTATACATTAGCAATGAAAAACTTCAGCTTATTTTCTGCTGTGGAAATATATATAAATATTAATATTTTCTTATCCCCTCCCCTTCACATTGAGAGTTTAGAGCAGGGTAAAATGGCTTTGGTGCGATTTCTTTCTTTGCAAAACCTTTTCATAACTAATTATTTTTTAAAAAATCAGTGTTATAATTTCTAGGCAAAAGGCATCCCAAGAGTCACTCCATTGCAGCCAGTAGTTATCCAGGGGTAAATTTGGCCTATTCACTTTATTTTAGTTATATCTTTTTTTCTCCTCATTTCCAAGACACTATAGTTTATCTATTTGTGAAAATTGTCTCCCATTATTTGTTTTCTGAACTTTTGATTTCAAGCTATACAGCTACATTTATCCTTATAGGCATGAATATTACATTTTACTCCTTCCTTGCCACATAAACATAGAGCCTACCCACCTATAAAATAGCAGCCACCATGTGTCTGACTGAATGATCACCACAGGTCTTCATGTTTCACCGAGATTTTGTGACCTGCTGTAGAAACTGTTAAAGAAAAACTTTGACACCTCTGAACAGATGGTCTTTTGGCACTCCAGAAGTTGCTTTAATTAAACTTTATTAGTATAGAGCTGGGTTTCTTTCCATATTATTCACTAGTGCTTCTCATTTTCTTCAGGGTAAACTGGAAGAACAGGCCTCTTAGTATTATAACAATTTTGTTGGATGATGGATGCACTTGTAGCACTTTGGAACAGAAGAGATAGAGAATGCCTCCAGACATAGAGATCTGTTTAAAAATTACTTTTGACATAAAAACCAGTAATGTACCATTGCTCCTGACCTATTCAAGTCCATAATCATCTATTTTATTTCGTGCATCTCTATATATCACAAAGACACTATTATTACTTCAAGAGGAAATAGCATCTTGTTTTATAGTGTTGAAGCGAGAAATGTATTTCCACTATCTTTAGCATTTTTACAGCTCAAAAAGCCTTTACAGGGTAAAAAACCTCCCAAGTATCATTTTCATACAATCAAAAATGAGTGTGATAATGGACAATAATTTTTTTTAAATTATAAAATAAAATTTTTAACTGCTCATTGGAGAACGATTGTCAGGACTCAGGCCTGCTGCACAGCTAGTCTCTGGGCAATGGAATAAGCACAGCTGGTTTGTAGCAGGCTGCCTGATTGGTGGGAAGAGTCAGCAGCCCAGCTCTTAAGCCCAGCAGCAGGAGTAGTTCGGTGGCTGCTCAAAACATTTGACCACAGCTGAAATAGTTCCTGCTCCTGCCCTGGACACAACCCTGCTCTAGCCTTGCCCGCGCCTTGCCTCACTCCAGGTAACCAAGCTGTGACCCTCAGCTCCAACTTCTGACATCTGATTTTGGCTCTGCCCCTTGACTCTGGCATCTGGCCTCTAGCTCTGTTTCTGACCACTGACGGTGATTCCTGGCTACTGATTCCTGCTCCAGTCACGAGGCATGATCACCCACATCCATGTCTCTGACAACAATTAGTTGTTTTAATTTATTCTTTTCTTATGCACAAAATCAACCATCAATTGATTTTGTTAACATGATGATGGCATCACTTTTTCTTCATAAACTATGGGTGGGGGGAGAATAAAAGTGTAAGCACAAGAAGAAAAAAATGAATATTCACCCTCCTCTATAGGGGCAAAACATTGATAACTTTAGAGACCTTGGTTTCTTTCTGGTTATTAAGGATGACACATGTCATATGAATTCCCAGAAAAAAACATAATTTCAGGACTCTTGCAGTTCACAACTTGAAACTTTTTGTCTAATTTACATAGAAATTACAGAATGGGAAGAACTATAATTACAATTGTGTTTTTTAGTGCAGATACCCCAGACAAAGTCAAACGGTAAGTGGTTACGTAGTCCTGTAGAAACCTCAGTCAAAACTTTCTTCTATCTCTTTGAGGGGGAGAAAAGCTGAATTTATTCAGGGGTGTAACTGCATTCCTTGCACTCTAAAAACTCTCTCTGATTTCAGGCTTCTCAAGTCATGGTCATAAAGCTCTTTGTGATACTTGGATGAAAAACGATGTGCAGCTGTAAAATATGAGTGATAGTTAAGAGTCTCACTAGGTGAAGAACAAGATCACTTTTTTCAGCAAATTTACTGTCAGTCACATATTTTTAACTGGTTTACTACGATAAAAGTAGCAAATTCTGAGTTAGAATGATAGCAATGTAGGCTTTATGGTGCATGATAACTGAGGTTGTAGATTAGACCAGCTATCTTAAATGGTTCATCAGGTTTTGATATAAGTGTGTAGTGTGCTACATGTAGAGAATATATAATCTCTGTCTCTAGGCATGTATGTAATTCTATATTTGGGGGAAAGAGGCCAACATTTTTATGGCAGGGTTTTTCTAAATGGTGGCTTTTTGAAACTGCTGAGTGGTTTAGAATATTAGAAATAGCTCTGGAGCAGTGATTGGTGGGCAGAAGAAGACATGGTCAAAGGTGCATAATAAATACAGTTTATCACATGGCTGAGCAGTTTATTTCATGGATACCTTAGCCAATTTTATGATGCATATACAACAAATATATCATCTTACAAATATATCGTTTTAACACAAGACATCAGTTTCTGGACAACATTGCCACAGGAGGCCATCAAATCAAATACTTTAGCTTGATTTGGAAAAATGACAGAATAATTTTATTACCAGCAACATTATCCAGAGAAACATAAGGGAAATCAAATCTCATGCCTCAGGGCATAAGCTGAGGACTTAGATTGCCAGGGTGAGATTCTTTCCTAACGTCTGATTAGGTGAATTATGTCGGAGGGTAGTTAATAAACTTTTGTTGTTTTATCTAATCCAGTGTGTTCAAGTTGACTCCATTTGGGGTAACAAGTTGTGTGCATATTATTCCCTTAAAGAAATAATGGACTTGTTTATTTATACTGTCCAGGAGAGCACTGGGCAGTATAGGACATATTTTTTCTGGGGGAAAATCTGGGACTGGAAGTGTGTTTAGGTCTGGTAAGAGCCAAGATATCATTGGCTGGCTACAGCACACATACAGAGAAAGTTGAGATTGATTTACATGTTGGAAGCTGTTTGTGAGCAGCCCAGGTTGGAAGCTACAACCGCAAGGCACTGTAAAGGGCACCTCAGGTTACAGGGTATGGGTAACACTCCTTACTCAGTCTGCTTTGTGCACTCATATGTCACAACAGGTTAGAAGTGTATGGGAGCTATTTATAAGGGTGGGGACTGTCACTCAAAATGGTGATTGTGGTGTGTGGGGGTCAATGTGTGTGAGAAGATACCTTAATTGGGCATTTCTTGTTTTTGAGGGGTTAGTATTGGTGGGTGTTTCCTTAAGCAAACTTAACTGTCTTATACCTGCTTTTTACTTTTAGGAATATACATATAGCATGTGTATTTGTGTGGAATATGAAACTTAAATCTATTATGAGTTGAGTTTGCAATCAACACTGTTAAATTAAGATTCCCCTTTCTGCTATAGAGGCATCTGCCATTCTGAGATCACATTTAGCTTTCTACAGAGGAGATTTACATTGGGAGCTCTCAGTGTTGAAGACCTTCCTTTTGTTATTTCTTCTTCTCTATATTAAATAAAGTTTGAAAGTACATTCCTGATTTTTGCATTTGAGAAAACCACAGCAATATGAAAGTCTTACTTTTAGGGCTTCTGATCTATGGGGAAAAATTATTTTTCCTTTTCTGTATAGCAGGGGTTGGCAACCTTTCAGAAGTGGTGTGCCGAGTCTTCATTTATTCACTGTACTTTAAGGTTTCGCGTGCCAGTAATACATTTTAACATTTTTAGAAGGTCTCTTTCTCTAAGTCTATAATATATAACTGAACTATTGTTGTATGTAAAATAAATAAGGTTTCAGAATGTTTAAGAAGTTTCATTTAAAATTAAATTGAAATGCAGAGCTCTCTGGACCGTGTCTGTTACAGCTATCCCTCTACTCCATTTTGTTTCTTACAGCTGTCCTCATACTCCATTTTGTTTTTGTTCTCCTCCTGTGGCCGCCCCTCCCTGGCTGTTAAGTTGTTTACCAGGGTCACTGCCCTTCTCAAAGGGAGGGCCCCTTAAGTTGTTTACCAAGAGCCATTGCCCTTCTCAAAGGGATGGCCACTTGTGCTGCTTGCTAATTGGGACCACTGCCCTGTTCAAAGGGTTGGTCCTGTTATCACCTTGTTAAACCTGGGCTTTGTGTAGGGTAGGTAATGTCCAGAGCTGCAAGACCTAATGTGTTCTTAAGATCCTGGGCATGAGTCATAGGCCTCATGTGCTTCTGAGTCCTGAGGTGTGAACTCACACCTATTGTTCAGGACTCTGCCCAGGCACGTCTCTGTGCTCACCTGCAGTTTTTCCCTGTGTCTCCTCCCCTGTGACAGAGGGAGCCTATCAGGATTACTGGCGGGAAACTGCCTGAGTCTGCCTTTAAAAACAGGCATTTTTAAAACAAACATCAGAAAGGTTCCTGCATTGCTGCCTGGTCTGATCAGCCAGGGGTTCTGGGGTGTCCTTTCACCGCTCTCATTTTATTTTTGAGCATACCCTAGTTTTTTTAACCCCCCCCCCACGAAGAACGAATTGCTGCCTGAGAGATCTCCTGATTATCGAGACGGTACAGAGCCCTCCTTGCTTCTTCTGATGTTGTTGCTGATTCTGCCTTTGCTGCTACCTTGGGGACTGGTAAGAATCCCTCTGTGAAACTTTCTATACTTTTATTTTATTATTTTTGCTGCTGACTCTGTTTCCCCAGCACACAGACTCAAGCTAAACCTTGGTCTGTGTCTTAAAACCTCTCAAACTCCACAGCGCTTTGCTGCTAAAATAAGTTTGTGCCGCCACTAAGCTCTGCTCCTGTGGGTTTTGCTTCGGGGCTCACTGCTTTCAGCCATATCCACTGCTGCAGCCACTATCCCTTGGCTTCCTTGGGGGGCTGCCTTGGGAGCTGTATCCTGGGCACATACTACTCTGCCCTCTATGACCTCCCCATAGCATAAGGTGCACCATAGGTTTTGCTTTTTAGTTTAATAAGTCATAGTTTGCTAAGATTGTAGCACTTGTAAGTTTCACCTGCCTTGCTGTAGTTGCTGTTTTGTTGCTCTGTATAGTTTAGTTTGCTTAGAATTGTGATATTTGTTGTTTTGCCTTGGTTAAGATAGATTTTAAAAAGCCATTGCCTGGTCGTATTCTGTACCTGTTTTGTTACTTTGTATAAGCTGCTTGTCATTTTATATAAATTTGATTAAGTTAGACGATAGATAAGGTTTTTGCTGTTTGAATTAGTATTCCCGCTGTCCTAATCTCTCCCTGAACTTTCCCGTGTCTGTTTTTTCCCCGCTCCAATCCCCCCTCTGTGTACTTCCCCGTGTCTCCCTGTTGTAACCCCTTGCTGCTTCTCCCCCTGTGTAACCTCCCAAACCCTTTGCCGCTTCTCTCCTTTTTTTTTTGGGTGTCCCTCCAGCCCTTCCTTACACTCTCTGCTGCCTCTCCCTGTATCCCCTGTGTTTGTGCTCCCGCTTCTCCGCTGCCCCTCCCCTACCGAAGATCGCCATCACACTGCTCCGTTTGTCTTCACCCCGCTGCTCCGCAACTTCCCTGAAGTGCTCTCCGCTGCTGCAACCTGTTTCTTCCCTCAGCCGTCTCCCCCATTCTCCACGTTACTTCCCATCGCTTGCACGTTCAGCGCCCTCCCCTCTTGCTGCACCCAGACTCCCCTTAAGTGCGCTCCAGCTGCTCTTGTCTCCCGTACGTCTAGCCCGCAGGCTCCTGAAGACTGCTCTGGGCTTTACCCCGCAGGGTTTCAGAGTCTCTTGCTGCTTGCAGCTGCACTCTCCTCTCATCAGTTGTCTGATCATTCACTCCCCTCCCCACTCCTGTTTCTTGACTCAGCCTTTAGGTACGCTCTTGCAGATTATCTGCTATTACAACCTCACAAATTAAGTCATTAATTTTCTTCTATGTTATTACATTGCATAATTTCACTTATCACCCATATTGTATCATTGCACTGTGATTCACATCTTACTTGTGGTTATAACACCCCATTGGTCGCCTCCACTTTTCTGATATACTTTGTATTTGCATTGATGCCACTGTGTTACATTATATATATAGCTATTAACCGCTTAATGCATTCTATCTGAGATTGTTGACAATTTCATATAGAAGCTACCATTTTACTTTGCATTTATTTTTGGTACATTTTGCATTCCACACTGTATCTAGAATTGTTCCTATATAAAGTTGAGTTGCTTATTGACTGTACTGTATCCCATTGTGCTGAACCCCACTTACTGCACCCCACTGTTAGAACTCGCTACACTCTTCAGTAAGAAGAACCCCCCCATCACTGTCTATTGTAAACACCTTATACACCCCATCCCATCGCATTTAATTGTTAAATTCCCACCACTTCCTTTTCCCTTTAATAAAGAAATTAATTGGCACCCCATCTGTGTGGTAATTGCTCCCCAAGATCCCATATACCTGCGGGCAGGGACAGACTGGTGGCCAGGACCCGGGCAGTGTGAGTGTCACTGAAAATCAGCTCGCTTGCCACCTTCGGCACCCATGCCATCGGTTGCCTACCCCTGCTGTATAGCATTTCCTATCTAATGTTCTGCTTCATCTGTGCATGGGACTTAACGGCATCATTAAATGTTTAGTTGGTTGCTAAAATATTAAATTAACTGCTATGATAGTAGCTCACTGTACAAATTGTAAAAGTATTGAAGGGTTGTATTTCTTAAATTTTGGGAATGTAATGGTGCTGCACTTTTGTAGACAGATATTTTTCTTCTTTTGCTAGAAGTGCTAGTCTTTTGCTTTGGGCAAAATTTTCAAAATCTCCTGAGACTCTTAGATGCTTCTGAAAACTTTCCTTTTTGTCTCTATAGCTGTACAGTTCTAGTTATTGAATGAGACTCTAGCCATTTGTATGAATTACTACTGAGGAATTTGATCTGAAGCATTAAGAATAGATACAAGAGGCTTAATTCTTCATTGCCTTGCAGCTTGTGTTGTGTAGCTACTTACAGCAGTGCTATCAGTCTTGTATGGCAACGATTTAGTTTCACTTTACATAGTTGTGACTTACAAGGTGAAAACAGTAGAAAATCAGACCCTTTTAATGGCAGATCTTAAGAAACCCACAAAACCTTTTTAGACTAATAGCTGTGAAGCCTTCTCCTGACCCCCAACAACTGTCATCCAGGCTCTGTGAACTGTAATGAAAATAAAGGGGATAACCTAAGATAATATAAAAACAATGATGAGAAACTTAATAAAATGCATAGAAGACAAACTTTTCACACAAGTTCAAATGATCATCCAGGATCCTGGTGCTGTAGTGGGTTTACCATTCCGAGATGGCCAATAACGTTTAAATCTTTTTAGAAATGCTAAGGCTAAAGTTCTGGCCTCAATGATCATGTTGAAATGAAGACATCCTGCAAAATGAAAGCAAGGAGATGTGAAAGATAAAAAGTTACTGCTGTACAAAAAGCGAGATGGTGCATCTATATTGTTATCTGTAGATTATATTATAGCTAAGCAGTGAACATTTTGTTTCCTGATTTTTAATAAAATAAAACAAGGCTCAAGCCCAGATTGTATCCTCCTGGAGAGAGACCCACAGGAGGAGTACAAGAAGCTGCAAGGTTCATCTCTCAGAAATTTTCCTGCAAGTCCACCCCTCAGAGGATTGAGTTTCCTTATCCTATTGATCCCCAAGAAGAAAGGTTCTGCAAAGACTCTATTTAGTTAAATTATTTTTGATACTTCTTAATACTCATACTTAGTCTTGGTAGCTTTACACTATTTCTAAACTAGCTATTACATGTTTAATTGACTGCCCATGCAAATAACCAAATGGACTCAGCAAAATAAAATAACTACAAAGTTACTGAAATTTTCTTTGTCACTGGAAGAACTCTGTGTGGTAAATGAGTGGAAACAACATAACTTTACCAAGCTACCAACCACCTGGAACTATTTCTTGGCATGAGCATTCTTGGATGCTATGGTGAAGGCAGGAAAACCTTGCTTAGCCTCCTGCATCATCTAGCTATAATATTTTGAAACCCCTCTTGATGGTGCTGATGATCAGACTCAGCACAAGAGCTCCCCATAGATGTTGTAGATATCTTTTCTGTTGCTTTTTTCATCCAGGTCTTCACTGATACTTAGGGGTGGTCCACACTTGGAACTTACATTGACATAGCTGTCTCCACACCCCTGAGAGATGTAGCTATAGCGACCTAACCCCCAGTGTACACAGAACTAGACTGATGAAAGAATTCTTCCATCGACCTAGCTACCCGTTCTCAATGAGGTGTATTGTTTATGCTGATGAGAGACCCCCTCCTAACGGCATAGGTAGTGTCTGCCCTGAAGAGCTACAGCAGCACAGCTGCAGCAGTGCCTCTGCAGCATTTCAAGTGTAGACAAGCACTTAATGAATGAAGAGAGCAAAGCCAGGGAAAAGGGTATTTAAGGGCTATGGTACTGATGCCAAAAGATTATAAAATGTTACTGGACCACTGATAGAACAGCCAATCAGCCTAAAGGGTATCCTCCCTCAGAACCATCTGGAATTCCAGATGGCCCCTGCATAACTGATTCTTGTCTCCTTCCTCTTTTCCTCTTCTCCACTCCTCCTTTCCTGCGTACCTGCTGAGTCCCTTCCTGTGCACAATACTTGTCTCAGAGATGGGTGCAAATACTGTTAATGCAGCAAAGAATCCTGTGGCACCTTATAGACTAACAGACGTTTTGGAGCATGAGCTTTCGTGGGTGAATACCCACTTCCTCAGATGCATGTAGTGGAACTATCCAGGGGCAGGTATATATATGCTAGCAAGCAAGCTAGAGATAACAAGGTCAGTTCAATCAGGGAGGATGAGGCCCTGTTCTAGCAGTTGAGGCATGAAAACCAAGAGAGGAGAAACTGGTTCTGTAGTTGGCAAGCCATTCACAGTCTTTGTTCAATCCTGAGCTGATGGTGTCATGCATCTGAGGAAGGTGCCACAGGATTCTTTGCTGCTTTTACAGATCCAGACTAACACGGCTACCCCTCTAATACTGTTAATGCCACTTTAAGAAGCATTCATTTGGGATATGCTTACATTGCAAGCCCAGGAGTGTGACTGCAGCTTGTGTAGACAGACCTGTGCTAACTATCTAGCTATCTTGGGTACCAGCAAGAATGAAGCTGCACCAGTACAGGCTCAGTGCGGGTGAGCCACTCAAGTAATTAACCAGGCTTCCAGATAGGCTTGTACAGCCTATGTTGTGGAGTCCAGTACTTGAGATTCAAAATTAGTTTGCTTATGTCGATATGAATTACAATCATACCTCCTATTGTAATGTGGACTCATAGATCTCTGTTATCTAAGTAAGGGCAAATTCTGTGAGGATCTATTCTACCATCACCCCCAAAACTCTGCAGAACTCTGACCCTATGGATTGCCAGCAGAAAGGATTTTGCAGGGTTATGGCAGGGCATGCGGAATCATGACACTGAAGTAGAACCTCTCTTCCACTTTTGCAGCCCCAGGAAGATCTACCTGAGTGGCTTCCCCTTCTTTCAATGAAATAAAAGGAAATGAGTTAAGCTCAAAGTTTTATAGGGAGATTTTGATACTGAAATAATCTTGCTATAAGAAACTATCATTATAGAAAGTCATTTCCTCAGAGCAGCCATTGTTTCTATTCTGTTTGCTACTGTTAGGTGTTCAAGTTTTTAATAACTTTCTCCTTCACAGCCCAGCTGCCTCCGCTGTATGATTCTTCAATGAAAATCATCATTCTGCATTTGAGAGATCATGTGTTGGTACAGCTGTGAATATAACATGATCAGTTCAGCTTTATGATTAGAGCAGGAGTTGTTTTTGTATATATTTTTTCTCCTCATAGAGTGGACCACAAGTTAATGGATAGAATGTTTCATGGACATATCTCATCCAATTGACTCTCTAATGGACTAAGATCCCTCACATTTGTGTTCACATAACATTCCTAAAAAGCTGCACCAATTGTTTCCATGGAAGATTAATAACTTTAAATACAGATATAAATTTAATAAAACTTAATGCATTTGGGGCTTCCTTGAATGTGATTTAGCAGCTGGACATTGAGGAGCCAGCTTGCCAGGGACCACCAGCAAGTGCTCCCACAGGCATACAACTTGAGACCCACTGCATTTGAGTGCTGTGAGACTCAGTGGCATATTGAAAAGGGAACTCAATAATGGCAGGAGTTTGTTAATCACAGTTTTTTGAGCACTGACCATGCTTGTCTTTAAACTTGTACCTACCAGTAAGGCGAAGTGTCACCACACTAGTGTAGCACCCTGTAGTGAGGTCACTTAGAACTTTTAAAAGGGATTAAACCTGGGCAAGATGCATCTCTTTGTTCTGGTTTTCAAATAACCATGAAACCCTGGGAATTCAGCAGACTGGCCATGTCTTTCTTTAAAGCTGTGGCCTGCAGGGGAGTGTGGTATGTCTACTCTTCTTACTTGGAAAAATGTTAATTGACCCAGCTTTAAGCCATGTAATGTGCGAGCAGATACATGGCGATAGCTGCCCTATTGATGTGTGCAACAAAGATAGCTTTAATGCATAATTTAAAGCTTTTTAAAAAATGTATCTGGTTTTCTACAGTCAACAAAAACTATAGGGTTTAGCAATACCTCTGCCACAATCTTTGTAAAGATTTTATGAATATTTTGAAGTTTTATAGTTTATTACTATTAATTATAATTATTTATATTTATATTGTGGTTAGATACCTAGTCATGGTCCAGGATCACATTATGCTAGGCTGTGGTACTTTACAAACACAGAGTAGAAAGAGGGTCCCTGCCTCAAAGATCTTCCAATATTGCCTTCATAATTCAGTAACATTTTGAGAGAGGTTAGCTGCTGTTGCAATCCTACTTCTGTAATAAGTATTTAATAACATCTCTTTCTATAGATTTAAGATAATCTTCCCTAAGTTTCTCATAAACACTCAGGTGTGTGTGTGTATATATATATATATGTTAATACTTAAAAAAATAAATCTGAGTGGGGAAAAAAAAACATTCATTTCTGGAGTTTAGTTTGTGCCTCAAAAATGCATGGAGATTAGTGCACTTGGGTCTATTTCATCTTACTTTACACAAGATGATGGATGGTTAGATTCATGAACTGAATTGATAACTGGCTGGGCAAAAGTTGATGATAAAGGGTCTCATGTCAACAAAATGGGATTATTATCGTAAGTGGTTATTTCAACATTTCTGAGATTGTGGCCTTAAATTTGAAGGAACCAGAGGTTTGTAGTGAATCTACTGCTGCCAGCAGGCAAAATATACCTGTAGACACTAGGTGCTTTGGGAAAGAAGGCACTTTTCATCTGTCTCTAATACTTAGCACTTATGTAGCACCTTTTTTATCATATATCTCTAAGCACTTTATGCAGGAGGTTGCTATAATTATTCCCATTTCACAGATAGAGAAATTGAGGCACAGGAATTAGAAGTGATTGGTTCAATGTCATCATGAAAACTGGTAGCAGAACTTGGACTAGAACCCAGGTTCTCTAAAGCTCAGGCCAGTGTTCTATCCACTGGGATGCACTGCCTCTAAGTGCTTTGAAGAGGTAAGTAGTGATAACCCCATTTCTCTAGATGGGGAAACTGAGCACAGAGATGTTAAATGAAATGGTGTCACAGCGATTCAGTGGCAGAATCAGGAACAGAACCTAGTTCAGTTGTAGGGCAGAGCCCAATCCACTGGACTATGCTGCATTTGACTCACAGCAAGCTCCTCCCACCTGCTGATGTTTGTTCACCATGTGGGAGTGGCACGGGGAAGGAGTGGCCCTGTAATGGGAGCAGCTGGAAAACATTAAAATAATAAAACTTGTTAGATTAGCTCCTATTTGTGATGTCTTTCCCCTTGCAACAAAAGGGTTAAAAACAGCTCAGAACTGCTTAGCTCAATCTCAAATAGACTTAATTGATGAGGACAATAGATACTTGAGAGATTAATGAGCCATTAGAAGCTAACACTTCAGCTCTTGTGTTTAAAAGTGAGGATAATTTGTCTTAAATTCAATGGTGTTTTGTTTAATGTTGGAGAACAGCCCGGGACAGGGAGAAAGCTGCACTTACTCTACTCACAGAGCTCTGGGCCACCAGCTTCAGTGGCCTCTTGCAAAATACATCATGCTCCTTTGCTACTGGAAAAAAAGGACCAAGCATACACCGGTGAGTCAAACTATCCTAAGACTCTCTGCACTCTGATATCTTCCACCTACAAAATCCCCCTGCTGTGTTCAAGGTTATATCTAAAATTGAAAGAATCGGCTTTCCAGCACTAGAAAGATCTGTGGAGACATGAATATGAGCACAGACAGAGAACCAACTTCCACCCCCCAGTAGGCAGAATAAGCATATATTTGGAGATGATGCGCCTTGCCACAGCGGTCCATTGAAATAAAGGCACAACTTTCACAGCTTTGTCATGGTGGATGGAATTAAACTACTAAGTACGTAGAAAAGTCTTGGTCTGTAATGGCAAAGCAAGAGCAGACCTCCTAGATTGGTAAACCTTTAGCTCAGGAAAGGACAGCAGTGTGACTGACCATACGCTATTGAATTTAGAGCCTGATTCTCAAATGGGACTGAGCTCCACTTGCTAGGAGGGCAAGGGGGGTGGTGGCTTTTCCAGCAGCCAAGGATAACTAGAATACAGTGTGTCTCTTTCTGCGAATCCTACATATTCAGCTCTCCAAACAAATAATACATGTACATAGGAATGCCAGCAACAACGGCAGAAATGCATCTATTCTCCCATCCCACTCAACATATGTAGGAAAATAACATTCAGCTCCTGGTGCCAGCTCATCCAAAACAGCAAATTCTGCCTTCACTTCAAAAATTAAATCCAAATGAAAACATAGTTTCTTCGTCTTGGCAACAGTAATCTCCAGACAAGCAGAGCAAATGATTAAGCTACTATGCCCACATCTAAAATCCCAATATGAAAAGCAATAGGAGAAATAAATCAAAACCAGCAATGAGCTAGACAGTAAGGAACTTAGATATGACCAGACAACTTCATGCTGATGAACTGCACAAAGCTAAGACATATTCTTACCAAGCACAGAATCAGTGAAGAGGAAGAAACTAGGGGCTTGTCTTCAAGGGGGTCTCAGAAAAGTTCATCCAAATTAACTAAAGGTGTGAATTTAAAGTGTATCGGTTAAATCACATTAAATCCCTGTATGGCTGGTAACACTGGTGCAGCTTGTTATACCAGGAGAGTATTACTGAATTGCATTCACTCTAGCTGGGAATATGTGTAGAGTATATTTTTGAAAGAACCACAAACAAGTTCTTAAAAAGAAATTGTAATGCGTTTAGAGTGGAGTTAGAAGAGAGAGGTTTCTGTCATTTGGGAACTGTCTGAGTGTACTTGATGAGCAGTCTGGCAGGGAGAGCCGCTCCCTACCGGAGCTCTAAAAGTAATATAAATTCTGAGTAAGTTGTGCAAAGTGTTTTTAGTGAACTGTGGCCAAAATTTTTAAACATAAATCCCTGAAGCTAGGCACCAGGATCCATACTTTGTTCTATGTTGATACAAATAATTAATTATTAATAATAATAATAATTTGGACACCAAAATCTATACTTGATTTTCAAAAGCGGTTTGAGCTTGCTCACCTCCCATTGTCTCCAATAGACTGTAGGTTTTTGCCCCTGTCCCCTGAAGCTTCGAACATATCTTCTCCTTTGAATAATACAGGCAAGTGGCATAAGAACCCATCACACTGACTATATGCCAACTGGGGATGCTCTCACACCAGGGGAATCTCCATGTAGTGAGATCCAGCTGCTTTCTAGCCCCTTTGTTGTACTAGAGCAGAGCATGGGACATGGCACATGTAATGAGAGAACTCTATATTGAGCAATTAGGATGTAAATGCAAAAATGAGATCATGTCTCCTATTTCTTTTGGTGCTGCTCAGATTTGGTAGGCACAACTATATTTTGAATAGAGTGGGCTAGATCTTTAGCAGGTGGAAATCAGTGTAACACCATTCACTTCAATAGAGCTATTTGATTAACACTAGCTAAGGATCTGCCCTACAGTTTCTTCGTTAAGGGATTTTATGTTGCTGACTTTCTTGAGGTAAAACCAAATTCTGAGTTTTTTTTTTTTTCAGCGTGTGACTTTTTAAAAAACAATAGTTCCTGTGGCGATGGCATATTTTATTATATGCCAAGAGTGATTTCCAGCTGGGGCAAGTTTAAAGGAGCTCCTGGGGGGCTTAGCTGGGGGAAGAGTCCTTTTGGCTCATGTAATAGAATTCTTGCTTAAGAGATTATGAAGGTCCCAGTTTGAGTTTGTCACCAGTAATGTTTATTCCAGCCACTGGTTTGGGATGGACACTCCACTAATTAAACCTGTTCTAATGCCCAGCAGACACAATGGGTTTCAATTGTATTTGTAAGCTAGTCCTTTTTGTTGAGAGACAGAGATGAATATTTTTTTTTACACAATCTGGTCATGTGTGCAGTATCTTGCAAGGCCTTTTAGAGTAGTGCAGGCCTCTCTCTGTGGTGCACTCAATTTGCGGGGGAGTGGGTGGGACCAGGGCTAGTTTTTAGGTGGGCAGAAGAAAGATGTTAGCTCCTTTGTCCTCCCTCTTTTTGCAAAGCTGAGTAAGGGCCAGACATAAGCTCGCACTGGCAGTAAGGAAGGGGGCACAGATCTACAAAGGAGCAGCACTCAGCACTGCAATGCTTAACTTTTTGGCACTTTAATAATCACTGGAACCTTCAAAGCCTGAATTAGACTCCCTATTTGGTGCCTGGGGAGAAATAGATGCCTAAGACCTTTTCTGAAGTCAGGTGGCTTAAGCACCTAGGCTTTGCTTGCAAGAAATGCCAGAGGAGGAGAAAGTGGTGGTATCAGTGCCTCCCTTCTAACTTTTATCCCAGTGGTTAGCGCATTCACCTGGAATGTGGGAGACCAGGTTTCAATTCCCCCTTCCGTCTGATGAGGAGAAAGGATTTAAACAGGGGTCTCCAACCTCTCAGTACAGAGTTGTAACCACTGAGCTGTGGAATTTTCTGATGGGAGCGGGGCTCCCTTAGTCGCATCTTTGAACTTGTTCCCCTTTGGATTAAATATTTAAATAGTAAAGGGGCCAGAAAGAGAGAGTTTATGAAGATGCATCTGGCATGGTGGGTAGGGCACTCGCCTGGGAGGAGGGAAGCCCACATTCCAAATTCTCCTGTGCAAAGGTTTATTTAATTATTTATCCTAAGTGGAACAGCTTCAGCGGGAGAGACCAAGGGAGAGCTTAGGTACCTGCAGGGCTACGTGGAAGCTGAGTGGTGATTTTGTGGATCAGAATGTTGCTCTAAATCTGGGATTTAGGTGTAAAAATCTCTCCGTGGCTCTGGGTTGCAGTGTTGGCTTCTCTGCTTTTATTCTTCTGTTCCACAATTTCTAAATCCGTTCCCCACAAGAAATCCTTGAGGTTTGTGTTATCTGATTTGGAGAGGGGCAAGAGGTCTCTGCAGAAGTGACAAAATGTATTCAATTTTTAAAATGTGATTCTTCAACATCTTCAAGCTTGGTCCATCTGTGTTTTGGGAACTGTAGAGTAGCTCCACTGCAGTCAATGGAGTTACGCTGGTGTAAAATCAGAATTAGATATGAATGATATATTAAAATGTGGCCCTTGAGCCTGGCTTAGTTTGCTGATGAAGCAACTTTTTGCCCCATTATATCATTGACTGATCATCAGGACTCTGCTAATATTCTTCTGTTTGCCTCTGATGTCTAAGAATTTTATGTACATTTTATAATATTTAATCACAAGATGCCTCAACCTTTATAGCTATTTCTAGGGAGAGGAGAAGGTTGTGTGTGTGTGTTTGTGGGGGTTTAATCAAACATCTGTCAGGTATAAATCTTTGCTCAGTCTATCTAAGTCAATATCTTGATGCCTTTTAGGATGTTTCTGCAACAGCTTGATAACAAAGTCTCTCACCTAGAAGAAATCAGATAAAAATAAATGAACTAGCTGGAGCTTCATTTATTGCCATCAGAGTCTTTAGGAAGATATGATGCTGCAACTTGGCAGCCTTCACACTAGATTCTTTTAGATGTAACTTGGTGTAGCTGTTATCTCATACAGTCAGAGCCACTCTTAATTAGTGTAATTCATCCCCAACCTACCTCTTTCTCATTCTTCTAAGCACAGTCAGATTGCAGTGGACATCCTCATTATACAGCCAATGGTGGCACATGTGAAGCTTAATCACGTAGTTTCCAGGTGTGTCACTCCTCATCATTTGGAACTTCCAGATAGCACAACCTTGAAATCTGATTGGATAAATTGTCTTCCCTCCGCCCCCCACCCCCGGAAGATCACTCCCTTTTTCTCCCTTTATTTTCATCTCAGCCTCCTCTTTAAAGGTCAGAGTAACGTGTTCTCCTGTCTCAGGAGGTCTAGATGTGGCATCTTCCAAAGCCCTAAAATGTTGCTCTTGAGTCTCTCTCCTAGGGGTCTCATTGTGTTGAGGATATTCAAGAATGTAAAAGTGAGTTAGTAAAATATTAAACTTCATTAAATTCCGATTCGCTAGCCTACACTGAAACTGCACAAGCAAACTAGAGTAGTAGATTTTCAATTCTGTCTGCTTTCGCAGAAATTCCATCAGGAGATCAGTCAAGCAGGATTTGTTTGCTGTTGTTTGTTAAATGCATTTATTGAGAGTATTAGAAAAAAATGATGTTTAATTACTTGGAGATTTAAGGCATACTTTTTTTAAAATGTGTTTTTAAATATGCATTTCAATATGGCAAATGCTAGTGTGTACATCTAGGAATCAAGAACGCAGGCCATAATTATAGGATCCTGGGAATGAGCTGGACATGAGCAACCCATGTGGTCAAAAGGACTATGCAATCCTTGTATGTATAAACAGTGGATTAGTTGAGTAGGGAAGTTATATTATCTCTGTGTTTTGGTACTGGTACAACTGCTACTTGAATACTGTGTCCAGTTCTGTGTCCACAACTCAACTGGAGAGAGTTCAAAGCCTGTGTTATGTAGGAGATTACACTAAGCCATCAAAATCATCCCTTTGGGCCTTAAAAACTATGAATCTGTGAATGAAAAATAGTTGTCTCCAGGAAACATAAACTATATAAATTTGTCTAGTGAGATTTTAATATGTCTGTTAGGGGCAGAGGAAATATTTATTTTATAGTGTCATTAACTGTATCTAACCTTTTTGGGGAAGATGGATGCTGGTAAATCCAGAACCCTGGGTTTGGGTGAACTGCACCTGGAGCAGGTTCAAAAATGGGGAGGGAAAGGTGTCTTTAAGCTGCTGATCCTTGAGCCAGTGAGGGGGCTGCATTGAATCCCAAAAATAATTTAGAGCAGCCTAAGTGCTGCCCTAATTTACATTATTTAGAGTGTTCTCTTAGGGACTCCTTTGTGGGCTGGGAATAGGCAGAGTGCAGTGTGCTCTGGCTCCACCCCTGCTGCTATACCCCTGCCTGCCTCAGACTGCTTCTGGCTGGCTCACATAGAGCTGGCTAAGTCAATTTTATTGCACTGGGGATTCTGTTTGCATGAACTATTGTAGGGGAGCTCTCCAAATTCACAAAGGGGATGGAACCAGGATCTGATCTCACATCCCTTCCTTTACTGACTTGAAGTAAAGCAAAGCCCCGTTCTTTCAAAAAACTACCTGAACTGTTCTGTCAAGTCTGGAGATAGAAAGAAGCACAGCAGTGATGCTCCTACAGGAAGCAAGAGCCTGCCAACTTCAAAACATGTTTAGAGTAAGTACAGCAGTAGCTGAATGAGTCTAAAAGAAAAATCCATTGCTACTCTGTGAAAGATACTGAGCTGTGATGGCTCTCTGTGCTCCTTTCAACAAAGCTTAGAGCCATGTTTTAAGACAAAATAAAAGAAATTAATCTTTTCTGTAGTGCTGCAGTGAGGCTGACACAGTGCTCGAAATATGATGAATGAAGTCTCTCTCCTTTAAGTGGTCTCTCATGGAAAGGTTGGCACCACTCATTCCTATTTTCTAGTTAGGCAGAGGACAAAAAGGAATATTTGCAGATTAAATTCAGTACTTCCATCTAAGGGTGAAATCAGTCAGTGAGGGCCAGGTCATACAAGGTACCCTTGAAGTCTGTGGTACCTGGGACAGAAGGTGACTTTGGCAATCCAGCACCAAAATAGCACTTCTGAGTTATCTATTTATTCTTGGAAAGTTCTTTATGGATTTCAATTTAATTAACCCTGTGCTGAATGGGATTTGGACCCCAAATCCAAGCCCTCCTTCTTGAAGTGTGGATACTAGAACTGGACACAGTATTCCAATAGATGTCACACTAGTACAATATTCAGCGTTTGGAGGACACGTTGGATGAGGAAAATGCAGGATTTCCCAAACGAAGGATGCCTAGATAATCAGCCCTCTTCTCATTTGAGTGCAAGGACTGAACATGTGTGAAGAATGTGTGACTTTCTCACCAGCCAAGATTTCAAAAGGACAAAAAAGGTGAAATCCCATAACGTCAAAATATTTTGTTTTGACTACATTATTTTAATCTCTGTGTTATCTTATAATTTTTAAGACAGAAGGGTTGTTGGCAATTAGTGGGTGAGGGTGGTTTGTGGGATGTTGGTGGGAGGGACAAGGTGCTATTGGTTGAAGGAGTGCTGTATACAGAGGGCTGGAGAGAGTGGTTGCTGCTGAGTGAGGAGATGGAAGGGATCTCAGAGTGGTGAATTACAGCTGGATCTAGGTTGCATCTGCTTATAGGCGCTGACTTCATGGGTGCTCTGGGGCTGGAGCACCCACGGAAAAAAATAGTGGGTGCTCAGCACCCACTAGCCACAGGTGTTTAGCATCTCGGGGAGGCGGGGTTAGGGTGGGGCCTCAGGGCGGTGTGGGGATGGAGCACCCCTGGGGAAAACTAGAAGCTGGTGCCTATGCATCTGCTCCTCATTTCCTGCATCCAGGGAATTGTTGCTTTAAACTGTTTTGCAGCTGGCTGATGCTGTGAGCAGGCTGCCATCTTCATATGGTCCTGAAGTATCTTCTTCCTCAGTTGTGCATGGTAGGGGAGTAAGAAGAGAGAATTTGGGGGTAACCTTGTAGGACACGTATGTAACCTAATTATGGATCAAATGTCTACTATAAAATAAAGTGTCCCAATTTAACCTTTACTTGCAACAGTCAGGAATGGGATTTACCTCAGCCACACTTCTGCTGAGGACACATGCACCGATCATTGTTATATTCCAAAGGAGGGAGGACTACCTTGCAAATTACAAACAGGACTGGCAATGAGGTGATCTGAAGTTTGTTCCTGCCTATCTCAGAGTGCCACGTAGCCTTGGGCAAGTCACCAAAACTCTGTCTCTGAGTTTTCCTTTCTGTACAAGGGAGAGATACTTTCCTGCCTCAGAGAAGTGTGATAAATATATTTGAAAAATGCACAGATACTAGAGTGATGAGTGCCATAGCTACACATAAAACGGTCTGGTGTCTCACTGTTGGTGAAACATAATCCCACTGGCCAAATCTTCCTACTGTCAAAAGGTGTCACTAGCTCATAAATGCTTCATATTAGTATTCATTACTCATTTGCTATTCATTACAAACAACTACTTATTTGGTATTCAAACAAATAGCAAAAAGTAATTTTCATCACATTCTTAGACTACATCTAAATAAAATATCATGTACAGTACAGATTAAAATTTCTGCAACAGGATTTATGAAAATTTCTGGACTATAACATCAACAAACATACTAACCTAGCAATTTTCTGAAAAATTAAGAGATGGAAAAGTCTTACTTAATATATAAAAATGTCAATAGACCCAAAACAGGGCTGAGAAGGACACCAGGTCTTCTTAGTAACCTGGAGTTTCACTGTTTATGCATGATACTTTCCCATCACCTCGTCCAATAAGAAGAAATGTACCCTTGGGTATGTCTACACTGCAATAAAACACCTGTGCCCAGCCCATGTCAGCTGACTTGGGCCTGTGGGGCTCTAGCTTAAGTGTAGACACCAGAGCCTAGGCTCTGGGACCATCCCTACTCATGGGTTCTCAGACCCCAGGTTCCAGTGTGAGCCTCGATGTCTACACTGCAATTTCATTGTCCCACGAGCCTGAGTCTGCTGACCTGCGCCAGCCATGAGAGTTTTACTGCCGTGTAAACTCAGTGATTTAGGGAGACTCTCAACAGATCCCATCTGTGGTGTCTCTCTCCACCAAACCTCCTTTTCCTTAACAATTCAGTGTAGCTTTACCAGTATACTATACTGGCAAAGCTTATACTGTCAAAAACACAGTTTTCATCATAGAATCATAGAAGAGTAGGGTTGGAAGAGACCTCAACGGTCAACTAGTCCAATCCCCTGCTCAAAGCAGGACCAACCCTAACTAAATCATCCTAGCCAGGGCTTTGTCAAGCCAGACCTTAAAAACCTCTAAGTATGGAGATTCTACCATCTTCCTAGGTAACCCATTCCAGTGCTTCACCATCCTCCTAGTGAAATAGTGTTTCCTAATATCCAACCTAGATCTCTCACACTGCAACTTGAGACCACAGCTCCTTGTTCTGTCATCTGCCACCACTAAGAACAGCCTAGCTCCATCCTCTTTGGAATTCCCCTTCAGGTAGTTGAAGGCTGCTGTCAAATCCTCCCTCACTCTTCTCTTCTGCAGACTAAATAACCCCAGTTCCATCTGCCTCTCCTCACAAGTCATGTGCCCTAGCCCCCAAATCATTTTTGTTGCCCTCCCCTGGACTTTCTCCAATTTGTCCACATCTCTTCTGTAGTGGGGGGACCTAAACTGGACACACTACTCCAGATCTGGCCTCACAAGTGCCGAATTGAGGGGAATAATCACTTCCCTCGATCTGCTGGCATTGCTCTTACTAATACATCCAGGAGCAGTGCCAGGGTTTTTGGTGCCCTAGGCACAGGGCTGGCTCGCCAGTCCCACAGCTCCGGTGGACCTCCCGCAAGCATTCCTGCAGATGGTCTGCTGGTCCCATGGCTCCGGTGGACCTGCCGCAGGCGTGCCTGTGGATGCTCCACCGGAGCTGCGGGACCAGCAGACCGTCCGCAGGAACACCTGCGGGAGGTCCGCTGGAGCAGCGGGACCAGCGGACTGTCCACAGGAATGCCTGTGGGAGGTCCACCAGAGCAGTCTGCCGCCCTCCCAAATCCTGGCTCCTTAGGCGAACGCCTAGGTCGCCTAAATGGAAGCGCCGGCCCTGAATACATCCCAATATGCCATTGGCCTTCTTGGCAACAAGGGCACTGTCATGGTATCTTTCCCCAATCTGAACCTTAGAGTCCAAAAGTTGGGGTACCAGCATGAATTCCCCTAAACTTAATTACCAGCTTAAATCTGATACACTGCCGCCACCCAAAATGTATAGTGTTTTGGGGCACTCTGGTCCCCCCAAAAACCTTCCCTGGGGACCCCAAGACCCAAATTCCTTGAGTCTTATAACACAGGGGAATAAACCATTTCCCTCCCCTTCTCTTCCCCTCCAGGTGTTCCCTCCCTGGGCTCCTGGAGAGAGAGAGATATTCAAGCTCCGTGAATCTAAAACAAAGGGATTCCACCCTTTTCCCCTCCCTTCTCCTTCCCTGTTAAGTACAGACTCAATTCCCTTGAGCCTCAACAAGGGGAGAAAATCAGACAGGTCTTAAAAGCAAAACTTTTAATAAAAAGAAAGACAAAAAGTAAAAGTTATCTCTGCAATTTAGATGGTAAAAGTTACAAGGTCTGTCAGCTTATAGAAACTGGAGAAAAGCCTCCTTCAGCAGAAATACAATTTAAAATACTTCCAGCCAAATACACATTAGAACTCTACCAGCCAGATACACATTTGCAAATAAAGAAA
Organism: Gopherus evgoodei; assembly: GCF_007399415.2. Taxonomy (NCBI): domain Eukaryota; kingdom Metazoa; phylum Chordata; order Testudines; family Testudinidae; genus Gopherus; species Gopherus evgoodei. Next base: position 147,622,068 of record NC_044324.1, read on the forward strand.
ACCAATTAAAAAAAGACTAAACTGCCTTTCTACTTGCACTTACTACTTGAATAGAAAATTAGAGCCTGTAGTACATCCGGTCCCTCTCAGATCCCAGAGAGAACAAAGCAAAACCCAACAAACACAAACAAAGGCTTCCCTCCACTGAGATTTGAAAGTATCTTGTTTCCTGATTGGTCCTCTGGTCAGGTGTCCGGTTCACTGTTTGTTAACTCTTTACAGGTAAAAGAGACATTAACCCTTAGCTATCTGTTTATGACAGGCACACTGCTGAAGGTATTTGTAGCTATGTGTATGTGTATGTGTAGAGACTGGTAGGGGCAGTGTGTTGGGAGAGAAGTTAAGCCCTGATTAGAAGCGCAGGACTTCTCTGACTAGGGGTGCTATAAAGGTAGCCAGCCAGTCAGGCAGCAGCACAGACAGCTGCAGCAGCACAGGAGCCAGCAAACAGAGCTTTAAATGGGGGCATTTGAGTGGAAGTTTGTAAGGGGAGTTTGAGGGGGAAGACTAAGAGAGGCAAGCAGAGGAACAGACAGGCTAGTGAAGGGAGGGTGTGGTGTTCTGGCAGTGTTTTGGTGATCGTTTGGGGTTTGTTTTGCTGTGAGTGGTGGTGTTTTGGTTTGGTTTGTGTTTCCCGGACTAACAGAATTTAGGTGGAAAGGCTAAGAGAGATACAGAGGCAGCAGTTGTTGTGGGAGACAGAAGGAAGATGACTGGATGTGGAAGCTGTGGCATGAATATGATCCTGGAGGAAGTACCTGAAAAGAGTTTTGTCTGCATGAAGTGCCGCCTGATATTGCTGATGGAAGAAAAGATCCGAGGATTGGAGATACAGGTTGAATTTAGAAGGGGGTTCGAGCAGATGATGGAGCAAAGACATGAGGAGACTGAAGGGAAAAGCTAGACTTGCAAATGGAAGCAGGACCAAAGAACTCTTAAGGGAGACTGCTGGGTAAGAAAAGTGGACAGTGGAAGCATGTGACTAAGAGAATCAGGCAGAGGAAAAGAAGGGCTAGCAAAGGAGAAATAGAGCTCAGGAACAGGTTTGTGGAGTTGGAAAATAAAGAAGGGGCGCAGCAGGTGGTCACTGAAGGTGAGAGGACAAGGAAGATGAGAAGAGCAGCTAGTCCTATAGGAAGAGTCAATGGAGATAACACCAAATATGAGTTCCAGGCTGGCACTACTGATTAAGAGAGCTTTAAACTAGGAACTGGGGGGAGATGGTTGGGAGATGTCCAGGCAATCTCCATGTGGATTTTAACATTGAGAGGGAAGAAAACGAAATAAGGAAGGATACAGCTGTGAGTAGGAGAATGGACATAAGGAGGAAGGGTAGTGTAGATACCATTCTAATAGGTGATACTGGTGGTAGAATGTCTGGGTCTAGTCGAGTAAAGAATGTGAGCAAAGCCAAACAGCAAAATTTAAGATGTTTGTACACCAATGCGAGGAGCCTAGGTAACAAAATGGAGGAAGTAGAGTTACTGGTGCAGGAAGTGAAACCAGATATTATAGGGATAACAGAAACATGGTGAAAAAGTAGTCATGACTGGAGTACGGGTATTGAAGGGTATGTGCTATTTAGGAAAGACAGAAATAAAGGCAAAGGTGGTGGAGTAGCATTGTTTATCAATGATGAGGTAGATTGTAAAGAAATAAGAAGTGATGGAATGGATAAGACAGAGTCTGATTGGGCAAAAATCACACTGGGGAGGAAAGCTACTGGACCATCCCCTGGGATAGTGCTTGAGGTGTGCTATAGATTGCCAGGATCTGATCTGGATATGGATAGAGGCCTCTTTAACGTTTTTATGAAGTAAATACTAATGGGAATTGTGTGATCATGGAAGACTTAACTTCCCAGATATAGACTGGAGGACAAGTGCTAGTAATAACAATAATAAGGCTCAGATTTTCCTGGATGCGATAGCTGATGAATTCCTTCACTGAATACCTGAACCAATGAGAGGGGATGCCATTTTAGATTTGATTTTGGTGAGTAGTGAGGACCTCACAGAAGTGGTTGTAGGGGACAACCTTGGTTCGAGTGATCATGAGGTAATTCAGTTCAAACTAAATGGATGGATAAACAAAAATAGATCTGTGACTAGGGTTTATGTTTTCAAAAGGGCTAATCTTAAAAAATTAAGGAAATTAGTTAGGGAAGTGGATTGGACTGAAGAACTTGTGGATCTAAAGGCAGCAGAGGCCTGGCATTACATCAAGTCAAAGTTGCAGAAACTATCAGGGGGAGTGTGGAAGTAGCCCGGGGGCAGCCGACCCCAGTCTGGCTGCAACACTGCCAGAGCCAATGTCAGTGTGTTGTGGCGAGGATCCCCACTGACAGCAGTGAGTTTCTGCCACTGCTAGGGCCCCGGGCTGGGTCGCAGTGGAGTGGAAGGGCCTGTGTCCCCCCTGCCACCCCATTCCAGGGTGGCAGACTCCCCCTTCCTCTGGCCTGAGGAGGCCGAAACCTACTGTTACTGCTCAGCCCTGTCTGAGAGTCTGAGCATTCTGACTCAGTCTTTGTTGCCCTGCCCTGACCTAGGGCTGGGCTTAAGACTGTTGTTACTGCTCAGCCCTGCCTGAGGGCCTGTAGCGAGGCGGTGGGATACCCCACAGCCCCGCTGAGGGACGAACCACGGCCGAGCCGCACTACACGCCATATAAATAAGAAAACAAAGAAAGAAGAAGTGGGACTGATAAACACTGAGGCTGGAATGAAGGTTAAAGATAATCTAGGTATGGCCCAATATCTAAACAAATACTTTGCCTCAGTCTTTAATGAGGAGCTCAGGAATAATGGTAGGATGACAAATGGGAATGAGGGTATGGAGGTAGATATTACCATATCTGAAGTAGAAGACAAACTCAAACAGCTTAATGGGACTAAATTGGGCCCAGATAATCTTCATCCAAGAATATTAAAGGAACTGGCACATGAAATTGCAAGCCCATTAGCAAGAATTTTTAATGAATCTGTAAACTCAGGGGTTGTACCTGGAGAATTGCTAACATAGTTCCTATTTTTAAGAAAGGGGAAAAAAATGATCCAGGTAACTACAGACCTGTTAGCTTGATATCTGCAGTATGCAAGGTCTTGGGAAAAAAAAATTAAGGAAAAAGTAATTAAGAACATTGAGGTCAATGGTAATTGGGACAAAATACAACATGCTTTTACAAAAGGTAGATTGTGCCAAACCAACCTGATCTCCTTCTTTGAGAAGGTAACTGATCTTTTAGACAAAGGAAATGCAGTGGATCCAATTTACCTGGATTTCAGTAAGGCATTTGATATGGTCCCACATGGGGAATTATTAGCTAAATTGGAAAAGATGGGGATCAATATGAAAATTGAAAGGTGGATAAGGAACTGGTTAAAGGGGAGACTACAATGGGTCATACTGAAAGGTGAACTGTCAGGCTGGAGGGAGGTTACTAGTGGAGTTCCTCAGGGATGAGTTTTGGAACCAATCTTATTTAATCTTTTTATTACTGACCTTGGCACAAACAGTGGGAATGTGCTAATAAAGTTTGTGGATGACACAAAGCTGGGAGGTATTGCCAATACAGAGAAGGACCGGGGTATCATACAGGAAGATCAGGATGACCATGTAAACTGGAGTAATAGTAATAGGATGAAATTTAATAGTGAAAAGTGCAAGGTCATGCATTTAGGGATTAATAACAAGAATTTTTGTTATAAGCTGGGGACTCATCCGTTAGAGGTAACAGAGGAGAAGAAGGACCTCGGAGTTTTGATTGCTCACAGGATGACTATGAGCTGCCAATGTGATATGACCATGAAAAAAGCTAATGTGGTCTTGGGATGCATCAGGTGAGGTACTTCCAGCAGAGATAAGGAGGAGTTAGTACCGTTATACAAGGCACTGGTGAGACCTCATCTGGAATACTGCATGCAGTCCATGTTTAAGAAGGATGAATTCAAACTGGAACAGGTACAGGGAAGGGCTACTAGGATCATCCGAGGAATGGAAAACCTGTCATATGAAAGGAGACTCAAAGAGCTTGGCTTGTTGAGCCTAACCAAAAGAAGGCTGAGGGGAGATATGATTGCTCTCTATAAATATATCAGAGGGATAAATACCATGAAGGGAGAGGAATTATTTAAGCTCAGTACCAATGTGGACATAAGAACAAATGAATATAAGCTAGTCATCAGGAAGTTTAGACTTGAAATTAGATGAAGGTCTCTAACCATCAGAGGAGTGAAATTCTGGAACAGCTTTCCAAGGGGAGCAATGGGGACAAAAGACCTATCTGGCTTCAAGACTGAGCTTGATAAGTTTATGAAGAGGATAGTGTGATGGGATAGCCTAATTTTGGCAATTAATTGATCTTTGACTATTAGCGGCAAATATGCCCAATGGCCTGTGATGGTATGTTAGATGGGGTGGGATTTGAGCTACTACAGAGAATTCTTTCTTGGGTGCTGACTGGTGAGTCTTGCCCACATGCTGAGGGTTTAACTGATCGCCATATTTGCGGTCGGGAAGGAATTTTCCTCCAAGGCAGATTGACAGAAGCCCTGTGGGGTGTTTTGCCTTCCTCGGCAGCGTGGGGCAAGGGTTGCTTGCTGGAGGATTCTCTGCACTTTGAAGTCTTTAAACCATGATTTGAGGACTTGAATAGCTCAGACATAGATTAGGGGTTTGATACAGGAGTGGGTGGGTGAGATTCTGTGGCAGGAGGTCAGACTAGACGATCATAATGGTCCCTTCTGACCTCAAAGTCTATGATTCTATGACTGATATCCAGCTTCTTGTCCACTGTAATCCCTAGGTCTTTTTTCTGCAGAACTGCTGCTTAGCCAGTCGGTCCCCAGCCTGTTTTGTCAGTATAAATGCTTGTATAGAAGGGGTTTTTGCTGGCACAGCTACATCAACCAAGAATCACATCTCATCCCATCACTCACCAAAACAAATATGCTGGCAAAAGTTTGTAGTATAGACCAGGCCACAGACATTCCATGAAGCCCCCCTCATTCCCTGGACTTAATGTTGTCTTCCTGGAGGGTAGGACTGAAAGTCTTCTGTCCTTTCAAGGTATCTTTGGTGGATGGCAGGCCCATCCCTTGGTTTCATTCGGAGCACATTGCTGGGTGGGAGCAAGGAGTGGAGATCTTCCTGAGGACATAGAGTACGTTCCGTCCATCAGGATTCCGCAAGATATACTCTGGGATTTCCTCTGTTTGAGGAAATACAACCAGTACCCAATTTTCAACTCAAAAATACACCACTTAAAAGTTGAATTGACATTTTTATGATATCCAGTAATGAGAACAAATTTAGATCCCAATCTTGCAACCACATTTGCATGAGTAGAACCCAGTTGCAGGATTATGGTCTTAGGGCTAGACCCACAATGAAACTTGGGTAATGCTTACCGTTTAGGTGCCCTGACACTTAGGGGAATCCACAGCCCCGAGTAGGTGCTCAGACTCCCTATATAGTGCAGGAGGAGAGAGAGGCCCCTAAAAGTGGGATTCACAGATGCCAGCATGATGACCAGGAAGCCGCCTAAACTAGGCAGTAGGAAATGCTCAGGAGATGAGTGGGGCTTAAGTCTCCCTCTGCTTGGGATTCACAACTGTGAATTCTCTCCTGGAGTTAGGTGCCTACGCCAGGTGAGCTCTTTCTCACCAAAAAAGGGATGAAACTGTGGACAGACCCCTTACATCCCATAGCCCAGTGGTTAGAACACTCATGTCAGATACCAAAGGTCTGGGTTCAGCTCCCTGCTCCAAATCAGATGGAGTGGTGATTTGAACCAGGGTGTCTCAAATGTTCAATGAGGTCCCTACATACTGGGCTATTGCATATGAGGATCAAAGGAAAGCATACTCCACCTTCCTTTGTAAAGACTAAATGTGTTCTGAGACTGTTTGCTGAACCAAGTCCCATAGGCAAGCTAGGATGGAAATGTTCTTTTAAAAGAAAGGAGTGATATTTTGAAATGTTCTAAGTAAATTCAGCTTGACCTTCAGTTCAATACCCAGAAGATGAACGTGCTTACAGTATTAAGAAGGCTAGGTGAGTTGAATGAATGAATGTACAGAACACTTGTGTGAACTCATTTCTACGTTACATGAATAAACTATGAATGCACAGTACAAAAAACTTCTAGTCTTGGTTACCAAATGGTTCCGGCTTCTCATTGTGTGCAATGTGTTAAGGAGAAAGAGAAATGATGGTTGGGGTAAGAGGTTCTTACATTTCCTGGCTGTAAAACTTTTCTTCCAGTTTTTGATGCAAAATTCTTTATTGAAACAACATGTACCCTGACCTTCAGAAAGCTTTAACTGAAGGTAACGCTGAACCTGATTAGACCTCTGATTTGGGGTAAGCCTTGGTTATATACATCAAATATAAAATACTGCCTGGCATTAATCATGACCCTGTAAAGATAAACTAGCTATTTCTAATAATTTTTATGATTTCTCTCAGAGAGTTTTTCATTGAGTTGTTTGAAAGGTAGTTTTTAATTTCAGTCTTCAAAAGTTTTTTATGCCAAGTGTGTTAACATTTCTTCTGAGACACTATCTGGTGCTAATGCAACAAAACCTATTTTAAAAAAATAGTATGTTTTGGAAGAAGGTTGACTATAAACCTTGCAAGAAACTTGTGAGAGTTCTTATCTGTAGCATACCAATCTGTCATGGCTGGGCTAGACTGTTGTATTGATAATTTGCTTAGGTAAAATATAGCCATCTTGGGTGCACCAGTGGAGAAAGGGGATGAATGGGCTTGTGGTTCAGGTGCTGGCCTGGGACAGAGGAGATCTGGGTTCACCCCTAGGCTCTTGCACAGATTTCCCATGTCATATTGTGCAAGTCACTTTGGCCCACATTCTCAAAAGAAATCAGTGGACATTAAGTGCCCAAATACCTCAGAGGATACAAACTTAGGCTTGAATTCTCATTTACTCCAAATGTCACTTTGCACTACTCAGGCAGCAGAAAGCAGTTTTAAAGTGGGTGTAAATGTAATTTACTCCCCCATTAAAGCCACTTTCCATTTCCAGAGTGGTGGAAAAAAAGGGCCTTGGTGTCCATGATAATCTGGGCCTATGTCTCACTGATAAACCCTATTCTGTAAATTTGGGAAAATAATGATCCCTTTTCTTCTACCCTTTGTTTCTCTTTTTTTCTCTTTAGGGTTTTAGGTGTGTTTTTTTGGCAATGCACTGTCTCTCATTGCGAGTGTGACGAAGTGGGACTGTTCTTAATGTTTCCTCTGAATACTGTGTGGGTGCCTCAGTTTCCCCAGTGCATTAAAAGTCTCCAGTGTGCATAAATGGCTGACAATCTGTCTCCTAACAACAAATGGCCAGGGCCTTTCCCCCCTTGCAAGGGAATAGCTAAAGGTGAACAAAGAGATCAGGTGACCTCCTGGCCCGGGAAAGAGACAAAGGCCAGAAAGGAGGGGCTGGAGGGGTTGGAGCTGGTTGGAAATGGGAAGTGAGGGCAGACAGGGTTGTCTGGCTCGCTGGACCCAGAATGGACCTGGCTGGGGGAACCCGTTCTCTGTATCTACAAGCTCTGTTTTAGACCATGTTCCTATCATCTCATAAATCTCTGTTTTACTGCCTGGCTGAGAGTCACGTCTGGGAAGTTGGGGGTCCGAGCAGGACCATCTGGCTTCCCCAGGACCCCATCTGGGTGAACTTGCTGTGGGAAGTGCACGGAGGGGCATATGCTGAATGCTCCAAGGTCAGACCCAGGAGGTGAAGCCGTGTGAGCTTCTTGCCCTGAAGACAGTCTGTTCCATGGGAGAGGAGGCTCCCCAAAGTCCTGACTGGCTTTGTGGGGAGCAGTTCCAGAACATCGACGGGAATTGCGTGACAGTGAGTATGTATAGTGACTAGAACAATGAGGACTGATCTCAGATGGAGCCTCTGGATGCTATTGTAAAATAAACAGAAAATGTCAATAAGTAAACAACAGTAAGGTTCAGCTACTGATTTTTAGAATAATCCAGAAAGATATAATGTGTATCATAATTAAAGCTAGTGATTTAATAGGTTTGCAATTTATTTCACAATGCTCTGAACAGGAAATCCTCTGATGACCTATAATTGCTATGCAATAGTTTAAAAAAAAACAACAGTGCATGCTAGTTACGCAGGCAGTGGACAAACAACGTTTGAGGGGCGCATATAACTTTCTGTACACATCCCTATGGATAAGAATATTTGATTACAGAATATACCTTTCAACTCAGCTCTAATACAGCCCTTCCTTTTGTTATCTTATCACTTTTGCATTCTTCAGTAAAGTCTAATTACAAAAAAAAATTATGGACAAAGAATGCTTAACAAATTATCTGTGTGTGTGTGTGTGTGTCTTTCTCTCTCTTCTTAATAATGTCTCTTCTCATGCAGAAGCATTACTATTAGTGATGCCTGTAGCAAACAAAAGCAGGGAAGCTGTGGACTTCTGTTTTGAGGCAAGAAAAATAGTAATAGGAGATTCTGGGGATCCTCAACTGGCAACTTTTGAAATTCCAGGTGCATGTTTTTAGGAATCTTAGACCAAAATATTATGGAAAAATCAAAAATATAACCAGGAATTTTACTTGCTACTTATTGGTGATATTTAATATGAGTTGCCAGTGCCATATTATGTTCTGTTAAAGGGATAATGCCAACTCTGTAATCACATGGTGATATTTAGAATGCTTTAAATCAGGGGCAGGCAAGCTTTTTGGCCTGAGGGCCACATCGGGTTTCGGTAATTGTATGGATGGCCAGTTAGGGGAGGCTGTGCCTCCCTAAACAGCCAGGTGTGGCCCGGCCCCTGCCCCCTATCCCTCCCCTGCTTCTTGCCTCCTGACAGTCCCTCCAAAGACTCCTGCCCCATCTCCCCCGTCCCTGGGATCCCCACCCCTGACTGCCCCCCATCGCCCCACCCAACCTCTCTTCTCATTCCTGAATGCCCCCCTGGGACCCTTGCCCCTTCCAACCACCCCTTCTCTCTGACCGCCCCCAGAACTCCTGCCCCAACTGCCCTCCATTGCCCCACCCAACCCCCCTCCTTCCTGACTGCCCCCCGGGACCCCTGCACTCATCAACCCCCTCCCCCGTTCCCCGCCCTCTGACTGCCCCAACCCCTAACCCTGAAATCCCCTGCCTGCTACCCAACCTCCCCTGCTCCCTTACCGTGCTGCCTGGAGCACTGGTGGCTGGTGGTGCGGCTGTGGCTGGAGCCAGCCATGCCACCGCGCAGCACAGAGCACCAGGTCAGGCTGTGGCACTGTAGCTGCACTTTCCGGTTGCCCAGAGCATTGTGCCAGTGGTGCGACGTGCTGAGCCTGCGGGGAAGGGGGAATATTGGGAGAAGGGCTGGGGGCTAGCCTCCCAGGCCAGGAGGTCAGCGGCGGGCAGGAGGGTCCTGTGGGCTGTAGTTTGCCACGTCTGCTCTAAATTCTGTTGTTGCTAGTAGTACCTCAGTTTATTATACCTGAAAGAGATTAGGAGTGTGATGAACTGGGGAATGGGTCTGTACAGTTTGTGAATTCTGTATGAGATTATGAGATTCTGTATATATCTTTACCAAGCTGCATACTCTGTTTTGAAAGTGCAGTCTTGTTTTCTGTTTTCTTTTCCCCTGCATGTTGAACTAAAATCGCAACAGTGTTAGTGGCAAAGGCTTAACAATAGATGGTTATTAAATCATGATGGTCCTCTATTCAAGAAGGAAGCACCCTAGACAAAAGGCTAGCTTCTGCCCAGAGGAACTGTTTTTTCAGTGGAGAGGTCACTTAGCAATGCAGATACCTGGTAGAACTCTGTGGTTATCTGTTGAGGCTGACAAGGGATACACCTGACAGAGTGATAGGAAGGTTATAAAAGGACAGAAGCGTCTCTATTTTCACCTGTGTTAAGATGAGGTAAGATCAGGGCCGGCCTTAGGATTTATGGTGCCCTAGGCGAGATTATTAAATTAGTGCCCCTGTGCCTGATCTGCTCTTAGCAGCACAAACATAAGCTTATAGTATTGGAAAACTTGCCACATTCACATTATTAAAACCAGTTTAACTTAATTAAGCACACTGTAATATTGATGGACTAGCACTAAAGAAGCAGCACTATAGAAAAAATTCTGATATGACAGAATGATGCAAATAATATATTTTTTTAATTTATCAAAATTTTATTGGAAATTTATATGAAGAGGTATTGAAACAAAGATTTGTTTTTAATTAAAAGCAATCTTTCTGGCTTTTTTGGCTGCAAAATCTGTAATAATGTCATCGTATGACAAAGACAAAGTCGTGTCTTGTTCGATCGCAAGAATAGCAAGACCAGTCAAGCGTTCCTGACTCATTGTAGAGCGGAGATAGTTTTTAATGAGCTTTAGTTTTGAGAAAACTTCGCTCTCCTGATGCTACTGTTACAGGAATTGTCAGTAGAATACGAGTGGCAATGTACACATTAGGATATATGTCAACAAGTTTGTGGGTATGAATAAACCGTACAATGTCCATCACCGATTTTGCATGTGGCAACATTGATGACAGTGTACTCAATTCTTCATACAGTTCAAGTCCATTTAAATCAAAACTATCACCGTGTTTCAGGAGGCTCTCTAGATTCTTGCACTTTGTCATTAGTTGCTCTTGTTTTCCTATTTTGTTGAATTTAGTTATGTCATACAAAAATCCAAACTGTTCATGGTGTACTTGCAAGGTATTAAACCTTTCATGAACAGCAGATACTGATTTATCCATCACGACATTAAAAAATTCAACCTCAAATTTCTTTTCTGGATCATCTATGGGCATGATCTGCTGTACAGATTCTTCATAAAGAAGTGTTCCTGGCCTTTTAAACTCATATTAACTATGTATTTACTTTATGAAAGTTGGAGAAAACATTGTGAAAACGTAAAACATTGGCTGCCCAACTTCTGGGCTGGCAAAAGTTATACTGACTCACAGGGGAAAAAAAAAGCAGGAGAATCTTAATACAACATATGGTCACTCTATACCAGGGGTCGGCAACCTTTCAGAAGTGGTGTGCCAAGTTCACTGTAATTTAAGGTTTCTCGTGCCAGTAATACATTTTAATGTTTGTAGAAGGTTTCTCTCTATGTCTATATTATATAAATAAACTATTGTTATTATCTGAGGTCTTGGCCACCGGTCCTGCTCAGGCCACTGCCAGCTGAATAAATGAAACCCCAAACCGGCAGCGGGCTGGTGGCCGGAACCCTAGACAAGGATCCCAGGCCCTGCTCAGCCCGCTGCTGGTCTGGGGTTCTGACCACCAACTCCTGCCAGCCAGGATCCCGGCCGCCAACCCCCCCTCAGCTCGCTACCAGCCTGGGATTCTGCTCACCCAGGCTGGCAGGAGGAAGAGTGGGGCTGGCGGCTGAGCTCCTGACCGGCAAGGGGCCGGCAGCCGGAACCCCGGAGTAGCAGTAGACTGAGTGCTGCTGGCACCCCAGACTGGCAGCAGACTGAGCCACTCAACCTCCCACCGGCCCTGCTCAGCCCGCCACCAGCCCACACAGCCCGCTGCCGGCTGAGTGAATGGAAACCCAGGCTGACAGCAGGTTGAGTGGTTCAGCTGGCCTGCTCAGCCCACTGCCAGCCTGGGGTTCTTTGGGGGTCCCCAGGCCAGCAGCAGCTGCTGAGTGGGGCTGATGGCTGGTATCCCAGCTGGCAATAGGGCAGCAGCCGGAACCCCAGAGCAGTGATGGGCTGAGCCGCTCAGCCTGCTGCTGCATACCATCAAAAATCAGCTCACCTGCCACCTTTGACACGTGTGCCATAGGTTGCCGACCCCTGCTTTATACACTAGTAAGGAGATGAGCATATTACAGTTGTTGGAGGGCTCTTATCAGGAGTAACAGGCTATAGGAAAGTCAGTCAACATTTTTTGTTTCTCTGATGAAAACTGACCCACTCCCTGCCTCAAACCAAACCTGTTACTAATAATTGTCAACAACTTAATTTTCTGTTTTTGGCTAAGATATTGATTTAAAAAAATATTGAAATTGGATTCAGGATTGTTAGCAAGAATTTTTGGCAAACAAAGTTGTTAAATGACAATCTAAAGGGCAACACAGTACTGCTTTCATGCTTGGCTCACCCCCCCAGCCTGCTGGTCCAACAGCTGCAGTAGAGGAGGAGATAGGTGGAAAACTGCAGGACCCCAAAATCCACCTCTTGGGGTGCAGAGTGGCAACAGCAGCAGCAAACCCGCAGGTCCAATCACACGCCAGTGGGCACCGCCGCCAGCCCAACAGACCATGGTGAAATTAGCACAGCATCTGATCTCAGGGATGGGGCACCCATGGAGCCACAGCAGCTCATCCTGCCTTGTGCAGCTCCCCCCGGATGAGATGCATCGCTGGCAGCTGCCAGCCCAGGGGAGAGATGCTCCCCAGCTAGGGTGGCCAGATCCAGATGTCCTGATTTTATAGGGCCAGCCCCGATATTTGGAGCTTTGTCTTATATAGGCACCAATTACCCCACCTAGAGTGACCAGACAGAAAGTGTGTAAAATCAGGACAGGGATGGGTGGGGCTGGGGGGGCTAAAAGGAGCCTATATAAGAAAAAGACCCCAAAATTGGGACTGTCCCTATAAAATAGGGATATCTGCTCACCCTACCCCAATCCCCTATCCTGATTTTTCATACATCTGGCTAACCCCACCCAAGCCCTGTGTGACATTCCAATTCTGGCTGCGTGCGGAGGAAGTGAGTTACGTTCACTTTCATTCCTCAGCACGCAGCCAGACTCCCCTCCTCCCCCAGCACCTCACCCAACCCAGCCCTGACGGAGGGGAGGGAGAAGAGAGAGGGGTGCTCCTGGGGAGGAGGGAGAAAGGAGGGGGTGCTCTGTGGGTGGAGGAGAGGTGAGCTCCTTTCCCAATTCCTACCCCCTCCCCTTCCCAGAGACCCCATCAGCCAATTCCATTCCTCAGACTGTGCTGCATTCGGCTCTCTCTAGGACCCAGCAGCCCTGCTTCTACACTGTCTGGGCTGCCTGCAGTGTGGTGCCCCCAGGGAGAATGAGGCCCTACGCGGCTGCCTATTCTGCCTATGCCTAAGGACGGCCCTGGGTAAGATGCTACAGGAGCTGGATGAACCATGGCTGGGGGGAACCTACCCAAACACAGATGGCCCCTCAAGGACTTCCAATGGAAGGGTGAATACAGTGAAGGGAAATGCACCTAGGGTTTATTATTTTTTGTATGGATCTGTGTAATTTTCATGTGATTAAGTAACAAGCAAAGAATGTGTTAGACTCTGTGCAAAGTGTCTCTCTGTGTGGTATATGCTAAAACTCCCATATGCCCCTTGAAATGAGTTGAACTGAATCCAGAAGTCTCACTCTTTCAGTTGGATTCTGGGGAAGATTTTTTTTTTAAGATACTAGGGTATTTTGGGGGTGATTGCTGATCCTGGGTCCCAAGGCCAGTTGGATGAGGGTCTCCATTTCCAGGATGGGGTAGCTGATTGAATATTGGTGCCCAGGAAATATGCCAGAGAAGCCAAGGGATGAAACAGTGCAACAGTCTCCTGAGACCACGGGAAGCTTAAAACGTGTGGATCCAAAGGCTTGCATTCCCCTCACAGTCATCAGGTTGGTGACCAGCAGGGGAATCCCAATCCAACCTGTGATAAGGAGACATTATTTTCTCAGTTTGTTTACTTGGTGTATCTGGCAGAACTTTGTACATAGTCACTTTTACTTTCCCCCTCCAACAGGGGCATTGGGTAGGCATTGCCTCCCTCAGTGTCATTCCATAAATATATGATACTGCAGGGAGCAGTCTGGGATTCCTCCTCTGGAGGAGCGATGGGCTTTGGGTAAGCACAGAGCCATGGCTGATGAGGAATCCTGTGCCCTCTGGTTATGTATGTGTCACGCGCCATGGCAAGCTGAGCCAGAACATAGAGCTGTAGCCAGGCTCTATGCCCACAGAGAGAACGAGTAAGGATTTGGACCAATAAGAGTGTTTCATTGTAACATGGTTGGTTGAAAAATTGTATCCATACCTTAATATATATAGAATTCAAGGCACAGTACCTTTCTGAGGTTGAAAATAGCTTGATCCCATCAAAATCATGTGGAAAGAGAAATTTTAATAGCTAAGCTGTGTAGATCTTTGCAGTCTTTGTCCAACTCCTTGAGATGTCTACATTAAGCTCAGTGTTTCCTATCTCTGTTCTGTTACCTTGTTAGGTCCCACTGGGCTATGTCTACTGCCCTTGGTGAAGAAGCTTTTGCCTTATTTTCATATATATCTCTGTCATAAGAATCAATTTTATCCATGAAGTATCTTCTCTGTTCACTTCACCACTTCACATCAGTCTTCTTAAAGTAGCAACGAATTCACTTGAGCTAAAAAATTAGAAGTGCTCATATTCTTGTTCTAGCGATACATTGAGTGGCCACATCATCATCCCTAAGAAAGAATTCTTGATAACCTGATTAAGATAAAAGTCAAGGACTGATAAAAGACAATGAAGAGTTTCAGTCCTCTGGTAGTATTCCCTTCTAAGCATGAAAGAAACCGAAGGAACTGGTATTCCAAGAGTTCTAGAATGCATCAGATTAAGGGAGACCAGCTGTAGTTTAAAAAATCTGTTTCTTTGAGAGCTAACAGAGCCAGCAGGTTCAAAGTCACTGGAATTACAAAGGTAATATCAGTGCACTAGCTTTTTGAAAAAAACCACAGGTTTAGCAACAAAGCATATAAAACCAACTGCTAATTATTATTTTATAAAGAAAGCAATTGCAGCTGTTGAGGCTAAAATCAGGTCCAGACTACAAGAGTAGGATCCAGACTTTGAATCCTACAAAATGTAGGGGTGTGTGAATCTTGGGTTTAGTTTAGCATATTTTAGAAATAGAGCCTAGCGGCAAAATTCAGATCTGGATGCAGGTTTGGATTCCAAATACCCCTAAAGTTTGGGGATATTCAGATTTTGGTTTGTACCCTGCTGTAGCTGTGTGTAAAGGAACAGCTCATCACAACCAACATATGGTTGTTTGTTGCAATAAAAATAAGTAACTGTTGGTAATGTACTAAAAAGGATATGTATAGGATGCCATAGTGTATAATAAATTCTAAAGCAGAACAATAGTTTTCTTTGTTGTCATGACACATTTACTGTTGGAGAATATGTATTCTGATTAAAAGACTTCACTGTAGAAACCAGCTTAGTTACTTTGCAATGGTCTCTTGCAGTTGCTCTTCAGGCAATGTGGTGCCCCTTCTTCACAAGGCTTTCGAGTTTTTCTGCTATGTTTATGCACAGTTTAAATTTTGTTGTGGCTAAATCAGTTTCTAACACAATTTGGCTGGCCAGGCTGAATGGGATTAAATCTTCCTAGAACACATTTTCTGTCTGCACTAGAGAATTTGGGTATTAAAAACCACCATTGTAATTCCATGATATGCCTGTAACACATTACACATAAACTCACAAAACTACCACCAAGGGTACAAAATGGGGCTATGATTTTACTCCAAAAGTTTGCCACAGGAAAGAAAATGAAAATAAGCCATTGTGCTAGAGCAGTAATGGCTAAGTGTACTGTTTGGAAGCCTTGTGCTAGCAGGCCCATTATTGATGAAACACAGGTTATGGAAATATTTTGAGACTTCTTTCTCAGAGATTTACCTGAATCAAAATTCCCATTTCAATACTTCAAAAGCACACATTTTTGGAATTCACACCTGTATTTTGCAGGCTTGAGCCCCTCTGTAGACTTTGCAGTTTAATCTACTGAATTCTGTATCTACTGTACAATTTACTACAATGATTCTTTAGAGAAATCCTCAGGAAGTCATTTAATGGTTGATCAAATTCCCACTGAACTCAGTGGGAATCTTTCCATTGAATTCAATGAGCACTGAATCAGGACTTAAAAGAATTAAATGATGTGAAACAGAAACACACAGGGTTAACTTTCTTCTTTGCTTAGGTGCCCTTTTATGCCATATGATAGATTGCTCATTGTTGAAACATCTGAGAGGATATCTTAATAGATGGAGGCTTTTTCTAATTAGGATTTTATCTGAAAAAAATATGGGCTGTTAAATATACATTTGTATCTGATTTGGTGACCTGAATTTCCTACTGTATTATTTGCTGAATTGTAAAAGAAGAGAACACATAAAGAGTAGACAAAGCATTTTTATAACCAGAGGGTACCCAGGGAGGTCTGAAATTACCATGGTTATTGATTTGGAGAGAGAATACCACCATCCCCAGTGCAAGTTTGATGTATTTTTTATGCATAGGGTTTCATTTTTAAAGAATGGTAATACAGTGATGTGAGTGAGCAGAAAAATCTTAATAATGATTCTGTATTTAGGATTTCTGCCACTATATTATTTCAGCACCCGTAGAGCTGCATTCCTTCATTCAAAGAAAAATTTTAATGCCAAGGTGGATAAGATCCCAAATGCTTTTTGAATCAAGCTGTGCTCAAAATATAAGTTGTCAGCATAAGCCTGTGGGAAGGGATAGCTCTGTGGTTTGAGTTTTGGCCTGCTAAACCCAGAGTTGTGAGTTCAGTCCTTGAGGGGGCCACTTAAGGATCTGGGGCAAAACCAGTACTTGGTCCTGCTAGTGAAGGCAGGGGGCCAATGACCTTTCAAGGTCCCTTCCAGTTCTAGGAGATAGGATATCTCAATTAATTTTATTTTTATTTTTTTTAATTTTGAACCTGTGGGAAAGAGTAACCTTTTCCTTTTATTTTATTTTATTTTATTTTTTATTTTAAAGTTCTGTGATAATATAAGTAAATACAGCTCAATAGAAGGAAGACAGGCAGAGGAAATGTATTAAAAATAGGAACTGAAATTAAGAATTTTCTTGGTCAGTTACTGTAAGAAATTAACTAGCCTGCTAGGTGTACATTTAATCAAAGTATTTCATTTTGTACTAAATTGTTCATTGCAGGTGATAAAAAAGAATATAACACAGTCAACGTTTCCCAGAGATGAAGTGAACCCAGAAACTGGACACATTCATTTGCCAATTTAGTTTGAAGGCAAGATTTGTGGAATTTGGGTTGGATTACATTTCTTAGACAGATGACATATAACAGATGTTACCTAGTATCCAACTTCCTCTACCTCCTCGACTAAGGGATTAAGAGCTAGCTCTGTGTTTTGAATTATTTACTATGGCAAAAGGCTGGTCGATATGCAGAGTCTTACTATGGAGACATGAGCTTGGCTTTATATTTGTTTCTGTGTGGACTGCTGCTGTCCTTATCTGCTTCTTTGACAGAATCTGTAAAACGGTTTTAATCATATTAACTTTGCCATCTTGCATAAATGAGAATAATGGATGGGATAACAACTGTACAGTTGTGAGGGTAACATAATATAATGACTGTAATTATGCTGTATTCACACTGAGCTTATTGGACCAAATATTCTGTTTGGTAATTAGTTTAAATTAGTTTAAATTAGTGTAAATTAGTTTATTGTCTTAAATGGAACTTTACAATTTACATCTGTAGAGAGTTTGGTCCATTAAATGAAACCCGTATATTGACTTTTTTGTTTCAGGATATGGTACTAAGTACACTTGTCAAACAGTATATCTTTGGAGTAATTACAATGTAATATATTAATTAGAATTCCAAACTAAGTTATTCAGTCATATAGTTAATCTTCTGCTAATATGAATTAGTGGCAATTACAAATATCCCAAAGCATAACAACTGTATAATTATGTTGTAATAGTAGTGTGTCAAACTACAGTGTGATTGCAATCAGAACCATCATTGTAAGTCGAAATAGGGAAAAAAAGGTTATATAAAGAAATAGCACTATTAGCATTAGGAGCATAGACTATGGCAAAGGCTAGTCCTTCACCACATATTGGGCATGGAACAGGATTTATTTCTGCTCAGAGAATCATTGTTGTTTTCTGAAGTATGAAATGGAAGAAACTTTATTGACAAGAAAGGCAGCATCTCCTAGAAGGAAGTTCAACATATTTAGGAGGAAAAAACACACACATGAACTAAAGACTGTATTGTGCAACTCCATTTATTTTATTGAACATCTCAGTGTTGCCAGTTCTGGATGATTTATTGGAAGTCTTGTGATATTTGATGCTTTACTTAAAGCCCCAGCTCCTGGAATCATATGATTAGATGAGAATCTCATATTTTTTGTAAGTTTCTCATGTTTAAGGAGACTGAAAATATGACGCAAATGCACCCTAAAGGCTCATCAGACAAATCAAAATAACTCAACATTTATTATTTTTTGAAAATCACATGATTTTTAGTCCATTCTTCTGGGTTTTGTGAGAGCCTGACTCATGATTTTTGAACATCCAGTGTGGGTGATACTGGCACTTACTCCCACTGACTTCTGTGAGACTGCTTGCATGAGTAAATGTCACAAAGTGAGTAAAAGGGACACATTCTAGCTCCAAATATTTCAAGTCATGTACAGTTTTTCTTTGTTTTAAGAGTTAGGTCTGAAATCAGAAACTACGTCAAAGAGGTTCTCTGCTTGAGTATTACCCAGTCCATGAGCTGTCTAGAAAAGGGAGAAGGAGCAGCTTTATCTGGTGAAGAAAGCTGAATAGAATAATATGCTGAATTTTACTTCCTTTAAGGAAAAAACACTGAAGCAACTGATATTTTCATGACTTTCCCTGTTTATGGTGAGAGCAATGCAGAGGCGCTCAGTCTGAGGGGGAGGGAAAACTTTCATCACTCAACAGTGGCTTCTCTGCCTGTCTTGGGCCCATTTATCAAACTTGGGTCTGCCTATCAGATGCCCTCAGATGTCCCAAACTGCACTGTAAGTGGCCATGTTTATATGTTTATATAAAAACCTCAATTGTCCTGTAATGATGAGTCTCCCTGATTTACTAGAAAAAACTCTCTCATCGCTGTCCATAATGGCCCTAGCTTTCCAAATACTTTTGTTGCCAAGAGATCACTCAAAGCCGTCCTAATGCCAGCAGAAATGGCCACTTGAAGCTTCCTTTGGTGTAGACGAATCTGCCAGTGGCAAGGAATTAAAACACCCCAGAGAAACTCTGGGAGGGATTGTGACACCTTTTTCCCTCTTTCTCCCCTGCACACTGTTATTAAGGATAGATGTAATCTGGCCTGTTATGAAAATCAGTCTCTTGTGGGTATTCACATGGCCTTATTACCATAAATTAATCTATGAAGAAGGACACATCCTTATTCTACAGATCTTCTCCCTGTTTGTAGTCCAGGTACCATCTGTTCAGTCTACTGACAAAAACAAATTTGTATTACTTCTGCAGCCCTGCAGAGTCAGTACAGCTATAGAGGTGTGAGCTGGATTGCCTCCAATCAATGGCATAGACAAAGGAATTCTGAACTAATCCCCAGAGTGCAGAACTGTTATTATTGGTGCCTGTGTACTAGCCAGAAATAACAGTGCTTGACTTTCATATGCCCGAGTGTGACTTTGCAGGGTTGACAGTTACAAAAATCATAATTTTATTCATAACTGAAGAAATCAGATCTGGAAGCTGCTGAGAGAAATTATTTATGCAATCCCACATTATGGCTATACTCTGAAGAATGACTGCAAGATGTCACTTTAGATGGATGGTGCAGTTGTACTCAGTGCATGGTAGGTCATAGACAAGTCTTTGAGTTGTATTCCATTTGGAGATATACACTGACATTTTGCATTGGTTTTAGTGAGGTTATACTGGTGCAGAGGAGAACTGCCCTCAATTTTTTGTTGGTTAATTCATTATTGTTTAATATGTGTTGGTTTTAACTTAATTGAGCAGTAAATCAGACAAGATTTCTACCTGTTCTGAAATTTTATCTGAAGCATTATGGTGACATGGGGGTGTCACAATTCGTTGCTCCATATTTATGTAAAAGTGTTGTAATATCATACTCGGATACTGTGTCATGACATGAAGACCAAATATGGCAACGTTATTTGGCTTGAGAATCCGAAAGACTAAACTCATACAAGACCTCTGAACTTTAAAAGGAAGCATTAGATTTAAACAATGCCATAGTAATATGTTAGAGAGAAGCAGGGGAGAGTCCTAGGGAAGGCTTTGTGACTTAATTTGGACAAGGATGTTGGTTCCCCCAATCATGAAAGTTTAAAATGAGCTGGTTATACAGATCAGGAAGTAAAAGCTATAGGGACAGGCCGAGAATTTGTGGGAATACGTTGACAAGGATGACAGATAATTAAGAATTTAATACTGATACTCCCTCCAGAGTAAGAGAGTCTGTTTCAAGTTGTAAATGTCTGAATATGGAAGCTAATGAGCTACCCTCATCCAGAAATGTACTGAAATAGAAAATCCCTGAACAATTTATAAGTGCCAAGAAATAGCTCCCCAATCAGTTCAGATCATCAGGGGAATTTGTAAAAGATGATGAAAATCTTCACATAGAAGGAAAAGATTATGCAAGTGTTCAGACTGAACTGAAATAGAACTCCCAGATATGACACAATACAGCGAGGATAAAGGATTGAAAGGGCAGTTTTCAAGTGAGAAGAAAACTTTAGTCTCTGATCCTTACCAGGAGTTTTATACCATATTTGTACTACCCCAGTCTGGACTGGCTGTGCATTGCACGATTTCTTCTGAACTATTTAAAGCAGCCAATTCGTCCCATCACCAGAGGAAGATTGTGGATCAGCAAGAGGAAAGAATACATCAGGATGTGGAGAAATAAGCCAAAATCTAAGAAGACCAAAGAGTGGTTTCATTTAGCATCTCTTCTCTTTTCTTGTTAAAATAGGAAAACTATGGGAAACAAGCATAATGACATCTAGGTTTCGTATATAAACAATCTGGTTAATGAAGCTTGTGCATCCCTGAATGTATGCAATGCAGTGTCAGAATGGTGATTCAGAGACCTCAAGATGTGATGCTGTTTTAGATTGAGCTTTTCGGGTCACCCTAATAGCGTAGACATGACTAATAGAAAACTTAGTATCTCACATGGAAAGTAGATACCAATTTGTGATCTACACAGGGGTAGATAATTTAAAACTCTTCTAGTCATAAAACTTGCCTAGTAAATCCTCCTAATATAGCTAATCTTTATTACAAAGCTTTGAATATTAGAGCAGATCTGCATTACAGAATTAGTCTGGTATAACTGCATTGCTCAGGAGTGTGAAAAATCCACATCCTTGTGTGATGTAATTATACCAACCTAAGTACCAGTGTAGACAGAGCTATGTCAGTGGGAGAACTCCTCCCACCAGCATAGCTACTGCCTCTCATGGAGGTGGATTAACTATGCTGATGAAAGAACCCGTCTTCATTAAAGCACTACAGTGGCACAGCACAGCTGCATCAGTGAAGCATTTCAAGGGTTTCCATTCCCTTGACTAGCAGGGGCTAGTATGTTACTGCTGGTTTGTGCTGTTCTGGTGGTACAAAACAGCTGTAAACCAAGTTTAACTCCTCAGTAAAGCTAGGTTTAAAACAATTGAAATATCCCAGAAAATCGGGCCCAATGGGGCTTAAACTGGTATAAAATCAGCATAGATGAGAACAGAATCAGGCTTAAACTATTTAATTTACAGCAGGGGTAGCTCAGATATCAGAACAACAACAAAAAAATAGTTCTATAGGCCCATATTCTAACCTGGGATAATCATTTCTAACTACTGGGGAATGGGTAATGAACATAAAAGTCACAGTGACTTTAAGGTCAGCTATGTGTTTGTCTAAACAAACAGTTGTCAAGCTTAACAAGTGTTATATCAAATGAACATAAACTGCTGCTGGCAAAAATAGACCCGTCTGTTTGAATTATAGCCTAGAAGCATTAAGAAATTAATGATATTAGAGTAGTATTTGAATCAAGAAAAAAGGCTTTTCAATAAAAATATGAAAAATTGTCAGGTACCTTGCTTAGACATATGCAGAGGATTCTGGGTTCTATACAATTCAAAGTGATCAAGAGAAAATTCTAAATATTCCATCTAAATAAATTATGCACAGTACATCAATAAGAGATCTTTATTATTTTGCATTGGAAATCATCATTACACAAGCACAATTTGAAAAAAAAAAGCCTTAGGGAAGGTTTGAGAATAATTAAATATTTTCCTAAATTGAATTATATATTCCTCTTTTTTAATTAGAGCCTTTCACAATAACTTTTCTTTGAGATGAGATTTTAACTATGGTACATAAAATAGTGTCAAAACATAGTGCTGAGCACTTGTTTCTAGTCTCTTGTGTGAATTCCCACCAAATAAGCAAATGAATAAAGTTGGTTATTCAGCTTTTTCTGATGTCAGAGTCACAAAATCTCTATACCAATAAATGAATCTATCTGGCTACATTAACTTGCTGAGCTTCAGACGATACTGCTTCCAATCATCTTTTGTTCTGAAATTTAACGACGTTCACCACTACCAGATTAAGGGACCCAAACCACAGTGTATGTGTGTGCATATGCATACATGTCCACAGAAGACTAAAGTAAATAATTTTGTCTAACTTGCCTTTCAAGTGTTATAATGTTAACTCTTACTTGGACTGAAAATTTAGATTGCAGCTGTGAAAAGGTTGAAATCAAAGTGCAGAGGATGTGTGACTTGGATACTGTGGGACAGATTCTCAGTGGTTGTAGATTGGTGTATCTTCATTGACTTCGGTACAACTACGCCTACTGACACCAGCTGGAAATCTGGTCTAGTGATTTCAATGGAGTTGCAATTGCTTACACCAGCTCTGAATTTGTCCCATTGACTTCTTTGGATTGACATAGGTGTAACTGAAGGTAGAATCTGACCATCAGAGTACAATTTATATATAATGTAACTGAAACATTTTGAATGTTGTTTTTCTATACCATAAATACAGTATTTTAGAAGTTTATGTATTATATTTAAGGTCCTGCTTCATTTGTGATATTGCAGAAATTGTGGCTCCTGCAAAATTAGGCTTCCACCACAATTTTGATTGTAATTAGCTTACATTGCACAGACTACAATTTTGCATACATTTTGAGTATGCAATTAGTACTGCGTTAACATTCAATGCCTGTAAAATGAAAAAGGCTAAAGTTACTGGACTCAATTTCTACAGCCGTTGTGTTAAGACTTAGTCTTCTGAATTTTATATTGTACCAGTCATTCCCCCTCCCCCTCAAAATGAATGTAAAATAGTTGCAGTAAAATGTCTGGGGTTATGGGAAAAAAAATAGCAGGCATGACATAATACTTGTGTTTATATTGTTCCAGCAATTTTTTCTTAAACAAAATAGATCTACTCTAGCTTTTCCAAATTACCACTATTAATAAAGCTCCATTATTACATTTCTGCAATTTTCCATATCTTGTCTACAACTCACCTGCAATTATTTGAAGATCATCCCACAATCCAAGTAGAGCTTTAATTATGATACATCAGAAGTCAGCTTAGCATCTATTTATCCTGCACTGAAATGAAAGTCAAATATGGTACCAGTGAACAAGTCTCTTATCTTTTGATAAACTGCCTCTTTAAGGTTAAAAATTATGACTGTTGGATGGCCCAAATGCTAAGAAATCCTCAGAGTGCAGAGGAATAAATGGTGAAGAAGCACAGGACCTAGAGGAGCAGATGCTATGTCCCATCACCTACACGCTGCCACAAAAGGAGGGGGAGAAAACCAGTCAGTATTCTCCCAGAAGACCTGCTATTCAAGAGGAGGACTGGCGTGAATGACACCCCTACAAACCAACAATTTTCCAGGTGAGGTAGGGCAGGAATCACATCACTCCACTCCCCAGACAGAACCTGTTGTTGGAGTGGCAGATCTTCAGGGGCAGGAGTAGTGAGATTGTAGAAAGGAGGGTGTGTGGAAGCTGGCAACTTGGGCCCAGTTGGGAGACTTAAAGTGTTCCTAATAATTTGGGCCAACTTTGGAAAATCATGTGCACTTTTGGATGTTTATCTAAACTGAACCTCCAAGCCAATGATTCATTTTCTCTTTACCTCTCACCAAAGTTAGAAATCTCAGGAATTCTGGGACACACTGATAGAATTATTGTTGGACTTCTGAAATTCTCAATTAGTGAGGAGTGCTGGCAAACATGAATTAACCAGTGGGGATCTAATTCACTTAAAGTTTGTCAGGTATCTTGAAACTCATATGTGTGGTGGGATGGTAGTTGTGTGGAAGAGCAGGGAAATAAATTAATAACATATCATTGACTAGGACTGGGTGAATGGAGTGTATGATGAAAACTCACCATCTACCCAAAGAAATTAAATTTGTGTTTATTAAGCCAAACTCGAAGTTCATATGTTCACGCTAAGGACAAGAACTAGAGGAAGCAGAAAAGAGTTTGGAAATGATATTGCCTCGATGCAGAATCAGCTAGCGGTGTTAATCACATAATGTAATCACAGGTAAACATCAGTCAGACTCTCATTTAGAGAGAGGAGAGCCAAAAAGATTTGGAAGCCACCTTCAACTGGATGTGCATCCAAAACTTGCATGCTCATGCACGCTATCCACACTATTTGAATATCCAAAAGTGGAATGCAATTCTTGTAAGAACAAGCTTTTTCATGATGTTTCCTGTGATGTTGCTACCAGTCACATCTGGAAATGCCACAGTAGAAGCTGGGCAGTTCTGATCTTGGGCTCAGAAATTGTAAATGAAGTAAACATATCAGAGAATTTCAGAATCCTACACATGGTTTTGCTCTAGTTCAGCTCTAAATCCCAGGGAAAGTTGAAATATCAGATAAAAGTCTTATGTTTTCTCAAACAAATTCATCCATCCTCACTCACCAAGGCAGAAATTGACTGAATCACAAGGAGACCCCAAAATAATTTTAAGGGATGGATCAGACTTTAGGAAATCTGGGACTGTTGCCCTCCTCCCCAACCTACACATTCAATTCAGAAGCAAGTAGAAAAAAAAAACAATGGTGCAGATGTGAGTGCAATTGGAGAGCCTTATTCTGACTACTGAACCTTGGGGCTTGAGGATAGTTGCAAGCAAAAAGAACTGGGTGGGAGAAGGAATTTAGGAACTTGCAAGGAAACAATTAGGAGAAGTTCTGAAACTGTTGGGGGTAGAGGAAAAGGACGTGTTAGCAGGGGTGATTTTCTATGGAAGCCTTGAGAGCCTAGGAATATGTTTTGATGTAGGAAGCAGTTTAGGAGGCCAAGGCATTTCACGGAGACACTGACACTGTGAAACAAACACCAAGATTTGGATTTCCAATTCTGATTCTGCAGAACTTTATGGCCCACCCATCCCAAATTAGATCCCAAACTTCCCGAGGTGCATTGACACCTAAAGTATGTTATGCTTAAGACAAATAAACACATGGTGAAATCCTGATGTCAATGGGGCCAAAGACTTCACCCACAATGTGATGCAGTTTAAATTTATGTCACACACACACACACACACATCTATATATATATACGTACTATTAAAGGGTAAGATTTTCAAAAGCACCCAATGTTGGTGTAATTGCTCCAATAGAAGTTAATGGCAAAACACCTACTGATTTCAGTGAGTACAGAGTTAAAACATTTTTGAAAATATTGTCCAAAAATAAAGTGACTTTAAGGACCATAAGAGAGCTAAGGAAATTAAAAAAGACAATATGAAGTGGCTGACCTGCTATTTGGGCAACTAGATTTAATTTACTACTTCATTCTCATCCTCACTGAGTAGATGGACTGGAAGCAGAATGGACTGTACTAGCTCAGCCTATGGATAGTAACACAGTCACCTGACATAAACTGGCTTCAGTAAAGGGAGTTTGGTACAGAATTATTGGATGGGGGAAGGAGTGAGAAAAAAGTAACACTGGGAGTCTCCGAAAGGGAGACACCGAGTTTAGGCCACTGATGGAGCAGGGTCAGCCATAAAGATTACTAAACTTTAACGGAGGGAGTGAAGAGTTAGAGCGGCAGAGAGTGGAAGAAAGGGGGAGATACATAAAATGGGTTAGAAGTGAGAAGAGATGGATATCTAGAGATCTTGATAAGCATCTGTACTTTGGGGGGCTTATCCATATGAATCTCCTAGCCTCTTCAATGTTAATTCCTCATTCCTTGTGTTTCAGTTGCTACACAGAAGTATTTTATCATGCACAAGAATTCTGTTGGCTAAGGAAGAGCAAATGCAGTGCTCCCAATTAGAGGTTCATCTTTTGGTTGTTTCCTCTTTTATATTTCTTAGGAGAGTACACCTGTACTGGCTCCATAGATTAAGCTATCTCAAATTTCACCTTTGTTTCTTTTCCCTTTTCTATATTTTAAAATTTCATTTCCTGCAGCAAAAACCTTTTCTTTGAACTGGCGTCTTTAATCACAGGATTCTATATTCAGGAAACATTCCAAGGTGGAAGGTTTTATAATTAAAATTCTCCAAACTGCTGATGCTTTTTTCTCCAAATCCATCTTCCTAAAGAAAAAAAAATCAGAGCTTTCATTATGAAAAATAACGAGCACTCCCAAATTTCCCATTCCCCTCCACCACCTTAAGTAGCATTTTAGAACTCTCATTCTAAAAATCTAGGAGCTGGAGTCATTGGAAACATTGTTTGTGTACTGTAATAAGCACAGTTATTGGAAATAATTTGCTTTTTACGAGTTCTAGGTCTAATTGTAAATTATATCTGCTGGAGTCAGACAGCACAGCATTCAGAACTGTCATATCAAGCAATTCACACACTGAATGAATAATAAATCATAGGACTCACTGATGGAAAAGTCCTACATCATGTCCATCCCATTGCCAAAGCAGGTTTGTTCCTTACAGTATATTTTCTAGTGTTTTGTCTAGTAAAATAAAGAGTGTAAACCAGTTTGGGATGATATGTAACCTTAGTTCCTGTCTCTCTGGTCCTTAAAGCTCCTGTAACACTTGTAGCAGTGGTAGGGGAGTTACATATATTTATTATGCCATGAGTATTGACCATTTGATAATGAAGGAAGTGTGGCTTTACAGGTGGGAAGTGTCATGTATTTATTATTGTTTGTACTGCAGTAATAACAAAAGGCTTCATTCAGGGTTGGGGGCCCAACATGCTAGGTGCTGGACAAACACTGCTGAGCTACCTCAGTATTATGTCTGTTTTCTGTGTATTGTTTCTTTAAACCTCCAAGGACTCTACAGACAGGGACCCTGTTTTTATTTAGCTTAGTGCAGATTGTCTCAGAGGAGGCAGGCATTGTACATGCCCTTTTATTATTATTCTTTCATACTTTGCATGTCTCATAATTTAAAAAAAGTCATTCAGACTAAAAGAATCGTTGTGCTCTTTAAATGTGCATTCTGGCTTCCATCCAGTGAAGCATTTAGGCACCTGCTTAATTTTCAGAACACAAACTGTTCCATTGTGGGATTACTCACATGATGAAACACTCACAGGTTTTTTAAGTGTTTTGCTGGATTGGATCACAGTGCTCAGCACCTTGCAGGATCAAAACCTTTGTGTACCCCAAGAATATGAGGAAATAAAAATAGTCCCAATAGTTCTGTAAAACTCTCTAGAACATGTCTAAAGGAGTTGATCTGCTTAAGCAGCAAAGAGTCCTGTGGCACCTTATAGACTAAAGTCTGCTTAACACATTCTACGGACAGAATACATGATGTGGGCATGTTGTTTCTATCAGCACTTGTTTGTGAAGACTTGCATCACTCATTGCATCACTCAGTGGATTCCCCATTGGGCAGGAATCTGAATTTATGCTGATAAAACCTTTATACCACACACATACTCATATATTTCATATTTTATGTAGTGTGTATGTATATGTACGCACACGTATATATTTTGCTTATTGTATATACATGGCTTATATTTACTATATACAATAAGTACAGTATTGCAAACTATTAGGAGCTGTTTGCCTGAAACATGCAAAATAAATGCTAGATCACTACTTTTATCACTAGTTTGCAGTATTACATAGTTCTCCAATTTATGCTCATATCTACGGTTTAAGAGCACAAGTTATTTTCACAGCAAACGTATAATGTAACTGTTTTCTCAGCAAGTAAGCTTTTGTAAATAACCTGTGTTTCTTTCCGCTCACATCTGAACCATTTTTCATACTTCTCTCGCAGTTTGGAAAAATACTCTCATTTTATGTTCCAAGCAATCTCCATGTGTTCTTTCACATCTCTCCTTAGAACTCAGAGCTTTTGTTTAGTTCTTCCTTATTGATCTCCTCTCCATCACTGTCCGATTTAATTGGTGTGTCCGATCAATGACATTGTATTAGGCTCTGTGTGAGTAAGGGAGACGGAAACTGCCCCATCATGAAGACTGATTAACAAACTAGAGATTTTCAGACCATATGCTCTTCGTCCACGTGCTGGTCTAAACTAGGCTCCAGAAACCTAGGAAATGGTGCTCTTTACATTCAACATAAAGGAGACATAAACTGGGTGTCATCCAGGAACTACTGGCACTTTAGTCTGTTGTTGTCCCCCAAGTTTCCCAATGGCTTAATAAAGATCTTGAATACTGAGATTGGTGGGATTCTGTGAGGCCTGGCTTTGTTTATTTTTAGAAATTGTGAGAGGCACAAGTAGGATGATGATGAGCTTGGTACAAATGTCTAGCTAGATATCCTTCAGGGCAGCAAACTTCAAGAGATTATTCCAGTCTTCTTTATCCATGTTAGAATCCTTTCCTGAAACTCAATTCACATCATGTCATCGGGAGCCCGGGGATTCTCACTTTATTCAGTGCTGCTCTACTTACAGGAGACTTCAGGCTGAATTTCAGATGTTTTTTGGCAAGAAACGTTCCCCAGAGAATATAGCAGGGATCTCTGTCATTATTTTAAACTGAAGTGGCCATGTCAGGAACTATCTCTTGGACTCACCGATTACAGAAGAGACAGTAGCATATGTCATGTATACTAGGATGTAGCATTAATTTTAAAAATGATTTAAACTGCATGTTCTCATCTTTAACTGTGGGAGCTAGCTGCTAGTGAAATGCCAGTTATACTACAAATGAAACTACTGAACCTTACTTTCTGAGCCAAAGTTAATGGGAACTGCAACGATGAAAGGACCAAACAAATATATACCAATGGATCCAAAAAAGAAAAAAATAAAAAGAGTTAATGGTGACATATTGTATACCAAAACTGGGAATTAGTATATCTAAAAGAATATCTGATTATGTAGCTGTCATGACAGCCAAACTTGTAGCAATAATGCTGCCATTAAATTGGATCTGAGATATACACACAGCAGCATGGGTCATTTTTTTAGATTCAGTCTCAGGCCTGATAGCAATAAAAAGGGGTGTCTCGACATGCAGAAGTTATTTAATCAATGATGTGATATTTCTAATAACAGAGTTGGTACTGATAGGGACACGTAGCGTTAGCTTGGATCCCAGAGCATACTGAGATAACAAGGGCATTTCACTAGCAGCTATTTGTAGCACATATAGGTGTTGTAATACGTGTACCATATGCAATTTGTAGTGCCTAAATCTAATTTTTTATGTTCTGATTTTGATGCTGACCCAAAGGCTTGGCATCCATAGTCAATAACTGGTCTGATTAAGGCTCTGTATGCTATCAGCAGTTATTTCTTATCTGCCTCTCACCCTCATTAGTCTCAGCAAGGCTTTTATGCAGGTTAATCCTTCCTGAACATTTATCTTTAATGTAATTTATATGATCTATCCAAAGTAATATAGTATCAGATATTACCCCTAAGAATTTAAACCCTTGTCTATTTGTTCTCCCTATAGATACAATTTGCATTTCTTTGTAACTCCCCTTTTTGTAAAAGCTTATCCTTTGGATTTAGCAATGGAGAGCTTGAAACCCCATGCATTTCCCCAGTCAGAGGTCTCTCCTAACACTTTGTTGATTTTCCTTTCTGCCACTCAGTATTCCTACTCTGAACCCACAGATTACAATCACCTGGGAATTAGAGTGACTCCTAACTGATTTGTTTTGGGAGATCATTTACCATAATATTAAATAAAGTCATGATAGTAGCACTTCCTTGTGGTGTGACATTTTTAATTTTATATATATTCAGCACAGCTTTTCCAGCTCTTGCTTTCAAGTTCTTTTATACAAAAATTCTCTGATGCTATAAAAGGGCTCACTCCAGTCAGGCCAAAAGGAGCTAGAGGAGAGAAAGTGTATGTGAGGAACTGGGAGCAAGAAGCTGAGAGTGAGTAGGCATACTGCTGGAGGACTGAGAAGTACAAGCATTATCAGACATCAGGAGGAAGGTCCTGTGATGAGGATAAAGAAGGTGTTTGGAGGAGGCCATGGGGAAGTAGACCAGGGAGTTGTAACTGTCAAACAACTGTACCAGGAGGCACTCTAGACAGCTGCAGTCCACAGGGCCCTGGGCTGGAACCCGGAGTAGAGTGCAGGCCCGAGTTCCCCCCAAACCTCCCAACTCCTGATCAAACACAGGATAAATTGACCTGGACTGTGGCTTCTACCAGAAGGGAAGGTCTCTGGTCTGTTTCCTGACCACAGGGTAAATCTGTGAGGTGAGCAAATCCGCCAATAAGTGCAGGACCCACCAAGGTAGATGAGGAACTTTGTCACCATATATTATTTTTACCTGCAGATATATTGCTGATATCAATAGCTTTCTTAAGTTCTCACCTGTAAAACCATTCATTCAATATAGTAGCTTCACATTTATCCCAACTACATAGTAGATCATGACTCTCTTCAATGAATTGTCTTTTAATCTGGTGGAAAAGTCACTTTGATTTCATCATTACTCACCCTTCAGAAAGTTTTTGCTAGAACTCCTGCGTCCTTATCAGAACTTCTAACTGTTGTCATTCCCAAGAAGACCTAGGACTTGACTACTGTTAGTTTGAATTTCAGTCATTTTTAAAACTTGCTTGTATATTTCTGATGTCATGGTATCTTTATTTATCCACTCATAGTACTTTCTCCAACTCTGTCTCTGTGTTTTTTTTTAAATAATTCTTTGTTGTTCCTTTCCACTTTTATACTTCATTATATCTTCGGTATCCATTGCATTTTTGTTGTTGCTTTTTTTATAGGTTTTGTTCCTTTTTCTAATTGCCATTTTGTACTCCTCATCCACCATGGAAGTGAGTTTTTGAGTTTTGGGGTACTTCAGTATCTTAAGTATGTCTACAATAGCCACTGCTATTAATCCTATTATTACATTATCACTGAAACTTTCTATGTCATCACATGATTATTCAAAAATTCAGTACATTAACTTGTAAATAGCTCCCAGGTGGCTTTCTTAAAATTCCAGGTGGGTAATTTTCCATTACCTTATTGCCCTTGAAAAGTAAGAAGTATAGAGAAATGATCGCTCCTCATTCCTTTTTCCTTATATATGTTCAAGTTGTTTTTACTTGTGACATCTGCTGTTATAATTCCCAGGTCTAAGCCAGAAAAACAATCTGTTGCATTAGATCTAGTTGGAGTGCTGCCATTTAAAACCACTACATTTATTTTGTAAGCATGCACTATTTTAATCAGTTGTCTTACTTCACCACAATTTGTTCTATTTTGGTCATCACATATAATATATGGTCTTTTAGCAGTCTTTCCTATTTCATGTAGCTCCAAGCTTTCTCAGTTCCCACATGGATTATAGATATTATAAATTCTTAAGGAAATATTTCTCTTCATTGGGAACTCAACAGCATTATAACCTAGGCTTACATCTTCATGCTCTATTGCTATGTAGTTTAACATTACCCTTATGAAAGTACAAATGCCTCCTCTTCTTCCTAAAAGCAATATCCTCTGGAATTTTATAAGCAAGCTTTTCAACCAACGAAGTTTCCTGGATAAATATAACCTCTCATTTATTTTCATTTCCAAGATATTTTCTTTTAGTACTTGACCGTGTGCTATCGAACTGTGCACATTCCAGCAAAAGATTGTGATTCCCATACTAATCATATTTCACCATTAACCTCATTAAAAATTGCACGAATACAGTTCATTGACAAATTGCTAACATACAAGTATTTTTCCACTGCCCTCGATATAATTTTCATTTTTCTGATTTTTCCCCCGTTTGTGATGTACAGTTTATCACTGCTCTCATAAATGCAATACATGTTTTTTCTACCACTAATATATTATTGCCTATTCCTTTCACAGTGTTTATCATATTCTTTATAGAATGAGAATCTGTCTGTGGTTCCATTTTTTTCTGTGTTGATTTTCTTATCCTTCTCTGTCTGATTCTTTGAGAGTCGCCTTACAGCTTCCGCATAATATCTGTTAACAATGTTTGTCTTTTATATCTCTTTAGCTTGTCTTTCTGCAATAAGCTCTATATGCTGGACTTTGATTACCATCACAGTTACTACATTTGACCTATGTCCCTTCTGTTCAATTTTCATAGGAATGCACTCCCTCACATTGACTGTATCTTGTTTTTCCTTTGCAAGCAGTAGCTACATATAACACCTTATGGGAGAGATATGTGGCTTGGTTCCGAACATCTGACACCCTAGTGTTCCTTTCCCAGGTACAGTTCCCTCTCTTAAAGTAATCAGCACTGCTACTGATGGCTAGCTTTCTCCTCCTTGTTTAATTAGTTGCTTACCTGCTAACACTTTATTTTCCTCCATTGCTTTTGGTTATCTCATCATTGTTCTGTTTTAACAGCACTCCAAAGACTTCTCCCTTCATTTTCCTATGGTAGCTGGCAACTCATTTTAATTTGTCCTAGCATTTTAGTTTTTTAGCAGTTTATCAGCTTGCTTTTTGTTTTTACATTCAACTATAAGATTTTCATCTGGCAGCTTCATGGCTCTTACTATATCTCCTATGCTTTTTTAATCCAGTCTTTATTTTCATAGGGTTAACATCACTTCGTGGTATTACTTTGACTAGTGATCTTACAATTATAAGATTTTGGCTTATTTCCTTCTTTGGTTTTGCTTTTTTTGCCGATATCATCATTTGAAGGTTAGAAAATCCTCCATTTTCACTCTAGCCTACCCCACCCAGCCCTTTCTGGGACAAATTTCTTGACTTTATACCTCAGCTTCTTGCCCAGCTGGACTTCATCTTCAATTAGGGTTTAGCGGTGACACCTATAAAGTTAATTGACCCCTTCTGAGCCACCTTAACCCTGGTGAACACTCCATCATAGATGTTGTGAAGGCAAAAAGTGTAAGTGGGTTCAGAAAAGAATCAGGTAAGTCCATAGAAGATGGTCAGGGGTCCAACTCCATGCACAGGGTGTCCCTAAGCCTCTAACTGTCAGAAGCTGGGACTGAATGGCAGGGAATGGATCACTCAAAATTGTTTTGTTCTGTTCATTCCCTCTGAAGCATCTGGCATGGCCACTGTCAGAGGCAGGATACTGGGAAAAATGGACTATTGGTCTGACCTGGTTGGACATGCTTAGAACATATAAGAACATAAGATAAGACAGGGGCTTGGAAAGAGACTATAAGAAGTTCTAGATCGCTTGTTTAAATCCATCCTGCAATGGTAGTGACCAAACTTTGTTACCATATGATTACCATTTTGGTGACTTACATGGAATGAGTTGGGGACTCAGTGCTGTTCATTTGAGTAAGTTATCCCCATCACAGAAGTGCAGCTATGACTGGCACAACTCAGTGCTATTGTCATACATAGCTGCGAGAAATTATTCTAACCCTGCAGATTGGGCCTTTTGGGTCCAGGATGAAAGATACTGGTAGATCATTTGAAGGAGAGTTGTTTTGCCTCTGCCCATGCTATATAGATTCTGTAGATAATTTCCATGTCTCTCAATTGGGAAATTTTTAAACCAATACTAAGAATTTTCTCGTAAAAATTGCTCATTAATAACATATTTGGATGTACATGAAATCTATGTAAAATAACAAGATACTTAGATGAGACTTTTTAATACTATGTGTTTGAGAGAAATCACCCCTGACAGACTATGCTGAAAGCAGGTTAGGTCAATTTTTCTGTGTGAATCATACTGTAGTGTGAATAATTCTTGTATCACTTAAATACCCTAGGAAGCATTTTGATAGATGTGTGTTGTGACATCTTGCAGTGTAGCCTCAAGAAAGAAAATGCTAAGAACACATTTGACATTCTATACTCATTCAGAAGGAGCATTTGTGATTCCCGTTGACTGCTGCAAACTTTATTTCTGAAAGCTTGGCACAAGTGTGCGCTTCTTGTCACAAACAGCTGAGGCAGCCCTGTGAAGTGAGAGAAATGTATAGGGCCAGAATCCCCATGGCCTTGCAACAACCAGTGTTTACATCTGTGCAAAGTGGAGATAAAATGCTACTAAATCACAATGGTAGTGTGATATACATGCTTTGCGCAGGGATAAGGGAATTTACAAGGTAATTGGTAATCAGGTCTTTAACTCATGTATGTGGCACAACTCCATCGACACACCAAAAATGGTTTCTGCTTTACCCATTTGACAAACCTGATTTAGTAGCATACAATTCTCTGTGTGGTTTCACATTGTTAATATGAACAGTACAACATTCATTGGCCTTAGACACTTCTCAGCACATACATGCTTACATCTATTATTGGACCGCCATCAAGGAGACTTGATCTGGATATCAATATTTTGTCATGCCCATATTTTTGGCATCCATGACTCTCAAACAACATTCACAATTCCAGTCTGACATGAGACACCACTTTTTATGGTTTGTTAAAAATAGGGGTTTGAAAAATTTTCACTGAAATGTTTGCATGATGATTTTAAAAAGTCAGTGAAAATAAGTGTTCTTTACGTTGAGATTGAAACATTCATCTGCAGCTCCAGTGTGCTTGTGTGAGTGCTTGAGAACTGGAAAAGGAGGAACCAAAGGGAGGGAGGAGTTCATTAGCAAGGCTTAAGGCGGCATAACTTGGAGTACTGAAATGAAATGCACAAAAGCAAAGTTTAGGCTAACTATTCCTGATGGTGGGATCAGTTCGGCTGTGGAATAATCTTCAGGTGAGTAAGAGGCAACACCATTGCTGGAGTCATTAAAATTAGACTGCCCAAATATATATGCTCAGGTGGCTCCTGTTTAGGGTATCCTGCTAATGCATGCACCTGAGTTCCAGGAGCTATTCAGTGGAGAACCAGTGCAGGATCTGAAGCACTGGGCTGATATATTTGTGGAAGCTTGTGATGCTTACTAGTTGGGTTAATTTGTTTTAAATTAATTAGAGGTTTTCATTGCAAGGTAGTGTGCATTGCAATAGTGAAGCCTGAAGGTGACAAATGCATGGACCACCATGGCAGATCCTTATCTGTCAGGTGAGTTTATAGCCTCCCGTCCTGCCATATGGAAGAAGACATTTTATAGCAGCAGTAGACATCTTGGTTACAGTATCAGTGAAGGGTCTAGAAGGGCCAGTAGTGTGCTCAATTTTGATCGCGGGTGGGCATATCCCCTCAATATAATGCTCCCTGCAGTGCAGGGTGAGAGTGGCTGCCCCCATACACTTTTTGAAGGGTGCAGCAGACGATCCTCCATGTGTGGAGGCAGCTGTACTTTCCTTACCCACTCCTCCCCACCAGCTATTGTTGTTGTGGGTGCTAGATTTGGGCACTGCTGGAATACAAGGAATGCAATTGTACCTGCCTTTATGCAGCAGCAGAGTCTGGGGGAAGGAGGCTACTTTTGTCTTTTTGCTACATGCTTGCTCATAGTGTAGAGAGCCTTTGGACTATAGGGTATACGAGATCAGTGGTACTTGAACTTTGGCACACAGGCTGTGATCATGTGGTCTGAAGTTTGGTTATTGTTAAAGTCTCTATGCTAAGATCTCTTTACATTTCCAGAAGAGTGTAAAGGAACCTTAATGCAAATGGGAATCAGGCTCTTTAGTCTT
The DNA here is from genome assembly GCF_007399415.2 of Gopherus evgoodei. Classification (NCBI taxonomy): domain Eukaryota; kingdom Metazoa; phylum Chordata; order Testudines; family Testudinidae; genus Gopherus; species Gopherus evgoodei. The sequence goes on from NC_044324.1 coordinate 147,657,912, forward strand.
TTTAAAGTTGTCTCATGAAATCAAACCTTGCACAATCACACACGAAGATATTCATGTGAAGTCCTGAAGTGCTGTTTAATTCAGATAGCTAGTCATTGTAAGTTACCTACACTAATGACTATTACAAAGGTGATATTTCACTTCAAGGAGAGAAGAACTAGACTGATGCTGAGTCCTGTTGAAAATCTTACCCTAGATTTTTATAACTATTAGTAACACAGGAAATGAAATCTTATCTTTCAGTCTCTGTCAATCCATCCAAAAGATGTGATTTTCATAATGGCGGTGCACCATTACATTTCTCAGATTGGAACAGGGCACAACCACTTAATGACTGCACATTTAGTAGATTGCAAAACAAATGTACACTCTGTCTTTGCCAAAGAGTAAATTGTATGCAACAGGGATACCTGAGCTCCTTTAACAGGGAGGTCTTGCAGCTGCCTCAAAAGCATAATTCACTTATATACTTAGTATAATTTAACTGAACAAAACCCAGCATTTCATGATTTGGAATTTTTTTTATTCATGCCCTTACAAAGATTGAATATTGAAAACTGAATGTCATGCACATATTTGGGATAATAGTCAAATAATGTGCAACCATTTTTATTATTACTGCTACCTAGAGGTCCCAAACATGATCAGAACCCCATAGTATGCAAACTGTACAACTGTAGGAACACATAATAAGAGCAGTCCCTGCCATGAAGAGCTTTAAATGTAAATAGACTAGACAGAACGGGTTGGAGAAAGAGAAGATTATCATCCCCATTTTACAGATGCGTAATGAAAGCACAAAGAAACTAATGCCCTGATGTTCAAAGGTGTGTGTATATACCCAAAACCTCAATTAAATTCACTGGGAGCTGTGAAAATCGGTTCCTAAGTGACTTGCCCATGGTCACACAGGGAGTTTGTGGCACAGCTGAGAATTGAGTCCATGCACTGTGTGTTAAACCACAAACTCATCCTCCATTCCTCTTCAGCATTTTTATCTATTGGCCTCAAAATTACCATGATGCATAAGCAACACTATTCCCATTTTACAATTAAAGAAACTGGCGACAGGAAGTATAATGGCTTGATTTCCCACTGCTCCTTTTAAAATCAATTTGATACAATTAAAATCAAACCATAAGCAATTGACCCACAGTTACATAGCAAGTCAGTGACAAAAGTGAAGACCGATTCAGTTCTCCTGATTCTCATTCCATGGGTCTCATTCCAGTCACCACCCATTTCCCTCCATCATTTATTTAAAGGAGAAAAAAGAAAATGCGGGGGGGGAAGGAAATCTACCTTGTCACATTTGAACATTTCCCTACTGGAAAGTACAGGTGGGGTGAAGGGTGGGAGGGGGAGAAGTTCCTCCAAATTCTCTCTCAACTTTTGCAGCCTTTTCCAGTGGAAAGAGGGCAAGGGAGTAAAAGCAGGTTTGTTTCCTCCCCAAAAAAAAATCCTGAGAATTTTCATTTAAAATTTCATCACAAAATAAAACCACTAAAAAGTGTGTTGCCAAAACCTCATTTTTGGATGAAAATCTAACTTTGTACCCCACCACCCCACCAAAAAAGTATGACCATCTCTAGTTGCATGCTGTCATATGTGTGAAAGATCAGGGTTCTCTTCCCTAATTTCCCCCTTTCCTCTCCCGAATGGGACTGGCTGCTGGCAATTACCATGTTACTGCTAACAGAAATCAAGCTCTTCTGTGCCCTGGATATGAGGGATCAGTGATGCTGGGATTATTAGGAAAAATGTTCACCTGTGGCCCCAAAGTGCCACACTTTTCAGTGAATGACAAAGTTTTCTCTTTGGTTCTGCCCCCACTATTTCTGTTTTGTGGTGTTCAGATAGCCACATTAGCACACTGTGTACTAAGCATTTGTTCTTGCCTTCTACGGACCAAATATTGCTACAGAGTTGATGGTCCAAAAAGCAGAACCACCATTGCTATGGTTCTGCTGGGCAAATGAGGGAAAGACCATAGAAGTTGACTTCCCTTGAACCGAGACCGCTGTTGTTTTTGAAACCGAGTCCTATCTCATTCTGAAAAGGAGTATCTTAATTAGAAACAGTAGTCACACTCCCTTTTTTAGACCTCCAGCCAGTAGGAAGCCAGGTTTTCTACTGGTGAGGGGCAGCTTTGTGTGCACTGATAGAACCTGATGGCTAATCATCATAAGAGGTTTTGCAAAAAAAAGAAAAAAACAAGAAAAAAACATATAGGTTCACAAAATACTTTTGAGTAAATACCAACCTTCCTGCTCAGGTGATCTCACAGACTGCTCACACCTCAGCCAAGGCATGATATCTGGGACATGACCAAGCATACACTAAAGGCTGCCTACAGCAGTCCTGCATGCGCGGGGGAAAAGGAGTGCCAGAGCTGATTTAAGTTTCTCCTTTAGTTCAAGTAATTGAGCTACTTCTTTTGCATATGGAGTCTCAGGTAAAATCTCACTGTAAACAGACATTTTACAACTGTAATAGCACAGTCTGGTTTAAAATTTTTCCCTTGCCCGTTGTTTATCTCCTCCTATGGTATGAAGATTTCTTGTTTGATATTTTTGTGGTTTGTAGCCATTTCCATAGACATTTTTGTCTAATACTAGTCAGAGAGTTTGGCGGCATTTTTGACACATTTATTTATGTGGTCTTAGGATAAAATTTTGTAAAGTCCCTACATGAAGTCAATGGGACTAAGATGCTTAATTGTCCAAGTCACTTTTCAATATAAGACTTAGACTCCTATGTCATTTAGGCACTTAGGAAAATGTCACCTTTTGCCAATTAGCAAATGTTTCTGGATGAGCTTTCTTATTATGAAATGCATTTATCTAGGATAATCAGCTAAGAATGGAGCATGGTGATTTCAGGGAGATTCTTCCTTTCTTTTAGTCAGATTTACCACTAACTGAGGCATAAGGTGAATAAGTGATTCACCCAAGTGACATGAGTCAGTGATTCAGCTCAAGTTAGAAGTTCAACCTGTATCTTCCTAACCAAATATTTCTTTAATTTACCAAGTAGCATGGCTCACTTTAACTCCACAAGTGTCAGAGGCCATCCTGACTGGGACATGTTTCACAGACCCTGCCTGATTAAAGAGGCTTGAGAATATTCAGAGCACTCCTGGTCAAGGCTGGTTAAAACTGAAACAAAATAAAAATCCATGTTGCATTTTTAGAGATTTCCAGTGGCACTTGAGGGCAAAGTCCTGAATCTATGAAACTCTGGTTCAGAGTGCAGAGAACACGAGATAAATGTATTTCATTCCATTGTTAACTCTTTAATTTAAAAATAATTAAACTAACACAAAAAAGAACCCAGTTATTGAGGCAATCACTGAAAAGTGCAGAGTCTATTCATGCAGGTCCCTTGAGTCCTGCAGGGGGAGCTTCCTGCTGGGCAATATAATGTAGTGAAATAAAAATTCCCTCCAGATCTCTGAGGAACCAAGGAACTTGAAAATGGACTTTGTCCTTTTCAGTGCTGCCATATTTCATGAATTTATCACAAGTCTCATGATACTTGGTGTTTTGGTTAAAGGCCCCACTTCTGGAGGCATGTATTAAATGCTGAGAGTATCACATACTTTTCTTTTTTCCCCCTTTTTTTTTTAAAGTCAGTTTCTAGCCCTCTTAGCTGCAGAGATGTGACAGGGTATACAAACCCCGCTGTGGTAAAGAAGGGGTTAAGCAGTATCTCTAAGACCAAGTGGCCCTACTCTGACCACACCTGCAAAGCTTGGAGGAGGAGCTCCAAAGGAGAACAGGCCAGCACAATAGAGGAGCAGACAGTGGGGATGAACTCTGAATGCTTGGGGTTAGCAGTACTTTTTTCAGCAGTGGATACTTTTCTTTATATAATTCTAGGTTATTTTTGGAGACTCAGGGCTTACTGATGGCTCTGATGAGGGTGAGACTCACCCCACCCCAGCAGATGTGGCTGGAGGCATTCAAGAGAATTCACTACTGTGCTGAAGCACTTTTCTTCTTTTGCTAAGGCTGTGTCCGCACTCACCCAAACATTTGCTGGTATAATAATGTTGGGGTGTGACTTTGTTCGAGGTCAGACTCTTTTGTGACATTTCTATACCAGCAAACACACTAGCATCAGCACAGTTATAAGGACATAAAAGTGTGTTTTGCCAGTATAGCTTCTTTTGATCACTGGATTGGTATAAGCTACACTGGCAAAAACACTTTTTTGCCCTTTGAAGCTGCATCTAGATGAGGAGAGTGTTGGTATAGCTATGCTTGCAAACCTTTTTAGTGTAGACCTGGCCAAAGTCATAGTCTTTTGTGACAGAAGCAGAAGCTAGTGCTGTAGCTGCTAGGACTGTCAGGGGAAGCAGGGGAAGGAAGAGAGCTAGAAATACATTTGCACTCTAATGCCTTATCTAAGCATTTTTGTGGAATCTTCCACTTTTTCAGTAACACCAATGCAGTTTTTCACACATGGTAGCAATGGTGGGAGGGTTAATGTGGACATAGCACAGTCATATTTACTACCCTAGACCTGAGTAGATGCAGTCTTATTAGGGGGAGAGGGCTATCACTTTGTGCTTGAATCTAAACTGTCTTATTCTGTTTTATATTAAAATATAATTGTTGATTTCTAGAATGGTGCTCATCATAATTCCATTCTTAAAGCATCTTGATGTAGAATAGTGTCCTGTTGTAGGAACTGGGGACCATTATATAATCTTGCATATGTATAGTTTTCTTTAAAGCAGTACAGATTAGTGCAAAATATGAAATGCACAAGTATTCAATTCTTCCCCCCCCCCACATACACAATTTATGGACTAGCATAAGTAAACATTTTTAGGGGGAAATTTTTTGAACAAAACATGGAAGAGAATTTTGGAAGTTAAACCATTTTAAAATGAACCTGTTTTCAAGTGAGGATTGCTTCATAGTTGGGGTGGAGGAAGTTACATTTTTCATGTGTTTAACAATCAGGGTGAGGAAATTAAGGATAATATAGAACGATGGTGCAAAATTGCCCAAGAAATAAAAATATTGGCTCTCACACGTTTGTACAATGGGAGGATTGAGAGATACATGAATGTTTTGTGAGCTTTTGTCACAGTCTGCTATTTTGAGAGGTTTTTTTACTGTAATGTAAAACAAATTCAGTCATTTTAAATCCTAGTAGGAAAATTTGCTCCCTTTACAATTTCGAATGACACTGATCATGATTGTGTATCTTCCTTTGATTTGATTGTGGTTCTTCAATTACACTCGAAGTGCATTGGTTTTTCCTATTACCCATGGGTGACTGACATTATAGGCAGTAGCTGCTACATTCTATCACATCAGTGCCTATTATGGGAGTGTTTAATCCATAGATTTTAGACACTATGCTATAATAGCTCGAATGAAGCCCTTAGGGTGTATCATGACAATGCCTACTTGGGGAGTCCTTAGACTGCAGTATGCTACATGATAATGGTTCCTTGGGTGCAGTTAGCGTATATTATGGTAATATGAATCTGGGGATTCTTTAATTGATCCAGGTGAGCAGTTGCTTGGCATATTAAGATAAAATTGTTGATTATGCCTGCGTTTATGCACAACTCCATCATTCACAATGGTATTAAGCCAGGGAGTTCAACCTTTCCAATTCTAATGTCCTAGCAGCACTCCCTTGAGCTGAGTTGCTGGGTTACTATGCTACTTAGAGAGTGTATTTGTTTTCTGGGTCCACCTCCTTTCTTTTTCTTCCTGTCTGTCTCTTCCTCTCTCTCTTTTCTCTTCTCTTAGGGACAACACCAGACAAATATGTGATTTACTCCCCCCCTTTCCTAGCTGCCATTCCACATCCATGATCTATCCATTCCTGTGTCTTCCTTGCCTTAATAGAATTTGTCACCCCTTCCTGATCCTTGGTGTGTCTTAATCCCTTCTTTCTATTATCCCTGCTAGCTGCTTTTCCAAGCCCCCAGGGGATCAGATCCTCTTCCCTCCTTTCTCTCACTATTCACTGGCTTCCCAATGCCTGGTATGTGGGAGTCTTTCTCCTGCCTTCTTGGACCTGTAGAATATGACTATGACTATGTCCTTTCCCTTGCATCAGATTCTCTCCCGTGCCTTCTCTGGCTGTCCTCTTGACCCTTAGGTTTTGACAAGATCTAATACTGTTGAATGAAAAATTTCCTTTTTTCAGAAACAAACACTTTTAAAAACTCTTTGTCTTTAGAAAATTTCCATTCCTCCCCCAATGACTCCTTTCTTTCTTTCTCTCTCTTGCCTTTTCCTTTTTATAGTGACAAAAGAGAAAATGTGGGGGAGAGATAAGAGGAAAAACGGAAAGATGAAAAGGAAAAACAAAAAACATTTTGTGAACCTGTTCAAAATTGGCTCTTTGAGAACACTTTCAATTAGAAACTTTCAAAAAGTTTTCAAAAACATTTTTTCAAATTTTTGACTATTGCTGTTTAGTCTCTTCAGCCCTTTCCTCTGTCCCTCTAGTTTCCTGGTGCATCCATTCTCTTCCCCACCCTGCTGCAAAGTCTTACTGATCACCCCCAGTATGTCATATCCCCTAAGATAGCAGGAAATGTGATGGATGTTCTGGCAATTGAAGCAGATGAGTTAAAAAGAGAGTTAACACATCCCTAACCTTTCAGGAGTTCATTTTCTTATATCTGCAAGCACTACTCTTTATGAACAAGTTACATATGCCTTAAAATGGAGATTTATAGTGGACATTTAGCAGCTGCCAGATAACAGAAGAAGCTAATTTCCCCTTCACAGAACTAAGGCATTGAGCCTATATTTTCTTTCTCCTTTCTTCTTTCTCTCTTTCTTTCTTTCTCCTGATTTTCCATTTACCAGATTTCTTCAGCCTCTCTTCTCCAGGTTTTGAGTGGAGGAATAGGAAAATGACTGATCATCTACAAATACTCTGAAAAGTGAGGGGGAAATGTGCAAAATCAAGTAAATTGATTTAGATCCAAAAGGAACCAGATTGTGTGTGCAAAGTATTTGCACCATACTGGTATGCAAGCCTATGATGCATGGCATGGAACTCCTAAACAAGTCTAATTATTGTTGCATAAAGTACATTATTATATATTTTCTCATGGGAGTGCCTAGGAGCACCAGTCAGACACAATGGTCTATGAGCTGTACAAACACCAAGCAAAAAGATGGACTCTATCTCAAACAGCTTACTATCTAGGTATGTGTGGATATAACAGTTGGTTCCAGGTGCCTCTTGTTGTCAGTCTGAAATGAACCGCATTACATCTATCCTTCATCTTTGACTACCTTATCCTGAAACTCTTGTCTTCAGCATTGGCCATTAGCATTTCTAAGACAGCAATAACTGTAGCTGTGGTCAGGTATATACATCAGAGGCTAAAGTCTCACATAAATCAGCAGAGCTCCACTGGCTTCAAAAATGCTAAACCCATTTACACTAGCTAAGGATATAGCCTCAGATTGTGCACTGTGCTATGAAAACACAGACATGCATAGACAGGGCACCACTCTGCACCTTATATTTAAGTTTCACTCTGGACTGTCAAAGATGCATTACAATAATATGAGCTGGCAACTGATCCTTGAAGAAAGTTGCCCCATGAATTATGAAAGCAAAGCCATTTTAATGTACTTACAGCATTCTGTTAGGCAGAGCAGACAGTGGGCATTAAGTGCATATTTCATGCCATAAAGAATGCATTAAGTGGCTTGCTTTTGAATTTGAGGAGGATCTGCCACTTTTACCCTTTTATTGAGTTTTTTCATACAGTCATTGCTTTATCATTTAGCTAGCTTTACACACACTGAGCATTTTGTGCTGCCTGTCAAATCTTTTCTAAAATCAGGTCACATTCCACCTTCAGTTTCTGTAAAAGTTCATTCTCTCCTCTGTGCTGGACTTCTGGGCTGTAATACATCTCCCATGATGCACCATGGTCTCCTCACTGTCCAAGTTGAGAGTCAGGTGACTGGTGCATCATGGGAAATATAGTCCAGCTGAGAAGTTGTAACTAAAAGGAAGAATGAAAGCATGAAGCACCTGAACTATAATTCCCATAAGGCACTAAAGCTCCATTAGCAGATGCAGCTTAATCATGAACTGACCTGAAACACAAATTTTGATTCAGTTTAACAAAGCAAAGTGAAAGGTTTCCATTCAAGAGTGTTGAAACATTTTGTTTTGATCAAACAGAATGTTTGGACATTTCTGAATCAAAATTATTTGAAACTTTTTGTTCTGTGAAAATAACTGATATTTTGGCTTTTCATAACGATTTTGAATGTAAACAAATGTTGAAATATCAGAAATTCTCTTGGGATGAAAATTCTGACATTTGCTCAGCTCTAGTCAGGCCTCCTGACTCCCAGTCTGGTTTTCTGTCCAAGAGTATATTTCCCATTCTCCTCGCTCAGCTTCACATCAAGCCTGTCATGGATGATCTTACTGTTTCCAATCCCTCTAATCTCCAGGCTAACTGAAATCAAAGCACCTTAGGCAGCATATTTTAGCATCCATTTGCAGCCAAATATTCTATATTCCCCTATAATATCTTATTACTTCACTTTATTCTGTGTGTAATTCTGGCACCATATGGACATTTAGGACAAAATTGGGATATATGAGCTAGAAATGTAAGCACTTTGTTGTGCAACAGGGGACAGGGGGAAGGAAAAAAAAACCCAGGGGAAACCCAAAAAGCAAAGGAAACTGACTAACCAGCTTTACAGAGGAAAAAGAAAAGCTGGCACATAGCACTATCAATTTCACAAAGTAAGCAAATGTATATATAAATTTACTATTAGAAAAAATATTTTCTTTATCTGTCACTTGTAACAATAGTATGTAAAAAGTCATCAGACAGAGGTGTATTTTTTTTCGAAGTTGTGACCCTTTAATAACTAGTAACAAATTGTTACCAAGAAGCCGACTGTCAAAGGGTGAACTAACTCTTCAAGGGATTCAGGATCAGTCATAGCCAGGGCTGGTGCTACCATTTAGGCAGCCTAGGCAATCGCCTAGGGCACCAGAATAATTGTTAGGCGGCATTTTGCCAGAGGGGGCGGCAGGCAGCTCCGGCGGAGCTGCCGCAGTGGTGCCTGCGGAGGGTCTGCTGATCCGTGGCTTCAGTGGAGCTGCCGCAGTGGTGCCTGCGGACGGTCGGTTCCTCGCGCGGCTCCGGTGGACTGCCCGCAGGCATGACTGCGGCAGCTCCACCGGAGCCACGGAGCACCGGACCCTCCGCAGGCACCACTGCGGCAGCTCCACCGGAGCCGCGGGACCAGCGCGAGGGGTGGCGAAATTGCCCTGTGCCTAGGGCGCTCAAACCCCTAGTGTCAGTCCTGGTCATAGCTGTCCCAGGTTTTGCATGAGTACCAGATGAGTACCAGAGTCATGTCACAGAAGGATCATCTGACAAAAACGAGGCCTACTGGGAGACATAAGCCACACTCCCCTTCCTGAAGCTCTTTTGGCTCTATCCAGTACCTGACCTAAGGTTATGGCATTTTGAGAAATTATTATTGCAAATATCAACAAATCCAGGCTGATCAATAGACTAAATAACATAAAACAAGGGAGCTATTATGCTTCCGTGATGGAAAGAACTTTCTTTTAAAAAAATAAAAATCTCCATTTAAAAAAAATAGAGGCCAGATCCTCAGCTGGTGTAAGGCAATGGTAGAAACTATAGCATTTACATCAGCTGAGACTCTGACCCAAAGTCTTTATGTACTAAAGCACAAATAAAATATGGAGGACATTCTTCTAATAAGCTTTGTGCATGTCCAAAGACATGCATACATACAGAGAGTTTAAAAGAATCACACCAGTCATAATGCCTAAATTAAAATCTAGTAAGAAAAGGGCTTATTTTTATCATGTCTACTTTTATGTCTGAGAGTGCTAAATCTTTCTACTAGAAATATTGTGACAAAAAATTAATGGCTGCATTTACTGGCACGTTCCAGTTTCTTTTGCCACTCCAGAGATGCAAGCAACCATAAGCTTATTTAAATGTTTACACTGGGTTAATCATTGCCTTGTGGCACAAAGCAGACATAATGTAATTGTGAATCTGGCCCTATATTTTAGTTTACCATAAATATGAATTTGCTTTTGTTCTTGAAGTCAGTTCAAGTCATGAGAAAAAACAACCACCACTAAAGTTTACTTAATTGGGACCATTCTGTGCTATGGATCTTTTCTAGTACACTTTCTGTTCTCTAGCTCACTGTGCAATTCCTAATGACATGAATACACAGAATGTGCATGAATCTGAAGGGGAAAATTTACCCAAAATTTGTAATCCAGAACCAGATATTACAGTAAAGGGGTCAAATTAGCTCTTCTAATAAATGAGCAAACTCTTAATTGGAACCAGATGTGTGAGGCTAGAATATGGCCCATTGATGTTTTGGGAAATAGGGTTAATTAAGGATAAGGTGGTTTTTTTGCTGCTTAAAATTCAATAAATTAATCTATGAAGATTTAAGTGTGTATGAGAGGCAGAACACCCCCATTGGATAGGGCAGTAAACTGGAAGATGCTGTGTGACTTGGGCAGGTTACTTCCCTTCCCACTCATTGTCTGCCATGTCTATTGAAGTGTAAACTTTTTGGTGCAGGGACTATTCCTCAGTGTTTTTTGAACAGTGCCAAGTGACAATGGGGCTGTAAAATGGCAAGGCTTCTCCCCATGCCAAGTCTCATTTTAACTGGGTTTATTGTCCAACTATAAGCACATAACAGACAAAATACAGTTCTTTAGCTCACTCTTTGTCTGGGGGCTTGTCTACAAGACAAAATTAAGTTGATTTAAGTCAATATAAATCCACTGCAGTCATGAAGTTGGTGGTTCACATCTACACTTGCTCTTTCTGTCGGTGGTCTGCGTCCTCACCAGGAGCACTTCCACTGACTGAAGTGGAGCATTGTGGGATGCTGACAGCCTCAACCCCACGTGGGGCTCACAGGTGGCTTCCTGATGCTGTCCTGATGCTGACAGGAACTGTCTGACAGGCACGATTTCACAGCGGAGTCCCCACAGCCCACCCCAGCACTGACACCAGGCACCAGGTGACCACTGCACCCTGCTAATAGCTCGGGCTATCAGTGCTGGAGCGGGAGAAGGGAGAGGAGGACTCCAGCTGTCAGCCTCATTCGGTAGATAATGCAGTTTCTGCATGGACACTGTGTCACCCTAACTACATCGACATAAGTGCTTCACCTCTCCTGGCGATGGAGTTATTATGTCGGTGTAACGGGCCACTTACTTTGGCAGAAGCAGCATTGAAGTAAAGCCGTTGACATAATTAGGTTAACATAAACTGCCTTATATTAACCCAACTCTGTAGTATAGGTTAGGCCTTAAATTTTCACAGCCTCTTCTCTCAGGGATCTCTGGTAATCCTACTTCTTGCAGTTTCCATTCTCAGCCAGGTTCTTTCTCATAGTTAGTGCTGTTCTCCTTCTGGAACACCAGTCCCAGGGCTACCTCCCTGAGCACATAGCCCCTTGTTCCAGGGTCCCACCTCCAGAATTAACTCCACTCCCCTGTGATTCTTCTCCCCAGACACAGCCTGCCCCTGACAGGCCTGTATAACCTTAATTCAGCTGCCTTCTGCAAGTGCATTATGACAGTCTGGAATTACATGCTCTCATGCAGTTTTTTTTCCTCAGGGCTCCTGTCTCAGTAAGTGAAAGGCTAGTTATTAAAACTCATTGGAAATTTTCCATCAGAACGCTTTTCTGTTGGAAAATGCTGATTTGCTGAGATTGAAATGTTGCACAGGAGTGTGTAGATTTTGACAAAATTACAATGGAACCGTGACTTGTTCCTCGTCAGTTTACCTGCAGCCCAGACTTCCAGGATCTTGGCTCCTTGACAGCCTGGGCACCAAGAGTTCCTGACTCTAGGGACACTTGCCAAGCAAACTGCGTAGGAGCTGGCTCCTAGGAATTCCAGGGTCTGTGGCTCCTCAACCTTGGCTCCCAGGTTTCACAAGCTGACCAGCTCCCTGCCTCGTAGGCTGCCGAGGTTTTGAGCAACTTGGGGAGCTTTGGAAACATTTTGAAATGGTTGAAACATAATGTTCTTTTGACGTTTTTTAAACAAAAGTTCAGAATTTTGCAGTCCATAGGAAATTTTGAAATGTCATTTTTGTTCTAATTAGGGATGAAAAATGTTTTAAGGTTTCAGAATTTCCCCTGGAATGGGAATTCCAGTTTCCAGCTGTCTCTAGCGCTATTCAGTATTTCTTTTTAGCCTCCTCATTTGGTGTGTGGCTCCAGTCCTTATTTAACACCTTACACTGAATACAGAATTATTTATTTCCACCTGGACATTTCTATGGTGATCCTCACTATAGTGTCTGAGTTCTTCACAGACATTAATTAATTGATCTTCACAGCACCTCAGTGAAATTATATTGTGCTATTTATCCCCATTTTTCAGCTGGGAAACGGAGACACAGAGAGATTAAAGCTAAAGTTGTCAAAGGCATCCACTAATTTTGAGTGCCCAACTTCAGACACTCCAGACCTAATTTTTCAGAGGATTCTGCATTTCTATAGCATATTATTTGTTCTAAGTACAGCTCCTGCTGACTTCAGTTGCATTTGTGAACCCTCAGCACTTCTGCAAATCTAGCCCCAGATGTCTCACAATAATGAGATAATAAGGAACATGCAATTAGTGGCCAACTGAACATTTTGACTTATGTGACTTGCCTGCTATCACTCAACAGCTGCTCTGTGGCCAAGGCAGGGATAAAATTCTAGGATTGCATTCAACTTCCTTCACCACAAGACTATTATAATAATAGGAGATATACCAATCTCCTAGAACTGGAAGGGACCTTGAAAGGTCATTGAGTGCAGCCCCCTGCCTTCACTAGGAGGACCAATTTGATTTTCACCCCAGATTCCTAAGTGGCCCCCTCAAGGATTTAACTCCCAACCCTGGGTTTTAGCAGGTCAATGCTCAAACCACTGAGCTATCCTTCCCACAGCCTTTCTCTTCTTTCAGTTTCCTGCCACCTTTGCTACATGCTTCCCAACTTCTGGAACAAATGAGATAGGGGTCCTATAGACAGCAGTCTCCTTCATTACACAACCTGATTCACCCTAGGGCTGGTTCATCCTGTGCATTAAATAAGGCAGGGGTCCTGTGGAAAAAATGTGTGAGCATGTGATAAAAAACTGTATGCTGATGCCCAGGCAACGTTTCCTAATTTTGGGTGCTTGACTATGCAACCTTAACATTCTTTCAGCATAGTTTTTTGGATGTAATTTCATATTTTAAAAAAGTAAGCTGAAAAATATAAATTTTATCACATGGAACCATATTGACTGCCATCTTGGGTCATCAGATGGGTTCAGAACTTTAGATCCATGGCACAGATCTCTACCATTTTAGCTAACAGAGTACTGGTAAGTGGTAGCAATAGTTCAGTGTTATCCTTTATCTAGACTAGCCGGTAGAGGGGGATGAGATTCTCACTTCGTGGGTTTCATAGCTATTTGCTCACAACAGAGGGACGTTGAGACTCAGGGCTCCTGGATTCAATTTCAGGTTTGGGAGTGGAGTATGCTCTTCTGGTATAAACCATTCTACCTCAGTGCCCCAATTCCAACTCCTAATGCCTTTTGTTCTTACCCCACCCTATTTTCTGCTCTTCCCCCCTATTCTCCACCTCCACCCCCACCCATCACATCACCCAGTGCATATCCACTCTCTTTATCACCTTTCAGTATTAAAATTAGAAGCTTCCTCCTTCTCCTTGCTGCTTGGATGTCAGTCAGGGTAAGTACTAAGATCACTCACTATTCTCAGTTGTGGTTCCCAGAGACACAGTAGAGCCCTGCAGGTGGAAAGAATTGTTGCAGGGAACAATTTCTGCAGCCTTAACATGAAGCATGTACAGTTCAGTTGCTATCTGTGGATGGCAGGTGCACAGTCTGGTTTGCAAGTAGGAGCTGTGAAGTAGTGGAGCATTTTCATTGCAGACTGAATCTTCAGAGAATTTATCTGCCAAGCCCTATCGAGTCTTTACCAAGCATGTGCAAACTGAAATTGTTTAGAGACTTATAACTTTGTGAAATATGGATGAATTTCCACAAGGAACACAATGGCAACCCTGTGCCAAACTTCAGAACCCTGCTCCAAAGCTGGGAGGCATTGGAGTTGCTCAGTGAAACAGTTGGAAGGTTTTTAGATGAAAGATAAACAGCATATTTTCTCTAACCTCATTCTCAGAAATGGCTGAACTATGAACTATGTTAGCTGAAACTTTCCACAAAAAATTCAGCCTTAGGCAGACTGCCCAGCATGAAAAGTTTCAGTCTGAATAGCTAAAATGTGGCCAAGTTATAAGCACTGAAAACAGGGTCTTATAATGAAGCATCAGGAAATCTTAACTATAAGTAATGTTACCAGCTCTGACTATGATATATAAACTCTGAAGCCGTGATTGCAGTAAAGAAAAAACACCTGGCAAAATGGTAATGATACTCATAAAAACAGCTGAGCTGTTGCTAGACTTGTTCTCATGTTGTTTAGGAGAATTTTGTATTCTGGCATCTACATAGCATTGGACAGATTATTAATTGTAATGAAACACATATTTTCAAGTAGACTATGCCCAAAATTTAGATGTTGGGGATTATTTGTTGCTGTGTTTAAAGCTGTATTAGATGTATTACAAATGTTTAAGGAAATTTTAAGTGATACATTTATTTTTTGGCTATGAGCAATCCCAGGGGTGTTTGCAACATCTCCCTACTGATGAGTTCCAAGAGGCAAAATAGACTAAAAAGGCATTGTAGAAAAACCTCATTTGGTTTAATTGTTCTAGTGATGTGAAATGTAAATAGCAAACAAACAGAATTAATTGTGAAAAGTAAACTATTTAAAAATTTCCTACTGACTGATAGTCCAAGGTGCTATTTGTAACAGGTAAAAAATGCCAGTTTTCTTTATCAATGTATGGGGCAAGATTTTCAGCTCCTCTGAAGTCTCCTTTGTACTTCAGGGGATTTAAAGCTGCCTTAAATCAACAATTGAGGATTTCTTTTAGCATAGTAGAAACTTCAGACATGTGATAAGCCCTCCCAGATATGTCAGGGTTGTGAGGAGGTGGGGTCAGGTTGTGATGCATTCTGGTGATCTGGGTCAGCCGAGTGGTTCCTTGGGAGCCTTTTTCTGGGACCCAAGAGACCTTAGCCTAAAGTCCTATTACCATAGAGTGTGCCAAGAACTGCTGTGATTATTAACCAAACAATGGACCACATTCGGCTCTTGTACTGGTGTAATTGTGAAGTGACCCCTATCGAATGCATTTGGAGGCAGATTCGCCAGTTTACTCTGGCTACTGTGCACCACTCTTATGAACAGAGAAGCTGTAAACTCATCTCATCTAGCCAGTTCGGTTATTTATTGTATATTATTGTAGAGCCTAGAGGACTCATTTCAAGATCCTAGCTCTACTATGCTAGCAGCTGTACAACAACACTTTGTGTCACTGGGACAACACAAAACGGACACAGATAACCAGAGAATATGATACATGGTCAATGGAATCACTTTAAATTTTCACCTGTGAAAGTGAGATCAGAATTTGGACTGGGAATATATTTAATCAAGTTGAGCAAGTGGACATACGATATTTTTGTTACAAACTGTGACCAAATTCCACTTCAATGAAGATTCATATGGGCTATAGTTCCAAGGGCAAGGGAAACGCAGCACAAGGACTATCCATCACATCAGAGCCACTTAGGATCTCAGTGTAGGACATTAGTTTATAGACCTCATGTTGACACTTTGCACAAGTGTGAATTTAAGCCATAGGTGACTTTACCCATGAATAATCCCACAGACGTCATAGGGACATTGGACTGGAAGGGACCTTTTGGGACATTAAGTCCTGTCTCCTGTGATTGCAGGCAACCCTGTCATACAACCCTGTTCATTGTGTGATGTAAATAAGATAAGCAGGATTTTGTTATATTTACTCTTGTTGAAAGCTGAAGAAGCAGAGTGAAATTTAATGTTAATGATAATCACATACTATAAGATTATTTATTTTCAATTTTTTTCACCTTTTAAAGCAATTAGCCTGATAAGTATGCCAAAGGCTGCTGCTATGCCTTGCAGCATAGATGTTTCTCCTTAGTCCCATAACTCAGAAAGTACCTTCAGTAGAGCAACCTCTTGGACTCTGCCACATCTAAATGTGAAGCCCAGCTTGGGTGGGCCAGCACAGTTGCCAAGATCAGGAATTGCTTGATTTCATTCACCATCACTTTCTATATGACAGCTTAAAAAGGTGAGATTAGAGAAGAGGCAGGAAATAGCAATTGTTAATTATGTGTTTTTTGAGAAACTGTCTGACTATTTTATGCTGTGGGATCGCTAGGAGATTCCCTTTGAGGGAGGTATTTATACTCTCAGGTTGCATTGAAATTCTTCACTCACTTTTACCAGCCATTCAGGGTACGGATCTATCTTGAATGAGATAACAGTGGTATCCCCAATTACGGCTTGTGTGTGTGTGTCTGGGCCAAGTGCTGATGAATTATAATTCATTTTTCAGAGGTAATCACGTGATTGGGGACACAGAACAGAATGAACCAGGACTGGTGAAGTCATTTCAGATGTTAATCTTTCCAGTAGTAAAGTACAACAACAACTCTTCACAGCAGGATGCACTTAGATCTGAGGTGGTTTGAAGACAGGCTGGGTTGACTGCAAATACCTGGAATAGCTCAGCTGATAATGATTCTGTGGCTCTTACTGAGGAAGAAGGTAGGAATATTTGGAGATTGTTCTTTCCTTTTGCTATTTTCATTCCCTCGCATCAGATTTTCTGTAAAATGTGAGGCCCCAACCTATTCTGTTAATGAAGCTGTAGGGCTCTGTAAGATTGGGGAAAACCACAATGTGTGAATGAGGTCTTTTTCACCTAGATCTGTAAAAGTAAAGTTGATACACCATTCATAAATAGATATGACACAGGGACTCTTATTTGCAAAGGCTAAAGTAAACCAAGTCTCAGGACATAACATGACTGAAAAGGTAAGGGGTGTGGCTTGTAGAAAGGACAAGACAGCTGAGCTGTTTCTGATTCAGTCACATGACAGCCCAGAGGGTGGGAATCTCCTAGCTCTCAACACAAAGGCTTGAGGAGCCTGCCAAGAAGTTAAATACTGCTACAGAATGAATGTCTTTCTTTCACAAGTTGAAATCCAAGTTCTCTGATAACCACCTGCATCCTCTGTGTAGCTTGGGAATTTGACCCAGCTGTATAAACAAATATTTAGGGCCACATTCTGCTTTCAGTTGGAGATGTTCTATTGGCATTATTCCCATTTACATTATCATAACTGAGAGCAGAATTTTACCCTCCAGAATTTTTAATCTCCTTTCTATGGGACAGATTGTCAATATCTTTTGCAGTCTCCAAATAACCAACCAAACAAAAACTTTATAAATAATAATAGTATGACAAAAATGAACCCAGCGCATGGTGACTTCACAGCTTGAAGTTACCTGACTGTAAACCTGCTAGGCTTCATTCTGCTTTCAGTTGTCCTGGTGTAAACTGGGAATTACTTCTGATTTGTTCCAATGTAAATGAGAGCAGAATCCGGCCCACTAGAATCCTGGCATTTGATTTGCCATTGTCCTGCACCTTGTGTAGTCATTTATATGTGAGCAAAGTGGATCTAAAGGCCTACTCAATCAGAATGAAAGCATTTAACACCCCTTTACTTTTGCTCTGGGGTAGAACGCCTATGCAACTTGCAAGGCAATAGACTATCAGGGCTGATTTCAGCTCTCCTCTTTCATCCTGTGTAGTACCTCATTCCACATGTAGGGCCATTGAAATCATTGAGACTGCTTGAAATTTTAAGTACTACTCAGTGTAAGAGTGGTAGAATCATTCCCTAAAGCATCATCTCCAAATTCTTCATACAGAATAAACAGGAAGGAAGTAACTGCTTGTCTACCCCACACAGAAAGTTACAGCTTGGTGAAGTAAAATCTTCTGTATTGTGTCTTAATGCACTGGATACATGAACAGCACTTAAAAAATAATGATGCCTGTCCATTTTAATAGGCTGCAAGTGTTGGGAGCCAGAATTGAATGGTGCAGACAGTATTATGAGCTCAAAAAAGGAAGGCAGGGTAGCAAAAGAAGCAAAAAAAAAAAAACCCACGACCTGAAGGCAAAGGTGGGGGGGGAGAAGGAGAGTGAAAACAGATCAGGTGAGTGGGAATGAAGGGCGAGAGACAGTAGTTCATGGGTAATTGTGCAAATTAGGGTAACAGTGCACAGACTACAATAGAATGCAACTGATCTTGGTTGAATAACAGATTGACATAAAAAATCCTTCAGGGATACAGATTACTCTCCAGAGACCTCCTTAGGATTTACCCTACCATCTATCTAATCAAGAAAAGTATGCATCCCTGCCTTGTTTTTCAAGTCTGACAAGAATAACCTGCTACACTTGAAAAATTCAGGGGCTCAATGCTCAAAAGTGGAAACGAATCTTCAGAAATCTATGAGCTAAGCAAACTCAAATCTGTATACTACAGCTGCTTGAGAACCAGAATTTCTGTTCCATGGGATATTCTGACATTTAAAAAATAATCACCCTGAATTGGAATAAAAAGTCAAAATTTCAAAATGAAAATGCCCCAAAATTTCCATTTGGAACCATCAACTCGGCTTGTTTATATAGTGTCAAAAATGTTTCATTTTGATAGTGTTGGAAATGTTTCATTTTGACTCTGTTTCAATTCATTTTTTCAATGTTTGCATTGTATTAAAATAATAGAGTATACATAGTATACTATAAAAATCAAAATGAAATTAATTAAAACAGTAAAGAAATGAAACACAAACTCTTTCCTGCTGAAATTTTGTTTGAATCAACATATTTCTAGAAAACATTTTGATTTCTACCAAACTGCATTTGTTATTGAAAATTGTTCTGTCAATTTTTGTCCAATCAGCCCTGCTGTATGCATGATAGCTGAAATCATAATGTAATAATAATCATAATTTTAAGTAGGAGGAATTTCTTCCAGTTTTAGCTGGGGGCAATAATAATGCTTTTCTTCTCTCTTCCTGCTTTCAGGCTGGTTTGAAGGAGATGGAGATGGGTTAGGAGAAGAAAAATCAGCTTCTGACCAAAAGCGGAGGTTGAAGGAACACTGAGCGCTTCCTCCTTCCAATGCTGAGGGTGTATCTACATTGCATTTCCAGTTGATAGGCTCATGAGGCTTGAGCTGCAGGACTGTTTAATTGCAGTGTAGACTTCTGGGCTCAGGCTGGAGCCTGGGCTGTAGGACCCTGTTAGGTGGGACAGTCTGAGCTCGGAAATCTACACTGCGATTAAAGAGCCCTGTGGTCCAAGCCCTGCGAGCCCAGGTCAGCTGGCATGCCAGCCGAGCCCACAGGTGTCAAATTACTTAGCCAGCAGGGGGTTCTGGTTGTCAATGAGCAATCATGCAATGATCTACTACCTACAATACCTAGCCCTTGCTGTTCATGATCCAGATTAATGCTACTCTCCATAACAGTAGATTTCCAAAAACTCCTCCTTTGGACATTCAGATTTTTCAAGTCCTTGTTTTGCCTGTCCAATGTTTTTGCATCCTGGATTCTGTTGTCTAAGGCTTAGTAGTGTAGAAAAATCAGAGGTAGAATGTAGCAGTTCCTACTGAAGAGGGAATGCTTGTGAACGTAATCTTATGGAGACATAAATCCATGGGGACAGCATAGCAAGAAGTTAGATGACAGCAAATTCTATGTGGAGAAGTTAAAACTATAGGAAAAAGAGGGAGTATCCTTTGCACTCCTTATACCTAATAATAATGAAAAAAATGATTTGAGGAAAATATGGTATACAAAACTATTTGCAGATCAGGTGGGCAAGTTTATTTAGTTTGATTAACAGTAAAGCTGTAACCCAATAATGCTTCATTTAGATATGATAAGGCCTCATTATATGTTAATTACACAATCACTGAATGAGAGAAAACTCACTGAATTTTAATTACATGCAAAAAATCCATTTGCCAGTTGCTATGTTGTTAATTTAAAATTCCAGAAACGCTAAACACAACAAATAATTACATACTTCATTCTATGCTACACACACTTCATATGGAATAGAGAGAGTTCCAGTCATCTAAGACCACTAGTAGTAAATTGGATGGCAACTTCTCAAACTCCTAATTAACAATAAAAATCTATGTTAATGTCTTCTTGTGCTGGCTGTCTTTTTATGTAGCAATTAATGGTATTAAAAAGCTTTGTTTTTGGTAGATCAAGAATGAATATACATATAAGAAACTATGAAAACTTGTGCCAGGTATTTAATTTTTGTTTCATAGGATTAGCCATACCACATAACAACACTAGTCTTTGGATCTTCTATTGTGCCTGCCACTAAACTTAATGGTTTAGAGGCAGGTGAAACCTTTCCCATAGCACACTAAACATCCCTGTATTGGGGTTTTGGTTGCTCGGTTCAGTGATCCTTTGTTATTTAGGAAGGCCTGGGGAAGCATCAGATGAATTTTGGTCTTTTCTTACTTGCCTGGCTTCAGGCAAATAACTCCATCTTCTGCTGATGACAGGATGAGCTAGGACAGAACATAGAATGGCAATTCTGATTCATTTTGCATAACAAAAGGGTGTTGTGTTTGGAAGATGGGTCTGTCATCTGTCTTCTCCTCCAGAGATCTGCACCTTCTCCCCAGTGCAAGAGTTTCAGGCTGGGTTCCTCATCCACCCTGGCCCTTGAATCTGCAGCTGAAATCAAGCTATTCTTTAACCCCAAATACTGCAGTACTCCTAAACTCATGTGCATCACCAAATACACTGAGAGAGAGGACACTGTCATCTATGTGTTATGTAAACAAGTTACCTGGGGTGAAAACAATCCAGTTATTTTATCATCTTCCAAATAATCTGCAGCAGTACAGTTAGCCCTGTTTCTTATTTCTATACTCTACATAACCTATGATGATTTGAATTCATTTGTGATCTAGTCCTAATGAATAGGAACACCTTCTCAATGATTAGCACATTTCCTAACCTATCAAGTTCAAATGCAAATGAGAAAAGGACTCAGTGAGGAACAAAGCATTTGAAGTGCTTAGAAAACCTTCAGTACTCCGGATGTGTGTCTGTGACGTTGTTATACGTAGTTACCATTCCCATTAAGCTATTAAGTTATATTTGTCAATCTAATTGAGCCCTAATGGAAATAGCTAATCTCCAGGGCATCATGAGGTAAAATACTTGATGCAAAATGAACAGCTCTATTAAAATGGTGCACTCTGTATGATATTTTTTTTTCTCTTGTAGATGAAGACGGTGTTGGTGTTGGAAGCTTTAGCAGAAGAATTCTTGTATGTATAGATTATCATAAAACTGTAGTGAAGGCATGCCACACATTCAGATCTGGCTATGGGAGGTTAGGGAAGAAGACTCAGGAAATGGAGGAAGGTTGGTCCAGAGGTTTGGGTCCTTACCTGGGACTCTGGAGATCTAATTTCAATTACCAACTGCCACACGCTTCCTATGTAACTTTCATAACTCACTATTTAGGTACCTAAAGATGTAGATAGGCACCTAGTGGGATTTTCAGAAGCATCAAGGAGCCTAACTCCCTTGGGAAGTACTAGAGTCTCCATCTCTTCATGACATCGGGTAAACAATGGATGCCTTTGCAGAAGATGTGCTTTAGCCAAACATAAATTATTGGGCTCAATACAGGGGTAGCTGGGTGAAATTCTATGGCCTGTGTAATACAGGAGGTCAGATTAGATGATCTTCTGGCCTCTGGTCTCTCCTGGCCTTATAATTTATGAAAATGCATATATAGCTCCCTTTCAAATAATTATCCTAGTGCTTCACAGTCTTGAATGTATTTAGCTTCACCAACATTCACGTGAGGGAAGGAAGTACTATAACCACATTTTACAGATGGTGACCTGAGGCATACAGAGACTAAGGGTCAACTTCTTTTAAAAGTATTAATATATCTAAAGATGCAGCCATGCACCTAATGGGATTCCAAGAAAGTGAGGTTGGTGGTGAAGGTTGGCAGAAAAGGGAGCTAAAAGAAATGAGAAGTAAAAATTTTCTGAGAAGAGGAAAAGGGAATAGAACAGCCAACTGAATGGAAAATACATGCTGCAAAAGACTCAGTACATAGATGGCTAGACATGAAAGAAAAGGGAAAAAAACTGAAATGAGGAAGAGGAAAGTATAGTACATTAAGTATAATTTTTGTTACACAAAAGTTTGTTTCCAAAATATGATTTAAGTACGTATGTAATATATGTCTATATGCAACATCCGAATTGTACAGTTCCTCTATTGTATATCTGGTGGTAGATATGCCATGAGGCAAATTCATCTGGAATTTTGCTTTTCATGTGCTAAACATGTAGAAGGAAAAGGCAACATTATTTATGATGGCAAAATTAAAATGTTTGAAATGAATTTTGGCCTGCCACTTTCATAAACAAATGTATTGTAAAATTGCTCTTGGTTTTAGTGCTGACATCATAGATATTCTACTGATATGTCTCACCTGGATGCAGTGAAATTCTTATTATGGTGTTTTGGAATGAGTTAAAATCAAACTACTTTTAATATAGAATTTTTTATTATTTACCATCTGAATTCATTAGAGCTTGATTTACACCAAGACTGAATTCCTTTGTATAAATAGCTTCTCTTAATTCAGGGAGCTATATCCCAAAAGCAAAAAGATTTCTAAGGACTTTTTGCAGACAGTTGACAAAATACGCAATGCATAGCTTTATTTTGATTAACTAGACATCCCAATGTTTCTTCTTCCAGATGCCTTAGGGCTGGTCTACACTGGGGATGGGGGGTATCGATATAAGATACGCAACTTCAACTACGAGAATAGCATGGCTGAAGTCGATGTATCTTATTTCAACTTACCTCCTGTCCTCACGGCAGGGGGTCGATGGCTGCAGCTCCCCCATTGACTCCGCTTCCGCCTCTCGCCCTCGTGGAGTTCCGGAGTCGATGGGGAGCACGGCGGGGATCGATTTATCGCATCTAGAAGAGATGTGATAAATCAATCCCCAATAGATCGATCGCTTCCTGCCGATCCAGCTGGTAGTGTGGACGTACGCTTAGATAGAAGTAGCTCTTTCAGCTAGAAGGCTTGTTTTGCTATGCAGTGCTTTTTAAGCATCCTCACTAAGTTATGTTCCATGTCACCCAGTTCCTGTGGACTAGTAGCTTATTAATTCATGCTGTGTCATGGCTTATTGCTATGTTGGATAACTTTAGCAGCTTTTAATTCTAGAGTAATACATTCTGATTGTAGATGAGTACAAATTTCGAAGGACTTTGTATAAACATATGAATATCTGGGATGGTTAGTGATTGTAAATTCCTATTAGCAAAAACAATGAGGAGTCCTTGTGGCACCTTAGAGACTAACACATTTATTTGGGCATAAGTTTCCATGGGCTAGAACCCACTTCATGAGATGCATGAAGTGAAAAATACAGGAGCAGGTATAAATACATGAAAGGATGGGGGTTGCTTTACCAAGTGTGAGGTCCCATCCCTTCATGTATTTATACCTGTTCCTGTATTTTTCACTTCATGCATCTCATGAAGTGGGTTCTAGCCCATGAAAACTTATGCCCAAATAAATTTGTTAGTCTCTGAAGTGCCACAAGGATTCCTCGTTGTTTTTGCTGATAAAGACTAAAATGGCTACCACTCTAAATTCCTGTTGTGCATCATCTTCTTCTAGATGTGGTCCCATTTATATAGGGTCGGATCTTTGAGTTTTCTCATTACAGTCTGCAGAGTTTCCGAGAAACAGCTTGAAGACAGCTTGTCATATCCTTTATTTTGACATCCATCCATCAATCCAGCTATCTAATTTTGGGTCTCCAAACCCTTCTCTTACACTCCCCTCCAAGTTTAACATCCTGTATCCCATATATTCTTCTGATCTTCTCTTCGTTTGACCAAACCATCTAAGCCTGGATTTCCTCTGCTTTTCTATAGTTGGTACCACCTTCACACTTTCCCTAATTCTTTCAGTCCAGACATGGTCTATCCCCATAACTCCAAGCATCCATCTTAAATTTTTCATTTTCCCTGTATTCAAGATCTCCTCTTGTCTCTTCCTGCGTGCCCAATATTTGAAGCCATAAAAAAGTTCAGACCTATTGTACATATACTTTTCTTTTTAATTTTGTAAAATGAATTGGCAACATTAAATTATATTCATATTTATAACAAGACCAAATATATGCAAATTTGTAGTATGATGGTGGTCTGTCTTCTCATTTGGGGGATATTAAAATTGTTGAGGCAAATAGAATTTTATAGAATCCAAAGCCAGAAGGTGCCACTGTGATAATCTAGTCTGACTTCCTGTAAAGAACTTCCCTGAATTAATTCCTGTTTGAACAAGATCATATTTTTTTAAAAAAAATCTATCTAATCTTGATTTTAAAATGACCAGTAATGGAGACTCTGCAACATTTCTTAATAAATTGTTCCAGTGGTTAATTACCCTCACTGTTAAGAATTTATGCCTGATTTCCAATCTGAATTTTTCTAGCCTCAGTATCCAGCCATTGTATCTTGTTATAGAGGTACGATTTTGGCCTGGTGTATTGTGTCATTCATGTCTTATTGTTACGCTGGAGAGTTGTCTGTTACTCTGGAAAGAACACCCCTTTCCTAGGACGTAGTGAATTTCAAATGTTGATGTGAGGGATGCTCACCTGATGCTTCAAAGGTCTTGTCTACGCTTTCGGCATTGTTTAGAATACATATAGCTATATGCAGTAATAAAAGGCAGGTTGAGTCCATGCTCATTGCCATCTGTAGCTACGTATGGCGGGAGAAGGCATGGGAAGAAGGCCCAGCAGCTCCCCACTGCTGGAGTCTTTACGAACTACCTCCCGTCTTCCAGAACCTTTCCCTGTTGCCAAAGTCTGTCATTGTGGCAGGAAAAGGCTCTCACAGACCCGAGGCAGTGAGACTCTTGTAGTAAGAGGAGGCCCTGAGATATAAACCTTAGTATCAGAGGCCTGGTTTAAGGCCTGAACTAAGGTAATGGTCAAGACTTTGCTAACATAAAGCAAAGTGAAGCTGTGAGCCAGAGGCAGGCCCAGCTCACAGAAGCTGGTAAAGAAAGGGCTGATGCTGCAAAAAGAGACACACCTAAAAGGTACTGGACACCAGATATCAGAACATTCACATATTTGTACACTCCACACAGATAACAAGGAACAGGCTGACCCATCCCAATGACAGGGCCAAAAGGGTAATATGATAGATAGAGTTGTTTTGTTCAAACCAACATGTATAAGGTGAGAGGCGGCACCTTACTACGTAGAAGGGTTGTACCTTGCTATGTAGAAGGGTTGCACCTCAATACGTCAGGAGTGATGTGTAACTTGTTTGTACCTGTGTATAAGAATGCATCCCCGGGGGGGGTGTCTTTGTCCAGCCGAGGGGGCAGTGGAAAGTCCCTCCACTGACTGAGCTGAGCCCATTGCCATGGGGGAACATATTAGTAGTATGCCCTGCACTAGAGGAAAAATCTAGGGGGAACTATCATTGTGCTTCGTTTGACAATAAACCTGGCCTACGTGCCTTCGTACCTTACTAGACTCTGTGGTCATTGGGGTTTTTCTCGGGATCTTCTGTGTCAGCTATCTGTACAGAGCTGGGATAGCGCACAGAGGGAACGCAGCCGAGTGATATCAACATTGAAGAGAGCACAGCACCACACCGGTAGCATCTGATAACAACGCTATAGTGCTAAAAGTAGCAGTGTAGATATGGGAGGCACTGCTTTGGTGTGTAGAGAGCCATCTAGGCCCTAGGATACATATCCTCACATAGGCAGTGGCTTGCCATCTGCACTACTATTTATATCTGTGTTAGCTGGGTGACCAGTGTCTTTGCTCTACACACTGCATAGACCTACCCTAGGTCTACCCTGCATAGACCTATCCTACCACATTGCATAGACCTACCGTTAAAGGTGCCAAACACTAACTCATATGTAGAAAAATACTGCAGTGTCAAATATTCTCCACAAATGAAAAAAAGTTACCTGTTCTCATTATGAAATATATCTTCCTTTTATTATATTCTAGCTTTCTCTTTCTGTCTTTTTTCTCTTTTCCTCCAATTCCAGGACAATAAATTGGCTTCCAAAAATTAGCAAATATTTTCCACTGTTTTTGGTTCTAATTTGACCCATATTGTTCTTAATTTTAAACGTTCATTCAACTGTATATGAAAAAGCTATTGTTATTTTTAAGTTGATTAAAGCCTCAGCATTGCTTCAGCATTTAATCAATGACAGCAGCTGTTTATTGCTTTGTTTACTACAAAGCCGCAAAGATTAGCACTTAATTACAAAGTTAACTATGGTATAGTATATGCCTTATAAAATACACATTTATCACAGGAGGATTTTAAACCAAGACAGCCCTAATGTATTCAACTTTTTTGCTCTTTTTTCCCCTTGAAATATGATTAATTTTTTTCTTATGATTAGAATTATAGCTCCTTATCATGGTGGGTGAAGCATCGCATATAAAACAGGCAAGGATCATGCCTCTAATTTCATGGGGTCAGAACTCTTTAATTTGTTTCTCATCTCCCTTGCTCAACTTTGTCTTTTCTTTGCATTGTCTATTTAAAATAAAATGCTGCACTTGCCATTTATTTATTCTTTCTTGTAAAACTTAATTTTTGAACATGAATGTTGATTGCATGAAAACCAAGCTGGAACGGAGGTGGCAATGGGGGTATGATAGTACTGAGTTAACATAAATAAATGGAGCCCTTGCCCAAGAGGAGAAGGTTTGGATTTTTTTTTTGTTTGGATCTTTATTTTCCCCAAAAAGAAGGACTTTTCAGTTTGGTCTGAAAGCTAAACTACCCAAGAACAAGAGAAATTGAAGCACAGCAAGGTGGGGAAACTTGGGAATAGGCCATTCCCGTGAGGAGCTAAGCCACTGTGGAAGGTCCTACAACCCTTTTTATTTTCCTGCAGTTTCTCTTGGTGCAAGTGCGGCTTCATGATCTTTTACAAGTTCATCCAATATCTCTGAGGAGTTGCAGATAAGCCATTTCTTTTCTCCTGACTTCTTTGGGTGGTGGCCAGCTGAACCATTTTCCCCAACACTCTCATTTTATCTCCTACCTTAGATCCACTTTGGAATTTCCTTCTTACCAAAAGCAGCAAACAGGAATGAAATACTGTTGTTCCCACAAGTGACACTGGCCCTATAATTCTGGGGGTGGGTGGGTGTAGCAGATGGCCCAGTATACATCAGGCAGTGTTTCCTTTCCACCCTGAATTCGCACTTTCAAGCTTCAAACACTTGTATTGCATCTACCTGCACGTAATTGTATTATCAATCACTGTGTATCAAAGAAACCTGTGTCTGACCTTGTTCTCATTGACTCCAGTGGACTCCAAGGTATGTCTATACTATGGGATTATTCCGATTTTACATAAACTGGTTTCGTAAAGCAGATTGTATAAAGTTGCGTGCACGTGGCCACACTAAGCACATTAATTCGATGGTATGCGTCCATGTACTGAGGCTAGCATCGATTTCTGGAGCATTGCACTGTGGGTAGCTATTCCATAGCTATCCCATAGTTCCTGCAGTCTCCCCCGCCCATTGGAATTCTGGGTTGAGATCCCAATGCATGATGGTGCAAAAACAGTGTTGCTGGTGATTCTGGGTAAATGTCACCACTCAATCCTTCCTCTGTGAAAGCAACGGCAGACAATCATTTTGTGCCCTTTTTCCCTGGATTGCCCTGGCAGACGCCATAGCATGGCAACCACGGAGCCTGTTTTGCCTTTTGTCACTGTCACCGTATGTGTACTGGATGCTGCTGACAGAGGTGGTACTGCAGTGCTACACAGCAGCATGCATTTGCCTTTGCAAGGTAGCAGAGATGGTTACCATCCCTACTGCATCATCTACCATTGTAAATTGGTGATGAGATGACGGTTATCAATCATTTTGTACCATTTGCAATTGGAAAGTGGCAATGACAGTTGCTGCTGTCATGGGTGCTCCTGGCTGGCCTCGCTGAGGTCGGCCGGGGGCACATGGACAAAAATGGGAACGACTCCCCGGGTCATTCCCTTCTTTATGTTTTGTCTAAAAATAGAGTCAGTCCTGCCTAGAATATGGGGCAAGTCTACTAGAGAGCCAGAGAGCACAGCCGCTCCAGGTCAGAGCCCCAGAGATCCCACAGAAATGATGAGCCGCATTCCATTCTAGGGGGTGCCCCTGCAACAACCCCACCTGTTGCTTCCCTTCTCCCACACCCCTCCTGGGATACCGTGGCAGTGTCCCTCCATTTGTGTGATGAAGTAATAAAGAATGCAGGAGTAAGAAACACTGACTTTTTAGCGAGATAAAATGAGGGGGAGGCAGACTTCAGCTGCTATGATAGTCCAGGGAGTACAGAATCTTTTCTTTAGACACGAAAGCAGGGGGGTGCTGATGGAGCTCAGGCTCCAGCTGCTATGATGAGAACGGTTACCCAGCATTTTGCACCATCTGCCAGGAATGACAGAGAGTTATTCCCATTTTTACCCAGGCGCCCCTGGCCGACCTCACCGAGGCCAGACAGGAGCACTCACAGGATGATGATGGTTTTCCACCATTTTGTACCATCTGCCATCAGGAAAGGGAGGGGAGGGGATGATGCTGTTCAGCGCCGCAGCACCGCATCTGTCAGCAGCATGCAGTAGACATACGGTGACATTGAAAAATGGCAAGAAACGATTTTTTTCCCTTTTCTTTCACAGGGGGGAGGGGTGGTAAATTGAAGAGATATACCCTGAACCACCCGGGACAATGTTTTTGACCCTACAGGCATTGGGAGCTCAGCCAAGAATGCAAATACTTTTCGGAGACTAGTGGGATAGCTGGAGTCCTCAGTCTCCCCTCCCTTCCTCCATGAGCTTCCATTTGATTCTTTGGCTTTCCATTACGCTTGTCATGCAGCACTGTGCTGAGTCCCTGCTGCGGCCTCTGTCTATCATAGCCTGGAGATTTTTTCAAATGCTTTGGCATTTTGTCTTCTGGAACGGAGCTCTGATAGAACAGATTTGTCTCCTCATACAGCGATCAGATCCAGTATCTCCCGTACGGTCCATGCTGGAGCTCTTTTTGGATTTGAGACTGCATGGCCACCCGTGCTGATCAGAGCTCCACGTTGGGCAAACAGGAAATGAAATTCAAAAGTTCGCGGAGCTTTTCCTGTCTACCTGACCAGTGCATCTGAGTTCGGATTGCTTTCCAGAGCAGTCACAATGGTGCACTGTGGGATACCTCCCGGAGGCCAATACTGTCGATTTGCGGCCACACTAATCCTAGTCCGACATGGCAATACCGATTTCAGTGCTACTCCTCTCGTCGGGGAGGAGTACAGAAACCAGTTTAAAGAGCCCTTTATATCGATAGAAAGGGCCTCGTTGTGTGGACGGGTGCAGGGTTAAATCGGTTTAATGCTGCTAAATTCGGTATAAATGCATAGTGTAGACCAGACCTCAGTTTTACACTGATATAAATGAGATCAGGATCAATCCCAATAGATAATCTTAATTGTGTGTATCGTTCAGGCATATATTCAAGTTTGTATCTGCATGTACACATATAGTCCTTACTATATGGTGCTGTATGTTTAATTTTTCACTATGAAACTTCAGGAAAACAAATTTTAAAAGGCAACTAAAAAGACCACTTTTCACTGGTGTGCTTGTGTTTTTGAAAAGGGTTCTTTGCTTAGCAAAGAAGAAACCTGTGCATCACAGTAGAGTTGAGTGTTAAAGGGCAATTTGCTTATTGTGACATGTTTTCCTTGCTGACTCTTAACTATGTGATTAGTGGCGCTTAAGACTCTCAACAGGGAGAGCTCACAGAGAAAGGTCGGGGGAAGCTTCTGGTCAGACCTCTGAGAAATAGGCAATTTACCCTAACTAATTCAGATTTTTTTCTCTAATTTGCATTTGGTTTTGTCAAATAAAAAAGTAACTCACTTTCTTTGCTGAAGATAAGAAAAAGAAGGTGTAGGAGTGTGACAGAGTAATGACTTGTACTATGTTTCCATAGTGCTCTTGAAGAGGGAAAATAGGGCAAAAGGACAGAGAATGTTTATTAAGAGACAAAGGAGAGAGAAAAGCTAAAACTGAAGCCAAGTAAGTTTTTGTTGACAAATACTTGCAAACAGTTATTCACACCAGAAAGCTTCCTCTTAAAAATTCAAAAATAGAGCACATCCTGTGAAAGGTTACACATTGAAAGCAAAGATTTTTATACAATGTGTTGCAATGAAGCTGTGGTACTGCTTGATATTAGATATTGAGGTCAAGTGTGTATTAGGCTTTGAGGAAAAGGATTAGGCGCCTTAATTAAGGAACATCCACAGTTAAATTATATTGCATTAAAAAATGCCAAAATAGAACCTATAAGTATAGAAGAGCATCCCTCATTCTTCAAGGCATAAACCAAATGCTAGTTTATGAAGGCTAGGAAGAAACTGCTCTATGGATAGGTCATTCTATATTTGTTCAAGACAAGGTTTCCTTGCATCTTCTTCTGGCATCTGTTGTGTCCTCAGTCAGCAGAACATGCTTGTTGTCCATAAGGCATAGAAGATTGACAAAGGCTAGAGTACTTTTTTCTGGGGTGTTTTTTTTTTCTTCAATAAATTCAAAATATAATGGGGCAAACCATCCAGGTGATGGAGCTGATTTTTTAAGCCATTCATAGTTGAGCATCCTGAGTGGCTTGTAGTTCTACTGGGATTATAAAATGAAGTTATAAAGCATCATAAAATGGATCCCTTTTCTCGTGTCACTGAGTGTTAAGAGAACGGAAAAAATAACCCATTTTTGTTACAATCTGAAATGATAAATTCATTTAATTTAAACATTGTACTGTAAGTTGCATTGATTTATGGAAATATTGCAGTAGGGTTGAGAGAGAGCTCATGAATGATCACCCCTTTCTGCCGTTATGAGATTTTGGTTTCTGTGGAAGTGAGTTTTCTATTGGTTCTAGCCATTTATAGATTGCAGGAGATATTTGGGTCCACAGGGATATCTAACACATTCTCTCACAATCAAACAAATACATGCAAGATGAGATAATGTTGAGAAAATGTGGCTATCAGAGCTGAGTCCCTTCTTAAATCATTTCATTTATTTTATTTTTCTTAAAAGTGGATGGAAGAGGAAACAACCTAACTGGTCTTTTTCCATCTTTGAGTTAAATACAGTCTTCTCTGACCCTGGGGTGAGAATACTTCAAATATCTTACTAATTAACATTATCCTACTATAATTTGAGTACTTGAAAACAAATTACTTACTGTTGTTTCTGTTACTAAAAGTTCATTGTTTTTATGACTTTTCTCTCTTTACTGCTCACCTCCCATCCATATTCTGACACCAACAGTTTTGTAGGTTGCAGGGTGCAGATGCTAAGTGTTAGGTTGTGGGTCTTCCTCTTCACATGTTTTTTTGCTAAATATCATTTGACAGGATTGGTGAAATAAGACTACTTATGATCAAATTATTTTCCAAGTAGCTGCTTACACTATCATTGTCTTTTTTTTCCCACTGGGGTTAAACATAGAGGACGTAAGAAGTATTGGAAGAATGGCTACCTCTTGCTATGTTACACAGAATGTTTAAAATAAGAAATAAGGATTCTTGTGAAAGATATCCTCTCTGCTCCCAAATATAATAGAAGTATGAGGGACTCCATTGGGTAAGACCATCTCCCCTTTTCCAATAAAAAGCTGTCTGATTGTTCATATAGTTTCTTTTGCTTAAGCAGTAAAACCTTATAACTAGACTTGGTAGGATTTGATTTCGGTCAATAAATGTCAGTGAACAAATTTCAGCTGATATACTGAAATCAACCCCAAAAAATCAGTCAGTAAGCATCAGTACGCCTGCAGGGAGTGGGTGTCACCAGTCCCACAGCAATGCAGGGAGCTCTCTGCAGCTCTACCAGGGCCGTAGCAACAAAGAACGTGGCCCCCTCCAAACATATGTCCGGGGCCCCTTACAATGCAGAAACTGGAATGCGGTATTTATTTTATACAATATACAGGGTTCATATTATGTATACATAGGCCTACAGTGTACATGTATTCCGTATTTATGCAAAGCGCTTCTTTTGAGCCTTGTTCTCCGCAAATTGGTTAATCAATGCATCATAGTCCAGAGATCTGGCAATCTTGTTTTCGACTGAGATAACTGCAAGCGCAGAAAGCCTGTCATCTGTCATGGTTGAGCGCAGGATATTCTTGATCAGTTTCATTCTGCTGAAGCTCCTTTCAGCACCAGCGACCGTAACTGGTATGGTCAGAAGAATTCTGATGCAAATGCAAAGATTCGGATATATCTCCTGAAGGCTGTTCTTGTATATGTACGTTAAAAAAGTGTTTGCTGTGACAAGTCCTCTCTCTTTCTCGATGACATAAATAAAACGATACAATTCCATTATGAGTTCGTTGGCATCAATGTCTCCCATTTTTCTTTTAAAATTTTTGCTGTGATTCTCCAGTTCATTTTCTCTGTGACACTGCTTCAGGCTGTTAGCGTTGTACAGAAATCCAAACAACTTATACCACTCCACGAGTTGGTCAAATCGCGACGAAATAGAAGATATGGCCTGATCAGTGAGAACGAGAAAGAACTGCGATTTGAATTTTTCTTCGGCAGAAAGACGACTCAAATCATCAGCACATTCGTAATCAAACATTCTCTTCTTAGGTCGCACCCTGGTTTCTGGAAACACCTGCTCAATACCCATATGCTCTGCTATTTCACATGCATTTGTGACCACAGAGTTATATCCTGTATTTCGATAGTCTTCCAAAAACTTCATTGTAGCACCGACTTCTGCCTGCAGTACGTCAATTGACACATCTGGTGACTGAATTAATTTGCTGGTTTTATTGACGTGAAATAGTATATCGTACCAAGTGTACACAGTCAGAACAAAAGGCCACGTAGTAACACGGTCTAAAAGCGCACCGGCTTCTGTTGCTGTATTGCCATCTTTCTTTTCGAGCACATATTCTCACAAAGATGACAAAGCATTGCACAATTCTTCAAGGTTTTAACACAATGGCTTCACAGCATCAATTCTCGACTCCCAACGAGTGTCCGATAACCCTTTAACAGATATTGGCATATGTTCTTGAAGTATATCCCAACGTGAAGGTGAAGAAGAAAAGATAATGTATATTCTGTTAATCAGACCGAAAAAGTCAACGGCATATTTCGATGACTTTGCCGCGTCTGAGATCACAAGATTCCAAGTGTGAGCTCCACATGGTACATACAAGGCACGGTCATTTATTTCTAGCATGTGGGCTTGAACTCCTTTATTCTTTCCTCTCATATCTGCGCCGTTATCATAAGCCTGGCCTCTCATGCCAGCAATGTCTATTCCTAAGTTGTTTGCCTTTTCAAGAAACGCTTCCAATAAGCCCTCACCAGTTGTATCATGAACATTAAGAAAACCAACAAACACTTCACGAATATTGACACCATCTTCACCGTTGTATTCAACAAAGCGTAACACCACAGACATCTGTTCTTCATGTGACACGTCAGGAGTACAGTCCAAAATAACTGAATAATATTTTGCTTTTTTAAGCTGCGCTATGTTGGCCTCTTGAATGTTACTGGCAACAAGTTGAATCAGCTCGTTTTGGATCTGTGGACTGAGGTACTGAACATGTGTCTCTGCCTTCTTAATCCTCTGTAAAAGTTTGCTGAGGACAGTATCATACTTTGAAAGCAATCCAAACAGTCCCAAAAAGTTGCCATTCGAAGGATCGCCGAGCTTTTCATTACTTCCTCGAAATGCCAAGTTTCTTTCAGACAAGAAAATAACGACATCAACCATGCGTTTGACAACATTTCTCCAGAAATCTCTTTCTTTCAGAAAAGCCTGCAATTCGAGTTGGTCAATAGATGTACGGTTTACTATGCCTGACCGAAGGTCAAACCATTTCACCATACAGTCTTGATGACCTTTGCCTGTTTCATGCTGCTGAAGTCTTTTTGACAGTGCTTTCCAAGCAGATGTTCCACTACGTAGCGGTATGTCGCCAGTGCCAAATAATTTACAACAAAAACAAAAAATGGCATCTTTCTGAACTGAGTACATTAACCATGAACGTCTTATTTTCTTGCCATTTGCCATGGTTCGATAGAAATGAGTACTTGTGAACCTCCGTCTTTCCTCATTAAATGGAAATTCGTAACTTTCTTTCTGCTGCGGTGGGCCACGTGGAACAATGTCACATACTTGCATGTCCGATATTATAGATGGCCAATCTCCTGGATCATCAGTCAGTGATTCAGATTCAGATACTTCTTTCCTGGCAGCAGCTGGAATATCTGTCACAGTTTGTTTGGTAGAACAACTGGCTTCACCTTCGACCTCACTTGAAGCACTTCTGGATACGATTCGTCGCTGCTAGCACTGTCCGTTTCATGTGCCTGTACCAGTACATTGGATTGCAGCGCAAAATACATTGACAACTTTGGAATTTTCTCAAGTTCCTTCTCGGCATCTTTTGCTGCCTTTCGTTTACTAGCTCTGCTCTTATACATTCTCTTAGACATCACAAAGCACGCTTCTGCGTTGGAAACGATAAAAAACTAAACAACTAAATTAATAACATTTATCTGCCGACCGCCATTATGAACGCAAATACACATTCTTTGAATGGGTCTAACTAAAATTCAAAACTGACCGACAGACAACCGATGTAGCCAATAGCATTATGATGTATCATAATGACTTCATGGTTTTGTCAGTAAAACCGACATGGATTGTGCAATAGCGTCAATAAATGTCACTTACCTAGTTATACCTTACATTTTTTTTGCCACTTTTAGGGGCCCCCTTCCTTGCGGGGCCCCCTCTGGTCAGAGGTTACGGAGGGTGCTTGCTACACCTCTGAGCTCTACTGTCACAGAAGAGAGGAAAGGAGGGAGCAGGTCTGTGACAGCAGGCTGCAGAGGGCTCTCTGCACTGCTGCAGGCCTGGTGGCACCTGATACCTGCAGGTACAAGTTATGGGGAAGGCTGCAGTCCTGGCATGGCAGAACAGAGAGTCCCAGCTAGAACTGCAAAGAAGAGGAGGAGCCCCTTGCCATGGAGGAGGGCATCCTGCTGCTGAATGGCTGCTGCCCAGAGACTGTGTGCGAACCCCAATTGGCAAGTGAGCAAGCAGGTGCGTGATAGTAAGACTTAGGGTGACCAGATATAGCAAGTGTGAAAAATCAGGACAATTTTTTTTGTGGGCGGGGCAGGGAAGAGGAGAAGGTATAGTTGCCTAGATAAGACAATGTCGCTAATATTGGAATGGTCCCGATAATATTGGAACATCTGGTCACCCTAGAGGGATGGCAGAAGGCTCCCTGCACGGCCGCAGGGCCAGTGACACCCAATCCCTGCAGGTGCAAGGTGCAATGGGGGCATGGTGAGGATGAGCCCCCCAGCAGTGGGGTAGATCACCCCGCTGCTGAATGGCTCCTGTGGCAGTGCAGGGAGCCCTATGCAGTCCTACTGTTAGGGACCTGCTCTCTCGCTCATCAGCTAAGAGTTCCAGAAGCCTCTGCTCTGCCCAGCCAGGACAGCAGCCTTCCCCTCACCTTGTGCCTGCAGGATCAGATGTCATTGACCCCCCGGCTGTGCAGGGAGCCCTATGCAGCTCCACGCACTCACCAGCAGGAACTCTTCAGCAGAACCCGTGGCCAGGGGCTTGTTCTCCTCCTTGCAGCCATGGTGGGAGTCTCTGCTCTGCTGGGCCAAGACTTCAGCCTGCCTTGCACATTGTGCCTGGCTTTCTTGGGCTCCTCATCCATGAAGTGATCCCCCTGCTGTCAGAGCTGTCCTAACCCCAACCTGACTTCCCTATAATTTCCAGCAACTGGAATACAAAAATAGTTAAAAATAGAAAAAAAATCTTAAAAATAAAAATCAATATTAATTGTTTCAATAAGAAAAGAAATCGAGTTCTGCTAAGCCTATTTATAACAAAGGGCTGTATTCATTCAAGAAGTCAATGGAACTACACCAGGTTAGATATGACCTTCTGTTGTACATTATGAGCATGATCCAAAACCTATTAAAGTCTATGGAAAGGATCCCATTCATTTTAGTGGGTTGGATTGGGTTTTATAGTATCCTTTACTTCATAAACACTCTTGTTTATAGCCAAGAACCATTATAGTATGTTAAGTACCTCTTCCAAATGAAGTAAATACATTGTATTTCTGCATGGTTATTATAGTTACTCGAGAAGCAGTGTGTGTTTTGGTTATCTACAGAGAGAACAGTAACATGAGTTATATTCTAGTAGCGCTTGTCTGAGTTTACATCAGATTCAGTTTATTGACCCACAAAAATATCTTTGCTTTAAACAATGAAAAGAAGTCCAAGATTACAATAGGATGTATACATAATACAGTAATTTATTCAGTTGATCATAGACTTAGTTTCTTTTAGAAGTGATCCTGAAGCAAGCTCCTTTTTAAAGCCTTTAAACAGAAAGTGATTTATTTCCAAATACAATAGGGAGTTTTTGTTCTAACAGTTTGTGACAATTCATATACCCAGATAGGAAATTATTACCTTTAAGGACTTAAGCTTCAATTACTCCTTTTGATGCAAGGAGTGCAGCTGCGCAGATGTGGTAGGGGATGTAAAGTAGCTCTTGTTGACTCCCATTGTACTGAGAGAGTTGAGGGCCTTCAGGAGGCATTCTGCATTTTGCAGAATCCGGCCCTAGTTGTATGAGACATAATGTGTGATGCAGATTCACCCTCAATTTTGTGCCAGAGTAGGAACCCCAACATTCCAAATTAGGGAAGAAAACTCATGTATGCAGAGACTGCTCAAGTCGGAGCATGAAAACAATAACAAAGCATCTATGTTCTAGAAGTAGGGAGTCTCTAAACCTGATTCTCTTCTCCTTTACACTACTGTAAATCAGGAGTGATACCCCTGAGTCCAATGGAGTTATACAGTTGTCAAACCAATGTAAGCAAGACCAGAATTTCACCTAAATGGTTGTGTAAAATGGAATTACCACAAGCCAGGGGAAAGCTGCTTGAAAGTTAGATGAGCTTTATTTTTATAATGTCACAGTTCTGAAATGGCCTATTTCCCTTCCAGTCATTTTGTCCAACTCATCAGCTATGAGCAGATTGAACTGCATCACATAATGCAGTTTATGAACTGTGGCACATCCAGGGCTGGCTCCAGGCATCAGCAAAGGAAGCAGGTGCTTGGAGCGGCCAATGGAAAGGGATGGCACATCCGGGTCTTTGGCAGCAATTTGGGAGCAGGTCCCTCAGTCTCTCTCAGACTGAAGGATCCACCGCTGAATTGCCACTGAAGAATGAAGTGGCACGGTAGAGTGGCTGCCAAACTTCTGCCGATCGTGGCTTTATCCTCCCTCCCCCCCTTTGCTGCTTGGAGTGGCAAAAATGCTGGAGCTGGCCCTGGGTACATCACACACTGCAGCAGGGACCAGCAGGTTCAACCTGCAGAGCAGCAGCTCTTGTTCTTATTCCCCACTGTCTTTCTCCCCTGATTTCGCTCCTTCAAAGAAAGTGGATCATACACTGAAGCTGCAGTAACAAGAGTTTTATCCTTATGGCCTTACAGGCAAGGAGACAGCCAAGTTCATTTTTGCAAGAAAATACAAATCCTGTATGATCCCAAGAGGGAGGATGATTCATTGGGGACCCAGGTTAAAGAATCTGCTGAATAAAATTGATGGAAGGACAGATTTGAATAGAGCTCTTGCTTCATGTTCTTGTCATATTTGTGCAGAGCTGGAGCTTTTGGACATTTTTAAATGTAGTCAATGGGCCAAGTCCTCAGAACCTTCCTCTGATACTTGGTCTCATGAGACTGCTCTTCAGTAAGAGGTCCAATCTCTTGTGCAGGCAGGGGCCATAGAGGAAGTCTCGTACATCAGTGGGAAGAACTTCAGTTCCTGCTAGTTCCTGATCTCCAATGCAAAAGCAGGTCTCAGTCCTATTCTGGACCTAAGATAGTTTAATGAATTCCTAAAGAAAATAAAATTCCACACTGTTAACCCTAGTTTTGATTATTTCTTTTCTGGCCTGGAGGGACTGGTAGGCTGCCCTTGACTTAAAGGACTCTTACTTCCATGTCAGAATACACCACAACCATTGGAATTATCTCAGATTCATGCCGAATGGCTACCATTGTCAGTTCACAGTGCTTCTTTTCGGTCTGTCAGCAGCTCCTCAAGTGTTCACAAAGTTCATTACAGTTGTACCAGCTTACCTACAAAAATAATGAGCTGCTTACTTTCCAGAAAACAGAACACATTAGTGGTTAAGCTGAGCAGATCCTCTCTGTCTTGTCACTATGTCCAGACATAGGCAGGTCCATGTTCCAACTCTGGGGAACTCCCCAAGTGGACCTGTTTGCAATAAGGACCAACAGAAAATGTCATGAGTTCTGTTTCTGGGGATGGCTCAGCCCAGGCTCACTGACAGAGGCTTGTTTCTTATCCTAGAAGAAATCCCTCCTGTAAGCTTTCCTTCCAATTCCTTTATTTTCCAGAGTTGTCTTCAAAGTGAAACAAGACAATGCTCACCTCATTCTTATAGCACTGGCATGGCCTCATCAACACTCATACTCGACCCTGTTATCCTGGTTGGTCGAACCTCCCCTGTCTTTCCCATTGGATCCGGATGTAATTTCCCAGAAACGTGGGTGCCTGCTCCATCCCACCCTCCAAGCTCTCCGTTTGACAGCATGGATGCTTCATAGCTGTCAGCCTTTGAAAAGTCCTGTTTGAAGGACTATAACAGGGCCTCTTTGGTCCTGCTTCTGTCTCAGTTGGCAAACCACGCTGAGACCCTTCTCCTGGTTCAACGCCCTGTGCAGTTTATTTATACTTGAGTCCCACAACCTTCACAGCATATCTTGCACCTTTACAAGCAGGGGGGAGAGCAGTCTCTCTCTCCCTCTCACTGCATGCTTCCCCCTCTTTTCATTTCCTTCCTGTGCCTATTTGTGGGCTCTGCTCCATCAACAAATTAGGCACAGGTCTGCCTCATTAGATCCAATCTGCTATGCCTGATTGGGGCTGCTGTGAACGAAGTGCTGACTCAGGGTTTTATACCTAGCACTCTGTCACAAGGACATTCAGAAAGTGCTTCTGAATAGTAGAGAACCCTCAACTAGGAATACTTATCTGACTATGTAGAAGCGCTTCTCCATCTGGTCTTATAGGAAAGGTGTATCTCCAAAGTGGGCACACTTGGACCTCATGCTGGACTTTCTTCTAGATCTAAAACAGAGTTTGGCCATTAGCCCTATAAGGATGCATCTCATGGCTATTTCGGCCTTCCATGTCTTGGGGTTTAATAGATCCCTTTTTTCAAATCCCATTGTCACCCGATTCCTAAAGGACTTAGTCAGATTATACTCTCATGTATGAGACCCCTTCCTCCTTGGGATCTGAATTTAGTCCTAGCAAAATTGATGGGACCTACTTTTGAGCCTCTGGCAACTTGTCATTCTCCTTCACCTTTCCATGAAGGTAACATATCTGGTGGCAGTTATCTCAGCCAGAAGCGTAGGCCGGTTGAGAGCTCTGCTATCAGAGCCCGCTACACAGTTTTCTATAGGGATAAAGTTTATCTCCACCCTCATCCAAAATTTCTCATGAAAGTAGTCTCTAATTTTCATGTTAATCAAGCAATCTACTTCCCACATTCTTTCAGAAATACCATGAGCACAGAGAAGAGGAAATTCTTTACTCATTGGATGCGAGAGGGGATTTAGCTTTTTACCTGGATTGGACTAAATCTTTTAGAGCCTTTATGCAGTTATTTGTAGTGGTTGTATATAGTGCTAAGGGCCCACTAGCTTCCACTCAGAGAATCTCATCCTGGATCTCTTCATGTATTTGCTTATGCTACCAACTGGCTAATACAACCCTGCCAGTTAAAGCATTTTATCAGAGCATCTTCTGCAGCTTTCTTGGAGCAAGTGGCTATCACAGACACTTGGTCTTCGGTCCACATTTTTGCTTCTTGTAATATTATTTCCCATCAGTCCAGAGATGATGAGCTGTCCTACAATCTCTGCTCAGGCAGACTGCAAACCCACCTCCATGTGTGTTTGCTTGTAAGTCACCTACAATGGAAAGGACATGTGCAGCACATCTCAAAGAACAACGGTAATGGAAAACATGGTAACCATTTTATACTGAAGTATTTAAGGAGAGAAAGAGGGGGATCGTTATTTCCCAAATCAACTAAGGATATTTATTCTGGAGAAACGATAAGCCAAATTCAGCGAGTTTATGGAATGGAAATATTGATTCAGGCACTGTAGATGAATAAATACCATGCCAACTCTGAAAAGACAGGATGTTAAATAGTTCTTTTACTGCTCCAATAGGTTTTAACTATATTGCAAGCTTGATCAATTAGGAGTAATCTAATATCCCATACAAGCTTTTAAAGACATTCCAGCAGCTAAGTGTGTCAAATGATAAACTTGCTGTAACTTTAAATAAACATTCAAAAAGCAATGTTTTAAGTACCCACTGAGCCACACGCACATCAAATGATGATCAAAAACTGAAGCTTAAAATGACATGGAAATCATTTTTTTTTCTTAAAGAGCATTTCACTTCTCTGCTTCATGAGCCAGCATTACTGGTGTAAACATTTTACAGTAATAAAAAGGAAGTAAAACCAGACCTATGGGATGCTGTTAAATTTGGGCTTGATCCAAAGCCAATTGAAGTCAGTGGAAAGATTCCCATTTACCTCAATTGGCTTTGTAATCAGCTTCAAAGTGAAAAAGGCCTGTTTCCACATGAGTATAACTTTCAGTATCTACAGAATCTGATTAGACTGACTTAATGCTTTTATTAAATTTCCAGACTGAGTTTAGAAATTCTGACTCTTTATCCCAATTCATGGATTCTAGGAGAAACAAAAGAAATCTTCGTGTGTATTATCTGATTCTCTGGGCTCATGAAAGGCCCACTCCTGTTCCCATTGAACTTTTTGAGGGACACAGTACTGCCACCCTTATTCACTCTGAGTAGTACCTTGCTCTGCATAGAGCCCACTGAAATCATTGGGACTTATAGCCATCTCATGATCACGAGAGATTCGAGGCCAGATTCTGGCCCCTAATGTTGCCCCTTTTCAAACTCTGGTGGTATAAGAGGCCATAACTTGTCTTAACCAACCGGCTGAGAATGTACCCAGTGCAGGCAAGTTCTCCAAAAGGTGTATGCCACTTCCTCCTCCCTTTGCATTGAAGTTGGTGTGTTGGGGGTATGACCAGGGAGCTGGATAGAGCTAGAATGCTACTGTCCTCTGCTGATCATTGACTGCTGAAAGATCCCTTGTGGAGGCTGCTGCCAACCAGTGTAGGTTGGTACAGCCCTCATGTTGCTCCAATTTGAGCAAGGGGCCAAAGCTGCTGGCAGAGAATCCCTGGATCACAATACAGACAATGTACCCCCTTTGTTCCTGCCTTCCCGGGGTCCTGCACTAAGCAGAGCTCAGCCTGACCCAAGGATCAAGCACCTAGAAGTTCAGATGTTTAGCCACATTTATTCAAACTGTCTGTAGTCTACAAATTGCACAGGCCATGGGGCTGGTAAGGAAACTTTTATTTTCCTCCCCGTGAAAAATGAGGACCAAAATGAAATCTTTTTTTCTTTGAAATTTCAGGTTTTCATTAACCTCCTCCCTCACCCAGGAACCAAAGATTTTTTTTTTCTGAAAAGAAAATTTTTCCTGATTATTGTTTTTTAAAGTCCCTTTCTGTTGAAAAGCACTTGTGACAGAAATATTTTAACTGGCAGTAACGGGCAATCTTGTGATATCTCTGACTTCCTACTCCAGAGAGGCTGGAAATACAGCATAAACAGCCTGCCTTCCACTCTTGATAGGAACTGCAAAACAAAAAATTTTAAAATAGTCACAAATCTTGCACCACATGCAGTTTGAGAGCAGGGAGGAGGGTAGGGTTGGTTCTTATTTTCTCTGAAGTGGTTGGCATATCACTGATTAGTACCCAAAATAGGTTTATAAGTTGTGCAAAATAAATAATACTCTGTAAAATAAATATTTATAAAGTGACTGAATAACATTTATAAAGCCACTCAGTATAAAGCATTTTAAATTCTAACTTGATGCATTAAAAATGATTGACCATTACAACTCAATTGCTGTAAATGTCTTCAAACTGTATGTTGTTAATTTCCTATTCCTTTCAATAGGCAGCAGAGACTAATTGTTATAATTTAAGCTTCAGGGTTGTCAGTGGCTTTTCAAACCACCTCTACTTTAATGCTCTGGCAAACTTCACAAAGATCATAGATGAATGTAAGCTTTTATAGTCACTCTACAGTTCTTTATATGGTGTATTTAACATCTCAAAGCTGTTCTCCACAGAGAACAAATTAAATTCAATACAGTTTAGAGCAATTCGGTAGATGCATCACTGGTGCATAACTTCACTATTGTATAGAATGATGTTTAAAGCTCCATCATCCCCCACATACTTGTACTCTACTACCTAGGGGAAGGTGTTCAGATAGGAAGGACTTCCTTATTTGATGGTGAGGACTGAGAAGGAATTCAAACTTGCTTGGTGCATCCATCCTATCACCCTTGTACCTTGCACTCTTGAACAGAAGGGAGGAGTATAGGAGGAACTTGAACTTAATTCTTAGTGCAGAGTATAGGTCCTAGTATTTAAACGTACCTGCTCCCATCCGCAGCCTCCAGTCATGCTTGCATCGGAGCTCAAGAGCTATGTATTGCCTGTTTTGCGCCATGCAAAGGCAAGCAGGATGTAGGCCACAGAGAGTAAGGTTATCTTTGATCTCCTCGAATTGTGAACAAAACAATATCAATAGTGCCAGTGATGATGTGAGGGACAGAAAGGAAAACACTTAATTTCCAGATCTCAAGCTGAGTTTGCAGCAACAGCAGTTAGGAGAAAATATTTTTATTTATTTATTTATTTTTTACTTATAAACTGAGCAAATATCAGATGGAGTTACTGGAAGTATAAGCAGGGAATCCCACAATGTAATATGTATGTAGTCTGTGAGAGAATAGTTTTATGGGAATACAGGCTTTATATAACATTAGCCAGTGGGAGCCGTGATTGGCCAAATCTGTGGATGTGGCAGGCAAACAAATCAGCCTGGCCTGCCAGGGTACTCACCGTGGCGGGCTGCGTGCCAAAGGTTACTGATCCCTGCGTTAGTGGATACCAGCTAGTCAGGTGATCAGCTCTCTGTTTGGTTCTCACAAGCCACTTGAACATGGGAACATGTATAAACATACCTGTGATGGGCATCTCACCTGTTAAAAGTTTTTAAAAATGGCAGTCATGGGAGATAGAAGTGACCAGCAACCTCCAGGTCTGAGCCCTTAATTCTGATTAGTGATAGGCATAAGAACATTCTGTGCCCTGCAGCCAGTGTATTAGCACAGAGAGTGATTGAGTATGTGGCCCTGGGCCACTGGCAAATCCCAGTAATCTACAGAGATCTCTGCAAATTCAGGTGGGTAGGGGTTCCTGTATCCTTCATAGGTGGAACAAACCCCACATCCCTGATGGAAGGATTCAAGAGAAACCTAGAGCATTTTCCTCTCCAAAACTTTCACCTCTGGGTTTTTCCAAGAGAGTAGGGCATGCCCCTGCTTTCATCTTTGCTTCTCCCTCTTTCACACAAATAACCAGCCCCATGACTGCAGATAGCATAGCACAGATAAT
The DNA here is from genome assembly GCF_007399415.2 of Gopherus evgoodei. NCBI lineage: Eukaryota > Metazoa > Chordata > Testudines > Testudinidae > Gopherus > Gopherus evgoodei. The sequence goes on from NC_044324.1 coordinate 147,701,857, forward strand.
TTAGGACTTTTCCATATGGCCACCAGTATGGACTGGGGTTGTATGACTTGCAGTGCACACTAATGTTTGTGCTGTAATGACCCCCTGTAAACCCTGCTAGTGTGAACTAAAAGGTATCCAGTTTGCATTAATGTAGTCTTGTTTTAAATGGGACTATGTTAATATGAATTAGGTATCCTTGTGCTAGCAGGGTCTACAGGGACTATGTTAATATGAATTAGAAACCCCTGTGCTAGCAAGGTCTACAGGGGGCAGTTACAGACCAATATCATAGTGCATGCTGCAGCTCACGCCCCTGTAGTCTGTGCTCTGGGGCAGTGGAGACAAGACCTTGCTTTCACAAGATAACTACTGCTTCTGGGGGGAAAACACGCCCTCCCCTCAGAACATCAAACATTTGATATTTATTGATGTCTTCCAGGTTGGTCCCACTGTCTCTGTTATTCCTGCCATTAGTGCTCTGTCTTGTTGCACAAGAAACCTGTAGACACTAGTAGAGTCCAATTTCTAATTCTCCCCAGAATAACATGGGCTAGTACATTCAGCCATTGCAAGAGGAAGTTCTTCTCTGGCAAATAAAAGAAAAAGGAAAGGAGTGCCATTTAATTTTCCTTGCCCAAAAGAAGGGAGCCATGACCTAGATCTGGAAGGAGAGGAGAATATTGGGTAAAAATTGGGGGATGAGTTCCCTGATTTCCTATAGAGCTCATGGTTTCCATTACAACACAAAATGAAAACAAAAACAGGTTTTGCATGTACTTACCAAATATATATATGTATACACACACACCCCAGTACCACTTCAGCATGAATTAACCACTGGGTTTGCAATGGGGGGCACAATGTGTATCACTTCTGGCCTTCCTGCTCCCCAAACACAAATCCTCTCCTGGGTCCAAGATTGGGGGTCAGTGCAGCAGCAGCAGTGGAGCCCCTTTGTCTCTTGCCACAGGAGACACTCACACAGATGGTCCCTTCCTCTGGTGGCTCTTGAGGAGCAAGGAAATTAGGCTCAGATGAAAGAAACAGAAGGAAGCTCTTGCTATCGACCTTCATTTAATTGAGCACAATTCTTTCGTAGAAGCTGGCCAATTTGAGTCTAAACTTTTAAGGGCTGAACATATTTAATGAAGATATGGGGCCCGCAGCAAGCAAGCTGCAACTTGGTGAGGTGACCAGAGAGAACAGAGGACATCAAGACTAAGTCATATCTACCTAAGGCTTGAGGGGAATGACAATATGCCTATATGGTTCTTTGTTGAATCTACTTTTCTAAGCTCTGCATCCCATTTGGTTACATAAATTGCCTCTTATTTTGGAGAAACTGCTTCTGTGTCACTGGATGCTGTTATTGAGCAGGATCTCAAAGGGGGGAACTCTATCAGGGTCCAAGGCCACTTGGGACTGCTAGGTAACACCATTGGCACCCAGGGAGATGTAGGCTGGGGACCCTGTCAAAGAGTGATTGGGTTGCAGGATACTACCCCAAAGAGATGTTGAGCCTGGCCCAGCCGCTTGAGAGGGGCGTGCTCAAGTGCCTGGAACAGGTTTTGGAAGGGGAAAGCTATCTGGGAACTGTGACAGGACCAAGCTGACCAGATACACAACTTGCAGCCATGGGACCAAGTTGATCCGCTATATATAGATGCTGAGGATAGTAAACTTACCTGTGTGAAATAGCTAAATGGCATATCCTCCCCACCTCAATTACTCTCTTTGGGGCATACTATTTCAAACTATAGGTGTCTGGAATCTAATGTTACTTTGGAAACATACTGATATTGGATTGGAGAAGAGTTAAGGTAGCTGATTGGAGAATAGGAGAGAGTATTGGGTTTCAGCAGACTTGGGTTCTGTTCCTAATGTACTGTTTGACCATGGGAATGTTACTTAATGCCCTGTGTCTCAGATTCCCTGCCTATAACATGTGGCTATTTATATTGACCTGTGTAAAATTCTCCAAGATTCTCATATGAATAGCCCTAGACTATAAGGACCCTAACTGAATTTCTCTTGATTTGAGATCAGAATCAAGTCCTATGGCCCAGTCTTTGAGTCCGTCCAAGCTGAACAAATGGGTCATGGTGGCTTAACACCAATTCTAGTGATCTCCAGTGTCAGGGTACCCTTGGCTGCCCACGTAGGGCAGCTTTCCCCTCTGCACCACCAGAGCAATGGAAAATGGTATCAGGGCTGAGGCTCTGGATCAATAAATGCAAGGTCTCTTAAATTATTACTTACCGTACATAATACTGTTATCTAGTGGCCAAATATGTTTGTGACACTTCAGATTTCTTACCATTTTTTTTCTTGTTCTAGTGCGTTAACAGCAATCAGCAGCTGCCTGATAAATACTTGGCTACCAAACTTTCCTAGAGACTGAATCATTTGCAGTGACATCAGGGAAATTCCTAACCATAATCAGTGAGATTTATTGATGCCACTAATGTGGTGATGTATGACCTTTTGGGAGAAGCCATTTGAAAAGTTGTATATGCAAGTGGGTGGATGGAGGGGAATAGAATGTTTGAATCAGTTTAAGGCTCTATAGGTGCTATTGTGCAGGATTTTGTATCCGCTGAACTGATTCTCAGTGCAGAGCCTGATACTGAGAGGGGCTTCAAAGAGTGTGTGTAGCTTGAAACTGTTCTGCATTTGATTTCTTTCTCTTGCTTCTTTACATTTTTAAGAACTCAGCCTGTCTGCAGAAACAGCACTCACTTTTTTCCCGGGGTGTGTAGAAGAGACACATTGTGCTCTCTCATATTAGTTCTTTTTGCTAATGCTTAATCTAAAATTTTAAAAAATGAATTTTAGAATGAAAGTATAGACAACACCCAGAGTAGTGTTCATGAGCCAACTGTTCACTCTTTTTTTCACAGCGGCTGTAGATTACTGGGTTATGGTGCAAGGGACGCCTCATGGCCCCTTTTCCCCTGTACACACAGCTTATATTGGTTGCAGAGGTGGGGGTGTAGAATCCCCTATGGTATCTCTACACTCTCTGACAGTGCTCCCTACACCGAGTGATATATTCAGGGGACGTGGGTTAGGGGACTTTGAATTGCTGAAGTGGCACAAAGCAGTTGGTGCATGAACAAGGATTGGTCACACTGTATTTTTCTTCTTGTGCATAGAAAGATAATAGTGAGCACCTGCAACTCCCACTGACATTGGAGAGTTGGCAGGGGGACAGGGTTTAGATGCTCTGCACATTTTAGGATCAGGCATTTAATTGTAAGTCACAACCCCATAAATCAAAAATCTATCCAAAATTAAAGTATAATGAAGATAGAAAATTTTTAACAAACATTTGAACCAGGAATGACTTCTTTTTGAATGAGGATAAGCTGCTAGTCTGCATGTTGCAGTTGTAGTGAAACTGTGGCTAAACAATGCAACATGATTTATATCCTCTTATTGGTGTATAAAAGGAATCACACTAATCAATTTAATTTTCCTGAGCATGGCAAGATCTTACCTTTTCTTTCTCTTTTAAATGAAAGTCTGATCTTAACCCATGTAAATCAGATGCCAAGCAATCTCATATCAAATCTCATGCCCCAAACGACCTTGATGTGTTTTATTTGTTCTGTTAAAGTATAAGAACGGATTTAATGCAAACTGTCTCAAACTGCATCAGAGCTATTAACTGTAAAGCTATAAGAACTGTTGCTTGCTAGAAATAGAAGTCTGCACTGTAGCACACATCTATGCATTTAAATGGAGTTGAAAGAAAATGTTGCCAGACACATTCTTCTTACCTATTAAAATTATTTTGTTGCTTCAGCTTGGTTATGAAGTATTGCTGAAAGTATGTGTTTCCGCAAAAGTCTTTCATTAGCTGTAGAAGATATTTTAATAATTTTTGGGGTTTTTTTCCAAAGTGACAAAAAATCAGAAGCATTTGAGTTACCACAATGCTCATTTAATCTTTATGAATTGACTTTTCAGTATCTGTTTTCTTCACTATTTCACATATGCCTCATGCTGAAAAGTCCTGTATCTCATTCCCCAGTACTTGCAACAATTTCAGCGTTTATTGAGTAAAGCATGCATTCTTTATTGGATCAGTTTAGTTAGGTTGTGTGAAATGGTCAACATCCATGTACTGAGGGAGCCAAGCAAGCCTTGGGGGCGTGGCGGGGAAGCTCTTCAAGTAGCAGTGCAGGATAAGAGACCCCTTGAGGTCTGGAACTTAGCACCTTGGGATGTATTGGTGTAGCTCACACTTGAGAACACGTGATGCTATAGAGAAGAGAAGCAAGACTGGTTGGTACTAGGCAATAGTAATCATCATAATAAAATAATAATACTTTGTGTTTATATAGCACACTTCATCCCAGAAGCTCCAAATGCTTTTCAAATGTGGGTAAGCTCGTCTTGACAATGTGCTAGACCAGTAATCTTAAGACAGGAATGGACTAGGTCACCTAATAGGTCTCTCTCATTTCTGATGTTATTATTATGAAATACTAAGTAAATCAAGGGCCACCATTACATTTCTGAGGGCTGAAAAAGGTAAACAGGCTGAGGTTTGCCATTGCTTAACTAAGGTTTCATATTGTGCTCCAGTGATTTGGAAACAGAGTTTACGGATCAACATATTCAGTTTGATTTGTGCATAAATCCAACAGCAGTAATCAGATGTTAACAAATGGATTGCATGTTTGCTCTGATCTATACGTTTGCTTATGTAACACAGAAAGATGAAGTTGTGATCCTTATTTACTTATCTAGGCAGATTTTTTTTCTCATTTAGCAGCTGAAAGTGCAGCACCTAGATCCATATTTAGGCTCCTAAATAAATTATCTGAATTTTAAAGCTGCTGAATATCTGCAGCTCCCATTGATTGAGATGACACACAAGTTGGAAGGTACTGGGATGAACCTAATTCTGGCCTCACACTGGTATAGATCAGGTGTAACTCATTGCAGTCAGTTGGCCAGATCTTCAGCTGCATTCTGTATTCTCCCATTGCTGAGGCAGTGGAAAGCAGCTGGAAAGCTGCTCTAAAAGGCCAGGTAAGGATTCTCCTGGCCTGAGGCAATCTCAGGCAGGTGAAATGCCACTCTCACTAGGGCTCAATGGTGTGCTGCTCTCTCAATGACAATCAGAGGATCCCTGTCATCTTTGCAAACAATAAGATGGACCTTTCTGTTATCGTTAAAGGCCGAGTTATTTTCACTCTTCTGCAGTAATTTGAAAGGATTTTGCCAGGAACTGAAAGGGGGCAATTCCAACCTAATGACAACTCGAGCACTCAGATGCAGATACAATGGGCAGAGAGAAATGGGCAGAGAGAAATGTTCAACAGGATGGAACATATCAATTCCATCCAAACTTTTGACAGAAACCAGGCAGGAAGGCAGGCTGGCCAGCCAGCTTACATATTTGTCTGCTTTCCTGCTTTCCAACCATCTGGCTGGCAATTGGGTGGAATCCCAGGATTCCTGAAATCCCCTGCTTCCTGCCTGCCTGGCTTCCCACTCAGCGGTCTTCCAGGGAGCCATGTATCCATAGGCTGACTAGCTAGCCAGTTGGCCAGCTCCCTGGGCTACTCTATTCCTCAGCTAGCTGGATTCCTGGGCTACCCAGTATTTCTGATACAAAATAGCTTGGAATTTCAATTCCGTGAAGAAATTCAGGTTTGGCTTTATGTCTTAATTTGGGATGAAAAATTTTCAGGAAACTCACAATTTTTGAGAAATTGAAATTATGCTTCCTCTCTAGCTCTATAATTATAGATCAAGAAAAATAGATCTTAATTGTGTCCTGAGGACTGGTAGTGAGGAAAACATTTATGTTTATCCTTAAAACTTAGGACATGTCAATAAAATTAACGAATTAGCCTAGCATGGCTGATATTGGAAATGTCATATGTCAGGTGTGCAGATTATGGGTGATCTTCACCCCTGTTATGTAACTCCTTTGCCCTACAACTTTTTTCATTGTGGAGGTAATAGCCAAATGTCATGATTGTTTCACTAGGATAAGACGTCTCCACTCCACAGGAAGCTGCACCAGCAAGTCCTGCTCTGAGGTGCAGCTATCTGGTCTCATTCTATGACATCAGTTCTGCTGGTGCTGGCCTGATCCTCACAGCTATGTCAGCTCTGCACCACCCCCACTTCACTGTCAGGTTACTGTGAAGTCAAATCTGTACCCAGAGCAAAATTGGATCCTTTGCCAGAGTCCATAAAATAGCATTCCTTGTGTCTCGGACACAACACTCTATATCCCTCTCGGTAAGCTTGAATCCCATTCCTAAACCAGGATCTACTACCTGTACAGTCCTGGTGACCCACTTACTCCAAGGCACATCTTGCACAATTCCTATTGCCTTTTATTAGTGTATTCTAATATAATTGGAACATAGATAAACGTAGATAAATTCCAGCTAAAGACTGTATGTGGAACTATGGCTAATCAATATTATAATTCATGTAAATTAAGCTGTCTAATGCTGGGCATTGCTCTTTTCCCCTATTGAGGGAGCAGAGAGTTCCACTCCTCTAAGACTTCTAGCTCTGGGAAGTATAGGAGCATACAGTGATATTCTGGCATATATCCTTATTCTTTAGTCAGAGAAATCTGTACATTAGCCGTGTTCCAGGGAGACTCATATATACTGTTGCCGGATTCTGGTCCTTTTTGCATTGCCTCCCTCCCTGGAGTTTTTGGCTGATGCAGTATTGGTCACGTCCATGGACATCTCTTTGAACTGTGCTCCACATGTGCTGGAGGAGTGCTGAGCACTTATACTTCAAGCATGAGTTACAGCCTTCTTTACAGTGCATTCGTTAGCAATCTGGGCCTCAGAGATAAATTGCAGAGCTGGACCAGGCATCATTAGGCATGATTACTATTAAGCTTACCAAGCTAACTTTCCAGCTTGTGTCCCTGTGAAGAGCCCAGCTGCCCTGTTGCCTTTCCTGTGCCATACATCTCCAATGAAGAAGGTACCAGCCCACACATTTGGTGCAGATTATCATGTTTCGGGACATGCATTGCACATCCTATATTTTTGGTTAGTTTCACTTTACACCACTGTGAACTGACTGGTGTATGATAAGGAAAAACAAAGCAGAACTAAACACTTTGGGCCAACTTTTCCAAAGCTTGTCTGCACAAAGCCTCATGGATGTATATCCTGGCATTCAAAGCAGAGTGGTATATGGGGGCTGTATTAGGGGAAGCTCTGGGCTGTTGCGTGGTATGTCCTCATGTGAGTATGTATTACTCAGTGTGGGAAACGTCTGCATAGTAATGAAGAGTTTTGGTAAGGTGAGAAAATGCTACTGATTGTAAAATGCCCAACAGCCCTGCTTTGCCCATTTGACTTTCTTTGATGGTCTCAGACACACTGCACAAACACACAGTGCACATTCCTCTTAGCTCCCAATGACTCTAGAGTCAGGTCTACACCACAGCCCTATAAAGGCATCATTACATCTTTCAGGGTATGAAAAATTCACTGTCGCTGCTGCAGTGCTGTTCATAAAGACAAGACAAGCCCTGGATAACTGCAGTTTCCTAATGAGTATCATTTAGTTTCTATTACATCTAATGTAATTGCATACAAATGCAGACTTTGAATAGACAATATAACCTGACAGTATAACAATCTGTACAATAATTCTTTTCGTGCCATATTTTTAAAATGTTAAAGAAAGAACAAAGAAACAAAAGAGCAATGTGACATTCTTCTCCTCTAAGTTTATTTTGTCTCATTAAGGTTTGCCACAGCTCTTGGGATGATTAAGAGTTTGTCACTTTTGCACCTCATTAGTTTGGTGATTCACAGTGAGGGGTGCAATATCTAATGACTAAAGCATAATTAATTAATTGAGGTCAAGCTCTGTTTATGTGTGTAAGGTTCACTGCATTGCTAGCTTAGCTGTCTGCCTGAATAGTGACATATCTGTTCTTTAGGATGTCATGCATGTTAAACATGGCAGGTGAGAAAGAAGGGCTTTTTAAAAAGTGCATTTGCCTTATAGTCCTTTGGACTATTCTAGCTACTGACAATGGCTTTGGAGCTTCTAAACGTGGACCAACTTCTGCAGTCCATCTGGCAAAACTCCCACGGATTTCCAAGGCAGTTCCATGGAAGTAAGGATTGCAGGGTTTGACTAAATGTTCTTTAGCATTTAGAACTTCAAACATGACACAGATTAAGTAAGTCATCTTCCCTACAGATAAGTAAATGTTACTTATCCCCATTTTATGGAGGGGAAGACTTTTGTGTGGGTATTTAAGTGCCTTGCCCATAGCACAGAGTGTGAGTAATTGTGGGAGGTAGGATTAGAACAGGAGACACAGCTGCTTCTCTTGGGCTCAGGCCACCAGACTACTTATTTCACACTATCATCACAGTGCAAAGAAAATTATGTGTATTATTTGGAAGAGATCACTGAGACTGTTTCAGAAATATTGTAAGCATGCTGTATGCCTGGATTGTGTCCTGCCTTTGTGTCTGCATCTTCATTAGGAAAAAAAGGTGTGTTCTAACACATGGTAACCGATCTGCTCTCTCTTGCTCCTAGTCTTCAAGCTATTGGATTTCTAGATGCACACTGATCCCTCCAACTGCAGCTGCTTCTGCTCCAGCTACTGAGCTATCCACCATTCCTGTTTCAGTGATACGCTTGGTCTGGATGGAATATAGTTGCTGCATCTGTCAACCTCTTTCCTGCTTCCCTCCAGGGCACTGGCTCCAAGACTTCCCCTGTGTGCTCGACTCTCAGACAGCTGACTGGAGGTTCTTTGCGAACTTGGACCATCGTTTCTTGCAGAGCTTTGGCGCGGAGCCTGGAGCTGGAGCGAGGAGTAGCTCTGGAGCAGTAGAGCTGCAGGTTTTTGCCTGGAGCTGGAGTGGAACCGGAGCACAGCTCCAAAGCCCTGGTTTCTTGACTGGTTGTTCAAATACAGGAAGTTTACTGTATTTTATTTTACTGTAGCTGTGATTTAGTTCTATCCGCAGGGCTGATCTGTCCTTCTCAGCATAACTCAATCACCTGATTGTAATTCAGCTGGTCATAATTCATTTTCCGCTTTCCCTCTTTCTGCTATTTCTCCCCATAAACAGACTATTGAGGTTTTTTCTTTTGTGCTTTTCGGTCTACAGGACATCTTTTTGCTGCTCTTGGCACTTATGCAATTCACACTGTTACAGATCCCACAAACTCTGCCACCATATATGTCAAATTTCAAGGCAACTGCATTTGTATTTCCCCTCAGTGATCCAGCAAGGGACACTCACTGACAGGCTTCCAGCTCCCCAACTGTTGCCTTGCTTGGGTGGAGACCTGTGATGCTCTCCCTTCTGACTGGGGTATTTCCAGGCTGCTCACGTCCCTGCCTTCACTGTGTTACTCCAGGCACAGACAGGTTACCCAAGCACACATGCTTGCTTTCTCCTCAGAGATGGTTAACAAGTGTAATTGCTACAGTTATAAGTAACACACAGCACTTCCTATGCAAGCCTATTTTAGTCTTAAGGTAAAAAGCATTACAGAGAAAACAAATTAACAACAGTAAAAGAACCTACACACGTGCTAATAAATTTACCAGACACCACCCCAAACTTAACATGGGTCTGGCAGGAGCAGCTTTTCGATATCCTAGCCTAGAAGCTTGTTGTGGTTACAAGTTCAAGAGAGCTTCAACTTAGAACAAAACACAGTCTTATGAGACCTCAGTAGGCCCAGTCCTTCCAATCCTATCCTAGGGATTGGGACCTCAATGGACTAGGGGTCCTGTCCATTTGCTGGGTGAGAAACAAGGTGCTGCGTCAGTTTAAACCCAGGCTATTTTTCCACAAATTTGTTCTTTGGCTGTTAGTCTCTGAAAAATCCAGTTTGAACTAGTATATGCATATGTCCCCAGGGGTGTCTTCAAAAGGCTGATAACCCATATAATAACATTATCGCCCCCCTCCTACTAGAGAAGGTACATATAATGCCACAATAACACATATGTAATTACATTTTTAATACGATGTACCCCAAAGGTATTAAATCTAATTCAATAACATGTAACTTAATTCAATAAAGTTTATCTTAATTTCAGAAAATGCGTTCAGGATATTACAGGATATTGTCGATCTGTCACACATATTTGCCATTAGAAAAATTGGGGAGCAAAGAGCTAGTGTGTGCTTTTCAGGGAAAAGAAGTTGAGAAATAACTGCCAGCATTTCCCTACAGAGGGATAAAAATTACCTGTTCTCTGTATTGTTGTCCATTCTACCTGTATTTTTAGAGGTGGGTGTTTGTTAGCAAATAGAGAGAAGATGTAAAGATTTTTTTTTCCTTTTCTTTTTAAAAGTAAGAAATCCCTCAGAAATGAGGAAAAAAAGTCTACAGATCGTGCCAAGCTCATATGGCAAGAGGACTACTCATGTGAGTAAGGTTTGCACAGACAATGATTGTTGCTTGAGCTGCTTTTAGACCATGAGGCGGTCAATTGCCAGTCTGTCACCATGTTGATGTTATTGGTGTTGCTGGTGTACGTAACAGGGGAGACTGATTTGCATGGGTGGCAGGTATAATAGGCTAGGGGAGGCTGGGCCATAGTGACCCCCTCCCCCTGCCCAAAGAGCTTGTGATTTAAGTGCCCAATCCAACTTCTGCAGAATAGAATTGGATTGGTCTCTAAAAACAGGTTAACTGTAACTCTATAAAACAAAGACAGAATGGACCATTAACTACAGCATATAGTTACTGTTACAAAGTGGGCTTCATTAAGGCATGAGAGTAGCATAGGAAGTTGTACCAACCACCAGAGGTGAAAGTGAGCCAGTATGACCAGCTTCCCCAGGCTGGTGATTTAAAGGGCATGGGGCTCCCTGCAGTGGCCAGAGCCCAGGGCCCTTTAAATCACCTCCCGAGCCCACCCTGGGGTAGTGGCGACAGGGCTCTGGTGTGAAGGGCCCGGAGGTCCACTGCAGTAGTGGCAGCCAGACCTGGAGCCCTTTAAATTGCCCCAGGGCTCCCAGCTGCCTTTGCAGCTGGTAGCTTCAGGCCTTTAAATCTTGATTTAAAGGCCCCGCATCTTCTGAGCAGGGGCATGGCATCAACCAGGAATCTGGCATACCAATAAGTCCTCTAACTTACTTTCACCCCTGCCAACCACAGATAGCATTGTACTTTCATTTGTACATAGGTCTAGCTGATCAGGAAGAGCTTTATTCAGATTCTGGATGGAAATCAGTCTAGTTCTTATAGGATAGCTGTGACAACATGAAGACACGGGGCCAATTTCAAGCCAATACAATTACCGTGCTAGGGTCTAGGACTAATTAATGGGGGATTAAAAACAGTGTAAGGCCAGGTCTACATTAAAGAAATTTGCACGTATGCAACTACATCAGTGTTGTTTGGGATGCATCAGTGTATCAAAGTAAGCTATAGCAGTGTAAACTTCACTTTGCACCAGCGATACACGTCTACATTATGGTTTTGCACTGCTATAACTATGCTGAGATAGTTTCACAGGTGTGAATTTCTTTACTGTATATCAGACCTAAGCTACCTTTATGATTAATGAGGAATCAAAAGGGTACAGCGACATGTAATTTGCAGAAATGTGAAATTCAGTGAGTGTGCCGGAATATAGCTAACTTACCCATAAGTATGTAAGATAAAGCACTCACATAAGACTGTCTCTCTCACTCTCTTGATATTTTTAGTAATTTGTAACTTTTTTTTTTGCAGGCAGTGACAATTGATGATATGTACACATGATATGATTCAGAATCAGAATTTACTTTTGAAGCTAAAAAGCTTTGAGTGTAAGGTATGTTTTCAGTTTCAGGATGAAACACGAGTGACAAAAAACATGTAGTTGTGCACAGAACTACAGGCACAACTAGTGAAACAAAACAAAGGTACAATCGGCCTGATGGAAAATGCAAAAAACTATCCCCTAAATTTACCAAATTTAAAATGGAAAAACGCAATTTGAACAAAAACCTGGCATGACTCACTGACCTGTAACACCCTTGATGCTTTATTTATATTTACCTTCATGCAGTACTAGAAATAGTAGAATGGGCAGCACTTAATACTTTTTGAAAATGTTATGATTGTGTTTCCATAGAAACAACATATTGCTAATGAGGAAAACTTTCTTGGGAATTTCATGTCTACCATATGTCCTTTCTGATAACGCCACTGTTTTTGTTGTATAATTCAATGACACCATTGTTGGGAATCAGCCTTAGAGTCCTAATGAAATGTGCGTATTCATTAGCATTTTATAGCTAATAGCTAATTCAGTACAGGGAACCAAGTTCCTGCTGTGTATCATTTACTTTATTACTGTGCTTAGCCTCAGATTATCCAGTGTGATTTGTGGAATTAAATCTGATTTTCTTGTTGCAGGTACTGTAGCTATAACTAAATGCAAAAGAAATGAAGGCTTCATTTAATTTAGCTTTAATGAATTAAACTAGAGCTAGAAGATTTACGTATTTGTATTCTTATTTTGCAACTGTAGTAATTATAATTGAAAAAGATCTTTCCTTATAGGTCAGGTTTTGTAAACCTTTGTTTTTGTTGTTCTCCTCTGGACTCTCTCCAATTTGTCCACATCTTTCCTCAAGTGTGGCGCTCAGAATTGGAAACAGGACTCCAACTGAGGCCACAACAATAACTAGTAGAGTGGGACAATTACTGCCCATATTTTATATACGACACTCTTGTTAATTCACAGAGAGTGATGTTAGCTTAATTTTTCAACTGCATCACATTATTGACTAGTATTCAGTTTACGATCCACTATATACCCAGATCCTTTTCAGCAGTACTACCACTTAACAAATTATTCCCCTTTTTGGAGTTGGGCATTTGATTTTTCCTTTTAAGTGAAGTACTTTGCACCTGTTTTTTATTGAATTTCATCTTGTTGAATTCAGATCAATTCTCCAATTTGTCAATGTCCTTTTAAATTCTAATCCTGTCCTGCAAAGTACTTGCAGCTCCTCCCAGCTTGGTGTTATCTGCAAAGTTAAATATTCAAGTAATTAATGAAAACATTGAATAGTACCAGATCCAGAACAGATCCTTGGGGGGACTCCACTAGGTACATCCTCTCAGTTTGACATCAAACCATTGATTACTACTCTTTGATTATGGTCTTTCAACCAATTGTGCACATATCTTATGGTAACTTACCTAGACCACATTTCCCTGGTTTGCTTTTGAGAATGTCATGTGAGACTGTGTCAACAGCCTTACTAAAATCAAGATATATCCTGTCTATTGCTTCCCCCCTACCACATCCAGAAGCCCAGGAACACTGTCAAAGAAGGAAATTAGATTGGGTTGTCATAATTTATTCCTGATTAATCCATGCTGACTATTCCTAATAACTTATTATTCTCTAGATACTTACAAATTGGTTGTTTAATAAATTGTTCCAGTATCTTTCCAGGTATAGAAGTTTGACTGACTGGTTATGTCACAGAGGTCACGGAAGTCACAGAATCTATGACTTCCACTGACCTCCGTGACATTTTCTTCTCCCGGGCTGGACCTCTCAGCCAGCTCCCCTCCCCCTACTCTCTGCAGCTCCCAGCCCCCACACTGGGCGGGGAAGCCTTTAGCTGTCCAGCCGGGAGTAGTGGGGACTCCCCGCAGCTGCCCAGACATGGTGGATAGGAATAAATATTCTTTAACATGTTCTTTCTCTGTTTTGGCTTGTGTTCCTTCCTTGTTCTGATTATTATGTTGACTATCTGGTCACCATTATCCTTTTTAATGAAGAATGAAGAAAAATAGGTATTGGACACCTGCCCCTCTTTGATGTCATAAGTTATTAGCTCTCCTTCCCTGCTAAGTAGAGGACCTACACTGTCTTTCACTTTTCTCTTGCTTAAAGTGTATTTAAAGAATATCTTCTTGTTGCCTTTTATGTCTCTTGCTAGATGTAACTAATTTTGTTCCTTAGCCTTTCTGATTTTGCCTCTACATGTTTGTTTTATTCTTTTACATTCCTCCAGGCAGGCAGCATACTCTCCAGGATACTACGTGAGTTCGGCAGATGGATGCTGCTGTTTCCCTCACAAGGGAGTCCCTGACTATTATCACCCTATGAGTCCTCCTCTTGGGTGTGGTGGCTGGGAGCCTATCAGCTTTGGGGGAAGGCGTCTCCTTCTCAGCCACCAGGGTCTGCTTCTGTGGCCAGTAGAGCACACTGATTCTTTACTGTCATGGACAGGGGACCTGGGTGGAGGATGCTGCTGTGTCATCTGTAGTTGACTAGCATTCTCCAGCCCAGATGCTTCTTCATGTGTCCTGTTGATGAAGTTCTTGTGCTTGCAGATTATGCAGATAAGCCACCTCCTCCTGCAGCTCTCAACCCTGCTTCTTGAGCAACTCCACCAACAGATGACACTTGCACCAGGTGGTATCCCATATCTGGCTTTCATGCCCTCTCTTTTTATGGGCCCTAAGGATGAGTGCTGGGGGAGGGGCAGAGGAGCAAGTGGGGTTGAGGTCTTGGGGGGAAGAAGGAATAGGAATGGGGCTTTGGGAGAAAGGGTGGTGTGGGGGCAGGGGCTCAGGGAGAAGGGGTGGCACTAGGGTGGGGGCTCAGAGAAAGAGGTGACACGGAGTGCAGGGGTTGCGGGGAATAGGCAGCGTGGGGGGAATGGTTCTGGTGCTGGTGTCCCCCCACATGCTTTTAGGAAGCTTTCACCACTCCTAGCTGGGGGGAGACAGGCCTTATTCTCAGCAAGTCAAGACCAGGGCCTGGGTAGAAGCCTCCAGGGTCAGGACGCCCCTGTCTGCCTAAGGGCCCCACAGGTACAGGTAGAGGAAGACCTAGCGGTGGTGCTGGCAACACACCATTTTTCCCCCATTGCAGGTTCTTCCTTGTAGAATATCTGCAAGGTAAAGAAAGGAAAGGAAAAGAAAACAACACAGATCCCTACTTCCCTGCCGTCTTCTGCTGGCAAACTCCCCCAGCTGCCTTTGTCGTACCAGATGGTGGGAGCCTGAGTACTTTTTAAAGCCTGGGCCCCACACCTGTGGAATGGGTGACCATCATCTTTGGCTGATGTAAATTGTCATAGCTGCATTGAAGTCAATGGAACAGTGTTGATTCACACCAGGTGGGGTCTGACCTTATTGTTTCAAATAACAATTTTTCTATCATTAGTTTTCTTAATGCCTACTTGCATGTGTGTTTAAATATTGAACCAGTCTTACCTTTCCAAGTGCCCAAGCCTCACAGAATAAATAGGTTTAAGGGATACGATCATGTAGTTTGAACACTCTCATTCCCCAAACTTGATCTTTCTAGTGTGATTTTCCAAGATATGTGAAAAAAGGAACAAACCAACCAAAAAAAAAATCACATAAAATATTGTAAACTGGATTTTCAAAATGATTCTAAGGAGTTATGATTAGCACAGGTAAGACTTCGAACAAATCCAGTCACATAGAAATCATGAGAAAAGTGAGATAAGTATCGAGTGAATTTGATATCCGCACGCTGACAAATTAATACAAATATTGATTGTGAATGCCAAAAGGTGCATCAGTGTAACAGAGGGTGGGCATCAGATTTCACTGGGGATGCTGTGATAGGTAATAAGCCTCTGTGTTTTGTTTAATACCATCCAAATGAAAATGCCATGAGTTGGCAAACCATAAGAGCATTAATAGCTCACAGAGGGAATAGCTCCAGTACATTTAGCAGAGGTAGACAGATTACTCTTAGAATGAAGCCTTGTTAATTTAGGTCCTATGAGGCCAAAATTAATCAGATCCCAAATTAATGAAGTCTTGTGAACTCCAGGAAAGACACTGTGTCACATTCTGATCTCATTTACATCAGTATACATCAGAAGTATCTCTGATGCAGTTAATGGAAATAAGAATCTGGCCCACAAACGTCCTAACTGTGTAATTACAACTGCGTCGTGTTGGTTAAAAAAAATCAGTCTATCCTGGTATACAATATTTTATTTTCACAGCTGTTGCCCTGGGTTTTCCCAACTATTTGTGTACCTGTAGAAATGTAAAACTGGAAGTAGAATGTACAGCAAGCACAATTTGAGAAAGCAACGGATAGTTGACATATTTTGTTCTGTGCTAGCATGAAAAAACATATATCAATCTGTAAATGTAAAAATTGTGAAATAAATTGCACTTAGACACAAACTTCTGTTCTTTACCAAGACTAAAAATTCTGAGTTCCTGTCACATCATTCAGACAGTCTGGTAGTGACTAAAAAGCTATGTAACACTCACAGTTTGCTCATATGCCAGTGTAACTCTGTAGTAACTCCATTTACTTAAGTGGAGTCACTTCATATTTACAGCAAGGTAAATGACCACAGAATTCTGAGCAGCATTTGCCTGTTTTGCTACAGTTGTGAAATTTTTCTCTGCTCTGTTGCATCTTGGGTAGTCATGGAAACCTGTGCAAAGGAAGTGGAAAACTTTATCTAGTCTGAATAGTAGCATTTTATATCCCATTCATACAAATTTCACTGGGGGGAGGGGTTGGTATGCCCTAGCTGTGGAAGCTCCTTTGCAACTCACAGTACTGGAGTGGCAAATGTGTGAGTTTTCATCGGTCTCTGGCTTGCCTCTCTTCGAAAATACCTGCTGTGGTGTTTCAAAAGGGCCAGCATCTCCTGCTTTTGGGTGGGACTCAAACCTTCCCAAATCTCAATGCTCTCCAAAGGAGTCTCTTCCTTATTGTCCCTGACCTTCAGTCTCAAACCAAAGACAACACCTGTAACCAATCATGTGTTAAACTAACTAAAGATTGATTAATTAAGAAAAAGTAATGTTATTTACAAAGTTGAAGCAGGTAAACAAGCACACACAAATGAGCTGCAGTTTTAGGTTCTAAAGATAATAGAAGTGTATATAATAAGCAAGGTCTGTATGTCCATTAGGGCTAACCCAGCTGATGATCTCTTGTTTGTGCATAGAAGTCTTTGCTCCACAGAGTTAAAGCAGCATAAAAATGTAGTTTTTTTTTCTTGTCAGGGATTTTTATTTCCTTCCCCCAGAGTTCAAGCTGCTGGGACAAATCCCCTCGCACGTCTCTTCTTCATAGGGGGCTGGGATGGGGGAGGGGAAGCCATCAAAAAAGTCTTTTGTTCTCTGACGTTCCACAATGTCTCATCTGGTTTCAGTGGGCCTTCTTGTGGGCAGGGCCTAACACCTTTTGTGGTAAAGTAGTATTTCCTACTTGATAATGCTGCGCTCCTGACTGTGGGGTTTACAGTTTCAGAGCAAACACTTTTACAATCATTAAGCAAACACGTATTAACTTATAACATTACTTATTTTACAAGTGTGAGTAATTCATGCAGCAAACTACAAAAGCATTTCATACAGTCTAAACACTAAACATATTTTCAAAAACCTAAATACTAACCCACAGGTGAGCCAGACTGGTTTTCAGATATGCATTTGTCAGTGTTTAGTTGAGGCTTAGGGGTCTTGGCATGTGCTGGCACCTGGTCTGCCAGTGTCACAATTTACACCTGTGCAAAGGAGGTATAAAGCTTTATCTACTTAGAATAGTAGTATTTTATAATCTTTACATAAATGTTAATGACTGTACAAAGTACAAGCCATTGAAGAACTTAGTCTAAAATAAAAAGGTTAAATCACACAAAGGAAAGTTGGCCACAGCTGATGCTATGGGTCTCATTTTAAGACATTCTGCATTTTCTCTCTCTCAGTTCATTAGTCCTGGTGGTATATTCATCAGAAGAACAACTCTTAAAGTACAGTTGAGAGTTATTGCTACTTGGCAACTCAAGAAACTACTGTCATTTTACACTGGTGTAATTCCATTAACTTTATGGAATTACTCTTGATTTGTGGCAGTGTAAGTGAGAGGGAAATTAGACCATTAGCTTTCAGCTACTGAAAGATGGGTCACCTGTCTTCCCAACAGCAAAGTTACATCCCCAGCTATTGACTATTTTCCCACCACAATTGCTTGGGTGTATTTTTTTCCTGCTATTTAATATTGGCCAAAGGCAGATGGAGTTCTTGCCTAACTGCAAGTAGCTGCTGAAACTCTGAATATGCAATGCTGAAAAATCCTACAGTGCAGCACTGAAATTAGAGACTTAGTACACTCCACATGGAGCGCTGAGGCAGCCAGAGGGGGGGAGCTGTGGGAGGGGCAGCGGCAGCTCACACTCCCAGGAGCCGCAGAACCCGAGCACAGTGAGGAGGGTGCCGGGGGGTTGTGCCTGCCGCCGGTCTGGGGTCCCAGCCGCCGGCTCCGCTCAGCCTCTGCTGGTCTGGGGTTCCGTTCACGCAGCTGGCAGTGCACTGAGTGAGGCCAGTGGCCGAGACCCCAGCTGGCAGCCACATGCCAGGCAAAATCGGCTCATGTGCCAAAGGTGGCACACGTGCCATAGATTGCTGACTCCTGATGTAACCCAACAAAACATCATGGGACTGAATCGGTGAACAATGGCCTAATGTTAACATCTCTGACCCCATCTCCTTTCACTCCCCCTACCAAGTGGGAATGACTAGAGATAACTGGGGATGTCTCCTGCACAGTTTGGGGGGTAGGGTCTTAGGGGGCCACAGGCTCATCGTTCCCCTTCTGGACAGGCAGAGGGTACCCCTGTGAGGAATTTAAGGGGTCGGTGTCCTTGAAGACCTGCAGGGTCCTCCTGGTCACTTGGGGGGAAGGAGGGGTAGGGGCCTTTGCCACAACAGCACACTGATTGGGAACAAGAAGAGGAGGAGTTGTCAGTGCATGGAGAGGTGCAGTGGCCATTGCAGCAGCTGCACTCACTCAGCCCTAGTTCTATCAGCTTCTCCATCAGGGAATGCTCCTGTTCCCTATGATTGCTACTGTGAAAGTAGAATGAATTATATTGTGAAAATAGAAAGGATTAAAGAAATGTTGTCTGTATCTTTAAGCAAAGATGTTGGAATGTTGCAACCAGGTGTCAGGAATACAGACATTAACATAGAACAATTGCACCGTTTAAGGGCAACTGGTGAAGCATTAGCCTTAGATGGATAACAGTTAGTAAGGAAATAGGATATGCATGCTGTGCCCCAGGTGAATTTTACTGTTTTGCTTTCTTTGTCCCTTTGTCTAATTCCCGCTCTTTTATCTGTATAAATAAGACTGTTTGGGCCTTGCATGGCCACTCACATATTCTGAATGTTATTGGCGGAGCGCTGTGCTAATAAAATAGAGTGGTCTGACAAATTGTGAGTCCTGATTCTAACTTTGACAATTTGGAGGTTCCACCGAGATGGCAACCATCTTCACTGGGGCTGTGTGATTCCTGACTGTTTTTGTAGGATGACCGTGGCAGCCGGCACCTGGGCGTTTGGCCCAAGCGATCCCCCACTAGAGCGGAAAGGCGCACAGCCACAGTGAGGTCTACGCCATCGAACCTGTTGGTTCCCACTCTGTTCTGGTAGGGATCCCGGGATCTGACATCAGGAATCTGGTCAGGTAATTATTTCTGTGTTTTGTCCGGACTGAGGACTGTCCTGTCCCTGTGTCTATCTGTCCTCTTGTGGAGTGTTTGAGTCTGGGTGCCGTCTCTGTCTGGGGATCGGCCAACCAAGGGGTTCCTGTCCCCGCGGTCTGAGTGAGTGAAATCTGCACAATTGCAGCCGCACCACACCTTGGGTAAAACCCTTAGTGTGAAAGCAAGGGCAATTGAGGCAGTAGCCTGTGGGCTCCTTTTGTGTGTTGCAGCAGGCATCGCTCTGACGAACCTGAATTTCCTTCTTGTGTGATTGGTGTGTGAAAGTCCTCCTGTACTGGTAACCAGACGTCTAAATCGGGACAGTTCCCTAAATGAACGCCGGCTCATTTTATGTATTTAGGATGGGTCCAGACTCCTGTAAATTTCTGGGAAAATGGTCTAGGCTAACTCAGGGGGATCCCAAAACTCAGTGGCCACTGTTAAAATCTTGGAACAAAGACTGAGTGGATGTCTTAAAAGACAAACTCGGCCAACCTAAAACTAAATTGGCTAAAGGAGAGGTTAATTGTTTCATGCAGTGGTGGGAAGAGGCAAATCATAGGTGGACAAAATCAAAACTGGCCTCTCTCACTTATTCAAATAATAAGTTAAAAGCTTTATTAAAAGCCTCCTCTCCCACCACTAGACCGAGCGCTCCCCTTTACCCCGTTCTCCAAACCCCGGATCGATCCAAACCCCTTCATACTCCCATCTCATTGTAAAAAGGACAAAAAGTCCCTTGTTCTGTTCCCCTTTGTTGTCTGCCTCAGAAACTGATTCTTTATAGTGTCCCACTACCAATTCAGCAAGGCTGGGGGCGGGGGGAGCTCCTCAACTAGCCCCCACCCTTCCTGGTCCCTTTCCTTGAACATTTCTTTCAAAATTGTGAAATGACCACAATATCACTCACAAATGGTTTAAAAAAAAAAAGCAGGATAACTGACCCCCTGGGACTATAAGATTCTGTTTTCCCATATGCATTACAAATTGGGCCCTCTCTAACTCTTTGTTTTAAGATTTAGGTAGTAAGAGACAGGATTCTCTATTGTGTCTGTGCTAAGTAAATTAGAGAAACATTGAAGGCCTGGGTCTCAATGTAAATTGTCTTAGTTATCAATTGTAAAACTTAGCAAGGTTTAATTTGCAATGCTTTTTTTTTGTTCTATATAAAATACTACTGTTTGTATTCTCAATCTGTTTGTGTGAATGAGGAATGTATGCATCAGGAAAAGACAAGGTGTGAAGGCCATTGTTACAGCCAGAGTCAAGGAACAGCTGTTAAACTGTCTGAGTGGATACATGCTTCGCAGTGTAAGAATGCACCACCCCCAGTGAACCAACCACCACCTCAGGACCACGCAGAGTCAATTTTTTTTGACTCCAGAAGAAGACGTAGAGGAACAGCCTGCAATAACTTACAGTCTACACTCTTGTAAGGGTTGCCAGAAGCAGATGACTACATAAAGCAAGGCCCAAGAAGAAGCAGTAGTGAGCTTAGCGCCTGCTGCCTGGTGGACATAAAACTGTGACTGCAGTTCCCTCAGTTGAGGTTGTCAGAACCAGAAGGGCCCTGCCTCCAACATGCGCCTCTGGTGGTGCCTGTTCTTCGGCTGCTGGTATCTTAAGGTCTGGGGAGACCACAATGACAATTCTTTTATCCAGCAGCAAGTGTGGATAGCTCAGACCCTTATTATTTCTAAATGCTGGGTCTGCAGCCACATCCCAGCCCACTCTCAAACTGGTGTTCCTGTCCTGGCTATCCCACTCAATTCCCCAGCTCTCACTGGAGGACCTTCTCCGTTTAACACAATATGGAACAGTCATGACACCTGGAAGAGGCTATTGGCAGTTCCTTTATCCCACTTGGGGGAGCAATACATCAGGCAAAAAAAAGGCTCCTAAGTAGTTAAATAATGGCAAATAAAACCAGAGAAAATTTAAGAGCCCTGGCCAAAGAAACAGGGGCGATCGGACACGTGGCCCTCCAGAACCGTCAGACATTGGACATAGTGCTGGCGGCCAAAGGAGGGACCTGTGCTCTCACTGGAAAACAATGTTGTATGTTTATACAATACCAATGAGGTAATAGATCGCTATAGCCACTTAGAACAAATCGCATATCTTCCTCATGAAGAGCTGAGTTCTTTATGGAAGTGGCTAAGTAACCTGTTCAATTTCTCTGGCATAGGAAACTGGTTGTTTCAGGGAGCCCTAACTATCCTGTTTGGAATCTTAGTGATTTTTGTATGCTTTCAGTTAATCTCCTGTTGTATCCAGAACTGTGTCACCCAGATGGCTGCCCCAAAACAGAGAGTGCTAATATGATGATTTTGAATATCACTGATGAACAAAGAGATAAGGAACGGTTAATTTGTGGAACCCAGTAATTGTTGGTCATGGCGTGCGCTTGACCAAAAGGAGGGATTGTGAAAGTAGAATGAATTATATTGTGAAAATAGAAAGGATTAAAGAAATGTTGTCTGTATCTTTAAGCAAAGATGTTGGAATGTTGCAACCAGGTGTCAGGAATACAGACATTAACATAGAACAATTGCACCGTTTAAGGGCAACTGGTGAAGCATTAGCCTTAGATCGATAACAGTTAGTAAGGAAATAGGATATGCATGCTGTGCCCCAGGTGAATTTTACTGTTTTGGTATCTTTGTCCCTTTGTCTAATTCCCGCTCTTTTATCTGTATAAATAAGACTGTTTGAGCCTTGCATGGGCGCTCACATATTCTGAATGTTATTGGCAGAGCGCTGTGCTAATAAAATAGAGTGGTCTGACAAATTGTGAGTCCTGATTCTAACTTTGACACTACTCCATGAAACAGTTCCTCCATGCCTCTTCCTACTGAAGATCCTAATCCTCCCACCCTCTGAGAAACTCAAACTGCTCCTGGTTCCTCCTGACCACACCCAGGAGCAGATCTTCATAATTAGCCATTTTGATAGGTGATTAATGGCAATTTCTGCCCTCAGTGGCACTGATAGAACTCCACAGACTTCCATGGGGTTACACAAGTGTAAAGGGGGTGAGTGTGGGAGCAGAATCTAGTCCTGAAACTATGTGAAAAGGGACAATATTCTAGTAGACATATGTGAAATAGTGTTGTATAAGGGCGTGAGCCCTTTGAACTTTATTTGTAATGTTTATTCATGGTGCCAGATAGACAGCAGTGAAAAATGATGCAAACTATTTATCCACAGAAGTGTCAAAGCAGGAGTAAAACCTTCCTACAGTTCTCTACCTAAATGCTGATCAGAAGCAACCACTTCTAGAAAGGAGAAGGAACTTTCTTGCTTGTTAGATTCTTCTAACAGATTGAATTGTCACCAGTTTACACCAATGAAGATCTGGCCTATTGTCTTTAGTCACAGATTTAAAAGTAGGCATGTTCAACTACTTTTATCTAATTTCACACTTACTCACACAAGGTTCAACCGCAGAATGTTGTTATTGTTGGGTTCACTGTTCCTTTGGGAGAACAAACAAACAAACAAACAAACAAACACACACACACACACACACACACACACACACACACACACACACACACACACACACAACAATGCAGAAACTAAAAAAAAAACCCCACTCACAGAACTGTGGGAGGTAGAATGAAAACCACAAAAAGGAGCATTAAAAAAAAGTAGAGAAAGGGAGAGAGAAAAAAATCAAATAAAAACATCTCACGTATGTGTGGCCGAAAAGAGTTCAGTATCCAGCTCCCATTGTGACATTTAGGGCTGATTTTTCAAAAAAAGTCAGCAGCTAATGAATAATTCTTAAAAAGATAAAATAAAGTCAATTGAATAAAACACAAACTTGTGTCTGCCTAGCTTTTGCAGTCTGTTCTTCTGTCCCTAACACTAGCACATAGTGAAGACGTCTCCTTAGTTAAATTAAATAATTAAAAAATAACATGCACTACATCTGGAGAAAAACATGGGTTGAAAAATGTCACTGAATTGAATGAAGCTAGGTTTGAAACACAAAAGTAATTAGCAAAACCTTGAACTTCAGGAATCTCAACCTTGCCTGTTTCAAATACCTGTACATTCCATTTGGGCCTCTATAGGTTATGAGATAAGAGTGATGGCACACTGAGTACCCACCTAAACATCAAAAGAGAGCATTCAGCATCTGATAACATCTGCTGCATTTGGAGCTGGAACAGTTTCTTTCCTCTAATGCTAGTCCTATGAAAAACTGGCCCTTTTATCGGTGCTGAATCCTATCGGGGATGCTGATCCTAGCAAACATGTATTTCTGGGAATATTGGCATGCCAGACTGATATGTGATGAGTAGCTATTAGCGGTTGTCGTAACTATAAAGGGAAGGGTAACAACGCTCCTGTATACAATACTATAAAATCCTTCCTGGCCAGAGGCACCAAAATCCTTTTACCTGTAAAGGGTTAAGAAGCTCAGGTAACCTGGCTGACACCTGACAGAAAGGACCTATAAGGGGACAAGATACTTTCAAATCTTTTGGGGGTGGGAGAAGAGAGGCTTTTTTTTTGTGCTCTTTTTTGGTGGTAGTGTTTGCTCTTGGGGCTCAGAGGGACCAGACATCAATCCATGTTCCCCAAATCTTTCTGAACAAGTCTCTCATATTTCAGACTTGTAAGTAACAGCCAGGCAAGACGTATTAGTTTATCTTTGTTTTCTCAACTTGAGAAAGATCCCTTTGCTAGAGGGAAGTTTAGCCCTGTTTTGTTGTAACTTTGAAACTAAGGCTAGAGGGGGTTCCTCTGGACTCTTTGAATCTGATTACCCTGTAAAGTTATTTTTTTTCATGCTGATTTTACAGAGATGATTTTTACATTTTCTTTTTAATAAAATCCTTCTTTTAAGAACCTGACCAATTTTTCCATTGTCCAAAGACCCAAGGGGTTGGATCTTTGATCACTTTGTAACAAATCGGTTAGTATATTATTCTCAAGCCTCCCTAGGAAAGGGGGTGTAAGGGCTTGGGGTGATATTTTGGGGGAAGAGGAACTCCAAGTGGTCCTTTTCCTGTTTCTTGTAAAATCACTTGGTGGTGGCAGCATACCAGGTTTTAACCTAAGCTGGTAGAAATAAGCTTAGGGGGCTTTCATGCAGGTCCCCACAGCTGTACCTTAGAGTTCAGAGTGGGGAAGGAACCCTGACAGTGGTTTTTCCCTGTTTCCTTGCTACTGTGCACTGTGTATCAGGGAATGAATCTGGCTCCAATCATGCAAATACCTTCCTTTCCAGAAGTCCTAAAGTTCATCTTTTACACAAGGAAGCTGATGGTTTTGTTTAAAATACAAGCAACTGGGTGAAAGCCAGATTTTTAAAACTCTGATATTAATCAACATTTTGGTATCAAAAGTTATCTCATTTTTTGCCAACTTCTTGCTTTGAGGAAGCTGCTTTTTTATCTAAACCTGTAACCATATTTATAGATAATCTTTAATAACCTCCCATCGTTAAAAGAACAATTCAGGCAAGAGAGATTTCTAACTACAATCTGGGAATTTTAAGAGTTCCCATTTTCAATTAACTTATCTTCTGATTTGTTCACAAGCTAATCAGCTCTGGATGATCAATGAATCCTCCTTCCATGTAAACACTTCAGACCAGGGAATTGGTTAATGCCGTAAGATAGTGCTATCAGAGGTGGCGGTTGATACATCTACTATTTCAGTCATTAATTACAAATCAATTTAAAATTAAATGCCATATGGAAGGAGTTAGGGAGTGTTTTTTTCCCCCTTTAACATTGATTTTGGGCAGGAAAAAAAAAGTGTGGTGTGGAAAGTTTGGGATTTTACCCTGACAGACAAAGGAAACTAATCTGTCTCATCACATAGCCTTTTCTATTCACTTAAGAATGCAGATCACAGATTAATCAATTCTTCTCTTTCACTCTTCATAGCATTTCACTGTCTGTCATTCAAACTTTTGAAATTAATTCCCATGGCCTCAACTGAACATATTTAATCTTCATAATTGATGCTCTTTGCATATTTCCTTCCTCCTCAAGATTGTTTAAGGTAAGCGCATTTGGCAAGGAATACTGTCAGAAATGAGGAGAAATTTTAATTAGCTGATATGCAGTAGGTTTTTATCCCTCCATATTTTCCCCAATTTAAAAACATTCAGTTAGTAGAATGCTGTTGAAAGTGATTTAGGGTGACCAGATGTCCTGATTTTATAGGGATAGTCCCAATTTTTGGGTCTTTTTCTTATATAGGCTCCTATTACCCCCCCACACCCTGTCCCGATTTTTCACATTTGTTGTCTGGTCACCCTAAAGTGATCACTTTGCAGACTTGTGGAAGAAAACAAAGTCTTTACTCTCAGGCTGGTTGCAACAAATCAGAGACAGTTTATTTTCCTGACACTTGCAAAGGGAGAGTACACCTGGACAGGGATTACCCCATCCCAGGCAGGTCTCCATTAGATAAACAATTAAGGCAAGCATGTGTACCTTGTATTACAGACAATAATGATCAACAGCCACATCTTGTTTATACATATTCCTTCTGATATCTTACTTTTCTCAGCAGTTCCTGCTACAGTCTGTATTCCATTCTTATCTAACACAAGGTTGGAAAACAGTATCTCTTACAGGTTTTTGTTCTTCTTGCTTTCCACTTGCCCAGGCCCTGCCTGAAATCTCACATTATTAGAGTTAGTGTTAGCCTAACTTCTTCTTTATTCCTAAAAGTTAATATATTTGCATTCAAATTCCCTTTAGCCTTTTGTCTGCTTCCACAGACTGAAGTTCCATCAAACAATACCCATGTTTGTGCTACCTTCCTTTTGTGCCCCATCCAATACAGGATTCTTTTGTATAATCACATCCCCTGGCAATGTACCTCATTACATTATAAAGAAGAGTTATACTGGTGGCCATATAGTCAAATTGAGTAGATGAAGTATAAAATCATAGAAGTTAAGAAAGAACAGACCTATGCAACTGGTTGTCTGGTTGTTTCTCAAATGTTTTCATAGTATGGACCATGGGCCAGACTTACATAGCTATTAAAAAAGCTATTGAAAGTCAATGGAAGTTAGGCACCTAACTCACTTAGGTGAATCTGTAAATCTCACTAGGCTTCTGATTAGTGCCTTTGTAAATCTGGCCCCACATTGTAACAGAGAGATTGTCCTGTAGACACTTCCTCTGTCATTTGTAATCATGTGGACAATCTCTTCTTCCATTGACTTTCACACAGGTCTACTCTCCCTCTCATTCACAATCACTGACCATCCCTGTGGCAAGGACAGGCAATAGCTTATATAGATCATCATCATGAGAGGAACGTACTTCTGTATCTTTACCTACCTTTAATATAAGGCTAACAGTTTCACATTTAGGTTCCTAAAATTCAGAAAATAAATCCATAATTAGATGCTAAGATAAGCAGGCTGTTTTTTCCAAAGCGTGGAGTATCATAGATCCATAGGATTGGTGCTATGGCCCCAGTCTCCCCCCTATGGAACAGTCTCTAGGACAGTGGTTTTCAACATGTTTACCATTGTGGGCCACGTATATGGCTCTCTGTATGTTACCTGGGCCACACCTACACTATGTATATACTACTTGTACATCTACCCAAAAAAAAAAAAAAAAAGAAAGAAAGGAAGTTTAGTATGTGTTATATGACAGGAATACGATTCAAATCAATATAGTACCTTTCATTTCAACACTGGTAAATGTCTATCAAGAGCTTTCTAAATTAGCAAAATAAGTCAAAACATTTACTGCCAAAATTAATTAATTTACTGTAAGGGTAGCATGGCATGGCGTATTGCCACCCTCACTTCTACACTACTGATGGCAGAGCGGCTGGGCTGAGTGCCTGGAGAGTGTGGCTGCGGAGCCTGTCTGCAAAGATGATTCCCCAGGGACTGCCTCCCATGCACCCAGAAACCCTACCCAGGGACTGCCTGCAAACTCCTCCCTGGACTGCCTGCAAAATCCTCCCCGGACTGCCCCCCAGCCAGAGACTGGCCCCCCATGTACACAGACCACCCCAACCAAGGCCTGCCCCTCAACCCATCTCCAGACTGTCCTCCCATCAACCACACTACCTGAAACTGCCCCTCTTCGCACCACTGGGCTGGAAAACATGCCTGCCTTGAAGAGCCAGGGTGCCCCGTACAGAGCAGAATGCACCCCCGCCCCCAGGAACTACCCCCCCCGAACTGCCCCCTCCAGCATCCAGTCCCCTACCTATGGACTACCCCTGTCAGAGAATGCCCCCAGCCACCAGTCCCCCCCCATGCATCAGCTGCACCCTCCTCTCCACAGTCCTAATCATCTGCACCTTCCCTCCTTGTGCCTGCTGGTCTCCTACCTCAGCTGCACACAGCTCAGCTGTCCTAATGCCAGGGAGCCTTCTCCAGCTGGGGTCACTGGATCCATGATCCTGCAGGGGGGGGGGGGGCGGAGGCACAGAGCACCCTTGCCTCTTGCAGATTTGCTGGGCCTGATCCTGCTGGGGGAAGGCTGACGCTGTTGGGCCTGATCCTGTGCCACCCCATTTTTGCACATTCCCCTGGCTGGCTCTGTACCTGGAGCAAGTGCCCCTCCTGCCCTGCCCTAGTTATGACTCGGAAGGTGTCACATGACCAGCATCTATGTGCTGACCGGGCACAAGCAGCCTGTAGGTTGAGAACCACTGCTCTAGGAAGAGCCCCTTCGGTGTGCCAGAGCCCTCCATGTGTCTCATGCTCAGCGGCAGCTCCAGGCATCAGCGCTTCAAGCGCGTGCCTGGGGCAGCAAGCCGCGGGGGCGCCCTGCCAGTCCCTGTGAGGGTGGCAGTCAGGCAGCCTGCTTGCGGGAGGTCCGCCAGTCCTGTGGATTCAGCAATGGGTATGCCGAAGCCACGGGACCGGTGGACCTCCCACAGGCATGCTGCCGAAGGCTGCCTGACTGCCATGCTTGGGGCAGCAAAAAAGCTATAGCCACCCCTGCTCATGCTTCCTCTAAAGTAAGTCATGTTGTTTCACTGCCTCCTCAGAATGGATCTCTGGGCCTTCAATACTCTTGCTTCATACCATGAGCTCCATTCAGTGAGTCTAACTGATAGTGTTAGATTTATTAGTCAACTAGAACACAGCACAGGAAGCCCTAATGTTAGCACAGAGAACTGAAGGGGAAAGTATAGCCCATTCTGCTTAGCACAGAGCCCTGCCAAACAGTAGCGAACCCCTTGGTTCAAGTTTTGTCTCCCCGCCTGGCCTCCTTCATTAGACTCCAAGTGGGAGCCCCTCCTCTTTCCAGCAGCCAGCTCTTATCCCCCACCTCATACCCCTCCAGTCCTTTGAGCTCAAGCTGGGGATTGTTCAATGTCCTGGCAATTGCATTTGCCATTGTCTTATGGTCTGCTGATATGGAGACTAAGGCCATGGCTACACTAGAGAGTTGCAGCGCTGGTGAGGGGGTTACAGTGCTGCAACTTAGGATGTGGCCACACTTGCAAAGCACGGCCAGCGCTGCAACTCCCTGGTTGCAGTGCTGGCTGTACACCCGGTCGAGCCTCAGGTGTAGCGATTCCAGCGCTGGTGATCCAGCGCTGGTCAGCAAGTGTGGACGCCCACCAGCGCTTTTATTGACCTCCGGGATATAAAGAGGTATCGCAGAATTCCTGTCCACAACAAACCGGAAGAAAGGGAGAGCTCGGAGTTCAGCCAAACTGCTTATTTAAAAAACAAACACAGCTCCTGTTTGCTGAGCGAGCGGAGGCAGGCAGGAGAATTACTTTGGAATGTTCACAGCTGTTTGCTTGAAGAGAGAAACAGCACTCTCACACGGCAGAGGGGGAGGGGGAAGTCCGTGTTGAGCAGTTGCTTATCTAGTCTGACGGGTATTTAGCAGTACATAATTTGCATTTAGTGAATGAGAGAGGAGTGGGGGAAGGGAGTTAGAACTTTTAAAATGATTGAAGGTAGGCACTGTGTATCTTCCAGTCCTTAGAACTTGCAAGGCAGGGAGCTGAGAACAGGGTCAACTCCAAAAATCCATTCTTTCTGTCTCCTCCACGCTCCCTGTCACATTCCACCCCACCCCCCTCTTTTGAAAAGCACGTTGCAGCCACTTGAATGCTGGGATAGCTGCCCACAATGCACCACTCCCAACAGCGCTGCAAGTGCTGCAAATGTGGCCACACTGCAGCGCTGGCCCTACACAGCTGTACGAACACAGCTGTAACTACCAGCGCTGCAAAACTGTAAGTGTAGACATGGCCTAAGGCTAAAACAGCTAGGTGACACCCACACCTATGTCTCTCAGCCTGCCCAGAACGAAAACAGTCCCCTTCCACTTATTGGGTAACAATGCAGCACATAGGGGAAACTGAGGCATAACCAGGACTCAGAGTATTTCCACTTAAGCACCCACAACTTGCAGTGAAATAAAATGGCTTTTGGAAGAAGAAGATGACATCACAGTGAGTCACATCCTCACCGAATGTAACTCACAGTAGCTCCATTGAAGGCAGCCTAAAAATCCTTGGTGCTATACAGATTTATACAAATTGAAGCTCTGATGCAATGTCTATTTTTGCCCTTCAGTCAGTCTTCTCACTTATTCTTCTCGCCAATCAGTATAGGAGTGTTCTTTACAATAGAGTGTATAGTACTCTGGCCTTGCAGTTTTAAGTGTCAGCTTAATAATCCTCACAGTTAGACCATTTAGCTGTATGTTCAGCCAAACAGTCCTCTGTTTAATTTTATCCCATGGCACTTAACTATAAGGGGATGTCTACACTGCCCACATTACAGAGCTGCTGTGGCAGTGCTGTGATGTGGGCAGTGTAGTAACACTATCTCTGGGGGGAGAGCTCTCCCAGTGGTTAAAAAAAACAAACACCTCACCCCCAAATGAGTGGTGGTAGCAGCCTATACTGGCGCTTTTCAGCACTAAAACTTTTGTTGATCAGGAGCGTGTTTTTTCACACATTTACGCTGGCAAATTTCTGTGCAGTAAAGAAGCTTTGAGTGCTGTAACTCCCAAGGTGTACACACTGCCAAGCCACTTAGTGCGCAGAAACTGCGCAGTTGCAGTGCTGTAAAAAACCCATCCCAATGACAGACATACAGCTTTCTGCACCAGGGATACAGCGCTGTGATGCCAGTGTAGACACCATAGCAATTACAATGCTGTGATTGGCCTCCAGGAGGTGTCCCACAACGCCTGTTCTCACCTCTCTGGTCATCGGTTTGAACACTACTGCCCTGTGACAGGTGAGAGAGTACTGGCTGTGTTTTAAATCACTGAATCAGTGTTCTTTGTGTTGCAACCAATACTGTTTCTGTAAAATGTTGCATTTAAACTTCACAGAGATGACCTTGGGAGCACAGCCTCCCTCTTTGTTATTGGTGTCTGAACATCTGTGCAGAATTAGAAAGTGAGCAAGAATACCTAAGGAGTAATGTTATGATGTACTCTGAGGCCAAGAAACAGGAATTGAAGGAGTGGCAGAACAACGAGAATAGGGGCCGAAAGGAGAATGCTGCATGCCAGAATGAAGCCACAGAGTGGCTCTTAAAGGTTATGGAGTGCCAAGTGGCCGTGCTCCAGGCGACACTAGCTCTTCAAACCAAGCAGCTCCTCGCCTGCCCTCCCCTGCAGCCACTATCGCAAAAAACTCTTTCCTGTGCTTCCCCCCAGAAACTGCCAACACACTCTTATTAACCTCCTGGCTCCAGTTTATATCCACAGCATTCCACTCCTCCCCCCCTCACAGTCCAGCAATGCTGACTCCCATTATCCACTGCACTCAACACCCATCCCTCTGCTGTTTGGCCCTGCTGAAGTACAATACTTGCTCCATTTTACTCCAGAGGAGAAGGTTGGTATATGTCCAGGGATCATATCCAATCTTTAGCCATCTCGGGACCTCTCCTCCTCCTGAGACCTTCCCTTCCCGCATGCCCCTCACCGCTGATGTTTTTTTGGTTTGACTCTTTCCTCTGGTCATTGTTTTTTAATAAAAGAATAAGATTGCTTTCAAACCAACACAATTCTATTAACTGAAAGCAAAAAGAGCCCCGCAAAGCAACATTTTATTATGTTAAAGCCACATGCTTCAGTGTCTGCACCAATCACCTGCTAGCATTACAAGCACTACCCTCAAAAGCATAGCAACAAATATTAGTGGCGTTCAGCTTTAAATTGCTGCCTCAAGGCATCTCTGAACTTTAAGGACCGCATTGTGTCCCTCTAAAAGTCCTGGTCTTTGGTTGTTCAAACTCAGCAGCTAGGCGCTGAGCCTCAGTGGTCCAGTCCTGAGTGAAGCTTTCACCGTTCCCTTCACAATATTATGGAGTGTACAGCATTCGGCTATAAGCATGGGAAGATTGTCATCGGCCAGGTCCAGTGTCCCATACAGGGAGCATCAGCAGGCTTTTAAATGGCCAAAAGCACACTCAATCATTCTGCACTTGCTCAGCCTGTTGTTGAACCTCTCCTTGTTGCTGTCAAGTTGCCCCATGCATGGCTTCATAAAACCACAGCATTAAGGGGTAAGCGGGGTTTCTCAGGATCACAGTGAGCATTTTGATTTTCCCTACAGTGATCTTCTTGTCTGGGAAGAAAGTCCCTGCTTGCAGCTTCCTGAAGAGGCCAGTGTTCCCAAACATGTGTGTAATGCATCTTTCTAGAAGAGCCTGTGTTAATGTTTGTGAAATGCCCGGTGATCTACAAGTGCCCCAAGAACCATAGAGAAATACCCCTTGTGATTAATGTACTCGATGGCTAGGTGGTCAGACACCAGACTTGGAATGGCTGTGCCATCTATCGCCTCTCCGCAGTTAGGGAAGCCCATTTGTGCAAAGTCATGTACAATGTCATGCATGTTGCCCAGAGTCATGGTTTTTCACAGCAGGATGTAATTAATGACCCTGCACACTTCCATCAACATAAGACCAACGGTCAACTTTCCCACTCCAAACTGGTTAGCGATCGATCGGTAGCAGCTTCCACAGTTTAATCGCCATGCGCTTCTCCAATGACAGAGCAGCTCTCATTCTCGTGTCCTGGTGCTGCAGGCAGGAGCGGTGCCAGGGTTTTTGGCGCCCTAGGTGGGGGTCCTTCACGCTCCCGGTCGTTGGCTGCAATTCTGCAGGGGAGGCTGTCCTTCTGCGCTCCCGGTCTTCGGGGCACTTTGGCGGCAGGTCTCGAAGCGAGTGGAGGACCCGCAGCAGAATTACTGCCAAAGACCAGGAGCGCAGAAGGACCCTCTGTCATAAACAGATAGCTAAGGGTTAACGTCTCTTTCACCTGAAAAAAAAAAAAGTAACCTGAAGCACCTGACCAGAGGACCAGTCAGAAAACAGGATTTTTTCAACTCTGGGTGGAGGGAAGTTTGTGTCTGAGTTCTTTGTCTTCTGCCTGTATGCTCTCTCGATTTCTGTTTCCTGCTTTCTAATCTTCTGTTTCCCAGTTGTAAGTACAAAAAGATCAGATAGTGAGTTATATAGTTTTTTTCTTTTGTATTTACATGTCTATAGTTGCTGGAGTGCTTTAAATTGTATTCTTTTTGAATAAGGCTGTTTATTCAATATTCTTTTAAGCAATTGACCCTGTATTTGTCACCTTAATACAGAGAGACCATTTGTATGTATTTTTCTTTCTTTTAAGACCTGTTGGAGTTTTTCTTTAGTGAGGAACTCCAGGGAATTGGGTCTGTAGCTCACCAGGGAATTGGTGGGAGGAAGAAGTCAGGGGCAGATCTGTGGGTGTTAGATTTACTAGCCTGACTTTGCATTCCCTCTGGGTGAAGAGGGAAGTGCTTTTGTTTCCAGGACTGGAATTAGAGAGGGTGGACTCCCTCTGCTTAGAATCACGGAGGTTGCTTCATTGTATCTCTCCAGGAGCACCTGGAGGGGGGAAAGGTAAAAGGTTTATTTCCCTTTGTTGTGAGACTCAAGGGATTTGGGTCTTGGGGTCTCCAGGGAAGGTTTTTGTGGGGACCAGAGTGCCCCAAAACACTAATTTTTTGGGTGGTGGCAGCAGTACCAGGTCCAAGCTGGTAACTAAGCTTGGAGGTTTTCATGCTAACCCCCATATTTTGGACGCTAAGGTCCAAATCTGGGACTAGGTTATTGACACCCTCCACCACCGAATTGCCTCCGAGAGTGGCAAAATGCCATCCCCCCCCCGATCCTGGTACCCTAGGCTACCGCTTAGGTTGCCTAAATGGAAGCGCCGGCCCTGGATGCAGGGCTGGGGTAAGCTCATCACACGGTCTCATGAATGTGGTTTTCTTCATCTGAAAGTTCTGTAGCCATTGCTCGTCATCCCAGACATACATCATGACGTGATCCCACCACTCAGCGCTTGTTTCCTGAGCCCCGAAGTGATGTTCCACTGTGGTCAGCACCTCTGTGAATGCCACAAGCAATCTTGTATCATAGCTAATATGTGTGGCAAGATCCAATGTTGCACTCCTCTTGTCTTTGCAGTTTAAGGAGTAACTCCACTACCACTCATGACGTGTTGGTCAGAGTGAACCGCATACTGGTCAACAGTTTGGAATCCATTCCTGCAACCTGAAGAGGCAGGGTGCACAGTACACAAAGGGTTGAAAGATGGCCCCAAATGCAGACGGAAGCACAGGGATTGCTGGCATGCGAAGCAATGCATCGGGGCATTGGGACTGGACCCAGGATGCCCCGCAACACCCTCCACCTTCCCACAACTCTTAGCAGCGGAAGAGGAAGAAATGTTCTGTGGGATAGCTTCCCAAAGTGCACCGCTCCAAATACCTCTTCAAGTGCTGCAAGTGTGAACATGCTATTGCCCAGGCAGTTGACAGTGTGAACACACGACAGTGGTTTCCCTTCAATGCTTTCTGAGTGACACTATAACTCCCAGCACCGTAACTCTTTCAGTGTGGACATGCCCTAAGTAACACCTCAGCTTCCTTGGTGCTTTGCTTCAAACCCCTATAGACAATGAGATTTCTGCAAAAACTCCATGGTACATTCAAAGAGTGGTATATCCTGATTAGTCAAATGGGTGTCAGAGAGCCAATGTTCCCTGGACAAGACACCAGCAGAAGGAGCATGGAATATGGTGGCAAATTAAGCTAAAAGCAACTCAGTGACATGGACAGAGCAGACCATGTTGTTTAATAAACTTTCATTCCTTCTGAATGAAACAAGTGGGATATTTTTATGTATCATGTATTATTGTGGCTGCTAGATCATTCCAAGTGGCAAAATATTTCCCTCTGCTGGTTTCCCTGTCTAGCAGATTTTTTGTTTTTTGGCCCTGCTCTAAATGCAGACGAATAGGAGCCAGAATACACTTTCAGGTCCAGCCTTCCTTCTTAATGAGGGTGAAGAGAAGTGCTCTTTTTTGTGTGTTTTTGTGGGGGTGGGAGTGATAAGGGAGTTTCTGTAATTTCAGCTGGTTCTGCAAGTCATAATTTCTTGTTGTTTGTTCTGCTTTATTGTTTTCCCTTCTGTATCAGAAAAGAAAACTCACCTTGATGGCATTTGTCAGTTTATAACTTGAGGATTTTTGAATGCCACATCTAATCAATTTCAGTATTTCAGGGACTGTTCTAGGCATCACTAGGCAGAACTCTCTTGATTTTTTTTTCCTCCACCAAAAATAGAAATTGGCAAATGGGAAGATACATGGAGTCTCTGACATCCGATTAGCACGACCACAACTTCAGGCACCTCTGTAGTTGTTTAGAATTCAGGATTACTGATTGATGGCAGTCATTAACCCTTTCTCACATAAAAGTAACCTTTCTGCCCCATTGGAGTTGACAGCAACAAGGGCCAGTTCAATAGCTAGGATTTTTTTTTAACAATAGAGAGCAGAACTGGCTCAAGCCCCCACCCAGTAATCTGGGAAAATTTACCACCCCAAGATGCCTCTAAGAGCAATACTACCCCATTCACAAGCACCGAGTCTGCGTATAACAAAAGAGAACTTTTAATAAAAGGGAAAGGAAACCAAGTATTAGTCTGGGAAAACATTACAACCGTATTCAAAAGCATGCAACCATAAGCAAAAACCCTACCCCACTATGTGTTGGGCAGTGTCCTTTGCCTCAGTTTCCCACCTTGTGGTGGCAAAGTCCAATGAACAAACTTTGCTTTAACACATCACTTCCCTCTTCCTCCACTGCACCCCACTTACAGTTGGCTGTTCTTGTTTAGCAAAGACCCAGAGTTCAGAGATGTGTTTGTAGAGGTTCATCTCCCACCCCAGAAGTAGGGGGGACAGGGGTGTTGAGCAATGTCTCTGGGGTCACTGTGCTTCTGCAATTGCTATTTGCTGCTGCCTCCGCTGCTTTCCCCTGCTGCTGCTGGTCACGGACTGCCACTGTTGGACACTCACTGCTACTTCTGCGATGCCGAAGTTCCACCACTGCTTAACCCAGGTCTTTAGAAATTTCAGCTCCTAATGATTTCACTGCATAGCAGGGAACCTTACTGCAAGTACAGCCTCTGCATTGTCTTTCATTTTACCCCTATCCCTACACCAGGTCTAAGGCATAGCCTTGGGAGCTGCTTATCAGGGAGTCAGCTCTGGTAATTACTGAACAGAAATGACTCAGTTTAGTCTAATCAGCTCTGTCTCTAAACAGTAGAGGGGAAGGACAAATGGTGTCCAGGCCTCTTCAGACAGAATCCACATCACAGGATAGGTGTACATATTCATACCCATGCCCCTTCTCATCTTCACTAGGACCCCCTCAATCAAGGCATGCAAAGCACGTTCTGCTGCCCTTTACTCATAGAATAAAGATAACATTTCATTAACCCTGCACTCAAATACTAGAGCGATTTGTAACTTCATGTCAGCCAGAATTGATCATTTTTGCAAAGGAGTTCCATCATGCTGTGCACCTAGACAGAGCAGACACATCTATGCAAACACAGTCTACTCCTAAGTCTTTTCTCCTAGTACCTCATGGATGTCACTGGAGGGCTCATTCAGACCCAGCTTACATAAAAATACCCCTGTCCCCCATCTCAGTTCTGCCCATCCTTGCAGCAGGACCAGGAAAGGGAAGAGAAGAGAAAGAAAATTAGGAGGAGTAGGGTGTGCATAGCTCCTAGCATAGGGGGAGAACTGGGAGAGAGTTTCCAGACCAGATTCATTATTAACACCAGGAGACATGGTGATCTTTTTTTGCCACTATAGCAATTGGGAGCTTGGGGTTGTGATACTGCAGGATAGTAATATTCACCAGAAGAGACTTGTGGTGTAGCTCCAAAGCTACTTGAGCCTTCTTAATGATGATGATGATGGTGTAGCATTGGCTGGCTTAAAATCCAGGCCAGGATAGGTTGTATGGCTAAGTGAGTTCTTAATCAGGCCAGAGAGAATCTTCGACTTTCCTTATTATCATTTGCAATAAGGTATGTCCTATTCATGGGAGCTCAGTTGACAGCTGCTGCAAGGATTATTCTTTGTTTTCTAGGGTTACTACTAATGTCAGTACATTTGTACCCTATATGTCATTTTACTCTCCATGTGAGCATTGGCATCTTTGGCAATTTCAATGTGAAGGGAAAAAGGTTGTATTGATTTTGATGGTTTGTGTGCTTTTCAGTGAGATTCCATACTGAAGTCCTGTCATGTTTCTGACAAGCTAACACTCACCTTGTAATTTAATTGCTTTCTGATTGTTCTCAGGAGGTGTGTGTTTTGACACAAGAACTGGGTTTGTTTTGAATTCAATTATAGTATACAAACAAGATTGGTTTCCTCGGGAGGATGTGGTGATATTAATTTAGAAAGGGAGGGGGAGGAATATTCACAATTTATATTCACTTCAAGGCAAGGTCAGTCTCTGGTTTAAGAGAGAGAATTTCCTTTTTCCTGGCTGTTACACTGCCTAGATTGAATACTTTTGTCACAAAAATGCTGGTATGAATCTAGTCACTGGGCGAGAGAGAATGAATGACTCTATAGCCCACCTGGGAGCTGGGCGAGCCAGGACCCAGTCCCTCTGCTCTAGTGAGTCTTTAATTAGTTATCCAAAGTAGAACAGCGTCAACAGGAGAGACTGAGGAAGCCCTATATCAGAAGGTCCTATAACTCAGTAAAAAGAACAGGAGTACTTGTGGCACCTTAGAGACTAACAAATTTATCTGAGCATAAACTTTTGTGGGCTAAAACCCAGTTCATCGGATGCATGCAGTGGAAAATACAGTAGTAAGATATATATTTTTCACTGCATGCATCCAATGAAGTGGGTTTTAGCTCACGAAAATTTATGCTCAGATAAATTTGTTAGTCTCTAAGGTGCCACAATACTCCTTATTCTTTTTGAAGATACAGACTAACACAGTTACCACTCTGAAACCTATAACTCAATAATTAGAGCACTGCCCTGTGAGATGGGAGAGCCCTTTTCAAATCCCTTCTCCCCCATCTGACAGAGGAGGGAATTGAACCTGGGTCTTCTACATCCCAGCTGAGTGCTTTGATAACTGGCTAAGAGTTAAAAATAGGTGCCTGCTTCACTCCACCCAAAAAAGTCAGCTGGAGGTGGTGCCCAACTTATTCTCATAAGATACACTTAAGCCATCTGGCTCCAAGAGAGGGGTTCCAGGCGGTGAATCACTAGCAGAGATGGGCACCTCTCTGGACTTACGCCCTATCTCTGCCAGAGGGGTGAGGCTCCGATCCTCATCTCACATTGGCTAGTTTAGGTAATTGCCTGCTTAACTTGCTGTTTTTGATGAATCACGGAGCCCTTCACTGTTGTTTCACTCTGATTTGCCCCAGAACAGCAATCCCAAACCACAAGGAAATCGAAGGAAGACGTGCAGATAGGTGGTTAATCAAAACTTGCAATACACATAAACCAGTTAAGTCAGCAACACTGAACAAAACATAACAGTCCAAATGGCATGTAGCAGCAGGCTCCGAGTAACTGCACACAGCTAATGCTGCATACACACACACCAGAATAAAAACACAGTGTTCAGTAAGCAGGAAGGCAACACACACACGCACACACCAGAAATGTATAGGAACCTACATACCTACCTTGAAAGTATTGTTCCTGTGACTTTCAAGGTGCCTAAACGTTAGGTTGCAATGCTCCCTTTGTGACTCTAGCCCTGGGGTAGGCAACCCTTCAGAAGTGGTGTGCCGAGTCTTCATTTATTCACTCTGATTTAAGGTTTCGCGTGCCAGTAATACATTTTAACATTTTTAGAAGGTCTCTTTCTATAAGTCTATAATATATAACTAAACTATTGTTGTATGTAAAGTAAATAAGGTTTTTAAAATGTTTAAGAAGCTTCATTTAAAATTAAATTAAAATGCAGAGCCCTTTGGACCAGTGGCCAGGACCTGGGCAGTGTGAGTGCCACTGAAAATCAGCTCGCATGCCGCCTTCGGCACCCATGCCAGAGGTTGCCTACCCTTGCTCTAGCCCTAAGTTACTTAGGAACATATGAACATAAGCCAAAGTTTCATGTAAAGTCAATGGAAATAACAATCCTAAATCACTTTGGCACATTTGAAAATTTTACCCCGGCCTAGAACCTCAAATCTCTTTAACCCCATTTCTAAATTAGTCTTCTCCTATCCTTTTCCAGGCACCACTAAGTATTTAGTTTTCTTTTGCTCCTTCATTAGTATACATCAGGTTCATCATGTGTATATCTTACATAAAACACATACAATAAAATGCCCAAACAAGTATTTACAAAATGTTCAAGTGATGCCAGAAAGGTAAATCTTTTTACATTAGCCAAATGTGTCATGTAGTATTGACATTGGTGAAGAATATATGCTAACAGGGAATTTTTTGTCATGTAAGCAATCTGGCAGTTATGGATCCTTGAGAATCTCTGGGGATGAATGATCTATATTAAGAATGAAAGGGTTCCATATTTCCTCACAGAACTTTAAATAGAAAACTATGCACGCATTGTTGCAAGGACACGTGTCCCAAAAAGTTCTTTCAAATAATCTTGTTTATGTTCTGAAACAAGCTGAATTTCCCGCATGGGCAAATGAAAATACAATGTATACTACTATATGGATTTCTGCTGAAATAGTAGTATTGTGTGGGAAAGGATTCTGCTAATGCGACTTCTCTATAAAACATTGATTGCTTTTAACAGACGATAAATAGGGTATTTGGGACTCTGATCTGTACAGGAAGTAATTTTTACCTTGAAATGTCAACCTTTTCCTTTATATTTTTGCTGAAAATGTATTTCCATCATGTCAGTAATTTTTGGAATAAAGCTTTTCCCATTTGTATTGCATTTTTTAACTGAACAAAAGAGAAACAGGATATAATGATCTTCATACACTTCTGTGTGACAATAAAATTAAAATAATTTAAGTGTAGGCACTTTGGGCCAAATCCTGCAGACTTGGGTAAGTCAACGGGTGTTTTGCCTGAATAAGGAATTAATAAAGGACTACAAGACAGGATCTTTTATTTTTGATAAAAGCTACATTTATAAGGTCTGTAAAAAATTTTTTTCCTTTTCATGTACACATTACCAGCTACATGGATTAAATCTGGTTTTGATTTTTCAGTCCAATTAGAAGTCAGTGGACTTTTTTCCTGAGTTACATGAAAGACTCGTAGCCAATCCTATAGTAAACTATGTAAAGATTTGTTAAATAGGAAAATGAAATGAGAGGTATTTACAAGATTAAAGCAGGCAACACATATACAAAAAAAGAATTACAATCTTAAATTTCAAAAGGTAATAGAAGCTTCTATAATAAGTAAGCTCTATATGTTCATAAGTACCTGAAGATCCCTTGCTTATGTCTAGAAACTTTGCCCCTCAGAATCCAAGCAGCAGAGATACAGTTCCTTCTTAGCAATGTTTGGCCTTTCTCACTTGTGCCTCTTTCCTGTCTGGTGATTTACAGTCAGAGATGCATAATACAAATGCTCAAATATTCCCTTACAATATGGGATACAAATAGTATAAGTGAGATGAATGCATGCAGCCGCCCAGAAATATTCAATAAAGTCTAAATACTAAATATATTCTAATATCTTTTTAACAATATTTAAAAGGTGAGCTAGACTGATTCCAGCTATGTATTTTTCAGTGTCCATTTGAGACATGGGGACCTTGGCATGACCTGGCGCCTGGTCTGCTGATGTCACAACAGGGTCAAGACATCCATGGTAAAAAAAACTTTTTTGGGAAGAGTATCTGAATTAGATAACGTTCAGGCTACACAGAGGACATGGAAAAGACCTATTTGGTCATTTAGTACCTCTCTGCCAATCCATTAGTTCCTTCTTACACATGGTACCCAATGAAGTCAAAGGTGTTTTTCCTGGCTGCAAGGTTGGGCCCCTATTCCATCTTGTACATTGACTAATGTGGTCCAGTTTTTTTCTGAAATTTCCAAGTTGCAGCAGCTTCCATGCCCTTTTCTTGGAAGATAGTTCCTCAATTTAACAATTCTCATCAGCAGGAAGATTTTCTCATATTTAAGTTTCTTAATTCCATGCCTCTACTCCTAGTCACTTAAACCATCTCTGAGGCCATGTTATGCCATCATTTTTAAATCAGAACTTCCCACTAAAAATCAGTGATGAAATATAATTTAAAACAGATTAACAATAATGTCCTTTGCCTTTAGCACCTTTGGATATTTATTAAGGCATTTTCAAGGTATGAATAGGTCCGTTAAGCTGCACTAAAGACTCTGGGGATGCAAATAGATTGTTTGTCCAAATTCAGTAAAAAAATTAAGTGTGACCCTTAACTTCTCAGTGTAACAATTTGCAATTAGACAAATAGGTTATATTAAAAGAGAAAACAAGAATTTTGCTGCTCCAAATGCTTACAGAATGTGAATGAAGCTTGGATCAAACAACAACTTATTAGTCATCATGTGTGGGTGTGGATAAAACATGAACTGTTCTCAAAAAGTCATAGCTTCATAGGGCTTAAAAACAGCATAGTGAAAGGTCACAACAAAAGAGAAGAGCTTGAACTTTAAGACAAAAAGGATGGAAATATAGGAGATAGCATCAAAGTCAGATCTACGTCTGTATCCTTGAGTATAGTTCATAAAACTGGATAAATGAAGCTCACTTTCCCAGCCTAGAGAAATGTACTTGACAAGTGAACAAAATAAATCAGAGGTATTTACTAATTTAAGTCATAGAATCAATACCATGCAGCCCGTAATACTGCTTTTATATGAAGAGACTTATATTTACTTGTACAAGGCTCCATTCTAATACATTTTTATCCTTCAATCAGATTTTGAATGAACTGCAATAGCCCAATGGTAGAATATCATCCTACTATCTATCAGCTCAATCTTGTGAGGTTCTCAGCACCCTTCTACTGCTATGACTTCCAAAACTTGAAGAATTGGGCCATAAATCACATGAAATCTACGCTCCCTTGTGAATTTGTCACACTGTAATTGGGATCAAATTATTTTAAAAAATATGGGTGCCCCAAAAACCACAGATACCCATTTACACGCAAGTATTTAAGGAAGAGATTCATAAACCTTTTTGCTGCATCCTTCTTTGGAGATTCATGTCCTGTGTGCACCCCGCCATCTCCCTTCCCCACCCTCCTGATTAGCTCCTCCCAGCCCCCTTTCTCTCATTCTACCAGCCTGTTGCCTCCTCCTGCAGCCCCACTCTTCCCACAGCCAGGCCACAATCCCTATCAGGAACCTGCCGACTCCACTCATTAGCTCCAGTTGCTTCCTCTGTACTGCTGCTCCCTGTGCCATTATCTGCTGCTACCAGCTCAGTGTCCATGGCACATGCAGGTTCGGTGTGAGGGGACAGGGAAATAACAAGCACTGTTGGGGTGTGCTCACTCTCCAGCCCCTCCTTCTGGAGCCTCCCTTTGTGTTCTGGCTGTTGCCACTGCCCACAGAAACGTGTTACCTCTGCTGACTTCTGCTCCTCAGAAAGTAGCAAGGATGTAGGAATGTTCTAATTCACATCAGGTGCCTCTTCCCCCGATAACGTTATCGGGTGCCTGCATGGGAGTAGGGACATACATGCCCCACAATTTGAAAACTTATGATTTAAAGTAATTTAGGGCATGAAATTGCCGACCTTGTCAGCTACACTTATTCTCTCTCTCCTTGCTTTGAAAAGTAGAATCGTCTCTCCTGTCATTGCATCACTTTCAGAGTCACCTTACACACTGAATAAAATCAGATCATCCAGGGTCACTAATAGAGTCTTCAAGTGAAAAAAAAAAATCATTAAAAAAAATAGTAAAGCCCCACAAAAGCCTGTGAAAGAAATGCCAAACATTACCCTCCAAAGCCAGGAAAGAAACGCCCAAAATACTAATACAACTTCAATATGAATTGTCCTATCAGGCTCTTCCCAAAGAAGGTCATGTGTCTCAGGCTGCAGTTCCTTCTCTGACTGCACTGATACCTCCATAGTGGCTGCTGCCAAAGCACACTTCCCATCCGCTGCTTCCAGCCTCTACATCTTTCTCCCCCAGCAGAAGGGCTGCTTAGTAAATGCATGGGACTCATTTTGCTCTGACTGGTCATGGGAATTCTGTGCTGTAATTAGGTTCTCAATTGCTCAGCTAACATATCAAAATCAGGCTTTTTTCCTATGCCCAGTTTTACTTCTTCTGTTACGTTGCCTCCTACATTTGGAATGGCCTTCCTGACATCCACAAAGCATCCTCTCTCCTTAAAAAAAAACCCAGCCCCTCCAGTAGTCCCTCCAACCTTCTCCTCAACATCTTCCCTTACAAGGGCTACGGTATAACATCTTGTTGAGGTTTTTTTTTGGCTTTCATCTTATCTTTATTTATCAGCTTAGTAGAGATGCTGAGTGTAGGCCTGATATTCAGCAGTCTGAAATCTGCCTAGCACCATTAACTTCAGTGGTGATAGGCCAACTTACACCAGCTGGGGATCTGGTCCTATGTTTGCAAAGAACTAGTGTAACAACCCTCTACATGTGATGTGAACATGGTTAGAACGTTCAGATCTGCAATTCCAACCCAGCTCAGAACATTTCAGGAAGGTCAAAACAAAAGTGTTAGATTTTTTTATAGCAAATTTTGTTCCAGGGGAAATTCTGAAATTTCTATTTTTTAATTCAGATTCAGAACAAAAAAACAATTACTATTTTTAGGAATTCCTAGCAGAAAGGGAATTTCAGGTTCTAACCAGCACTACCATTAACTTACATTCACTCCATGTATTCTCAGCTCTGTCATCACAAATATTTTAATGATGCTGTATTGGGGATATTAACCATATTAGATTGGATGAGTGGTCTGCATATGATAATTGCCACTCGAAAGGGTTTAGTGTTTTTATTTTGATTTCAGGGGAGATATGAATAAGAGCACATAGCAAGGCACCACCTTAGCAGGCTCAGTGCTTCTCCCTCTGGTGGTGGTGGTGGGTGGGTGGGAGTAGAATAAGGTAGCCCCACTCCAGATGCTGTTTACTTCCCCATTTGGGGTTTATGTCTCAATATTTCCCAGGTGGGCCTCAGGGCAGGCCCAGGAAGAGCTCCTCCACCGAACAAAAAGAAATAAAGTCACAAACACAAAACAAATTGAAATACCTTTTTCTACCCTCCTTTCTCTGGGGATGGAAGATGGCCTTGTTATCAGCCCCAGATGCTGGTCCTTCCCCTAAGAGGGCAGGCAGTTAAATAGCTTCCCTTATAGGAAGGAAAGCTACCTTCCACCCCGGAGAAGCCCTTCTCACTGCTACAATTAGCCCTGCAGCAGCTTGTCACTCTTCTTCCTATCT
The DNA here is from genome assembly GCF_007399415.2 of Gopherus evgoodei. Taxonomy (NCBI): domain Eukaryota; kingdom Metazoa; phylum Chordata; order Testudines; family Testudinidae; genus Gopherus; species Gopherus evgoodei. The sequence goes on from NC_044324.1 coordinate 147,746,099, forward strand.
AAGTGGGAGTGTGGGGGAGTGTTAAAGGTCCCAGGCAGCCCTTAATTAGACTCAGGTGTTCCCAGGACCGGCGCTAGGGTTTCTCTTGCCCTAGGCACACAGCCATTTCGCCACCCCTCGCTCTGATCCCGCGGCTCCAGTGGAGCTGCTGCAGTCATTCCTGCGGAGGGTCCGTTGGTCCGTGGCTCTGGTGGAGCTGCCGCAGTGGTGCCTGCGGGTAGTCCACCGGAGCCGTGGGAGCAGCCAACCATCTGCAGGCACGACTGCGGCAGCTCCACCGGAGCCGCGGACCAACGGACCCTCCACAGGCACCACTGCAGCAGGTCAACCGGAGCCGCCTGCCACCCCCCTGGCAAAATGTCACCCCCCGAATAATCCTGGCACCCTAGGCGTTTGCCTAGGCTGCCTAAACGGTAGCACCGGCCCTGAGCGTCCCTAGTTAATTGACCACTGTCTGGGTTAGTGCAGCTATTACCAAAATATGTGACAATTAGTTTAGGAAGTAGTTGAAAGAGATGACTAGTGAGATACCAACTGAATTCTGAAAACTAGCCTACAATAGGGTTATTTGATTGAATTTTTATTCACGGCACATAAAACATCACAATATAAATTGCTCTTAGCATTAGGTACCAAAGCCATACCTTTACTACAGCCACACAAGTCCAAAACCAGTTACCATGGGATTGAGATTCCCCTTTTTTATATCTCAATCAGCACTTGCAAAGTTGTTTCCTCTGCCAAGCTATTTGCAATTGTTAATTAATTTGGGGAAGATGGAAGAACACTTTAATTGGCGAGCAACTGAAAACTGCCAAGGACTTTAATAGGCCTACTCACAGGAGTATGAAATTCACCCCATGTGCTGAGAGCCAGCACAAGGCCCTGCATAGCGGCTGCACAGAAAATCAGCCAGGTGAGCAGTCATGAAAAATCCTGTGCTCGCCATGGAAATACTTAAAAACCATTTTAGCCATGTACAAAAATACACTTTACATGCAGGTTTTTTTTTTTGGGGGGGGGGGCTCTTTATATTCTGTAATGAGTAATTTATATACATTACTCCTTGCAGTAGTATATCCCGTAATAAATAATCTCTTTGTAGTGCTCCTTAGTGAGCTTTAACATACAACTCTTTTCAACAGCACTATATTCAAATGCACAAGGGAAACTTAAGGGGACACCAACAGAGTCTACATCGGGGTTGGCAACCTATGAAACATGTGCCCAAGGCAGCACGCGAGCTGATTTTCAGTGGCACTCACGCTGCCTGGTCACCGGTATGGGGGCTCTGCATTTTAATTTAATTTTAAATGAAGCTTCTGAAACATTTTAAAACCTTATTTACTTTATATACAAGAATAGTTTAGTTAAATATTATAGTCTTATAGAAAGAGATCTTCTAAAAACATTAAAATATATGACTGGCATGCTAAACCTTAAATTAGAGTTAATAAATGAAGATTCAGCACATCACTTCTGAAAGGTCCTGACCCCAATCTACATGAACGAATCAACATGCAAAATATGAGTGCACTTTAGAAATCACTTCGCTGTCAGCTGCATTACTGCTTTGTGTAGATAATCCCTTAGATATGGATAACCATTTCAGGTGTTTATTAAATAAATGCCAATATCATATATTTTTGGTTTTGGGGGTATTTTATTGGTGTTTATCAGTTAAAACAAAAAAAAAGCCCATATTTTATATATAGACATATATATATTATACACACACACACACACACACACACACACACACACACACACACAAAATTAAATGGATATTTCAGTTACAGATGCCTATATTTACCCTTGGGTATCCTCAGAATTTCCAGTGCAGTAATTTCAGTTCTTTTGAAACAATTGTTCTGGCACCAGATGTGGTCACCATATAATGAGCATAACCCATACTAATTATTATGTTGGTAGCAGTAATAATATGAATGTATCCACCATGAGGCTTTTGATTCTTCCATCTGCCCTATGTCTGACATAATTAAAATCTTCACAGGTACTTCTAACTATCTGATAAATCCCAGGTTTTGAATTCTTACAGGCCATAAATAGAAGAAGGTAACTAAAGGGGAAGATAAGGTAGTGTCAGGATAGCTGTGAGTCAGATAGATTACATCACCTCCCAATTTAGTGGCTTTGTTCTTATTTTTGTTGAGGTTTTTAGCTCCTCTTGTCCTGGAATGAATTCCCGGGTCATTATAACACCTGGATTTGGATTATGTGCCTGATCTGTTTATTTTATTCTCCTGTTAATTCTCCATCTTCTTCTCTGGTATGTTAAAGAAAAACCTAGCCCAGGTTGCTTAAAGGGGAGAGGCCAGTGGGAACTTGAAGAGTCGTCTGTTCAAGTAGGTTTGGATGCAGTTCCTAACAAATGGAGCTGCCCCAAACTGAACAGTATTGCAAGAGGAAGATACATTTTTCTTTATCCTAAATTTTGTTCTGTATTAAAAATGCTGTAAATCTCCGAGACAGATTTTGCCCTTACATCTTTCCAATGGAATTGAATACAATGTAACTCAGGACAGAATTTGTCCCTTAATTTCTATTCTAAAAGAAATTATAAATAAAACAACACCAAAGCAACATAAGAACAAGTAGAATCATCACATCAGTGGAAATACTGGTATTTATCTAGCAATAAATTAAAATATTCATTGTTGGAATGTGATGACCTGAAAATTAAGAAGTGTTTTCTCTGAACTCTATGTCATGCACCAGCATCAAAAGCACTTTCAAAATGTCTAAGGCCATGTCTACATCTAAAATTTTGCAGCGCTGGTTGTTACAGCTGTATTAGTACAGCTGTATAGGGCCAGCGCTGCAGAGTGGCCACACTTACAGCAACCAGCGCTGCAAGTGGTGTTAGATGTGTCCACACTGCAGCGCTGTTGGGCGGCTTCAAGGGGGGTTCGGGGAACGCGAGAGCAAACCGGGAAAGGAGACCAGCTTCGCCGCGGTTTGCTCTCGCGTTCCCCGAACCACCCTGCAAACCGCAGGGAAGGAGACCTGCTTGCTCGGGGTTCCGGGAACGCGAGAGCAAACCGGGAAAGGAGACCAGCTTTGCCGCGGTTTGCTCTCGCGTTCCCTGAACCACCCTGCAAACCGCAGGGAAGGAGACCTGCTTGCTCGGGGTTCCGGGAACGAGAGAGCAAACCGGGAAAGGAGACCAGCTTCGCCGCGGTTTGCTCTCGCGTTCCCCGAACCACCCTGCAAACCGCAGGGAAGGAGACCTGCTTGCTCGGGGTTCCGGGAACGAGAGAGCAAACCGGGAAAGGAGACCAGCTTCGCCGCGGTTTGCTCTCGCGTTCCCTGAACCACCCTGCAAACCGCAGGGAAGGAGACCTGCTTGCTCGGGGTTCCGGGAACGCGAGAGCAAGCCGGGGAAGGAGACCAGCTTGATTACCAGAGGCTTCCTCCTTCCACGGAGGTCAAGAAAAGCGCTGGTAAGTGTCTACATTGGATTACCAGCGCTGGATCACCAGCGCTGGATCCTCTACACCCAAGACAAAACGGGAGTACGGCCAGCGCTGCAAACAGGGAGTTGCAGCGCTGGTGATGCCCTGCAGATGTGTACACCTTCAAAGTTGCAGCGCTGTAACTCCCTCACCAGCGCTGCAACTTTCTGATGTAGACAAGCCCTAAGTGAAATTGTTGCAATGAGGCTGATTATATGTGTGGCAGAACACAAAACAGAGTCATATCCTGATTTCACACCATTGTAAATCAGGAGTTATTCCACTGAAGACTTGTGGAAGTAAGAGGAGTACCCGGCCCCATGAAGTAGTTTAAATGTATATAAGAATCAGTTTAAAAGATAAGCAGTGCAATTCAACTCTCCTGCACAAGGCCAGAATAAGGAAAGGATCCTCCAGGGGCTGAGAGAATTTAATTCACTCCACCGTAACCTGTAAGCAGGATGCAGATGTATAACACAGCCCATCCATACTTGCTGTTCCACAATGTAGGCTGAAACAGTGGCTGCTGATTCCTTGTGTCCTTTGAATGAGTATTTGTCACCACTGGATCTCTCAGTCCCTCCTTTCGTGACCCTTCAGCCCCTCCCTTCCCATGGCTCCATGAGTTACTGCCTTTCTGAGGCTTTCTATCATGGAATCATCACTGCAGGCAGGAAAACACTCCCTCTGCCTAGTCACTCTGCCTGTATGCTCTCATGCTGGGGTCCTGAGGGTGGCATACAATAGGCCAAGATCCTAATGTGGGCATCTGAATTTGGAGGAGTTTCATCCCTACTGTATAGTGAAGTGCAGAAAATATTTGTAGCTGTATTGATAGGCTAGTACAAGACCTTTTTATTTGGCTAATAAATATTATAAACAATATGCTGAGCCATAAAAATTGCTTCTTGGCCCCTTGAAAGCTTGTGTATTATAGTTCTGATGATGATAGCTTATCTCAATCGATTAGACTCTTCCTGTTGGTATGCATACTTCAACCTTTTCATGTTCTCTGATATATAAATATCTCCTATCTGTGTGTTCCATTCTATGCATCTGAAGAAGTGAGCTGTAGCTCACGAGAGCTTATGCTGAAATAAATTTGTTAGTCTCTAAGGTGCCACAAGTACTCCTGTTCATCTATATTATGAACTCCATCCATATTTATTTGTACACACATTTAGTAGCTGGCACAATATGAGAGCCTGGCATCTAAATAAATAATATTTCAATATCACTTATCTGTGATTCCTTGTCTTTATTAGTAAATTTGTGTGTAGTCATATTAAATCATTCAGATGCAAAATTCCCATTCGAGTCAATGGACCTTCAGGAACAGATAATGGTGGAACTGAGACTCTTGTTATCATAGTGTGACCGTAAGAGCACCCAAGTGCAGGAAGGCAAGAGGAATCCTTGTATGTAACAGTAAATATCAGCTGGCCTGACCAGCTCAATACACTTCTCACACTTTTGTCTTGATATTTATTTTAAAGATCTTGTAATATATTATCTGGAAACTAACAACATGCTGGTCATTTAATGTGTGAAATATATGTAAAAACACTGTGCATGAAATTATGGATAATATGTGATATTATGATTTGGAATCTGGAAACAGACACACAAGGCAAAACAGGTTTTCCCCCCCCTCAGACAAAGGAGAAAGACAAATACCGCTCTTTGGGTCAATTGTAAATCGAGCCAGGTGTGGCCAAGGACGGAGACAAAAGGTATTCATTTGCATCAGAGCCTGCAAAAAGATTATTTGCATTGTAAATCACAAGAGACTACAAAATTAACATGGTGTCAGCTCCATGGTGAATGCAGAAAGCTGAGCCCCCAGGAGGCCTTCCTCACTTTGAAGACAGAGATTAACTTTGGGGATATAAGAAATGGCTGAAAGACTTCAGGTTATCCATCGCCTGAGTGGGTTATCCATCCCCTGAGAGAACAAAGAAGCCAGTGCTTCCTATCTATAAAAGATGGTTCCTCCTGATAAACAGGCTGGAGAATGCTAATATCTTGTTGAGCGGGAACTATGTTAGGCAAAGCTATATCTTACTAGTATTGTAGACACTAGAAAGGGTGTTTTTTTGTTTTGTTCGTAAACATATCTCTTCCACTCTTTATTGACAAAGAATATAGAGTTAAGTAATTTCAAACAACTTATTCTTAGTTTTGCTGTAAATCATCTAAGTACCATGGATTAAGGTGGAGACTCTAACCCCAGCTGAGTGTAGAGGCTCTTTGGACACAGCCAAACTAGTAATAACTTCTGTGAGTGGCCAGTGAGAGGGACTGAACAATGCAGAGAGAAGTCTCAAGAGAACTCAGGAATTGGGGTGCACTGATCATTACCTTGCAGAATCCTGAACAGTTTGCTGGCAGGGCAGATGAACAATTGTGTGTCAGGAAGCCGACACATAGCTTAGCAGCCGCAAAGCTCTCACTTGCACAAGCTGAGAGGGGTAACAGAGTGGCTCATGGTTTTGGGTCCCCCATGCTGAGCATCACACAGTTTCAGTGACTGGCTATTACTGAGTACAAGTGAGGGATCTGGGAGACTAGTGAAGAGTTGTGGGCTGGCTGATTATCCCTGGATCCATGCATGGAGACAGCCCTCTACACACAGATATCCTTTCTGTGTAATGGACACATAGGCAGTGTCCCCTTTGCATCATCAGGATCCTCTTGCTTGCTGCATGGATCTATTTCCAGTAGAGCTCAATGAGCACTAAGCACCACAGAATTCAGGGGAGGATGGAGAGAGAGATCAGAGGTGGGGAGCATAGGAGGTGAGCATTGTTGTACTGCCTCCTAGGCAGTCACATTATTTCCACAGGGAAATAAGAGCAGGAGGCAAAATTGCCGAGAGTTGTATTTCCAGCCTCTGAGTCCCTGCCATGGTTCCTATTGAGCATCAACAAGAGGACTGAGCACACTGGAGTATGAGAATAACAGCTATAAGAGAAGACTAAAAAAGAGGGATGTTCCTGTCTTTAGGGCACTAGCCTAGGATGCTCTTCCATCTCTAATATCTCTGATTGTGAGAAGTGTATATCTACCCATCCTCTAGTCCATTCATCTGAGCAAGGCTGAAATGCCATTCCCTACCCCATCCCCTAAGTTTTTACCTGATAGCTTAGTTACTACTATTAAAACAAACATGGAGTTGAAGTCAAGTAATCATAGGGCACATTTTGAGAACACCAATCCTGATCTTGACAGGAAGAATGTTGTTCCCATGACATTACTCAGCTGCCTGCACAGGTGTGGCAGAAAGAAATGCACAACTGTCTCATAAATTAAAATGTTTGTCAAAGTTTACCCTGAGCAGGTTTTCCAAGATCTGAATTTGTCATAGGAAAAAAAACATCACTTCATGGCAATGTTGGAAAAGCAAGTGCAACAAACTGATGTTTGTTATGCATATGACAGGTTCCCCCCTGGGGGGGTGCCACCTGGAACTGGGGTTTCACTGAGCCTTCTGACCCACCAGCCTAGGCGCCTTCTCTCACTGAGGTGCTGTGACAAGCTGCAGACCCACTCCCAGTCCCACACTTCCACCAGCTGACCAACCACTGCATGTGAACCAACCATACAGAGGGTACAGCCAAAATAATCACCAGCTTCCCAGCCTCAGAACCCGGAGCTGTACCATCCTGCCCTGGTCCAAACTCCAACCAGTATGAATTTGTTATCCAGTTCACCTCCCCCTCAATGTGGAAAGGAATATGCATAAGCTTTTGCCTCTTGAGCTGTGATTCCCATGCACTTCACTCCAGACTCACAGGTTTAGATTAAAACAAAATACATTAACTACAAAAGATAGATTTTAAGTGATGGCAAAGAGATCAAAGCAGATTACTTAGCAAATAATCAAAAATGCAACCTGGGCCTAAGATATTAGAAACATAGGATAGAAATTAACAAATGCTCACCCTGGCTGATGATACAAGCAGGCTACAGATTCTTAAGGGACAGGCTGCACTGGCTTTACAGCTTGGAATTCCCAGGTCTTTCATACTCAGGACAGAAATTCCTTTAGCCTGGTTAAGTACTTCCTCCAGTTCAGTCTTTTTTCCTCAGTTGTTTCCAAGAGTGTTGTTGTGTGGGAAGTGAAGAACAACAGATGATGCCACTCCTTGTCTTATATAGCTTTAGCATATGGCTGGAACCCTTTGTTTCAAAACTTGGTTCCTAGACCAGTTTGTGGAAAAATACTGACATCTCAAGATGGAGTCTAGAATCATGTGGCCTGGTCACATGCCCTTGTATAGTCATAGCAGCCATTACTTACAGGCTGTCTAGAGTGTTCTCAGGCAAGCTCACCAGGTGAGAGATAAGCTTCTCCTAAGGCCTATTGTTTTCCCTAATGATTCATTGCCCTTAATAGGCCTTTCCCAATCAGCTACCTAGACTGAAAGCATCTTGCGTAGTGGGCCTTACCCATGTGTAATTACATTTGAAGTACAGTTACATAAGCCATATTTCTAAATTTAGATACAAAAATGAAACATGCATATAAATAGGATAATCATATCCAGCAAATCATAACTTTTCCAATGACACCTTACACAACCCATATTGCATAAAATACATCATAATTATGCTATAACCATATCAATAATAATATCACTATGAAGAATATTGGGTGAGGTGTGACTCTGCAATTGTAGGCTAAGCTTACCATAATGAGATTTTCTTTATATCTGTTTATGTATGTTTTGTGGTCTATATTGCAAAGAATTTATGCTTGAATAGTAAACAACAGAATTTGCTTGATACACTAACACACTTGAGCAACTTCATCATGCAAACAGCCATACACCAAACACTGATTTATTTTAATCAGATCTATTCTGGTATGACTCTAAAAGTAATGTGCATTGGAAGAAATATAATTAATGCTATTAATGACAGAAGGAAACTGTTCTCCTGTATTAAAACTGTACAAATGAGTCCAAAACTTACTTGTTTTTGTGCTGGGAAAATTGCCACTGGCTGTAGCTTCTAGCAAAATGGTAAATATGCTGTCTGATTATTTTCAGTTCATCTGCTGTTTTCTGCTCTGATTTATTTCTGCAACAGTGAATTATTGCACTTGACTCTATTTCAGGCCAGATCTGCCATTAGAGTGTCTAGCTAAGCCAGGTTTGTGGCTACTTTGCATCACATACTGTTGAATCTGGTCTGTAATTTTTTATTACTGAGGAAATTCTAGTAGAGCCACAGAGAACCCTATCCACAGCATCTGTTTGGCAGAAAGGAGGGAAGGTGCTTGGAACCTTCATGTAGGGAATTTGTGCTCTACATGTTGAGCTCACCCTAGCAAAAGGCTCCTCCCATGCTGATGTGGTGAGTCATTCTGAGGAGGGGGGTTGGAACCAGTGTGGGTCCTGATGGATGCAGGATTTATGTGGATACACTGACCTCGTCCCCACCCTCCAAACAGTGTAAGGCACAGCAGGACAGAAGCTAATGTAGCCTTACGGGTTGTAGACGTGGCTGGAGAGATTCCTCTCTTGAATCTTATAGAGTTCCTACCCCAAGGAGTGGGGCTCAGTCTATGAATACACTACATCCTTATTATAGCTGTGCCTACGGATCAGGAGTGTGAGGAGGTGCGATCCCTGACTGACGTAGCTGTCCTGGGCCAGCAGAACCCCCTTCTGTAGATGCAGGTATGCTGGGAAAACTTTACTTTTACCAACATAGCATGTTCTTTCATGGGAAGTGGTTTTATTACACTGGTTCAGCTTTGCTTACACTAGGAGATGTTTGCCAGTCTAATATGCTGGTATTCCGATACTGGTAATATACTCCTAGTATAGACGTAGCTTCAGGCTTGGAACACAGAACACTGTGCCAACATTTTTTAACATAAGACAAATGAAAAAGCAGTTTCCATTTGTTTTTCATATAGAAAACAAGCCCAGAATTTCACGGATGCACTTATCATAGAATATCAGGGTTGGAAGGATCATTTAGTTTAACCCCCTGCTCAAAGTAGGACCAATCCCCTGACAGTTTTTTTTTTTAAACCGCAGTTCCCAAAATGACCCTCTCAAGAATTGAACTTGCAACCTTGGGTTTAGCAGGCCAATGCTCAAACCATTGAGATATCCCTCCTCCTACTTGCATATAAGGAACACTTTAAGGCCCCTATCCTGCTCCCATGGAAGCCAATAGCGAAACTTCCATTAACTTCAAGAGAGCAGAATCAGACCATATATTCTTTGGCACAATCTGTTCTTGGAGATCACAAATGGCAGTAGATTTCTGTTGAAGAAAGCTATAGGGGCTACTCACAAGTAATTGAAATGATGGCGTTATTACACCATTTTCTGCTGGGATTTGCACTCCCACTGTGTTACTTAATTATTGCTGCTTAATATCTGTTCTCTAAATACGCTTTCAGTTTCCATGAGATTACTTGTCACCTTTAACAAGGTTCAATGGTCCGGAAAGAGATTATAATTTTGTTATCTAGTAATTACTCTGTAAAGGAATTGACTCTCTTCAGCCATTTGAAATGCAGTGGCATAGCTATTTGTCTAAAGAATTGTCTTTTCATAACAAAGGGAGAATGACTTTCCCAAGTATTCTATAATGAAGTTCTAAAAATCATATTGCTCTAATAAATTATTATGCCCCTTACATAATTCTCAGACTCTTCTTTCCTGTGTGGTATTTAACTGGTATATTTCTGCCACATGACCAGGCTTGTTGAATCTACTGCTATACTTACATTTTTGTTCATTAATGATAATGCATGATATACAGGAATAGTCTGTGGAGTAAGGGCTGCATAAATGTCTTAAGAAATAGTAAAATTATTCATTGTCATAAACAGATAGCTAAGGGTTAATGTCTCTTTCACCTATAAAGGGTTAACAAACAGTGACCTGCAAACACCTGACCAGAGGACCAATCAGGAGACAAGATACTTTCAAATCTCGTGGAGGGAAGCCTTTGTTTGTGGGTTTTGGGTTTGGCTTTGTTCTCTCTGGGTCCTGGATGGGACTAGAGGTGCAACCAGGTTTCTGCCAATCTCCCTGCTACAGTCTCTTATCTATTCAGAATTGTAAGTAAGAAAAGGTGGTCATAGTCTTTTAATTTGTTTTTTTTTTCATTTATATATGTGTACTTGCTGGAAGTAGCTTAAATTGTGTTTCTGCTGGAGAAAGTTTCTTTCTATTGTTTATAAATTGAAAGACCCTGTAACTGTTTACCATCTAAACTGCAGAGATAAACCTTTTACTTTTTTCTTTCTTTTTTTATTAAAAGTTTTGCTTTTAAGACCTGTCTGATTTTTTTCTCCTAGTTAAGGCTCGAAGGACTTGAGTCTGTGTACTCACCAGGGAATTGGTGGGAGAAAGGAAAGGGAGGAGGGAAGAAAAGCCTGCTCTCGGTGTTTATCTGTGTGTCTCTCTCCGGGGAAGAAGGGAGGGGAAGTGGTGATTCAAGGATTTGAATTACGGTGATCTCCTAGGGTACCCAGGGCGGGAAAGATCTGGGATGAGGTAAAGAGGGGGAAGGGAATGGTTTATTTCTCTTTGTTGTGAGACTCAAGGAATCTGGGTCTTGGGGATCCCCAGGGAAGGGTTTGGGGACACTAGAGTCTATCAGGCGCTCTACTTAAGTCCTGATTGGTGGCAGCCTATCAGATCTAAGCTGGTAACTAAGCTTAGGTGAATTCATGCTAGTATCCATATTTTGGACGCTAAGGTCCAGATTTGGGAATTATACTTGACAGTCATGCATTGTAAAGTTTGTTACAATAAAGTGTCAGATGGCTGGCAGATCTGTGAGTGTGCATTAGTTACTAATATGTATTTAAAATTTAACTACTCAAACACTTATCATTTCAGAATCTGTAGAGGCTATTGAGCAATATAATCATCAGCCAATTGGTGGATTTTTCCACAAGGTCTTTGGCTGTACACATTTGAAAACAGTAGAAGCCAATTATGGATGAAGATGTAAGGCTGCTTTCTAGTGGTTAGCCCACAGATTCAAGGGACCTATGAGTAGAGGACTGGACTGGGACTCAGAAGACCTGGATTATTTTACTAGCTCTGCCACTGGCCTGCTGGGTGATTTTCAGCATGTCACTTCACTTCTCTATGCCCATCTGTAAAATGTAGATGATAGGACTGACCTCTTTTATAAAGTTCTTTGAGATCTACTGATGAAAAGCACTATATAACAGCTAGGTATTATTCTGCTGTTATTACTACTAGCAGCTAGAGGCATCCTTTAGCTCAACTGGAAGAATTTTTTCCCCTGGAGTTGAAAAACCAGTTCTAGTCATTGTTTCCATGCATGTTGATTTATATGCCTTAGACATTGCATTTGTTTTTGTTGTATTGCTCCTTCAGCTCACAATATGACATGGTTGCAGTGTGTGTTTATATAGATATATTCCTAAGACTAAGAGCTGCTTTTGCAACGCACAGGTAACCTCCCACCTCCAAACCCCTTAAAACCCTCTTCCATTATTTAAAATGTAAGGGTGATGTATAAAAAAAGTTAGAAATTGCTAGTTCATTTAAAAAAAAATAACTGTCAAAATAGAGGCCAGCAGACAAGAAAATACCAGGCTAGAGCTAAGAGGAGCTTTTGCTGCTGAACATCGTGGGATCTCTGTGTATTCTGTGCTCCACGCCCCTCATAGGCTGCCTTAGTGGAAGACAGAACTTTTGCGCTTTCTGTGTGACTGCTGAGGCAAATTACGAGAGTGGTATGAGAGGTGTTCATTGCTTCCCTTTCGCTAAGGCCTGGGGACAATCCACAGGGCTCTCTCCCATTACACACTGATTAGACAGTGGTTCTAAGGGGAACTGATTTTTGCATCTCACTCCTGATAATTGGCAGAGCTTTATTTAAACAGTGATGAAACAACATTTTTCATGGCCTGACTCTAAACAGATAGAGAATCTACAGAAGAGTCTGTCTCGCAGGTACCTACCATATGAAGACAATAGAGGAAGTTGATTTTAGCTCCCACATGGGCAAAACCCTGTTTCGTTTTTCCCCTTATAAGCCTTCACCCTCTCTCCTCTTATCCCTTCCCACAACATTTTCTTTTTCTGAACTGGCAGCACATCTTGAATCTCTAAGGGGGAGGATGATTGATTGGATTTGTCAGAGAGAATTCCAAGGGAGGCATTTTTATTAGGTAGCTGTCTTTTTTTGTTTTGTTTTGAAGGACTGAGTTCTTCAATGATCTGACAGAATCTGAGACAGCAGGATTCTCATAAGCAAGAGACACCTTCTAGAGTAAGTTGTTGGGCAAGAAAGAGCTACTGTATTTATTATTTATTTGTGTGAGTGTAGTGCCCAGGAGCCTAGTCATGGACTAAGACCCCATAGCTCCAGGTGATGGACAAACTTTATTATTTACTCTGCCATCTCAACATATTTTATAATTACAAGAACAATACATAGGCCTGTTTACTCTCTTTTTGTGCAAAGGGGAAACTTACATGCAGGATGTTCAACTCTGTAAAAGCCAGAGTTTTCACTTGCCATCCAGACCTCCCAGCCGTCATAAGGATTCTAAGGTGAGAAGGGCCAGCAAAATCTGCAGAAGCCAGGGAACTGCTGATTTTTATTTCCAAACCCCACAGATCCACAGACATGCACGGTTGAGATACTTTTAGTCTATGCTCCCATTCACTCCCTTCTTCCCATTAGCAATGGCAGTATGGCGAGGTCAGTTACCATGTGATCTAGCTGAGAGGGAATGACCACAGAACTGTGGTGGTTGGGTAGAAACAGACCTCTTAGGGCCAAACTTTCAAAAGAGTTCAGAGACAGATTTTCGGAAGTGCTCGGTATCCAAAAGCCTCCATTATGATCTTATGGGAAAGAAGCACACTTGTTCTGATGACTATCTTGAATCTAAGCTGTTTTGAAAGTCTGGTCCCCATTGGGTATGCTGTGTTCATTTAAAAAGTATGCCCTGAGGTGTGCAGTGGAGAGTCTACTATCAGCACATTTGTAGCATTCTCAATGACAAAATGGGAAGATAAAAATCAGAGTGCAGTAGTTCTATATGCCTTCACCCCACCACTTCCTCTAGGTCAAAAGTCCTAGAGGAGAAAGTAAAAAATATGGTTCCTTTCCTTACCACAGGCTGCATCCCTATTTGCTGCAGAAATGATTAAACTGATTTGTTAGCAGGGGAGAAAGCCAGTTGTAAAGAGGAACATCCAATCTACGGCCACTTTACTCCTTCCTTGCGGCATCTCCCCTGGTTATACTCTCCTCAGCACAAACGTTGCCTTTCAGTCATTTTTAGCTAACCTGCATTTGAGAGGAATGAAGTTTAAGCTAAGACAGTTTTGGGGCTCTATTCCTGACTTGGGCACTGGTTTGCTGTGTGAACTTTGGCAAATCAATGGAAAGCTCTGTGCCTGAGTTGCCTCCTCTGAAAAATGGACATGATACCACCCACCTTTTAAAAGCAGTGTGAAGTCTTCAAAGGAAAGACACTGTATGAATGTAAAGTATTACAGTTACTGTATACAGGGCTCCCACTTTGGCTAGTCTAGACTTCTGTGACCATGATGAAATCACTTAATCTCTCTGGCCTTCTGTCAGCAAAGCATGTGAGTAGACCCACTGACTTCAATGGGATGACTCAAGCACATTTCTGAGTTATGCTTAAAGTGCTCTGCTGAATCAGGAACTCTGTCTCAGGGTATGTCTACATTACGGGATTATTCCAATTTTACATAAACCGGTTTTGTAAAACAGATTGTATAAAGTCGAGTGCACGTGGCCACACTAAGCACATTAATTCGGCAGTGTGCGTCCATGTACCGAGGCTAGCGTCGATTTCCGGAGTGTTGCACTGTGCGTAGTATCCCGTAGCTATCCCATAGTTCCCACAGTCTCCCCCGCCCATTGGAATTCTGGGTTGAGATCCCAATGCAAAAACAGTGTCGTGGGTGATTCTGGGTAAATGTCGTCACTTAATCCTTCCTCCATGAAAGCAACGGCAGACAATCATTTCCCGCCCTTTCTCCCTGGATTGCCCTGGCAGACGCCATAGCATGGCAACCATGGAGCCTATTTTGCCTTGTCACTGTCACCGTATGTGTACTGGGTGCTGCTGACAGACGTGGTACTGCAGTGCTACACAGCAGCATTCATTTGCCTTTGCAAGGTAGCAGAGATGGTTACCATCCCTATTGCACTGTCTGCCATGCCATTGTAAATTGGCAATGAGATGATGGTTATCAGTCATTCTGTACTATCTGCTGCTGTCATGGGTGCTCCTGGCCGGCCTTGCTGAGGTCGGCCGGGGGTGCATGGACAAAAATGGGAATGACTCCCCGGGTCATTCCCTTCTTTATGTTTTGTCTAAAAATAGAGTTAGTCCTACCTAGAATATGGGGCAAGTCTACTAGAGAACCAGAGAGTACAGCCGCTCCGTGTCAGAGCCTCACAGAAATGATGAGCTGCATGCCATTCTAGGAGGTGCCCCTGCAACAACCCCACCAGTTGCTTCTCTCCTCCCCCAACCTTCCTGGGCTACCATGGCAGTGTCCCCTCCATTGGTGTGATGAAGTAATAAAGAATGCAGAAATAAGAAACACTGACTTTTTAGTGAGATCAAATGAAGGGAAGGAAGCCTCCAGCTGCTATAATAGTCCAGGCAGGACATTAAAGAGCTCAGCCTCCCACTGCTATGATAGTCCAGGCAGTACAGAATCTTTTCTTTAGACATGAAAGGGGGGGAGCTGTTGGAGCTCAGCCTCCAGTTGCTATGATGAAGATGGTTGCCAGTCATTCTGTACCATCTTCCAGGAATGACCGGGAGTCATTCCTATTTTTACCCAGGTGCCCCCAGCTGACCTCATCGAGGCCAACCAGGAGCACTCACGGGCTGATGATTACAATGGATAGCTGTTATATTGTACCGTCTGCCACCAGGAAGGGGATGCTGGTGTTCAGAGCTGCAGCACCCCGTCTACCAGCAGCATGCGGTAGACATAGTGTGACATTAAAAAAAGGTGAGAAATGTTTTTTTTCCCTTTTCCTTCGGGGAGGGGAAGGCGTAAATTGACGACATATACCCTGAAACACCCAGGAAAATGTTTTTGACTCTCTTCAGGCATTGGGAGCTCAGCCAAGAACGCAAATGCTTTTCAGAGACTGCGGGGACTGTGGGATAGCTGGAGTCCTCAGTACCCCCTCCCTCCCTCCATGAGCGTTCATTTGATTCTTTGGCTTTCCGTTACACTTGTCACACAGCACTGTGCTGTGGCCTCTGTCTATCATAGCCTGGAGACTTTTTTCAAATGCTTTGTCATTTCATCTTCTGTAACAGAGCTCTGATAGAACAGATTTGTCTCCCCATACAGCGATCAAATCCAGTATCTCCCATACGGTCCATGCTGGAGCTCTTTTGGGATTTGGGACTTGGGACTGCATGGCCACTTGTGCTGATCAGAGCTCCACGCTGGGCAAACAGGAAATGAAATTCAAAAGTTTGCGGGGCTTTTTCTGTCTACCTGGCCAGTGAATCTGAGTTCAGATTGCTTCCCAGAGCGGTCACAATGGTGCACTGTGGGATACCGCCTGGAGGCCAATACCATCGATTTGCAGCCACACTAACCCTAATCCGACATGGCAAGACCGATTTCAGTGCTACTCCTCTCGTCGGAGAGGAGTACAGAAATCGGTTTAAAGAGCCCTTTATATCGATATAAAGGGCCTCGTTGTGTGGACTGGTGCAGGGTTAAATTGGTTTAACGCTGCTAAATTCGGTTTAAACGCGTAGTGTAGACCAGGTCTCAGTGTCAACAAAGGGATAACAACACTCTTTTCTCATAGGGGTGTAATGGTGATCAGGGGAAGCAAGTTGGTAACTAGAGTAATTGGAGAGCAATAAATCTCAATACAGGGGCTCCAGCAAAAAAGGTTGGGAACCACTGTTCAACTTGCTGGCCTGTAACTGCTTTCTTTCTACAAAGACTTTTAGGGAACATAGGTGACATTAAGACATTAATCTCAAATAGTTTTAAAGTATTTGACGTTTGTCATGCTGAGTTCATGCATATTTAATTTAAAATCTTGACATGCATTATTCCTCTTGGAGAGCACGGTTAGAGCCAGAACAAAGGAAATATTTTGAAGTGGAAAGTAGACTTTCAAACTGTTATTGTTATTAAATCACAATCAACCTGATGTGGTACAATAGATACTGTATGCATTTAACAAGATCTATACGCTATCTAATTAATTCTTCCATTTGTGACTCCAGCCTTGTCAACAACTATATCAAAGGAAGTCAAAGTCATGACCCTTATTGTTTAATTTATCTAGTGTAACTGTACTGTGTAAACAAGGCAATCAAGGGGATATTTTTAAATTTATGCTACTAAGTGAGGTATTCAGCTGGAACATTTAATAGATGTCTATTAGAGCACATCCCAAAAATAATAATAAAATAAAAACAAGGGAGAACAGTTGGAGGAAATTGATTTTCTGATTTCCCCCTTACCCCATATAAATTGGAATTCTACCATGAAACATATTTAAACAACAAATTAAAAAAAACATGCAGGAAATATTAGTGGAGAAAAGGTTATTGCTAGGGATCTGCAAGCTAGTTTGGATAAATTAAAAGACTTCCAACCTTAAAAAAAAAAAGTTCTCTTTGAGTTGTGGGAAAGATGCAAGACATTTCTGATTTTATCCAGAACCTTTTTGGAAGTTGAGAAATTGAGTAACACTTCCTTCTCTCCATTAGTTTTCATTTTCACTCCACTGTACTTCCTAGCTTCAGTCCAGTGCCAGAAGTACTGACATACTGTGAGAAAGGCTGTTCTCCTGGCATTTATGATGTTACCAGAGGCAGGAAGTCTCATGAGTTAACCTACTTATTAAGAGATTGCCAACACAATTCTGCAGAGCGAAGAGGATCAGGAATCCCGTAGACTTCACTGGGATCAAAATTGGAACCATGATTTCAGAAAAAGCAATGGATATGGAGATCTGAGGTCTGACGTATTTATCTTAACTAAAAATGAGGTGCCAGAAACTCAGCTGGTGTAATCCACAAAACTCCATTGATTTCAGTGGAGCTATGCCAATTTACACTGATTTGGGATCTAACCAGAGTCCCCTCAATCACTAATAATTGCTCCAGTTCAAGACCTGTCTGGTAAATATTAGGGAAGTACATATCGTCTCCCTAAAGATAATTATTTCTATTAGGGTAGCTCTTGGGAACCACCCTATTGTGCCAGGCATTACATAGAAAATTTATGAAAGCTCAGTCCTTACCCCAAGAGCTCACTATCTTCTGATCAGCAATGAGGCAATACATAGGCAAAGCAGACAGACTGGTCACCTGGAAAGATGAAGTAAAAATAAAATGAACTGTTTAGGACAAAAGCAGAAGTCACAGCTTTCCTAACCAATGTCAGAAGGTAGTGATTTGTAGGCATCACAACAAAGGTAGGTTTTAAGCTGCAATTTAAGAGGATACAATGAAGGCTTCTATATTCTTTAGTTTATAAGAGTGAAAGCAAAGAGCTTTTTACCTGGAATAAAATGCCCCAAACTCTTACATCATTCTTCCTCCCAATAAATGGCTTGCGAGAGATAATTATTAAAGCAAGGAAATGTTGCATCTGCCTCTAGCAAAACACAGATGTTTTCTTTTAGATGATGTTTTATGCAAATAACTTTCAAACATGTTTAAGAATTAATTTCCACTGTTCATATATTTTGGGATGGCAGAGCTATATTAATTAAGTCATTTGGAGTACCAACGATTCCTTAACTGTAATTCTTTACAATTACATGGAAAAGTCTGTATAACACATAAAATTTACCTTTCAGCCAGCTTTGTTAATATAGGGCCAGATCCTCAGATGGTGTAAATTACTGTAACATTGACTTAGATGGATTTATGCGGATTCACTTTCCCAAATTCGTTTTGGGTTTAAATTTTCCTTATTTAAGATTAATCCAATTTTGGGATAATTGAAGACTAAATGTCATATGAGAAGATATCAGAATAAACTGATAAATTCACTGTTAACAATCAACACTAATGGGTGATATACACCCCAGTGTAATGAAGGAACTTAAGAAAGAAGTGACTATAAAAATCAGTTTCTGTTCTATAATTGAAGCTAACAAGTGTTTTATCTGCCAGTCATTAAAGAGGCACTATGGATGACCCTAGGAATAACAGAGGAGTGAGCCTTATTTCTGTAGCCAGAAAGTTGTGTGACCAGTAAAAACAGCATTTTAAACAGCCTAGATAAAAACACTATGACTAGGACAATCCAGCATAGGAATCTGTAAAAGTAAATCGTGCCTATCCAATTTACTCAAATTCCTTGAGCATGACAACAAAAATGTTGTAGAAGAAACTGGTAAATAAAATTAAAAGCCTTTGACAAAGTACCTTACTAGAGGCTACGAAGGAAACTAAGTAGTCCTAGAAATAGAGATGAAGTTCTGTTATGGATTAGATACTGGCTAAGGGTATGGCTACACTAGAAATGTTACAATGGCACTGCTGGAGTGTAGACAGTTACTACAATAATGGAAAGGGTTCTTATGGCGTGGTAGTAAATCCATCTCTCCAAGAGGTGGCAACTTGGTCAATGGAAGAATTATTCTGTCAACCCAACAGCATCTGCGCTTAGGCTTAAGCCAATTTCATTATGTCTCATGAAATTTTCCATAGCCCAAAGCTATATATTTAAACTGACCTAACTTAGCAGTTTAGATTAGCCCCTAAGAGACAGAAATCTAAGAGTAATAATGAAAATTGAACACGTATTCTGACAAAATGTTAACAGTAGGAAGCCATGAGATTCCTTACTAGGACAACTTGTTAAAGTATATTTATTAGTGTTTAAGAAGGGATGGACAGTGAGATGGCAACATTTGCAGATGATAAAATTATTCAGGATAGTTAAGATAATGCTAGGCAATGAGGCATCATGATGGCAGATGAAATTTTGACAAATGAAAAGTAATACCTGGAATTGCTTCACAAATCACTTGATATGTACCCCATTGGACTGAGTGATAACCATTGAAAATATTTGATTTATTCTGGGCATTATTCCATTTTATGGGCATGATTTTACCCCTACAATATCTGTACCTGTAATTTTATGCAAACAATTAATTGTTGATATAAATACTATCATTTGGATGCCTAACTACTTGAATGACTACACCTGCAGAAATGGAGATGTTTATTAAAATCAAGCCCTATGGTTGGTCTGAAGCATAACTAACCAAAAAAAGAGGTGTCAGTAAAATCTACTCTACATTTCTGGGAGAAAGTGCTAATCTTAGAAAATGAATACATACACAGAACAACTTCAGAAAAAGAAAAAATGATTAAGAAAGCATGGCAGCTAACTTCTTCACAGTAATCAAGACCCATTGCGACACTAACACATACAAGTTTGAAACATATGTAACTTAACAACCTCATGCAGCTTTTTCAATGGCATATGTAATGCATGATTATCATCTAGTGTTTGCAGTAGTGGTCACCATTAAAGATTCAATATTTACTAACAATTAATATACAATATTAACTTAGATACCATTGTTTAATATACCAAGTTGGGAAATACTGCTTATTAATAACCACTTTCACATTTTGTACATTACATTTTGACCTCTGTGAAGGGATTAACTCACCTCTGGTACCTCTTTTTGGCTGGGTGTGGCATTGCAGCTCCCCAGACTGAGTGTCTGATGCCAATAGCTAGTCTGTCTCTTCCTGTGATTGGCCCTCCATCCAGGTCACTTTTAAGTCTCTCCATTTCCACAGTAGTCCACCAACAAAAAGAAAGGGGAATTAACATAAAAAAAAACAAAGTTAGTAGGAACCAGAGAGAACTGATTCCCTCTCAGGGAAAATCAAGGATTAGGCCCTCCCTTCCCTCAGGGAGGGGCCTTTGGGCAGCACTTTCAGTCAGCCTTTTCCTCAGGGGCTGAGGACTCATGATCTATTCTCTTTCCAGTCTAGTAACAAGTAAACTGCTGTGCTCCCCTTTTAAGCTCCTCCTCCAGCATATGCATGCCTTGCAGCTGTGGTGGGGTGGAGCTTCCTGAGCCCAGGGCATCCTATTAACCCCTTATGGGGTTTATATATCCTAGCATACCTCACAGTCAGAAACAGACTCCAAGTAAAATAGGGGAGAATGTGGCCTGAAAACTGTCATTCTTTTAAGGCTGTCAACATTATATGCCATATAAAAGGTGTAGGGAGAGACTTCCAAGTGCACAAGTGGGAGTTAGACATCTCACGCCCATTGACAATGAAATAACTCACAATTAATTGACCTGTGTGCCTTTACGTGTCCTGTAAACACAAATCTCTCTCTCACACACACACACAGTATCAGAGGGGTAGCCGTGTTAGTCTGGATCTGTAAAAGCGGCAAAGAGTCCTGTGGCACCTTATAGACTAACAGACATATTGGAGCATGAGCTCATGCTCCAATACGTTTGTTATTCTATAAGGTGCCACAGGAATCTTTGCTGCTTTTATATATATATATAATCACTATATTATGAATAATGTAGTTTGACCTTCAGCTGTCAAGAGTTTGTGCAGGTTTTACTTTCAGTCCTCCTGACAGGGCCGCCCAGAGGATTCAGGGGGCCTGGGGCCCTCAATGGTGGGGGGGGGCCCTGCTTCGGCAGTAATTCGGCAGCGGGGGGGCCGTCCGTCCTGGGACCCGCCACCGAAATGCCCTGAAGACCCGCAGCGTGGGGCCCCTGCCGCCAAATTACCGCCAAAGATCTGGAGCGGAAGACGCTCCGGGGGCCTTGGGCCCCATGAGAGTTTTCCGGGTCCCCCAGAGCGAGTGAAGGACTCCACTCTAGGGGCACCGAAAAACTCTCATGGAGCCCCTGTGGGGCCCAGGGTCTGGGGCAAATTGCCCCACTTGCTCCCTCCCCCACCTGGCGGCCCTGCCTCCTGAGATCTGAATCATCCATAAAGAGAGGGGAAAAATGTAACAAAGGGAATATCTCTACCCAATAAATTTGATCTGTGGGTTTCACATGTGGAAGAGGTGCTTCTGAAGCATAGGATGAGGTCAGCAAGAGTAAAAGCCACCATCTGGCTTGTGAGGGTTTATCTTTTCTGGTGATAATGGAGCTTGTAGTACTAATCTGGCTGAAATAATTTCAAAGTCAATCATATGGTGAAGCTAAACAACTGCTGCTTTAAACTAAACCCTTAACATGGAGAGAATTCAGTATTGCATTATAGATTCCACATGAAAAGCTGTATCATAATTGCTTTCTTAAGTATTCTCGTCTCTCATAGTGCCAGCGCACCACCTGATGAGGATGATATTACATCATATATTTGTACTGATAATCTTATCTTTCTCTATTTTTGAGAGAAAAAATGATGAGGGAATATACGACACCATACACACACACACACACACACACACACACACACACAGAGTCATGAATCAATAGTACTTACTATAAAAAAAAACCTGGCCCCATTACAGTACTAATGAAAGATCAGAAGACATGGTCAAGAGGCTAGCAGAAGCTTGAATTTAATACTGCATGAGTTTATAATTACTGTGTATTTATCATGTTGCCCTCATTTTCTCATTCTATTCTCCACTGGTCTGTCTTTTAAGCTATTAAATTATCATTATTCCACTCCCAGTATGGATTAAATACACACAAACATACCACATCTCAGCAAAACTTCTTCCTTCTTCCTTCTGCTATCAGAAATGCTTGCAGTAACCACTAACAATGTGGTTCTATTTTGTAATCCCTTTTGGAATTTGCAATATCACCCACGATTCACTTATTTCCATAAATCTGCCTTGTTTTTTAAGTTTTTCTGTCATTTTAAAGGTCCTTAAATAAAAATGTATAGACTAGTAGCTGGAAAAAAACAACCAACAACAAAACTCACTTTGCAACTTTATTAAGTGTCAAAAGTTAGAAATTCAGTGTAGCAACATACTCAGCCTGCTTTAGGACGTCAATGTGGTCCAGTGGCTAGATCACTAGACTTGGAGTCAAGATAGCTGTGAGTTAATCCCAACCTATAATTGTTGCATTTTATGTCACCTCTCTTTTCCCAACTATTCCCTACCTTTTAAATTAGGACAATGATGCTTATCCTCCTCAGTGAAGTGCCTTAAGGTCTACAGAAAATGAATTCTAAAAAAGAGTGCAATACTATGTTTAGAACATTCTTTTATATTGTGGATTTTAGATTTAGAACATAACCACAAATTAGAGTTTCAAATTTCATTTGATTCTAGAGAATGTAAATTCTTGGCTACTCCCCACTTTAATGTATGCATCTCCCTTTTGTAATATCTGAATCTGAGCAAAAGGTTACTTCCAGACTTCCTTGTCTTCACAGCATGGGCTTCCATTTTAGCAGAAATACTTTTCTAAACAACTACCCAATTGTACTTAAGTGACTTAGGAGTATAAGTCTTAGTTGGTGAACAATTTTATTTTGGGTGAGGTGATGGTTCTGTTATAGACTTTAATTTAAAGTCATTTTGTTAAAAAATTTGCGTAGAAGTTGAGACAGGTGGACGGTTTTTATTATTTTTAAAATATAAGAAATTATAGTAATATCTATAGCAACTGTAATGGAATGAAATAATGAACATTTTCATTCTGAAGTCAATAGTTTCACGAAACCATAACATTAGAGGAATTCTAAAGATTTCACTGAATCCCAAATACCACAGAATCCCAAATACCACTAGAATTTGGTGGTATTTGGGATTCTGTGAAATCAAATTCTACTATCCCCATTAGAAACAGATGCCAGCTCACCTTGTGATAGATGAATATGTGCGGTTGACATTTACAATTTGCTACTCACTATTATTAGCAGGTTGCAATGCCGGCAGACCAGGTCATGTCAGAGTGTATTCAGGCCAATTCACTCATTTATTAGATCAAAGTAATTGTTAAACGTATAAGTGTTTTGGATATTTAAAATTCAGAAGGTGTTATTTGGATTGTTTTTACTTATCTGTGTCCTGTCATAACATAATAGCAAACATTTACTTTGCAAATACTCCTGTAACTAAAAAACTCATCACACATCAAAGAAATCTTGTGAAATTCTAATGAAGGACTTTATCAGAATGGTCTTTGTTTGAGGTGACCATAAGTCAAACACTCAAAGTGCATTCCTCACTCAGCCTCATCAAAAGAAAAGTCCATGTGCATATAGAGAGACACACTGTGTCCTTTTCTTCAGTCAAAAGAAGAGATAAGAATGGATTCAAAAAAGATCCTTCATCTCTGAACTGTCTGGACTCTTATAGGGAAGTGTACCAATAGAAAGTGGAGCTCCTCAGAGACAATCTGCGTACCCTGAAAGACTTTGGGGAAATTGGCAGTTTATTGCATGATTGCCACCATTTGGAGTTAGTGATTGTGATTCACTTGTATATACATTTTACTACCTTTAACCTTCCAGTAACTCTCATTCTTTTTCCTTAGCTAATAAACATTTTGTTAGTTTACTATAGAATTGGCTGCTAGCGTTGTCTTTCGTATAAGATCCAGAATACTAGAGAAATCTGATGCGGTGTGATTTTTCATTTAAGTGATCTTCTATCACAAAGTCCAGTTTGTGTGGGTGGCAAGATAAACAGAGAGTCTGAGGGGCCTATCTGACTGTGGGAAGTCTCTTATAATGATCCAGGAGTTTATATTTGTTACTGGTTTGGGGAAATCGAATTACAGGACACACCACCAGTTTGGGGCATCTGCCCTTGTTTTCTAACCGTCTGCCCTGACTTTCACGGTTGTGAGCCTCTCCAAGCAATGTGACCATGTCATGCAAATAGACTCCCTCGGGTATTATGATATTCCACAGGATTCCATCCATCAGAATCATAATCCCCTATTATCAAAATAAATGTCACTTAAAAGTGATGTATATGAGGGAGAAGGGGATAGTAGAGCAGAATACTATTGTATCTGGTAAAAACAAAAGTATGGCAATTAATTAATACTGTGGCCTTTTAGCTAGATAGACAAGTCAAGGTTTTAAAGGGCTGCTTCAGAGCCATGAGATTGATTGGTGTTCAGGGAGCCTCTGACTTGGTAGCCTCTCCTCTTTGATTGACAATACACACCATTCATCATCATCAGTGTCGAAAGATGTATCAGCCTCTGAAGGAGCAGAAGTATCTTTACAGATGAGCATGTTCCACATTTACCCATAAGAATGCATCCTGATAACACAGAGCAACTGGCAGATTCTCTCATTGATTGATGGCAACAGTCTCAATGGCATTAAACAGATCACTTGTTTTATAGACCTCTCCTCCAAGCACAGCGGTGGAGCCTTATAAGTGATAAAATGTCCTTTTTCTAGGTAGCTTAACTGCACCTATCCAAAAATGTTTATAACTTAAATCAAGCTAAAATAAGACCCATCATTTGGACTTCATTGCAAAATTCAGGTTTGGAAATATACAATATTGATTACCATAAAAATGGTAACTAAGGAAGTTGCACACCTGATGGCCCATTATGTCAATGATCTTGTAGCAGATCAGCTCTCATGCTTAAAGATAAACACATGCCTTAGTGTTTGCAGTGTAAGGGCTTAGTTTAGAAGTGTCCTCAGAAGGGGACTGTCTTCCTTTGTGTTCTGTACAGCTCTCAACACATTGTTGTCATTTAACAAATAATGGTTAATATTAGCAAGACTTTTTAAAATGTCTGCCATTTGGTGAAATCTCACCCACTCTAAGGATAAAAGAAAAATGCTCTTTAGAAGCACTTTTATGAGCTCCAGAGACAAGTCTCCTCAGGTAGGGTGATTTCACTGACTCTGATGAAGTTCACCATTTATGTATCTCTAAATCATTCCTGCAACAGAGGATTTATCTCTGGAACATAAAAAAAATTTCAATTTACTGGTGGAATTGAAAAAAAGAACTCCTAAGAACATTCTCCAGCACATCTCTGCTATCCAGTGCTGAATACATTGTCTGAGGGCAAGTTTGGCTGGGCAGTTATAGCTGAAGTTACTTTTGGTCAACTTGTTTATATGCATATTTTATAAATAAATGGAGGGGAGGAGAGGCCACTGCACCACCTGCAACCCATCATACCTTCAACTGTCACAGGCCATGCTACGATTCCCCTGGCACTTGCAGTCTGGGACCATAATCACCAAAAATCTGAATGACTCTTGGACAAAAATACAGTAGGAGAGTTCCTGATGACTTCGTCAGCCCCTTTTACACTTATACATGAGCAGTCCTTGATCCTTGGACTGTAAACTCCCCAAAGCAAGGAGTCTCTACTTGTTCCATACAGCACCAACACACTGTCAGCACTTAAATAATAGATTCATTCAAAGACAAAGTGTATTCTGCTCTGTGACCACCTCTCTTAATCAGATTGCTAGATTTAATCAGTAACTTAATACCTATTAAGCAGTTCTGTGAGGCCTACGTAAAAAGTCCAAACACGGATGTATTGCGATCCTTAGCAATTTCTAATTTAGACAGAAGTGACTGGAATTATCAATTGGTAGGGCAAAAATCGCTCCAAAAAAAATCTATACTGTGTTTAGTTCAGACGAACAGTTTCTTGACAGCCCTGTAGTTTGAACTTCTGTGTTTATCCACATCTAACGTATAGGACAGGTTACAGGGGTCAGCAACCTTTCAGAAGTGGTGTGCTGAGTCTTCATTTATTCACTCTAATTTAAAGTTTTGTGTGCCAATAATACATGTTAATGTTTTTAGAAGGTCTCTTTCTATAAATCTATAATATATAACTAAACTATTGTTGTATGTAAAGTAAATAGGGTTTTTAAAATGTTTAAGAAACTTCATTTAAAATTAAATTAAAATGCAGAGCCCCCGGGACCAGTGGCCAGGACTCGGGCAGTGTGAGTGCCACTGAAAATCAGCTTGCGTGCCGCCTTTGGCACATGTGCCATAGGTTGCCTACCCCTGGGTTACAGTAATGCAGAGATCCCTCTCTGTACACTTTCAATGTATTCTCAACTCTATGCCCAGGAGGGGCACCTTGAAGGGTGAAAATTTAGTTCAGACTTTATATCCATTCAGTCCTTCGATTCTCTTCTGAGACTTCCAAAGTTCCAATAAGGATGCCAGTTACTATCAATTCTGATGGTAGAGCATATGATGTAGAGAACTTTTCACTAGGAACTAAGTGAGACCATACCAATTAATTTCACATATGCTATGAACCAGCCATCACATGATAACAGTTTCATACACAACCAACCTGTCTGCCAGTTTGAATTGTTGAACCACAGTGGTTATCAAAGGCTTTGTAGGCCAGTCCTTGTCCCCTGAGCCATCTAATTCTGTTTACAAAATAGAAAAGGGCTTGTAGTGGTTCAGAGGCAAGAGAAGAGAATTCACAGAGAATCTTTCTGTAAGAAGAAAGGTTTGGCTCATAAATTATTTAATAGAGCTGTAATGAGCACTTTAGCTAAAGGCCCAGTTCTCTAGCCAAAGCAGTTCTACACCATTTCAACTGCATTGACATTAAAGGTATTATACCCTGTTTATGGTAGTGTACGTAAGAGGACAATGGGGCCCTAACTATTTAAAAATAGAGAGTTTGAGTTGCATTGATTTTTCATTAAGATTGTTTAATCCAGGGATTTGTATTAAAAATATTTAAACAAATTCCAGGGCCCAACAGGGAGGTCTCGGGGCTCCTGGCTTTGGTTACCGTGTGTGTGTGGAGAGGTGTTTAGGGTCTTGGGGCTTAGGGCTTCAGCTGGTGCAGGGGGCTCAGAGCTCTAGACTTCAGCCACTGTGTGTGTGTGTGGGAAATCAGGGCTTCTGCCCCACATGCAAGGGGGAGGGGATAAGGGGGAAGGAGGCAGCAGCTCGAGACTTCTATAATTAACCATTTCAGGTCCAGCATTTCAGGTCAGTTCCACAAAACGAAGAAAAATCTTTTGTTTTAAATAAAAATGTCAAAATGAAATATGGACATTTTTTAATAGAATCATAGAATATTAGGGTTGGAAGGGACCTAAGGAGGTCATCTAGTCCAACCTCCTGCTCAAAGCAGGACCAATTCCCGACTAAATCATCCCAGTCAGGGCTTTGTCAAGCCTGACCTTAAAAACCTCTAAGGAAGGAGATTCCACCACCTCCCTAGGTGACCCATTCCAGTGCTTCACCCCACTCCTAGTGAAAAAGTTTTTCTTAATATCCAAACTCAACCTTTCTCACTGAAACTTGAGACCATTACTCCTTGTTCTGTCATCTGGTACCACTGAGAACAGTCTAGATCCATCCTCTTTGGAATCCCCTTTCAGGTAGTTGAAAGCAGCTATCAAATTCCCCCTCATTCTTCTCTTCTGCAGATTAAACAATCCCAGTTCCCTCAGCCTCTCCTTATAAATTATGTGCTCCAGCCCCGTAATCATTTTTTTTGCCTTTTGCTGGACTCTTTCCAATTTTTCCACATCCTTCTTGTAGTGTGGAGACCAAAACTGGACACAGTACTCCAGATGAGGCCTCACCAATGTCAAATAGAGGGGAATGATCACATCCCTTGATCTGCTGGCAATGCCCCTATTTATACAGCCCATAATGCCATCGGCCTTCTTGGCAACAAAGGCACACTGTCGACTCATATCCAGCTTCTCTTCCACTGTAACCCCTAGTTCCTTTTCTGCAGAACTGCTGCCTAGCCATTCGGTCCCTAGTCTGTAGCAGTGCCTGAGATTCTTCCATCCTAAGTGCAGGACTTTGCACTTGTCCTTGTTGAACCTCATCAGGTTTCTTTTGGCCCAGTCCTCTAATTTGTCTAGGTCCCTCTGTATCCTATCCCTACTCTTGAGCATATCTACCACTCCTCTCAGTTTAGTGTCATCTGCAAACTTGCTGAGAGTTCAGTCCATGCCATCCTCCAGCTCATTAATGAAGATACTGAACAAAACCGGCCCCAGGACCGACCCTTGGGGCACTCCTCTTACTGGCTGCCAACTAGACATGGAGCCGTTGATCACTATCCGTTGAGCCCGACGATCTAGCCAGCTTTCTATCCACCTTATAATCCATTCATCCAGCCCATAGTTGTTTATCTTGCTGGCAAGAATACTGTGGGAGACTGTATCAAAAGCTTTGCTAAAGTCAAGGAATAACACATCCACTGCTTTCCCCTCATCCACAGACCCAGTTATCTTCTCATAGAAGGCAATTAGGTTAGTCAGGCATGACTTGCCGTCGGTGAACCCGTGCTGACTGTTCCTGATCACTTTCCTCTCCTCTAAGTGCTTCAGAATTGATTCCTAAGGACCTGCTCCATGATTTTTCCAGGGACTTAGGTGAAGCTGACTGGCCTGTAGTTCCCCGGATCCTCTTCCTTCCCTTTTTTAAAGCTGGGCACTACATTAGCCTTTTTCCAGTCATCCGGGACCTCGCCCGATTGTCATGAGGTTTCAAAGATAATGGCCAAAGGCTATGCAATCACATCCGCCAACTCCTTTAGCACCCTCGGATGCAGCGCATCTGGCCCCATGGGCTTGTGTTCCTCCAGCTTTTCTAAATAATCCAAATTTAAGAAAAAAAAAACATTTGTTGGATATTTTGTTTAATAATTTCTCCCTAAATTGCTGTTTTGTTGGATTTATCAGTGATTAACTCCTAAACCAGACTCTACTAAATTAAACAATAATTAGTGAGTACTACCTACGCATCAGAGATTAGCTTCCTCAGTTCAGAGATTGTTCTTAAATTCCTCTCCTATTTATTCACTATAATTCAACAGAATGCATCTTCTGTTGTTGATTTCTCTGCGCTCCCAGCCTGAATAATTTTTTTTTTGACAGCATGATCCAGTGGACAGGACACAGCACTGGGTATCAGAGGACTTGTGTGACTTCTGATCATATCATATGTTGTAGAATTCAGCCTGACCTCACTGCTGGATGTAATTTTTGTTTTACTAAATTAAAACTACATTTAATACTTATTTTAAAGTGTTATTAACCTATGCATTGCATAAACAAGTGCCATTGTGAGGCTGGTACACCTATGCAAACTGTAGATATGTCTTGCTGTTTGTATCACAGTCAAGGCTTCAACCCTGAAAACACTTATGCACATGCTTAATTTTAGGTATGAAAACATTTCCATTGAGGTCTACATGACATGAGTAAAGCTAAGCATGTGTGTGAGAGTTTGCAAGATCTGGTCTATAGTGTGCTTTGGATGGCCATTCTCTTATGTTAAAGTAAGATGGACTGTTGTAAAATAATTTAGGCCCTGAACTTGCAAAGTGATACACATGCTTAATTTTATGAACTGGAAGTAGTACCGTTGATTTCTATTACAGTAATCACAAAGTATAAACCTAGGCGCATGTATATGTGTTTGCTAGATCAGGGCCTTCATATGAAATTAGACAAACATTTAAAATATAGTGAGACAATAACACAGACAGATAATAAGAATAACTCATTGAATGAATTCACTTCATTTTGCCCAGGATGTTGACAGAAGTATATTATTAACACCAATGAGAAACAGATAGTCACATGCTAGTTACTTAATGCACAAGATGTTAAATTAGCCTCATTATAGAGAAACATTCTGGCATGTATCAGCACCATTATTATATTACTATCTCTACTACAGCCCTGAGCAAAACAAATAAAAAAGTAAATTACACCAAAAGAAAAAATAATGAATGTTAGAAGTCAACTTTCATAATAGACGCTATTTTTATCTCCTTTGCCTAAATAACTCTTATGTCAATCATTACATATATTAAAATAGTTTAGTGGAATAAATTATATGAATTGCAAAAGCAGTTCAAATATTAAATCGAGACAATAAAAATAATCCTCAGCTACTTTACCAAAATGCAGCGAGTCACTTGTTCAACAATTTGACATGTTTACTTATAGAAAGGAATAGTCTTTTTGAATGATTTCTTATGTGTTTGATAACTTTTAAAAGAGACACTGTTAAGCATGTAGGAACATTATTTACTATTTCAAAAAATTGTAGTTCATTGTTTCTATTCTTCTGTCACAAAGTAATAATATTAATTGCAATGGTTCCAATAATGTAAAAAGTAAATTAAAGAGCCTATGTTAATATTTTTTATTTAATGTTACCCTGTGCTGCTGGAAACAAAACATTTTGTTATTACAACTAGCAATATGAGCAAGTTCTTCCTTTAATTTGTACTTGTGTAAGGCTGTGGTAACTCAATGACTTTATTTCAGATTTACACTGGTGTAAATGAGAGCAGAATCGGGCCCTACATATTTATAATATACCCATAATCATAGCTGGCATATACCTGGAGTAATGTGGTGTTGAATCAAACCTCTGTGCCTCTATGTCTTGTTGAACTCCTAGAGTGAAAAAGCATAATTTCTGTCTAAAAATTTCATGCTCTCCATGCCTCCATCCTTACCCCATTGATTTCTCAAGTGGATATTTTCTGCAGCTGTCTGTTTAGTAAAGAAATGTGGTTGGTCCATTCTGCAGATATTAGGGAAAGGCATATGTAGAGAGCTGCGTCTTACAGCACACCGCACATGAGAACCGGAAAGTGAAGCTATCCAAGTTATTTCATTGTCCAAAATGAGCCAAGTATACCCAAGAAACAGTGTTAATGGTGAAAATGAAATGAGTATTTGTAATGTTCTTTCATTTTCAATAATCTTGGCCGTATTAGTAAAGCAGTGGGAAGTATTCACAATGAAATCCCAAACTACATGCAATTTGTCTGGTGTGCGTTTCCCCTCAAAAAAACTCAGGCCAGATTCTTGAAATAGGAACAAAGCTGCAGTAGCACAGGGGTCTGCATGAATTTGTCCCATCCTCCCTACTTTCAGTGATTGGGTTGTGGGTGGTCATGCCTAGTGATTAAAGCAGACATCACTAGCCATGGGTCAGAAGTGAGGAATCAGATTTGAGGGCCAGAACCCAGTTACCTGGAATGGGGCAAAGCTGGGTCCAAGGCAGCAGCTTTCCCAGCCACAGGCAAATGCTGTGAGTAGCCAGTGAACTGATGCTGTGCTTAAGGGCTGGTCTGCCGAACCTTCTAACCAATCAGATGACATAGCCAATTAGGCAGCCTATTGCAAGCCAGGTGTGCTGGTTAGGTTGCCCAGAGACTGGTTGTGTTGTAGACCCTGCTTCTGAACAGCGAGATCAAAGCTAGCTCAGGTATTGTTGTCACCTGCTGAAATCACACCTCCCAACTGCAGTGTAAACATGCCCATTGCGGCATGAGTGTGTCTGGTACAGTAAATCAATTCTTACTATACTGTGATATCTGGAATTCATTTGCTGGCAGTCCCAGTTAAAGACCTCACTCTTAACAACTGGCAGTTCCAATATGGAGGTAGTGCAGTTTTATTCTCCTCCAAGAAATAATCAACTCAGTACCAACACAGCCTAAGACCGCTTTCCATCAGATACTGTCACTCTGCCTATTGCAGTGCTTTCAAAATAAAACAGAAGTGGTAGCCAGGTCAAAACTCTAGTGGAGAGGGAACTGGACTGGGAGTCAGGAGACTTAAATTTGATTTCTAAATCTGCCACCAATATGCAATCTGACCCTGGGTGGGTCACTTCACCTTTCTATGTTTCTGTATCCCCTCTAACCATTTGTCTACTCTGTCTATATAGCTTGCAATCTCTTTCTAGCAAGGACTGTCTCTTACTATGCGTTTGAAGAGTGTCTAACACAACAGCTCCCCAAACTTCATTGGAGCTGTCCCTGCCTACAGGTATATGGGATCTTGGGGAGCAATTACCACACAGGTGGGCTTCCAATTAATTTCTTTATTAAAGGAGTAAAAAAAAAAAAAAGGAAGTGTTGGGAATTTAATAATGAAATACGATGGGATGGGGTGTATAGGGTGTTTACAATAGACAACGATGGGGGGGTTCTTCTTATTGAACAGTGTAGAGAGTTCTAATAGTGGGGTAGAGCAAGTGGGGTTCAGCACAATGGGATACAGTACAGTCAATAAGCAACTCTAGATACAGTGTGGAAATGCAAAGCTTACCCAAAAGAAATGCAAAATAAAATGGTAGCTTCTATATGAGTTAATAGCTAGATACACAATGTAACACAGTGGCATCAATGTAAATACAAAGTATATCAGAAAAGTGGAGGCAACCAATGGGCTGTTATAACGGCAAGTAAAATGTGAGTTACAGTACAACAATACAATATCAATATAAAGGCTGGGTCAAGAAACAGGAGGGGGGGAGTGACTGATTAGTGGTATGCAGAGGAGCGGCTGGAAGCAGCGAGAGACTCTGAAGTCCTGCAGGGCAAGGACAACGGAGCAGTGTGATGGTGATCTCCAGTAGGGGAGGGGCAGCGGAGAAGCGTAAAGAAGGGCTGGAGAGAGGTTTAAGCAACAAGCGGACACCAAAAACAAAGAAAAAAAACAGCAAAGGGTTTGGGAAGCTTCACAGGGGGAGAAGCAGCAAGGGGTTTGGGAAGTTCGGAGGGTGATGCAGACGCGGGGGGGGGAGCAGCAAGGAGTTGGGAAGTTCGGAGAGTGCAGATGCAGGGGGAAAAGCAGTAAAGGGTTAGGGAAGTTATACAGGGGGAGACACAGCAAGGGGTTATAACAGGGAGACACGGAGGAGCACACAGAGGGGGAGAGTGGAGCGGGGGAAAACCAGACACGGGAAAGTTCAGGACAGCAGGAAGGCAAATTTAAGTAGCAAAAAACCTTATCTATCTTAACCAACGACTAGGCAAAACAACAAATATCACAATTCTAAGCAAAACTATAACAAGCAACTATACGGAGCAACAAAACAGTAAACTATAACAAGGCAGGTGAACTTACAAG
The DNA here is from genome assembly GCF_007399415.2 of Gopherus evgoodei. NCBI lineage: Eukaryota > Metazoa > Chordata > Testudines > Testudinidae > Gopherus > Gopherus evgoodei. The sequence goes on from NC_044324.1 coordinate 147,779,468, forward strand.
CTCTACAATCTTAACTATGACTTATTAAATTAAAAAAAACCAAAACCTATGGTGCACCTTATGCTATGGGGAGGTTACAGAGGGCAGAGTGGTATGTGTCCAGGACCCAGCTCCCAAGGAAGCCAAGGGATGGTGGCTACAGCTGAAAGCAGAGAGCCCCAAGGCAAAGCCCACAGGAGCAGAGCTTAGCAGCGGCACAAACTTATTTTTAGCGGCAAGGAGCCCTGGAGTTTAAGAGAGGTTTTTAAGACACAGACCAAGGTTTAGCTTGAGTCTGTGTGCTGGGGAAACAGAGCCAGCAGCTAAAATAATAAAATAAAAGTATAGAAAGTTTTACAGAGGGATTCTTACCAGTCCCCAAGGCAGCAGCAAAGGCAGAAGCAACAGCAACATCAGAAGAAGCAAGGAGGGCTCGGTACAGTCTCGATAATCAGGAAATCTCTCAGGTAGCAATTCGTTCTTCGTGGGGGGGGGCGTTCAAAAAACGGGGGTTCGCTCAAAAATAAAACGAGAGTGGAGAAAGGAGCCCCCCAGAACCCCTGGCTGATCAGACCAGGCAGCAATGCAGGAACCTTTCTGAGGTGTGTTTCAAAAATGTCTGGTTTTAAAGGCAAACTTGGGCAGTTTCCCGCCAGTAATCCTGATAGGCTCCCTCTGTCACAGGGGAGGGGGCACAGGGAAAAAATTGAAGGTAAGCCCAGAGACATGCCTGGACATAGTCCTGTGCAATAGGTGACTCAAGAGCACATGAGGCCTATGACTCATGCCCAGGATCTTAAAAGCACATTAGGTCTTGCAGCTCTGGACATTGCCTACCCTACACCAAGCCCAGGCTCAACGAGGTGATAACAGGACTAAGCCTTTGAACAGGGCAGTGGTCTGACTTAGCATGCAGCACAAGTGGCCATCCCTTTGAGAAGGGCAATGGCTCTTGTTAAACAACTTAAGGGGCCCTCCCTTTGAGAAGGGCAGTGACCCTGGTAAACAACTTAACAGCCAGGGAAGGGCGGCCACAGGAGAACAGAAAACAAAATGGAGTCTGGAGACAGCTGTAAGAAACAAAATGGAATAGGGGATAGCTGTAACAGACAGGAGCCAGTGGATATTATCATATTCAAAATAAGAATTCACTCATCTCACCCCTTTGGGACAGAATGCAGTCTACCAGGGACAATTATCTGGCCAGTACTTTCTGTTGGAAAAAAAATATCATATTTTGGCATGTTAATTGTATTTGTCTTCAGTGCTTTAAGGAGCTGTTGAACAGTTCCTGTCATTTGAACCTATTATTGTATGGGAATGTAGTATAGTATTTTTTAATTAATTAACAACATCCCTCTGGGTAATCTAAGAGAAACACAATAGGTGTGTTTGATGGCCAACTTCAAGTCTTATGTGTTCATTTGAATAGAGTAATGGCCAAGTTGAGGTGTTTGACTAAAAAAAAGTGCCCTAAGTACTGTATGCTTAAAAATAATATGAAATGTTTAAATCTTATTTAGAACTATGCTAAGAAGGAATAGAAAAGCAGCGGCAAGTAGTCTTGTTGCTAAAGGTAAGAACATATGAGAGAGGCAATTAAGTGTTGAAAATCTGAAGACAAAATGACTTGAAAACAAGAGTTTTTTTGTATGGTTTTTAAGATGACTGGAGGGAAAACAGCTGTTAAACACAAAGTGCTAATTAGAATGTTTGGTTAAGAGGAATGCTTATCTGAGAAAGTTTAAAATAAGTTTTGGTAGATTATAGTAATTTAAATTGAATCACACAACACTGGTGCTCAGCCAAATCAAGTTCATCTTGTTTGCAATAATCAGGGATGAAAAACACAAGGAACATCTTTCTAACATATTAAATCGCAAAACACAAAAAGCCATTGATGCAGAAAATGGTCCTGCAAAAGGTCACTGATGTGAAAGTGTAATAAATACAATCACTTCCACATGTGTTCAGATCCATCCCGCATATATTCATATTATTGCTCCTAGGTGGCAGAAGATAATGTTTCTGATCCTGATGAATACTGTATTGATACAATCAACTGTGCTCAAACAAGGAATGAGGCATGTACAAACTAAGCCCAGGTCTGCACAACCGACCCGTATTGGTATAACTACGCTGCTCAGGGGTGTGGATTTTTCACACCCTTCACTGACATAATTATACCAACCTAACCCCCTGTCTAGATAGTGCTATGTCAATGGGAAAGCTTATCTCGTCAACAGAGCTACTGCCTCTCAGGGAGGTGGATTGACTATGCCGATGGGAGCAGCTGTCCTGTCAGTGTCGTGGCATCTTCACTAAATTGCTCCAGTAGTGCAGATGCACTGGTCCATCTGTGCTGCTGTACATGAGGACATCTTCCAAGTATTTGCTGACATGGCTGGCTCAAATACTCACATTCTTAGATTTAAACTTGATACGGTGCCCAAGCAAGCATTGCAAGAGAACTTACTCAAGTAATTCAGATATCAAGTTCCAGTGCAGAGTGCTAATGCCAGTCTGGCTAGGGAGGTTAAGAGCTTAAAGTACATACAAGCGGGAAAACAGGTAAAATTCAAGCTTTAGTTTGGTGTCTTCTATGTTGTGGTCAAAGATATGTGAAAATAAGGCATGTTTTATCAGTAGTTACAGTAAAGAATCCTGTTCAGATACTGAACTGCCTATGGACCCAATGGAGAATGCAAAGCCCAATTTGCTGATTAAATATACTGACATTTAAAAGCTATTCACACAAGGATGTTCCTGTTTCTTTTATCTTAACCCAGCAGTCCACCCTGTTCAGTTTCTGAGACTGAAATGAGGAAAATTGCCAATCCTGAGACATTTTGCAAAAGACAGAAATGTCATGGGTGTGAAATAGTGAAAAAAACATATACAAACATTTAACATTTTTTCACCAAGCTGTAATAATTAATTTAATGAAGACAAACACACTTCACAAAAGTTGTACTCCTTATGCCCAGTATACCACAGCCCCCAAATTATTATTTTTTTCACTCATGTGTTTCAGCTTTTTCTCAACAAGTGATAGGGATATGCTATAATACCTACACTCCAGTTCAAACACTGGTTGATTAATCAAAGACCATTATTTCAAGTCTTACTCCACTGACCGCAGATTGAGTTCAAGATCTCAAAAGCACTCCATCATGCCACATCATTGAAACACAATTCTCTTGCCAAGAGTCTAAAGCTTACGTTCTCTTTCACGTAAAACCAGTAAACTCTATTAATAGGTGATTTCAATAGATTTACTTGGATTCACATAGTATATGCACATTCAGAATCTGTCTCTAGGTCTTCACAGTTACTAGGCTCTTTGGTCTGATTGCACAAAAGGAGCTGGGCATTGTAATGCTGAGGTCACCATGCCTAATTTTTAGGCACCTGGAAGATGCACTGGGATTCACAGAGTCTAGGTTTAGGTGCCCCAGCTCCTGCACAATGACTGGGGAGAAAGAGGCGCCTTAGACTGCAATTCACAAAAGCCAGCAAACAAAACAGGGAACTGCCTAAGTTACTCAATGGGAGATGCTGACCAGCGTCTTGTTTGTGCTTAGCTCCGCTTCTCTCTTTGAGCAAGATACTCAAATCTGTGTGGCAAGAAGGCACTTATCTCTGCTTGGGATTCTCAGCTGCAAACACTCTCTTGGTGTTAGGCACCTGCACCATTTTAGCAACAATCAGGGTGAAGAGAGGGAAGCAGGGAAGGGAGGCATCCCTCATACATGTAGCCCGGTGTTTAGGTTCCTCAGCTGGATTGCGGGAGAGCCAGGTTTCAAGCCCCCCTTCTGATCAGAGAAGATGGGATTTGCCACCTTTCACATAAGTGCTCTAAGCACTGGGCTATGGGATAGTCTGATGTGGGACACTGTTAAAGAGTCACTTGGGCCACAGAAAAAGATGGAAATGACTCGATAGCCTAGTGTTTAGGACACTCATCTAGGCAATGAAGGCCAAGCATCCAGTCCCCTGGTTCCAATTTGTCTTTCATTATTTATCCAAAAAATGTAACAACTTCAACACAAAAGACTGAGGAAACTCCATATGGGACTATCCCAGAATCCAGTGGTTAGGGCACTAGGTGTCCTAACCACCACATAGGACACCTGAGAGGTGTCAAATCATTTTCTGGGGGTGGAAGGACTTGAACCAGGAGTCTCCCTCATTCCATGTGAGTGTACTAAAAAATGGGCTAAGACTTATGATAAAGTCCTCCCTGTATCTGTTTTGTGTGAGCTTTCCTGAGGGGGCCTGATCTGGTAGGTTCCTCCCAAGAACACTTACTGGATCAGTAGAACCCTGCGTGTATACAAAATTAGTATCTGCATCTAATCCACAAACATGATCCATGGATATCTGCAGATTTTCAGGGCTCTGTGGATCGGGCCCCATAAGCAAAGTAGGTGGTCAAATGCTTATCAATCCCCATTTTGTGACACACTGTGGCTTAGGCAGGAGATAGGTGACTAGGTTTATAGAGAGGTAGCAGTAGTCCTTCCCAGAGGCAGAAACATGGGCACTTAGGGAATTTTACTGCAAAAACGTAGACACCTAGTGCATTTAGGCACCTACCAGGATCAGCGGTTGTGTGGTGTATCACAGTAGTCCCAAAACTGAGAGTTAGGTGCCTAAAGCAGGAGTTAGCTGCCTAACTTCTTTTGTGCTTTCAGGTATCTCTCTCTTGTCAGACCAGTCAATATGTTTCCGGTGGGATGAAATTAATGAAACACTGTGGAGAAAAAAAAATACTATGGAGTTTTTCAACCACAATGTTCTAATTATTTTTGCAAAACATCAGAAGACTGGAATTTCTTCACATTGAAAGATCCAAAACAGGGAAGCCAATTTTTTTTGAAAATGTGCATGACTGAATTTACACAATGATGACAGCTGGCCCCTAGAGGGCACCAGATCTTTTTGATCAAGCAGACAGCTAGAAGCCAGGAACTCTTGACTTATGTTCCTGCCTCTGTCAGGCACTTTTAAAATATTATTTAGCTTACTTGTCACAGTGCCTCTTTGAATTGGGTAAGTGTTGTTATTCCCCACATAATGGTTTTACCATTGCAGAGCACCCCCTGGTGGCATTGTTATCCATCTGCTCCAGCCAAGTCCCCCTAGTGTCTTATCCCTTCCAGGGCATCAAAGTCTTGAAAAATGTCCTTCACCAGTGTTAAAACACAGGTAGTGAACAACAACAAAAGTTTCTGCCCCACCTAGGGGATTTTACTTTTCTTCCTGTGTCTTCACCAAGTGACATCAAACAAAAAAATAATTCATCTCACACCTGGGTCCTTCTTTAGCCTCTCCACTTAGAAGAAGATTTTCATCCTGTTTCTCTTCAGGACCTGCTCCATACAGAAAGGACATAGGACCTCTTTACCTCTGAATCTGCTCCTTATACTGCTCTGAATCTGCTCCTTATACTGCTCTGAACTCCTTCCTTTATGGCAGTCACCCAGTCCTCCTCAGTGGTATCTGATATCTAAATTGAGCCTGAAAAACCCTTCATGTGCAACAAGGTAAGCTAATGGGACTCCTGTTAACCCATTTTTTTGTTGACCTATGTGAGATTTACACTGCATCACACTCCATTTAAAAAATGATATTTCAGTGGCATGCTCAGTGTTGAACACCAACCTAATATTAGGACTGGGTTTAGAACCAAGATATTCTGGCTAATAGGCTTTTGCCAAGACCACAAAGCACGTGATTTAGCCTCACTAGGTTAGAGCTCTGTGAATAAAGGATTTTTAAATATGCTGTAAATTCTGGAGAAAAAAAATAGTTTTGGGTCAAATGGAAAATGGAATTTTTTAAAACGTTTGGCAAATTGAAAAAAAAAGTAGATTTGGGTCAAACTGTATTTTTTGTTTCAATTTTGAGCTTGTGTTATTTTTAAAAAATAAATTTGAAGAAAATTTCAAAACAAAAAGCCATTTTGAACTGAAAAATTGGAACATTTCATCTTGAAACTGTCAAAACAACATTTTAGGACATTTTTGGAATTTTGAGGAGTGCAGGTTCAAACTGATACAAAAATAAATTTCAGACAAAATTTTTGGCCAGCTGTATAGTGGGCCACAGTTTTCATAGCCATCACAAAAGACTTTTCAGTACTGGGACAGTATAAGGTAAGCAGGTTGACCCTCAAGGCACAAGATGGGTAGCAGAGACTAAGTGCATCCTGAAGTTCCAGAGGAGCAAGAAAGGAGCCACCAACCCCAGAAGAAAGTAAATCAAAATAGGAGGGGAAGTTACACATCTTTGAGAAACCTCCTCAGAAGACTTAAGCCTGAGTCTGTTGTAAGGAGTGGCACACTGGGCTCAAGGCGAGGGAGTTTCATGTAGAGAGGAGGCCGTGGGCCAACAGGAACTCCACATTATTTGAAAGGAAATTTAACTCATATTCCTGATATCTAAATTGTAGCTGCTGTGTATTACAATTACATAAGGTGTAAATATGTCCTTAGGCTCTACTTATATCAAAACTAAAAGGAATATGTAGATTTCTAAGAAAATAATAGTAAACTATCAATTACTTTGCATATAAGATGATACCATAACATTCAGTACTTTTGGCAGTTAATTTAAATGTAGTCTATTTCATTAATGTGGAATATTTTTGGTAATTATGATGTTCCTGCTTAGCCATTTAAGAATAATACTTTGCGTCAATATAGTGCCTTTAATTCAAGATCATCTCCAAGTGCCTGATCAATGTTAATTAAGCCTCACACACTTTTGCAAGATAGGTAATTTTTATTAGACCCATACTACAGATGAGTACGCCAAGGTGTAGAGAGCTCAAGCAACCTACCAAGGTCACACAGTGAGTCAGGAATAGAATTTTGGTGTTCTGACTGCCAGACCAGTGCACTAGCTTGAACACATTCCAGCTTGTGGCTATTGGACTGATTCCCCATTGAGCTGTACCATATGAAGCTCAGCTGTTTACACCGATGGAAAGTGGGTGTAGAATGTTACCATATCTGAACAATAGTGACCAACATCCACAGGTCAGATTATACGTAGTTCAAGGCAATAGAGAATTAGGCCCTCTCTCTTTTTTTCACTCTGTTCTACCTATCGGTTTTGCGTATAATTACTAAAATAGACAGCCCTAGTCAGGTACAAGCAAATCCTGGCCTAAATATAGATGAATGAAAGTCAGGTCTACTGAAACAAGATGGTTTGTGTCACAGAGCTACCCGTACAGCTAGCTGTATGGCAGAGGCATCAACTTCCTAAGGTGCAGCGGGGTGCTCGACCTCTCCTCCACCCAAGCCCCACCGCTACTGCACCACTTCCCCTGAGTTCCCATTCCCACAACGCCCTGCCTGTTTCAATCTCTGTGTTGCAGCAACATACACTAGTAGAGTATTTCAGCCGTGTACTGCTCTATTGCTTCTTGGTTTTTATTAGAATACTAAAGAATCACCTTTCTGAAACTTGTCTCAAGGGAGACATCTTTGTGAGGTGTGTGACAACTAAAATAGACCATAGCCTGGTCCTATAATTCTTATAGGATTATAGTTTAATCATTACCCCATTCCCAAACTATCTGCAATATTTATTAGGAAGAGGCAGTATATTGGTTCCCATGCTCTCCATTAACATAACTTCAGCTGCCTGCTTGTAGAAGTTAACATAAAATATGACAGCAACTAAAAACAAAAGATGAAGCAGGGCATCAAAATAAATAAAAATCACATTCTTAAAAATAGATTTTTGGTGAATAAATATTTCAAGGAAAAAATCCAAGTCATGAAATCCTACTGTCTGTCTACTCAGGATGGGTTATATTCCTCTTGAATGCAGAAAATGTACTTTAAAAAAAATAAATGTTTCTTGCACATCACACTCATGAGAAAGTGATAAGATTGTCAGATCTCCAGAAATGGAACTGTAAAGTGTGAGATATAAAAGAGACCATATTGCAGGATCGAGGCGAGCACTCGAGTTAGGGATTTGCCTTGCAGGTGATCATCCTTGGTGACTAAAGAACCTCAAACCTCTTCCCTTTTCTAGTGCCATTTCCTTCTCTCACTTGGTTTAGTTTTCTGACATTCTGATCCATCTTGACTGTGTTCATTTATGTGGCAGACAGAGAAAAGGTAGGGCAAGCTTTCTAAATTACCTGTCAATGTGAGGGAAAGAGGCAGCGTGTCAGGACTGAAAACAGAGATTGTTGCTCTTTTCAGGCAGAACCATGAGTTCTTATGTTAACAAACAATATCAGCAGTTTAGAAAAATCTAAATATTTAGTCCCAGATTCTTCCCTACACAGAAATTCACTTGACACAATAGAGGGAGAGAATGATGGAGCAAACAGGGAACATAAACTGCCCAGGCCTGGAATAAATTAAAGCAGCTGAAGTTTTGATCTAATTTGTGCCAGCTGGATATTGGTCCCCCACAAGGAACCATATGCCATTGAGAACTGGTGCACCATTGGTACACTCTGCCCCACAACCTCCCATGAAATGGTCTCTCCTGCTCTTGGCATGTTCCCTGGGCCATTCCAGGAATCGAGTTGTCAGATGTAACTATGTGTGGCAGAATTTGAAATTTTTTTTATATATAATTTTGACTGATAATGTTGCTGTTTATTTTTAAGCATTTTTTTCTATTTTGATCAATTTACATTTTCACAGTTGTGCAAAATCATGAGTTGTAAATATTTTTTAAATTACTTGTATCTCTTTACATTTTCACAGTTGTGGGAAATTATGGGGCTATCAGACAATGGGGAGGAGTCAGACAATAATTATTTAAAGACAGACGTTGAGATTTAAAAAGTTAAAGCTTTAGAACCTTTAAAATACAAACTGTCAACCTCACATGTGAACATATACAAAGTAAATATCCTTAATCAAACTTTCATAAGTTCTCAAGCAGCTTTTTGCTTACTTTGCCCATCTATAAATCTCAGTTATTATTGATGGGAATGTCTTTTCAGTAGTTTGTATGTGTACAGTCAAATCAATGTTTACTGGCATTTACCACTACAAATCTAGTCCTTCAAAGCATAGTGGTAATTTATTTTAGAGCTCACCAATACTGTGAACATTTACACCAGCTGGGGCCAGAGGCTGGCCACTCTGCACTGTCTAAGTGATGCATAGTGACTGGATCGGGGGGTGAGATCCTGGCCCCATAGATCAGAAAAGTTGACCAGCAGGGGAAGGCTTGCTACTATAGACATTTTTTCAAGATTAAAAAGGTAGGATTAAGATGCATATGCAAGTAACAAACAATTCTAGATTTGGTCACCATATAAATACTAATGATGGGCCCCAAACTACAAACCCTCCCTGTGTTGAAATCAATGCAATTTCCCCACACCACAAGGGCCTGCATAACTGGGCCCAACAACGGGAGCTTTCCTTTTTAACACAGTAAAGGAAGGGGACATCTGAAAGCAGGAAGGCAAAAGTGACAGGTAAAAGTTTATGGCAGTTACTAAGGACCTTATTGTATCTACTAATGATGTACTGGCAAAAGTTTAACAAGAGAATCCTCCAAACATTTTCCACCTCCAGTGATACATGTTACATTCCCCCTGTAAAATATTCCCCTCCCTTACCCCCCCAAAAATGTACTCCATAGTCTTTCTTCTCCAAAATTCCTCACCCTCTCCCACTGAACTCCTTTAGATTCACCAAGTTTTCTTCCCCAGCAGCTGATGGAAGTTCCATTAGGTGTCCCCCTACCTTTTAATTGTTCCTCAAAGCAACAACAGGGGTAGTCCATGGGTGTTTTGCAGCTTTTTCTGGCCATGGTGGATACAGGCTGATGTCCTCTGGTGTCTACACAGTAGTGACAAGCAGTTTATGCTGCTGGTTTGGGAGGTCTGGAGGAAGATGAATGGAGGGAGGAGGTAATTGAGATTGGAGGTGTGGGATGCTGAGTTGAGAAGGGAAGAGTAGTAATTGTTGATCCCAGCTTAGTCAATGCCAGGTGGACACTGGATGAATAGTGCTGTAGCAGGCAGGGTATGGGCCACTGTCCCCGTGCTGCAATGGCGTGGACGGCAGGTTGTGTGAGAGCTGCTGAGCTAGGCCCTGGCAGTGCAAAGCCTTCTGTGGCTTAGGCCAGCATAGCTGTAACAGGATCTCCACAACTGTATGTCCTGGACTGAGCAAACACCAATAATTGATTTTTATTTTAGCCCTCCTGACCGGGAGCCCAGGACTCTCCTGAAAACCAGCAGTTTCTCCTAAGCTGGAACAAATGACGGTTCCCCTAGGAATGAGATTCACACTTTAAAAAAAGTGGGTGCAAGTAGTGTAATGATACCCAAAGTGTTAGACAAAGGTAATTTTCAGAGTGCAGTGCCAGAGAAGAGCGTATAAATGCTGCCCATTAGCTGTAAGTAGTTAGGTTTTTGTTCTACATTGAACACCAGGCTCATTTCAATTATTATCTGCACTTTAGGTTTTCAGCTGCTGGTACAATTATACAATCTTCTTTTAAAGTATCAACTCTAAGTCTGGGAAAAATTACTATCCCAACAAAAAATTTTGAAAATATTTGTGTATCCAACAATTGAACTGTTTCTGCGCGCTTTTTCTTTTACTGCTTGTATTCTATGCATTGTGGAAAATGAATCACCATTATGACTTAAAATACTATACTATTAAAGAAATGTAATCCATAATCCTTAAATGTAAACCGAGTATTTATAATTCAACTTTAAGCAAATATGTCCAGCATACCTCCACATCATTTCTGCATGGCCTTTGTGCCACTGTTGAATTATAAATGCTTGGTTTACATTTGAGGATTATGGATTACATGTCTATAATATTTGCATCTGTACACGAATGACCCTGCAATCCTTTCAAACAAGGTTAAAAATCGGACTCTCAAAAGAGATTCAGATTTTTTAAAAAGCTCAGTATCCTACAGACTCATTTTAGACACTGAGGGCTAGATCCATGAAGAGATTTAGGGGCCTAACTGCCATTTTAGGTATTTAAGTCCAAAATTTAGATCCTCAAAATCCCTTCTCAGCTGCCACCTTAAACGGTAGGTACCTAAATTCCCTACACACCAAAATTTCTGCCAGTGGGCATATCTAAGTGTTGATGTCACTAAACAGCTCAGTGCCTAATATCTGAAGGATCCTCCAACTAGCTTCCTATCTCATCAGCAGGGTCTGAACCAGAAGGCAGCCTCTGAGAATGTGTACAGGATTGGGCCCTGCAGGAGAAAGAGGTGCCAAACACAACCACAGAGGAGGTGGTGCTTTTTCCCTTCCCCTGCTGCTCCTTATACCAGTAGTTAGTGCACACACCCAGGATGTGGGAGAGCTGCGTTCAAGTCCTTCTAACATTTTAAAAAACATTTTTGTATTAACCAATTTGCTTTGAATTATATACTATCTTCCTCTATTGTCTGATTCTTGATTTCCATTACAAAATTAACTGTGGAAAGAATGAAACCTTTCCTCTAAAGAATTACATTTGATGCTATACAGGAATTGTTTAAAAGACTCCTGGAATGTATGATGCACCAATTGTCATCTGTGCAGCTAACATTTTAGTGGTCCCCAGAGAGATTATATATATATATTTTAGTGGTCCCCAGTAACAGATGCTTTAGAATGCACGCCAGATGTCTGTCACAGTCTGCAATGGATGACTAATTTGAATCAGAGACATGCCATTCCGACACCCACAGAAATGCTGGGAAATGTGTAACTGATTATTTAGAAGACAGCCACCATATATCTTGATGAGATGAACTCCTACTATGATTTTGTTGTCCTGCTTGTTTCGTAAGAAATCTGTGATCCTGAATTGACCTTCATCTTTTTGTTCTGTGTTGTGCAACACCTAGCATAATGGGATCCATGACTAGTGCTCCTAGGTGTTATGGTAATATAGATAATAAATAATAATAATGTGAATGATGTGTACAGAGTGTTTTATACATTGATGAATAGAAACCGTTTGAACTACAAAACACAAACTGCATGCAAATGTATTTCCCCCATGCTCATTTTTTATTTCTACATTAAATTCATGGTGTACCTCTCTAGAAACTGTGCAAACTAAACCATTATTTTTTCTTTTACACTAAATTCTGTATAGTCTGCATCAGGATTACACAAACAAACACACACACACATGAAAGAACATGACCTGTCTGTGCAAATATTTTTAAAATAAATTTAAGAATAAGGTCTTTAAATATTTAAGTTGACTTTTGATTTTCTATTGCTGAAGATTAAATTATGCAGGAATTTGTTTTTAACAGCTATCAAGATTTCTTTGGCTTCCGAGGTCATCCTTCTTTAAATTATTAAGCACCATCTTTATTGAAAATGATAAGGGAGTCGCAGGTCACCCAATGGCAGCATCAAGATCTCAGATCCAAACTCTTAACTTTGCATGTGTGTTAGAATATGGTTCATGATAAGGGGGCCAAATTACATTTTCAAAGCCTCTCCTACTGGTTAATTTTCATGCTCCAACTCCATTAAAAATAGCAGCCCTTTCACATATTCCTCTTCACATTGTATTTTGCTGTACTGCCCCAAGAATAGTACACAATGAATCCTCATGGTGCTAGTTCTTAATTTTATAAACACAACTCTTCTGTATCAAACGGCTAGACAATAAAAAAATCTCCTGTACATTTTAACAACAGTAGGATTAGGTACTGGAAACCTCCAGAGATTTTGTTGAGTCCATAGCAGCAAAACCAAAACCAAAAACCAAGAAGCATTTAAAACATTTTTGTGCAATCAACATATATTTTTCAAATTAAAAACAAAACATCCCTCATATACAATTTTTATGCTAAAACTCAAGTTTTAGTTAATGCTAAAACAACTTTGTATAAAAATGGATTATAATTATGAGCCAATCTATGTCTAACAATCCCTTTTCCTATGTGCATAAAACTTCCATAACTTTTATTGTTTGAAATACAGTCCACACATGCTGTTACTCTGTGGGAAGTATGCTACTGTACCAGCACTTGTGGGTAATGAAATCAAGTGAGAGACTAGGATTTCTGTTCAAAGACTCAAAGGATTGGACACCATTTAGGTAAGCTAAACCAATGTTGAAAGTAACTGCTTATATGTGTCACTGCTTTTTAGAAGTAAAAAAAAGATGCAGAAAGATACAAAGATGAGAAACTGTAGTGTAAGAGAAAGAACACAACAGTAGCAACAAAAGCAATAAAACAGGCAGTCATAATCATGTATGCTTCTTTTACTAGGTTTGCTGTGAAGTTTTAAATGTTTATAACTACCTATCTATGTAGTAGGCCAAATCTACATACTTCACTCTGTTGACACTCTGTTAATACTGTGAGGAACTGGAAAAGAGCCCTTTGGTCTCACTACATTTATGAATTATGGGGACACCTGTGATTTTAGTCACTTAAAAGGTTTGTTTCATTTCTTAATTTACTTGGATAGATTTACTCATCCTAAGTCAAGCTAACAATGATATCCCACTACCATTTTCCATCACTGATAAAATCAATTCACCTGAGCCCTAGTGCAGACAGGCTGCTAGATACCAACATTGTTGTCATATCATGTTGCATCACGCCAGCTCAATTTGCTCTGAACAGGGCCTTATTGTGGCAAGAGCATTTCTAACCTCTCCTAACATTCTCCGCTAACCTCCTTTCAATGTTGCCTGCCCTTTCATAAAGACAAAGGCCATAATTTCCTTTCACCTCTATTCTGCCCCAACCTCACACAAAGGCCTTCCATCCATTCTCCTTCCCTAGCAGCTGTAAGCACAATTTCTCAATTCCTTCCAAAGTTTAATATTTTAAGTACATAAAATAGCAGCTTACCAGATGTTAAAAGTGAAGAAAAGGATTTGCAGAGCCTCAATCACATTTTCAGAGAGTAGCGAGGCTTGCAACATTACCCTCAAACTATGTCTTCCTCAAGCTAACCCACAGAGCTGCTGAAGCAACCCACTGATCAGCTCACACAGATGTTCTTTCCTTTCCAACTCTGCCTGGTCTCAGGAATACTCTGTCTCTCCCGAGAGATAACAAATCTGGGGGCCCTGAGTAATATATTCAATAGGCTTTTTCTTTTCTAACATCTGTAGTATCCAATCACAATGGATATAATCACATTAATTAGTTATTTCTGCTACAATTATGAGCAGTGTTGACATTTCAGTTAAATTCTCATTGAGATGAATATGCGAAGTTTGCATCTCTCTTTGAGTTATTGCTCCAGGCTCTCTGTCTACAGACAGGAAAATGACACTGACATTAGACTATGAGCTAAAAGGCCCAATCTACCCATTCACCTTCCATATATAGGCTGGAAATACCTGTGTAACTTCCCTGTTCACAATCCCAAAATGAGCTAGAGAACTCTGCCAAAAAGTTGCCTTATTTTCTACTGAACATAGATTTATTAAACCATTGTGCACAGCATTTGGTAATCATCAATATAGCTAAAACTCTGCTCAAGTACTGTCAGCAAGGCCTTTTGTGCTATTATGTAATTGTATTTAGGAGATTCTAAACATAACACAGGACATAAAAATGGGCATGTCGTCTTGCTGGATCTTTATACTTCAGGACTAAAGGCATTTGAAGCACTAATCATCTTGACTCAGTAATTAAAATTAGTTCAAGCTATTATCTAAAGCATTTGCTAATCTATAATAATGCTAAATATTATTGTGGAAATCACACAATCACATTGGGGAAGGTGCAGATGGTGCAAGATGGATTTGGGGTCACTGTTTCCTCTGAAGAAGCAAACACCTTTCTGATCCAGGTTTGAGAAAGGATTAAACATACTGTGACCAAGGTAAAACATTTTGGTTCTGTCTTCATCACTGTTTAGTTTTCACTCTGCAAACTGAGGCTAATGGAAAATGAGAACTTGTCTGGAATGACACACAATGACAATGGATCAAGATTCATTGGTATGCTCTGGCTGCTCTGTGCTGGCACACAATCATAAACTGGGCTCAATTGGACAGTTAAACTGGGGTTTACAGCTCATTTACATTGCCAGAGCACCACAAAGCAAGCAGAGACTATGAGGGAACCTGACCCAATGTGTTTGTGTGTAGTGTATAACATAAAAACAGAAATGTAAAGGCATTGCCTAAGGTTACAAAGTGGAGGCCTGTTCTACAGTTTACTTGACACACAACAGACTGACTTTTCAGAGACTGATAGAGTTATTTAAACCCAAACTGCTCTAGAGTATAATTGCTATAACAAGTGACCAGCCACGCGACATTCCCAATGCTGTCACTCGCCATCTATCCGCAGGCAGAGAAAAAGGTTTCAATTAACCCGGAAAGTGCAGCTTTTCCATCAGAGTGACTTGAGTACAGCCAGAGGCAAGTATAGTTTGACTCACTGCCAGTAGGTGATAATTTGGGTCCTTGGGATTCTAAAATTAACTTAGGGCCAGATTCACTACTATTCTCTACTGATTAAATCCCTCTGTGCCTCTTAGGGTTGCCAATATTGTATTTCAAAAAATAAGGGACTGTTTTCTTAGCACCCCGTCTCCTGATATAATTAATTATAATAAGCAGTATTCACATACATTTGCCAGGGGTATTCCTTGCTGCTTTTTGCAGCACTCAGCAACTCCTGGTCTTGTAAAGAGATAACTGAATAAGGGATGTCCTTTGTAATAATGGAACGTGGTCAACCCTAGCCACTCAAGGGGTGCATAAGCAGCCAGCAAGGAATTCTCTTGGCATAGGGAAAACCCTGAATGGTACAAAAGTGACAGAGGTGACACTGCCCATGGCAGACAGCTCCTATGCTTCTGATGTACGGGGGGCTGGAGGGTGCAGAGGATGTATTATATGTTTGGGGTGGGGGGGTGGCAGATGACAAAGCAGAGCTCCACTATATTTATCTTCCACTGGTGCAAGGACCCTACAATAATGGCTTAAGTTAGAGCAGACATGCAGTTGCTCTAAGGGTATGTCTACACTGCATTATACAACCCACAGCAGCGAGCCTCAGAGCCTGGGTCTACAGACTTGGACTCACGGGGCTTGTGCAACAGTTCGAAGAACAGCTATGCAGACATTCAGGCTCAGGCTGGAGCTTGGGCTGTGAAACCCAGGAGGCTGTTTTGCGTACATTTATTTCCCTTATTTTGTTTACATTGATAAGACTTGCTATAGAAAATCAATCATCTGTATTTTTAAGGACTCTCTTTCAGTTTACCCCCATAACTTATAAGAGAGACCGTGTGTTCTAGTGGATAGGGCACAGGACTGGGAGTCAGGCGACCTAGATTCTGTTTCTGACTCTGCTGCTGACTCGCTGTGTCACCTTCACCAAGTCACTTCACCTCACTGTGTTTCTGTTTCCCCTCTCATCCTTTGTCTATCTTATCCATTTAAATTGGAAGTGCTTTGGAGCAGGACCTGTTTCTCATTATGTGTTTGTACAGTTCCTAGCAACTACTCTCAGGTGAGGTCTCTAGGTGCTTACTGCAATACAAATAAATAATAATGATACAATTCCAGTCATTCCAAGAAACATCTGTTTGGGGTCTGATTCTCTGTTGCCTTGCACCCCATGTATGAATGGATTTCTCTGCAAAGTGACTGCAAAATGCCACCAAATTAGAACTGTAGCATTTTAAACTTACTTTGCACTTATTTTGAAGAGGAGCCTGTGATTATCACAGTGATGAACAATCTAAATAGAAAGATAGCCCAGTTCTTTAACTATGAACTCCACTTTTTAATCAGAATAGTAAAATATTTGATGCTTTTAATTTTGTCTGCTAACATCCATTTGTTTAGGGTTGGATCATGCAAGGTTCTGAATGCTTCCTGATAGATGCTGAGTGTCCCAGACTCAATTAGATGAGGGCTCTCCATTTATCTAGCTAGGAGCAGGCCTTTAATTAGAAGGTGTAAGACTGGAGATCAGAAGATACAGTTCAGTTCACTCTTGAGAATAGTAACATGATGTCTACACAGAAAGTGAAATGGATCAATATTTTCCAGTTATCAAAGACAGAAAAATCCCCCTGAATCTTTGTTTATTTTTATTTTTTGGTTATTCAGTGGGAAGGTGAGGAGCCAACCGACTCACTGAAGTGTCAGATGTGCTCTTAATAATTAAGGAAAGCTCAACATACCTAACAATTGTCTCTTACATTCAGAAATCCTTAAAGGCATAAAGCTTCTCCCACCATGACATGAGCAAGTTGGAAGAAAATAGCTTTTTACAAAAATACTTTTGAAATTGCTTTCAGACAGTTCTATTGGGAATTTGCTTGCATAATTGTATTTCATATAACCACTAAAATATTATGATGATGGTTTTATACCATGTATTGTACCATACCGCTAGGATGGATCAGCTGTACCACAACCGGCAGCTATGTTCAACTGATCACACTTTCAATTATGTGTCAATCAGAGATTTATTAATTAGGTCTTTAGAATCTTAATTGTGTTTACTCTTAACAAGATAGTCAAAATTTCAAAGTTCTTACTAATTCTTCTTTAGAGTTCATAGAAATAAGCATTACTCTAAATAAAACTGGTTTTGCTTGTGCTCTATGTTACACTTGAACAAAATGAGTAGGTTTCTGAATTTTTTGTTTGTTTGTTTTGGTAACACAGCCTGCAGAAAGCAGCATGTAAAACTAAAATAGACCTGTTCTATTTGCCTTCACCACATGCTGCATCAGGGAATAGCGTTAATAGCCCAAACCTGTGGTGAAAATGAGCAAGTCTGAATAATGTGTTTTCAGTTTGTTTATTCTTTAGTGGATCTGGGAGATAAATTGACAGAAACATTTCACTCAGTGAAAAGCTCTGTCCAAAGAAAAGAGATGCAAATGCAGGATGAGGGGTGTATGGACAAAAACATTTCTTGAAAGAAAAATAACATTTGATATGCCTATGGACACAAATATACATGGGCCATTTTATATTTCAGGTGTCTTTTCCCCACCCCACTTTTTTATTGTTAGGGATGGAAAAAGATCAAGAGTTGGGTCTTACCTTATGCTGCATGGATGGAGTGGGGAAAACAGGGTATAGGGATTCCTCTCTCCCCATTGAAAGACACAGAGCATGATCCCACTCTAGTGCCTAGAGAGTTCTCAGAGCTCAAATGCCTTGCTTGCCCACGAACCTTGATTCTGTGTTATATAATCTGCCAGGTTGGTGGCATGGTGGTAAGTTTACACACTCACAGCCAACCAGCTTGTATGCTGTGGTGCGCAGCATGTATTAGCCAGGGCACAAAGTAGCAGCAGAGTAAACAAAACCATTGCACTTCATCTGCCCCTCTCTCTCTCTCTCTCTCGCATGGAATCATGCCCAGACAAGCAGGATTTGAGCAGCACAGTATGCATATGCCAGCACCCCAGCATCCCTTAAAACTGCTCGCAAGGCTAAAATTTAAGGCTAAATTTTGCGCAAATGAGCATGTCATATTTTCATGTGGAGGGACTTTGTTCTGTTAAGCCCAACAGAACTTTGCCCTTGCTGACTGGGATATGATAGAGCTAAACCCCAAGTTTCACATTTGTTCTGAGAAGTGTAACCACCTGAAAACAGAACCTGCATTGGTTATGCTGCTCCTGCTCAATATCCATTTAAATATAAATAATAGGCCAGATCCTCAGCTAATGTAAAATAGTCTAGCTCCAGTAAAGTCAATGCAGTGTAATATCTATTTTCATGATGCCACTGTGAGGCTAGGTCTCACCATTAGCGCCATGGTGGCATTATGCATTGCTCCTCATCCCCCTGTTAGAGGCATTTATCTGGCATCAGGGGAGAACTCCCAGTGCAACATTGCCCTGTAGGCTTCGTGTTGGGGCTCGACCCTCTCAGGCGCGGCGGGGGGCCAGGGCGCCTCCTTACGCACTGCAGTCCGGGTAGGCTTAGCCCCTCGGCAGGTGTTGAGCGGGGTACAAGGTCTGTACACAAGGTAGAGCGCCGCCCCTCTAGCCGCGGTCGGGGCTCTCAAAGTAGACAAGCCCAGCCCTTGGACAGGGTGGGCAGTAATAGTCCAGGCTCAGGCCTCTAGCAGGGGCTGAGAAAACACAGTATCAGCCCAGGCCATTGGACAGGGCGGGCACTAATAGTCCAGGCTCAGGCCTCTAGCAGGGGCTGAGCAAACACAGTATCAGCCCAGGCCCTTGGCTCGGGCGGGGCACCAAACACAAGTCTAATTAGCTCTGGCCCTCTGGCTCAGGGCAAAGCAGTGGCAAAGTCAAAGGGGCCCAGCCCTTGGTTCGGGCGGGGCACCAAACACAAGTCTAATTAGCTCTGGCCCTTTGGGTCAGGGCAGAGCAGTGGCAAAAGGCAGGAAGAGGGGGAGTCTGCCACCCGGTTACGGGTGGCAGGGGGAACGCAGGCCCTCCCACTCCACTGCGTTCCAGCCCGGGGCCCTAGCAGCGGTCAAGACCCGCTGCAGTCAGTGGGGATCCTGGCCGCAACACACTGACATGGGTTTGGGCTCTTCCGGAGCCAAACCAGGGTCGGCTATCCCCGGGCTACTTCCAACCTCCTCCTCTCTGGGTACCTGGTCCTTGCCAGCGTCGTCTGGTGGGTCCCAGACCATGGGTTCCTCCGAGTACTGGTCGTGGGGAAGCTCAGGCCACTCCTCGGGGTATCGGGCACACGGCAGGTCAGGCCGACGTTCCTCGGGGTACCGGGTCTGAGGCAAGTCCAGCCAGCGCTCCTCTGGGTAGTGGGCGCGAGGCAGGTCCGGGCAGCGCTCCTCCGGGTAATGGGCGCGAGGCATGTCCAGGCAGTGCTCCTCCGGGTAATGGGCGCGAGGCAGGTCAGGCCAGCGCTCCTCTGGGTAGTGGGTGCGGGGCAGGTCCGGCCCGGCGGGAGCCTGGGCACCAGCATCTGTCCTCTCCGGCAGCCTGCGCCCAACTGAGCGCTGGGGCCGGGCTTTTATACTTCCTGTCCCGCCCCCTGACTTCCGGGAGGCGGGGACAGGCCATGCTGACTCCGCCCACTGAGGCACCTGCTCTGGCTTGTCCCTCTCAGGCGTGGCGGGGAGCCAGGGCACCTCCTAACACACACCGTCCCTCAAGACTGGCTCCCGGGCGACGGGGCCAGGCTCTTCCATGCCCCCCAGGGGGGAAAGGAAGTCCGCGTTGGCGTAGTCCTTTCCTGCCCTGTGCCGGACGGTGAAGGCGTAGGGCTGCATGGGTAGGTACCACCGTTGGAGCCGGGCATTGTGGTCTTTCATGCGGCATAGCCATTGGAGGGCGGAGTGGTCAGTGACCAAAGTGAATGGGGCCCCAAGGAGGTAGTAGCGCAGAGCATTGCAGGCCCACTTTGCCGCGAGGGCCTCCTTTTCGATGACTGCGTAGTTTTGTTCTCTGGGGAACAGCTTCTGGCTGATGTACAGAACCGGATGCTCCTCCCCATCCACCTCCTGTGAGAGGACAGCCCGGAGCCCGACTTCCGACGCATCTGTTTGTAGGACGAATGGTTGCTGGAAGTCCGGGCTAAACAAGACTGGCTTGCTGCAGAGGCTTGCCTTAAGTGACTGGAAAGCCTCGTCACACTTGGAGGTCCAGCATACGTGTTGCGGGCTGTCCTTAGTGAGGAGCCCGGTCAAGGGGGCGGCCACCGCTGCAAACTGGGGGATGAACCTCCGATAATAACCCGCCAGCCCCAAGAACTGGTGGACTTGGCGCTTCGTGGTTGGCAGTGGACAGGCGGCAATGGCCTGAACCTTGTCCACAAGAGGTTTCACCTGTCCATTGCCAACGGTATACCCCAAGTAGGTGGTCTCACGCCAGCCGATGCGGCACTTCTTAGGGTTGGCCGTTAACCCAGACTCCCACAAGGACCTTAGGACGGCGGCGACCTTGTCCAGGTGGGTCTCCCACTGCCGACTGTAGATGACCACATCATCTAGATAGGCTGCGGCGTAGTCGTGGTGCGGTTGGAGGAGGCAGTCCGTCAAGCACTGGAACGTTGCGGATGCCCCATGAAGGCCGAAGGGCATCCGCCTAAAGTGATACAGGCCAGTCGGAGTGGCGAACGTGGTTTTCTCCCGGGAGGCCGAATCCAGGGGAATCTTCCAATACCCCTTGCTTAAGTCCAGGGTCATGATATAAAGGGCCTCTCCCAACCGGGCCAGCAGCTCGTCTATTCGGGGCATGGGGTAGGCGTCAAATTTGGAGACGGTGTTGACGCGCCTAAAGTCGATACAGAAATGCTGGGAGCCATCGGGTTTAGGCACCAGGACGATGGGACTACACCACTCACTTTATGACGGCTCAATTACTCCCAGGTCTAGCGTTGCCCGTACCTCATCTTCAACGATTCGTCTTCGGTGATACGGCAGGGGTCTGGTCGTGGCCCGGATCACCACCCCCAGCTCCGTCTGAATCTGATGATAGGCCATGGAGGTGTATCCCGGCTGGGCCGTAAAAGTACGGGGGAATGCATGAAGGAGGCAGCGGGTTTGTTCAAGCTGCTCTTCTGTCAGCGTTTCCCCAAGCTGGGGTCCCTCGGGGTCTTCCGTAGTGTGTACCTGGGGCCCGAGTTCGGGTTCTGGTGGACAGGGATTGATCAGCAATCCTTCTCGCTCCCTCCAGGGTTTAAGGAGGTTAACGTGATATCGTTGAAGCTCTTTCCGCCGGCCGGGCTGACGAATGTCATAGGTGACGGGGCCCACCTTTCGCACCACCTCGTACGGGCCCTGCCATCGAGCCAGGATCTTGGACTCGCTGGAGGGGAGGAGGAGTAAGACCCGGTCTCCAGGTTGGAAGTCCCGGGTGCGGGCATCCCGGTTGTACGCCTGGGCCTGCATCTCTTGGGCGGCTTTTAAGTTTGCTTGTGCCAGGGTCCCAGCCTGCTTGAGACGCTCTTGGAGCTGGATCATGTATTGCAGGAGACCCTGGGCGGGTGAGGGGGTTTGCTCCCAGGTTTCCCTCATCAGGTCCAACAGGCCCCGCGGTTGGCGGCCATATAATAGCTCGAACGGCGAGAACTTGGTTGAGGCCTGGAGGACCTCTCGCACCGCCAAGAGCAGGGGCGGGAGTAGTTGGTCCCACCGGCGGAGGTCTTCTGGGGGGAATTTTCGCAACATATCCTTGAGGGTGCGATTAAACCTCTCTACCAAGCCGTCGGTTTGGGGATGGTACACTGAGGTTCGCAGTTGCTTGATCCCCAGGAGCCTGCACACCTGCTCCAACAGCCGCGAGGTGAAATTGGTCCCCTGATCCGTGAGGATCTCCCGGGGCAAGCCAACGCGGGCGAAGACCTTAACCAGCTCGCCTGCGATGGTGCGGGCGGTGACGTTATGGGGCGGGATCGCCTCAGGGAACTGGGTGACGTAGTCCAGCATCACGAGTATGTACTGGAACCCCGCAACACATTTGGGGAGGGGTCCCACCAGGTCCATGGCCACCCGCTCGAAAGGGGTCTCGACTAGCGGCATCGAGACCAGTGGTGCCTTGGGCGTCCTCGCCGGCACGGTCAACTGACACTCCGGGCACAAGGTACAATAGTCCTTCACCTCGCGGTATATCCCCGGCTAATAGAAGCGCCCCAATATTCGGGCTAGGGTCTTTTCAGTACCCAGATGTCAGGCAGCCGGGACGTCATGGGCCAGTTTCATGACCGCCCGCCGATGACAGCGGGGTACGAGGAGTTGTGATCGGGGCTCCCTGGTGTGTGGGTCCCTCTCGACCCGATACAAGCGGTTCTGATGCAACTCGAAGTGTGGCCACCGGGCAGCTCGCCCGGGATCGAGGATGGTTCCATCCATGGTGGCGAGCTGTTCATATGCCTCGCTGAGAGTGGGGTCAGCTTTTTGGTCCCGGCAGAAGTCCGTGGGGGCCGAGGGATCCCTGGCCTCGCCCGGGGAAACATCGTCCCCATCCTCGGTGGCAGGGTCCTCCGGGGGGTCCAGCTCATCCTTCTCCGTCTCTGGGGGCCCCCGCTCATCGTCCTTCCCTTCGGAGGCCTCTCCTTCCAAGGCTGGTATGGGACCCAGGCTGCCTCCGGCATGTCGGCGTAAGACGGCCAGAAACCCGGGCCAGTCCCGGCCCAGGATTACTGGATACGCCAGACTCGGTGCGAGACCTACCACCATCCGTCGTGTCTCCCCGTCTATTGTCAGTCGGGCCCAGGCGCTGGGATACGGCCGTACGTCACCGTGGATACATTGTAAACGAATTTCCCCCAGGCGTGCATCCACTGGGGAACCTAAGTGGTTGCGGATTAAGGTCTGTCCGCAACCGGAGTCGAGGAGGGCCACGGTCGGGTACCCCTCCACCATCACAGGCGCCGTAATCTTGGCGGGCTGTCGGCGCCGGGCCCGAGCCTCCCCGGAGCAGACGTGGCCAAAGGTACACTCCATTTGGGGGCAATCCCTCTGGAGATGTCCCGACTTGCCGCAGGAGAAACAAGGCCCTAGGTCGGGTCGTCCGACTCGGGGCCGGGTCCTCGAGGAGTCCCTGGCGGGGTTCCAAGGCACCTTCTGGGGAGTGGGCATTGGGGCTTGGGCCGGCCGTGCTGGTGGGGCTGCAGCCCGGGTGGGTGTCGCTTTCTTCCCGGGGTCGGGGCGTTCTGGCCCCGGTGGGGTTGGTCGGCCTGTCGGACCCATCGGGGCTTCCGCCGCCAGGAAATCCTCCATCAGGGTGACAGCGGCAGCCAGTGTTGCCGGTCGATGACGGAGGACCCAGGCCCTTCCTCGCGATGGCAGGATGTGGGTGAACTGTTCGAGGATCACCTGCTCTGCTAGCTCTTCCGACGTTCGACGGTCGGGCTGCAACCACCGCCGGCAGGTCTCCCGCAGTTCCTGGGCCACCATACGAGGCCGGGCCCCCGTGGGATACGTCAGGCCCCCGAACCGCTGTCGAAACGTCTCCGGGCTCACATCGAGGGCGTCCAGGATGGAGGATTTCACCTGCCTATAGTCCTGGGTGGCCTCGGCAGACAGGCCTCGGTAGACTGCATGAGCCACTCCTGTCAGGTACAGCGCCAGGATGGAGGCCCAGTGGTCAGGGTTCCACCCCACGACGGTGGCCACCCACTCAAAGGTGACCAGGAAGGCCTCCGGGTCATCACCTGGGCCCATCTTGGTCAGTCGGATCGGTGGGCGGGGCCCTGGGCCGCCATCGGTGCCCCCCGACTGGACCCCCTCTCGGGGCCCCCGCTCCGCTGCAAGGTGCTGGAGGCATTTCAGCTGGAACTCCTGCTGCTGCTGAACCAGGTCCTGGATCAGCTGGCGTTGTTGAGTCCCCAGCTGCTCGATGAGCTGCTGCTGCTGCTGAAGCTGGGCAGCCTGCTGCTCCTCTTGCCGTCGTGACTGCGCTGCCTGCTGCCGATCCTGGTTCTCGGTCAGAAGCGCGGTGAGGTGGGACAGGTCCATCTCGGGGGAGGGGGCTCC
Organism: Gopherus evgoodei; assembly: GCF_007399415.2. Taxonomy (NCBI): domain Eukaryota; kingdom Metazoa; phylum Chordata; order Testudines; family Testudinidae; genus Gopherus; species Gopherus evgoodei. The sequence continues at coordinate 147,803,864 of NC_044324.1, forward strand.
CTCTCCTGCGGCCCCCCATTCACCAGCGTTAAGGGTCCGGCCCACATCCTGGCGCTGTGTACCCCCCAGTGGTGCTTCCACGTGTAAGCCGGTCGTGTCGGGGCTCGTCCCTCTCAGGCACGGCGGGGAGCCAGGGCGCCTCCTTATGCACTGCAGTCCGGGTAGGCTTAGCCCCTCGGCAGGTGTTGAGCGGGGTACAAGGTCTGTACACAAGGTAGAGCCCCGCCCCTCTAGCCGCGGTCGGGGCTCTCAAAGTAGACAAGCCCAGCCCTTGGACAGGGCGGGCAGTAATAGTCCAGGCTCAGGCCTCTAGCAGGGGCTGAGAAAACACAGTATCAGCCCAGGCCCTTGGACAGGCCGGGCACTAATAGTTCAGGCTCAGGCCTCTAGCAGGGGCTGAGCAAACACAGTATCAGCCCGGGCCCTTGTTTCGGGCGGGGCACCAAACACAAGTCTAGTTCACTCTGGCCCTCTGGCTCAGGGCAAAGCAGTGGCAAAATCAAAGGGGCCCAGCCCTTGGTCCGGGCGGGGCACCAAACACAAGTCTAATTAGCTCTGGCCCTTTGGGTCAGGGCAGAGCAGTGGCAAAAGGCGGGAAGAGGGGGAGTCTGCCACCCGGTTACGGGTGGCAGGGGGAACGCAGGCCCTCCCACTCCTCTGCGTTCCAGCCCGGGGCCCTAGCACTGGTCAAGACCCGCTGCAGTCAGTGGGGATCCTGGCCGCAACACACTGACATGGGTTCGGGCTCTTCCGGAGCCAAACCAGGGTCGGCTATCCCCGGGCTACTTCCAACCTCCCCCTCTCTGGGTACCTGGTCCTTGCCAGTGTCGTCTGGTGGGTCCCAGACCATGGGTTCCTCCGGATACCAGTCGTGGGGAAGCTCAGGCCACTCCTCGGGGTATCGGGCACACGGCAGGTCAGGCCGACGTTCCTCGCGGTACCGGGTCTGAGGCAAGTCCAGCCAGCGCTCCTCTTGGTAGTGGGCGCGAGGCAGGTCAGGCCAGCGCTCCTCTGGGTAGTGGGCGCGAGGCAGGTCCGGCCCGGCGGGAGCCCGGGCACCAGCGTCTGTCCTCTCCGGCAGCCTGCACCCAACTGAGCGCTGGGGCCAGGCTTTTATACTTCCTGTCCCGCCCCTTGACTTCCGGGGGGCGGGGACAGGCCGTGCTGACTCCGCCCACTGAGGCACCTGCTCTGGCTCGTCCCTCTCAGGCGCAGCGGGGAGCCAGGGCACCTCCTTACAGCTTCCCACACATTTGGCTCTTCTCCTACCTTAATAAAAGTGTTGCACTTTATTCAGGGGTTTTCTTGCAACTATTGATGCTCTATGGGAGGACACATTGTTCTCAAGTCCCTCACTATCAAAATTGTTCTAGTCTTCCTGACACCAGATGTCCAGTCCTGTTTATTTGCTCTCCCCAAACTGCACTGCAACTGTGCCTCAAATCTTAAAAAAAACTGACGACAATATGTTAGGAACCTGGCTGTATCATGATTACGGTTACTTCCAGATATGTTACAGCTGCTGCTTCTGCGAGAGATCCCTTACCATTATCTGACAGCATAAGGGATGGTGGGAATACAGAAGATAAATTGTCTGACCTTTTCATCTAGGCAGGCAATAGATGGTAAAAATGCAGCGAGTGAATTAAGATCTTCATGATCCAAAGACTAGTAATGCCTTTCAGCAGAAACCTGATAGATATTCCCAGAAAAGTCTCTGTGTGAAATGTGCCTCTGAAAATTTTGCCTCAGCATGTATTCAATTCATTTCTCACTATGTCATCTCTATGGGCAAAGGCAGAGAGTCAGGCTTTACACTCCAGAATAGTCAGGAAAAGTGAAAGGAGGGAGAAGGAAAGTCCACAGGAGACCACACCATTTGGATGAAGAGGCCCATCAAATTGTGTTTCTTGATTCATACTTTGCAGCAGCTTACCACTTTAGCCTCGACAATAGAAGACACAAAGCTGTATATGCTTTGGATACCACAGAAAGAGAACTATGAAAATAAAAATTGGAGGTATGTTTCTCATCTATTAATAACTCTTCACTGTGAAATTGCAGCCAAATGGAAACAGAAAGAAGTATCAAGCATACTCTGCAACAGCATAGTCAGCAACCAGAAGCTATGAAGTCTTTGGATCAGATCCTCAGCTGGTATGTACTGATGTAGCCATAATTATTGCAATGAAGCTATGCTGATTTATATCAGCTGAAAATCTGGCCTTGCATTTTTTTCTAGAGAGAATACTGAGAGGGAAATAAATAATTCTGTAAGAGTTACTTAACTAAATCTGTACTATCAACCAATTAATAATAAAATAATACTTATATGAGATGTACTTGTTATATATAAAAAGACTGAATTAGTGTGTTTTCTCCTCTTATTTGAGTTGTTTCCTATTAAATTATAAACTTTTGGAAGACGAGGAAATCTGATTTTTATAAACAAATAAGTACCTAAAGTGGGTTATATGAGTAAGGATTTAAGTTCTGCATCAACTTGTTCGTTATAAAAGTAAGTGGAAGGCGTGAGGACACTAGTGTGACAGGGTGGACTCAGTGTTTTGGGACTTAGCGGAGGTGGCTTGAGTTTGTTTGCCTTCTTGAGGAGATTAGAGCGATTGGTCCTGCTTTGAGCAGGGGGTTGAACTAGATGACCTCCTGAGGTCCCTTTCAACCCTGATATTCTATGATTCTATGATTAGAAGTAATTTGTTCTTATCACCATATCATCTAGATTTGCACATTGAGTTAATAAAGCCAAATAATGTGCACAAATATTAACTTAAAATGAATTAACCTTGGCCATTTTTACACCATTTGTGTTTGTCTCTGACAAAACATTCAACTCTCCTGGTTTTCTGACAGGATGTTCACAGAAAACAAATTTTAAAATGGATTTCAGTAATCAGTATAGAAATGCTTGCTTGCACCTTTCCTCAGGGAACTCAGACAAAACCATGTGACTTAGCTGATCAATTGCAATGAAGGGTGAGGGACTCTGTACTGGGAAGCAAAGATGTGGGGTATAATCAGCTGAGCATGAGCTCCCAGTGAAACATTGTGAGCAAAAGGACTAATGCAATCCTTGAATGTATAAACAGGAGAATAGGAGTACGGAAGTTATATTACTTCTGTATTTGGTACTAATGTAACTGCTGTTGATATACTGTCCATACTCCAAGACGGATGTTGAGAAATTTGAAAGGGTTCAGAAAAGAGCCACAAGAATGATTAAAGGATTGGAAAACATGCCTTTTAATGAAAGACACAAGGAGATCAACGTATTTAGCTTAGCAGAGAGAAGGTTAAAATGTGATTGATTATTGTCTATAAGAACCTACAGGGGGGGACAGAAATTTGATCATAGAGGGCTCTTCAATCTAGCAAAGAAAGATATAACAAGAGCCTAGTAGTTGAAGCTAAACAAATTTATACTAGAAATAAGGCACACATTTTTAACAGTGATGGTAATTAACCATTTGAATTGACCCATGGGCGTGGTGGATTCTCAGTCACTGGAAATATTGGATGCTTTGTCTAAAAGATATGCTCTAGTTCAAACAGGAATTAATTCAGGGAAATCCTATGGTCTGTGTTGTTAAGGAGGTTAGACTAGATGGTCACAAGGATACCTTTGGGTTTTATAATCTTTGAACCTATTAATCTAGCTCAAAATTAGAATATTCTGTGATTGATCCACAGATAAAGATTTTAAAAAAATAGATCAAAGCTGTTTCTCATTTGGATATTTGTGGCTATTCCATGAGCATAGCAACAAACTAAATGCGATGACTAAATTATTCATTGTGCATTATTGCTCATCTCTAATTTCTGGTAGTACCTGCAGAGAAGTAGTCCCTTGGGTATGAATTTGATGGATATATGACTTTTTCTATATGAATAGTCCCATATATAAGAACGGGCTTAAACTCCTGAACTTTTTGAGATTAATACATTTTTAAATAAAAGACTGCTCTTGATGTATTATCAGCTTCTTAGTTTTATTCCTATTTATCCCTCCTGTTTTGATAGTAACAGAACAGCAGAGTAACACCGATTTATAGAGTCATGAGATGGCATGCCTGGGGAAAAAGTCTCTGCAATGCACTAAAAATAAGATTTCTGCATTTAGGGTCTGATGTTGCTCCCCAGGTAGCCAATGGCAAAACTGCTCTTGACTTAATGAGTGCAGGGTCAGGATTTTAGTTTCCAGAAGCCTGAAGAGGCATTATATGCTTGGCTCAGTTGGTGTACAGATTGTAGGAACTGAAATATTTAGTTCTCCCAGAAGTACCATTAAAATTTAATGTTTTATCAGACATCTCAAATTGCAGGCCAAATGCAGGTCAAAACATTTCTACCCAAATGTAATGTGGGCTCCATCCGCTTCCCACGGATCCTTGCAATTTTCCTCTGAAACTCCACATTGAAATAAATGGGATTTTTACTTTATATGGAAAGAGGGAATTAGACTTGTCAGAGATGCTAAATGGAATGAGAAAGCATTTTATGCTATTTGCCTGTATATTTAAAGGAAAACATATTTAAAGCCGAGGAAATCTTAGCAATTGACACAGGCTCATATTGGTTCTTTGAAAGTCTTTTTGGTAGTAGTTCAACCTCTGAGTTGCTCAATGCTTCAGCAAATGAATGGTGGCACCCTACTAAAAAAATACTAAAGATGGCTACTGAGAGAATTTTGCTGAGGGAATGTTGCTTTAGGGACTTATATGCCATAGGCAAAGTAGAAAACATCTGTTGTTCAATAGCCTGCAGTCACTCACACCAGCAACATTCATCAAACATGTAGCTGTCCCTAGACAATAAAATATACTACATATAGTAGAGCCAGTGGTTAAAGTAGATTGAAACAGGAGGAGGAACTTTTTTTGTACCAGACAAGAAGGAGGGAAAGCTATAGGGGGTGCTGCTTGACAAAGCCAAGGACAGGATGATTCCCTTCTGCCTCCACACCACCCTTTAAGCACAGAGTAGAACCAGCTCTAAATCTATCTGCAGGTAAACAACCAGCCTTATGTGTGGAGGAATTTGAATTACTCTGACCATCTTCATGAATCATGCAAAATTGCACTTACTAACATCTATATTTATATACTAATATAATACACACTGAGACACTATGTATCTGTTAGAAGGGATTGTGACGCTTAGTATATGATAAAAGTAGTGGATTTAGGATGGGCTATGGCTTTAAACAGGTTGTTTGAGTTTAGAACCCCACAGGTCTGTACTCACAAACTGAAGCCTACTTCTCCTCTTCCACCCTACTGCATTATTCGCACTGCTCATGTGGGAAAGTGTTGAGATTCCACTTCTCAGCATATAGCACACTAGACAATCACAGTTATATATTAAGACATGGTCCCAAGCTGATTTAACATTCTAATTATATCTCATGTTCCTAAACTTCTGATTCATTTATCATTTTTTTTGCACCACATCCTTTTGGGATTCCTTTTAATAAGTGTACCTAAGTCAGCTGGAAATGGAGCACATCGTTTTTAGCTCCATGCTCCTGATGTATGTTTCTGGAATGGGTGCTTTATTTATCACTGCTCGTCTTTATGAAAATCTTGGCGTTCGTAGCAAATATTGATGTATTACTCAAGTAACTGAAACTGAAGTAAAATGTATAGTCCATTATTGCAATAATAGTCCAGAGGGATAATGCAGTGCTGATGCCATAAATAACAGGAGATTGTTATTGTTCTGTGTCATCATAGCAATGCTAAAGTTCATTTGCTATAGCTGTGTTTATAGTCATATTTATCTCTCTTTCTATCTTGCTATCCAATTACTCAGTAGCAATTGTAATAAAATGAGAAACAGAAAATCCTCCAAAGTACATGTCACACTATTCTCCAGCTTTTACTGGGAAGAAAATGAAATGAAGAGATATTAAAACAGTAGTATTTTTTTCATGTCGCTCAGTGGTGACATTTCTTTTTTCTGCTCTTGTATGATAAACTCTTGGAAACTTTTGTTGTGCTCTTACCATTTATAATTGCAAGCACCACCTCTTGTGACTGCAAAACATCCATATGATATCAACAGTAACGACTCACACAAATGAGTAATATTAGGCGAGTGTTTAATGGATTTATTGCTGTCTTCTAAAGCCTGCCCTCCTCCCCTGTGCAGGGGAACGCACAAAGTCTGTTACCAGGACACCATCCACAGTGGTAGAGGCAGGTGCAGCAGTTAGAGGGGCAGCCAGATTACACGTTATATCTATTTGATCATCACTACAGCCTTGCTGCCAGGAAGTCATGATGAACATTCCCTAGAAGAGAATGCTTATGAATTTATGTAAGTTGTCACTGCTGAGGTGTCTCTGATTTTCTGCCAGTAAAATGCTTAAATTCTATCAACTAGCACATGTTCAATCTTGGATTAATAAATATTACAATTCTTAACATGACTTTGTCCTTGTCTGAAATGTAAAACTTTGGAATTGGGACAAAAGGAAACAAATTCTGTGCTGGTGGATAACATCCACACAATCAGACCTTGTCTACACTTGAGAAATATGCAATTCAAAGATCAGGTCTATTCCCCCTCACAATCACATACAGTAACTCCTCACTTAATGTTGTAGTTATGTTCCTGAAAAATGCGACTTTAAGCGAAATGATGTTAAGCAAATCCAATTTCCCCATAAGAATTAATGTAAATGGGGGGGTTAGGTTCCAGGGAAATTTTTTTCACCAGACAAAAAACTAGATATTATATAGATATACACACAGTATATGTTTTAAACAAACAATTTAATACTGTTCACAGCTATGATGATTGTGAAGCTTGGTTGAGGTGATGAAATTAGAGGCTGGAAGAGGGTGGGATATTTCCCAGGGAATGCCTGGCCACTAATGATGAACTAGCACTCAGCTGAGCCCTCAAGGGTTAACACATTGTTGTTAATGTAGCCTCTCACTCTACAAGGCAGCAGGAATGGAGGGGAGGGGAGATGGCATACAGACAGAGACAAACACACACTGTGTGGGAGAGAGAGAGAAATGCCCACTGCCCCTTTAAGTAAGCTGACCCACTCTTAAGTGCATTGTCTTGGATCAGGAAGTTGAGACAGCAGCTGCTGCCCCAGGCTCTCTCTATCTCGCTCCATTTTTTGTCCCCACCTTGCTTTATATGAAGAAGAAGGTTAAGCGTGCTGTAGGAGCAGGGGGGCGGGGGACACCTCGACATTAGCCCCTCTCCCCACAGTAACAGGAGAGTTGGGGAGCAGCTCCAAGGCAGAGGGCAGGAGCAGCACATGGCAGTAGTGGGGGGGACAGCTGCAACTGCTATCCTGCTGGGCGGCTGCAGCACAGGGAACTTAGGGGAGCGGGGAGCTGATGAGGGGCTGCCAATCCACCCTGGTTCCAAGCCCCCACCAGCTAGCTGCAACTGGCTGCTCTTCCTGCAAGCAGTGGACAAAGCAGGCGGCTGCCAAAAGACGTTAGAAGGGAGCATTGCACATCTTTGAAGGAGCATGTTCCCTAATTAATCAGCAACGTAACAACGAAACAATGAAACAACATTAACCAGGATGACTTTAAGTGAGGAGTTACTGTACAAATATGCCTCCAATGGTTTACATGCATGCTGTATACTAGTTAGGTTGGATTTTATTTCAGTAGGGCTAAATACCAGTAAGAACTGTTTCAGAATGCCCTGGTTTAGTGTCAGTGTGGACAGGTTGTAGCTGTCGTAATAGCACAAACCGTTCCAGAAGTCCTCCCAGGGATATCACAGAATGTTCTGGCCCATTCTTCAGTGGCAACTGGGACAGTTCAGAATACTGGCTCTGTCACCCGTCAGGCTAGTTGCATGCAGGACCCAGAGCTGGTTTCTGTTCTCCTGGCCCCTCATGTACCCCATTCAAGCCAGGCCCCAGAGCAACTGAGGCCTGGCCTACACTATGCGATTATACCAATTTTAGCAGCGTTAAACCAATTGAACGCTGCACCCGTCCACACAACGAAGCCCTTTATATCGATATAAAGGGCTCTTTAAACCGGTTTCTGTACTCCTCCCTGACGAGAGGAGTAGCGCTGAAATCGGTATTACCATATCGGATTAGGGTTAGTGTGGCCTCTGGGTGGTATCCCACAGTGAACCATTGTGACCGCTTTGGACAGCAATCTGAACTCGGATGCACTGGCCAGGTAGACAGGAAAAGCCCCGCAAACTTTTGAATTTCATTTCCTGTTTGCCCAGCGTGGAGCTCTGATCAGCATGGGTGGCCATGCAGTCCCAAATCCAAAAAGAGCTCCAGCATGGACCGTAAGGGAGATACTGGATCTGATCGCTGTATGGGGAGGCAAATCTGTTCTATCAGAGCTCTGTTACAGAAGACAAAATGCGAAAGCATTTGAAAAAAATTTCCAGACAGAGGCCACAGCAGGGACTCAGCATAGTGCTGCGTGACAAGTGTAATGGAAAGCCAAAAAATCAAATGGATGCTCATGGAGGGAGGGAGGGGGTACTGAGGACTCCAGCTATCCCACAGTCCCTGCAGTCTCCGAAAAGCATTTGCATTATTGGCTGATCTCCAAATGCCTGTAGGGTCAAACACATTGTCCGGGGTGCTTCAGGTTATAGCTTGTCAATTTACCCACCCCCTCCCCGTGAAAGAAAAGGGAAAAAATCGTTTCTTGACTTTTTTATATGTCACCCTATGTCTACTGCATGCTGCTGGTAGATGCGATGCTGCGGCACTGAACAGCAGCACCCTCTCCCCTCCCCTCCCCAGTGGCAGATGGTACAATATGACTGCTATCCATTGTCATCAATAACCCGTGAGTGCTCCTGGCTGGCCTCAGGTGAGGTCAGTCGGGGGTGCCTGGGTAAAAATAGAAATGACTCCCGGTCATTCCCAGTAGATGGTACAGAACGGCTGGTAACCATCTTCATCATAGCAACTGGGGGCTGAGCTCCATCAGTCCCCTCCTTTCATGTCTAAAGAAAAGATTCTGTACTGCCTGGACTATCATAGCAGCGGGATGCTGGGCTCCTCTCCCCCACACCGTTTAATGTCCTGCCTGGACTATTATAGCAGATGGAGGCTGCCTCCTCCTCATTTTATCTCACTAACAAGTCAGTGTTTCTTATTCCTGCATTCTTTATTACTTCATCACACAAATGGGGGGGGACACTGCAACGGTAGCCCAGGAGGGTTGGGGGAGCAGGGAAGCCATGGGTGGGATTGTTGCAGGGGCACCCCCTAGAATGGCATGCAGCTCATCCTTTCTTCGGGATCTGACACGGAGCGGCTGTGCTCTCTAGTACACTGGTTCTCTAGCACACTTGCCCCATATTCTAGGCAGGACTGACTCAATTTTTAGATACAACATAAAGGAGGGAATGACCCTGGGGGTCATTCCCATTTTTGTCTTTGTGCCCCCGGCAGACCTCTGCCTGGAGCACCCATGACAGCAGCAGACAGTACAGAACGGCTGATAACCGTCATCTCATTGCCAGTTTACAGTGGCATGGCAGACGGTATGGAACAACTGATAACTGTCTCTGCTATCTTGCAAAGGCAAATGAATGCTGCTGTGTAGCGCTGCAGTACCACCTCTGTCAGCGGCATCCAGTACACATACGGTGACAGTGACAAAAGGCAAAACGGGCTCCATGGTTGCCATGCTATGGCATCTGCCAGAGCAATCCAGGGAAAAAGGGCACGAAATGATTGTCTGCCATTGCTTTCACAGAGGAAGGAATGAGTGACGACATTTACCCAGAATCACCCACGACACTATTTTTGCACCATCATGCATTGGGATCTCAACCCAGAATTCCAGTGGGTGGGGGAGACTGCGGGAACTATGGGATAGCTACGGGATAGCTACCCACAGTGCAACGCTCCAGAAATCGACGCTAGCCTCGGTACATGGACGCACACCACCGAATTAATGTGCTTAGTGTGGCCGCGTGCACTCAACTTTATACAATCTGTTTTACAAAACCGGTTTATGTAAAATCAGAATAATCCCGTAGTGTAGATGTACCCTGACATGGAGCTCAGCTGTTCCTGGCTCTACACAGACCTTTACCCTCTGAACATGAATTCCTGTGTAACAGGACTTCTGCTTTTCAGTTTTAACTAGTAAACACTGATAAAACAACCCTGATACAAAACAAACAAAGAAGAAATCTGTGTTTATCCAATAAACACTGAAAAACAACAGAAATGGTTACTGGTAGCTAAGGGCTTATCTCCACAGAGCAGTAATGCTGACTACGGGGGTATGATTTGTAAGGCACACTAACACATTGAGCATTAATTGCTCTGTGTAGACCATGCTGCTGCACACTAAAGGTTCTCTAGTGTGCTTTAACATAGTTCTGTTTGAAACAGTACTATGTTAAAGGGCATTACGGGACATTACAAAGAGATTACTCGTTACAGTAAAAGAATGACCATACTGAGTCAGGCCAATGGTCCATCAAGACCAGCATTCTGTCTTCTGACAGTAGCCAGTGCCAGATGCTTCAGAGGAAAAAACAGAACAGGGCAATTAGCAAATGATTCATCCCATGTTATCCAACCCCAGCTTTCGGCAGTAAGAGGTTTAGGGATGCCCAGAGCATAGGGTTGCATCCCGGACCATATTGTATAACAGCCATTGACAAAACTATCCTCCATGAACTTATCCAATTCTTTTTTTAACTCAGTTATACTTTTGGCTTTCACGACATCCGCTGGCACTGAGTTCCACTGCTTGACTGTTCATTGTGTGAAGTACTACCTCCTTTTGTTTGCTTTAAATGTGCTGCCTATTCATTTGAGTAACACCTGATTCTTGTGTTGTGGAAGGGGTTAATAACACTTCCCAATTCACTTTCTCCACATCATTCATGATTTTATAGACCTCTATCATATCCCCCTTTAGTCAACCCTTTTCTAAACTGAACATTTTTAATCTCTCCTCAGATAGAAGGTGTTCCATACCCGTAAGCACTTTTGTTGCCTTTCTTTTATCTTTTCCAATTCTAGCATATCTTTCTGAGATGGGCAACCAGAACTGTATGCAGTATTCAAAGTGTGGGTGTACCATGGATTTACATAGGGGCATTATGCTATTTTCTTTCTAATTATCTATCCCTTTCCTAATGGTTCCTAACATTCTGTTAGCTTTTTTGACTGCTGCTGCACAGTAAGCTGACGTTTTCAGAGAACTGTCCATGATGACTCCAAGATCCCATCCTTGAGTGGTAACAGCTAATTTAGACTCCATCATTTTCTATGTATAGTTGGGATGATGTTTTCCATGTGCATTACTTTGCATTTATCAACATTGAATTTCATCTGATATTTTGTTGCCCAGTCATCCAGTTCAGTGAGATCCCTTTGTAACTCTTCACAGTCTGACACAGTCAGACTGACAGTCGTGAGTAATTTGTATCATCAGCAAATATTGCATCTCATTATTCAACCCTCTTTTCCAGATCATTAATGAATACGTTGAACAGCAGTGATCCCAATACAGATCTTTGAGGGACCCTGCGATTAACCTCTCTCCACTGTGAACACTGACCACTTAATCCTCTCTTTGTTTCCTGTCTTTTAACCAGCTACTGAGCCATAAGATGACCTTCCATCTTATCCCATGACTGCTTATTTGGTTAAGCATCTTTGGTGTGGGGCCCTGTCAAAAGCTTTCTGAAAGTCCAAGCACATTATGTTAACTGGAACAAACTTGTCCACGTTTGTTGATACCCTCAGAGAATTCTAATAGCTTCATGAGGTGGTGAGCCATGTCGACTCTTCCCCAACATACCATGTTCATCTATGTGTCTGATAAGTCTGTTCTTTACTATAGTTTCAACTACTTTGCCTGGTACTGAAGTTAGGCTTACTGGCCTTTAATTGCCAGGATCACCTCTGGAGCCTTTTTTAAAAAATCAGTGTTACATTAGCTGTCCTCCAGTCATCTGGTACAGAGGCTGATTTAAATGATAGGTTACATATCATAGTTAGTAGTTCTGAAATTTCATATTTGAGTTCCTTCAGAACTCTTGTTTGAATACCATCTGGTCCTGATGACTTATTACTGTTTAATTTATCTATTTGTTCTAAAACCTCCTGTCAAGGTTTTTTTCCCACTTTGAACTTTAGGGTTCAAGAAGTGGGGACCTGCATGATCACTTTTAAGTTTGATTACTAGCTTAAATTTGGTATGCTGCCACCAGCCAGAAGTCTGTGTCTGGCACACTTCTGTTCCGCCAAAACCTTCCCTGCGGAACTCCCAGGGTTCCCAAAAACCTTGGGTCTTAAAACAAGGAGAATTTAACCATCCCCCTCCTTTTCCCCCTACCAATCCCTTGGATTTAGACTCAATCCCTTGGATTCTAAAACAAGGAAAAAATCAATCAGGTTCTTAAAAAGAAAGCTTTTAATTAAAGAAAGAAAAGGTAAAAATTATCTCTGTAAAATCAGGATGGAAAATGCTTTACAGGGTACTCAGATTCATATAGACTAGAGGGACTCCCTCCCACCAGCCTGAGATTCAAAGTTACAGCAAACAGAGGTAAAAATCCTTCCAGCAAAAAGACACATTTACCAGTTGAGAAAACAAACATAAGACTAATCCCCCTTGCCTGCTATAACTTACTATTTGGAAACATGAAAGACTGATTCAGAAAGATTGGAGAACCTGGAATGATGTCTCGTTCCTCTCAGTCCCAAGAGCGAACAACCAACAAAACAAACAGCACAAACAAAGACTTCCCTCCACCAAGATTTGAAAGTATCTTGTCCCCCTGTTGGTCCTCTGGTCAGGTGTCAGCCAGGATCACTGACACCTGACTTACACTTACATTTACAGGTAAAAGAGACATTAACCCTTAACTATCTATTTATGACACCTCCTCTTCTGCCACCTCGATATGGGACAGTCCTTCAGATTTGTGACCTAAAGAGAATGGTTCAGCTGTGGGAATCTCCCTCACATTCTCTTCAGTGAAGATAAATGCAAAGAATTAATTTAGCTTCTCTGCAACAGCCTTGTCTTCTTTGAGAGCTTCTTTAAAATAAAAAATTTAAAATGTCTTTAAAATCTTGGAGTGGCAATAAATTGTGCCCAGATTAGCAAACCTTACCATAGATTTTTCTTCTTCTTCTTCTTCTTCTTCTTCTTCTTCTTCTTCTTCTTCTTCTTCTTCTTCTTCACAAAGATGATAAGCTGTTTGGTTAGAGTATCCACTGTGTAGTGAGTTTTCACGTAAGAACAGTAGCTAATTAATTCATTTTATCGTCCATTTATCAGTGTGTTATGTAGTCTCATGGTCAATTCATATGTTATTTCATATATAATTAATGTATGATAAATAGATTTAAATTCTAGGATTATAGACGTACACCTCTACCTCGATATAACGCTGTCCTTGGGAGCCAAAAAATCTTACAGCATTATAGATGAAACTGTGTTATATTGAACTTGCTTTGATCGGGTGGAGCGCGCAGCCCTTTCCCCCCGGAGTGCTGCTTTACCACATTATATCCAAATTCGTATTGTATCGGGTTGCATTATATCGGAGTAGAGGTGTATAAGATTTACAAGTATTTAGGAGTGATAACTGTGTATTAGAAATATAAGTGAAGCAGGGCTGGAATGCATTGCTTGTGGGATGAAACCTGTAAGGTTTTATCTTAGCCATATTAGGCCATAAACTTAAGAATGCTTGACATGAGTGGATGACCTAGTAATAACTCTATGCCAGTCAGGTCACAAGTTTACTGTAAAAGATGTGCCAATAGGTAATGTTACAAAAAACTAGATTGCAGTAAGCCTCTAGGTATTGTCCAAGATCATGAGACATCTGATTATAACATAATGGAATATCCTGTCCTGATTGCAGGGCATATGTTATGCATAGATGCTAATGAGAATAAGAGGAACTAAAAAACAACCTATGAAAAATGGGACACCCCAACATTCATGGGTTATGGAAGTACACATAAGGAAAAGAGGGTTGAACCTCTCATGCAAATGCATAAGGTATTAGGTATGATCAGAACAACAATACAAAAGAGGTCCTCTGGTTGGATAGAAGTGGGAAGACCCCACGGGACAACCACATGGGATGACCCCACGGGAAACTCCAGCAGAAACCGTTCCTTTTGGATGACTGTCTGTTGAGAGATCCACCAGACCCTAGAAAATCTTTGAAGATGTGAGTATGTCCACAGTCTTAGTCATTGCGTAGCTTTTTGTAGGATTTCTCTATGCCTGGGTATCGCAACTTTATTTATTGCTTTCATAAAATCTCTAGTACAGATAAGACTTTGTACTTGTGATTGTGTCTGTGGTCACTATCCTTGGACTCTGTGTGTCCTCAGAGTCTCCAAATTTAAGAAAAGCACCAATGGTGATTTTCACTCTGGTGAGCTTGCAACCATAGAAACAGGAGTTCACCTATGATAATTTAATAAAAAATTACTAAATTCAATCTAAATTAAAAGAAGCTACAGAACATATGAAAAGACATATGAAAGATCGTAATGATTGTGACGCTAGCAGATCAGGTCAATTCACTTGTGTATTAGTATAGGTCAAAGCGATTGTTTAAATGTGTAAGTGTATTGGGTGTTTAAACTTCATAAAAATAATGGGATGTTACATACATTGTTTATACTTATCTATGTCCTGACATAACATGATAGCAAATATTTACATTGTAAATACTCCTGTAACCAAATAACTCATCAGATATCAAAGAAGCCTTGTGGAATGCTAACGAAGGAAAAAATGCTAATTCCAAAACAAATGGCTATTATGTGTGAGGACTGGAGGTCAGAGATTCAAAGTGCATTCTTCACTCACCATCATCAATTAAATGTCTATGTGGGTAGAGACACTGTCAGCTTGTGAAGTAGGCACTCACAATTGTGAGCATGACAGTGATGTTAAAAAAAACAAAGGGATGTGGGGTATATATTAGCATAAAATACTAGGGACTCTCCCAAGGTATGTTGCTCTCGTATTCAGTCTAGTAAAAGAAATGATATATATCTATGACGTCTGCATTCTGCTCACCTCTATTGTCTCTATTGTGACTTGTTTGTATAATGCCCAGCACAATGATTCTGGATTGAAAGTTCCTAGGTGCTACCACAATCCCAATAAATAATAATTCATGGGAGTAATTTGAAATAATTGCAGAAAACCACTGATGTTTTTCTGCTACTCAATTTTCCTTCTCATTAAGAAACCATGTATTCACTTAAAGGGCGCAGTCCAAATTCTGGCTTCATTCCAGCAAGGCACTTAAACAGATACTTAACTTGGGTGTTTTGGCTCTAGGGCTATTAAAAAAAAGTTTTTGTTTCAAAACTCTTTTCTTGTGATGAAAAACAGCTCAACTTTTTTTGCTTGAAGTTAAAAAGGAAAAACCCTCCAGACAGAAACTAAACCTGGAATATTTCAGCATGTGGAATGAAATGTTAGATAAATTATGAGTGACTCAAATATCCTCAGTTGCTGGAGATGAGACACTAGATGGGGAGGGCTCTGAGTTACTACACAGAATTCTTTCCTAGATATCTTCTGGGGATCTTGACCACAAGCTCATGGTTTAACCCATCACCATATTTCAGATTGGGAAGGAATTTTTCCCCAGGTCAGATTGGCTGAGACTTGGGGCGGGGGGTTGTCTTCCTCTGCAGCATGGGTCACGGATCATTTGCAGATTTATAATAGTGTAAATGACGAATTCTCTGTAACTTTATGTCTTTAATCCGTGATTTGAGGATTTCAGTAACTCAGCCAGAGGTTAGGGTCTATTTCAGGAGTGGGTAGGTGAGGTTCTGTGACCTGCAATGTGCAGGCAGTCAGACTAGATAATCACAATGGTCCCTTCTAACCTTAAAGTCTACAAGTCTATGAGATTGTAAACAGGGGTTACAATAGAAGATGTTTTGCAATTTTATGTATAGCACCTGCAACCAGTGCCCAATATAATAAGCAAGATTATGATGATAATGTATGGACATAAGATATTGCAGCACTGTTGTTGTTCACAGTTTAATATCTATTTGCTCTCTACTGTGGATTACTGAGAGATAGTGACAGCATTGCTTCAGCATGTTCCTTCCAAAACCAAAAAAGGCAGAAGAAATATTTTAGTATAAATTTGCATCAGTCAAGATGCATGATGCTCCAATCTGCTTCAAATGTTCAGATTGGACAGCTGCCATTTCACATGATAGCAGATGTCTCGGCTGACACACACACACCCCAACAAAAAAAATTGCCAAAAAATTTTTAACTGAGGAATTATGCCACATACTGTCATTACATTAACCAGCACAGAATTGCATAGATTTTAAAATCAGATACCACTCTTCATACATACTCTTCAGCAGAAGACTCATTTTGTTAAAGAAATAGAAATGTTTGCTGGCAAGACATTGGGATTTTGTTGATTTTCTGATAAAGTCTGGGAAATATGATAATCTAGGTCATCAGGATTTTGCCTTTTTTTGGTTTTTTTGTTTCTAACGCTCTCTGTTGAATGCAGCTGCCCAACCTTTTTTTCCCTCTCTTTTTTTTGGTATTTCAAGACACAGTAAATACATTTGTGCTTTTTTCAGTTCTGTAGACAGCCTTTTGAGGAACTGTAACTTATTTTAGATTTTTACTTATCTCCGTCTTTCAACATTTTGATTTTATCTCAACGTATTATAATAATACTGCTACCATAAAGGCATACACATGAAACTGGGGTTATAGAAAAGACTTTTGGCTGTATGCTATAGTAATCCTACATCATTCTGGGACTGCCGCTTTGTTAACTTTTTAGGTTCCTCTCATTTTGACCCCTATTCAGTGAAGCACTTAAACATGTGTTTAAGTCCCATTGGCTTCAATGGGACTTAAGCACATGCTTAGCTGCTTTCCTGAATAGGACCCTTTGTCTTTTCCTCCATATGTTGTCCAACATTTGAAACTTAACTTGTTGCGATGTGTTTATATATTATTTTGTGTGAAGAACATTAATTCTGCTAAGGGTACCTGGAGAAAGTGGAATTTCATATTTGTTTTTGCATTTCTAATCCTAAATTTTAAGATTACTTTGCTTTTTACTTTTGATATAGTCTCAGAATCACTTCTTTTCCAGCTGACACCAATTTACTGGCCATTTGGGAATAATATATCACCACTGGGCCAAATTCTACCTATAGCTGTATGTACATACAACTCCCACATACTTTAATGAGACTTACATGTTCATAACTGACTGAAGAATTTGACGTCGTTTCCTCATCAGTATTGATGGGAAGGCAAAGTATCTGGAGGACAGTGGAAGATACTCACAGAATATCAACATCCCCACTTTATACAATTTCTAGAACCCTCTTAAATTATAAAATACTATCTTTTATATCATGTTCCAAGTAGTTACTTAGGAAAACCTCACAAACCATCTTTCCAAGGGAATTTCTATTCAATTGTACAACTGACAATTCTGCCATCACAGACCATACATTCCAGTCCTTACGCAGGCAAAAGTTCCACTGAAGCTAATATCCTTTGAACCTGATACTGCAAACATATCAGAGGGTAGAGAGGAACAGCTGTCATTTGGTTCTTTTTCTCTCATCAAATTCTTTGTGAAAACAAAACCTAGAATCCCCATGGTCATTTTAAGTCACAGCTTCTGTTCCAAAAGGTTTGTTCTGGTTTTATAGGGCAAAAGGTAAATCTTTTTGAGAAGGTTTTACAAAATGTAGCAGCCTGGCTGCTCTATTTCTTTGTTACAGACTGTGGATGTAATAGAATCAAATTATCTTTCAAGCGTACTGTCTTCATAACATACACCTACCCCTAAGCAGTCAGAATTATAATGCCTTATGTTCAACTGTCCATTTGAATATCAAATACCTTTGTTAACATTGTTGGCAGGTTGTTAAACAGAACAGATTCACTGAATACACACTTTCAGTTTATTCTTAGCCAAATAGCTCTACATAAAAGCATATATTCATAACTTAAAGTGATTTAAGTCACTCAGCAAAAAACTTTTATAAAAAAAATTTAATTACTTTTTATAATGTGTCATTTATCCATGACAGAATTCAATAAAAACATTTGAGCTGCTAGTGAGGAGAAACTTGGAGAACCAGACTATTTAGAAAGAATTTGGCTTAGATACATAAATATGTTTTCCAGTGGGGTGTATCTATTCCTCATTCTGAATTATTAAATCTGTGTGCATGAAAACAGAATATTTGATTCTTAAAATTGTAATTAGAGGCAACATAGGTAAAATACAAACATTTCAAAATAAGTAAATCCAATAAAGAAATAAAACAATCTTGCTCTTAAAAAAAAGAGAATGGTGAAAACGATATTTATTATTTTAAACTCCTAAAATGTGTGTTAGATAAAGCTGGTCAAAATTTTCCATTAAAAGCTTTTCTTCCTCTTTCAAATAGAAAATGGCCTTTAGACAAAATAGAAATGTTTGAAAAAAAATCAGAAATCAATTTTTGTAAAAATAAATTGATTTTCTGGTTTTTGGTTGACAAAATCACATAAAGTCATTTCCCAACCAGTTTGAGTGCTATACATCAGACATGAAAAGCCTAGCTCCTGTCCCAGAAAGATTACTGTCCAGGACTCTGACATGGCAGTCTCATCCAAGTTGGAAGACACTTATACCCATGCAAGCTCCGTGAAGTCAATGGAGCAGGGCCTGTGTCATAACTTTAGTCCCAGATTTGGACCTTAGCGTCCAAAATATGGGGGTTAGCATGAAAACCTCCAAGCTTAGTTACCAGCTTGGACCTGGTACTTGCTGCCACCACCCAAAAAATTAGAGTGTTTTGGGGCACTCTGGTCCCCCTGAAAAACCTTCCCTGGGGACCCCAAGACCCAAATCCCTTGAGTCTCACAACAAAGGGAAATAATCCTTTTTCCCTTCCCCCCTCCAGGTGCTCCTGGAGAGATACACAGACACAAGCTCTGTGAATCCAAACAGAGTGACTCCCCCTCTCCCTTCCCAGTCCTGGAAACAAAAGCACTTTCCTCTTCACCCAGAGGGAATGCAAAATCAGGCTAGCAAATCCAACACACACAGATCTCCCCCTGATTTCTTCCTCTCACCAATTCCCTGGTGAGTGCAGACTTAATTTCCCTGAAGTAAAGAAAAACTTCACCAGGTCTTAAAAGAAAGCTTTATATAAGAAAGAAAGAAAAATACATACAAATGGTCTCTCTGTATTAAGGTGACAAAATACAGGGTTAATTGCTTAAAAGAAATATGAATAAACAGCCTTATTCAAAAAGAATACAAATCAAAGCACTCCAGCACTTATATTCATGCAAATACCAAAGAAAAGAAACCATAATGTAAAGCAAACCAGAAAAACCACTTTATTTGCATGTATATAGTGCTGGTAATGACTCTGAATGGGAGTACTATTGTGTAACAAAAGACTCTTAATAGCACCTTAATGGTTTCTTGCTTATTATGCAAGCCACAAACTGCCAGAGAAAGCAGAAAAAAAATTCTCTCTGGTTCCCTTTTTAAAACCAAACTGTTTCTCTCTGCTAAAAAGCCCCTAGCAGAGAAAAGAAAAATAAAATATTTCTACTGGCTTCTGGATTCTGTCTATGCCGTAACCTCTGCACACCATGTCATAACTTTAGTCCCAGATTTGGACCTTAGCATCCAAAATATGGGGGTTAGCATGAAAACCTCCAAGCTTAGTTACCAGCTTGGACCTGGTACTTGCTGCCACCACCCAAAAAATTAGTGTTTTGGGGCACTCTGGTCCCCCTGAAAAACCTTCCCTGGGGACCCCAAGACCCAAATCCCTTGAGTCTCACAACAAAGGGAAATCATCCTTTTTCCCTTCCCCCCTCCAGGTGCTCCTGGAGAGATACACAGACACAAGCTCTGTGAATCCCAACAGAGTGACTCCCCCTCTCCGTTTCCAGTCCTGGAAACAAAAGCACTTTCCTCTTCACCCAGAGGGAATGAAAAATCAGTCTAGCAAATCCAACACACACAGATCTCCCCCTGATTTCTTCCTCCCACCAATTCCCTGATGAGTGCAGACTTAATTTCCCTGAAGTAAAGAAAAACTCCACCAGGTCTTAAAAGAAAGCTTTATATAAAAAAGAAATAAAAATACATACAAATGGTCTCTCTGTATTAAGGTGACAAAATACAGGGTTAATTGCTTAAAAGAAATATGAATAAACAGCCTTATTCAAAAAGAATACAAATCAAAGCACTCCAGCACTTATATTCATGCAAATACCAAAGAAAAGAAACCATATAACTTACTATCTGATCTCTTTGTCCTTACACTTAGAAACAGAAGAGTAGAAAGCAGAAACTACTTCTCCAAAGCTCAGAGAAAGCAGGCAGACAGACAAAGACTCAGACACAAACTTCCCTCCACCCAGAGTTGAAAAAAATCCGGTTTCCTGATTGGTCCTCTGGTCAGGTGCTTCAGGTGAAAGAGACATTAACCCTTAGCTATCTGTTTATGACAGCCTGCATTTTAGATGTGACACAATTAGTATGTATGGCAAAGACAAGGGAAAAAAAGATAGGAGGATGAGGTTTACAGTAATGTGATCACAGTTTTGGGTGTGCATGTTTTGATGGTTCTGGAGGATTTGTTTTGTTTTTTTTAAAAAAAAAAACAATAAGAAAGTAACTAAGATGAGAGTGAGAGAAAGTTTTAATGACTAATCCAGGGGTTGGAAACCTTTCAGAAGTAGTGTGCCGAGCCTTCATTTATTCACTCTAATTTAAGGTTTCATGTGCCAGTAATACATTTTAACGTTTTTAGAAGGACTCTTTCTATAAGTCTATAATATAACTAAACTATTATTGTATGTAAAGTAAACAAGGCTTTTAAAATGTTTAAGAAGCTTCATTTAAAATTAAATTAAAATGCAGAGCAACCCCTTCCGGACCGGTGGCCAGGACCCAATGTGAGTGCCTGTCATGGTATAATTCTCCACTCTGAACCTTAGCGTCCAAAAGATGGGGTACCAGCATGAATTCCTCTAAGCTCAATTACCAGCTTAGTACTTGTAGCGCTGCCACCAACCAGGAATTCCAGTGCCTGGTACACTCTGATCTCCCCAAAACCTTGCATGGGGACCCCCAAAACCCAGTCCTTCTGGATCTTAACACAAGGAAAGTAAAGCCTTTCCCTCACTATTGCCTCTCTCAGGCTTCCCCTTCCTGGGTTACCCTGGAAGATTACTGTGATTCAAACACCTTGAATCTTAAAACAGAGAAGAAAATTCACCTTCCCCCCTCCTTCTCTCTCCCCCTCCCAGACTCTCCCTGAGAGAGTAAGGAATCCTAACACAGAGAGAAAATTAACCTTTCTCTCCCCCTTCCCTCCTTTCTCCCCACCAATTTCCTGGTGGATCCAGACCCTGTCCCCTGGGTTCTCACCAGAATAAAAAAACAATCAGGTTCTTAAACAAGAAAAGCTTTTAATTAAAGAAAGAAAAAACAGTGAAAATTATCTTTGTAAATTTAAGATGGGATATATTATAGGGTCTTTCAGCTATAGACACTGGGAATACCCTCCCAGCCTAAGTATGCAAATACAAAGTAAAATCCTTTCAGCAAAATACAAATTTGAACTCCTTCCAGCCAAATACACATTTGAACTCCTCCCAGCCAAATACACATTTGCAAATAAAGAAAACAAACATAAGCCTAACTCACCTTATCACACAGTACTTACTATTTTGAATCTATAAGAACCTGTATCAGGGAGATTGGAGAGAAACCTGGTTGCACATCTGGTCACTCTCAGAACCCAGAGAGAACAACAACCAAATTCTAACAGCACACACAAAAACTTCCCTCCCTCAAGATTTGAAAGTATCCTGTCCCCTGATTGGTCCTCTGGTCAGGTGACTGCCAGGCTCACTGATTTTGTTAACCCTTTACAGGCAAAAGAGATATAAAGTACTTCTGTTCTATTAACTCCTACTATCTGTTTATGACAGTGCCACTGAAAATCAGCTAGCGTGCCGCCTTTGGCCCCCGTGCCATAGCTTGCCTACCCCTGGACTAATCTATGGTGGCCAGCACTGCAGAAATGAGGAAGGATTTAAATGACATGAGAGTTATTGCTTTGCTGACCAGAGTAAATAAAGTAAATAAAGTATTCTCTAAATCAGGGTGAAAAAAGGCTGCAAAGATTCCTATAGGAAAAATGGAATATTAAAGTAAATGGTTTGCATTTTCCATCCTGAAAGGGAAGTGGGAGAGGGAGAGAGGGTTGCAACAATATCTCCTTTCTTCCACTGGGTGTTATGCAGAGAGGAGAGCCTGATGAAGCTGACCTCTGCTGTTCAGGTAACTAACCTTCTTCACTGCCCCCACTGTAGGGGGAAGAAAGCAACCTGGTAATGAGTTGGGTAAGGGAGACATGAGGTTTCCTGAGAAACTAAAGGCTTTTCTACACAGAGAAATTGACCAAAATAGCTATTCTGGAATAACTATTCCACTAGAGCTGGTCAGGAATAACTTCTGTAATAGGGTCTAAAAAACCCATACTGAGCATAGACAGATAGGGAAGGAGAACCTCTTGTGTTTACAAGCAAGTAGTTTGACCATGCCCCCACACAGCTGCCAGTCAAGGAGACAGACACCCCCAGCTATAACCAAAAGAGGGAACAAGGCTTGCTATAAATGGGAGAGTAGACAAAAGAAAGGGGAGGCACAAAGGCCTGGGACAGCAAAGGGGAGGCAGCCTCCAGGAAAGTAACCAAGAAACAGAAGCGAACTTTAAGCCTAAAACTGAAGGACTTCTAGCTTTAATTAGAGGGGAGGGTCCAGGAATTGACCTGATTGAAGACAAGTTAAAGAAGATCTGTCAGGAAAAGCTAGGACCCTTCAAAAGCCCACACCAAGGGACCATGACACTCCCCATGTGGACACACTTATTAAGGGATAAGAGACAATGTCTGCACATGGAGTTATTCTGAAATAGCTATAATGCTTTAAATTTACTGCTATCTTCTGTAATAACTTTCCCATGTAGACAAACTGGGTTGAGTGCATTTAACACAGGAAACAGGGTAGTAAGTTTTTCAAAAGTACTTACATGATTTAGGATCCCAAATTCAATAGACTTTCAAGGTAACTATTGCTCCTAAATTACCTAAGTGTTTACATAAAATTTAGCTTCATGAAGAGCAGAAAAACAGTCCAAATTTATTGGTCAAGGTATAGTCAAGGTCCAGACTCCAGAGAAAATAATAATAAAAAAAAATAATAATAATAATAACAACCATGATAGGTAAATAAAAAGATTTTGGAATCCGTTCAAAAGTGTCTGACAGTCCGGATTTGGCCCATAGTCTGCCTATTGACTCCTCTTCTTATGGTAATGCTAAACTTGTATCCATTTGAGTCACAGGCCTTCAGTGCAGTCTTTTTAAAGTTCTGCCTGATGAAAATTATGTAGCATGAGGAGATTTGACTCTGAACGCTGTGGTAAGATAAGATAAGAGTTTTGCCGAGGTATGGCAATTGGTGCTTCCATGCAGACTAACTGGCAAAGGCTTAAGGACTGTGATAAGACTGAGGTAATGTTGGACAGGTTAGGAAAAGCAACCAGAAGAGTTAAGAAGATTATAACAGTGCATCTGACAGAGGGAGTACTTCCACCATTTGTGATGCATGTGGGAAACTTATTCAGTCGTTGGCCAGTCCTCGATGCTAACATAGCAGCTCTGGCCTGGAGTGCTGTATACCATCAGCACCTGATAAGAGCAATACCAATTTTTCTATCAGATATTTGCCTTGCTACAGTTATCCACACATTTGCCACCTTGAGATTAGGCTACAGCAACTGTTCACATGGAGCAACAGTGAGAATCCAGAACTTTAATTTAATGCAGAATGTGGCTGCTCATTAATTAAACAGTGCTTTATGTAAAGGGCTCTAATCTGAACAGGCTGCTTATTCGTTTCGAGGTGTAGGGTAAGATATTGGTTATAATTTATAAAACACTAAAAGATTTAGGACTCATCTACCTAACATTTGCAAGTTCCTCTCACTCAATATGACAGAGTCATAATTGCAGTTAGTGGAGGTGTCCCTAGCTAGCAGCTCTCTAGTTAAAAAGGAAAGGAAGGGACAGAATTTTTTCTATGAGTCATTCTTGCCTCTGGAACATATTCCCCTCCTTAGTCCATCAGCACCTAGATTTATTAACCTTTCAAGGGATGATGCAAAGCTCACATATTTAGAATGGTTTATATTTTGCTAACTATACACTAGTTGCTGTATAGAACCTACACTACACAGTGTACTGAGGTATGGATAGGGGATTCAAGCAAAACAATATGAAAGAATATCTTGTTAGTTAAAATGGCAGGTAATGCAGAGGAGACTGTTGCAACTGCAGCTGGCCAAGCTGTTTATTATTAATAATATTAACTAGAATTGCCTGGAAGATGTTTTTGGTTCCCCCTTCAAAAAAAAATGATGAAAAATTTTGCTTCAAAATTCTTTATAGGTTTTTGGAATTTCACTGAAAATTCAATAACCAAAATTTCAGTTTTGGTTTTATTTTATTGACAAAACCCCGCAAAATGTATCCAAAGACAGACATTTTCCAATAAAATGTTCATTTTGACAAAGAAGTCTTTTTTTAATCAAAAAAAGATTTCAGATGAAAAAAGTTGACCATCTCAAATAGTAACTCCTCTTTGTTTAGTGAAGTGTTCATAAATGGATCCTGAAATTCTTCAGGTTTATTTATTACTTATAAGTATTTGACAAATGAGTTCACAAATGATTCACTCTTCATTATTTGCATTATGAGGTTGGTCATGGAGGGCCAGGTTCCATTTTGTTCAGGACCCTTTAAGTTCAGAGGGAGTGGAAAACAGCCAGATCTGACACTGAATATATCCCCAGAGCAGGAGATGGCTCAGATGCTGCAGCATATGTACAGGGCTCCTAGCATAGGGGATATGTTGGGCATGGGGTGTGACTGAGCTATGATCTACTCTGGTTCTTCCCAGCAGGCACGTGCTTTCTTCTAGAACATTGTCAGGTGGCATAAATTACAGTAGCCTCTGTGCTGCTTTAATCTACTCCAGGGTAAAGGCTGAGAGGCATAAAAGGCTACCTAAAGTTTCCCACTGCTCCTTGCACCACTGAGCAGAACCCTGATACTATGACTGCTCCTTACCTCGGTGACTGGAGTGTCAATGCACTTTTCTGGTACAATTTTTCAGACCAATAATCATGTATTTAAATTTGTGAAACTTTCAGCCTCCAGACAGTGTTCATGAACCCCATCGGATAGCAGGGTGCTTGAAACTAACAACTAGTATGATCCCACGAAGCATAGCTAGTCAATGTGGCACTCTTTTTGGTAAGGTGGAGCTGATTCAATATCTTTAGTATTCAGCCACCTCTGTTTGCACAGGCATTTACATCTTAGGAAGTAACATGACCATACAGTCTTGGACTAAATTCTTTAGGTAACACTTACCCCTTTATGAACTCTCCCAAGTAAAATGGTAATTTGAAATGGCTGTTCCTACTGAAATTTAATCTGCTACTCTTAATATTTTTTTAAAATTATTTCTATTGTGGTAGCTCTGAAGAATGCCAAATAGGGACCAGAGCCCCATTGTCACAGCAAGTAACACAAACCCCATCTCCCCTGAGGAGTGGTCAAAATCTAGGGTTTACACAATACACAACAGGTGAAACCAATGTCAAATAATGGAGGACAAGGGAAGATAAAGTGACGGGAGAACTTAACAACTAGTACTACTGAATAATAGAAATTGCTGAGGAACCTCTTTCTTGAGAAGACAGAGGATATTCAGTGCATGCCTGTAATAGGGTCCTCGGTCGGCTAAGTGGCCTAATAGCTAGCATATACCCAGTGGTAGGGGCAGTGGCAGGGGACCCCAAGCCCGCCCACTCCACCTAGCTACAACCCAGGGCTGTAGAGTGGGCAACAGAATTTGGCCTCCAAGGAGGCGCTCTGAGTTACTCTCTCTGTATCAAACTTCCTATCGTTCCTTTCTTTCTTCAGCTTCTGCTCCCAGATAAAAGAAAAAGAGAAAGAAACAGAATGCAAGCCTCAGTCCAAACTGCACTCAGAGTTCTGTTCCCTCGGAGGCTTCTCCAGCCACATTCAGGGTAGGTCTGTACTTCTCCCTGGCCACCCCCTGCTGACCTG
Source organism: Gopherus evgoodei (assembly GCF_007399415.2). Taxonomy (NCBI): domain Eukaryota; kingdom Metazoa; phylum Chordata; order Testudines; family Testudinidae; genus Gopherus; species Gopherus evgoodei. Next base: position 147,830,107 of record NC_044324.1, read on the forward strand.
GATTGCTCCCTTTCCAGCCCTGTCCCCAGTCAGAGCACAATCAGCAGGGCTGGAGGGTCAGAGCTACCTGGGCCCATTACTGGCCCAAGGTGGAGTTTGTATACCCCATCGCAATGCCTTTAACTCTTCTCACTTGCCATGGATATAAATACAGCTGAAATGGCATCTCCCTGCAAACATAGTACTTGACTGTTACAGAAAGACATTTAAAAGACAATTAAAAATGTTTGTTTCGACTGTTTAAAAAGCAGAATGTTCTACAGTCTGGCCCAGTATGCAGGGATATTTATGTAGATGCAGAGGAGCCAGAGAGTCAAGGAAAGATTTGAAAAACAATGAGTTGACATGATTGAAAAGAGTAATGGGGAGGCAAACTGCTTGTACATTTTTTCCCTACAAATAACCTTTCCCTCCCATTGGCACAGAAAAGCACACTGCTGAATAAAAGCCTATCATGCTTTTTCAATTGATTTCTTTGCTATGTCACATTCCAAAGAGATGGTGGAAAGTTTTAACATTGGAAACAGGAGAAGGAAAGTAGGCATTCTGAAAATGAGATCCATGCTCTCTCAATCTGTTTTCCTATTCTCCTCATTGTGTATTTTTCAGCATTTTTATTTTCTCTCTCATTTCTCTGTTTAATTTTATTTTTCATGTCAATATAGAAAAAATGAGATTTCAGACCTGACTCAAGTCCACTACGTAGACTTCAGTGGCACTCTGTGGAAACACAGGCTTGTGTCTGCATGGAACATATTGCAAGTTTGAGGACTATACAGAGCAAAAAAGCACATTGGAAATGTTCTTTTAGTAAAGGATTAGCAACTCAAGTGCCTATGAAAGATACTATATCTTAACCAGGAAGTCAGTGGCTACTGAGATCAGCCATGCTCTGCCGTCTGTGTCTTAGTGTTCTGTTCTACTTGAGGTGACAGGGGACGAAGAGAGATTTATGAAGATGCATTCAACCTGACTGAACAGACCTTGCAAAAATTCTGCTGTGATCCACAGCACAGGAAGAGAAAAAGAAAATAGCAACCAGCTAAAACCGCATAATGAAGAACAGAGGAAAGAGCAAACACATTTTTGCTCATTTCTGCATATGGATTTTTAATATTAAAATAACAGGGTGAGCTTTTCTGCAAAGTGATTACACTTTGAAGTCTTCTCCATTCATTGCTTTAGAAAAGCTTTGATGTGTATCATGAAAGATAGTGGCTGTAATTTATGTATTTGGAAATAAAGTGTTAACTGGTTCAGTGCTGGTTGAGTGGCATAGGCTTATTTTGGATCTTATGATTCAATAAGGTACTTACGCATGTTCCTTAACTTTAAGCCCCTAAAATTAAGACAATGGGACAACTTAGGTGCTTAAAATCATTGTTGCCTCTTTCCACAATAGCATCTGTGCAGGGTCAGGATCCACAGTGGGGAAAAAGAACAGGAAGTAGGGATGATTACTGTATGCAGGATTGTAGCTGGAAAATTAATGAATAATAGAATATCAGGGTTGGAAGGAACCTCAGGAGGTCATCTAGTCCAACCCCCTGCTCAAAGCAGGACCAATCCCCAACTAAATCATCCTAACCAGGCCTTCGTCAAGCCTGACCTTAAAAACCTCTAAGGAAGGAGATTCCACCACCTCCCTAGGTAACCCATTCCACTGCTTCACCACCCTCGTAATGAAAAAGTTTTTTCTAATATCCAACCTAAACCTCCCGTATTGCAACTTGAGACTATTGCTCCTTATTCTGTCATCTGTTACCACTGAGAACAGTCTAGATCTAGTCTTTGGAACCCCCTTTAAGGTAGTTGAATGAGGGGGAATTTGATAGCTGCTTTCTTCTCTTTTGCAGACTAAACAATCCCAGTTCCCTCAGCCTCTCCTCATAAGTCATGTGCTCCAGCCCCCTAATCATTTTTGTTACCCTCCGCTGGACTCTTTCCAATTTTTCCACATCCTTCTTGTAGTGTGGGGCCCAAAACTGGACACAGTACTGGAAAGATAGTAGGTAATTTAAAGCTATCTCCATGTGGGAAACCCCCACAAGAAGGATGGCTGGGAAGAAATGGGTAGTAGGACAACTTGTAACAACATGGCTCCTGGAGGAATCACACTAAGGAAAATGGTGAACAAATACAAAAAGGGAACACTGTACATCTGTGTTTCATAAACTATAAAAATACACAAAACAAATAATGAAAAAAGAGCTTGAATTGCCCATAAAGTTAGACAAAGTGTAGAGTTATGTGTGTAAAGAAGCAGGCTGAGAAACTGAAATAATAGTTTTAGAACAACAGTAAGCACACAGATTATTATTGCTTTGCTAATAAAACACCCACCCCATTTCAAATGATACAGCTTAGTGTTAAATATGATTACAAAGCAAAAAGCTGCATGAATCATTTGGTTATTAATGTATATGGAAATTAAGGATGCTTAAAGTAAGATAAACAGATGGGTATGCCACTTACCTTTCCATGCACTGGATGTGTTTTAAGATTAAAAATAGTAACGTACCTGGAAGCCAAACTATATTTTCATGTTGTATGGAAATTGCCAACTTCAGGCCCTGAACTACAGAAGAATTTAAATTAGTTTGCATCAAATAAGAATTTAGCTTTATAATGAGCTGAGATGTACTATGCAGCTTTGTTAGTTCCTGATATTTCTAAGGAAATATCCTACAAATTTTGAAAACTCATTTCTGTGGTAAATATATACATATATTGCTCACTCCCACCTGCATTTTATACAACTCAGAGTTTATGTAAAAGGTTTTCTACACAGCAATTTATTACTCATAACTACACTATTTTATGCTACTATTAAATTGTTCTGAGATAATTTAAATAGCTATAGCCTGATGAACTACTGCTTTTTGGTACTTAACTGTTTTCAGAAGAGGCACAAAGTTTTTATATATTTCTATTACCTAAAAACTGATCCAAGAAACCTTGCTTGTAGAATGAATATCATTGGAAGAGCATCTTAAAGAAATTCACTTCAGAGAAGGGAATTTATAACTCATGAGGTTCTTCTTTCTTACTTTGCCCATCAAAATGAAAGATCAGTTCCATCAATGCTGCCTCTCAGACAGACTTTTATTATATCAGATTCAAGGTGAGAGAGATGAGCTTTTAGAAAAGACAGCTGCTTGAAGGGAAGTGCAGGTGTGAACACCCGAGTCTCAGGATATTTCAATATTGTAGTTAATAAAATAATTGTATTTGGCTAGCCCTTGTGAAGAATAAAACTAGGTCTCCAAGCTAGCCATAACAATCAGTTTTCATTATCTGGTGCTGCAAGTCCATGAATTTCAGCTGCTATAGAGCTTTCTATGGGGTAAAGGACATTTTAGGTACACTACTGTTCAGGTCATCACTTGTACACCTCTGTTTCACTCAAGTTTTGATAGCATTCAGTAAATTTGTAGGCGTGGTTGGAATGGACATTCTGGGACTCAGATACCATGGGTAATGGGTGTGATGAAAGAATCTGTGTGCACCTGAGAGCAGCATTGAACAATAATATATGATCTGATTTATTTAAACTGTTGGACATTCAAGTGTACATTACTTGAATAGAAAAACTATTAGAGTACCCACACTGGCTGCTCTCTTTATATTAGTACATAAGAACAATGAATTAAAAGAATGTTAAGCTTGCAAAGTCAAGCACTCAGAAGTTAAGAAATGACAAAATTAGGGTTGCATCCCTCTCCCACACCCAAATTTGCTCACCCCTCTGCATTCCAGCCAGGCAGATTCCCACTTTTTGTCACTCCCTGGGTTCCAACAGGGAGAGTATTAAGAGCACAGAAGAGCCTGGCTTCTTTCTCACAGTTTCAGTGACCAGTATTACAGCTTTCTCTGGCAGTCTTGAGGAGCAATCGCAGGGAAAGTTCCACTCAGTCCCTGCACTCTTGGGCTGGAGCATGCTCAGTGCAGATGGAATCTTTAGAATTTGGCAGCTAAATTCTCCAAAAAGTCTCTATTGAACATATGAGAACTGAGTTTTTCAGTCTTATAACTTGGCTAAATTGGGCAAGTTTTCATGGGAATAGCAAAAGGAGCAGATCTCGGATACCAAGGTGACATATCATCCACCACCAAATTTAGAGATTTTGCTCCATGGAATGGAGGCAGTAGAGTTTCTCAAAGAAATGGTTGTATTTTTTTTTAACATGGGCAAGACTATGTATTTTTTGCCAGTCTTATTGTCAGAAGATGCTGAATCATTTTAGTTAAAATATTCCAAACAAATTCAGCATGGAAAATTTCAAGTCAAGTGTTAATGCTTGTCAAGGTTATAAGCACACAAAAACAAGGTCTTACAATGGAAAATGTAAGGCAATCTTAACTGTGTTTATAATATATTGGTGATAACAGGTGCATGTCTAATGATTTATTCTGTAAATTACAGCAGGATTTCTAGCAGCTGGACACACTGCCACACCTTGGTTATGACATTATCTTTGTGATCCTGCCAGCAGGTAGGGGATCTTGGGGGACAACTACTGCACTGGTGGGGTGCAAAATAAACTTTATTAAGAAAATGCAAAAACAGGGAAAATTCAATAGTGAGGGGTATGGGGTTTGTTAAGGTAGACAATTGGGGAGGGGTTTCTTTTAGTAAATAGTATAGGGGGTTTCAATAGTGGGGTACAATACAGTGGGGTACAATACAGTTGGTAACCAATTAACACTGAAGTATAAATGTAACAGGTAGCTAACAATTTCGATGTAAAGGGTGTGTCACAGCAGCATATAACCAACTAACAATTATGGGTAAAATGTGTTAAATAACCAACAACTCTAGGTAAAAATGTGTCACAGTGGTGTAAATGTAAAATGTGAGGTGTGTCAGAGAGAAAAAGGGTAACCAATGGGGTTTTATGCTAGACTTCAGTAATACAGTTGAGGTTTGGCAGCAGTAGGAGCGGGGTGAACACGTGGGGGAAGGGATTAAAAGAGAGAGAGAGAGAGAGAGAGAGAGAGAAAGGCAGTGGTAGAGGAATGAGGTTGGGGGATGGGGGAAGAGGAGCACGTGGTGGAGCAGAGACCAAAGGCAGAGGCGCTGCAGAGGGAGATTTAAACTCAGGGAGACACAGAGAGCAGACAGGCTGCAAGTTTAAACAGCAGAGAGACTGCAACGAGTGACTGGGGAGCTCAGGGGGAGACACGGGCAAGCTTGGGGGGGGTTAGGGCAGCGGGAAGATAAACTTTACCACAATTATACAGAACACAGCAAAATCTTATTTATGATCTAACTTAACCAAGACTACACAAATTAGCAAGTAACAGAACACAATGCAACAATTCTTTTTTAAACCTAACTTACAGAGCACAATACAAACAATTCTTTAAACCTAACTTAACCATAGCTATGCAAAATGAAATTACAACTTATCTAGACTAAGAACTTGATTCTAATAGGTGTACCTTACACTATACCGATTCTTTGATCGGAAGGGGGAGCAGTTCCAGAGGGCAGAGTGGTGTGTGCCCAGGGTACAGCCCCCATGAGGGGGGTGGTGGCTGCAGCAGTGGGGCGGTTGCAAGCTGGTGGCCCAGGATACAGTCCAGGAAGGCACAGCTTAGCAGTGGCACAGGCTTATATTTAGCAGCAAAGACGCTGCGGAGCAAGAAACAGATTACAGATACAGACCAAGGAGTTAGCTTCAGTCTGTCTGCCAGGGAAACAAGGCCAGCAGCTAGGACAGGGGGAGTCTGCTAGAGTGAGTTCTTACCAATCCCCAGGACAGCAGTAAGCACAGAGGCAGGAACAGCAGTAGCATCGGAGGATGGAGAGAGGACTTGATTCACTTACAATAATCAGGAGATCTCCAGGCACAAATTCCTTGTTCGTGGGAGGGGAGTTTAAAAACGGGGGTAGGCTCAAAAACAAATGAGAGTGGGGAGAGGGCCCCCCAAAGACCCCTAGCTGATCAGACCAGGTGGCAAAGCAAGAACTTTCTCGAGGTCTGATCAGAAAACGTCCGGCTTTAAAGGCAAACTCAGGCAGTTTCCCACCAGTACTTTTGATTGGCTCCTCTTGATACAGGGGAGGAAAGAAGGCAGGGAAAGGCTGCAGGTAAGCATAGGCATGCCTGGGCATGTTCTGAGCCACAGGTATGACTCATATGCTTAATTAGTTGGCCACTTCAGATCTTGCATTTCTGGGCAGCGCCCCCCACACCGAGCCCGGGTCTGAACAAAGGAGCCAAACAAAGAAGCAAGAAGCCCCCTCCCTAGGCAGAGCAATGGCTCCAGTTAGTCTGTACAAGCCATTCCTATGAATAGGGCTGTGACTTTAGTTAGCACAATGGCCGGGAGGGGCGGCCTCACAGGACAAACAGAAAGGAGAGGGGAAAAAGGAATGCAGCAGGGGGACAGCTGTAACAGACACTTTAAAATGTGAGCATTATTTAAGATTTGATTATATGATTTTTTTCTCTACACCGAGTATTCTCTGGCATCCCACCTTTCTTATTTGTAAGACTATATCTTAATGGATTATTTGATGTTCTAAAGCATGCCAGCCTGAAAAATATTGCCAAGGCTTTGTACGCATGCTGATTGCTTACATATAGAATTGGATGGAAGGCATTAAATCATTAAAATAGTAAAACAAAAAAGACATTTGTAATATTTAATTTTAAATGAATCCTTAAACCTTAATAGTGGAAGATGATTTCATACAAATTTCCTGTGGCCCTCTTCACGCACAGAACTCCTGAAATCAGAGAAACTTCAGTCAGCATGTAGGATCAGGCCAATATTTCACTCATCCAGTCAAAGAGCAAAAACGGTACCATGTCAGAAAGAGGACCAGTACACCCCAATTAGTTAATAGCTAGTAACTGAAGATACACCACAGATGAAACTATTTGTTCATGAACAATACACTGAAATGTGCTTGCACAGAGAGTGCGAACAATTTAGGATAACAAATTCATAAAGATCAAAATCTGTTCATGGATAATTTTTGAACAGAAGGAAGAACTACAACTATTGGATAAATAGTTTGCTCTGAATAACTCATTCAGCTCCATTCCAGATCACACTAATTACATGGTATGGATGGGAAAGAATTATTTTTGAAAAGTGGAAAAATTTAAGTTTTCTATGTTCTGTACATCAAAAGTTGCTTTTCAGATTTGTGTCAAACTTTCTCTGGCCTGAGAGTAAACATGAGGTAGCAGACTTCTTAGCCTGAACTATTTTTAAAGGTAAGTGTTCCCAGTGTGATATACAATAAAAGCTTTGTACCAAGCTCAGGCCAAGCATAAGAACATGTGCCTGTTAACTCAAGAGCTAAATTTGATCCTGTGTTTCAACATGATCTATAGAAATACTACCATTCTTCCATGATTGCAGAAAGAAGAGGATGGGAACATTTTTTAATATATAATGCAAGGAGAAGAAGAAAAAAGCATAGGCAGACTTCGAAGTCGAATCTAGGTACAATGACAGCAGTTCCGTCAGTAGTCACAATGTGGAACTGTTTAACCAACTATATTAAGTAAGTGGACACAGCCAAGAAATTTAAAATGCATTGAAACTATATTTATATAACTCACTGTCCTTGAATTCAGTACATGTAGAATTCAGTTGTACAGTTTCATTTTTAATATCACAAGCACCATATGACATTAATGTTGTATTGTCTTGGAGACCATGACCTCTGATGGCAGAAAAAATTTCTCCTTCTCAGATAAATTCAGACAGATAATACACATACCAAATGGTGGGATATTGATGTATTTAGAGGAAAGGTGAGATTGGAAGTTGGTTTTCTACAGGGGAAGCCAGTTTCTGTTAGACAACCTGAGTACTCTCAACTCCCATACAAATAGGTAAGTGTGGAAGGCATTCAAGATCCAGATCCCCAGCAGTATTCAGGCACCTGATTCCCAGGACGGTATCTGGGTCTCAGCACCTTTCAAGATTGGAACAGCTATGAACTGATCCATACTGCTATATATTTTCTTTACATTTAGAACTCTGGTTCTAAAAGAAACAAGTATACAAGTTGTTAATTAATACACTGTCAACTGTTGACAGTCAATGGGAGTCAGGCACCCATAGCCTTGGGTACACTAGAAAGTTGTATTGCTTTAACTATACTAATGTATTTAAGGTGGTACAACCTCCTTGGGTGCACACAGTTATAGTGGTATAAAAGTGCTTTATACTGGTATAGGTATTTCATTATGGGAAAGAAGGAACTATTCCAATATAAGCCACCTTTTATATTGGCATAACTGTGTCCACACTAGGGGTTTTATAAGTATAATTAAAAAAAAAATCACATCCCTAATCAAAACAGTTATAGTGCTAAAAATGTCAAGTGTGCCTACCTCCACTACACCCCTTTGAAAATCGTGGCCCCAATTCAGCAAGACACTCAAGCACGTAGGTAATCCTGTTAACTTTAATAGGACTATACAACATGCGGAAACACCTTGCCAATCAGGGCCTGAAATATCAGGGGTAAAAACAGCACTTTTAGATTAACTGAAATGCTGCTATTACAACCCTATTGTTGGGTAGTTTAAAACATGAAACTCTTCAGTTGGTGTAAAACAATATGAACATGATGAAAGTATAGCTGAGGATCTGGTCCATATACTTTAAAGGTGTATCAAAAATGAAAGTAAACCCTCAAAATGTAGTCAAATATTTACTTGGAAAATACACTTTTCAGACAATAAAATGTTCAATTTTTTGAGCTTAAATAAATGTTACAAGTTAATAGAATTCACAGCCTTTCTGGTGGAAAGCATTTGACACTCAAGATTAATGCTATATTTATCCAAATTTGCAGGCTGAAGGTTAGATGAATTTCAACCTCGTCAGCAATGCTCTCAAATCTATTTTTCGCTGTTGCTTTTGTAGGGATTAATTCCTTGTTGATGCTGATGTCTGAAATTAGAGCAACCAGTTGTACTACTGCAGTTTAGAGGACTTGAGAATGCACCAGCTGAGGAGGAACAAGCTCCTTTGGTTCTCCTTCCCAGCACAACAATAGAAAGAAAAGAAGGTGATTATTCAGCTGTTTGATTTAAGGAGACAAGGATTTGAGCCAAAGGAAAAACAAGGACACAGATAAGCAAACATAATCGAAGATAAGAACAGTAGATAAGAGAAGAAAAGCTTCTTACTGATTAATTTTTCTCTGAATTATCTTTTTATTAGAGTCTTCTCCTAATTAATGTTAAATAAAGCAGCTTGTCCGTGTTTGGAAGGAGAGCTATGTAAAACTTGATAGTTTCAGTCCACAAGGTTTTCTTCAAGCCTTTCCCCTCACCTTTATTTCATGTGAGGACACAATTTTTATAGGTCCCCAATGAGTTTCCAATGCAAAGGAACTAAATCTATGTAAAACCTGACTATAATAATATATTAGATGCACATAATATATTAGATGCTGTCATAAACAGATAAGAAAAGTTAATAGCACAGAGGTAATTTATATCTCTTTGACTGTAAAGGGTTAACAAGTTCAGTAAGCCTGGCGGTCACCTGACCAGAGGACCAATCAGAGGACAGGATACTTTCAAATCTTGAGAGAGGGAAGTTTTTGTGCTGTGCTGTTAGTTTTGGTTGTTGTTCACTCTGGGGGCTCAGAGGGACCAGACGTGCAACCAGGTTTCTCTCCAATCTCTCCGATACAGGCTCTTATAAGTTCAGAATAGCGAGTACTAGGTAGATAAAGCAAGTTAGGCTTATGTTTGTTTTCTTTATTTGCAAAAGTGTATTTGGTTGGAAGGAGTTCAAATGTGTATTTGGCTGAAAGGAATTCAAATTGGTATTTTGCTGAAAAGATTTTAATTTGTACTTGTATACTTAGACTGGAAGGGTGTTCCCAGTGTCTATAGCTGAAAGACCCTGTACCTATTCCATTTTAAATTTACAAAGATAATTTTTATTGTTTTTCTCTCTTTAATTAAAAGTTTCTTGTTTAAGAATGTGATTTTTTTTTATTCTGGTGAGACCCCAGGGGACTGGGTCTGGATTCACCAGGGAATTGGTGGGGAGAAAGGAGGGAAGGGGGAGAGAGAGGCTAATTTCTCTCTGTGTCAGGATTACTTTCTCTCTCAGGAAGAGTCTGGGAGGGGGAAAGAGAAGGAGGGAGGAAGGTGAATTGTCCTCTCTGTTTAAAGATTCAAGGAGTTTGAATCACAGTGATCTTCCAGAGTAACCCAGGGAGGGGAAGCCTGGGAGAGGCAATGGTGAGTGAAAGAGTTTACTTTCCTTGTGTTAAGATCCAGAGGGTCTGGGTCTTGGGGGTCCCAGGGCTAGGTTTTGGGGGCACTGTAATTCCTGGTTGGTGGCAGCACCACGGGTTCTAAGCTGGTAATTAAGCTTAGAGGAATTCATGCTGGCACCCCATCTTTTTGGATGCTAAGGTTTAGAGTGGGGATTAGACCATGACATGGTGACAGAGGTGGGATCAGGATCAATAAGCCAGTGAGGTTTTTATTTCTCTCCCTGCTAGCTATCTGCAGGCAGACTGAGGGGTTTGGGTTTAAAAGCAAAAGTCAGTAGGATTTTTTCTCTCTCTTTCCCTGCTAGCTGTGTGTAAAGCAGGCTAAAGAAGATTGTGTTAAAAGCAAACGTCTGCAGGTTTTTTGGTCTCTTCCTTCTGAGTACTCTGAAGGCAGAGGCACTACGGTTTAACAAGGATCTTTGTTAAACAAAGGGACTCCAGTTGTGAGTCACCATACACCAGCAAAACACATTTGCAAATGAATTTTTTTTTCTTTCTAACTCTGTCGGGAATAGCTAGGTAGATAGAAGGAGTTAAAAAAAATGACTCTGTTGCTAAGCAACCCTAAGGAGGCAACAGAGAAGCAGCATTTCAGGCAGTAAACAGCAGAGGATGCCCCAACACAAGAAAACAGAAACCATGACTACCAAGGACACCCTGAAACAGGAACGGGCAAAACTGGAGGCAGAGGAATAATCAAAGATCCAGACCACAAGCGAGACATGGAAAAGAAACAAAAAGAACTAGAAATAAAACAAAAAGAGATGGAGCTGAGAGAAAAAGAATTGAGCTGAGAGAAAGAGAAAGAGAGGCGGCCCACAAAAGAGAACAAGAAGAAAGAGAGGCGGCCCACAAAAGAGAACAAGAAGAAAGAGAGGCGGCCCACAGAAGACAGATAGAACTCCAGAGGGAGGCCCACCAGCAGGCCTTGGCATTAGAATAGGCTAAGCAGAAGAACACAGCCGATCCTAGCAACCCTTCGCCAGTTATTGTACCACATCCCAAGGAATTTCCCACCTACAAGGCAGGTGATGACACTGAGGCCTTCCTAGAAAATTTTGAAAGGACCTGCCATGGGTACAGCATCTCTGAAGACCAGTACATGATAGAGCTGAGGCCACTGCTCAGTGGACCCCTAGCAGAGGTGGCAGCTGAAATGCCTAAGGAGAACATGAACGATTATAAACTTTTTCAAACCAAGGCCAGAATCAGAATGGGGCTAACACCTGAGCATGCCCGTCGGAGGTTCAGAGTCCTAAGGTGGAAACCAGATGTGTCATTCCCCCGACACGCCTACCACATTGGAAAGAATTATAATGCCTGGATATCAGGAGCCAATGTTAAATCTCTGGACGACATGCACCTCCTAATACAATTGGAGCAGTTCTTAGAGGGTGTTCCGGAGGAAATAGAAAGGTACATCCTAGATGGGAATCCCAAAACGGTAACTGAGGCGGGGGAGATTGGAACCAGATGGGTGGAAGTGGCAGAAAAGAAAAGAGCTACTATCAAGGTGAGCGAATATCACAGGGGTCACACCGACAATAAACCCCATAACCGAGGGCAACCCAAGACCCCACCTACAATCCAAGGAAAGCCGCCGACTCCCTATTCTCTCACCTCACCAATCTCCAGTAACCCACCTCGGCCCAGTGACCAGTCAGCTGGGCGATGCTTCAAGTGTAATGAACTGGGACATATAAAGGCTAACTGCCCCAAGAACCCCAACCAAGTACAGTTCATTATATCTCCATCACTCCAAAGATCCCCAGGCCCAGATGCCTCTCAAATACCCTCAGAGCGAAGGGAAATTTTGAGAGTGGGTGGAAAGAAGGTTATCGCATGGAGAGACACGGGGGCACAAGTGTCAGCTATCCACCAATCTTTCGTCGACCCCAAATTCATCAACCCAAAGGCTCAAGTGACAATTTTCCCCTTCATGTCACAAGCGGTAAACTTGCCTACAGCTAAACTGCCTGTCCAGTACAAAGGCTGGTCAGGAATGTGGACATTTGCAGTCTACGACAATTATCACATCCCCATGCTACTGGGGGAAGACTTGGCCAACCAGGTAAAGTGGGCCAAGAGGGTGGGAATGGTTACACTCAGCCAAGCCAGGCAAGCTTCCACAGGGGCCTCGTCTGTGTTAGCAGAGACCCAGACGGAGGTAGTGGACCCAGATCCCCTGCCTACGACTGCAACAGCCACAGTACTTCCAGTCCCAGACCCGGACCTGGAAACGCAACCAGCACCAGAACCATTGCCAGCACTGACGCCAGCGCTTGCAAACATATCTTCAACCCCAACGCCAGAGGGCGCCTGCGAGGCTGAACTGGCAGAAGCAGCAGACAACCATACCCAAGAGGCTCAGCCAGAACCTGAAATACCGCCTGGTGCACCAGCGGAGAGCGGTTCACCAGCCACGAAAACAACCCCATCACCTACATCGCTTCCCGAAGGACCAAGCCGAAGTCCACAGTCTGAGGAGGAACTGGTGTCTCCAACCTCCAGGAAACAGTTCCAGACTGAGCAGGAATCAGATGACAGCCTTCAGAAAGCTTGGGCGGCGGCACGGAGCACTTCACCGCCTCTCAGTTCTTCTAACAGATCTCGGTTTGTTATAGAACAAGGACTTTTATATAAGGAGACTCTTTCTGGTGGACACCGGGAAGACTGGCATCCACAAAAACAGTTGGTGGTTCCAACTAGGTACCGGGGGAAGCTCTTAAGGTTAGCCCATGATCATCCCAGTGGCCATGCTGGGGTGAACAGAACCAAAGACAGGTTGGGGAAGTCCTTCCACTGGGAGGGGATGGGCAAGGATGTTGCCAAGTATGTCCGGTCTTGTGATGTATGCCAAAGAGTGGGAAAGCCCCAAGACCAGGTCAAGGCCCCTCTCCAGCCACTCCCCATAACAGAGGTCCCATTTCAGCAAGTAGCTGTGGATATTCTGGGTCCTTTCCCAAAAAAGACACCCAGAGGAAAGCAGTACATATTAACTTTCGTGGACTTTGCTACCCGATGGCCGGAAGCAATAGCTCTAAGCAACATTAGGGCTAAAACTGTGTGCCAGGCCTTAGCAGACATTTTTGCCAGGGTAGGTTGGCCCTCCGATATCCTTATGCATTCAGGGACAAATTTCCTGGCAGGGACAATGAAAGAACTGTGGGAAACTCATGGGGTGAATCACCCTGTACCACCATTAAACCAATGGCCTGGTGGAAAGGTTTAATGGAACTTTGGGGGCTATGATACGTAAATTCGTGAATGAACACTACAATGACTGGGATCTAGTGTTGCAGCAGTTGCTCTTTGCTTACAGGGCTGTACCACATCCCAGTTTAGGGTTCTCCCCATTTGAGCTTGTGTATGGCCACGAGGTTAAAGGGCCATTACAGTTGGTAAAGCAGCAATGGGAGGGGTTTACACCCACTCCAGGAACTAACATTCTGGACTTTGTGAGCAACCTGCAGGATACCCTCCGACACTCTTTAGCCCTTGCTAAAGAAAACCTAAAGCATGCTCAAAAAGAGCAAAAGACCTGGTATGATAGACATACCAGAAAGCGTTCCTTCAAGGTAGGAGACCAGGCTATGGTCTTAAAGGCGCAACAGGCCCATAAAATGGAAGCATCATGGGAAGGGCCATTCACGGTCCAAGAGTGCCTAGAAGCTGTTAACTACCTCATTGCATTTCCCAATTCCTCCCTAAAGCCCCGAGAGTACCACATTAATTCTCTCAAGCCCTTTTATTACAGAGGCTTACAGGTTTGTCAGTTCACAGCCCAGGGAAGAGATGACACTGAGTGGCCTGACGGTGTCTACGATAAAGGGAAAAGTAATGGTGGCGTGGGAGAGGTGACCCTCTCCACAACCGGGAAAGGTCTGCAGTGGCAACAGATCAAGAAGTTGATGCACTCTCCTGTGAAAGTTCCCTAAAATCAACTGGTTAAAAATTGTCCTTACAATGTGAAAAATCTTGTAGTTTTACTTAATTAGTGGCATATGTAAGGATGCATGTGTTTATTGATCTGTTTATTTTAAAGTTCTAGGGACAAATCACTGCCAGTGTACTTCCACACTGTCAGCGATTTGGGGAGGCGTGTCATAAACAGATAAGAAAAGTTAATAGCACAGAAGTACTTTATATCTCTTTGACTGTAAAGGGTTAACAAGTTCAGTAAGCCTGGCTGTCACCTGACCAGAGGACCAATCAGAGGACAGGATACTTTCCAATCTTGAGGGAGGGAAGTTTTTGTGCTGTGCTGTTAGTTTTGGTTGTTGTTCACTCTGGGGGCTCAGAGGGACCAGACGTGCAACCAGGTTTCTCTCCAATCTCTCCGATACAGGCTCCTATAAGTTCAGAATAGCGAGTACTAGGTAGATAAAGCAAGTTAGGCTTATGTTTGTTTTCTTTATTTGCAAAAGTGTATTTGGTTGGAAGGAGTTCAAATGTGTATTTGGCTGAAAGGAATTCAAATTGGTATTTTGCTGAAAAGATTTTAATTTGTACTTGTATACTTAGACTGGGAGGATGTTCCCAGTGTCTATAGCTGAAAGACCCTGTACCTATTCCATTTTAAATTTACAAAGATAATTTTTTACTGTTTTTTTCTTTCTTTAATTAAAAGCTTTTCTTGTTTAAGAACTTAATTGTTTTTTTATTCTGGTGAGATCCCAGGGGATGGGGTCTGGATTCACCAGGGAATTGGTGGGGAGAAAAGAGGGAAGATGGAGAGAGAGGCTGATTTCTCTCTGTGCCAGGATTACTTTCTCTCAGGCAGAATCTGGGAGGGGAAGAGAGAAGGAGGGGGGAAGGTGCATTTTCCTCTCTGTTTCAGGGTTCAAGGGGTTTGAATCACAGTGATTTTCCAGGGTAACCCAGGGAGGGGAAGCCTGAGAGAGGCAACGGTGGGGGAAAGGGTTTACTTTCCTTGTGTTAAGATCCAGAGGGTCTGGGTCTTGGGGGTCCCCGGGCCAGGTTTTGGGGGGACCAGAGTGTACCAGGCATTGTAATTCCTGGTTGGTGGCAGCGCTACAGGTTCTAAGCTGGTAATTAAGCTTAGAGGAATTCATGCTGGTACCCCATCTTTTTGGATGCTAAGATTCAGAGTGGGAATTAGACCATGACAGATGCATTGTTGATCTGTTCCAGCAGAGCAATTCTATGTTCTTTTCACAGAGTTCCAATAGGTTTGAAGGACACATTTGTCCACTTCACGGAGCTGAAAAGGTCCTGAAAGAAGAAATTCACTGCATTCCTATAAAGCTTTTCATTCTTATGCATTGATATTATCAGTATATTCGTTGTTTCAGAAACGGTGCTTTACTAGTATTAATTTTGGACATTATAAATGTACTACGGGCTTGTTCAGTTTTTGTCTGTTCGGTCACATCATTATCTAGATTCATCTTTGGTCCTTTAGCTCCATAGAAACTACTTTTTCCCTTTGTTTAAACTCAGCCATTGACTCTCTATCATAATTATTTGCTTTACTGTAACATCTGAAGAAATTGCTGCCAACTAAAACAAATGAAAAAAGCCTTTCCGTTTCCTTCAGAAGGTTAATTGATCAAGCAAATTCAAAACAATTTCAAGGCAAGACTTGTACCAATCAAATTGCATCAAAATAGAACAATGCAAGCAAGTCTCACTGAGGTTATGATGAATTAGTATGCACTATTGTGTAGAGAGTATAAAGTCATTATTAAACTTTTGCATTATATCACTTGATCCTACATGTTTTTTGAACAGTGGGAGGTTTGCTATTGACTTCAGTGAGAACAGGAACAAGCCATTTGATAATAGATAACTGCTCTTCTACCTCCTCATCAGTTCATATTGCATTATTAATGACTGTTAAAGTTGAGTTTAGTCTCTTCAGAGTTGTTTGGTTTAAAATTTAAGTTTGCTAGATAATTCCCCATGTTTTGGCTCACAAATGATGGGTGTATATTAGGGGGGAAAAAAGGAAGATTCAAGGAATGTACATATTCCACTTAAATAAAAAACAAAACCAGAACAAGCTGATAATATGTTTGACAGAAGGAATATATCAAAGGACTTTGATCACAGATTCAGCAGAACACTTAAGAATATATTTAACTTTAAGCATGTGAATAATCCTATTGACTTCAGTAGGATTTAAGTGCATGCTTAAGTGCTATTTAGCTGATAAGTTTGTCATGATCTTCAGCTATTGATAAATCCTTGTGCTTTCTTCTTTTGTCCTTACACCTCAGGTATTTTTACAAATCCCAACAATTCAGAATTGTGTAGAGTACAGTAGTTGTAGAGTTCTTCAAAATAAACAGATTGTGCTACTCAACGTTTCAAGTATTGGTTTGTGAAAAGAAGTGAATGTGTGTATGTAGGAGGGGTACATAAAGCTTAAAGGTTATCCACAGGGACTAACTGTTTCTGAATAAACAAAATCAATCATGGAAGTATGGCAAGGTAGGAGGAGATATGATTATTAAGAGATAGAAAAGTATGTTTCTGGAATGAGACTACTGAATGCACATAAGAAATCTTCTATAACTATTTATATTGGCAAATTAAAATACAACCCTGCAACAAATGCAATATGGATTTCTGAATATTCCCAATAAAGTTCTGTTTGCACAATTGACATGTGCCAAATGTTGTACTCCAGGGGGTTGTCTACACTAGCATGCAAAATTGGCGCTGCGTCGATGTAGTGGGTCTGGTGAAGATGCAATAAGTTGATGTCAGACACTGCATTAGGTCAATATAAGCTACATTTCTCAGGGAGGTTATTTTTTCACACCTCTGAGTGACCTAATTTACATCAACTTAAGCAGTAGTGTAGACCAGGCCTAAAGCACCAATGTTGGGCCATCACCTGGATGCTTTGCACTTCTCCAGTCCTGGGCCAGCTTCTGGAAGATCTCCTTTCTGTTGGGCATTCTTTGGGTGGTATAGAGCTGCTGTAGTGGTTCCTACATCACCATCTCCTGGCTGCCAGTTTGAGGTGTGTGGCTAGGAAAATGGGGCATGATCATGGCCTACATTTTCCCCAGTAATCCAGGCTGCTATAATGACTCCTTGGGACCTCTGGTACTTGGAACAGTTTAGAGCAGTTGTCAGACTGCTCTATCCTGCACTAGGATACTGGCCCCATGCAGAGCAGCCCCAGGATTGGAAAAATGCAAAGAGCATATTTGCATCTCTCCTCCTCTGCTGTGTCAATATGAAGACCAAGTAGTCTCATATGCAACATAACAAAGTGGATTAAACAAAGTGGATTAAACGTAACAAAGTGGATTAAACTTCTGTGGCAATGCCCCTGATTGCTGTGGCACTTCAGTGTTGAGTTCTGAGGCAGCTTCAGGTACATTTACATTCATAAATAGGAAGTTTTGCTGCCTTTGGATGTACCACACCTACCCCCCAGTTAAGGGAAAGGTCTCAAGAATTCCTTGCCACTTTCACATTTCCTACAATATTGTCAGTTACACATTTCATAAGACATTCACTTCTATCCTTCCAACAGATGCCAAAAAACAATACAGGACCCAGCTTAATGAACCTTGTACTCTACTACAAAACCTTAATGGCAACCTCATACTTTCCTGTGTTGAATGGTAAAGAATGGTGCCCCTAGCCTCTGTTCATCAGAGGATGGAGATGGATGGCAGGAGAGAGATCACTTGATCATTGCCTGTTAGCTTCACTCCCCCTGGGGCACCTGGCATTGGCCACTGTTGATAGACAGATACTGGGCTAGATGGATCTTTGGTCTGACCCGGTACGGCTGTTCTTATGTTCTTATCTGTTAATACAGGAGAGTATAAAGTCTTATTAAACTTTTGCATTATATCACTTGATCCTACATGTTTTTTGAACAGTGGGAGGTTTGCTATTGACTTCAGTGAGAACAGGAACAAGCCATTTGATAATAGATAACTGCTCTTCTACCTCCCCATCAGTTCATATTGCATTGAAACCATTGAGAAAGTTAGGTATTTTCAATTGTAAGAGCTAACAACATTTTTCACTGAAAAATGGAATGCTGTAGCAGGTGTTTTAGCCACAAGATATGTAGCTTTACTTACAGACTGTCCTTAGAATAGCAGCTGCAGAGCTCTTTATCTGAACAGGATATCAGCAAATCACAATTACTAGTGTTTTCACATCCTCCCAGCTTTTAAATAATGTATCCATGCTTATGCCACAGAGTGACTCCTGATACTGAGCAGAATCTTATTTAAGAATAAAGGCAAAAAATACCATTCGTATTTGAGGATAAATAAGTTATTTCCCCACCAATACCACTGTTCAGAGTTTGGATCCTGCACCTGTGACATTTCTACTAATTGCTTCTCTATTGCTGAAAAGCATCAGAAGAAAGCTTGGCAACATTTTCCTTTCTCAGAATTTGTATTTTTTCTGCATGGTTGATTACAAAAGTATGTGAAGGTAGGTGAGAGAGACACACAGAAACTGTTGCCTTATTGCTTCGGTTATGCACATTTTTTGATATTTTTCCGATACATATTTAAAAAGTGCAAAACTAATCTACCCCTTTGAGATGAAAGGGCACATACGCACATGAATATAAACAAAAAAACAGGTAAACACAAAGTCATTTGGTACACTTCTGGCCACTCGTTTGTGTCTTGTTATAAAAATTTGGCCCCATTTTTATGAAGATGCAACATTTGAGATGTTGCACATACGTTCTTGTGGGGAGAGGGCATATCTATTTTCCTCACATAGTCCAGCTGATTTGCAGGAGGCAAATGTAAATATGGAGAAGGAATCATCTTTCATATAAGAACATTGAATAATTAATTGAAAATTCTAGGGCCACTAGAAATCCACTAGCTCCACAAACACACAGTCGAGCTGTACATCTGATTGGTATCAAGTTGTTCAGAGATCGATGAAATGTTGCTTACTGTGCAAAATGACTCTGACAATGGAGGGCTCCTGGATTCATTCAGATAAACAACTGGCACATGCCACATAAGTACAATGGTTACCATTAAAAAATCGAGCATTTGCCAACTGTTACCACAAATGGTTTCTATTTGAGGGCCAGAAAAAAATTGGTTTTATCTTAGATACCTCTGTTTGGCAATTGGTGGCAAATTCTCACATTTTAATAGTGAATGCTGTTATTACGATAAGGACTTGTCAAGAGATGGACACCCTCTGGTCAATGTATTATGATCACTGGTTTTATTGGGTTGCAATGAAGATGTGAGAAAGTTAATTCTGCACTGTTACTGTTGTGTGTGGAACTCTTGGAACTATTTTATAGTAGTGATTGGTGAAGCCCAAAAGCTCTGGACAAGGAGTTCAGGTGAACACCACAAAGTATGGTTATATATGAAAATCCCAAGATTCCCAAAACAGGCAGAAGACTTTCCAAAACAGGCTCTTTTATGATGACATGTCCATTTCAGACAGAAACAAGAAACTACATTGGGAAACAAGACAAAACAATAAAACTTAACTGAACTTTATCAAGTTTGAAAATAATTAATTTCAGGTTCAGTTTCAGTTTGGGGCAGAGATTGGGATTGGCTTCGGCTTCTAACAAGGGCCCTAAATTTTCCAAGATAGTTCATGGATTCCCTACTTCATAGGCTCAATTCACATCCACACCTTACATTCTGTGTAAGTGCTTTGAATTCACTCCATGCATCTAATGAAGTGGGTTTTAGCCCACAAAAGCTTATGCCCAAATAAATGTGTCAGTCTCTAAAGTGTCACAAGGACTCCTCGGTTTTTTGCTGATATAGCCTAACATGGCTACCTCTCTGAAACCTAAAACACAAGGTTAGTGGTAGTCAGCAGCTCTAGGCAACAAAGAAAGAAAGGCTCACAATGCTTTGCAGAGAAGATTAATTGTAATTTGTCAGCTTACTATCACCCTGCTAACACAGAAACATAAAAGCTGACTGGTACAACAGACAAGCTGATACCTGAAAGAAGTCAAAACTATTGAAGCATTCTAGGCAAACCAGTGCAAAGGCATTTAATTACTTATGTGGCTTGTCAAGAAAATAATATGTTTTATGTTTTTCAACCAGTTTCCAACAAGAAATGCTGGCAAAGCATGACAGCTTGACTTTGTTTGATTGGGACTCCTCAGTTTTTTTTATTAGTACTGTCACATTTTATTTTGCCATCTTTTACCAGAACAAATGTATATGAAATCGCTTTTGACATTTCCTAGATAACGCACAGTAGATTATGTAGAAGATACATATCCCCTCAGCTTTCCATATGCAAAATGCTCATTGTGGACCTTTGTAGCATGACAATTCTTTTTTACAGGAGAATGCCAAATTTCATTGAATGAAAATCAGAACAATGGGTAATATTCATGTCTAAAGAGATTAATATGTCCACAATAAAAATGTTTTATTCCTGTGACAGGATCTCTATGATGGACTGTAGGGAAAACATAGTGCTATTTTGAATGTCTTTTTGCATTACTAATAAAACCCCCTGAATTCCCTGACGCTAAAAATTATAATATCCCTATGTGGATTCCTTTCTTCATAATAGCTGTTTTGCGGGCCTGAGGTGCCATCATTAATCTTTAGCCCATTAAGGGTCTAGAGGAAGAGAATCCTACAAACTCTGCTTCCTAATTTTTTCTCCTTAGTGGCAAAAACTTCCTAGGAAAAGAGTTGGGTAAACAGTTTGAAAAAGTATCCCAATTCAAAAGCAGGTTTTGATTTTATTATATTGCCAACACTTTCACATTTGCTTTCCACAAAACATTAAGTGCTTGGATTTACTAGCATGAAATCTTATGAAAAGCTAATTTTAAGCTCAAACATTTGCAGAAAGCAAATTTCAAATTGTATGCTCAGCTATCAGCTTTACAGTTTGCTCTGTGGTGATTAGTTACAAAAGCCATTCCATCTGGGAACAGAAACAGCACCACCTAATGCAATTAATCTGAACCAAGGAGCAACAATGAGAACATTTTGTCCTCTCCCCTTTTACTTGGGGATAATGACATACACTTAAAAAAACATATACAACATTCATTCAGTATTAAGGCAGGTGCTTAGCTTCCACATTAAATCACCCTGTGTACCTTGTTCTCTGTGGTTTACCTCATCCAGCATCATGTGTCTGTTGCCTCAATTTGCCCTCCTCCTAGATAGTTTATGTCTTATAGTTGGATCAGTTAGTTTAGCTTACTGACTAAAATAAGGAACCTCCATATTCCTGGGGTGACAAATGTCCAAAATAAATCATGGCTCCAACCAACCTTTCATTACCTGCTGGGCCACAGTTTTCCCTCACAGGTGTGAGCAGCTTCCCCCTTTGATTCAGGTAAGTGAAGGGGGCTTCCTCCCAAGTCTTCTTGGAAGCCTCAGCTCAGGGACCTGCTTGTTGTTTAAGGGTTGTATTCTAGGCCACCAGCAGCAGGAGCACTGCCTTCTACTGCACAGCACATTTGGGATCTCTCTCACTGTTATATCCCTACCCGTTTCCCAACATGCATTAAGGCCAAGTCTACAGCTTTCCAAACCTTACTCCTTTGGACAGGGACTTTGGCCCAGATCCTCAAAGGCAGTTGGGCTTCTAACTTCCATTGACATCCATGGAAGTTAGGCACCTAAATACTTTTGTGGATCTGGGCCACTGTCTTTAAATCTTTTAACAAGGCCCCTAGCACATTTTTGGTGCTGAATAGCAATAGACAGTAATGATAATAATTAATTAATTAACAATAAATAATCTAATTGAATGTTTTAGATTTTCAAATCAACTTAGACAGCTATTCCAAAGTGTCAAACCCTCAACAGAGGACCCTATGTAGTAGTGTCATAGGGTGTCTGGCCCCTTTAAGAGGGAATAGGTCCAGTTCACCTATGACTATTTGATTGCCTCCTGCTAGAGTGTACTTGGCCTCTATAAAGACCCAAGCAGCTCACGAGAAAGGGAGGAAGGCGGTCAGAAGGAGCAGCACTGAGTTGATGGGGGTTGCTTGGAGAGAGCTGCATGAGAGAACAAAAGTTGAGAGTTGTGGGAGCAGAGATCCAATGCATAGAGAGAACTGATGAGCGCTGTTGAGAGCTGCATATGTGAGCTGCTGGGAAAGAACTGGCCAGACCAGGGGAACCCTGCTGAGAAGTAGGCTCTTACAGTGGCCCCCTAGGAAAAGGGAGATAATCAGCTCAGTCAGGGAAAGCCAAGCCCAAGAAGCAAGAGAGCTGATACTGGAGGCAGGAGCGGCGCCAGGGTTTTTGGTGCCCTAGGCGGGTTTCCTTCCGCGCTCCCTATCATTGGCAGCAATTCTGCGGTGGGGGGGTCCTTCTGCGCTCCCGGTCTTCGGGGCACTTCGGCGGCAGGTCCCGGAGCAAGAGAAGGACCCGCTGCAGAATTGCTGACGACGACCCAGAGCACGGAAGGACCCCTCACCGCCGAATTGCCACCGAGGATGGCAAAATGCCGCCCCGTCAAATCCTGATGCCCTAGGCGACCGCCTAGGTCGCCTAAATGGAAGCGCCGGCCCTGAAAGGAGGGAGGTTTCCATGAGAAGCTGCGCAGCAGGGGTATCACACACAGGAGAATAGAACACTGTGGGTTCTATTCTCTTACAGAAGCTCTGAATTGAGGCTGTTGGAGAAGAGTTGCAAGAAGCATGGAGAATTGCTAGAGGTATAGAAGCCCTGGAAGAGTGGCACAGATATTGAAGAAGGGGGACTGTCAACTCTCAGGTAGATGGCCTGGAGAGTGGGGCCTTGGAATAGGGGTGGAGGAACTGGGGAAGGGAGTAGTTGTTGACTCTGGCATTGGTAGCCTGAAGATGATGACCTTGTAGTGGGAATAGAGAGTTGCTGCATTTTAACTTGTATTACTCTGTGGGTTTGAGCTTTATCTTACATTGACGGATCTGCTGATGGTTGTACTTATACACCTCTACCCTGATATACCACAAATTCGGCTATAATGCGGTAAAGCAGTGCTCCGGGGCGGAGGGGGGTAGGACTGTGCACTCTGGTGATCAAAGCAAGTTCGATATAATGTGGTTTCACCTATAACACTGTAAGATTTTTTGGCCCCTGAGGACAGGGTTATATCAAGGTAGAGGTGTACTAATACACTGTGCCCAAAAGCAGGGCTTGAAGTGAACTCTGAGGGGGACGACATTCCTTCCTCCGATCTGTGCTGGAGAAATTTGACAATTTGGTCAGCCCTGGAGACAGTTCACTGTTTGATTATGAACTACTTTTGTGGGTGAGTGAAATGACATTGTTCTGTGACAGAATCATAGCTTTACTGCCTCACGGGAGAAATGAGTTTCTATGCCTATATGTTCCCGGTTAAACTTTAAACAGGCAAAAAAACCCTTTCATCTGGCAGACATGGAATTGTTCAATGCCAAGGGCCAAAGAATTGTTTTAATATATAAGTAATGGAGAGAAATTGACACCTGTGCCTACAAAAACACACAAAGAACATTGGTAGGGTGACCAGACAACAAGTGTGAAAAATTGGGACAGGGGGTGGGGTAATAGAAGCCTACATAAGAAAAAAAACCCAAAATTGGGACTGTCCCTATAAAATTGGGACATAAGGTCACCTCTAACATTAGTTTAATTTGAGCTGTGAACCTGTCATTACCACTTTTAAACTGCTTAACAGGTGCAGTGTAAGTTATCTGTTTATGAACTTATACAACACTGGTGGCTTCTTGCATCTGTCTATGTTGGAGGTGGACTGACCATACAATTTGCAGTGCATTGTGACTCAAATCATACAGCATGTTCCACTGGGTTATCCTGAATCACACGGCACAGAACGAAGTCTGATAATATGGACATGAAGTGTTATGTCTTGCTAAATGAAATATTTCAATACATGAAGGTTCCTTCACAGAGTGCAGCAGCCTGCAAACAACACAGTCTGTGGGTGAAACAGCAAGCATGGGGTTCTTACTAGTTACAACTATCCTTGACAAGCAGTTGGCAAGGTAAAATGCAATCTTGAAGATAGAGAGCAAGGTGTTTGGAGGAATCCGAGAGAGACAAAACAAATCTGAGAGAGGGTAAAAATTTCAAAAGTGCCTAGGTGACTGAGGAGCCTAAACTTCATTTACTTTTAGTTGGATGTAGGCTCTGAAATCACCTGTGAATTCCATACAATATATCCACTTACCATGTAATTAACCATTTTCACAGATGTATTGCTTACTTACTTTTCCTGACTATTATCGTTACCTGTAGGATCTTGTTAAGTATTACCTATGTTTAAATAAAATATCACCCACTGAAACTGTACTAAAGTTTCTCTCTCTCCCATGTACATGGACCTTAATCATCCTGCTTTATGTTTTATTTCATCTAGTGCTAAGATTCCACTAGTACAAACTGCAATCTTTTCATAGCAGGATTAAAACAGTTCCCTTTTAAGACATAAAAAGTTAAGAATTGAGACAAAACACTTTGAGAGAACTACGTCTAATTTGAAAACAACTTTCCTAGAACAAACCTTTGAAAGCCTGGAAATATTTGATCAAGGTTTAGCAAGTAATCCTAACTTCTACTTTTTTAGCCAAATAAAACAAATCAGGATTGAAGTTTTAAGCTGTGTGTTGAAGGTAGACAG
Source organism: Gopherus evgoodei (assembly GCF_007399415.2). Classification (NCBI taxonomy): domain Eukaryota; kingdom Metazoa; phylum Chordata; order Testudines; family Testudinidae; genus Gopherus; species Gopherus evgoodei. The sequence continues at coordinate 147,854,996 of NC_044324.1, forward strand.
AAACAAGCTTATTGTACCTAGAGACATAGAACCAGACATGCTCACTACCACAGGTGCATTTTCATGCTATTCTTCCCTATTCGTCAAGTGGAAATACTTTGTTCTTGCTACATACTGTATCTTTAATCCCAGGACATCAACATGCTATACAAACAACTAACCTTTACAATACCCTAGCAATCAGTAAATATTATTATATGTATGGAAGGGTACATTGAGGCACAGAACAGTTAAGAGACACATAGTTCTTTTAAATTGTTTTTATAATTCTACATTCTTTTAAATATTAAACAGTCAGGGTCTGGCCGCTTTGATGCTACCACACTGATGAAACTTTCAAAGATGCATCCTTCCTACGGTCATTGGGTGTATGCAAATGTTTCCTGTTGCATGCCTAGCATGTTGACACTGTGTATTACATCAAAAAGAAAGTGGCTTCTGAAGCAAAGGAACACATATTGTTGTTTAGAGATCTTCCCTATTCTCATGCATTTTCCAGTTGTTCCGTCACATATAATAATTAGCATCTCATTTTTAAATTTATTTATTTTGGTTTCTAAAATTAACCCAGTCCACACTCTGGAATCATCCCACAGCACAGTAATATTTAGTTTTGTAGGCAACTACCTAAACTAGCCATGCATGCTCATGAAATGCTAACTTTTCAAAAAAGACCTTCTTTTGCCTGATGCTTCCATTCATTTCTAGTTTTAAGTCTGAAAATAACTAAAGATCAGAGGCTGGATCCAGAATGTGGTGCATTCCCAAATCTCCTATTAAAGGTACTGAGTCATTTGACCTGGGCAGAACTGGGTTATAGATTTGGTTTCCATGGCCCTGCCCAAGCAAAGCACTTAAGCACGTTGTACATACAGTTTGAGCACTTGAGTAGTACTGTTAACTTTAAAGTGACCTCTTGTGTTCTTGAAGTTTTTCCATACACTTAAGTTCTTTGCTGGATCAGGGCTGATGTGAATACAAACAAAAGGCCCAGTCCTTCAGCCTTGACTCAGGCAAAACTGCCAGTGAACTCAAGAGGAGTTTTGTCTGAGTCAGGGACTGCCACCTTATTTCAGTCTTTGCTTCTAGTCAGGTGCAATTATTTGTGTATTACATGGCACTGTGGTTTTATCATTTTTTCCCTATGCCATCCAAACACTAGATTCTCCCAGCCCCATGTAGGATATTCTTAGCATCACAGGCACAACAGAGGTAACCATTAAGTTTTCAACTTCCACTTTAGAGCTCTTACATTATGAGTGACAAAAGTTAACCTAGTGAGTCTAGGTCATTCACTGGATCAGGCCAATGCTTTGTGCAATGCTCAAAAGCAGGAAAACCGTAGGTTTATAACGCCTTTACACCTCTCATATTCTTGGGTCATCTGATGGATGATTCAACCCCATGCATATATTTTAGGGATAGCTAAGGATGCTTTAACATCGTGCTTTTTGATACCAGGGGCTGGCTTGCTGCCTTCCTAAACTGTGTCAGGGAGATCTCAGGAGGTCTCCACAGACTGGTTGTTGAGAAACATTTTGCATTCCGCTGCCCATAACTCTAAGTGCCCATGGTGGCAGGCAACAATAACATGTTGACTGACAGACAATCCAGGTATACCCCCTTTCCTCCAGGACTCACCAGCTACATCAGAACGCTGGGCAAAATATTCATCACAATTTCTTTGGTATGGAGTTTGCTAATTTTCCAACGTATGAAATATCCATACAGTTGGAGAAATTTTACTACATTTCTTGAAAAATATTTTTGAAGGCTGTTTCTATGAATCTCAAAAAGCCATGTTGCTTGAAAAGTCTCCCTTGTGAATTTTGAAAAGAGAAACTGGGATTGCTGGTTTATAAAATCTGATTCTCAGGTAGATTAAGGTCATGGCTGAGAGCCATTTGGTCCATAGTTTTATTCCACTTTTACTACTGACTGACTTTAAATAATACTTTGAATTTGCATAACACCTTGCAAACAATAGTTACAAAATAGCATCATTATGCCCATTCTGTGGATGAAAAAAAGTCTAAGGTTGAACTATTTGCCTAGACGGACTCTCTAATTCAATGAATTAATCATGGTTTTAGTAGTTAGGTGATCTGATTTCTAATCCTGGTTGAGACAGGTTTGCTGTTCCAGTAGTTTTAAATATGAGTGCCTAAAATTAAGCTCTTAAATTTATAAACAAATATGCAAATAAATTTGGCCAAGTTTATATAAGGCTAAACAAAATAGCAAATGTAGCAAGAATTTTCACTTTTTTTAACTAGTTTTGCCCAAGTCTGGCACTTCCCATTTTGGAATGGTGTGACTTTATAATCTTAATAATGTCCTTTAATGTAGTTATTATGCATATTCAATATTTATATTAGGCTTATACCTTAGCAAAATATGAACACTCCATATAATCCTTCAGATAACAGAGCGGTTAGAAACATATTTACAACACAATCAAATAAAACAGCAGGTTTTGTCATTTTGAATGATCTCTGTACTGAGCAGGTAACTGCAAATACAACTAACAGTCATACTAACATTTAAGCACATGCTTAAAGGTAATCATGTGAGTAGTCCTTTTTGACTTCAGTGGGACTATTCCCACACAAAGTTAAGCACATGCATAAGTGTTTGGAAGACTAAGGCCTAGGTTGTGTTAATATTGTTTGGAATATTGTTCCCCATGTATAACTAACAAATACTTTCATATGGAAATGATCACATTTTCATAAAAGTAATCTGTTTTTAAGTATCTTTTTTCCCTCTGACAGTAATACATAGTTTAATTAAAATAGCATTTATTTCAGAAATGAGATCCTACAGTGTGGTGACAGAAAAAATTCACTAAGATGCATTGACCAGATGAACAATCGGTGGTGTACTTTGTTAACATTCAAGATATACATGATATCATAAATCAAGCTTATGTTGCCACTGGCCATGGCAGACAAAAGAGAGGATTAAAAAAAAGTTAAATAAATATTGTATGTAAATGGTGCAAGAAGTTAGTGGCTCATAGAAATGCACTGTGTATAGCAGGAACATTTGATCCAATGTGTACCCTGTGGCTTCTGTCATTTAAAAACGCAGCTGAGATTTCTTACCTGTTGACAGATAGCTTCCTACATTTAGGTGACCCTAGCGTACTATTATGTCACCCATGATCTTTTTTACTGATAGTGGATTGGGTAAGGAGAAAACCATACAACACAAAGGAGCATACAGTGGATTTTCACACAGTTAGAGGATCTTGACTTTGCAGATGACATCAGCTATTCCATACCCACAGTGTCATGCAAGCCAAAACAAATGATCTCCAGGCCTATGCACAATTATTAGGGTTGAAAATCAACAAAGAGAAAACTAAAACCATGAGAATTGTCATGCAAAAAGAAACACCAGTTGCATTTTCTGGGACCCACATAGAGGAGGTCTTATACTTCACATATCTTGGCAGCACTGTAAGCACAACAGGTGAAACAGATAAGGACATTGAAGCCTGAAGAGCAAAAATTGGACATGCCTTTGTAACTCTAAAGCCAATCTGGAGATATAGAAATCTTGCTTTCCAAAATAATCTTTGAATATTTAGCACTGTTGTAAAGTTGGTCTTAACTATATGGTACTGAAACTTGGAGCCTCATTAAGAGCTTATTATCTAAACTCCACTTCATAAACAGCTGCCTTAGACAAACCCTGAATATCAGATGGCTGGAAAAAAATCACAAGTGAAGAATTCTTGAGGAGGACAAAACAGAAACTGATACAGCAAGAAATTACAGAGCACAAATGGAGATGGCTAGGACATACATGGAGGAAAGACCCAAATAGCATAGCAAGATAGGCATAAGACTGGATCCCCTAAGGCAAGAGATGACATGGTAGACCAAGGATAACATGGAAATGCACAATAGAAGCAGAACTAAAATCTATCAAAATGACACTGGAAGAAACTAAGAGTACAGCAGGAAACTAGCAAAGATGAGAGGCATCGGTGAAAGTCCTATGTTCAGCATAGAATACAGAGGCATAAGAAAGAGAGTGTATATTCCAAAGTGATGAGCTAGGTACACTGAAGCTGTTATTACAGAGGGCAACCAAATATGCAAAGAATTTGGAATTGTGAACAGAAGATCTCAGAATCTACAGCACCAAGAATCTTTAGAATTATTAATCTGAGTCATAAAGAATATTATTGTAGCATGGTTGAGGGAAAACACTCCTGACTAATGGGACAGTCAAGAGTGAATTCATTTCGTTTAGCAAAATTATAGCTATCACAATATGCGGCTTTCTTTGATAAAGATGCACAGATGCTAACTAATCATCTTTATCAGCAGTACATTATATAAAAGTGTAATCACTTGAGATTATTTGCCTTTGTATGCTGGATTTTACATAGAATAGTGGTTTAACAAAAATGTTAATTCCCATTTTTATTTGAATTCAAGGGTCCAGATTCTTAACATTCATACTCCTGTTTCAAACCAATGTGGGTCCCATGGCCTCAGCTGAGTTACGTTTTTACAGTGGTGGGATCAGAATCGGTCTCAGCTGTAAAAAACAAAAAATCCACTAGCAAAACAAGATTTTAATGCCAGTAAGGAACAAATACTGTTAATTTGAAGAATTCAAAACTAATTGACAGTCACTGACATATCTAGGAGCTATGATTTAGAAATGTAAAAGTTTATTTTGATATTTTTATCAGCTTACCACTCTCCTGTGCAGGAGAGTCCTGGGAACCAATGCTCTCCCCATTTTTACCAACACTGCACCAGTATATATCTGCTGATTGCAATGGAGCTACCCCTGATTTACACTGGTAAAAACAATCAAGTCACCTCATTCATATCCATAACTTTTTCCAATTTTTGGGACATCCCAGATGTCAATATAAGTGGAAGATGAGTAGGAAGGTAAAAATCCTCAGGCTATTTTAACTGATATTTTTTTCATATGCTCTCATTGGTTTAGGCCTGATCCTGTAACCATTCCTTACTGATGTTAATAAAAATTCATGCAATTGTATCCTTACAACATACTATTGATGGGACAACTTCAAATGGCATCCAGATAAATGCATCACAATTCAGCTGCATAAAGTGGCCTGATCTCAATTATCCTGAACCCTTTGGCCTGCAAAAATGGACTGAGATACTTTTCCAAATAGATTTTCCCGATGATTTCTGGCACTTCTGCTTGGGGACAGAAATAATCTGTCCTAAGAACAGCTTCTCATGTGTTATTTTGGCACTTCTATATTTGGTCCTTGGAGGAGCATGGTTGTGCATGGAGACATAGAAATGGGGAGTGGGGCAGATTTAATAAAATATTTTGACTTTGATTCAATTCAGGTGCAATTTGAGAGGTAAAAGCTTATGTTAGCTGAAGTGGTTGACCCATCCATTGTGTATATTGCCCAATAATCATGGAGTTTAACTTTTATCTTTTTAAACAAAACTAACTCAAGAGAGGTAATCTTTACTGAACAGTTTTTAAAAATACCCATCCTGATGGCAGCCATATTTTGCTGAAGTTTTCTTTCCCTTCTATCCATTATAGTGTGCTTTGGTGAGGTGGCAGTGCACACATCAAGTAGTCTCATTAATACTCCTTAAGTACATTATGCCAACAAGCAGATCAGAAGATGGAATCTTATTTACTTTTAATATGCACATATTTAGAAAGAAGCAGAGCAGTAGCACTAAACGCAGCACTGAATGAATTAGCATTACAGATTTCAGCATTTGTATTTACTGTTTGTGCGTAATATCTTTACCATTTTGTACTAAGTATCAGAGGTATACCTGACATCCTATTAAACATCTGTTTCTGTGAAAAGAACTACAGTACACATGTCTGAAATTTTTGGAAGACTTTTTAGAAATGGTCAGCCAAAACATACGATTCTTCACCCTTTGTTTATTACACTTGTCTACACTGTGCTCAGGCTAGCAATTAGACACCATCTCTGAAGTCAGTAAATTATGTCCTGTAATATCAGTATCATTCACTTTTGGGGCCTGCTCCTTCTTCAGTCAGTCAATGGGAACACTTCCACTGAATTCAAAGAGAGTAACATCAAGAGCTTTTCCTATATTCTTTGTATTTTAAGACTCACTCAAATAGAAGATTACTGTTTTTCAACTCTGCAGTAACTGGTACCTTACTTGGATAAAGTAATATGCAGTCATAGAGCTATACTGTCACATGGCATCTTGATAACATATACTGTACCTGGTGACAAACTACAATGAACAATTGTACTGAAAGGTAAAGTTTAAATGGAAAACACAGACTGCCTGCTGCAACTTTGATCCTGTCAACTTGATTTTCATAACATGAGGGAACACAAGTACTAGGATTTTCAAATACATGAGTATCTAATTTGTGTGCTGATTTTTGACAAGGTGAACTCTAACATTTAGTCTCTTAAAATTGTTTTCCAGGTATGCTTATGTGCTTAGTGGGTTAAATGACTGTGATGTCCCAAGATCTGTACCTCATTTTTTTAGATAAATTAATTACAAGTAACAGCATGGAAAATACTCTCAGTATTTTGAAATAGCAAGCAAAAATGGTTTTGATGTTATTTTTGCTTCTTTTTTTTTTAAAGAGTTTTTTGAGGCAGGTACAGTCCAGTACCATTCTGATTAATGCTGAAATACAAAACCTGTTATACAAAACATAATGTAGCTATTTAAATATTAGATATTGTAACAGTTTAAAGTAAAGGTGACCCACACCTAGACAATTTATTAATTTTCTTCACATTCAAGGTTGTACAAGGCATCATGAGCCATAAACTCAGTTTACCAGATCACACTGGAAACTACTATCTGAGAAGGATATATTAGTCCAAGGTATGGTACTTCTCTTCAAAAGTATCCTACAACATCTGCCTTTGTTGAATTATACCTTTGTCCCTAACCTTTCACCAGACACACTTTCAGTGACACAACTTCTCCCTGTCTTCCTGGGGCATTCACCCCGTTCTGTCCCCCCTTGTCATAACTGTCCTACTCAGATCTGAACCTTAGAGTTCAGAACATGAGAAGCTCGCATGAAACCTCCAAAGCTTAATTACCAGCTTAGATCTGATAGCGCTGCCACCAGTCAGGAATTTTAGGGCCTGATACACTCTGGTCCCCCCAAACCTTCCCAGGGGACCCCAAGACCCAGATTCCTTGAGTCTCACAACAAAGGGGAATAAACCATTTCTCTTCCCCCTCTTTACCTCCTCCCAGATTTCCCCACCCTGAGGACCCTAGGATACTCCCTGCTTCAAGTCCTTGAAACACAAGTACCGAGAGATCTAATCTCTCTCCCCCCTCACCCAGAGGGTATGCAAAGTCAGGCTTAGTAAATCTAACACAAAGAGATTTTCCCCCTCCCTTCGTTTCTTAGCCTTAACCAGTGAAAAACACTCAAACAGGTCTTAAAAAGAAAGCTTTATATAAAAAGAAAGGAAAAGACATAAAATGGTCTCTGTACCAAGGTGACAATATACAGGGTCAATTGCTTAACAGAAAAAATGAATAAACAGCCTTATCCAAAAAGAATACAATTTCACACATTCCAGCAACTACACACATGGTAAATACAAAAAAAAACCCAATATAAACCTATTGTCTTACTATCTTTGTACTTACAACTTGGAAACAGAAGATTAGAAAGCCTGGAGATAGAAAAATCACTCTCAGAGCCGAGAGGGTCACCGAACCAAGGCAAAGAACAAAGAACTCAGACCCAAAACTTCCCTCCACCCAGATTTGAAAAAGTCTTATTTCCTGATTGGTCCTCTGGTCAGATGTTTCAGGTCACTTTTTGTTAACCCTTTACAGGTAAAAGAACATTAACCCTTAGCTATCTGTTTATTACATGCTCCCCAAATTGCAGACAGTGGGGAACCTCACTGGCAGCGATTTCCTCCTAGAACTTTAAAATAAACAGATTAATACAACACATGCACCTTTACATATACCACTAAGTATATAACTAACAGACTTTTACATTTTAAGAACACTTTTTAACTACTGGATTCTGGGAAACTTTCACGAGAGAGTGCATCAGCTACTTTGTTAGAAGCTCCTGAAATGTGCTGAATTTCAAAATCAAAATCTTGGAGAGCTAAACTCCAACGAAGAAGTTTCTTGTTGTTCCCCTTGGCAGTATGAAGCCACTTTAGCGCAGCATGGTCAGTTTGTAGCTGGAACTGCCGTCCCCAAACATATGGGCGTAGCTTTTCCAGGGCTTACACAATGGCGTAGCATTCCTTTTCACTGACTGACCAGTGACTTTCCCTCTCAGTTTCTTGCTGAGAAACACGAGAGGATGGAAGTTGTGATCCGTTGCTTCCTGCATGAGAACTGCTCCTATACCACGCTCAGATGCATCTGTAGTGACTAGGAATGGCTTGTCAAAGTCCGGGGCCATTAGCACAGAGTCAGACATGAGCTTCGCCTTAAGTTGGGTAAAGGCCTTTTGACACTCATCAGTTCACTTAACTGCATTTGGCTGGGTGTTTTTGGTCAGGTCGGTCAGTGGGGCAGCGATTTGGCTGTAGTGTGGTACAAATCGCCTGTAGTACCTGGCCAAGCCTAAGAAGGATTGAACCTGTTTCTTTGACTTTGGGACAGGCCACTTTTCGATAGCATCCACCTTGGCCTGTAGGGGGTTTATGGTTCCTCGACCGACCTGGTGTCCCAGGTAAGTTACTCTGTTTTGGCCTATTTGACACTTTTTGGCCTCAACAGTTAGTCCGGCCTGCCTGATGCGCTCAAAGACCTTTTCCAGGTGTTCTAGGTGTTCGGGCCAGGAGTCAGAAAAAATGGCCACATCATTGAGGTAGGCAACTGCATATTCTCCAAGTCCTGCTAGTAGACCATCTACCAGCCTCTGGAAGGTGGCGGATGCATTTCGCAGCCCGAAAGGAAGGACATTAAATTCATACACCCCTGCATGGGTGATGAATGCTGACCTCTCTTTGGCAGGTTCATCTAGCGGTACTTGCCAGTACCCCTTGGTTAAGTCTATTGTAGAGATGAACTGGGCATGTCCCAACTTTTCCAATAGCTCATCGGTGCGTGGCATTGGATAGTTGTCTGGATGAGTTACCGCATTTAGCTTATGGTAGTCCACGCAAAAGCATATTTCCCCATCTGGTTTGGGTACCAGAACCACTGGAGATGCCCATGCACTGGTAGATGAGCGGATTATACCCATCTGTAGCATGTTCTGGATCTCCCGTTCTATAGCAGCTTGGGTGTGAGGAGACACCCGGTAGGGTGGGGTTCTAACTGGGTGAGCATTACCTGTGTCAATGGAGTGGTATGCCCATTCAGTCCGTCCTGGGGTGGCTGAGAACAGTGGGGCGAAGCTAGTGCACATCTCCTTGATTTGTTGCCGCTGCAGACATTCCAGGGTTGTGGAGAGGTTCACCTCTTCCGCGCCACCGTCTTTTTTCCCTTCGTAGTAGACACCTTCAGGCCACTCAGCATCATCTCCCTGGACTGTAAACTGACAAACCTGTAAGTCTCTGGAATAGAAAGGCTTGAGAGAATTAACATGGTACACTCTGGGTTTTAGAGAAGAATTGGGAAATGCTATGAGGTAGTTAACAGCTCCCAGGCGCTCTTGGACCGTAAATGGCCCTTCTCATGATGCTTCCATCTTATGGGCCTGTTGCGCCTTCAAGACCATAACCAGGTCTCCTACCTTGAAGGAACATTCTCTGGTATGCTTGTCATACCAGGCCTTTTGCTCTTCCTGAGCATCCTTTAGGTTTTCTTTAGCAAGGGCTAAAGAGTGTCGGTGGGTGTTTTGTAGGTTGCTTACAAAGTCCAGAATATTAGACCCTGGAGAAGGTGTAAACCCCTCCCATTGCTGCTTCACCAACTGTAATGGCCCCTTAACCTCGTGACCATACACAAGTTCAAACGGTGAAAACCCTAAACTGGGTTGTGGTACAGCCCGGTAGGCAAAAAGCAACTGCTGCAACACTAGGTCCCAATTATTGGAGTGTTCATTGATGAATTTACGTATCGTGGCCCCGAAAGTTCCATTAAACCTTTCCACCAGGCCATTGGTTTGATGGTGGTACGGGGTGGCAACCAAGTGGTTCACCCCATGAGTTTCCCATAGTTCTTTCATGGTCCCTGCCAGGAAAATAGATCCTGAAACTGTAAGGATGTCGGAGGGCCAACCTACCATGGCAAAAATGTCAGTTAGGGCCTGGCACACAGCTTTAGCCCTGGTGTTGCCTAGAGCTACTGCTTCCGGCCATCGGGTAGCAAAGTCCACGAAAGTCAGTACGTACTGCTTTCCTCTGGGTGTCTTTTTTGGGAAAGGACCCAGAATATCCACAGCTACTCGCTGAAATGGGACCTCAATTATGGGGAGTGGCTGGAGAGGGGCCTTGACCTGGTCTTGGGGCTTTCCCACCCTTTGGCATACCTCACAAGACCGGACATACTTGGCAACACCCTTGCCCATCCCCTCCCAGTGGAAGGACTTCCCCAACCAGTCCTTGGTTCTGTTCACCCCAGCATTGCCATTGGGAAGATCATGGGCTAAAGTTAAGAGCTTTTCCCGGTACTTAGTTGGAACCACCAACTGTTTTTGTGTCCACCAGAAAGAGTCTTCTTGTATAAAAGTCCTTGTTCTACAACAAACCGGGATCAATTAGAGGAGTTGAGAGGTGGTGGGGTGCTATGTGCCGCAGCCCAAGCTTTCTGAAGGCTGTCATCTGCTTCCTGCTCAGTCTGGAACTGTTCCCTTGAGGCTGGAGACACCAGTTCTTGCTTAGACTGGGGACTTGGGCTTGGTCCCTCTGGAAGCGATGTAGGTGATGGGGTTGTTTCCGTTGCTGGTGAGCCACTTTCTGCTGGTGCACCAGGGGTTATTTCAGGCTCTGGCTGAGCCTCTTGGGTATGGTTGTCTGCTGCTTCTGCCAGTTCAGGCTCGCTGGCGCCCTCTGGCGTTGGGGTTGAAGATGGATTTGCAAGCACTGTTGTCAGTGCTGGCACCAGTTCTGGTGCTGGCTGCTTTTCCAGTTCCTGGTCTGGAACTGGAAGCACTGTGGCTGTTTCCATTGTTGGCATGGGATCCGGGTCCACTACCTCTGTCTGGGTCTCTGGTAACACAGATGGGGTCCCTGTAGACGGCTCAGTAACAGGAAGGGGTCTGGAAGCTTGCCTGGTTTGGCTACGTGTAACCATCCCCACTCTCTTGGCCCGCTTCACCTGGTTGGCCAAGTCTTCCCCCAGTAGCATGGGGATGGAATAATGGTCATAGACTGCAAAAGTCCACATTCCTAACCAGCCTTTGTACTGGACAAGCAGTTCAGCTGTAGGCAAGTCAACAGCTTGTGACATGAAGGGGTAAATTGTCACTTGGGCCTTTGGGTTGATGAATTTGGGGTCTACGAAGGATTGGTGGATAGCTGACACTTGTGCCCCCTTGTCTCTCCACACAGTAACCTTCTTTCCACCCACTCTCAAAATTTCCCTTCGCTCCAAGGGTATTTGAGAGGCATCTGGGCCTGGGGATCTTTGGTGTGAGGGTGGTGTAATGAACTGCACTCGGTTGGGGTTCTTTGGGCAGTTGGCCTTGATATGTCCCAGTTCATTACACTTAAAGCATCTTCCAGCTGACTGGTCACTGGGTCGAGGTGAGTTACTGGAGATTGGTGAGGTGGAAGAATAGGGTGTCTGTGGCTTTCCTTGGGTTGTAGGAGGGGTCTTGGGTTGCCCTCGGTTGTAGGGTTTATTGTCGGTGTGCCCTCTGGGGTATTCATTCCCCTTGACAGTAGCTTTCTTGCTTTCTGCCACTTCCATCCATTTGGCTCCAATCTTCCCCGCCTTGGTGAGATTTTTGGGTTTTCCATCTTGTATGTACCGTGTTATGTCCTCAGGAACACCATCCAAGAACTGCTCCATTTGTATGAGGAAGTGCAGTTCGTCCAAGGATTTAACATTGGTCCCTGATATCCAGGCCTCATAATTCTTTCCAATGTAGTAGGCGTGTCGGGGAAATGACACATCTGGTTTCCACTTTTGGGTTCTGAAACGCCGACGGGCATGATCCGGGGTTATCCCCATTCTGAATCTGGCCCTGGTTTGAAACAGTTTATAATCATTCATTCTGTCCTTTGGCATTTCAGCCACCACCCCTGCTAAGGGTCCACTGAGCTGTGACCTCAGCTCTACCATGTACTGGTCTTCAGGGATTCTGTACCCAAGACAGGCTCTTTCAAAATTTTCTAAGAAGGCCTCAGTGTCATCACCTGCCTTGTAGGTGGGAAATTTCCTGTGATTTGGAACAATCATTGGCGTAGGGTTGTTAGGATTGGCTGTGGTCTGTTGCTTAGCCTTTTCTAATTCCAGGGCCTGCTGGTAGGTCTCCCTCGGGAGCTCCAGCTGTCTTTGGTGGTCTGCATCTTTGGCTGCTTGCTCTCTTTTGTAGGCTGACTCTTTGTCTTCTTGTTCTCTTTTGTAGGCTGCCTCTCTGTCTTCTTGTTCTCTTTTGTAGGCTGCCTCTCTTTCTCTTTCTCTCAGCTCCATCTCTTGTAGATGTTTTTCCATATCTCGCCTGTGGTCTGCCTCTTTGATTTGAAAAAGTCTTGTTTCCTGATTGGTCCTCTGGTCAGGGGTTTCAGGTCACTTTTTGTTAACCCTTTACAGGTAAAAGAACATTAACCCTTAGCTATCTGTTTATTACACCCCTGTCCTGAGGAATGTCCTCCCTGCTTCTTTATTTGCTCAAAGGGGTGCTGCGGAGAAATATTCTGCCTGGAGAGGATTTTGGTTGGTGCCTAGTCCCTCCATTTTTTTGCAAAACTAAAGTGAAAAACCTGTGTAGTGGGAGAGAAGGGAGTGAGAGGGACATCAAGCAGTCTTTGCAGCCTTCACAGTCACTTCAGGTAATGGGAAGGCTGAACTGCTTTATCTCAGATAGCCAAGAAAGTGGAGAGAGATCAGAACTGTCCAGCAAAAATGGAACTGCTAGCATTGGGTGGCCACTTACTTAAGATAAATAAAGTATGATGTTAAGGGCTGCTCTAAATAAAGCCAACTACAGCAGTATCCTAGGGAATGCTCCACCGGCTGAGAATTGCTGGAGTGCACTGCATTCTAGTTCCATCCTGTCTTGCCCCATCACACCCTTCTCCATCCTCTCACATCCCATCTGACCAAGGATGGGGAAGCAGGTGGATTGAAGCCATCTGCTACACTCATTTTGTGTCACCAGTAATTCTCATTAAAGCAGGGGAATCCCCAGCTACCCTCTAAGATTAGTTCTCTGGCCCCTTTGCACCAAGAGTCTGTATCTCATTTAATTCTTATCTGATCAATTTTTTCTTCATAGTGCCCTATTGGGTAAAGTTTGGGGATGTTTATGACTCCAGATAAGACACTGACAATAAAGGACCATAGGCAAGCATACAACTTCATCCATCTGCTGATCACTCAACTATCCAAGCTTCACAAAATGTGCCACCTCCCTAGATAACCCATTCCAGTGCTTCACCACTCTCCTAATGAAAAAGTTTTTCCCCAATATCCAAACTAAACCTCTACCACTGCAACTTGAGAACATTACTCCTTTTTCTGTCATCCGGTACCACTGAGAACAGTCTAAATCCATCCTCTTTGGAACCCCCTTTCAAGTAGTTGAAAGCAGCTATCAAATCCCCCCTCATTCTTCTCTTCTGCAGACTAAACAATCCCAGTTCCCTCTGCCTCTCCTCATAAGTCATGTTCTCCAGCCCCCTAATCATTTTTGTTTTCCTCCGCTGGACTCTTTCCAATTTTTCCACATCCTTCTTATGTTGTCAGGCCCAAAACTGGACATAGTACTCCAAATGAGGCCTCACCAATGTTGAATAGAAGGGAATGATCATGTCCCTCGATCTGCTGGTGGGGAGACTTTGGCAAACCAGTAAAGTGCCGAAAACCACTATGGCTTATTGTTAAAGGCAGCCTAGTCAGCAAGCTGTAAATTGGTCATTCAGCAATCTCAGCTTGACCAAGGCAGGAAGGGAGGGAGTTTTGGGGTGCCACAGCAAGGGCAGCTTCACCCCGCATCCTTCCTGATGAGAATTGTGTTGAAGTTGCTGATACATGCGTTTTAAAAGAGCAGGAAGTACCCCCAGGAATTCTATTGAGGTCTCAAGGCTGCAAACCCTGGAAAGACCCACACCTGGTTAATCAATAATCAGAAGGAACCTCTTGCTGGATCATTGAAATTGTTTACTTAACAAAGTTTCTGTAAGGGACATGTATAAATAAGAGGAAAAAGCTTGAGATAGTTGGACTCGTTTGGGGACTCTTTTGGACTCTCTTTGGACTCTCCCTCTCAATACATCTTGTAGTTCCCACCAGCAGATGGAAGATTTGGCCACCGTAAGCCTGCCACTGTGTCACTCAAAAGCCACACTCAGCTTTGGTAATTTTCAAGGGTTGGGGGTGTTTTACTAATCTTGTTGCGGACGCAGGGCCGGCTCCTGGCACAAGCTAAAGAAGCAGGTGCTTGGGGCAGCCAATACCAAGGGGCGGCCCTCCGGTTGCTATTGGGGTGGCATGTCCGGGTCTTCGGTGGCAATTTGGCAGCGGGTTCCTCAGTCCCTCTTGGAACGAAGGACTAGCCACTGAATTGCTGCCAAAGATTAGAGCAGCACAATTGCGCTGCCGTGGCTTTTTTTTTTGGTGCTGCTTGTGGTGGCAGAAAACCTGGAGCCAGCCCTGTGTGGACATGTGTAAGTGCTTGAGACTAGTAAAGATTAGCTTTAAGTGAAAGCACTCACATTGTCCTGTTTCTGACAGCCATCTTTCGGTTGGACGGCTGTGTGTCCCCTGGTTTATTTCCTGACACCTCCTTGCACACAGTAAAAGTTACCAGGAGCTTTGGGTTGAAAGAACTCCGGGTAACACTGGCAGTGCCCCTACTTATACAGCCCAAAATGCCATTAGCCTTCTTGGCAACAAGGGAACGCTGTTGACTCATATCCACACTTCTCTTCCACTGTAACCCCTAGGTCCTTTTCTGCAGAACTGCTGCCTAGCCACTCTGTCCCTAGTCTGTAGCAATGCATGGGATTCTTCTGTCCTAAGTGCAGGACTCTGCACTTGTCCTTGTTGAACCGCATTAGATTTCTTTTGGCCCAATCCTCTAATTAGTCTAGGTCCCTCTCTATCCTATCCTTACCCTCCAGCGTATCTACCACTCCTCCCAGTTTAGTATTATCTGCAAACTTGCTGAGGGCACAGTCCACACCATCCTCCAGATCATTAATGAAGATATTGAACAAAACTGGCTCCAGGACTGACCCTTGGGGCACTCCGCTTTATACCACTGCCAACTAGACATGGAGCCATTGATCATTACCCATTAAGCCCAACAATCTAGCCAACTTTCTATCCACCTGATAATCCTACTGTTCAGATGCAGCCACTTTGTGACCATGAAGATGCAGTGGCAGTGTTGTGGCAGACACTAGCCCCAGGCACACAGTAGCTGAATTTGTATTTAAAACTGGCCAAAAAATGCCAGTCCTTTCCAGTGAAAAATTTCATGGTTTTGGAAAATTTTTTATCCTGAACCAGGATATTTCTTTGCAAGGAGGGATTTCAAAGAAAATTCTGTTTCAGGAGAACTGAAATGGATCTTTTTGGCTTCCCAGCTGGCCATCTATTGAGGCAGAAAGCTTAGCAGCTCAGCCTTCCCACACAGCTCCAAGAGCTGAGAGGCAGAGTGCCCTGGGCTGTCTACCACCCACCTCTTTGGGAAAGCTTTTCTCAGTGCCATGAGCAGCAAGTGAAATTGACAAAAAACTTTTGACCTGTGCAGCTGGGAGCTGGCATTCTGATTTATCTGAAGGAAAAATCGAACATTTTCAGCAAACCTGAAATTTTCTTATAGCAAATTTCAGATTTGCTGAAAGTGCATTTTTCATCAGAAAATAATTCCTATGAAAAAGCTCAACAATATCTATTTGTACTTGTTATTGACTGAATAGGTTTCCACCAATTTGATCCGAGATCTCAAGAGAAGTGCTTTTGATGCCATGAAAACTGACTTAACCCAAACCCTCACTCATCACTCATCTCCAGTAAGCACTCGTAAGTTGCTGTTAGCTAACAAAAAAATTAACTTCTGGCTTTAAAAGTCACAGAACTATCCATCTTTTAGCATTTTATATTATTTAGATAACTAAACAGATTTTAATTCCTGTACTGAAAATGCCAATTTAATCATTTCTTCTTTAGCTCTCTCTCTGCTATACCTGTCAAACAAGTCATTAAGTATCTGTGGGTGGGGAGCGGTATTGAGCAAATTTAGGTTTGAAAAGAATGCTATGTACAGTCTCTGCTACAGATAGAAAAGAACTTTGGTGACAAAAGACAAAATTCCGAGGAGCTATTCCATTGCAGAATTCACAAGGAGTTTGTGAGCTGGAATTCCAGAGAAAATATTACTAGATTCTGGTTTCTTTAGAACTCCAGCTGCTGAGCTCTAAAAATCTAGTTTTACTCCTTGCTCAGCTGTGTGTCCTGTAATGACAAGGCCACTCATAGAGTGGAAATTTTCTGCAACTTCTGTGCAAATGTAAAGTATTCTAATTTCAGATGGCTCAGCTGCTATCATTTCAAAGCATGTTCTCCCCCCTGTCCCGCACCTAAAACATATAGATGTGAAGTGCAATGGTAAAGCAGGAAGAGTCTGTGAAATTCTCAAACTGATATAGTAACTATACTAACTTCACAATTTAGCATCTTTCACCCTGAAATGTTCTAAAGGTAAGAGACTCAGTTTTGGTAATCTACTGTACATGGGTCTAGACCTGGAGACTATCCAAACATTTCATCTATTACACGATGCCACTTCTTGCTTGCTTTGTGGTATGACCTGCTGAGACAACGTTGCTCCATGACCTATGCTGATTTCAGCTTTATTTCCAGGTGCAATTCAGAGCCTTGGTATTGTTTTATTGCCAACTCCAAGAGTTCAAAAATTGTAAGTCAGGACTCAAAAGATCATGAGATTGTTTTAATAATCATGAGATTATTTAAAAAAAAATACATTTTGGTTCGTTGATGTCTTCTGGTTTCTGAGCCTTTAGGGTGCAATCTAGTCATTCCAGCTATTAGGGCTTTAAGAACAACACAAAATATGAAACTGGTGAGAGCTGCTCACACTGGTATTGACCTATAATATCCAAATTGAGAGAACACCATTTGTCTCATGCAATAATGCAGCAGTTTAGCTCAGCTCAGGCAGTCAAGCTAACAGTATCCTGATCTAAATAGGCTGGAGCACTAATTGGAACCCTTATCCACAGCCTTAACAGGGAGGATGAGGGCTGAATGGACATGGAGAGTAAACTCAAGTGGTCCCCTCCAAGTCAAAGGTAAGACACATAGGTGCGGTGGCGTAGGGAAGTCTGCACTACTTCTCTCTATATTCTACCTCTCCTGAGAGTATGCAGTGTAGTCTCAGTCTCCAGGGCTGCCACTAAAATCAAAAGACCATTTTAAAAAATTAATATATCAATGGCATTTCCACCAAAGAGTAAGGGTAGGATATGGCCCAAGCATCATTTGGCTAGAGATTATTATTAGTTCATTAGACATATTTTGTAATTGGAATCAGTTGATACTTCCTATCTTTTAAACTCTCTCTGTTTATTCAGACTTGCTGTAACTCCTTGCCAGTTAACCAATGAAGTGTAAATAAAGGTGGTGGTGGTCAGATTTGGAGAAGGGCTAGCATTCAGAGTTCAAATGAATGCCCAAATTGGTTTCTGTTCAAAGCCAGAAGGGCTTCTGTTCGAAGGCTCCAAAATCTTGCAAGCTGTTATTGCTAGACTTCTACTCAGATCAACCATTTTAGAGAGACTTCAGCTGAACTGGATCCAAATACTGCCATTGTGTCCAGGTTTACTACCTTGTCGACCCCTCAAGTCGAGGGAGGGGTGAGTGGTAACCCTACCTCACTATGCTTATGTGTGTTTTTACCCCCACCCCCCGGTAGTCAGCACAGTATGGTCCAATGGCCAGGGTCTGTATACTGCCTCTCCCCGAGTGGGGTAATGTGGCCTAGCAGCCAGAGTTCATGCAATGTGCACCTAGGGCAATGTGGCAGCCATAGTCCATCTAACTCCCCCTCCCTGAGTGTGATAGTGGGTCCTTGTGGCTGGAGTCCATGCTGCCCCCTTTTGAAGGCAAAACAGAAGTCAGGTAACTGGGGCTGTCAGAAGGGGGCGGTAGCCCCTGGTAGTGGGGCCCAGGCCCACCTGACTCCACCGGGTCCGACCTAGGGCCCTGCCAGTGGCGGAGTGGTCCACTACGGGGTCAGCAGGGAATCCTACTGAAACACACTGTCCTCATAATGGTGGGAAGTACCACTCCCTTATCTTTCCTGGGTCACTTCCTACCAGTTCTCCAGCAGCAGTAGTCCATATGGCATGAGGGTCTCCAGGTTCCCCAGCACCAGATACCCCCTGGGGTTCTGATAGCTGCAAGCTTCTGGTCAGGTTTCTGGCTCTTCAGCTCTGGGATCTCCAGGCTCCTCAGCACCTGACACTCCCGGGGCTTCTGATGGAGTCAGACCTCTGGTCCAAGTTTCTGGCTCTTCAGCTCTCATAGGTAAGGGCTGTAGCAGCTCCTGTGCTGAGTGTCTTTCCTCCTCGGCAGCCAGCCCTGACTGAGCAGCTCTGCACAATTTTATACCTGACTTCAAGTTGGAGCATGCCCAGCAGAGCCTTAAGGGTGGGGCTTCCTCTGCTAGGCGGGAAGGGTTAACCCCCTTGGTAGCAGTGTGGGGCCAATCCACCCTGTCACAGGCATCTTCTAATTTTACATATGACCTGAGTCAAAACCATCAGGTACATCTGCCCCACACTAATTTGGGGAAAGGGAAAACACTGTAGGATTTGTGCAGAGGTGTAGCGAGCGCCCTCCATACCCTCCAACCGGAGGGGGCCCCGCAAGGAAGGGGGCCCCTAAAAGTGGCAAAAAAAATGTAAGGTATAACTAGGTAAGTGACATTTATTGACGCTATTGTACAATCCATGTCGGTTTTACTGACAAAATAGTGAAGTCAATATGATACATCATAATGCTATTGGCTACATCAGTTGTCTGTCGGTCAGTTTCGAATTTTAGTTGGACCCATTCAAAGAATGTGTATTCGCGTTCATAATGGCGGTCGGCGGATAAATGTTATTAATTTAGTTGTTTAGTTTTTTATCGTTTCCAATGCAGAAGCGTGCTTTGTGATGTCTAAGAGAATGTATAAGAGCGGACTAGTAAACGAAAGGCAGCAAAAGATGCCGAGAATGAACTTGAAAAAATTCCAAAGTTGTCAACGTATTTTGCACTGCAATCCAACGTACAGGTACAGGCACATGAAACGGACAGCGCTAGCAGCGACGAATCGTATCCAGAAGTATCCAGAAGTGCTTCAAGTGAGGTCGAAGGTGAAGCCAGTTGTTCTACCAAACAAACTGTGACAGATATTTCAGCTGCTGCCAGGAAAGAAGTATCTGAATCTGAACCACTGACTGATGATCCAGGAGATTGGTCGTCTATAATATCGGACGGCAAGTGTGTGACATTGTTGCACGTGGCCCACTGCAGCAGAATGAAAGTTACGAATTTCCATTTAACGAGGAAAGACGGAGGTTCACAAGTACTCATTTCTATCGAACCATGGCAAATGGTGAGAAAATAAGACATTCATGGTTAATGTACTCAGTTCAGAAAGATGCCATTTTTTGTTTTTGTTGTAAATTATTTGGCACTGGCGACATACCACTACGTCATGGAACATCTGCTTGGAAAGCACTGTCAAAAATACTTCAGCAGCATGAAACAGGCAAAGGTTATCAAGACTGTATAGTGAAATGGTTTGACCTTCGGTCAGGCATAGTAAACCGTACATCTATTGACCAACTCGAATTGCGGGCTTTTCTGAATGAAAGAGATTTCTGGAGAAATGTTGTCAAATGCATGGTTGATGCCGTTATTTTCTTGTCTGAAAGAAACTTGGCATTTTGAGGAAGTAATGAAAAGCTCGGCGATCCTTTGAATGGCAACTTTTTGGGACTGTTTGAATTGCTTGCAAAGTATGATACTGGCCTCAGCGAACTTTTACAGAAGATTAAGAAAGCAGAGACACATGTTCAGTACCTCAGTCCGCAGATCCAAAACGAGCTGATTCAACTTGTTGCCAGTAACATTCAAGAGGCCAACATAGCGCAGCTTAAAAAAGCAAAATATTATTCAGTTATTTTGGACTGTACTCCCGACGTGTCACATGAAGAACAGATGTCTGTGGTGTTACGCTTTGTTGAATGCAACGGTGAAGATGGTGTCAATATTCATGAAGCGTTTGTTGGTTTTCTTAATGTTCATGATACAAGTGGCGAGGGTTTATTGGAAGTGTTTCTTGAAAAGGCAAACAACTTAGGAATAAACATTGCTGACATGAGAGGCCAAGCTTATGATAACGGCGCAGATATGAGAGGAAAAAATAAAGGAGTTCAAGCCCGCATGCTAGAAATAAATGACCGTGCCTTGTATGTACCATGTGGAGCTCACACTTGGAATCTTGTGATCTCAGACGCGGCAAAGTCATCGAAATATGCCGTTGACTTTTTCGGTCTGATTAACAGAATATACGTTATCTTTTCTTCTTCACCTTCACGTTGGGATATACTTCAAGAACATATGCCAATATCTGTTAAAGGGTTATCAGACACTCATTGAGAGTTGAGAATTGATGCTGTGAAGCCATTGCGTCATCACCTTGAAGAATTGTGCAATGCTTTGTCATCTTTGCGAGAATATGTGCTCGAAAAGAAAGATGGCAATACAGCAACAGAAGCGGGTGCGCTTTTAGATCATGTTACTATGTGGCCTTTTGTTCTGACTGTGTACACAGGGTACGATATACTATTTCACGTCAATAAAACCAGCAAATTAATTCAGTCACCAGATGTGTCAATTGACATACTGCAGGCAGAAGTTGGTGCTACAATGAAGTTTTTAGAAGACTATCGAAATACAGGATATAACTCTGTGGTCACAAATGCACGTGAAATAGCAGAGCATATGGGTATTGAGCAGGTGTTTCCAGAAACCAGGGTGTGACGTAAGAAGAGAATGTTTGATTACGAATATGCTGATGATTCGAGTCCTCTTTCTGCCGAAGAAAAATTCAAATCGCAGTTCTTTCTTGTTCTCACTGATCAGGGCATATCTTCTGTTTCGTCGTGATTTGACCAACTTGTGGAGTGGTATAAGTTGTTTGGATTTCTGTACAACGCTAACAACCTGAAGCAGTGTCACAGAGAAAATGAACTGGAGAATCACAGCAAAAATTTTGAAAGAAAAATTGGAGACATTGATGCCAACGAACTCACAATGGAATTGAATCTTTTTAGTTATGTCATCGAGAAAGAGAGAGGACTCGTCACGGCAAACAATTTTTTAACGTACATATACAAGAACAGCCTTCAGGAGATATATCCGAATCTTTGCATTTGCGTCAGAATTCTTCTGACCACACCAGTTACTGTCGCTGGTGCTGAAAGAAGCTTCAGCAGAATGAAACTGATCAAGAATATCCTGAACTCAACCATGACAGATGACAGGCTTTCTGCGCTTGCAGTTATCTCAATTGAAAACAAGATTGCCAGATCTCTGGACTATGACGCATTGATTAACCAATTTGCGGAGAACAAGGCTCGAAAGAAGTGCTTTGCGTAAATACGGAATACATGTACACTGTAGGCCTATGTATACATAATATTAACCCTGTATATTGTATAAAATAAATACTGCATTCCAGTTTCTGCATTGTAAGGGGCCCCGGACATATGTTTGGAGGGGGCCACAT
Source organism: Gopherus evgoodei (assembly GCF_007399415.2). Taxonomy (NCBI): domain Eukaryota; kingdom Metazoa; phylum Chordata; order Testudines; family Testudinidae; genus Gopherus; species Gopherus evgoodei. Next base: position 147,876,905 of record NC_044324.1, read on the forward strand.
TCTTTGTTGCTACGGCCCTGGATTTGTGATTCCACTTGGACTTGGTCTCTAAATTTAAGGTATTTTAATAATTAAAGGCCTGGTCCAAATCCCATTGAAGTCAATGGAACAACTCTCAATGGGCATTGGATCTGGCCCTAAACATCGTGATACTGAACTCCACAAAGTACTTTTAGTCAAGACCATAGAAACACCATGTCATTAAGTATGTCAGAAAGTCCTCAAGAAGCAATGACATCACTGCCTTCAAATGGTAAATGTTACTGGAATTTTTATTACTACTCAGTGTTTAACTGTTGAAAAGTAGGGTTACTTACTCTAAATCGTGTCAGTACTAATTACTGAAAGACATTTAAATTACCATTTAAAAACAGGCTAGAGAACAGTTTGAGCTACATAGAAGAAAGAGAGAGAGAAAGAAACAGGGAGAAAGTCTTGGCATAAGAGATACTTGCCGAGAAGCTTCCAGGATTAACAAATCTTGCTTTGTTTGTATTTGTTTCCTTTTTATCTTGCCATTCAAAAAACCCCAACTAAAGTATTAACATTATTAACATGTTTGAGGCTGTTGTCACAAGAAAATACAAAAACATGTATTTATTTTTTAAAGTTGTTTCATTTAATTCATTTATTCCACATTTCATATGCTATTGAAAGAGCAGACAGAAAAAGATATGGTGATACACATTGCCTAGTTACAGGTTATATTTCACACCTAAAACTTGGACCAGAATTCAGGAACATTCTGAGTAACTTGGGCCAAGTCTTGAGTGGTCCCCCTTCTACTTTATGGGTTTAGGGAAAGGAATGATGATTTTATTTGAAATAGTACAAAAATGGTGTTCTTTGATGAGTTTTATTTTGATGAGTTTTACTTTGAGATCAGACAGATCGAAAATGTAAGTGATATGTGTTCAGGCAACTCAAAACAAACACACCACAGAGATTTACACAGTGTAGGTACTTAGGATGACACAAAGATTTAAAACAAATGTAGCCTTAAATATAGAAGCTGCTGCAGCTATAATATAGGTATGACATTCTGGGGTATGTCATCCCTGCCCTGCAACTTTGGGTGCCTTACAATGCTTTGCTGTTGTAGCTTACAATGTGGATCACTCACAGTCCAGCAACTCTAAAGCAAGCTGCCTGTCAGCAAACACCAGCCACATGCTGACTTCCAGCAGCCTTGGTTACTACATGCAGGGTGACCACAATGCAATCCCAGTCCTAGATTTTTCCCCAACAACATGTGTTCTGCACTGTCCAACCCTCTCATGGGTAGTCCAAATATATTAGATCGGTTACCCCTCTCAGGAGATCAAGATACAGCAGCTTGCCACCTCAAACAGCATTACCCACGCTGTTCACAAAACTGGATTAGTTTTGATTAAAGAATAAAACAAGTTTATGTAACTACAGAGAGATACATTTTATATGAGTGCAAGTATTAAGAGTCAGAAATGGTTACAAGAAAAATAAAGATAAAACACTTCCTAGTACTAAACGTAACACATTAGCCATGACTCAAGGTGAAATAATTAGCACAGTTTTTCAATAGAATGCTGATCAGGTTTCAGGTCAGGATCTTCTCCTAAGGGTCCAATGGCTGTTTCTCTTGTCTTCTTAGGTGAAGAAGAGAGAGATGGACAGGGAGAGAGAACTTGAGCTGTTTCTAGCCCTCAGTTTTTATAGTTCAGTCACCCTTTGAAATGCATTTTCCTGTGAATGACCCAGAGATAAAAATTCTTTCCAGCTGGCTTCATGCTGTTTTTTTGTTCTTTTTTAACCTGTAAATGCAGATTTTCATTGTCTTATTTCTTCACCCTCCCACTGTCTGGGGATTCTGTTTATAGCTTATATAAAAACACAGGTAAACACACATCTGTTTGTTGAAGACTGACGAGTTCTACCTAATCAGAGCTATGTGAGTTTGAATATGAGCCTTTAATATCAAACAGGGGGAATTTCATAACTTCACATGTAATGTTGCTACTTCTATTTCACCATGATATTATTGACAAGTGAGTTATTAGTTTTCAAATGATACCCCGCAAGGCATATTTTGTACACGGATTATTACAGTAGTGCATATGACATGAATACACATTCATTCCATCGAAATAGGTACTGAGGCAAAAGCTGCACTGACTTACTCTCCCATGGAATCCTATTAAGTCAATGTAAAAACTAGCACCAATCAAAATTTTGTAGCAATTTTGAGAGAGACATTTTCCACACAAAATTTTAATTGATATCTTTTATTTCCAATTACATTTCAGAATTTAAAAAAAACAAGAATTTGTTGAAAAATCTTGTTAGTTTCAAAATAGTGGAGAAAATCCCGCTCTCTCTTGCTTTTATTTATTATTTGTGTATGTATTTAAAAAAATAAAAGGAGGAAAAAACTTTAATAAACCATCTCCAGGCAAGACACAGGAAAATGAATTATATTTATATAAATATTTATATAAATGATTATATTTGTTCAGAATTACCTCATATGTATTCATCTATTTTTTAAAAGCATCTTTGTGCGGTGGATATAAAACTTCACTCTTACATACAGCTTTTCCATTCTCAAAACATTTTATATTGGCAGATAAGCATCATTATCACCATTCTTCATAGCCTCAGAACCCCAATTCCCTGTCAGTATTTGTACTATGTCCCAAGTGTACTATATTCCTGCGGTGAATATCGGTGTATGTTGCTGTCCTTACCACAGCCCCACCATCTTCAGCCCAATTCTGACTCTCTGATGGATTCACTGTCTTCAGTCCAGCGTTAATTCAGCTAATCCTCTGACTGGCCACATCAGCTCCTAAATGACATCTCTTTTGCCTGTGCAGGATTGCTTTATTCCGTTATTTTACTTATGTGCTCTTGCTTCCTCAACCTAATGGATTGTTCCATGCGATTTCATCAGTTGCTCTGTTCTATATTACTAGTTTGGCCTATCAACCACACTGTTGCTCTCACTTAGCAAAGGGCTAATAAGGGCAAAGCATTGTTATCACTTCACCTCTCCTATGCATCACTGTCTTTTTTCTTCCCCATTGCCCCTTTCCAGTTTCTCCATCTCGCATTACCTTTCCCCTCCCTAACTGTTCCCACCACGTGTGCCATCTAGATGCTTCTATCCTTTCCCACTCCCATTCTCCAGTGCAAATCCACATCTCATCATCACTTACTCCACTTCCTCACTGCTGGTATGACATCAGCCCTGTCCATGGCTCTCCCTTCAGCCTCATGTCAATTCAGTAATCTGCCCATAAGATTGTACAACCATCCCCATCTTTCCCTCCCCGGCCTCCTGCTTCTCTGTAATATCTACTTCCGCTCAGAAACAATTGCTGCTAGCCACAAACTCTTCCTCTCTCACATGCTCCATCTCCTGACACTTGCTAAGACTTGGATCTCCTTCTTTGACACTGACCCTGCAAATACAGCCTCCCATTCTTTCATAACACTCATCTGACATTATCCCTAAAGGGATGAGGTGGGGGAGTCCAGCTTTCTTCTTCTGCACTCCCAATCCTTCTTTATCCATCTTTTCACTCCTCCAACTATAACTAAAACATCCATCCAACTCTTCTTCTCTCTGTCCATGTGACTGTCGCATACTGATCATTTAATTTCTGAGCTGACACCAGGCTGACCCATTTTCTTCTCACAATCCCTCATTCTCATACTTAGCAATATCAACTTCTACCTCAATGTCCTCACTGACTTATGAGCCATTCATCTCCTCGCCCTCACCTCCTTGTTTGATCGCAGTTGTAGCAGATCACAGACTCACTGCAGTGGTGCCTCCTGCTTGTCGTTCCGGGAATTAGCTGTTTTCCAGCACTTGGAGCACCTCTAGTTGTCTGGTGTCTTGCCTGCTGCAGGCCCTATGTCCCTCCTGGACCCTGGTGCCCCTTACCCTTGGGGTTCTGCCAACAGCAGTACTCCCACACTTTGGGTCTCCCTCCCCAGGGGAACCCCCAACCCTCTAAGCCCACCTTGCCTCAGTGGATACTGCCAGTCATCATCTTTCTCTGGGGCAGATTGCAGTCTGTAATGGCCACTCATCACTGGCAAGGGGGTTGGACCAGCTGCCTCTGCTATCCCCGAGCTGCACCTCTGCAGCCCCAGTACCTCCTTGGGCCTTTAACAAGACCTCAGCCTGGGGAGTTGCCAGGCTAGAGCTCCCCAGCTCCTCTTGCCCTTCCCCAGCACTGCTCCTGATACACTGTGCTCCCCAGCAGCTAGGTCCTTCTCACTCTAAGGCTGGAGTAAGACTTTGTCTGCCGTCTGGCCCCAAGTCTGCCCAGAGGATTCTGGGGGCCTGAGGTCTTCGGCGGAGTGGGGCCTCCGCTGCCGAATTGCCACCAAAGACCTGGGGTAGAAGGACCCCCCCCACGGGTCTTTGGGGCACTTCGGCAGTGGGTCCTGGAGCGGAAGGACCCCCCACTGCCAAATTGCCGCTGAAGACCCGGAGAGGAAGAAGCTCTGGGGGCCCGGGCCCTGCAAGAGTTTTCCAGGGCCCTTGGAATGAGTGAAGGACCCCACTCCAGGGGCCTTGAAAAACTCTCGTGGGGTCCCTTCTGGGGCCCAGGGAAAATTGCCCCACTTGCCCCCCCCCCACTCCGGCGGCCCTGTCTGGCCTTGCAGTTCTATAAAGGGTCCAGGCTGGTCCTGATTGGCTGCCTCCCAGCCTTTCCCATTGGCTCTCAGCCCCAGCCCTCTCCCAGGTCTGGCTTAAACCCTTTCAGAGCCAGAGCGGGAAGACTGCTCCGCTACAGCAGTCTATAAAGCAACCATCTCTCTCATCAAAATGGACATTCATTTGGCACTGCATTCACTAAACACTATTCCTTCTCTAACCTTTCAGTTCCAACATTCCTTTCCTCTGACCAACACCTCATCTCCTTCATCATCATGACCCTGTCATCTCTCTGATCTTCAGTACAGCTATGTCCATGTCTTCTCTGCCACTCTCAGCCCCCTCCTTCCTCTCTCTCTCTGACTCTAGACTTTTTTATCTTCTTTCTCCTTCTGAAAAGTCCATCCTTCCAATCCCCAAAGCTAGCTCATTCCCAACATTTGTTTCCTCTGCCTGCATGCCACTGAAGCTTTCCAGAGAATTCCTATGATCACATGGACTCCTACTACCTGCAAGAGTATTCTCCTCTCCTTAGGCAAGAAGTCCCCAAACTGTGGGGTAAGATCCACAAGAGGTGTGTGGAGGAATGTTCAGGGGCATGGCTGGGGCCTGGGCCAGCGCCTGGGCCCTGGCTGTCAGACCCTGGCCTCAGCTCCAGTCCTGGCTCCATGCCTGCTCCCAGGTGTGGCCCTACCCTCAGCCCGCTTGGGCCTGTCTGTGTGTCTGTGTCCCTCCTTCCTGGAGATGCAACCCTACTCCCAGCCTTGGCTTGGTGCGTGTGTGTGTGTGTGGTGGGGAAGGCATAAAGGGGGCACAAGATAAAAAGTGTGGGGACCACTGCCTTAGACTCTGCCGTATTCCCTATCATACAGCACCGTTTCTCTGGCCTCATTTACTTCCATGACAACAACCGCAGGTATTGACTGAGAGTCCCTCTCAAAAAACACCTTTCTTTTGCCTACAGCCCTTGCTTCTGCGACCTGGTACAAAATGTATTGACTTCTTCAGAGAAAAGATGAGGAAGATCTGCCATGACCTCCCATCTCTCTTTCGCCTCATTTCTCCAATACATTCTTATTCCTGTCACTGATGGTGGGGCTTTTTATTTGCTCTCTACCTCCAATCTCTCCATATGCCATCTGCATTCCCTTCAATCCAGCTTCCATTTTTTCACTCCACTGAAACTGCTATCACCAAGGTCTCTAAAGACCTTTTGCTGGGTAAATCTCAGGGCCTTTACTTCATCCTCATTTTCCTGAATCTCTGCCATTTCTGACTGTTGCTCACTCCCTCCTTGAAATCTTGTCCTCTTTTGACTTTTGTGCCTCAGTCTTCTCCTTGTTCTTCTCTTATCATGACTTCTGTGATTATTCATTCATTCATTCATAGTCTTATTCAGTGGCTACTGCTCCTTCCCTGTCCCAGAAATACTATGGTCCCAAGAATCATAACAAATGGAACTAAATACTTTTTAAATTTGTTTAAATATACATGAACCAAGAGATTGTTTTTGGTATATACCATTATACCAAATGTGTATAATCTTTATAAAAATGGTACATATTTTTCCCCACCCTATATATGTTGCTTGTCTCCTTAGACTGCAAACTCTTCACACCAAGGACTATATGTTTCCTGTAATTTCTCTGTCTGTGTTCAGTGCCTAGCATATAGTGAGCACTACCAGAATACAAACAATAATGGTTAAGATGTTGGGATTTCTTGGCATGTTGCAATCATCCTTAAGAACCTGGGCTTTAAAGAATCAAACAGACCTGCAGCAATAAGGTTTTAAAAAAAAATTGCTGAACTCACTAATGCTTTTTAAAATAACCTACGTTCATATAACTTCAGTGCCAAATAGCTTTTGAGTGTACTGATTAACAATAACCATGTGACAGTTTGTTGACCCTAAGCAAGTCAATTATAATTAGAGACCTCTGACAATAACATTATTTTGTATAGAAAGGAACTGATTTCCCTTATATTAGTTATGCAAATACCATGAAAACAGAATTTGTTTTGAATCAAATCATTATACAGTAGAAGGTTCTATCATGTCTTTTAGGCACAGTGCCACAGTGGGGGCAGTGTGGAATCACTAGAAGACATAATACCAGCCAAATTTCATAGAGAGGAAGGATGGTCTCACATGCTGTCAGTACAATGATCTGGGATGCAGGAGATCTTAATCTCTCATTCTGCTACAGAGGCCTGGTCTACACTACGCGTTTAAACCGATTTTAGCAGCATTAAACTGATTTAATGCTGTACCCATCCACACTACAAGGCCCTTTATAGCGATATAAAGAGCTCTTTAAATAAGTTTCTGTTCTCCTCCCCGACAAGAGGAGTAGCACTAAAATCAGTATTACCATATCGGATTAGGGTTAGTGTGGCTGCAAATCGACGGTATTGGCCTCTGGGTGGTATCCCACAGTGCACCACTGTGACCGCTCTGGACAGCAATCTCAGCTTGGATGCACTGGCCAGGTAAACAGGAAAAGCCCCGTGAAATTTTGATTTTCATTTCCTGTTTGCCCAGCGTGGAGCTCTGATCAGCATGGGTGGCAATGCAGTCCCAAATCCAAAAAGAGCTCCAGCATGGACCGTACGGGAGATACTGGATCTGATTGCTGTATGGGGAGACAAATCTGTTCTATCAAAGCTCCGTTCCAGAAGACGAAATGCCAAAGCGTTTGAAAAAAAAATCTACAGGCTACACAGTGCTGCGTGACAAGCGTAACAGGAAGCCAGAGACTCAAATGGATGCTCATGGAGGGAGGGAGGGGGTACTGAGGACTCCAGCTATCCCACAGTCTCCAGCAGTCTCCGAAAAGTATTTGCATTCTTGGCAGAGCTCCCAATGCCTGTAGGGTCAAACACATTGTCTGGCGTGGTTCAGGGAATAGCTTGTCAATTTACTCTCCCCCCACGTGAAAGAAAAGGGAAATAAATCGTTTCTTGACTTCTTTCAGTGTCACCCTATGTCTACTGAATGCTGCTGGTAGACGCGATGCTGCAGCAGTGAAGAGAAGTATCTGCTCCTCTCCCCTCCCCGGTGGCAGAGGGTGCAGTAGGACTGGTAACCGTCCTTCTTATCAATGCGTGAGTGCTCCTGGCTGGCTTCAGGTGAGGCTGGCCGGGGGCGCCTGGGTGAAAATAGGAATGACTCCCGGTCATTCCCAGTAGATGGTACAGAACGGCTGGTAACCGTCTTCATCATAGCAACTGGGGGCTGAGCTTCAATCAGCCCCCTCCCTTTCATGTGAAAAGAAAAGATTCTGTACTGCCTGGACTATCATAGCAGTGGGATGCTGGGCTACTCTCCCCCACACTGCTTAATGTCCTACCTGGACTATCATAGCAGATGGAGGCTGTCTCCGCCTCATTTTATGTCACTAAAAACTCAGTGTTTCTTATTCCTGCATTCTTTATTACTTCATGACACAAATGGGGGGGACACTGCCATGGGAGCCCAGGAAGGTTGGGGGAGAAGGGAAGCAACGGGTGGGGTTGTTGCAGGGGCACCTCCTGTGAATGGCATGTAGCTCATCTTTTGCGTGGCATCTGACACAGAGCAGCTGTACTCTCTGATACACTGCTTCTCTAGTACATTTGCCCCATATTCTAGGCAGGACTAACTCTATTTTTAGAAACCATAAAGGAGGGATTGACTTGGGGAGTCATTCCCAGTTTTGCTTTTGCACCCCCGGCCAATCTTAGCCAGGGGCACCCATGATAGCAGCAGACAGCACAGAAGGACAGATAACCGTCATCTCATTGGCAAATTACACTGGCAGCAGACGGTACAGAACGACTGGTAAACATCTCTGCTATCATGCAAAAGCAAATGAATGCTGCTGTGTAGTGCTGGAGTATCGCCTCTGTCCGCGGCATCCAGTACACATACGGTGACTGTAAAAAAAAAAGCTGAATGGGTTCCATGGTTGCCATGCTATGGCGTCTGCAAGGGCAATCCAGGGAAAAAGGGCGCAAAATGATTGTCTGCCATTGCTTTCCCAGGGAAGGAATGACTGATGACATTTACCCAGAACCACCCGAGACAATGATTTTTGCCCCATCAGCCACTGGGCTCTCAACCCAGAATTCTAAGGGGCGGAGGAGACTGCAGGAACTATGGGATAGCTACCTATATTGCTATAGCTACCTATATTGCAACGCTCCGGAAATCGCCGCTAGCCTCGGACCATGGACGCGCACCGCCGAATTAATGTGCTTAGTGTGGCCGCGTGCACTCGACTTTATACAATCTGTTTTATAAAACTGGTTTATGTAAAATCGGAATAATTTCATAGTGTAGACGTATCCAGACTTCCATAAGGCAAATCAATCTCTCTCTTCTGTTTTTCATCTGTAAAAGGGAGACAGTGTTTCCTCGCCTCATGCAGGAGTTGTGAGGAAAATTCATGAATGTTTGTGAGATGCTGATATACTACAGTGAAGGGGGGCATCTTATTACCTAGATAGATAGCAGTTCAGCCACGGTGGTACCCCCAAAGATAATGCAGCATGTGCTCTGCTTGGGTGCAAAGGGAGGGGCATTGGGTTCTGTCTCCTCTCTGCCCTCCAGGAATGGTTACAACAGATGCAACCCTTCCACTCAGAACAGTTCAGTGATTGAACACTCGCTGGCCCCTGTGAGAGACGGCAGTGGGGGAAATACCATGTAAACTCATCCAAGAGCAGGACATGATCTAGCCTATAAAAATAACCATTTGGCTCAGTTTTTACTACTCTTTTCCTATATTTACCTGATAAATAGATAACCACATTTTACTATTGCAAATTCTTGATGAGGGGAGCTGCCTGAGACAGTCAGGATTTTATTTTTTTATGTGCATCTTTGGACACAGCAAGCTGCCTATCTGTGGCAGACTTGAGCAATGGCTACTTAAAAACCATGGCATTTTTACTGAAACAACTTTTAAATGACAGCATTTTTAGAGAATGTAGAACTGCAGACTTACAAGGTTAGAATAGCTACTTCGTTACCCAGACAGACCCAATCTAGTGCACACTGCTTGACACAAATAAAGGCCAAGTCAAACCTACTCAAAGGCTGCATTAGCTATTTCACTGTTGTGTTGTAGAAGTAGTTTTCCCAAATTCTCTCTTATTATTTACCTCTAGTCATTCTATTTTCAAAGACTATCCTTTCAGCCAAGGTGAGATGGTGAAAGTTCTCAGCAGAGCCCATCAATTTTCACTACTGAGAAGAATGAAGTGGACACTTGGGAGCAATGAGATGCCCTCCCTCTAGAGATGCAGCATTTCCTTTCCCAGCAAACATCTCAGGACACTAAAGCTTGGATCCACAAAGAGACGTAGGCATTGGAACCCTGAGAATTGCAGTACCTAACTTTTAGGTGTCTAGAAAAATCACAGGAACAATATTGCCATCCATACAACTTTCGTTAGGTGCCTAGGCTCCTATACAATACATGGGGAGAGACAGGCACCTAAGAATGGGATTCACAAAAGCCAGCACTCTAGGCTACCTAAGTGAGCCAATGGGAGATGGAGATAGGTGACTAACTCCAGGTTGCACCATGGCACCTATCTCTGCTTCTGATCCATGAACTGGGAATCCCTCTCCTGGAAGCATGTGGCTTAGGTCCCTAAGTCATTTCTTGTGAGAATGAATTAGCACCTGCCTCATGCCACACAAATGGACAGAGGAGGAAGTGGTAGTGGTGCCAACCACTTTAAAACTTTTAGCCCAGCAGTTCCACTGTGTAAATAATTAAAGAGTCATTGTATTGTATCCTGCATTTTCCACCTGGGTGCATTAATCACCAGGACATGGAATCATTTTCACTCACATAGTCTCTCTCTCTCTCTGATACAATAACTCTTTAAGTGTTATCCAGAGTGTAACAGCATCAATTGGAAAAAATGAGTGAGCCCATCTCCAGATTAGAATATCCCATAGTTGAATGACTAGAAAACTCTTCTGAGATATATGGGAGACTCCTGTCTCCCTTACAGACAGAGGGAGAAATTAAACCTGGGTTTCTGACATCCCAGGTGAGTGCTCAAACCATTGAGATAAAAGTTATCAGGTGGGCACCACCACAGATGTTGAATGAGACCTGATTTGGTAGCTGGCTTCTGAATAAATTGGGTGCCCTGGGTGAGATAGGCACTTCTCCACCTGCCTTCCCCTTGTTTGCGGGTTACACTGGGGTTTAGGCTATCGATAGGTGTCTGGACACCTAGAGTGAGGCAGTGGTGTGAATGTCCAGAAGCAGAAACTTAGGTGCCTTGGGAACTTTTACCCTGAAAATTTAGTCACTGAATGAGTTTAGGCATCTACAGGATTAGGCAGCTAATTGGGGGTTTTGTGGATCACAGTGGAACCTAAAACTGGGAGTTAGGGGTGCCTACGTCTGGGGTTTAGGCACCTAAGCACCTTTGTGGAGAGGGACTTACCCCCCAGGTAACATTTATAGTATCCCTTTCCTTGTGTATGCTGAAGGACCTTAAATAATTGACAGTCACTCAACACTAATTAAGTCTAAATTAACAAATGTATGGTTAGATCCACACAGGCTAATTGATTTCAGTTCACTCTGTGTATCCATTAGATAAAATTGTTGCAAAATTGGCCCTCAAATTAAGTCAACTTTGTACAGACTCGGGCAATTAGGCAGCATCTGTCTCTTCAGCTCATAAAAATGTGAAAATGCAACATTTATTTCTATCACCAGATCTTGTGTTTTACTTGTGAAACAATTTTTGCAGAATATATATTTAAGGTTCATTGGGAGTTGAGTATCTGCTAAATATGTACATTCCCCATGTCCTTAAAACACAAATGTATGAATTAAGGACCTAACCTTGAGAGGTGCAAGGCACCCAAAACTCCCATTTAAGTCAATAGATGTTGAAGATGCTCAACATGTCAGGATGGGATTTTAGAAGAGGCAGAGGAAAGATTTACCCAAATGTTCTGGCTTTGGTTTTTGATTTGGGGTGACATTTGGGCCAGTTTATGCATTCTGAGCTGGTTTGCCCATCCCTAATTAGTCATCTAGCCTAGATTGTGAGACGGAGCAATGTTCTCCCATTCTCTTTGTTTGTATCATCTCTATTGGAGACATATGGCACTTGAGCTTTACACTTTTCTCCCCTGTGGGCACTGGAGATATTTAAATCTGTTCTCCAGTCCAGGGAGAGGCTATGTAACTGCCTGAGAGGCCACAACACAGAACTTCAGTGCTATTGCAATGTGTGAGCAGCGGTAGAAGTTGTTGCTCCTTCACAACCCTAAAGAGGTGTCTCTGGCAACTGGATCCATGTTCGTGCAGATCCAGCCGGCCTTCCCTTCTCCCGCCTGATGCTTCTATCTATGCTGTCTTATTCAGGGTTGGCACAAAGCACACAGCCTACTCTGTGATTGTACTAGGCCCAGGTACTGCCTCCCTATCTGTACCGTATCCTTGTACAGGGGGACTGTGGATGTTGTAAGGGCCTTCTGCCAATAAGTGAATTTCTCTTCTTAGAAATTCACAGTTCCTGGAATAAATGGCTGAACAAAAACAAAACAAAACAAAACATAGTTTTCCCTCTGGCCTCCTACAACATAGTCAGTTTTATATTTTTGCCCCAGCTCACAACTAAGTTTAGATTTAGGAGGCATTTTCATCTTTTTTCGAACAAAACTATCCCAAAATGTATGCAAAACAATGCACAGGAGTCATGATATAATTCGCCAATCTGAACCTTAGAATCCAAAAGATGGGGTACCAGCATGAAGTTCTCTAAGCTTAATTACCAGCTTAGATCTGATAGGCTGCCACCACCCAAAAATATAGTGTTTTGGGGCACTCTGGTCCCCCCAGAAACCTTCCCTGGGGACCCCAAGACCCAAATTCCTTGAGTCTCAAAACAAAGGGGAATAAACCATTTCCCCTCCCCCTCCTTTCTTCCTCCCAGATCTTTCGCACCCTGGGTACACTAGGAGATCACCGTGAATCAAACTCCTTGAATCACAACACAGAGAAATCAGGTTTTCTCCCCCTTCTTTCCCCCTCCTTGGCTTTCCCTCCCTGGGCTATCCTGAAGAGATAGACAGATTCAAGCTCCGTGAATTTAAAACACAGAGGAAATTCACCTTTCCTCCCCCACTCCTCCTTCCCTTCTCCCACCAATTCCCTGGTGAGTACAGACTCAGTTCCTTTGAGCCTTAACAAGGGAAAAAATTAAACAAGTCTTTTAAAAAGAAAAGCTTTTAATAAAAGGAAGAAAAAAGTAAGAAATCTCTGTAAAATCAAGATGGAATATTACAGGGTCTTTCAGCTTATAAACATTAGAAAGAAGTCTCCCCCCAGAACAAATACCAATCAAAATCCGTCCAGCAAAATACACATTTGCAAATACAGAAAACAATCAAAAGACTATAACCACCGTTTCTACTTAATACTCACTGTTCTGAATATATAAGAGACTGTAGCAGGGAGATTGGCAAGAAACCTGGTTGCACGTCTAGTCCCTTTCAGGACCCAGAGAGAACAAAGCAAAACCCAAAAAACACAAACAAAGGCTTCCCTCCACCGAGGTTTGAAAGTATCTTGTTTCCTGATTGGTCCTCTGGCCAGGTGTTTTAGTTCACTGTTTGTTAACCCTTTACAGGTAAAAGAGACATTAACCCTTAACTATCTGTTTATGACAACAGGGTAGTCTATTCTTTTCTGTTATATACAGGTTCTTATATCACCCTCATTATTGTAACATCTGAGGGCTACTAGGGCACCTAAGTCTCGGGTTTAGGAGCCTTTATCGCAGTCCTGACTCCAGTGCGAGCCATAAAATTCTTACTCAGCTCTCTAGTTGCCTAGGTTTCCTCCCCTGGGCATGCACACCCCTGCCTCTGTAGGCGTTTGGAGGCCTATCTCCTGCCTATGGCCCAGAGTGATAGATGAACCAGAGGAAGACAGGCATTCAGCAACCTAAGTCACATGTGGGCTCTGATCCTGTAGACTTGCTCAGAGGATGCCTGCCAGATTGGGTCCCCTTCAAAATCAGGTTGGCAGAGAAGGAAGTGGTGGTGCCCATGTAATGGATTTTATTCCAGTGGTTAGAACACTTGGCTGAGATGTAGGAGACCTCATCTCTGCCAGAGTCTTTGAACAGGGATCTCCCACCTCTGAGGTGAGTGCTCTAACCACTGAGATATTTTGAGATATTTTGATGTGGGGCTCCCTCAGTCTCGCCAGTTGAAGCTTTTACACTGTGGATCAATAAATAGTGACTGGAGCAGGTGAACTGGCCCTGGAGTCTACCCTGCCCCACCAGATGGACTACAAAGCCATCCTCTCTTTCTTTATCTCTCTGGTCCAATGACTGATCCTATGTGGATGAATACTTCAGTAGTCAGACAGTGAGAGAGCATAAGTAAGGTTATCAGAATCTGGCCAGCTGGTTTAAAATCTGGCCCCTGATGTTCACCCATCATAACTAATACTCCCAAACCGATACTCTGTTTCATTACAACAGTGTTATGTTTATGGTGATGGCAATTGTTAGACAGTAGAGCCACCAATGTTTCTGTCCTAAAACTCTTCTGTCAATGGAGTAAATTTTAATGGGGTACAGGGTCATCTAAGAAGAAAGATTGTGCTGCTGCCCATTAATTAAAACACCTTTGGAAATCTGATCCACCGCAAGTAATCCATGACTTTCAGCATACAAGAGTAGCATGGATAAATGAAATGACTTTTTACAATGTATTTTTACATCCTTTATATTCATTGTTTTATTCTTCCACTTTTCCTGAGGCACAATAGCAATGCTTTCCCTCTGCCAATATGTGACCTTTATTTAATATACATCAATTTCCCCACAGTGCCTAAAATGAACATCTCACAGTCTTTCTGACATTACATTAGAATTACTTGTTTGCACTCGAATAAAAGTATTTGTCACTGTTTATTTTTCCTTAGTTCCTTTACTTTGCTATTTATAGACTCATAGACTAATAGGTCAGAAGGGACCAATCTGATCATCTAGTCTGACCTCCTGCACAAGGCAGGCCACAGAACCCCACCCATCCAATTTTATAACAACCCCTATCCCAGGATCGAGTTATTGAAATCTTCAAAACTGGTTTGAAGACCTCAAGCTGCAGAGAAACCACCAGCAAGCGACCCGTGCCCCACGCTGCAGGGGAAGGCGAAAAACCTCCAGGGCCCCTGCCAATCCGTCCTGGAGGAAAATTCCTTCCCGACCCCAAATATGGCGATCAGCTAAACCCTGAGCATGTGGGCAAGACTCACCAGCCAGCGCCCAAGAAGGAATTCTCTGCAGTAACTCAGTTCCCATGTCATCCAACATCTCCCCGCAGATCATTGAGCAGACCTATCTGGTGGTAATCCAAGATCAATTGCCCAAATTAACAATCCTATCATAACATCCCCTCCATATACTTATCAAGCTTTGTCTTAAAGCCAGGAAAGTCTTTTGCCCCGACTACTTCCCTCGGAAGGCTGTTCCAGAACTTCACTCCCCTAATGGTTAGAAACCTTCGTCTAATTTCAAGTCTAAACTTCCTAATGTCCAGTTTATACCCATTCGTCCTCGTGCCTACATTAGTACTAAACTTAAATAATTCCTCTCCCTCCCTAACGTTAACCCCCCTGATATATTTATATAGAGCAAGCATATCCCCCCGCAGCCTTCTTTTGGCCAGGCTAAACAAGCCAAGCTCTTTGAGTCTCCTTTCATAAGGCAGTTTTTCCATTCCTCGGATCATCCTTGTAGCCCGTCTCTGAACCTGTTCCAGTTTGAATTCATCCTTCTTGTACATGGGACACCAGAACTGCACACAGTATTCCAGATGGGGTCTCACCAACGCCTTGTATAACGGTACTAACACCTCCTTATCCTTGCAGGAAATACCCTGCCTGATGCATCCCAAAATCGCATTCGCTTTTTTAACAGCCGTATCACATTGGCGACTCATAGTCATCCTGCTATCAACCAGCACCCCAAGGTCCTTCTCCTCCTCCGTCGCTTCCAACTGATGCGCCCCCAACGTATATCCAAAATTCTTATTATTAGTTCCTAAATGCATAACCTTGCACTTTTCACTATTGTATTTCATCCTGTTCCTATTACTCCAGTTAACAAGGTGGTTCAGATCTTCCTGAATAGTATCCCTGTCCTTCTCCGTGTTAGCAATACCCCCCAGCTTCGTGTCATCCGCAAACTTTATTAGCACATTCCCGCTCTTTGTGCCAAGGTCAGTAATAAAAAGGTTAAATAAGATCGGTCCCAAAACCGATCCTTGAGGGACTCCACTAGTGACCTCCTTCCAGCCTGACAATTCACCTTTCAATACGACCCTCTGGAGTCTCCCCTTTAACCAGTTCCTTATCCAACTAACAACTTTCGTATTCATTCCCATCTTTTGCAATTTGACTAACAGTTCCCCGTGCGGAACCGTGTCGAACGCCTTACTGAAATCTAGGTAAATTATATCTACCGCATTTCCTTTATCTAAGTAATCCGTCACCTTCTCAAAGAAGGAGATCAGATTGGTTTGGCACGATCTACCTTTAGTAAATCCGTGTTGCAATTCGTCCCAATTACCATTGACCTCTATGTCCTTGACTACTTTCTCCCTTAAAATTTTTTCCAAGACCTTGCATACTACAGACGTCAAGCTAACAAGCCTATAATTACCCGGATCACTTTTATTCCCTTTCTTAAAAATAGGAACTACATTAGCAATCCTCCAATCATATGGCACAACCCCCGAGTTTACCGACTGCTTAAAAATTTTCGCTAACGGGTTCGCAATTTCATGCGCCAGTTCCTTTAATATCCTCGGATGGAGATTGTCCGGGCCCTCCGACTTCGTCCCATCGAGCTGTTCAAGTACGGCCTCTACCTCAGTTGCGGTAATATCCACTTCCATATCCACATTCCCGTTTATCATCCCTCCATCATCCCAAGGTTCACTAGTCTTGTTAAAAACTGAAGCAAAGTACTTGTTTAGATGTTGGGCCATGCCTAGGTTATCCTTGATCTCCATTCCATCCTCAGTGTATAGCGGCCCCACTTCTTCTTTCTTTGTTTTCTTCTTATTTATGTGGCTGTAGAACCTTTTACTATTGGTTTTGATTCCCTTTGCAAGGTCCAGTTCAATGCGGCTTTTAGCCTTCCTCACTTTATCCCTACACGTTCTGACCTCACCAAGGTAGCTTTCCTTGCTGATCCTGCCTTTCTTCCACTCCCTGTAAGCTGTCTGCTTTTGTCTAATCCCCTCTCTGAGTTGTTTGCTCATCCAGTTTGGCCTACGACTCCTGCCCATGGTTTTTTTCCCCTTTCTCGGGATGCAGGCTTCTGACAGTCTCCGCAGCTGTGACTTAAAGTAATTCCAGGCCTCCTCCGCATTCAAATCCACTAATTCCTCCGTCCAATCCACTTCCCTAACTAATTTCCTTAACTCTTTAAAATTAGCCCTCGAGAAGTCAAAAACCCTAATCCCAGATCTACATTTGTTTATCCTTCCATCTAGTTTGAACTGAATCAGCTCATGATCACTCGAACCAAGGTTGTCCCCTACCACCATTTCTTCTACGAGGTCCTCACTGCTCACCAACACCAAATCTAAAATGGCATCTCCTCTCGTAGGTACTTCAACTACTTGATGAAGAAATCCATCCACTATCACATCCAGAAAAATCTGACCCCTATTATTCTTGCAAGTACTCGTCCTCCAGTCTATATCCGGAAAGTTGAAGTCCCCCATAATCACACATTTCCCCTTTGTGTTTACTTTATTTGCCTGTTCATGTTGCCAGGGGTCAGAGTGAATCACTACGAGAGCTTAACACGTGTGCAACCCTTTTTGAAGAGGTGATATGTGAGCTAATAGTCAAGGGCCACAAAAAAACAAAATAAAAATTAAACGGCCAGAAGTGATGCTCTCTCTCTGTGGATCTCGCTTTTCCCATGTGAAAAAGGGCTCAGTTGTTTCCATGACAGCATTCTCCCACTTCTCCTGCATAGGACTCCTTAGCAGCCCAGGGATCTATGTTAGGGTACGGGGCAGGAAGTGTGCCGGCCATAATGGAATGCACATCATTCCCCCATGAGCTCACTGAAAATTTTCCCCAGGGACAATACACTTTGGACATTGTAACTCTGACATTTCCTTTTTAAATATTCTGATAAATGAGCAACTTCAAATGCTAAAGCACTCTGCTAATAAATTATTTGTTTGTTTTTCTTCCTGACCCCAAATTATGACCAGTTTATGCCCTGAAATATTTGGATTATATTTATTTGCAATTTTAAATAGATAAATATGGATTCAGTGGGAGGAGATTATTATTCAAAATATAAGGAACACCATCAGGCATTTAAACATACTATTTAATCTTCCAGTTCTCTCTTGTTTTGGTATACAAGCACTCTTTATTGAGGTTTTATTGTCCAGATCCCAGATAAACTTTAGGAAAACTACGACCTTTATGACAGATATACACCAGCATTAAATTAACCCTATTAATTAATTTCATTTATCTGGGTAGTTTAATCAATGAAGTTTAATCAACCTGTTCATTCTTTGCTGCATTTAATTTGGAAATACCTCACGCACGTTAGTACAAAGTCATTTGTAAGTCCTCTAAATAAATCATTAAGTGTAACATTTCACTCTTTTTAATGACGCCGAGGCACTAAATCTATCTAAATCCAAGGGATAATGAGGTCAGAGTGAAAAGGTACAAGATAACCCTGTTTCACCAGTTCCTGATAATTGTTTGCATTCCTCCTGACAAATTGTGTCTATTTAACCTTGCAATTAAATAACTGTTTTGCAAATAGTTTGCAACATCATTAAAATGGTAATTTGTAATATAATTTGAAGTGTAGAGGGCACAGAAACAAAGAAAGAAGAGATGAGAAGATTTTAATGAGACCTCATTTCTATTCCTAGCTCAGCCAGGGGCCTGGTCGGTGACCTTGGACAAGTTACTTTATCTCCCCGTGCCTCAGTTTCACTGTCTGTAAAAATGTGGATAATGATGCATATCTTCTTTGTAAAGCAATTTGATGTAAAGGTCTATATAAAACCTAGGCATTGTTTTATTATTACTGATATATGATCCCTGCTCATTCCTCTAGATTAAAGCTGTTAAAATAACATCCTTGAATAGTTTAGTGATTCCCTTCATCGCACCCCTTCATCAGATGAATAAGTGTACTTGAGTAATTTGTCCATTATCCTGCATGTCCACAGATGATTAGACAATTATTTTTCTAACAATTTGCTAACCTTTTCCGAGGGATGAAATATATTCACAAATAGTCTTTTTCTACTATTTGAGCAGTTGCGCTCAAGAAGATAATGCAAACCCTTTGTATCCTAACATTTCCTAACAGTATGCTCATGAGTTGGCAGGGAGTTCATCCTGCCTCTGTGTGTGGCTCATGTTAACCCTAAGCCTGGCAGCAAGCATCATGATGTGCTGAGATTACTATCACAGTGGGAAGAATAGGATAATTGTTCAAGCACAGGTCTTCAAGTTAAGGGTTCTGCCTCTTATTCCTGACTATACAACAAGTTTGTGTGAGGATCTGATCAAGTAATTTAACCTCTCTGTGCCTTGGTTTATATCTGCCGAAAAATAGGGGGTGAAATTCTGGTCCCATTCAAGTCAGTCTCCCCAAGATTACAAATATCTACCTCACAGGTAGAGCCAGTCACAAATTCTCCATTGAAATGATATTTTTTGACAGAAAATGCAGTTTCTATAAAAATCAACATATTTCACAAGAATTTTGATTTTGGTGAAGTTTTTCAATTTTCTTTTGGGAAAAATCTGATCAAAATATTTTGTTTGAGCAGATTTGAAATATTTCTCTGTCTTGAAAAGACCTGATATTTTTATTTCAGGTCAATTCAACATTAAATCACATTTCCCTGTAGGGCCGCATTGCCTCATAGGCATCGTAATTCAGATGTCTCATGTCATGATTCTTATGGGCCAAATTAATCTCCCTTGATGCAATGCAGTATTCCCTCTGCTCAAGCTTTATGGTGCATCATGGGAGTCAAATTACTGCTGGTATATAATGCGAGTCTGGGTAGGGAGTCTGGATCCTATGGAAGAATGGAGGGATGAGAGACCCAAACTACAATGCCCCTGAGGCAATATAACACTACAGGAAAATGCAGTGTAATGTTGAGCTGACTAAAAATTAGAAATCTGGGATCAGTTCAACAAATTGAATTGAAATTTTTTGAATCAGGAATACTGAGACATTTCATTTTCAACTGAAAATGGCAAAATGAAATGTTTTGCTATTTCCAAATCAAAATTTTTCTGATCTTTTAATTACATGCAAAAATAAATTTTCAACTTTTTGTTCTGGTTCAGACAAAAATATTGAAATATTGGCAATAGCTATAGGATGGAAATTCTGATTTTCACTCAGTTGTACTCACAGGTATGCTGTCAGGTGTAATTTATATTTGTATAATTAGAGACCAACAAGTTAAAGGCAGAATAGTAATGCAAGCTTAATTATGTAAACATAACTCCCATTTATTACTTTAGATGGCAATGAGGACTAAATAACTGTTCGTTTTAAAAAAATAGATATGGGTGGTTGAAACTACAAAATCTGGATCATGGAGTCATTACAGGATTTGTTATTTAATTAAAAATGGTACTTTATTGAAAAAGCCCTCTCCTTTAATGAAGAAATTTTAGTTTCTTTATTAATGGAAAAGCTGCCCCTTTGGTTAGAGCCTGATAGAGGAATTTCACTAAATGACTGATGCCATTCTTCTAAATGATCAGCAAGGTGTTTTCATAACTGACAATAACTGAGACAAGATATTCTTCTAGTTAAGTGCTAGACTAGGATATAGGAGATATGGGATTACTACCTGATTTAGCCACAGATTTTTCCATGCGGACATGGGCAAAAAGACAATTAAGGGCCAGAGTTTCCAAAGAGCTCAACTCCGATTTGAACACCAAAATAAGTGGCTAGATTTTTCGAAGAGCTCAGCGTGTTTAAAACTAAGCTGTTTTGAAAATCTGTCACTGATTGTTACAACAGGAGCTGTTGTGTGCCAAATATTTTGTCTAAATATATGAGCAGACTTCTTTTGTTGAACCTCACTACAGAAATGGATGCAGTTGGCCATTCAGATTTATTAGCCTGCTTCTCGAAAATAAGTTTGTATGAAGACTGAATCTCACCTTAACTTAAAGTTCATTTTTTTATTCATGTTAATGGCTTAATCTATCTACTTGAAATTTGAGTAAATGAGTTTCTTAAACATCTATTTTGGAGCCTTGTGTAATTTATTATTTACATGCTCCCTACTGAGCAATTTATAAGCATAGTGTATTTTTCAAATTCCATTTTTTCTTTAAACTTTCTCATACATATGTATGTGGGAGTTCCAAATTACTTTTTTTTCTTTTTGAACATTGAATATCACAATAGAAACTGTCATTCCTGTTTATACAAATGTTTTCAAGGGGGTAAAATTCATTTCATTCACATAAAGAAATAGAGTCAGGATTTATGCTGGGAAAGTTTTGACTGTCTGGGGCATTTGTCTGTGTCAACTTGTACCTCCATTTTGTTGTGTGGATGCCATTTTGCTTATAACCTTGCCTTTAAGCCTCACCTTTAATTGTAATTAGAGCTGAGCAAATAATTGATTTTTTTTGATTTAGTGGCTGAATCAAACAATAATAAATAATAAAAATAGAATTGGTTAATTTCAATTTGAAACTGATTTTTTAAAAACAATTTCTTGCCAAAATGTAAAAGAAAATTTGAGTTGAATAAAACATTTCAAAGTTGCTTTGAAATGATGTTTTCAAAACAAAATGTCAATTCAAAATGACATTTTCAGGGAAAGTGGTGTACTACAATATTTTGGCTGGGGCGGTAGAAACAGATCCAAAATATTTTTTTCTAAGAAAAATAAATATATAATTGAAATGGGCATCTATTATGGCTTGTAAACATTTTGGGAGTTAACACTTTTGGAGAGTACAATGAACAACAATGGAGAGCTCCCTGCATTATGTAACAAAATGATAGTGTAAGGGTAAATGTACAGCTAAGGGGTGCAGCTGAGGAAGACAACATCATGTAATGCTCTATCTCAGTCAAGGTAGCTACCACTCAAGAAGGACCTTCACATGCTCAAATGAGTAATTGCTACAGGCTGCATCTCCATATTAATGATGATGTGGATTATAGTGTGAAAGACAGAGCTATTTATAAATAATCTGACATACTTTCCAACCTCATGAAGCCTTCACTAAAACAATAAACTTTGTAAAAAGGTTGCTTTTATTTAGATATGAAAATATTCTAATTAAAAATCTGACCTGAGAATCTATTCTAAACTGCACTGAGAGATAAACTCAGATACAGTATGTTAACTAAAAATGACTTTATGCATTTTTAGTCAAACTAGAGTTTATGTTCTAGTTTTAATATTTTAAACTATTCATACAACCCCAGGCAATTTAGCTAAATAGATTATTGCATATAACCAAGAACAAAAAAACCAAGAAACCCACACCAACCTGGAATTTGTGACTGTTGAGCTACTAAACTATCCAATACCAATATTAAAATATGGCCCTTGTTCTGAATATTGCATAGAGCTGGGCAGAGAAAGTTTGATGGAACCAGGTTCTGTCAGAATATGAGGTTCCATTGAAGACAAAAGCCCCAGTCCGGCAGTGAACCCTGTGTTTGTTCCTGGATCCACTTGTGCAGACCACTTTGCAGGATTAGGTCCTTAATATACCACTATTTTGCCTAGATTTAAATAGTTTAAAGACAACGTGGTTCTAAGCTTAGTGAAGAGAGTACATATGCTATGCCACAGCTCCTAAGCCACACACTCAAAAAGCCTTATTTGAATACTCTTTTGTTGACAGATTTCCCCTACAAACCTTGAGAAACAAATGCTTTACATAAGAAGACCACCTTGACCAAGTGCTAACAGAAAATTAGAGAACAGTGGACTGAGAGTTTGTCTCTGGAAAAGGGGCTGCTAGTTTGAGAAAAAGTTTCTTCTTCAAAACACTGAGGACTTAGAGAACAGAAATCTAAAATCTAAAATTATTGGCGTCCTAATTGAATGGAAGAAACACAAATAAAATGGGGTTAAACTCTTTCAGTGTCACCAACTCATGATGTTATTGCAAGTCTTCAGATATTTGCCTTTTTTAAAAAAAAATCCCACTCCTGGAGTCAGTTATGTGATGCTGCACCTCATATTCTTCATAAAAATGTTGTTGTAATATGAATATGGCATAACTAAGATATGTTTTATGCAAGTGCAGAGGTTAGCCGGGGCTTGTCTCTCTCTGGGGCAGTGTGGAACCACACTGTCTCACTAAATTGGGGAATAGGTCTGGTGGGGAATTAGTCCAGCTGCGGGAGTCATCCTCTGCAGCCTTTGTGAAGGTAGAAATAGCACAGTAAGCCCAGGCCCTGAATCAGGGAAAGGCAATGGTGAATCAGGCGCTCAGGCAGGGGCTGAGCAATAACAGCATATAAACAGTAGGCCCAGGCCGTAGGTTCCAAAGGGCCTGGGAATGGGGGAGACTCCCACCCGTGAGTTGGGTGTCGAGGGGATGCAGGACCTCCCACTCCACTGTGTCCCAGTCCGGAGCTCTAGCAGCAGCAGAAGACCCACTGCTGTGTCAATGGGGATCCTGGCCACAACACACTGACATGGGTTCTGGTAGTGCTGCAGCCAGAGTAGGGTCATCTCCCCCTGGGCTACTTGCAGATTCCCACCCTTGAGGTACCTGGATCAGGGTGGTGTCCTCACGGAGGTCCAGCAGCATGGGTTCCTCAGGATAGCTGGCACGGGGCAGGCTCGGCAACTCCTCCGGGTAGCTGGCATGGGGCAGGTCGGGCCACTCCTTGGGTTTACTGCAGGCCACTGAGGTTTCCCAATTGTGAGCTAGGCCGGAGGTGTCTGGCCTCCCTGGTGGCTGTTCTTTCAGTGAGCCCTGAGGTCGGGCCTTTATACTTCTGGGGCAATGCCTGACTCTCTGAGGGGTGGGATCAGAGCTCCCTGACTCCACCCACTCTGGTGTCTGGAGAGACTCATCTCTCTCCAGGGCAGTGGGGAACCACATCACCTCACTACAGCAAGATGGGTCATGTGAGGTATCATTGAAAAGATTATGATTTGCTGAATGTGATTATCCAATTTGTAAGCATGTATCCATTTTGTATCTGAATTTAGGATTATTGACTATATAACAATTACAACTGTGTGTGTACTTGGAGAATACCCACCAGAAAGTAAGCAATGAGCCTGAATAGGAAATTAGGAAAGACAATAGAATGGGTCTTTGAAGATGCAGATCTCTCATATTCCTTGTCTTATGGTGACTCGAACACTGCAAAGTAATGTGATAATGTCACGTGGTACAGAGTATCACCTTGGTCACTGCTGGTATTTTTCCACTGGAAACAAAGGATTCCCACCTTTTGTAAATCCTATTTAAGGCTGGGAAGTGAGTCTGTCAGGGTTTTTCTCATTGCCTCCCTGCCTCCAAGAAGGAAGACTGCTGAAAACACCTGAAGAAACAAAGGAACTTAATTTGGGAAAGGCAAGGGCTGAGTCCAGACTGTGATAGGGGTCTAGCCTGTGAAGAGAAATAACTGGAACTCTACTCTGCAGAAACTCTGAAACCTGCCTAAAACAACATTTAGGATAAGAAATTACTATTTTGTAACCTGTTTCTTTAGTGAATGAAGTTTAGGTTGCATGTTTTGTTTTATTTGCTCAGTAATCTGCTTTGTTCTGTTTGCTATCTCTTATAATCACTTAAAATTTACCTTTTGTAGTTAATCAATTATTTTTTGTTTATTCCAAAACCCTGTTTGTGCAATTCATAACTGAGGGGGTGGGCGCAAAAGAGCTGTGCATATCTCCCTCCACATTGAGGGAGGGGGCAATTGTTATGAGCTTACACTATATAGATCTCTGTACAGCACAAGACAATATAATTTTGGGTCATTCCCCTAGCTAAGCCCTCCCATAGAGAGCTAATCACAGACTGTGTGATTCTACAGCTCGGTGTGTCCCTGCCTGTGTGTGTGCTGGAAAGAGGCTTGAGAGCCCATCACAGCAGCACAGAGTAAAGGAAACCCAGACTGGTAGGACAGGCAGGCTCAATGGGACCCTAGCACATCTGGTGGCATCCCGGAAAAGGGGATCCAACCTGTCACAAGGTGATTATTAGAAACTCAGCTTTCATTTGGAAAAAATAAGGTAAATTTCCTTATTGTTGTAGACAAAAGCTTGAAAACATGACCCCTAACAGCTCAAAATGAGAGGGCAAATTGAAAAGAACATAAAGGGTTTATTATTTTTTAAATCTCATTTTTTAAATCCAGTCGCATGATTTTTGAACTCTGGGGGTTGACAATACCACCGGCTAGAAGAAAGGCAGACACACCAGTCATTGAAATTGACAGTGCACACTAAGCCCCCAGATCAAAGACAAATGATCTAGAGCTTTAATAATTAAAACACTGCATTTTCAAGAGAAGGAGCAAGTTTTGAGAGAAGTAAGAAAAAGGAGCACTTTGTTTATCAAGACCAGTAAGATCTTGTACCCTGACCTAACTGCAGAGACTTCAAGAGGCCAGTGGGAATGGAACTGTTACAAAGATCAGTTAAGGAAGAAAGACATCAGACTGACTATTTGGTATCCTGTAAAATTCACTTCTTGATGATTTTAAACACTCCTCTTCTGAGTTTTAATCCTTTCTCCAGGCTCAGAGAGACTTGATAAAATGTTTCTCTCATTCTCCCTAGAAGCCCTCAGGAGCCCGAGAGGTTAAAAATAAAAGAGAGAGACAAAAAAAAATCAAACCTCTCTATTTCAAGATTACTTTTTTTTTCAACTTATTAATGCCAGAGTATTGTGTTATTGTTCTCATCGTTTCATGTCTGGTGAGAAACTTAAGAAAAGTTTTGTTATATTTTGAGCAATTATAATCATTGTAGCCAGCATTTTTACTGCTGTGACCTTAGTATATTTTAAGAATGTGTTAGTGGTTGTTTTTTTTTAGTGTTTATCAGCTTAATCACACACACATACCCAACACACATGCTATAATTGGCCATTTGCACTATATTAAAAAGAGCACCAAAGGCTGGAATGCAGAGAAGCAAGCAACTAAACTTCCTCTCTATTTTTTCCATATTCCACCATGCTACATTTTGACAAAATTATTGCATATTTGTTGTCCTCCATTTAGAGTTATCATCATCCTTGATCAAAATCCCATTTAACCCAATGTGGGGGTGGGGTGGGGGAAACCAAACCCCCCCACCACTTTCAGTAGGGAACAGAAAAATAGAATGTGACCAAAGTATCCAATCAAAACAGATCAAATTTCAAATAAATAATCACTATGAACAAGCCAGGAATGTAGTCATTGGGGGATAAAAGGTGCTCTATGAGTTTGCAATAGATTCCAGCTTTATCCCACATTCACCCAGTGCCTTTTGCAGGACAGTCTTCCAGCTGAGGAAGGCTGCTCCAAAGCAATGAGTAAAAATTAAAAAGTTAGGCGCTCTTCTTTAGGGTGCGGGGCCAGAAGTGAAAGTAAGCCGGTATGGCCCGGTACGGAGTATCGGTAAAAAAAGGTGCAGTAGTGTACCAGCGAATAAGCGGAGCATTCAGTACTGGCTTACTTTCACCTCTTTTGGTTGCATAACAAAAATTCAAACTCAAAGCTAATAAAAGCTTGGAAAGGGAAAAATGTTCATAACAGATGGGAAAGCTGATTGCCTGCTGTATTTATTACTCTTTCTGCACATTAGGGTGGTTTGCTCCTGTGCCCTCAATAAGGCTTCTTTAAAACACAGCCAGCTCTCCTGGACTCCTTTTCCCCTCATATTAGTCTTCCAGG
Source organism: Gopherus evgoodei (assembly GCF_007399415.2). Taxonomy (NCBI): domain Eukaryota; kingdom Metazoa; phylum Chordata; order Testudines; family Testudinidae; genus Gopherus; species Gopherus evgoodei. Next base: position 147,903,531 of record NC_044324.1, read on the forward strand.
AGATCCTGCCCATCAGTTCCCTGAGGGAGTCAAAGTCTGCTTTTCTGCTGCTCTCCTTTCTTCCTTTTGTCAGGATCCTGAACTTGACCTTCTTCTTCGAGTGATTGCTCATATCCATTCCAGTTAGGTGTGTGCGCCGCGCGTGCACGCTCGTCGGAAGATTTTTACCCTAGCAACTCCAGTGGGTCGGCAGGTCTCCCCCTGGAGTGGCGCCGCCATGGAGCTGGATATATACCCCTGCCGACCCGTCCGCTCCTCAGTTCCTTCTTACCGCCCGTGTCGGTTGTTGGAACAGTGGAGCGCGGCTTAGCTGTCCTTCACTTCCCTAGCTTCTCTCCGTTCATCTGATCTCTTGTTGTGAATAGTTCACATAGTTCATAGTATATTAGTTTTATAGTTTATAGTTGTTAGTTAGTTGTTGTACCTAGTTTAGCGGGATTTGGGCTCTAGCCCTTCCCCGCACCTGGTGCCCGGGCCCATGCCCGGTTCACAAGGGTTTAAACCATGCTCCGCCTGTAAAAAGTCGATGCCCACAAGCGATCCCCATGACTCTTGCTTAAAGTGCCTCGGGGAATTGCCTATCTCCGACAAGTGCCGCATTTGCAAGGCCTTTAAGCCGCGGACTAAAAAGGAGAGGGACTTTCGATTAAAGACTCTCCTTATGGAGGCAGCCCTTAACCCTCCGTCCTCAGCACCGAGCGCTGACAGCGCTTCTCCGGCACTGGACTGCGCCGGCCCCGCCAAGACACCTCAGCACCAGTCTTCTCCGGTGCAGAGACCTGACCGAAGGCCTTCAACTTCTCCCACACCTTCGGTGCAGACTCACCTGGATTGCCCGGCACCTACCCCTGCCGCGGCACCGACTACTGTGGTACCGTCGACTCTGGTCCTGAGATGGCCGTCAAGTCCAGTCCAGGAGAGCTCCCCGGTGAGACCCATGGTCGAGCTGATGGTCCCCTCCACGCCAGAGACATTCTCGTCGGCCAGGGACCTTATTGCCATGACTGAATCGGCCCTGCCTCAACCCCTGGCACCGCCGGTGCGGGTTCTCCATTCCAGAGGCAAGCCTGCTGCTATGAGGCCTCCTTCGCTGGAGTCTACGAGCCGGCACTGATCCCGATCCAGGTCTCAGCACCGCTCCAGGTCTCATGGTCGGTCCTGATCTCGATGCCGCTCGCAGTCCTGGCACCGTTCACCCAGGTGGCACCGGTCGTACTCGCGGCGCAGATCCACCTCTCGTCCTGGTCAGTACTCCCGGTACCGTTCCGGCTCCAGGCACCGCTCCCGGCACCGAGACTCTGGCAGCAGGTCCCATCATAGACAATCGAGATCCAGGTTGACCTCTCGGCATCGCGCTGGTTCAGGTCCCGGTCTCGGTCTCGGCACCGATACGATTCTCGGTACCGATCCCCGGCACCAAGGACGTCTCCAATGACGGGAGCGAGGGACTCATACCAGCCTCGCTAGGCTCCTCCTTGGCTGTCCCAATAGCTGTTCCTGTCCTCTCAGGCGGACAGTGTATACGCCCCGGACACTGATGTCCCTGCTGCCTTGTTCAGCGAGCCCCAGCCTCAGGATCACGGTCCACAGCAGTGGGGATTCTGGACGCCCTGGGTGTACCATCAAGCCCAAGGCCCTACCCCAGGTCCACCGCGTTCGACGGCCTCGGAACACAGGGCACCGGAAGCCACGATTACCCGCCCTCCTCCTCCTGCTATGGAGGAAGGGGTGACCCAGCCACAGGACTCCGAGCTCCCCAGGGAGACGGACTCGAAGCTTCAGGAGGAGCCCCCTTCAGACCCGCTTGTTCCAGGTCTCTCATCTTCATCCTCCCCTGACGAGGCGGTGGCTGGAACCTCGTCGGCCAGCCCTCCTCCAGTTGACCTCAGGGCCCACCAGGACCTCCTCAGGCGTGTTGCACAGAACATGAACTTGCAAGCCGAGGAGGTCCCGGAGGTCCAAGATCCAGTGGTGGACATACTGTCATCCGATGTCCCCGCTAGAGTGGCTCTCCCATTTATCAAAACCATACAGGCCAATGCCAGTACAATATGGCAGTCTCCGGCCTCTGTTCCGCCCGCTGCGCGAGGAGTAGAGCGCAAGTACATGGTGCCCTCAAAGGGCTGTGAATATCTGTATGTACATCCTCCTCCTTGCTCCCTCATCGTCCAGTCGGTTAACGAGAGGGAGCACCATGGCCAGCAGGCCCCAGACCCTAAATCGAAGGATGCGAGACGTATGGACTTGCTTGGGCGTAAAGTTTACTCTGCGGGAGCTCTCCAGCTCCGGGTGTCCAACCAGCAAGCCCTCCTTAGCCACTATAGCTACAACTCCTGGGCGGCGGCGGAAAAATTTAAGGAGCTGCTTCCGCAGGATGCACGGCAGGAGTTCTCCGCAATCTTCGATGAGGGGAAAAAGGTTGCGAGAACTTCCCTCCAAGCTTCCCTGGACACCACAGACTCAGCCGCCAGGACTCTGGCCTCTGGCGTAACCATGCGCCGTATCTCGTGGCTGCAGGTCTCCGGCCTCCCCCCGGAGCTCCAGCACACGATTCAGGACCTTCCATTCGAGGGTCAAGGGCTGTTCTCGGACAAAACTGACCCTAGGCTGCAGACCCTAAAAGATGACAGGGTCATTATGCGTTCGTTAGGGATGCACACACCTGTAACACAGCGCAGGCCCTTCTGACCCCAACAGCACCGCCCTTACCCTCAACCCTGGCAGAGACAAGACTTTGCCAGATGGCAAGGCAGAAACAGTCGCCAGAGACAATCAGGCAACCAAGTGGGCCAAAACCAAAGCTCCTCCAAGCCTCCCCCTGGGCCAAAACCTTCCTTTTGAAGGTGCTCCCGAGGATGTTGTACCAGTTTCTTTAATGGATCCATCTGCGCCTTTTTCCAACCGGCTTTCCTTCTTCCTCCCTGCGTGGTCCCAGCCAACATCAGATCGTTGGGTCCTACTCACGATGGAACTTGGATACCATCTGCTATTTATTTCAACCCCCCCCCTTCCACCCTCCTCCCTCCTCTCTCTTCAGGGACTTCTCTCACGAGCAACTCCTCCTACAGGAGGTGCAAGCGCTCCTTGCCAAAGGAGCCATAGAGGAGGTACCAGAGCATGAACAGGGCAAGGGGTTTTATTCCCGCTACTTCCTGATCCCCAAGGCCAAGGGAGGTCTCCGACCAATCCTAGCTCTGCGGGAACTCAACAGATACATGGTAAAGCTGAAGTTCCATATGGTATCCCTGGGGACCATTATCCCATCCCTGGATCCTGGAGACTGGTATGCCGCCCTCAACATGCAAGATGCCTACTTCCACATAGTCATCTTTCCACCTCACAGGAGGTTCCTCCGGTTTGTGGTCAACCAGCAGCATTTTCAGTTCCTCCCATTCGGTCTCTCTACAGCCCCAAGGGTGTTCACCAAGTGTATGGCTGTAGTCGCCGCCCACCTTCGCCGCAGTCGGATACATGTCTTTCTGTATCTAGACGACTGGCTTATCCGCGGGACCTCCGAGATGCGAGTCCTCAGTCACGTCCGCATTGTCAAGGACCTTTTCCTACATCTAGGTCTAATGATCAATGTGGAAAAATCGACTCTGATCCCCACTCAGAGGATAGAGTTTATTGGTGCCACCTTGGACTCGACTCTTGCCAAAGCCTGCCTACCACTGCCACGGTTCCAGGCTCTCACGGCCATCATCTGGAGGCTGCAAGCGGAGCCGCTAACTTCGGTACGCACTTGCCTGGCTCTCTTAGGTCACATGGTGGCTTGCACGTTCGTAACGAACTACGCAAGACTGCGCCTACGGCCCCTCCAATCCTGGCTCAACTCGCAATACTGTCGAGCCAGGGATCCTATGGACATGGTCGTCACCATTCTCTCGACCGTGCTAGACTCCTTCCAGTGGTGGCTGGATCCCTTCATGGTGTGTGCGGGGCTCCCGTTCCACCCGCCCCAGCCCTCAGCATCCCTGACAACGGATACATCATCCCTCGGTTGGGGGGCTCACCTCGGGCACCTACGCACCCAAGGCCGCTGGTCACCTCGCGAACTGGACCTCCACATCAACGTCCGGGAGCTGAGAGTGGTCCACCTCGCTTGTCAGATGTTCTGACAACACTTGCAGGGCCGTTGTGTATCGGTATTCACTGACAACACAACAGACATGCACTATATAAACAAACAGGGCTGCACGAGATCTTCACCCCTGTGCCAGGAAACCTTACAACTATGGGACTTCTGCATAGCCCATTCCATACACCTTGTCGCGTCCTTTCTCCCAGGTGTTCGGAACACGTTGGCAGATCGCCTCAGCAGATCCTTCCTGTCCCACGAATGGTCGCTTCGCCCAGACGTTGCTCTTTCACTTTTCCGGAAGTGGGGGTTTCCCCGGACAGACCTCTTTGCATCCCGCGGGAACAGGAAATGCCAGCCGTTCTGCTCCTTTCAAGGCCTCTCACCGGGTTCAATGGTGGACGCCTTCCTTGTGCCGTGGACCACGCACCTGCTCTATGCCTTTCCACCGTTTCCACTCATCCACAGGGTCCTACTGAAAGCACGCAGGGAAAAGGCCTGCTTGATCATGATAGCTTCAGCGTGGCCTTGACAGCACTGGTACACCATGCTGCTAGACCTGTCCATAGCCGACCCTGTTCCCCTGCCTCTTCACCTGGACCTGATTACCCAGGACCATGGCAAACTCCGTCACCCGGACCTGCAGTCGCTCCACCTCACGGTGTGGCTCCTGCGTGGTTGACTCACTCTGAGCTGCATTGCTCCACTCCGGTGCAACAGGTATTCCTGGGTAGCAGGAAGCCTTCCACTATAGCTACATATTTGGCCAAGTGGAAGCGCTTCGCGTGCTGGTGTGTGGAGCGGAACTTCCTTCCCGCCAAGCTATCCATATCTAACATCTTGGATTACCTCTGGTCACTCAAACAACAGGGCTTGGCGGTATCATCTCTGAGGGTCCACTTGGCGGCCATCTCTACATTCTACTCAGGAGAGGATGGCCGCTCAGTGTTTTCCCATCCGATGGCGTCTAGGTTCCTTAAGGGCCTAGAGCGCCTCTACTCTCAGGTACGCCGCCCTGCCCCAACATGGGACCTTAACCTGGTTCTTGCCAGACTCATGTCCCTCCCGTTTGAACCATTAGCAACTTGCTCTCTTCTCTACCTCTCCTGGAAAACCGCTTTCCTGGTGGCCATCACGTCTGCGAGATGGGTTTCGGAACTTTGGGCCCTCATGGTGGACCCCCTGTATATGGTGTTCCACAGAGACAAGGTGCAGTTGCGATCACATCCGGCCTTTCTTCCCAAGGTGGTATCGGCCTTCCACGTTAACCAGGAGATCTTCCTCCCTGTTTTCTTCCCAAAACCTCATTCGTCTCACAGGGGGCAGCAGCTACACTCCCTGGATGTTCGTAGAGCGCTTGCTTTTTATACAGAATGAACTAAGCCATTCTGCAGAACCCCCCAACTCTTTGTTGAGGTGGCTGAGCGGATCAAAGGGCTTCCTGTCTCCTCGCAGCGCATTTCCTCCTGGGTAACGTCGTGCATCCACGCCTGTTACAACTTGGCTCACGTCCCATCGGGCCACGTGACTGCGCACTCCACCAGGGCTCAAGCTTCATCAGTTGCTTTCTTCGCGCACATGCCCATTCATGAAATCTGTCGTGCAGTGACCTAGTCCTCGGTCCACACTTTTGCCTCCGACTATGCCCTGGTTCAGCAGTCTAGGGATGACGCAGCCTTCGGCTCCACCGTATTGCACTCTGCGACATCTCACTCCGACCCCACCACCTAGGTAAGGCTTGGGATTCACCTAACTGGAATAGATATGAGCAATCACTCGAAGAAGAAAAGATGGTTACTCATCTTTGTAACTGTTGTTCTTCGAGATGTGTTGCTCATAACCATTCCACACTGCCCTCCTTCCCCACTGTCGGAGTAGCCGGCAAGAAGGAACTGAGGAGCGGATGGGTCGGCAGGGGTATATATCCAGCGCCATGGCGGCACCACTCCAGGGGGTGACCTGCCGACCCACTGGAGTTGCTAGGGTAAAAATCTTCCTACGAGCGTGCACACACGGCGTGCACACCTAACTGGAATGGATATGAACAACACATCTCGAAGAACAACAGTTACAAAGGTGAGTAACCATCTTATCTCATGGTCACCACTGCCCAGGTTGCCACCCACTTCTACTTCTCCTACCACTGAAGATTAGTTATTGGAAGCTAGTTAGGGTGACCAGATATACCAATATTATTGGGACTGCCCCAATATTAGGGACTGTGTGTTATATATACAATCATATCCTCCCCCAGAAAAGTATCCTGATTTTTCACACTTGGTATCTGGTCACCATAGAGCTAGTGTTTGTATAGTATATTAAAGATATAAAGAAGTATGATATGCTAAGCAGTGTTACTATTTTGATAAATTCATTAGAATTTAAATGGACATTTTTTGTCCTCTGTTGGGTTAATGAACAGTAGTCTTACAGGGCCATAACTATTTTATATGCTCTTGGATGCAAAACTAATAGGTGGTTATTTACACTAGGGAAAGAAGCATGCAATATGTGGATCAACATTCATTCCAGCATTTTCACTGAAAAACTTGTTGAATTATACACACAATATTACTTATCCTAAATTCTGGTGCACCCAGGATTCCTGCTGTTAAGGATAACTTATTATTTCCCATTGGCAGAATAGAATTACTAACAGAGCAATTGTAGCTGAAGAAGACTTGGGTTTGTAGGATGCCAATTGCTATTTGGTTAAACAAAACCCGGAGGACCAATCCCACACAATCTGAGAACCAGAAGCCTTATTTGTTTGTCAAATTTAAGCTTAAATATCACCAAGCAAAAAAACTCCTAAGGCTTTTTATCTGAGGGCTTAGGTGAGACTTACATGATGCATGGGTTTTGTCTCCTTGATATTTATTTATTGACAGGTATAATAGATTCCACTGTTCTGGCTGCTGTAAGCAAGTTAGAAACAACTCATTAGCTCAGACGGACATCCTCACATCCATCCTACAAAATGTTATTCCCCACATTCAGCTCTTTCCCAATCACATTTCTCTCTCTCTCTCTGTCCCAGGAAACTACTAGGAGAATAAATGCAGCTGGTAGCATGACCTAAAGGTCACCAAATCCTGGCTTTGTTCCAATATTTTGGACCCTGGAGCCATCACTAAGTACACCCTGTCACCATCCCCGTTCCATTTAAATCAGATATTGTTAGCATGAATGCCTCCCTGATCATACATGATGTAATGTCACAGGAGCAGAGAGATGGTTGGTAACCAGGACCAAAATGATTTAGGACTTTTTAAATCCTTAAAATTAAGTTGGTAATGCAGCCAGTGCAGATAATGGAGCACTGGGATGCTAATGTGCTCCCTATTACAAAAACCACTTAATGAATAGGCATCCATATTCAGCAATTTCACAATAGTTTTAAGATGAAGCTCCATGTAGAGCACATTAAAGTAATTCAGTCTCTAGGCTGTAGGCAGATAACTGTGGCAAGGTCTGCAGCTGTTAAAAAAGATTACAACCTTCTTGCCAGGTGCAAATGCTAAAAGTGGTCTTTCCAACCATTGCTACTTGAAAATCTTAGCAAGAGATTTAAGTCCCCCAAACTGCAACTAAGTAACAAGTGATGGGCAGACAACTCCAATCAAGGGTTAAAATATAATCACCGCTGTTTGTCAGGCTGTCTGGAGTGGCTCATGACCATTAGTGCTTATCTCAGGGCAGACTTTCAAAAGCAGGACAGACAACCCAAACTGGTGATATGTTCTAGAATTAGATTTCACCAACTCAGTACCAAATGTGAACTCCCAAAGTATGCAATAGTCTTATAATGGAGTCATGGACAGTCCCCTGAGACACTCCAGTCTATCTTGTCATGCAGGCAAGCTGGACTATGTGATAGTCACTCCACAAATCATAAAATATTCAGACCCAAGAGACCAGTCACTCACCCAGCTCAGTTTGCATTCACTTCAAATATAGCCAATTCTAGAGTAAACTAAGTGAAGAATTATTCTCCAAGAAAAAGGAATGATAATTACTGAGAGGTGAAAGCTAGTAAAAAATATATATCCAAGTGAGTCACAGTTTATAATTTCAAAAGGTAGCAGAGATGTAGTAATCTGCCTCTTTCCTAGAAATCTTTTAGGTCTATCCAGAGTAACTCTGGGGATCTCCTTATTCTCATTGGATTATTTTGCCCGGTTAGAATCCAAACAGTCTAGAGATGAAGAATTTTTCCTTGTATTCATATTTATAGCTTGTTCTCACAGAACCCAATTTGACAGCAACAGCTCCCATACAGGTCCCTTCTTCATGGAGGGGAGGAAGAGGAAAGCACTTAATAAAGTCTTTGATCTTTGATTTTGCACAATGGCTCATTTGTATTTAATTAAAAGGATTGAACATCTTCTTGTAAGAGACCATCATTTGCATTACACACGGCTTCTTTCTCATTTGATAGGTTAATTAGTTACAGGTGGATATCCAATGCAAATGTTTGCTTTTACATTATAATATGAGATATAATTGAGTGAGAAGAATACATGCAGTATCCTACAAGCATTTTATAAAAAACTAATTACCTTCTTATCAACTTAACATTCAATATTTATTTTGATAATGCTAACATACAGTTAAGCAAGACCTTGTAAGTGTTCAGTGAGGCCTGGAGCCTTCGCATGAGCTGGCACCTGCTCTGCCAGTGTCATACTGTTTTCTTCTGTTTGCCTTCCCCAGACTACAAGTATGAATTCAGTCTTCTCTGGGCTCAGTTTCAGACAGTTAGCATTAATCTATGTTCCATTCTTCATAGATACTGGCTAAGTGTTTTGTATTCATACATGTTAAAATTACACTTCATAGTAGCCTAAGTAATAGGTCTGGAGACACTAGGTGGATATTGTTTCAGAAGAATTTGTTGCAAATCTGAAATATTCACACTTCCACCTTTATTTCTGTGGAACTGTCTTTAAACCCAGCCTTATATAACAGTTATGTTATATAAAACCTTATTAATTAGGAGGTTTGGTTGATAGTCTTCTCCTCTCCCCAAGTCACTTCTAAAATGTGGATCATTTCTTTAAACTAGAATGATCAGATATTCATAACTATCTCCAATTGCAGTAATATTTTCACAGTATTGCTGACTAGGAAAATATACATCAACCAATGTTCAAATTTGGAACTGAGTTGAGAAGACTTAGGCAAGATGGAAGAACTAAACAACTAATATCCAGATATTATACAAGCTTAAACAATAGACAGACAAATGACTGGCTGTACAAGAGAAATAGGAATTAGACTTCCAAAGTCTTGCAGAAGACAATAGGTGGGACAAATATTTTCCAAATGTTTCACACCACCACTTCTTCTCCTTCTTCGGGGAAAATTCCTCTGGTATATTCTCTGGGCCTTCATGTAACTTTCCTTTCAAATCACTAATAAAGGGTTGTGGAAAACTGCACATAGAAATCTGAAGGGCAGATTACATCCCTCCATGGAAGAGATTTCTGTGGGAGGGAATCACCTCAAGGAGATTGTGTTTACTCTGTTAGGGCTCAGTCCTGAGCTTCCAAATGAGAGTTTTGCCTGAGTAAGGAGGGCAAGATAGACCCCTATGCTGGAAACAAAACTTCGCCATCAGACAAGGAACAGCTTCATCAATACAATGAATTGTGGTCGCCCCAAAATAAGTCATGCATCATTCCTGTGCTTTTTAGTTTCATCTCTGCACTTTATACTATCTCATTCAACACATTATATTTTTATATATAGACCACTTCTGTGAAGTTAATACAGTAACCTGTTACACTGTAAAATCGTAGAACTTGCTTATTTCCTACAAAGTATCACTTCCTTTTGATGTGAACCATCTGTTAAATCTATAACTGAACATCCCTCAGTTATTCCCATGAGTGATAAAACTTCAAAAAGAGGCAAAGTTCACAGACTGATACATATTTAGATGCAGGATTAAAAAAACAGCAGAAGCAGCAAACTCCCACAGAAAGGTGTCTGCATCTGCAGTCCTTGGGAAACAGTCATTGATGTATAAAGGCTGAAATTCATTCCTGTGTAAAGGGGGCAGCACAAGAACTATCCACCACTTAACATGAAAGTTTAAGTGGGACTTACATGGTGCATAGAGGTAATTTTTATTTTCTCTCTTTCTTTCTTGTCCTGTCATTTTATGGTGCATCAGCATCAGCATGTGAAGCTATGACCACTACCTACCACCATTTTCACATAATCAAAATCTATATCCTCTCATCTTGCCCTGTATCCTTAAAAAGAGGCAGTCATACTTTTTTAATGCTACCCCACTTCCCTGGTACTTTCACCATAGTTCTCAGACCATATTCTTATACCTTGAGGAATTGCAGTTCTCCATAAAGAATCTTTCTTTCTGTATAATTTTCTCTGTATTGCCATAACAGATGGTTGTCTGTTTCTTTAATTTTGCATGTTTTGCACAACCCATCTTGGCCTATCCCATTTGAGCCTTGCTTCTTTTGTCATACTGTGAAGTATGACATTACCCTCAAGCTTAGGCCATATTTCATAGAACCTTTGTCCTCTTTTCTCTTTGGCCCATATTTCTTTTCATTCTTTCTTAAGTTCTCTCTTAACCAAACTTTTGAAGTTCTATGCACTCAGCGGGATCTTTATATCAACCTTCTCATTTATTAAGGCTGCCAGATATCCTGATGTGTGTTGTAATCCATGCTATTACTGTGGTATACCTAGTTGTACTATCTGCATAGTCAGGAGCAATATTTTATTAATCAAGTCATTCCTGCTTTCCGAGCTTCTATTTCTGATCGCCATTATACCTAACAAAGAGTCAGATAGTATAGCAGCTGTAGTTGGGCGTACATCCCTTATCCAGGTCAGTGCCAACAGCATGTCCACCAATTTATCTGTTAAAATAGTCACAATATTGGATAGTCTGATAGATCTCCTAGTTCCAAATGCAGGGATACAAAAGGTCATTCCCACTGTACCTGTCTTGTCATCTTTAGATCTGTCCGTGTAGATTTGGCAATGCTGACCCAATCTGCCATGTATAAACTCACACATTTTTATCCATCATATCTGATGGTCCTGCTCTTCCCTTTTTTTTATGGTATAATTCTAAACCCACAATTGGAGAGACAACTGTCCAGCTATAATTTGATTTCCCAAGACTAAAGATTTTAATCTCTTCCAGTTCTGCCTTTTCACTCAAGTCTTTTACTCACCTTTTGACCCTAATAGCATGTGGAAGTTTGTGGCATCCCGTTGCATCTTGCATACTTAATTCCAAATAGCCCTTGTACTTTTGTTTAGTACTTTTGTCTTCACTATTTCCATTTACCTTAGCCCAAAAGGTTAAATCTCATAATTTCATTTTTAAATGTATAGGCATTTCTCTGGTTGCTACCTGCATCACACAGTGTCATAGTACTTGTACCACACGTGATTCTCAGAGCTTGGGTTTGGATCAACTCTAATTTTTTGAGTGTTCATTTAGAGGCTGAGTTAAAGGTTTAGCATCCATAATCTATTACTGGTCTTATTAGTGCCCTATACAGCATCATCAAGATGTTTTTATCTGCAAATCAATTGTTCTCAGCAATACTTTTAAGTCCATACATGTTTGGGACATGGGTGCTCTTTTAACAAGATTATTTGACACTTACTATTCATGATTGGTCTCCCATTTAAAAAGGTATGATATCCAATCAGGGAGAATAACTACTATCACATGATTTAAGTGCACAAATCGCACATCATGAATACGGAACTGCAACTGGATGAAACTAACAGTTCACAAGCAATTGTTAGGCTCAACTTTTTCAAGTGAACTGTCAAAAATTTCTGAATAGTGAGTAGATCATTAAAAAATTGATCTATTTGTGAAGAATTCATAAATGGGGGAAAAAAGGCTAAATTAGTTGGATGATTTATTTGGAACCAAAATTGAGTGAACTTACCTCGGTACATCTAAATTTCAAAGTTGAAAATCTAATGAGAGTAAACACCCAGTACTATCTTGATTGCCAGTATCCAGAGTAATAAGCTTTTGATCATGGCAATCAATCAATACATGTAATTAATCATTTAAATATTTTAGAAATATTTTTTCTGCCTTTTTTTTTTAAAGCAACAGGAAGAGGAAGGATTGCTGTCTTGTTAAAGCACTGGATTGGAATTCAGGAGCTCTGCAACGAACTGTCTGCATGACCTTTAGCATGGAGGATAGACTTTAACCAAACAATTTATTGGACTTAAGTTACTCCTGTAACTGGGTGGAGTTTAATGGCCTGTGATGTACAGGAGGTCAGATTAGATGATGTAAAGCTCCTTTTCTGGCCTGAAACTCTATGAAACTCCTGTAATCATCTGTAAAATGAGGATAGGATTCTACTCTTTGTCTTCTCTGTTTAACTTGAGAACTTAAGTGGGACCTCAGTGGAGCATAGGCCTGGTCAGGGCTGTAACTAAGGCAGGGCGAGAGGGGAAGCCGCCCAGGCCATAGAGCCGGCAGGGGTGCAAAAATGGGGAAGCATAGAATTGGGCCCAGCGGTCTCACACTCCTCTGCAGGACTGGGCCCAGCAGTGTTGACTGGAGTCCATGGACAAAGTTTGTGGGGGCATTGCCCCCTTTTTCCCCCAAGCAAAGGCCTGGGCTGGAAGCAGAGGGGCATGGTCTGTAGCTGCTTCTCCTGCCAGGTACTTGCTGCCTCTGCAGCTGAACGCCACCTCCTAAGTCTTCCTTCTGTTAGCATATGCTTCATCAACAGCCGGGGGGCTGGCTATGCCAGCATAGGCTCTGTAATGTAACTATGGCTTTAGTGTGTGTTATGCTATGGATATGCATGAATTACTCTGTAACGGTACCACTTCTGCTGAATACTACAGTACATGCTCTAAAAGAAATGCAAGTTGCTATCTGTAAATGTATATTTCTCTTTTGTGACAAGTGTTCTGAAAACAACAGGATTTAACATTGAAAAGTCTTTGAGGCACCTGCCTTTTCTGAGTTAAAGAAACCTTGGAAAAAGGAAGAAGAAATGGTTGCTAGCACTGCACTAGCACGAAATGGGTGTTTATTCTTGAACCAAGGATAAAATACATTAAAAAAATGTTGTGGTATTTTCTACAGCTATTATGAAACAGATCATACTGATTAACTCAAATTTCCTGAGGAAATATGGTACCTTTGTAGGAATAAATGGATCCAAAATATAGCTTTTTGTCTGAAGTGATACTCAGAGTTTCCCAAAGAAATCTGAGTTGCTTGTCAGATTCACTGAATAGAAAAGGCTGTAAAATTAAAGCAAGATTAACATCCATTTTGAGTTTCTTCAGCCTTTGTTTGATCAGTATGAATATTAAAACTGTATCTTATGCTCTATAGCACAGCCAGCCAGAGTAATCAGGCATGAAGTGTCAAGTCCAGAAAGTTCAAAGAGACACAGAGTAGTTTACCACAGCCAAAGAGTTAAAAATCCCAGACAGGGTCAATCCTATTTTTGAGGAGTCTGTTAAGTGACTTCAAGGCTCAGAAGCTATCACAAGACAGTCACTTTCTTGATCAGACCACTGCCACAATGGTGAGGGCTCTCCCAGCTCTTAAGCCCCTACTCCTGGTTAAGCAGCAAAGAATCCTGTGGCATCTTATAGACTAACAGACGTTTTGGAGCATGAGCTTTTGTGGGTGAATACCCACTTCGTCTGTTAGTCTATAAGGTGCCACAGGATTCTTTGCTGCTTTTACAGATCCAGACTAACACAGCTACCCCTCTAATACTTTACTCCTGGTTAGTTCATTAAGGATAATAGATCTTATTTAAATTCCAGAATATATTAATAAAGAATAACACCTACAGATCCATAAATTAAGAATCTGATGAACCATCATCATCATACACTAGCCACAACTGTTTACACAGTGTTCTCCAAAAAGCCTCTTCCTCTTCTTCACCCATGCAGATCTTTTTGATTTTCAGACAGCTTGAACTAGATCTGCTAGCTTCCTCTTTTTCCTTTACACTCACAACTCTTTTCTGGGAGCAGTTTGTTGCCTTCTGGCTCCTTTCACATCTATTTCTATTACAGATAAAATGGGAGCAAAAAATTCCTAATCTATCTTTCACATTTGAAAATTAATTGAAAATCGCCATTGAGTCATAAAGGGTCATTGAAACAGCAGCCAGGTTCCTTATTGGATGACATTTTACATGATGCACATTGAACCTTGGTCAGAAGGGAGACCTCAATGTATAATGATGCAGTCCAAACAAGAGACCTGGCCCATAGGACAGAATGGGAGCATGAAGCATCAAACTACAACTCCCATGAAGCACCACAGCACCTTGGACACATGTAATTTAATGTTAAACTGACACAAAAGGAAACACTTTGGATTTTCCCTAATGGAAAACTGAAAAATTTCAGCAAAATTGAAATCTTCCTGTGGAAAATCTGCAGTTTACAGAAACTGTATTTTCTATTGAAAACTTAAGTCAGAAAATCCTTGATTAGATCAATTCCAATTATATTACAAAATTTAGACTGAAAGACATTAACAATCACCTCTACGACTGTATTTGACCTAGTACTATAAGATTTCCGGTTCTTGAATGACTTTTCACAATAGCCATTCCTTCTCTCTCCCCACAAAAAATGTTATCAGCTTCAATTTATTCTTTGGTCTATACTCTACTGACTGAAAAGGCCAGAATAAGAGATGTAAACTTCCTTCCCCACATGGTCATACCAAACCACGGGGAGTAATGAATCCTGATCTGACATTCATTGCTCAGACCCAAGCATTTCTTAAATAACAGGTTGTGCCTTAAAAGGTTTCTGGTTGTTAGCTCATCCTGTTAAATCCACTCTAGTGTCAAGTTGTCTGGCCACCAGTTAACAGACACAACAGAAATTTTGAATAATCTTGCCCATTTGTTCAGGGGGACTAAACAGTTAACAATAAACAATACTGATAGTGACAAGGTGTTATAACCTTAGTCCCAAATCTGGACCTTAGCATCCAAAATATGGGGGTTAGCATGAAAACCTCCAAGCTTAGTTACCAGCTTGGACCTTGTACTTGCTGCCACCACCCAAAAAATTAGAGTGTTTTGGGGCACTCTGGTCCCCCTGAAAAACCTTCCCTGGGGACCCCAAGACCCAAATCCCTTGAGTCTCACAACAAAGGGAAATAATCCTTTTTCCCTTCCCCCCTCCAGGTGCTCCTGGAGAGATACACAGACACAAGCTCTGTGAATCCAAACAGAGTGACTTGCCCTCTCCGTTTCCAATCCTGGAAACAAAAGCACTTTCCTCTTCACCCAGAGGAAATGCAAAATCAGGCTAGCAAATCCAACCCACACACAGATCTCCCCTGATTTCTTCCTCCCACCAATTCCCTGGTGAATACAGATTCAATTTCCCTGAAGTAAAGAAAAACTCCAACAGGTCTTAAAAGAAAGCTTTATATAAAAAGGAAAGAAAAAATACAAATGGTCTCTCTGTATTAAGATGATACAATACAGGGCAATTTCTTAAAAGAATATTGAATAAACAGCCTTATTCAAAAAGAATACAAATCAAAGCACTTCAGCACTTATATTCATGCAAATACCAAAGAAAAGAAACCATATAACTTACTATCTGATCTCTTGGTCCTTACACTTAGAAACAAAAGATTAGAAAACAGAACTACTTCTCCAAAGCTCAGAGAAAGCAGGCAGACAGAAAACAAAGACCTCAGACACACAATTCCCTCCACCCAAAGTTGAAAACATCCGGTTTCCTGATTGGTTCTCTGGTCAGGTGTTTCAGGTGAAAGAGACATTAACCCTTAGCTATCTGTTTATGACACAAGGGAAATGCAAGTTGAAGATTGTTGTAGGGTGGGCACTAAAATACATGTAGTTTCATGGAGCTCCAGCTTTTATTTCCAAACAGGTGAGCTTATTTTACACTAGAAATGAACTCTTTAAGCAATATGATGATTAATCATACAGATTAATGACCCTGTAAACTAGATGTGAAAAATAGCTGAAAACACTTAACCGCAACAGGTCATTAATCCAAGGAAATGCCTGGCAATAATAACTACTGTTTGGATGATGTGAATATTAAAAAAATGAATAATTACAATTAGGAATAAATTTTTTAATGGGTTCCAGAGGTGATTCCAGCAATTACAGGCCACTTAGCCTGACTTCAGTACCGGGCAAGCTGGTTGAAACTATAGTAAAGAACAAAATTGTCAAACACACAGATGAACATAATTTGTTGGGGGAAGAGTCAACATGGTTTTTATAAAGAGAAATCATGCCTCATCAATCTACTAGAATTTTTTGAGGGGGTCAACAAGCATGTGGACTGAGGGGATCCAGTGGATAAAGTGTACTTAGATTTTCAGAAAGCCTTTGTCAAGGTCCCTCACCAAAGGCTCTTGAGCAAAGTAAACTGTCATGGGATAAGAGGGAAGGTTCTCTCATGAATTGGTAACTAGTTAAAAGACAGGAAACAACGGGCAGGAATAAATGATCAGTTTCAGAATGAAGAGAGGTAAATAGTGGTGTCCCCCAGGAGTCTGTACTGGGACCAGTATTATTCAACATATTCATAAATGATCTGGAAAAAGAGGTAAACAATGAGGTGGCAAAATCTGAAGATGATACAAAACTATTCAAGATAGTTAAATCCCAAGCAGACTGTGAAGAGTTACAAAAGGATCTCACAAAACTGGATGACTGGGCAACAAAATGGCAGATAAAATTCAATGTTGATAGAAGTAAAGTAATGCACATTGGAAAACATAATCCCAACTATACATATAAAATAATGCGGTCTAAATTGGCTGTTACCACTCAAGAATGAGATCTTGGAGTCATTGTGCAGCAGCAGTCAAACAAGCTTACAGAATATTGGGAATCATTAAGAAAGGGATAGATAATAAGACAGAAAATAGCATATTGCCTCTATATAAATCCATGATACTTCCACATCTTGAATATTGTGTGCAGATGTGGTCGACCCATCCCAAAAGAGATATATTGGAATTGGAAAAGGTTTAGAAAAGGGCAACAAAAATGATTAGGGATATGGAATGGCTTCCAAATGAGGAGCCATTAAAAAGACTGAGACTTTTCAGCTTGGAAAAGAGACAACTGTGGGGGATATGATAGAGGTCTATAAAATCATGACTCGTGGAGAAAGTAAATAAGGAAGTGTTATTTACTCCTTCTCATAACACAGGAACTAGATGTCACCAAATGAAATTAATAGGCAGCAGGTTTAAAATAAACAAAAGGAAGTATTTTTTCATACAACACACAGCTAACCTGTGGAACTCCTTGCCAGAGGATGTTGTGAAGGCCAAGACTATAACAGGATTCAAAAAAGAACTCAATGAGTTCATGGAGGATAGGTCCATTAATGGCTATTAGCCAGGATAGGCAGGGATGGTGTCCCTAGCCTCTGTTTGCCAGAAGCTGGGAATGGGCGACAGGGGATGGATCACTTGATGATTACCCATTATGTTCATTCCCTCTGTGGCCCCTGGCATTGGCCACTGTTGGAAGGCAGGATGCTGGGCTAGATGGACCTTTGATCTGACCCAGTATGGCCATTCTTATGTTCTAATGAATCAGATGTCTGTTAAATAATGTATGTGACAGTCTCTATTACAAATTACTAACTAGATTACTAGAATATGTATATTTCATAATGTAGATGTTTTAATTAAATATTTATGTATATTGTTTATCTTGTAGAACGGAATGAAATATAATAAAGTTATTTTATTACAATTAATTTTGGACATAATTAATTTTAGCATATTCTGAGACATCAGTGGTGCATATAGTAATATGAGAACACAGAAAAATTCACTGCAAAGGGCTAGCACAAGGCATATGCATCACTTAATTTGCATAAAATTACTCACATTTGCTAGTATTTTCAGGATCTGAACCTAGCGGTACAAGTGGGTGTTGTACTGGACCACTGCTCAGGGGTCACTCTCACTCTGTTGTGTTCATTTCCTCTATCTATAGGTCTAATGACAGCACTTTTTATTAGAGAAATATGCTTAGTGGACTTCATACCAGAAATCCTTAACAGACTGCATGATGTGCCTGTGTTGGAAGAGGAAGAATCAAGACCCACTCAGGATTGGGACTCCATTGTGCTAAGTGCTACAAACAGACTTAGGGCTTGTCTATACTTAAAATGTTGCAGCAGCGCAGCTGAGTAGTTTCCACTTCAATGTGGACACTACTCACACCAACAGGAGGGGTTCTAATTCTAAGAATTCTTCTGTCAACCTAGCGCTGTTTATGTGGGCACTTTGGTCAACTTGACTATGTTACTTAAGGGTATGGATTTTTCACATCCCTGAGCATCTTAGTTATGCCAACCTAATTTTCTCATGTAGATCAGGCCTTATTAAGTCATGGTACCTGCCATGAGGATTTTACAATCTGGGCCAGAATCCTGGAAAGAGAACAGTCCAGGATGACCTTTGTGTGCACATGGAGCCCCTCTGGGGTCCACCCATATCCTTTTGCAAGATCAGGGTCTGCTTAAGACAAGACCCAACAAGCAAGTGTAAAGGACTTGGGAAAGGGGAAGGATAATGAAGTTAACAGTGATATGAATATGAATTTACATAGTCCAATGGTGTGCATAGCCTGAATACAGACTTAACAGGCAAGTTTGCAAAGGAACTTTTCAGCCATTATAAAAATCAGAGGATGAATTATCTAGACTAACTATCCCTGTAAACAGTCAGATTAAATAAATTAGCCTCAACTGTTTTATTTTCATCCTCTTCTCATCCCCAGCCCGTGCGAGCTCTCACAGAGGCATTTTAAAGCCACCTCTGTGTGGCAGACAGCATGATTCCCTCAAAGTGATATTAAGGAAAGCTAAATTTAGGGCACAATCCTGGTTCCTGTTTATAGCATTCTGCAAGACAGTTCCACTGGTACGTGGCAGGAGCGTGAATCTTCCCTACTCCAGGCTTCCGAGCAATGGTGCAAAATCTCTGCACCTGTTACTGCAGCCTCATGGAAGCAGTAAGGTCTCCAGCCATTGGTGTCGAGGTGGGAGAAGGCATTGCAAACTTTGTAAGGAAGGTCTCAAGCCGCTGGTCCTTGTGGTTGCATTACCTCCCAAACACCTCTCTTTGCTGCAAAATGTGCAGCACGCAGGGGGTGCTGATCCCTGACATTCTGCCCTTATCTCCATGCAGCAGAACTGCAGGATTTGACTGTCCATTGGGCCTTATGGACCCATAGAAGACGAATAGGATTGGTCAGGTAAGGAAGTCTGTGGGAGTTTTGATTGCACAAGAAGTACAGAATTAGGACCTTATAATGTAAAGACAATAAACACACATGGAACAAAACTGAGCATCAAACACTCATCTTTTAAACACTTTCCTCTTAAGGGATGTGTATTTTAGTATCTCCTCTCTTTTACTGACAATGTTTCATGCACAAATTTAGGACACATAATTTTATTCAAATATATTGGACCAGATTCCAATCCTCTTTATAATGGTACAAATCCAGAGTGTGGCTCTTCTGATTACAATGGAATGCTCTGCTTTTAAAGTACTGTGAATGAGTCTGGAATTTGGTCTACAGATTTTGCTCTATTTCTTTATCATTTATATTTCAGAATTTTTCAAGAAAACTGCTCCTTCCTTTTCTACAGTCCACCTGATTCTTTCATTTAATAACTCTTTAAAGTCACATTTGTGACATTGTGGTCTGTTGATATGGAGGGAAAAGTAATCATATTAGGTGAGGAATAAGCAGCATGAACACTGAATCTTATGAAACAAAGCTATGGTGCTATTGACCCTAGCATTAAAAATAAGGAAAATAAGAATGGCTAAAAATATAAAATACGCTGAAATACCTCCAAATACAACTTATTCCTCATTTTCCATTTACTGTCAACAGCTTTTTTTAAATGATGGAGCACTGATAAATATATACATATTGAAATTATATAAAATATCTGTTTCGCACTGAAATTTCTAAACTCCATGCAATACAATCTGTTTTATTTAAATGTATTTATGGTTAATATTGAAATTAGCAGGACGTTTTGAATCAGAAGTACTGCTAATTAGAATTCCTCTATAATATAGATATTAAAATTGAAAAATTACATAAGTGATATTAAATATTTATCTTCCAGATTTTAATAATGTAAAGCTGTCGTTTCTTTAAACTCCCCCAAACTTGTCCCTCATTACACCCACTTTCTCATATCAGTTATTTCCCCAGGATATAAATCTGAGAATACTCGTCATTTTCAAGGTCAGTCCGAGAACTATGTAATCCATAAAATGCATTTGTGCATATTTAAGTGGGAAGTTTACAATATGCTGAAGCTAAAAAAAAGAAAGAGATTAATAAATGATATCTGGAAGATTACCTTGTTTGTTTGGCTATTTTAAAGTTCACTTTCATTTATGTTAGCCATAATAATGACCACTTGTGGGAGAGTCATCAATGGTAGGATAGTAACTGTAGAGAAGGAACTGATCTTGCCCTATTAAAATCAATTTGCCATTGGTTTCTGTGAAATCAAAGATTGACCCGAACAGACCAAATCTGCAAACTATTATTATGTCCCGGGACAATAGAGAGACAAGATGGGTGAGGTAATACATTTATTCGACCAACTTCTCTTGGTCTAACTCTGGCTCTGGCAACCCCATTAAAATGAATTCAACTACAGTTTGAGAACCACTGACATAGTATATGGAACAGTAACCAGTTACTGTCTGTATGAAATTTTAGTTTGTACTGACTTTACTAGAGTTTTTTATGTATCCTGTTGTAAACCTGGCAAATATCTAGATGCATTGATGTTCCCCCCTGGAAGACCTCTGTGTACTCCTGGGGGTAGATGTACCCCAGGTTGAGAACCACTGACATAAACCATTAAATTCCATCCAGTTATACCTGAAATGAGCCCAACAACTTGTGTTTGACTAAAGCATATCTTCTATAAAGGCATCCAGTTTTGATTTGAAGATTTCAAGAGAAATCTGAAGAATCCACCACTTCCCTTGGCAGTTTATTTCAATGGTTAAACACCCTCACTGTTTAACAGCTTGTATCTTATTTCTAATTTCCATTTGTCTTCCTGTAACTTGCAGGCATTGGTTCTGGTTATACCTTTCTCCAATAGATTAAAGAGTCCATGGTATTTTTTCCCCATGGAAGTACACTTAATCCCCACCCTATTCCTATTCATAACATTACTCCCCTGTTGATACAGCTAAGGATCACATTAGCCCTTTTTGCCACAGTTGTTTGTTCACTATGACCCCTAATTCCTTTTCAGAGCCACTGCTTTCTAAAATAAGAAACAGTCCCCCATTCTGTTGTTATGAACTACATTCCTTGTTCCATTTTGCTTATTGGGTCCAGTTTACCAATTAATCCAGATGGCTCCGTGTGATTGCCCAGGTCTCATCATTATTTATTACTCCACTAATCTTTTGTCACCCACTATTTTTCCAATTCACAGATGAAAATGTTGCATAGCACTAGGCCTAGTCCATCCCTGCAGGATCCCACTAGAAATACCTCCATTCAGTGATGATTCCCCATTCACAACCACTTTGATATGTGCCAATTAGCACATTCTTAACCCATTTAACATGTGCTTTAATGATATTGTGTAGCGCTAATTATTTAATAAGAATGCCATGCAATAAGAAGTCAACTCCTTTACAAAAGTTTAAATATATTACCTATGTTCAGTTAACTTTAAAACCAAATTTGAAATCTCATCAAAAAATAAAGTTATTTCTTTGACATGATCTGGGCTTCATAAATCATGTTGATTGGCATTAATTATATTACCATCTTTTAATTCTTTATGATTGATTGCTATATCAAGTTTTCCATTCATTTTCCCAGGATTGATATCAGGCTAATTAGCCTACAATAAACCAGATCATCTTGTTTGACCTTTCTGAATGTGGGTATAATATTCTTATGAACAAGTTCTTATTTACATTAAAAATCTAGTGCAATTATAAATAAGTTTTCTCTCTCTCTGCCATAAAGATTTTTCTGGAAATACTTGTTAATGTGTAATTCAGTACTTAAAAAAGGAGAAAATGGGTATTTCCCATGGCACAAACCCAGTTAGTGAACGGAGCTTCAGTATATTCTGTTAGGCTATTTTGAAGTTAAGGACTTTGATTTTCTCTATATATAGAATCATAGAAGATTAGGATTGGAAGAGACCTCAGGAGGTCATCTAGTCCAACCCCCTGCTCAAAACAGGACCAACCCCCACTAAATCATCCCAGCCAGGGCTTTGTCAAGCCGGGCCTTAAAAACCTCCAACGATGGAGATTCCACCACCTCCCTAGGTAATCCATTCCAGTGCTTCACCACCCTCCTAGTGAAATAGTTTTTCCTAATATCCAACCTAGACCTCCCTCACTATAACATGAGACCACTGCTCCTTGTTCTGTTATCTGCCACCACTGAGAATAGCCTAGCTCCATCCTCTTTGGAACCCTACCCCCTTCAGGTAGTTGAAGGCTGCTATCAAATCCCACCTTCTACAGACAAGTGGATATGTGAGGTTCTGGAACATGTTTCTAGCTAGTTGTCTCTAGCTATATTTATTATTTTCATATGTGCTCTGCGAATTGTTAGAAATACAGACGCGGTTAAGTTGGCTGTACTTTCCAGGAGATAAAATGAGTGTTGTTTATCTGATAGCTTCCTGGAAATGTGAACAGTAAGTTCTAAAGGAAGCAGTAAACACTGTGAATGAGTCCAGAAAGGAAACTGCTGCAGGAACCTTGCATATATTGGCTGATTGTCTTACTTATCCTTACAACTGTTTAGCATATCCAGAAGGTATCACAATTTTTGACCCCTGTTCAGGAAAGCACTTAAGCATACACTTAAATCCCATTGACTTGGGTGACATTCAGTCATGCTCTTAAATGCTTTCCTGAATAGGGATACTTTCCTGAATTAGGGCATTTGTCAGAATGTTTTTGGCACATTCATACACAGAGTGACTTATAACCAGAGCTGAACACAAAGAGGAAAAACTGTTTCACAAGGAAATCTCACAACTCTTTGTATATCAGAGTTTGAAATGGACCCATTTTATATCTTTGTGCAGACGTTTCTGCAGCATTTTTATCAATACCTTTCATCAACATTTTTATTTTAATGGTTATTTAATATTTTTGATAACGACAAACTACATGTTCTCTATGCCTCTCCCATTCTCTGTCCTGTTTACAGCCTACCTGGCCTTTAGCATAACTTGAAGCAGCCTCTGGGCTTCTCAAACTTCTACTCAGCTGCCTCTGATGTGAAGGGGGGCGAGTTGGAAAATGGGACTAACTGACCCACAGCATGCTCCTCCTACTCCGCCTCCCTCCCCTGAAACAACCCAGCAGTGAGAGAGGTCGGGGGTGAGACAGTTATGGTAGCTTTATACGAACCCTAGAACCCAAAGGGTGTACCATTTCCAGCCCCTTTGTCATCTCTTTATGCCTTCAGAGTGGCATCAAGGGTCTGAGACAGAAAAAAGAGTTTCTTAGTCACAACCTAGCTATGAGGAGAGCACCATCTCTGCAAAGAGCAAATCTATAGGGTCAACAATCCAAAATAAGCACCTAATGATCTGTTTAATCTTGCTGCTGTTTTTGATGCCTCATTACACTCTCATCATCACTTAGCAACAAATGCTGTTTTGTATAAAGTCGATTACACAGGGATGGTCACTACACCAATGTAATTTAGTATTTAAAACTGGCAAAGGGCCAGAAAAAGGAAAAAGAAAAGAGAAGAAAAACAAATTAATAAGTATATAATTAGAAAAGGTCTTTTTAAACTAAAATTTAACAAACAAAAAAACCCACAAAACATCATAAGGAGTACATTTTATTTTTATTTTAACACTTGGAAAACAGAATAAGAATCAGTGGCAAAAATCAATACTGAGTATTTTAACTTTATTTCTTTTTAAGGATATGCCAGATGTGAAATGGAAGATAGGTACTCTACATGATTCTGTCATTTACCACAATGCTCTAGTACCAGTCACAGTATTCTGCTCTAATGCAATGTCTTATTACATATTCTACATCACTAAGCAATAAACAGGTTTTGGATTTATTCTGGCTGCCAGCGAGGCTCACGATGATATACTGTAGCTTCAAATGGCAAAGGCAAAAACAGCAGATGTATAAACTCTGTGTAATAATTATAAAAGTTTTAATTAGGCTACTGACATTTAGAAAGCAGACAATGCAAATACCTGTAAGTGGCATGCAGTGTTTAAAAATCGCAATGTCATATTGGGTATCCAAGCCCCATCTCCCCAGTGTGGCTAGTTTGGTAACTTCAAAAAGTTTAGGAAACACTGCAGAAAGGATACTGGAAGCCATATCAATAGGGGGAGTCTTCTGATGTTAAACTCTTCCACAAATACAGCTTTAATTCAAAACTGAAAGTCATGTACAATGATAGAACTGTTTGTTCACAGGGTTGATGTTGTCAGTAACTTTCATTGTTTCAGACTCTTTGGGATTATTCTGACAGTCACATACAATTTTATTTTGTCTGAAACTTAGCATGCAAAGCTACCATTTGTGTCTGTCTTAAACGGAAAAATACGTTTTGTCTTATAATTGAATGTATCACCCACCAACACTTACATGTTTTAGTGCCCACTGAAGTTAATGGAAAGACTCCCATTGACTTCAGGATGTTTGATCAAGATTCAGACCTTACATAGCTCAAGTATATTTTTCATCCTTATGGACTTCAGTTAAACAGGTAAATTTGACATAGGAAACTGCATTGCTGAGAGGATTGGTAATGGGATAGGGGACCTTTATCTCATTGGCTCAAATTAGCCTAGGTTGGTACTGCTGACTCAAATCACTACCGACCCAAAGTAGTTGAGGCTATGTGAGTTGAGTTAGTAGTTTCAGTCCAGTTCTTGAACCAATGTCAAATTACAAGATAAAATAAATTGATTAATAAACACAGATGCTAATACAAATACTATGATAACTATTAATATATTTATATTAATTAATTCAGGTATGTATTAAATTTCAGCAAAATGAGTATCAAAGTTCAGGACAAATGCCCTAGTATTCCTCCTCAGCAAGGGCACCTGCTCTCCGACTTCTGGGTTCCCTGGCTATCACCTCTCTTGGGTGGAGATGTGCATCTCTTTCCCTTCTGACTGGTGTATCTCCAGGCTGCACAGGTCCTGCCTTCACCTTGCTATTCCCAGCACACACACGTAGCCCAAGCACATCTCTTTGCTACCTCTTTGGAGATGGGTAACAGGGGTAATTGCTGCAGATATAAATACCAAACAGCACTTCTTATTAAGGTAAAAGAACTACAGGAAAAACATATTAAAAGAATACACACAGGCTAAATAGCTTACCAGACTTCACCCCAACTCTGGGAGTCTGGCAGGAACAATCCTTCAAAGGCCCACCCCAAGGAATTCCTTTTGGTCACAAATTCATAACAGATTTAGTTCAGAACAAGTACCCCTTCTTGTGATGCCTCAGTAGGCCCAGTACTTCCAACCCTTTCCAAAGCATTGAGGCCTTACATGAAACAGGCATCCTAGCCATTTGCTGGATTAGGAAGAAGGCCATGAGCCAGTTAAAAAACAGGTTATTTATCATTGTCTGTTGGTCCCTGGAGAATCGTGTGTGTGTGTGTGTGTGCCCCTCTCTCCCTCCAGGGTGGCTTCAAAGGGCTGGTAACAGAGGAAGAACATTAGCATGCCCCTCCCTACTAGAAAAGGTACATACAGTGCCATAATAATGCATACATAACAGCATTTTTAATACAATGTACCCCAAAGGCATTCACCCTAATTCAGTAAGGTATAATGTCCGTTTGTCACAGACAGAACAAGAGACTGACTCTATAGCAGTGGTCCCCAAACTATGAAATGTGCCCCCTTAGGGAGGGAATGGAGGAACATCCGGTGGGAGTATGGTGGGGCCACCCAGCCCTGCTCTTTCCACAGCTCCACTCCAACCTCACCCCTGTCCCCAACCCCCAGCCGCAGCACCCTAGCCATGCTTCCGGCTCCCCTGCTCCTGGCCACTGGTCCCCAGCCTGGCTGCAACCCTACTCCTGGACTGGGTGAAGGAGTGTGGATACATTCCATTACTGGTAAGGGGGGCACGAGAAGAGAAGTATGGGGACTACAGCTCTATAGCTTGGCGGTTAGGTCACTAGCCTGAGATGGGGGAGACCCAAGTTCACATCCTTAGTCAGACTGTCTGTGATGAAACACTCTGCTCTGAATAAGGAAGACCAGATCCTGAATGTCCCAAGGTGAGTGCTCTAACACACACACTTCCATGAAACAGAATTGTTGTTCTCTGGCCAACTGTCAAAGACAGTACTTGTCCTGAATACTATGTAGTTTAAATTAAGACAAGATACAATAAACAGGTATGACAGACAATTGGAGGGGTGAGGGAAAAACTTTAGGGTACTGAGAGGAAAATATAGTTCTACATCCCAGTTATGTAACAATTAGCAGGTAACATAACTTGATGTCAACTTCTGTAGGAGGGACCAGGGAATGGTCATGGTCTGATGAAGTGGGTATTCACCCACAAAAGCTTATGCTCTAATACATCTACCTGTCTATAAGGTGCCACAGGACTCTTTGTAGCACTTAACAAATGTCATTTCCATACAAACATAATGACCATTTTGCAATTTATAATTATTTAATATCATTTCAGGCAGTGTCTTAATATTTTATGTGGTTATATTACCACTGTTTTAACTTACAGGGTAAGGGCTTTTTTATTAAATAACCTTGAAACATGTTACATTATTAAACATCTGATTAATTATTATTAATTTTATACACATTTTTGCATGTACAGTCTGATAGTAGCTGGTGAGCGACCGTTTTCTTTGCCTAGCTCACATTTAAGTTTTAGATATTCTTTAGTATAACTACATACATCTGGAACATTGATCCATTTTGGGTCTCATCTTCTTCTCATTGAAGTCAGTGGGAGCTTTCCTATTGACTTCAGGGTGAACAGAAGCAGGCCCTTAATGCACTGAATACGTTGTAAAGTTGTATTATTCTTGATTTGCAATTCCTACTCTGTTGGTTAGCTATGTAAATCATCAAGCCATGTGACTAATCCTCTATCCAACACAGTACAAATTTTGAATTCTTCAGTATACACTTTGGCAAGCACAATATTCAAGTGCTGGAGCTAAAAACCAGCTTTTATGTAACTTTTATTTAGTAAAATTTGAGTGTGCTATGTTTGCAGAAAGTGAACTTGAACAGATGACATCTACTCCCACAACAGGTTCCAACACCCCTTAACCTGCCATTCTGTATGAGAAAGCGATCTTCCTGAGTCAACCAACTGGCTCATTCTCATCATTCTTCAGTCTGGTCTTTCCTTCAGGGAACAGTCCAATGTCCTAATTCTACACTCTCCACTGGGGATCTTCTTCTGGGGATAGCCAGGTAGCCCTGTACTTACTTTTGTCTTCACCACCTAACCAACCCGAAAGATAATCTATGGGATCACTGATGTTTATTAATACAGCATCTTAGCCATAGGCCACTGCATATAATACAATAAATACAAATTTTAAATTGACACAACTCAAAAACAAACAGAAAAAAAAATGTTAAGAAAAAAAATAAAAACACAAGATGAATCCTTCTCTAAAATCAGTTACACCTTTAAAATCACCACTTCTAAAATGATATAAAAAGAATGGTCAAAAGTAGCCCCTCCTTCATATACTTCTTTCTTATTTTTATGGCTGACCAGGCAAATAGGACAACAGTCCATATAAATGAAACATTTTTACTATGTAGCAAGTATTTTAATTTCTGAGGTGGTCTGGTAAAAGACATCTGGGACAGGAATGGAGGTAAACATTTATATATTGGGTGGCAGTACAAAACAATAAATAGTCTGTTAAGTCTTCAACCTGGCTGGACCCATGTAGCAAAGATAACTGTGTCTCAGTACCATCATTTCTCAATTCCAAATAGGCTGTTTGCCTAGTTTGGAAACTGAGACCTGTAAAGGACTGTCTTAACATACAAATCAATTATTTCCTATAACCATGGGCATTCTTTAAGTCAGAAAGCCAAGAAGACATATTTGCTGTATGAACATCTGCCATATCCAGTTGTTTGCAGCTATCTTGTGCTCTGAGCTTAATTAGCATTTTCATACTGTTACCTACAGTCCTACCCAAGTCAGTTTCTGAAAAGTCCAAAGAATGGCGAAACAGTATACTTGCAAGAGCCAAGGGGACTTTAGGGTATATATCTTGTTGAGATGTTCCTCCAGACATAACCTTGGAAGGTGCTGTTGATTCATATGCCAAATATGGAGTCAGTAATTAATATAAAAGCATTGGTCCTTGTTTGTACTAGCACAATCCCTATCTCTGCCCTGAATAAAACTGCTGTATAATTTAGGAGGCCGAGCAATCTCCTGAATAGATTTGTTTTGCACAACCTCTAACTTGCTAAAATACTCCCAGCTCAAAATTTCTGCACCATGTCATATCCGGACACAGACTTTATCTTTGAAAATTTAAGAGCCTGAGTGATTCGATTACCCTCCATGGATCTGAGTGGAACAGAGCACTGCTTCCATAGAATTTAAGGCTTTCTTCTTTACTGCTTCTATTTAATTATCCCACTAACTATGACATATAGAAGAAATTCACACATAAGGGAAAAAATTACCTGTTCAATACAATGGCCATCAATCATCCATTTATACAGCCTTAGTCTGCATCCAAAGACAATTACTTCAGTTTTCTTATAGTTTATGGTCAGATAAAAAAAGCTAAAGTCCTTTAAAATGTTTCAAGCCCAGGGGAGTTGAGGACAGCAAAACCATTTTGTCTGCATAAAGAAAGGTTGACACAAATGGGTTCAGAAATTTGGAGGGAAACGCACCCCTTCTAAAGTTTTCACCGCCTTATTAATATAAAAATTACAAAAGAAAACTTGTAGTAGTAAGAAACCCTGATGGACAAGGTCCATTAGCATATTCTTCTGTCCTATTCTAACTTTAGCTACCATTTGATTATGAAGGGTTCTCAGGATACAAAGTACCTGATGGTCTATGCCAGCCCCTTGCAAATTTCTCCCAGAGATGACCTTTGTCAGTAGAATCAAAAGCCAATTTTAGGTCAAGAAAGGCTGCATCCAATTTTCCCTGCTTAGGGGAACAATATTTATGAATCAAATGAGAGAAGACAAAACAGTTATCAGTGATAGGGCAGCCATTCCAGAAACTAGCTTATTCCTTGGCAAATAAATTACAATTCTCTGCCCAATAACATACCTGATCATTGTGTCTGCCAATAATAGAATAATTTACACTTATATAATATCTTTTGTCAGAGATCTCAAAGTACATATTAACTTTAAGTATTAGTAACCCCATTTTCCAAATGGGAATCTGAGATACAGAAGGATGAATCTCCTAACTTCCAGTTCTGTTCTTTAACCACAGTTGGTATGAATGTTATACGCCATTTAGATATTTCTTTCTATAATTTGGGCAAACATTCCACTACTTAGTGGAATGAAATCATGGGAAAAATTCTGTTCCCAGAAGGCACTGAAGGTCTGATCCTCTCAGAAAACCTCTGAGGACTAAATTGCAGCTTAGAATACACAAAAATTAGAGTATATTTTGTTTGTTTTACTACTTTGTCTGCAACTGTTTGTAAGCAAGAATAATATAGGAATGACAGGATTGCTCTTACAGAAGCTAAACAACTCTCACTCTAATATGAGAGGCTTGTTAAATAGATATTTTATTAATAAGGCACAATAATTAGGGATGGTGAAAAATTTTAAATTTTATTTAGTTAAGTGTCTGCAGAAAATTTCAACTTTACATTAAAAAAACACTTCAAATTCAGAAAGATATGCCACTGCGGAGCCTCATAGGGATTGTAGTTTTGTTGCCTCCTCTAAGGGCCGGGCTCCCCAGCCAGACTTTGTCTCTCATGAGGCACTATGGATATGGGATTCCCATGACACACCACCTCCTTTCACCAAGAGGGGAGAGAGTGGTGCATCATGGGAGATGTTGCCCAATCTGTGAGGTTGGCCCATACAGCAGAATGAGAACTTTAGGCACTAAACTATACATTCCATGAGGCACTGTGGCAGTATTTCCAAATGGAAATATTTCAGCCCAAAACCAAACATATCAAAATAATTTGGTTTTCCAGGTTTCACTGAAAAGTCAATTTTCCATGGAAAAAATTATCAATTTTTCTGATGAGTTCTAGCAGTCCTATTTACTGCAATACAGTTATTGCAGGATTTTTAAAGCAAAATTTCCCTCCAACCAGCTGACATTATAAGAGATAAAAAGAAATTGTCCAGGGATTATTTCAAATTCAGAATGTGAGCTGTCACTATCATAGAGATACAAGTTAAATTCTCATTTTGGAGAGTTATATAAAAGTGTTACAAATTTGCTTTCATTGTGCATTATTATATGAGGAGGCCAAGCTCACTAATCCTTCTGGGACTGAAGCTTTCATTCTCTCTGCTGCTGGAGATGTTATTACAGGTAGCCAAAAGAATGAGAAAAGAAATGAATTTTGATAGCTGATATCACATGGGATCATTTCCAAATTACAGTTTTAGATTGCCATTACAATGGTAATTGTTTAAGTTTCCACTTGAAGACTTTAGAAGTTCAACTGTTTGGTTTGACTGTTTATGCCAAAACAATCCACAGCCCATTTAAGTCAATAAATAGATTCAGATTGATTTCCAAAGGCTTTGGATCAGGCTTTAAAGAGCTCTCTTTTTACTAGAGCTTGGTAAAGGAGTTTTGGTTTCTAAGTTGCGTCTGAGAGTAGTCAGTTGCTAGTATTCAGTATTCTTTCATTTTAATTCAAGTTGTGTGGGTGAGTTTTGATTGGATGTATAGGTCACATGGTATGTTTCTGCTCCCTGATGAGATAAGCTTAACTCTTAGAATCCAGACATCTAGTGTAAATATTCATGTTTATAAGTTCAATATTCAGTCTATGAATATTCTCCAATATTTGCTTTAAATTCTCTTTTTGCAAGCATTTTTGCCATTAAACAAATTTGTCTGAAGACTCATAGAAGGCAAACAGAAAAGACATGAACACAGTCAAAGTGAACTTGTTTACAAATGCCAGTGAATATTTGTAAGAACTTATTGCAGTATTCACACAGCCTCACTATTCCTTTGTGACCATGCTGATCAAGCCAAACTGGTTAAATTATTAGAGACAGCCATGGCAGAGCCTTGAGAAGCAGGAAACTCATGCCAGCTACTATTAGTGATGCTACCTCTGAGCAATGTTTAATGATGAATTTAGCAATGAAAGGAAAGTGAGAAGAAAGTGTGTTTAAAACCTTGTTTTCCTTACTACTTAGTTGTGTAACTATTAGTTTTTACAACTTCTCAGCAAATCCATGGTTCCATAATTTTATACATTGCATGATAACTCAACTATCACAAATGCTGCTTCCCACCAAAAATAATGGCTATGTATAGTCACAACCCTGTTACATGGTCCTTGAGCACTAGAAGTCCCTGACTGCCAGTCCTTAAAAAGGGCCAATGGCTTGTAACAGGTATGCTGAGCCACACATGCCTTTAAAGGCCCAGCATATTCTATTAAACAATGTACTCAGCAATGGAAGGAATGAGCCACCTGCCACACCTATCCAAAGAAATCAGAGGATGGAGGAGCTACAGATTATCTGATTTTCCCCACAAAAGCAGTGGAGTACTGGAGTCTGTTGTTGGGGAAAAAAATAGCTGAGTGAATTGAAGTAAGTGTTCAAAATGGGAAAATTCAAAGGCTAAGGACACTTTAAGTGAAATTTGTTTCGTTAGCAAAGTGTGCAGCTGGATGCGGGTTAAGACAAACAAGTAGAGCTTTATTAAACCTTCTGGACTTCTCTGTCCATGTTGCTGAGTTGCTTCTAGCCTAACCACACATTCTCTGTTCTGATGGTATTCCTATGATAACAATCCATCCAGGGAAATGGGGTCCCTGATTCCAGTTACACTGACCATGATATATTTTCCCTATTTTACAACCATTTTAATATAAACACAAAAACAAATAACTGATGCCCAGACACCCATCTCGTGCCTTTTTGGATAGAAGATATTAACACATAGCCAAGTTGGAGCCTCGTCTTTACCACAGACTCAACTGGTTACATAGTCTGAAATAGCTTGGTTTTCTGAATGCCTAGATAGGAATTATAGGACTCTTCTGACTCTGGTATGTGCATTCTAGTTCAGCAAAGACTGTCATGTGAGATCTCAGATAAAAGCTGGTGTCACAATGATCATCAATGTTGCTAAACACATGTACAGACATTATGTAGGGAATTATGTATATGCACTGAAAATTATAAGGTCTATCTAGGGACTCTTGTTTGAGATGGTCCTGAAACTGAGTCATATTTTGACCTGGCACAAAGGGTCACAGAACCACTCAGGCTTGTCCCAGCTGCTCCTGCATCATGATGGAGTAGTGACTGCGCCAAACTGGAGTACTGCTGTAGCTCTATGTACCAGGTCACAACACCCACAGCAGGGAGTCAGGCCCAACCCCATAGGACAGGAGACATGGCTATAAGGTGAGGGCAAAATAGGCTCCCTCTCAACCTTTCCACCCCCAAGGGCTTCCTAGGTTTTTGCACACTTGGTTTGCAAGGGGGATGGGCCTCAATTTCAAAAGGGCAGGGGGCCTCAGTTTGCCCCAGCCCCCAAAAACCTCTGTGCAGCCCTGTTTTCAGGTGTTTCCCCACATGATTCCATCTTACCATTATTCTGTAAGTATACAGGGGAGGTGGTGTGGTGGTCAAACTCCAATATGCTTGAATATTCCTTGAATTCTTCTGAGACAAACTGGGGTCTGTTGTCAATGAATACATCATCCAGAATGCCATATCTCACAAAGGGGGCTCTCCATTTGCAAATCACTTATTTGGTTCTTGTATCAGGCAGGGCATCAACCTCCCCAAAATTGGAACAGTAGTGCACTGTAACCAAGCACTGCTTTTCACTTAAAGTAAATGAGTCTACTCCCATCTTTTTCCAATCTCAGGTGGGCAATTCATGTGATAAGAATCTGCTTCTGCTAACAGTTATCGTGCTACTGGCAGGTGTAACAACCTTCAACAAGGAGTGGAGTTGTGTGTTTATTCCTGGCCAGTAAACACTTAATGCTCAGGTGTGAGGCATATTTTTTGGCATGATATCTTTTATGGGGACAACAACTGTGTCCTCAGAATATGATTCCTCTGCACATCTTTAATTTAAAAATATGGTCAGATTCCTACTGGTACTTGGCCTTTGTCTTTTGACCACATTGCTGGTATCAGTCTTTTGACTGCCTGTAGTTGGACGTCCTGTTCTGTAGCCTCTTTGATTTCCACCAACTTCACTTCACAGTTGCCAACTTTCATGTGGTAAATAAGCACCCCAACTTTCACAATAAGCCAAAAATCAAGCTAATCCCATTTCAAACAAGGCCAAACAAGCCAATCCCTAAGAACTCCAACACTCTATGTGACTAGATTCCGCTCAGTGTGGGACTGTGGTGGGCCCGCTGTGCACCCCTGACTCTCTCCCCCCCTTGCCCCTGCTTGCCACTTGCCCCTGCTTGCCGGGAGCTGATCAAAAAAAAAAAGAAGCAACTAGCTACAAGCCAAACAAGCAACAAGTTACAAGCCAAAAACTAGCCAACAAGCAACTCACAAGCCAATTAAGCCAAAACCAAGCCCAATATATGTGTTTTTTCCCGTGGGTTTGGCATGTCTGCTTCACTCTTTACAGTAGGACAATTTCAGTCTCTCAGATGTGAGCAGATGTCCAATATATGTCATTTTATGCTGTTTGAGTTGCATTTTTTTCTGTGTTTAGTTTTTGTTCTGGTTCCTGCATTGTGGTAGAAATGCTTTTCTATCGTTGCCTCAGTCAGCTCTTGTATCATTATGACCTTCATCTACACTGAGTATGTCATCTGTAATTATTTCATCCAGGCAGTCCTTCCTGTGCTTCGGTGACTCTTCTCTGGAGCCTCTCTGGTGCTGGGCATGCCCATTGGCATGCACATCTGTAGTGACCAAATGGTTGTCAGAAGGTGGGACTATTAATCCAGTCTTATGTACAAAGCCCATTCCTCCCATTACAGACTGAGAAGAATCTGGCACTGGAGGGTTCTGGCAAGATGTAATCAACTGAGCAGTGGATAGTGGCACCCTTTTAATACCTGCTTAGTTGTCTTTTTGTTTATGCAGATATGTAATTTGTCTGATGGCTTCTTTATGACAATGCTGCTTACCAAGGCTGTACTGGCCTCTACAGGCCTCCTTTTTGTATCTTACACTTAAGGTGTAAAATTCTGATTCTGCACCCTGATCAGATCCAAGGCTGCATGGATTTATTCCCTAAATGG
This sequence comes from Gopherus evgoodei, assembly GCF_007399415.2. Lineage (NCBI taxonomy): Eukaryota > Metazoa > Chordata > Testudines > Testudinidae > Gopherus > Gopherus evgoodei. The sequence goes on from NC_044324.1 coordinate 147,938,157, forward strand.
GATATGTGGTGCTTACCACCCACCACCATGGCATTATGCACTCATTGTCCATTATTAGACTGCATTTGCTCTTTAATAAGTGTGTTGAAGTCCAGTTCACACAGAGGAATCTCAGCTCTGCTACTCAGCTGAAATCGCACAGGATGTTTCCCTGCACGGAGGTAAGTATTGTCCCTTGCTGCTTTCCTGTCTGGACAGTCTGAACCTGACATGCTCTTAAGATGAGAGTCATGATGTCATCACCACTGTCTGATGTGCCCCCCCCCCCTTTGTACAAGTCTGACTGAATTTTTTTGAGTCCGCCTTCTTCTTTTGCTCATGCTGCTAAATGGTTCAATGTGCCATATAATGCATCCTAGTGAAGAGCACTTCTTTACCCACTCATGCTGTCTCCCACAATAAATGCATCTCACTATGGGTGGGGAATCATGGCCTCCTGCTCTCCTGTGCTGCTGTGTTATTACATATACTTCTGTGCGTATTGTGACTTCTTTCTCTGGAGGCTTCTGCTGCACGCCCCACAACTAAGCATCTGTCTAATGTGAAATCATCTTCCCAGAGCAGCTGCTCCTGCAGGTGGTGATCCCAAGTGCCACAGACTATCCTGTCCAGAATTAGTGAGTCTGTCAAGTCCCCATGTATGCATGTAGCAGCCAATGTGAGTTAGGTAGCAACACTGGTCTATCCCTTCCCACTTCAGATTAGTCTGTAGAGAAAAATCTGTCACTCTAGCTTTGCTCTGCTTTGGGGGAGCAATAAGACTTCCAGGACTGCCGTGAGGCTTGAGGCAGTGGTGAGATTCAGACATCTGCAGACCTCTCTGCCTTGTCCCCTGATAAGATAGAATAATAATTTTACTTTCCTGCTGTTGTTGTTATCATCATTTATCATCATCATCGTCCTGCATGGCCAGGTCTGTGTACATCTCGAACTTCTCCTTCCAGAGGATCCATCTCTCGGCTTGTTCGTATTTGCAAAATGTAGGTCTCTGATGGACTTCAGATATAGTTCCATGACTCACACTGCCTGCAGAGCATGTGCAACAACAGGTATATGTACACTTATGGCACATGTGGAGTATGGACACTGCATGCCCAGCTAGCACCAGTGTAAATAGCAGTGTAGACTGTAAGGCTCAATGTAGGTAAGTAAAGTAACGTGCCTACAACCCTGAACCCTCAGGGTATATACATGGGGTTTCTCATGCCTCCCCAGCAGTGCCTCCCCTGCTGTTTTTAGCAGTGTAGTGTCTCACTGCCTTCCCATATTTCTTTGCCCATGTGGCTGAGTTGCTTCTAGCCTAACTGCCCACACTTCCTGTTCTGCTGGTGTCTCCTTGATTACAGTCCCTTCAGGGAGCACGAGCCCTCTGGCTCCAGTTCCACTGAGCATGATATAAATCTAGTCAAGTTTGGACTGTATTTGAAACTTAAACCAGGTGGATTTTCCCCAGTTTTAGAGAACAGTAAGATAAGCTGAGGAGAACAAGTGCCAACTAGGATTTTGTGGTTCATTTAAGTTGTATCACATCATGCCAGACACCACTAACAGAATGTTAAGTCTTTTTCACACCTTCTGCAGAAAGTGCCCCACACTTAGGTCTTTTTAATATGCTTGATATTTGTATGTAATGTCTCTAATTTCTGTACAGAAATGTGAAACATTATAGGATAAAGTTCATAGCAGCATTTTGAAAACAAACCCAACACATTCACCTTGAATCTCAAAACAGCTCTACAGCGTATATACTCTACATTTCTTTATGCCACACCATAGTGACAAATTTCTATAAGATTTTTTTAAATTTTTGTTCTGTTCCTGTACTTATATATTTTATTAGCATAGTAAATTTACATATGTTTATCCTTTATCCATAGTGGAAGCCTTGCCATAATGTTAATTAACAGTTATATTTTTATATTACTATTGTATGCTTGGCATATGCTGTTAAATTTACAATATCATAGTTTCCAATTATCTTGATCAGCATCCAAATGCAAATGAAAAAGGTTGTGTATATCTCAGTGTCAGATATCCATTCAAGTGAAACAGGAGTCAGCTCGAGAGAAAAAACTGACACACAGCTCTGAACTTTCTACATAAATAGAGAGAGAGAGCCTTAAAATGTTATCACTCACATAAACGCAATTGGCCAAATTCTGCTTTCATTCACATCTGTTTAAATCTAGAATGATCAGATTACTCTCATGGAGTTATTCTGGATTTACAATGATAAAACTGTGATCAAATATGAGTTCATACTTGTAATTCCATTAACTTTCATGAAGTTTCTGCTGCTTTACAATAGTGTCAGTGAGAAGACAATCAGTCCCACAGAGTTTAAATGATTTATTTTTCTAAAAAGCTGTTTCATAAGAAATTGAGTATCAGAGGGGTAGCCATGTTAGTCTGTATCCACAAAAACGAGGAGTCCAGTGGCACCTTAAAGACTAACAGATTTATTTGGGCATAAGCTTTTGTGGATAAAAAACCTGGACTCCTCATTGTTTTCATAAGAAATTGGATCAATATAATCAAATATGCCCTTATTTACACTAAGGGTAAATGCAGAGTGTGATGGGTTGGATGCCCCTTCTGGGATGCCATCTGATATACTGGGATTTCACTGAGCCTCACCTACTCAATCAGCCTGGGTTCCATCTCCCTGCTTTGATGAATTAGGCTATCCAGCCTCTTGCAGCATACACACACAGGTAGAGCCACACCTCACTGCAGACACAGACTGAAGTCAGCTCCGTGTGAGAGGACTCCCCCCTCAGGACTCATGTGCACAACCCTTTTTGGGAGATAAACCCAAAATAGTACTGTCTTATACTGTATAGAAAAATCTGCACAGCTCAAGCTTATAAAAATATACCCTCTTCCTCAATGTGAAGACAGATGTGCACGCTTCTTGCCCTCACCCCCAGTTAGAAATTGCATCAACTGGGATTTATTGTAAACAAGAAGTAAAATGTATTAATCACCAAAGGTGGATTTTAAGTAAATATAAGAGATAACAGACAGAACAAAGCAGATTACTAAGCAAATGAAACCAAACACATAATCTAAACTAGTTTCACTAAAGAAATTGGTTAAAAATGTATCAGAAGGCTAGCTGTGTTAGTCTGTATCCACAAAAAAAAAGAGGAGTCTGATGGCACCTTAAAGACTAACAGATTTATTTGAGCATACGCTTTCGTGGGTAAAAACCCACTTCTTCAGATGCATGGAGTGAAAATTACAGATCCAGCCATAACTATATATTGGCACATTAAGAGAAGGGAGTTAACTTACAAGTGGAGAACCAATGTTGAGGGCCAATTCAGTCAGGGTGGTTGTGGTCCATTCCCAATAATTGATGAGGCGGTATCAATACCAAGAGAGTAAAAATTGCTTTTGTAGTGAGCCAGCCACTCCCAGTCCCTATTTAAGCCCAAATGTTTGCAAATGAATTGTGGCTCTTCAGTTTCTCTTTGAAGTCTGTTTTTGAAGTTTTTCTTGTTGAAGAATGGCTACTTTTAAATCTGTTATTGAATGTCCAGGGAGATTGAAGTGTTCTCCTACTGGCTTTTGTATATTACCATTCCTGATGTCTGATTTGTGTCCATTTAGCCTTTTATATAGAGACTGTGTAGTTTGGCCAATGTACATTGCAGAGGGGCATTGCTGGATGAGCATTGTGGGACACCACCTGGAGGCCAATTAAGTTGAATTATACAACACTGTGTCTGCACTACCTCACAGTTGGCCCATCAAAATCGAACTAAGCATATGCCTCTTGCAGAGGTATATTAAAGAAGTCTACATCAGAGGTGACTTAGGTCGACATAAAGTACCCAGTAGTGTAGACACATACATTAACAGGTCGACTTAAGGCAGCTTCCTTCAGTCTAACTCTGTAGTGTAGACCAGGCCTGATTCTTAACTCCCACCCCTGTAGAAGGTTGGAGTACCTCTAATGTGTTGAGGTACTCACTCACCCTATCACAGTCTCATATAGTTGGCCAATAGATTGCATCCTTTCTCTTCACATATGGACCTAACCAAAGTTATCTATGCCTAATACTTTCATTCTTTAAAGGCTACTTGAGGCCACCCCAGTCATCTCAGCTACCGAAGAGGACAGATATTTGCCTTTTAAGTAGTGCAGAACAAACAACAATTCCCTATTCTGAAGTTTCTACCTATTTTCAGACTGAATTTAAATATCCTGAAGTTCACCAGAGCACTAAATAATCTATATCCTAGTTATCTCAGAACACGCATATTTCTGTGACCCACCTGCATGAAGTAAGAAGGCTTTCACTGTCTACTTCAAGGGTGGACCACCAGGGTTCCAGAAGGAGGTCATTGTAAATGGTGGGTCATGCCATAACATGCATCTGTTGCAATGTTCCACTAAAAAAAATTCTGGTGTCCCCTGTTTTGAGCTAACAGGTTGGGATTCTCGTCTAATTATGTAAAATATGTCCAGACATTATGGTGACTTATAAATGTACAAAGCAAATAATTAACTGACTGTTTTTAGACAAAATTCGTACCCCCCCCGCCCATCTTCCTTTTGCACTTTGATTCAATTAGCCTCTGGCTTTTCTTCCATTCAAATGTACCGTAATTGCAGCTGCTCTTTCCTAGTTTGTCTAGATCCACTGTGGTGGCAGGCACCATACAGCTTTCTCATATTGGTATCAGCTCATAAGAAGTTCGGAGAGAGGAGAATGGAAGGGTGAATCCCTGTACATGGGACTTCTATGACTAAATCATCGGGACAGAGGAAGACTGGACAACTTAGGCCCTGGATAACATTGGGGAGCTTTATTTTTGACTTGGGAATTCTGTTGAAATAATGTGACTGCAAAGTGTGTATTTTCCAATACCAGAATGTCTGAGTCACTCTTCATTGTTGGCTCATGACAATAGGATAGAGATGAATAGTTTATGAAACATGTGAAACAAAGACAGAGAATAACATATGCTTAATGTCTCCACTACAGCAGAAGCATGCAGGGCATTCCTCCAGTAGCACACAGCATGGTTCAATGGGTTTGAGATTGCTTGGACTCTATTATTTCTTCCCTCTTCTTCAGCAGTTTAGAAAAAAAAGCTACTCATAAGCCTGCTGTGCCCATTCATGATTTAATGTGCTAATTGAAGCATCATCCTAACTCAGCAGTATGTGGCAGTAATGGAGCAGGCATTCAACAGAAATGCCTTGGAGTTAGAGCAGTTTCACCATCCCAGGCTTTAAAGCAGGCTAGCTCATGTATATTTTCTACCAATTATTTCAAACACAATGGAAAACTTTAGAAAGGCTATTTATAATTATTTATGTTATAGTAAACCTACAGCTTTTTCAGAAGAACCCCAGTTCATACACAGTCAGTCAATCTGAGGGATTCTACAGCTCATTTTAATGCAGTGGATGTTAAAGTGCATGTTCTGGCTTGGATCACACACAGAAGAGTGAAGCGGGGGAAAGAGAGACTTTTTGACTTATAAACAAGATGACAAGTTTTATCTATTTCCTTTTGGGGCCTGAAAATAGCCTTGCATTCTATTTAATAGCTGGGCTGTTGGCATTTGTGGACTTTGATTTTGGTATCTTTCATTTCACTATGGATTGCTGCGTAGCAGTGGTTTCAGTGATTAATGAGACTCTTATAACATTTATCTGAATTTTTCTTCTTAATCAAAACATTTGTTTAGCAGCCAGAGGAATCTGGCTATGATATGGATGGTTCTGGTTGGCTTGAACTGACAATTTCCCTCCCGTTTTCCACCTCTGAAAAAGTAGTTTTAAAAAACAGTATATCTGGCTTTTCTACAGAATATATTGCTCCCTGTGCCACTCCTGCTTCATATAAGATTCATACCAGTTTGTGTCTCCAGACTTAATCTTGCATTTACACATAATTAAAACAATAAAGGGTGACTGTCTCCTATTTAAAAGAGCATTACTATTCAGCACACGTTGCCACAGATCTCTTATGTGTGGCCTTGGGTAAGTTCCTTATCCCCTTCTTGTGTTTATATCCGTAATATGTGGATAATAGTGACAAAACCCTCTGTTTATTAATCCCAGCATTCCTCAATTTCTTTTCAGGTGTGAAAGGGGAAAATCTATAGAAGCTGGGGAGGTGTGGTGTATTTGTTACCCAGGGTTTTCAGAACCGCCAACAGGGGCAACTATTTCACTCCAGGTGATGTAAGGAATAAATCAACAGGAACACAGCAATTCCATCTGATAAGATTAATCCAAGTAAGCATGCCCTCATCTAACACTGCAGTTTATTAGATGTAAGCACGCACAAACATTAGTGATAGATTTACAACATCTCAGATATTTATCTAACATCTGGAATGGTACTGAGTAATTAACAGCAGGCTCACAGTGGCCAGTTGCTCACTCACAGGGGAGAAAGGGTGTCAGGAAAAACGTCTCTCAAGATGGCTTCAGAGGACTGCTCCAAAAACTGTATTAGCTAACCTTTTATAACTAACTTCTACAAAACACATAGGGCACAATGACCCCTACTATATCATCACTTTTCTAACTTTCAATAAACTTTTAATATCAGAGGCGTCTAGACTCAAGGTTTTCCAACCACAAAGGTTTTCCGTCTCAGTTGTTTTCTTGTTTGTCCCCGCCTCCCATTCTGATTAGCAGAAACTGCCAGCTAGATATGACCATGCTTCTAAAGCCTATCTCCAAATTAACCCTTAACTATGTGGTGTTCTTTTTCATTATTTCAGGGTGGCTGAATGCACCTAATATGATTGCAATTAACTTGATCATGTTCTGGGGTATACACATCCCTCAAATCCAAGGCAACATATTGAAAATTGTGCTATAATTGTAAGCTGTCATGTTAAATGCTATGTGGTTTTTGCTGCCCCAACTTCAGGCTAGGAGTCTCTGTAAGGAAGTGTACAGTCTGGTTGAGCAGCAGTCCATCTGCAAAAAGAGCCTGAGCAGAGTCAGGTGGGCTGAATTGTGCTGCTCTGCCTTAGGGAGCAGCCTGCTTTGTGTCTTTCTGGTTTTGGTTCTTGTGTGTTAAAATTCTGGATTTTAAGACAAAGTAATGTTATGCTGCAACTGTCCAGAAAAAAGTATGCTATGTTTTTTATCTAACTTCTGATTGTATACTCTGAACATAACAAAAATCCTGTCAGTAACCACTGATGATGCTAAAATAGGACAAAAAGAAAGGATGTGTGTGCAGAACCACCATTCTCCTCATCTTAGCCTAATATGAGGAGGAAGAATTCATAGTCTAGATATAGGTAGTACAGAGCAGTGGTTCTCAACCAGTGACCTGGGCCCCCTGGGGGGGCCGAAAGCAGGTTTCAGGGGGTCCGCCAAGCTGGGCTGGCATTAGACCTGCTGATGCCCAGGGCAAAAAACCGAAGCCCCACTGCATGGGGCTGAAGCCTGGGGCCCCGAGCCCCACCACCCAGGGTTAAAGCTGAAGCCTGAGCAACTTAGCTTCACAGGGCTCCCTGTGGCATGGGGCCCTGGGCAATTCCCCTGATTTCTGCCTCCTAATGCTGGGCCTGGCTTTTATATGCAGAAAAAACAGTTGGGACATGGAGTTTTTAATAGTATATGGTGTGGGAAGGAGGTGAGAAAGAAAAAGGCTGAGAGCCCCCGGTTAGAGGAAATATGAAAGGGGTAACCTTCGGTGCAGTGCAGGGCTTTTCTGGAGATTCAGGTGCAAGATGACAGTCCAAGTTAACTCCTCGAGATTGGCTATGGTGGGATTAAGACAGTCTGGAGCTTTAGGCAAAGCCCTACATGGGCCTGCTTCTGTGGCTGGTATCCCCAGATCGCAATGGTGGGGGTGGCAGGGACTATGCACAGAAAAGCCCTTGGTAGGGTGCTGGGGAGCCTATCTGCACTCCTCTCCTGGTGACATGGACACTCTTTTCTTTCTGACATTTAACTGATGTTTTTCAAGTAGCAGGAAGACAGAGTTCTTTGAATACCTGCCCTAAAGGGATTGCAAAAGCACCTAGCTCCCTTGAGTGCATAACTGGTAATATTTCATTCCACTTTTCCTGTAAAGCATCAGTGCAATTTACAGGGAAGTATCCAAAGCCCTTATTTATTATGCATCTTGCCAATGTGATTGATCCAAGAGCAGCCAAGCCAACTGTAATGGATATACCGTAACATTCCCTGTTCCAGCTTATTTTTCTTGGGTGAACCCAAGTATAAGGAGATCCCATCAAACAGAGTTAAGGTGGGACAATTCCAGAACCAGGCCTGAAAGTGACATGCAACAGGACATCCAGTATGCATTGATCCAAGGAAAGCTTTCACTGTCCTGCAAAGGCATTCAGAAAACTGTAAGTACTGATTTTGGATATTGCTCTCGCACAGACTTCCTGTAGCGTGTCCCTCTCAGGTCATGGTCATACTATACAGTATTTTAAATCTGATCAAAGGCACACAAAACACTTCCCTGCCTGTTATTTTTGAAGCTCTAACAAAATAGGTATTTGAGTTTATGGCACATAATAAATACAGTAAAGCTTATGGCATATAATAAAATAAAGCATTGCTGCCGAAGAATGTACATAGACCATCTGGGAGTTGTCACAGCTGAAAAGAACTACTGTGGCTTGCAAACTCTGCACTAGTGTCAAACAAGTATAATTGTGTTCACTCTGTTAATTCACCTTGCAGACTGTAAGGAGTGACCTGTGACTGACTTCTTAGTCCACTGGAAATGTAACTCTAGGAATGCCTATGCTTTGACAGAAGGTTGCTGTTTCTTATCTCAAGTTCAATGCCTCCTAGCATTTCAGTGACTTTCCTCAGTCCTGTCAGTTCCATCAGTCACAGCACAATCACGTAAGTTAATTGACCAGTCGTTTATCTGAAAGCATGATTGTGATCTAACTATGCTCTCACTGTTCCTATTAACATGAGCTTTTCATTCCTTCCCATTGGGCTCTGTTTGAGGGTTTACATATTTTTGTGTAAGGGTCTATTTGCATTATGTAATACTTTTTGCTGCCTCAATAACTGATGCCTTTGGCTGCTGAAAAGCAGAACCTGAAATTTAACAGCCAAAAGTTTGTTTTAAATTTTCTTCTAGGGGAGAGCTTGTATTTCAGTTAAAAGTAAACATAACAAAAATGGATGCAAAAATAGGAACTAGTGAATATTAATCTCTTTTACTTCTGGTATTTTTAAATGCTGCATTTGTTTGCATATCTGTATATTTACACAGCAAGTGCTGTCCAAGAAGATGGATCAAATTTCATATTGTCCTGAAGAGAAAACAATTTGTAGTAACTAGCAGTGACTATGGCTACATCCATTGAAATATGGACAACTTGCTGGGAAAGATATATGTGCATAACTTGCACCAGTTTTGGTTTACCTGGCCCTACTGGATTTGTCTGATGCCACTGTTTCATGGGGGTAACCAATGGGGACATTCTGAGAAGCTGCTTATCTGCTATAAGTGACTGATTTAATTTTCAAATGGGTAGGAATGTTACTTTTGATGGAATGTTACACTGCAGACTTAACAAAACTGATGTTCTTAGACTACCTGAGCCTGTTTTCCCTGCCAGTTTGGGACTTCAGTGCCCTGCCTTGTTTGAGCCAGACATGCTAGCCTGCTACAAACACAGACCCAGGTCTGAACAACATCCCCCAAAAGCTGCAGACTTAACTGAAAACAGCTTAAGAAGTGCTCCTGTCTCCAGCACTCAGATACCCAACTCCCAGTGTGGTCCAAACCCCAAATAAATCCGTTATACAGGGTAAACTCAAATTGTTTGTCCTCTATAACACTGATAGAGAGATATGCATGGCTTTCCCCCCACCGCCCCACACACACATATTAATACATACTCTGGGTTAATTAATAAGTAAAAAGTGATTTTAGTAAATACAGAAAATAGGATTTAAGTGGTTCCAAGTAATAAAAAACTGGACAAAGTGAATTACTAAGCAAAATAAAACAAAACACGCAAGTCTAAGCCTAATACAGTAAGAGATTACAGATGAAATCTCACCCTCAGAGATGTTCCAGTAAGTGTCTTTAACAGACTAGCCTCCTTCTAGTCTGCATCCAACAATCACTCACACCCCTGTAGTTACTGTCCTTTGTTCCAGTTTCTTTCAGATATTCTTTGGGGGTAGAAAGGCTACCTCTTGAGCCAGATGAAGCTCATATGGAGGAGTTTCCAGGAGCTTAAATAGACTATCTCTTGTGGGTGGAAACCCCTTCCCCTCTTCTATGCAGAATCCAGCTGCAAGATGGAGTTATGGAGTCACATGGGCAAGTCCTATGTCCACGCATGACTCAGAACTTTACTGAGCTACAATCCCAGGAAAGCTCAGATGTGGACTGATGTCTCTCAAAGTTCATTGTTAGTTTAAGTGTTTCTTGATTGGGCTCTTACTAAGAATACTCTTTTCTCAAGAAGCTGACCAACTGCTTCACTGAGGCTACTTAAAATCAAACAAGTACATAGCCAATATTCATAACTTCAAATACAAAAATGATACATGCATGTAAATAGGTTGCATATATCCAGTAGATCATAACCTTTGCAGGAATATGTTACATGGCATATCTAGCATAAAACATATTCCAGTTATGTCATATTTATACTCATAAGCATGTTTCTATAAAGCATTATGGGGCGCAACATCACAGTAATTGTGTCATACAAACTGCCCAGCTTCTGCAAGATCTTGCTAGAGGTCACTTTATTGTGTCTCACTATCTCTGTTTATAGTACCTAGTGGCATTTCATCTCCCTAAAATGGAGCCAATGATTTGAATTACTCAGCACTATTTAGCAGTCTGCAACACTGCTATAGCTACATTAGGTCATTAGGCCTTCCACATCCTCCCCAGATTCCTGACCTAGTAACTGGAACAACTGAAGACACTTCCCCATAGAATCAATCCTAAATTGTACACCTTGCCAAGTGCATGCTGGAATAGACCTTTATCAATAGTTAATGCTGTAGATATTTTTACATCATAGGCAATTCAATAAAGCTCATAGTTAGGTATTTTACCAGCAACTCAATAGTCTGATGTAAAGAGCTTCCACTAGCAAGGGCTCACAACAGTTTAGAGACGACAGATTGTGTAGGGCAATACTGACAACGATGTGTGATGTTTAAACATGTAGCCTATGGATTCTTTAGAAAAAATATTTTATAAAGAAGTTTTTCCAGCTTTGCACATCAATGTCATTCTAATTATACACAGCCATCTCTTGACTTGATTACCATGGTAGTTTTGTGGACAGGATGCCAGCGTAGGCATGAAAGAGAGATGGTTTTGGGCATTAAACAGATAATTGTGATGTTACTCCAAAGACCATGCCATGCTACACCTTATGATCTGGGGCAAATCACTTAGGTCAAAATGTTCACATCCGTGATCATAAATACAGGCCCATATATCCATATTTAGACATGGCCTGATTTTCAGAGGGGTTGACCATTAGCAACTATTAAATTCAGTAGTAATTCAGAGATGTTTTGCATCTCTTGACACTAGGCCACTTATTTAGGAACCTAAATATGGATTTAGGTAGCTGATTTTAGACAATCAAGTGTGAAAATATTTGACCTTAATCTTTTGGTGCTTCAGTTTCGACTTCTACAAAACTAGGATAATAGTATCTACCACAAAGGGGTATTATGAAGATTACTTTATTAGTATTTCTGAAGTGTCTTAGATTGAAGCCACAGTTATCCACTAACTTAAAGAATCCTTGTAAATAAATATGAGAGGTATTTATTTTACTAGGCTGTTAAATTTATCTGATATTTTTGGGTTCTTTTGCATAGTACGGTATTGCATAAAATCTACTGTGTTACAGTGTAATTCTGAAGACCTACTCCTGCATAGATTAGTGTTTTTCAGGATAAGAATTTATAGGCTAGATCATTTTTGCCCACTAATCTTACTGCTGAATCAAAAGCTTAGTACACATAATTTTAATACTAATTATGCAGTAACTGTCCTAATAACAGCATTTGTAAATAGAAGAGAAAATAAAACAAAACAGAAAAAAACAACTCATTTGGCTGCAGAGCCAGAATAGAAGATGGCAAAAAATCCAGTATTGATCTCCCCTGAAACTTGTAATCCCATGATCTTTGTCTCTATGCTGCAGCTGAGAAGAACATCTGCAGGATTTTCTGCTGTTCACTCAGCCATCAAAGTGGCTCATTGCTTCAATAAATATGCCTGCTTCTTAGGAACAATGCTCGTCTTAAGGGACATTTTGTTGTTCCTTTCCAAGCTGAGAATTGGAAATCAGGTGTTGAAATAAGATTCATTTCAATTTCTTGTTCCAGGTTTTACACTGGGCTTCTCTGGAACAGATGGTGGACCATGTACAATCATCAGTCCATGTAGTCATTGTGGATTTTTTTGCTTGTTCCAATCAAGCTTTTTCCTATATTACTATTGGGCCATATCCTGGAATCCTTACAGTGTTTTTACTCAGTACTTGGGGTTTTTTTGTTTGTTTTTTATTAAGACCTAAGGGCCTGTGTGACTAGTTGGATCACAGAAACCCCCTTGGGACTGCCAACTGATGTGCTGAGATTACTTCTAACCCATTTTCCCTGCCAGCCTGGGACTCCATAATCTTGCCTGTTTGAGCCAGACACTCTAGCCTGCTACAAACCCAGACCCAAGTCTGAACACATCCCCCAAAAGCTGCAGGCTTAACTGAAAACAGCTTAAGAAGTGTTCCTGTCTCCAGCACTCAGATACCCAGCTCCCAATGGGGTCCAAACCTTGAATAAATCCATTTTACCCTGTGTAAAGCTTATACAGGATAAACTCATAAATTGTTTTCCCTCTATAAAACTGATAGAGACCCCCCAGGTATTAATACATACTCTGGGTTAATTAATAATTAAAAACTGATTTTATTAAATACAGAAAGTAGGATTTAAGTGGTTCCAAGTAATAACAGACAGAACAAAGTGAATTACCGACCAAAATAAAACAAAACATGCAAGTCTAAGCCTAGTACAGTAAGAAAACTGAATACAGATAAAATCTCACCTTCTATCACAGGCACAATCCTTTCCTCTGGTACAGCCCTTGTTCCAGCACAGGCGGCAGCTAGGGGATTTCTCATGATTGCACCATCCTTTGTTCTGTTCCACCCCCTTATAAAGCTTTGCACAAGCCGGGAATCCTTTGTCCCTTTCTGGCTTCCCACCCCTCCTTCTAAATGGAAAAGCATCAGGTTAAAGATGGATTCTAGTTCAGGTGACATGATCACATGTCACTTTAAGACTCCAAGCGTTCATTCCTCCCAGCCTGATTCACAAGAAGGCCTGCAAGCAAACAGAGCCATCCACAGTCAATTGTCCTGGCTGATGGGAGCCATCAAGATTCCAAACCACCATTAATGGCCCCCTGTCATAAACAGATGGTTAAATGTTAATGTCTCTTTTACCTGTAAAGGGTTAATAAGCTCAGTAAACCTGGCTGACACCTGACCAGAGGACCAATAGGGGGACCAGATACTTTCAAATCTCGGTGGAGGGAAGTCTTTGTTTGTATTGTTTTTTTTCTTCGTTGTTCGCTCTTGGGGCTAAGAGGGACCAGATGTGCAACCCAGGTTTCTCCAATCTTTCTGAAACAGTCTCTCATGTTCAAAATAGTAAGTACTAGCTAGAAAAGGCAGATTAGTCTTATGTTTGTTTTCTTAACTTGTGAATGTGTATTTTGCTGGAAGGATTTTTTTTTTACCTCTGTTTGCTGTATCTTGAATCTCAGGCTAGGGTGGGGGGAAATCCCTCTAGTCTATATGAGCTGAATACCCTGTAAACATTTTCCATCCTGATTTTACAGAGATAATTTTTACTTTTTCTTTCTTTAATTACAAGCTTTCTTTTTTAAGGACCTGACTGATTTTTTTCCTTGTTTAAGACCCAAGCGGACTGGGTCCGAACTCACCAGGGATTGGTGGGGGGGAGCGGAGGGGGAGTAGGTTAATTCCTCTCTGTTTTAAGATCCAAGGAGTTTGGATCAGTGTAGCCTCTCAGGGTAACCCAGGGAGGGGAAAGTCTGGGAGGGGGAAAGGAGGGGCTATGGTTTATTTCTCCTTGTTTTAAGACCCGAGGGGTTTGGGTCTTGGATTCCCCAGGGAAGGTTTTGTGGGAACAGAAAGTGTGCCAAACACTATATTTTGGCTAGTGGCAGTGCTATCAGATCTAAGCTAGGAATTAAGCTTTGAAGTGTCCATGCAGGTCCCCACTTTTGGACACTGAAGTTCAAACTGGGGGGAAAATACCTTGACACCCCCACTCTGCATAATTACAACAGATCCTCAGAGTTATATTTCATATTTCTAGTTTCAGATATAAGAATGTTATATACATACAAATAGGATGACCACACTTAGTAGATTATAAGCTTTGTAATGATACCTTACAAGAGACCTTTTGCATGAAGCATATTCCTCTTACATTATATTCACACTCATTAGCATATTTTCATAAAATCATATAGAGTGCAATGCCACAGCCTGATTCTGCTCCTCATTTTCTGATTGAATAGTACCTTACCCTGCATGTAATACAGAAACAGGCCCTTTGTAAAGAATTGAGGATTTGACGCATTGAGACTTAAATATATTTAATCTAAGTCTAAAATTTACAAGAAGAGAAGGGAGGTGCAGGGGGAAATCTGGTTTACTCTAATTCTGACCCCAAGAATCATTACATTTTTATAGTAACATTTATTCTCATAAAAGGCCTCAGATATGCAGATGTGGAGACTGACATCTGTCCACATAAGTGATACAGCATAGGAAGCAGAACGACAAGTTTCACTTATTGTCCCCCACTGTGCTCCTGTAATGACCCGCAGGGGCTACCTGTAGGAGAGAGAGGAGAATTAAGGCATTATCTTTCCTACAGTTTTTAGTCATTGGCTTAGCTAGACAAATGTACATTCCTAGTGCAGACCTTTCGAGAGGGAGGTAAGCTGATTGGCACAAATCATAGTTGTCCAGGTATTGTAGAGGATTGCACCAGTTCAATGCCATGAGCATTCTCTGGTGGAATACTAGGAAAAGTGAAATGAACACTGTACAATGAGAGCTGGCTGGGAAATTAATCTAATTTTCTTTTGGTTTGAGATTTTTGATGAAAACCTGAACGATTTCAACAAAAGAAATTTTAGTGAAATAGTTTCCATTTTGTCAAAAAGGCATGTCTGGTGAAAAAAAATTGGCCAGTTCTACCCCCAAGGCTTTCCAGGTGAGCAAGATTAAAAAAATAGATTACTGTATTCTGTAGCACTAGTAAAATAATTTTAAACGTACAATGTCTAGAAAAGATTTAATGTAATATTCTGATTCAAAGAATAAGACTTCAATTTGCTGAAAGACCTGAAGTACTTTTTTTAAGTGAGGTCCATATAGGTAATTAACTGTAGAAATCAGTTACTGGCAGGTATAACAAATTGCTTTTACTTTAAAAAAGTACAAAACATAGCATTTGGTTCTGTTTGAATACATACATCTAGTATGCTATTAAAATACTTACATTAGCCATGAAAGTCTGTGTGACATTGGAACAAAAATATACAGGAAAAAGCTTACATGAGTGAACAAAGATACTTGAGCAGCTGTGACTGTAGGAACTTTCCAAATTATCACTAAATGCATTGCCAACAACTTCCCCGGTGTAGATCTCACAAGCAGCTGAAAATGAGATTGAGTGAGCAATGTTTTCCCCAGGACATTCATCTATCTGTTGTATGTTTAGGATTTGTTTCCCTCTCCCAGTGTTTATGTGTATGATTTTATTGTTTGAGAAACATGCTGGAATGGAGCGCTGGAAACTGAAGCTCTCAGATTATCCATAAAGCAGGTGTTCAGATTTCAGAAATTTGAGGAATATTGGCATAAAGAATTTGGATATATCCGCTAGGAACTGCATTAAGAATATTGTATTCAGTTCTCATATGGCTGTGAACAGCCTTAGCTTTTCATCACTACTGACTATGACCACCTGTGAACCAATGTCTTACAGATAAGAGCTCTTTTACCCAATATAAATCTGCAAAGCCTTTCGGTCTCCATTAGTCTGCTTACTAGCGCCTGGATAGATAAGCAAATGATCCACCTGCTCCCTTACTCGGAAGGAAAAGTGAATATAAGTCTGTAATATGGCACAAAGAAAGAGAGGATGCTCATATATTTACCACAGCTCAAAGTTGTGACCACTATAGACCTGTCATGGTTAATGAGTGAACCACACCTTAGACCCCTTTTTGGACCTCTCAGTTGCACCTCTCAGGTTATACGCCTGCCTTTCTCCAGCTCACTCTGGGTGGAATCACACATTTTAGTCACTTCAGGACAGGATCTCTGGGCCAAAGCCTCCATCGCCCCATTTCCCAAGTGTGTTAATGTGACAGGCCCTGCGTTTGGCACCTGTAAGCCTTTTCACCCAGGAACCTGGGGCAACAACTGATTAGGGACTGAAAACCAGCTACTTCAAAACAAAGCACTATGTACAAAGCAGGCAGAGCAAAGTGTTAAAACAGCAGAACATCCTATACACATTACCTACACCTCACTCTTTCCTTGCAAGCATTTACAAGTTCCCCCCACCCAGCTAACCCCCATCTCTGGCTGGGAGAAGCAGAGCTGTCCTGCTCACAGCAGGCCCTCTGCCCTGCAAGGACCTCAGCCAGTCTAGATGTCAGGCTCCATCTGCGAACAACCTGCTTGTCTTCTTTATGCCCCCATCTTTAAAGTTTTAGTATTCTCTTTAATCCTGGGCTTTTGGTCCAGGATGAATACACCTTGCCAGACTAGCTGAATGCAGATAGGGTGTATTCCCCCAGTGAATAGTTTCTCCATTGTTTCCTCACGAACTCTTGACAAATTTTATTAGCTTATGTTTGCCATTGTTTCATTTTCTGTTGGTTCCTCCCTTACAGGCTCCTTTGAATTAATTCTGTACATTCAGGAAGGATAATATCACCCAGGTAACCATACGACATTTGTTAAAAATTCTACACATAACTACCTTGTTCTCCAGATGAGCTGTGAAAATAGATTGCCAGCTTTGCATATGTCACTAGGAAAAGGAATGAGATAGCTCTGTGAAAATGAGAAATGACTTGTAGATATTTATGTAAATTCATTATTTGGTCTTAAAAATTTAGAATTATATTTGATCTCAAAAAGTTATTTTTTTCCAGTGGAAGTGGTGAAATATTGACTTCATTTAAGTTGGTAAATAAATATATAGACACATAGAAGTCAATTGGACTTTCTGCCTGAAAAAAGGTGGTGACTACTGGATTTGACCCATACATTCTTAAACGCTTGAAAAGTTCAGGAGACAAAAGAACCAACAGAATGGTGATTGTGGTGTAGAGAATAAACAAACTACATTATTCTACGGGTCCCAGAATGGATACATACAGTTACAATCAAGCCATTATAAATTACCTCATTTATCTTTGCCAGAGATCCAGCAGGTTTGAGATAATAAATTGATTATAATTAAAGAGGTGAGGAGGAGGCACGACAGAAGATTATACCATTGTGATAAATTCTATTCTTACTGCTCTATCTGAATTTGATTTGATTTTAGATGTGAACATAACCAAATAAAGGGTATGTTGGGCCATATTTTGCCCTTTTTGGTATAACCTCATAAGTCAGTGTGGTTACATATGAATAACTGAGGATTGTGATTCACTTTCTCTATTTATTAATTATTAATTATTAATTATTATTATTATTATTATTATTATTATTATTATTATTATTGCTCATTGTCACTTTAGAGGTTAATTTCCTCAGAAAATATTTCTTGGATATTAGATAGGGCATTGGACTAGGAATCAGGAAACCTGAAGTAAAATTTCTGGGGTCATTTTACCAATGGTTTCCGTTACTGTTTCTGCCAGTGACCTACTATATGATAGTGAGCAAGTGACTTCATCTCACATGTTTCACCTTCTCTGTCTGAAAAATGGAGGATAGACATTTACCCTCCTTGAGAAAGCACGCTGGGTTTTATGGATGAAAAGTGCTATGTAAGAAGAAGGTATCATGAGTGTTTTCTTTAATTCTTTTTGCATTCTGGGAAACACTTTGAAACCAGGTCATTAAAACTATATGAAGTATACTATTATGCTTCCTCGGCAATCTTAATGCAGCACAGAGCAGTTTGGGACAAAATGGCTTTGTAATATGGTTATTTTACTATTTTACCATTTCACTTTATTCCTGTTTTCCTTGCAAAGAAATTCAATAAAAGGAATTGTAGTAATTTGAGTGGTTTCTAATGTCCTTTTATCAGCAAAGACAATGAAAACTAGTCTAGGATAGTTTGCACATGGAAAAACATCTTGAGATCAGTGCTTTTAGGAATAAATAAAGTCCTGGAAACCAGTAGGCTTGTGATTTAAACTGGCAGAACTCTGAGGGCATTTGCTTCACAGTCATGGCTGCTCAACTTTTCTTTCAAAATGCAAACTTTCCCATCTATAAGAAACTCAACCTGAGCAATGATAAATTCTGGTTCCAGTTACATTAACATCATAGCAACTGGAGTCAGTAGGATTCAAACTTCCTATTCTTGATACAGATGCAAAATGATTAGCAAAAGGAGCAGAACTATTTAGTGAGCTACCTGATGGTAGCATTTAGATATTTGTCTGTCTAGAAACCAAAAACTTAATTCAGCAATAATTGATTAAAGTGTGCATCATTGATGTCTTCCTAACACGGAGAAAATATATTAGATTTTCCACAGAATAATTCTTCTATTTCCAATTGTGTTTTTTTTTCAAAATATGAAAGTCTGGAAATGAACAGGTAAGAGATGCAGCCTCTTCACTCAATCTGTATATCCCTTCTTCACTTTCATTTCTTCACCCTATGACAGTACAATTGCCCAGCCAATCTTAATGCTGCTTTTATGCTGTGTTCTGTGTTGGATAGATATAGAAAGAATTCTATTTATCCGGATAGGTTTTTATAAGATCACCCATCACTTTTGTATCTGAGAACTTTCTGTGACAAGTAAACACAATAATGACATTTATTTCATTATACAAAAAAGATATAAAGGCAAAATAAGTCCCAGACTATATTAGCATATATCAGAGCTCCATAGTTTTCCTTTTCCTAATTGGTTTTCATTGAATAGTAATTTGTTTTAGTGCTAGTTTGTCCCTTGGCTTGTGTGCCTGCACCAGGAGGTAAGGGGAAGAAAGAATCCCCTCTTATCCTTATACCTCTGCACATGCTGCCCACAGAGCAGGTGTGTGGGGAATGGGCAGAGTCCAGGCTCCTCTTCACCAACATCCCAGCCGGCAGAGCTGAGCCAGCAATGGGGACGGGGCAGTAATTTGTTGCTGGTATAAGCCAGCAGCAAATCACTACTCCCCTGCAGCCAAGAAGGGGATGATGTGAGGCCTGGGGAAAGATCAGGTATCTGTGGTTTTCTGAGCCACAAAGTCTTCCCTTGGATGCTCCTGGACATATGCAGCAATGTACCGCCTTTTACTGTGAGCTGGGTCCTCGGACACAATCTAATCCTTAATGAAAGGAAAGGGAAACATTATTATATCTGGGGATATGGAATGTTTTTTTGCATTTCTTGTGTTTTTAATTTGTGTAGGTGTAGTGGTAGACCTTGCTGATAAGAATGCTTACCTATAATGTTTACTAGCTGTACTTTTATTTATTTAAATAAGAAATGGTGTGCTATATGTTTGCATTATACCACATTGGAAAAGACCCATTTTTACAGAAAGGAGATTTTAAAATGACAAGTTTGGCTGTCAGTGGTGTCACAACATGGAAGCCATTTGCAAAAACAGCATAGATTATATGGTGATTGACACTACAGATAAATTCTTCCCTACCCAAAGGGCAAGTGCAAGGCCTATGTATCTCAAGTCTATGCATAGCTTAATTGTGACATCAGACCTGCCTAGGACTCGTGCTGTCTCTCTGCATAGTAGTGAATTTTACACTATATAAAAGCTGCAATTCTTTGGTCCTCTGGATATGTCTACACTGCAGTGTAGACCCCAGGGTTGGAACTTAAGCTCAAGCCTAACTCCACACACATCCCTTCCATCAATAGACAAATAGTGCTAACCCATGGCTCAGACCCAGAGTCCCAGGACCACACAGGGATGGAGAGTATGAGCCTGAGTCAAGCCAGGACCCAGGGCTCAAGCCTTATTGCTTTGCAATGTAGACATAGCCTGTCACCATGCCTCAGTGGGTCACATCTGAGACCACCATATTTAAATAGCTGAGAAATAGGGCAGATTACCCCCAAACTAGTGGTTATTCTATCATTAGATATACCAAGCCAGTAACAAAAATAAACTTCTATTTCACCACACTAGTTAACAAAAAGTTGGATATGCAGTCTTTTTAGGCATTCCAGTCCTTATCTTACCACCCAGACACCGAACTCTATGATGAGTGGTTATTGAAAACCAATTTCATCACATATAGTCTCCTGCTAATCTTAAGAGATCATCCACATAGCCAGGTCAATATATAACTCAGATCTGACCCAATAACCACGAGGGTGCCAATCCTTTTGTAACTAAAAGCTAAAGGTTTACTAATAAAAGAAAAGAATAAGAGAATTAAAATGGTTAATAGATCATATATATACAATAATTGCAATGTCCTTATATGAGGTTTTCAGCAGTGATATGACAGACTGCTGTCATATAAAGTCTCTTTGGCAACTTCCATAAGATTGGGAGGGCCTCAGTCCATAGTTCAATATGCTCCTTTTAGTTGTAAATTCACAGTCCAGAGAATCAGGGAAGGAAAGAGACAAAATGGAGTCATCTCAAAGGTCTTTTATATTCTTTGCCATGTGCCTGGAAATTTTCTGTTTCAAACAAAGCTCACAGCCCAGTTAGTGGAAAGTTACTGGCACAAGATAGAGTCCAGGGTCACATGAGCATATCACATGCCCTAATATGGCTTGATGACTCACAGGCGGAAGACACTGGCCCCTTGGAGGCTGAGGCATCTGAACTAAGATCTATCTGGGTGGAATAAGTTTCTTTATGGCCCATTGTGAGAGCTAAGTGTCTATCCTTGATGTAAATCTTATCGGTGGGTGTTACAGTACATACATAAGATACCAGTGCAGAGTCATATTCATAACTTCAGATATAAAAATGATACATGCATATAAACAGGATAATCACACTTAGTAAATCATAACTTTTCCATTGATTCCTTACATGACATGCTTTGCACAAGATTCGTTGCAATTGTTTATGGGTAGCAATATTAATGGTATCAATGGTCATATTTTAGTCACAGAATCACATAGTCACACTGGACTTGTGCTCCAGCAGTCTGCCAAAAGTATTCCACAATCCCACAGGACAACTTTCTTTGTCTTCTGGACAGTCAGATTTGATGAACAGTCAAGTTTTATCACACTGCCTCATGAACAAAGGGCTAGAGCAGTCACATTTTGAGCCAGTGCTAGGAAGTCTGGGATATGGTGGTTGAACTCTGGCCTGCACAAAGCAGTGTAGATGCTGGGGTCCCAGGTTGTGACCCTGGTTTCAACCATTTCTAACCTGGGGTTACAAATGAGTGTAGATGCTCAAGCTCTAGGTTAACAAACGCAGCATCTGCTGACTCGAGTTCTACTAACCCTGGCCTTACACGGCAGTGTAGACATACCCTCAGTGTATAGGTGGAGCTAATGCTGCTTGGAAGGCACTTTTAATGTTGTAGCTTATGTGCAATATTAGCTGCCAGCTAAAGTTTACTACATGGGAAAAGATAGGTAATGTGGAAAATAGGATAGAAAGCAATAAATGTAAAAAATGTAGAATAGATTTTTATGAAAGGTTTTGATAATGATGAATCAGTAAAGAGAATACTGTGGAAAGCTAATATTCTGGGGATTTTGTTCAGTATTCCCTTAATACGGAAGGTGCAAACATAATTACATGGAATGTCAGAGACTTGAACAATCCCATTAAAAGAAAAAGAGATTATGAAACATTTATGTAAAGTTAACTGCAAAATGCTTCTATTCAAAGAGAATTATTACATAAAAACAGAGCATGAAAGTCTAAAACAGAATTGGACAGGACAATTCTTCTAATAGAAAAGGAGAAGAAAGTACAGTGTATAGATACACACAGGAAACTTTTATGGAAAATGATATCATTTCCACAGGCTCTTTGTAAAACAATTATTTAGAATTAGTAGAGAATTATGCCTCTGGTCAAAAATCCTACGGAAAGGAGCACATCCTCTATTAACTTCTATAGATTTTTAGATTAACGTCTATAGAACCCTCTTGGTTTCGTCCCTGTTAAATGCTATAGGACTCTTCCATGAGGAGATCTACTAACTGCTCCCCCACATGGATTGGATAGTGAAAGATGAAAGTTTTTGATACAATTTGAGTTGTAAGGACAAACAGTAAAAATGGTTCTAATACTACAATTTACTAGAGAATGTATGAGATACAGAGCACCCTCAAGATCCATGGAGTTGGAGAACTGGGTCCAATAAAAGCCCAGTGCCACTGTCCTTAGACTGAGTTCTGACTTTATATAAACATAAAACTGGCTTATGTATCTCAGGTCAAGAATGTTAGCTTGAGAGCAGCACATTTCTGTCATTCTAAAATCAACATTAGTTGGGTCAAATTCTCTGCTTTTGCAATTTCACTGAAGTTAATGGAGTCACACCATTAGAGAATTTGGCCCTTTGTCTTTGAGGTTGCTTAGGGGCAGATCATCAGGCAGTGAAAAATTTACTTCAATGTTGCAATGATAATTTACACCAGCTGAGGATCTGCCCCTTAAAATTTGCATAATAGTTTGCACTGTGTTTGAAAGTCATATTGTCAAATAAAAAAACTTTTTAAAATAACCTTATTTCTTTCTAACTGAAAAACAAACAAACAAAAAAGCCCTTTCAATGCATTACTTAGGCACAACATATGGGTGGTAAATCACTTATCCTCAGCTTCTTCATCCAAATAGGGACAATATTACTTCCCTCCCTCAGGAGGGTGGGTCTGAGGCTTAGTTTGGTAATATTTGTAAAACACTTTGAAAACCTCAGCATTTTAGAGATGTATATGTGTTCAGTTATACATTCTTGTTTCACCACTTAGCCAACCATTTAAATCCCCATTAATATATATTAATCTAAATGAAAATTGTGTGCTCATTAATTGGAGTGCAAAGGTGAAAGAATTGATAAGGGATCCTTCTTATGATGTAACCATACTCACCAATAGAATATGGAATTATCTTCGGTAAGTGTATAATGTGTAAACTTTACCAGAAATTAGATTAAATTATGAAATTAATTATACTGAGCAGAAGGTATTGGACATTAAGTTTTCATGCATGTTGATAAGTGATGCTTTTAGTACCCTGTCTCATCCAAGTTAATGGAAGAAGGTGCAAATACTGTATCTGAAAAAGAGCTAAGTAATCATAATTAGTTAATCCTGAAATTTTTAGAGGATCTATATCAGAATTATCTTTTGAATTATGAAATAAGACAAAAGGTGAACTGTGAAATTTTAGTAAAAAACCTGAAAACTAATATCATCAGTGGAATGCGTCGACTTTAAAAATAAGTTCACTTGCATTACTCACTTACTACTGTGCTGAGTTTTTCAATTTAACTTTAAAAGAAATAATATACTTAAAGAATTAATTTCTACTGTGCCAAAAAGGTAATTACAATAGAAAGTGAGCCAGTGCAGTCAAGAAATCTGTTTTAAATCAATTTTTCCCATTGCCAGTATTTTGCAGTCGATGAAGATATTACATGTTACTTTCTTTACAGTGAGGGTTATATTTTAATAATCTCCTACATGAATGGAAAAAATGAAAATCTGACCTTCACTGTGCGCTATGAAGAGTATTGTATGGAATATGCCGATTTTTTTTGGTGAATTTCACAGCAAAATCAATTCTTTTCATGAAAATTCAAAAAATGTCAGCACTATGGAAGTCCACTAAATTGGGTAAATTTCCATGGAAATTAATGTATAGGCAGACTTCAAAGAGAGTGCATCCAGTATTTTTACAATGCAGTGTAGCAAAGAAGAGAAAGGCCTTTCAGAATTTTTATTTCCTATGTCTGGATTGCTTCTATTTCTGCTGTGCCGTACATTTTTTTGTTCTTGTTTTAGATGGGCCAGAGGAGGGGGGGGAAGTGGGGTCATGTGCCCCCAACATGTCACTTCTGGCCCCATCTAAAACAAAAACAAAACAGTTATGCATTGTCTCTGGATGAGGCAGTCAGAACTCCTCTATTTGTATTCAAAGTGAGGGTGTACCATCAGATTACCTGATTCTGAGGTTAGTTCTATGCCAGGGGCTGCTGTATCCTAAGCCACTTGATAATGGCCCCCAAGGGACCACCCATCAGCTGAGAATAGCTAGGACGCGGTAATTTTCCAGCCCACCTCATTCTGCCAGGCACACCATTTACATGGGAAAGGGCATAGAAATGAGCTATACCGATTCTGTCATCTGAGGACTCCTCCTTGTTGGTGAATTCTCACATGGCACGATTTGCTCAGTTACTGGCCTCTTTGCATTGCTGAAAGTGCACCAAAGGACCAAACTTGTCCCCATTAAGAAAAGAAGTATATGCATAATTGGCCGGACTCTGTTCTCAGCTAAACTGGTATAAATCTGGATTATTCCCATTAAATCCAATGAAGTTATTCTGCATTACCATGGTCCAATGTGTGTGTGCATACAGATATGCACACACACACACACAGTTTCCTAATGATAGTTTATAAAAGAGCCTCTATCCAAAGAAACACTTTTCTGGGAATAACACTTGTTTTCAACATCCTTTGAATTTCCGTGCCCATCTGCTGAACTGTCAGTCTTGAGGTGTCAGCTAAATCCAGCAGTGCAGAAAAAAAAATCTGGGATTTTTTTCCCCCTTCCTTTGCTGTTTAACTTTAGTAATTCAGCTGAATGTGGAGTAAGAGACACAGGTTTGGACCATAAACTAAGATGGCAAAGGAGTTTTCCCATTTGCTAATAAGTTAGTCCTTCACCAAGGTGCTTGATTTGCAACCAAAGGTTTTCTTTCTTTGAAAATCTCCTAGCATACACCAGAAAGAGCCCGAGAGAGGACACATACACACACAAAAAAGGGACAGTATATTTTAAAACGTCATCAACATGGTGGATTTGTCATGCATTGGTACATGTTTCTACATGCCTCTAAACTTGATTGGGGCTTCTTTGAATTATTGTATTGTAAATTCAAAATAATAATTTAACTATGTCTCCTTTTCTGTGTAGTTTGCCTTTAAAATCTCTTAAGAGCTCTGTTGCTTACAGTGACTGGAAGTCATTTAATATTCACATCAGGACAGATTATAAGACAAGAGACTTATACTGTGCTTTCTCATGGAGATTTGACTTGTATTTTCCTGTTTAGCGATTCTCTTAATCTTAACCAAAAAAAAAGAAGTTTTCACATCTGTTTCCTCTAACTCCCACCAGAATGATACTGTGAATAAGAATAGCTTTTTTATACATATTGGACCAGATTTGCTACTTTGTTATTCCAGTTTTAAACACCATTCGGGAGCTGATATGATTCCTTTTGCAATATGACTTCTTCTACACTACTCTAGGACATTGGTTCAATACAACAGTATCCACTCAGGGAAATAATGCCACCATGAGGTACCAAATTACCCAAAGCATTTTTGACAGCACTAAGGTTTTCCTTAGAAATCTGCTTTCAAAACTCTTGACTCAGCCCAATCCTGCTCATTTTATGGCATCTTGAATTCTTAATATTTTCAAAACTTTGACCTATTTTCTCATTTTTGGGTGTGACTGTGAAAGTTGCCAAGTACTAATACCTCCTACTGACTTCAATGGGAGATTCTCATCACCTCTCAAGTTCTGGCATGTTAAGCATGTTTATAAATCTGAGTGTTTTGTGTTTTGTTCACGTGCACAGTCTCTCTCTCCCCTCAGCCTACACCCACACCCCTCCAAACTTCCAAAGGGCATATCTACACTATAGCCCTAAGTCGACTTAGGTTAGGTCAACTTACAGCCACGGCAGTAATTACTGTGGTGGCTGATGTCCACACTACCCTCCTTCTGTTGGTGGTGCATGTCCTTAACAGGAGCACTTCCACTGACTGAAGAGGGGCAGTGTGTGCGGCACTTAGAGCCTTCCTTGCGGGAGTCCAGCTGTCCCCCATCTCCCGCTCTCGGCTCCCCCCTCCCAGCTGGGTGTGGGGGGCAGCCGCCCAGGCTTCTCCATGAAAGGAGAGTGGAGAGCCTCCAGGCAGCAGCCCGACTGGGAATGGGGAGCCCAGGGCAGCCAGACTGTAGCTTCCTGGCTTTCTTGTCACAGACACCGCGTCACCCTAACTATGCTGACCTTAGCCCTATGCGTCTTCTGGAGGTGGAGTTACTGTGTCAGTGTAGTAGGGCACTTACATAGATGGGAAAGGCTGTAGTGTGTACAGTGACATAATTAGGTTGATATAAGCTGCCTTATGTTGACCTAACTATGTAGTGTAGACCAAACCTTAGCTGGTGGACTTTTGGAAAATTCTAAATCCTATTAATGGGGCATTATCCTACACTAAATAGGTGAAATAAATCCAGAAAGATATCTCCATTTCAAATACTCCAGAACTCTTCAGTTTGGGTACACAAAGGAATGTCAATGGGAGTTGTACAGTCTTACAGAAAAGTAAATAAACCCCCGAGGAATTTCCAAGTTGTTGAGGCATTTCCTTACATCTGGGTTTGTTGTATTTTGGTCTAATATATTAATGTTTAAATTAAACACACATACAGTAAGTGTGCATGAATCTATTTATCTATCTAGGTATTTAAATTATCCACACCACAATAGCACCTAAGCTTCGAACACATGCTTACAGCACACAGTCTATGAGCTCCAATCTGAACACAGGATTTCTTATGGAAAAGCAGCTATTTCACAATAGTGGTGCATAAGACTCAATGCTTCAGCATCTAAAGACAGTAAAACACCATGTCTGATTTGAAATAAAACAAAATAAATACAAGTCTCCAGCTTTGGATTCATTTGAATAGTTTACATGAGGAGATATGCTATTGTTGAAGAATCTGCCTATAAGTAATTTTATGTAAATCCCATTCAAGCTGCTTTTGTCACAAAATTAACTCTTTTCAATGAATTTTTGTTACGTTTCCCACAGGTGAAGTAAGGCTTTGGTGTCTTATCTTGGGCACAGTTTAGGTATTCAAATAAGCCTTTTCTTATTCATAATAAGGTCCTTTTACATTAAGGCCCCTTTACACCACTTTGGGAGTGTAAAATAGCCTTAGTTGTGGGCATGCATTGCATTTAAACTAACTTTAAGGCCACTTTACACTGGTAGAATGGTGTAGAGAGTCTTAGTGTAAATAAGAATTAGGCCCTAAATGTTTAAGGTTGTGGCCTCAATCCAAAATCCTGCTAAATCAATGGGACTAATCTTATAAGTAAGGCTTATATGATTTGTAGGGCTGGACACTAACAGAGCTGCATTCCTCATTTTTATGTTTTACTGTTAGCACATTCTTGTGTCTTACTGTGTAGCCAAAGGAAAAGAAGTTGCATCAGACATAAGAAAGTTAATATATGCCACTGGCTTGGCTTTTTTCTTTTCTTTTCTAGACTAAACTGAAATAAGACATTTCTTTCTTAGGACATTTATAAGCAAAGCCACCAAAAATTATTTTATCCCTACGAGAAAATTATTATACTTACAATAATTTCACCGAGCCTTTTTAAAATAGCAATGTATATCTCCATTATTCTGATAGATTTTGTCTTATCCCAGTTTTCCTTCTCTGGTATTTTTGTCAATCCAATTTCTGGTGTATTGAAATATCTTGTGCCTTCCATGAACTAGCAAAGTTGCCATTAAGAATATATTCTAATTAATATCATTCTGTCCCTAATTACCTTTATCGTGGTTATGGGATTTTGAAGGCCAAATTCTTCTCTCATTTGCGCAAGTGTAAATTTTGAGTAATGCCAATGAGGGTAGAACTGGGTGAAATTTTCAGAAAAATAGTTTATTCACTGAAAAATACAGTTTTGCTCAACCTGAAACTATTTATGAACTCATATTGAATTTGTCAGATAGTTTTGGCTTCAATTATTTTGGGGGAGGGTGTAGATTCACAAGGGGACTTTACTGCCATTAAAAGAAGGAGGTGCCCTCTTTTTACCCAATAGCTAGAGCACTCACCCCATCTGTGGGCAGGGACTGGACCCCAGGTGAGTGTTCTAACCACCAGGCTATAGAATCATCCTCTCTCCCCCGCTCCATCTCTCAGCCCTATGAATTAGTATTTATACAAAGTGGAAAAACCTGAATGGTCCCAGAATAGGCCAATGGTTAGGGCCCACTCCTGGGTTATGGGACAGCTGTGTTCAAGTCCTTGCTTTACATCAGGTAGAGGAGGGACTACAAAAAATGATAAAAGGTTTAGCATACAGGACTGATGAGGAGAGGTTAAAAAAATTGGGGATGTTTAGTCTTCAGAAAAGAAGACTGAAGGGGAACCTGATAATGACCTCAAATATGCTAACGGCTGTCATGCAGAGGAATTGTTCTCCAAGTCCACTGAAGGTAGGACAAGAAGCAATGGGCTTAATCTGCAGCAAGGGAAATTTAGGTTAGCTATGAGGGAAAATCTTTCAGTTATCAGTGTAGTTAAGCACTGGAAATAGGCTGCCGGTTGTGAAATCCCCATCACTGGAGGTTTTTAAAAACGAGTTGGAAAAACACCGATAAAGGATGATCTAGGTTTACTCGGTCCTGCCTTAGTGCAGGGGACTGGACTAGAGGACTGCTTGAGGTCCTTTCTGGCCCTACATTTTTATGATTCCTATTCACTGAAATTTCAGGAACATGTTACAAAGAAGGATTTGAGAATATAGGGCTAGTGTTGAAACAATAGATCAACATGGATAGGGCACTGGATTGTGAGACCTAGGATTTGGTCCTGGCTATAGAAGTGAGAGAGACCTTGGGCAAGTTGCTTTACTTCTATGTGCCTCATTTTTCCTCCTATGTAAAATGGAGATGATGATACTTGGCCTCTCTTGTAAATCGAGAGAGCTACAGATGGAAAGCACTGGACAAGATCTAAATATTATTTATTATGACCTACATTTCAGCTATAGGTAAAGCTTTCACATATTGTGCATTGCTGTTTTATAATCACTGATACAACAACATTTTTTGAATCTTGTATTACTCCTTAGTTTGTAACACTGTCAAATTGGTAAGGATAGATATAATTGTTGTTATCTATATGCTTTTTGTGTTTTTTCTTTGAATACATTGGTCTCAAAAATTGCTTTCTGATTGAAAAATTTCACCTCACTGCAGCACTGACTGGTCTCCTTGTATTAGTACAATTAGGAGGAATTGTGTAGGAAAATGTTGGACATGTCAATCTCACTAAATTTGGCTCTCTTATCATCTATAACATGCATCAGATATTCCAGGGATGCTATTTCTACCATTCACTAATAAGATTATTTAGTAAAATATAGAATGTTGCCCTAAAACTTTAAACAGATTATACTGAAATGGAATAAAAATTGTTTTATGAGAGCAAGCGGACACAATGAAATTAAAGCACTAAATTTAAAAATGATAAAAAGAAACACACATTTTGCCCAGTAAGATAAATAGCCTGGGAAATTCACTGACAGAAGATATTGCCAAAAACCTTAGAGATTTATATGACTAATTGTAATATATATAATTACACTAGCTAAGCTAAAATATATAATGGATATCATCACTCAAGCTTCAGGATCAAATATATGCTAACCACGAAGTGCCTCGAGTAGGAAGAAACTTTCCTAATAGGCATGGGAGTGCATAATTGTCAAATATACATTCATAAAGTCACAGATTTTAAGGCCAGCAGGGCCATTATCATCATCTTATCTGACCTCCTGCATAACATACCCCATAGAATTCAACCAAGTAATTCCTGCATCAAGCCCATAACTTCTGGGAGAAATAAAGCATATATTTTAGAAAGACATCCAGGCTTCATTTAAATACTTCAAGTGATGGAAAATCTACCAAGCCTGAGTTAATGTTTCAATGGTTAATTACCCTCACTGTAAAAATAATAATAAATACAGTAAAAATGCATCTTATTTGTAGTCTAAATTTGTCTAGCTTCAGCTTCCAGCCATTGGATCTTGTTATGTCTTTTTTACTAGATTAAAGAGACCTCTACTACTACCAAAACTTTTCTCCCAGGTACTAATGGGCTGTGATCCACTCACTTCTTACCTTCTCTTTGTAAAGCTAAGCAGAATAGTCTGAGCTTCTTTAGTCTTTCACTACAAGGCATGTTTTCCAGTCATCCAGATATTCTTGTAGCTCTTCTCTGAACCTTCTCCAATTTGTCAACATCCTACTGAAAGTTTGGACACCAGAACTGAACACAACATTCCAGTAATAATCTCACTAATGCTGTGGAAAGTGGTAACAATATCTCTCTAATTTTCTGCTCTAAATTCCCTTG
This sequence comes from Gopherus evgoodei, assembly GCF_007399415.2. NCBI lineage: Eukaryota > Metazoa > Chordata > Testudines > Testudinidae > Gopherus > Gopherus evgoodei. The sequence continues at coordinate 147,968,792 of NC_044324.1, forward strand.
CTTATACATCCAAGGATAGCATTTGATCTCTGAGCCCTGATCTACACTACGGAATTACGGTAGTAGAACTATGCTACTCAGATGTGTGAATAATTCACATCCCTGAGAAATGTCGTTATACTATCCTAAGTGCTGGTGTAGACAGTGCTATGTCGGTGGGAGACATAGCTACTGCCTCTCATGCAGGTGGAGTTACTCAGACAACAGAACAGCTACCATCAGCTTAAAGTGTCTTCACCAGAAGCACTATGGTGGCGCGGCTGTATCGGGGCCAATGCAAGTTTCTAGTGTCAACAAGCCCTTAGCCATTACATTGCATTGTGAACTGGTGTTCAGTTCAATGAGAGGGTTAACATCTAACTTTCAAACGTGAGGCAGAGACTAGGACACCAAACTAATTGCCAGAGTAGGAGGATTTCCTGTGTTTTTGTGGAAAGCATTTTATCCGCTAATGAGGGAGGAGTTAGTCTCAGAAACAGATTCAGAAACATCCCTCTGAAAATACCACTGGACTGATCATTCTTATCTTTATTTGTTCAAAAGAGTTTAATATATTCATATAATGCCAACTTTTAACAAAACAACATTTGGTTTCCAGTTGTGCAATCTCTGATTTAACACTGTAAAGTATCTTAATAATGTTTCATAGGGGTTTTCAGTGAGTAAAGTAGACGGGAAAATGATTGAAAAAACTGTTCTTTTTCCTCCTTATGTGGTGAAAAAAGGAGACTCGCAAAAATGGTGCTAGGAAGTGATATCAAAGTTTTACGGGTTTCCTGTTCTTAGAAGTCTTATTTTAGAATTGGAATTTTTCACACAAGAAAATCAGATATATTTTTACTCATCTGAGAGAAAATATGCTATTATGATATAATTAGCATTTCTTTAACTATAATTAAGATTGTGTCAGGATGCAGGGGCTTAAAAGTGACAAGCAGTTATTCACTGCAGACTGGAACTTGACAAGCAACAGCAGCTCATCTAAAATATATTTGAAAAACCACTTCAGAAAAAAGAAAACAATACATGCTCAGATACTTCCTCACACTGAAAGGTCTTTAGGTCCCTATCACAAAGTCAGAAATAAAATGTAGAATTATTTTTAAAAGCACTATGTAGCTAAAAAATTACCAGAAATTGTGCATATAAATCATTTCACTTGTTGGCAATAGGCCAGCTTTTCAAAAGGTATTTAGGCACTGTGACAGATCCAGACCAGTGGGGTACAGGAGTCTGGTAGAGGGCAAATATACTGGTCACTGGATGAGTAGTTTTCTGTTCCCTGAGTGACCAGAGCAGGGGCTGCCCTAGAACAATCAGGAACCTGCTAGAACCAGGGTTCACAACTTTTCCAAATACAGTTTATGTGCTTTTCTGTTGGCTTCATCTGGACCGATTTCCACTTTTAGAATGAGTACTTAGTCTAAATTAGCTCACACACCTTTCTATTTAACAGTGTTGGACATCATCATTTTTGTTCGCTTACCCGAAAGTCTTAGGACTGCAGAATTGGGCTGGAAGTGCCAGGAGACTAGTTCCCTTGTGTGTTATTTGGGTTCTTGGCTGCAGTTTGGACAATTGAAAAATATATCTGAACATTTTAAATCTTCATAAAGATTTGGTTCCAGAAATAGTTGAAAGTTTTTGACTATACCAGTGCAGTTCTTATTTCTTTCCAAACAAGTACGTGTTCTTATTTAGTACCAACACTCTTTCTAGAACTCCTTACCCACAGAGATGTTAAAGAAGCTTCCACTTTCATTCTTCATATAAAACTGAAGACCCAGTTGTTTCCCCTCTACTTTCAACTGTCAGCTTTTCATTGCAAACTATGTTATTAAATAGTTGTACATCTTTTGTAAAGCACCTTAAGATGGCTTGACATGATAGAGTACTATGTAATTTCAAATTGTTGTAAGAGTTCACTTTACAGAAGGAACTCTTAGTGGAGTGATCTTGCACTGAATGTGACTTCTCTCTTGAGTACCTGCAACTGGCTTCCCTGGTCTAATGATTTAAACATTTCTTTTGCAAATTTCTATTTAAAGTGCATCTAACAGATTGCTCCAGGTTCAACAGGAAAACAGGATAAACAATTTAGTAGAGACAAAGAAAAGCATATGCTAATGTAATGCAACAGGTTACTTTAACTTCTCAAGGGTAAGAAATTCAGAGTTGGGCTGAAAGCAGTAAGAGAGCTGGGCTATTGTAGATGTTATCTGTGAATTATCGTACAGATGTGCATGCTATTTACATATGTTTTGTATAGGAAATATTCAAGAGAAGGAAAAACAGAAAACAGCAGCTGAGAAGTTGAGGCATGTGACTAATGCCTGTTCCATAAGGTGAGAGGAGCTTCAGATGCTTCATCCTAGGAATGCAATGCATGTGCAAAACACCTTGGACTTCTCCCCTCAGTTTCCACCCATTGCTTGGATGCTAGATTTTGGTGTTTAAACTTGGTTCACCAATCTGGATGGTGCCACTGTGAGAGCTAAAGTCAAAGAAGAGTAATAAATAATCAAGTTGTTTGGAGTGGCTGAGATGTTGGGATGAGCTGTAGCTTTGAGGGTTCATTGATTTTCTTTTATTGACATTAATATATCACAGTTTTCTCTGCCTCTTTTTTTTTAAATTCAGTAGTACTCAGAGCTGTGCAATATATTCATGACAAAACTCAAAAGGCCCAATTCATCTCTTTAGTTATACCTGAGGAGAATCAGATGCAAACACACAAAACATGTTAGCTACGCTTATTTACAGAACACAGAATGGGAGCTCACTAAAAAGAATGGGAACTCACACACCAGATCTTCTAGAGCGTATAAACCTTTTGTGGAGCAAATTTGGGCCTGAGTTCCTGCAAACACTATCCAGTTTCTGTCTTCTATGAGACATTTATGTGAAGTTCAATGTTCCACATGTTTCCAGAGAAGAACCAGGAGAAACTCAGTGGTTTCAACTGAACTTAATTTTGCAAATTGAAACCATAAAAATGTTTATATGAACCTTTCATTTCACAAAATGCTGAGTTTGGGGCAGTATTAGCAATAATTTTTCATTTTTCCTTCCTTTTATGTGAAACAAAGGTTGAAATCCCCCCCCCCCCAAAAAAAAACAAAAACAAAAACCGCACACACACATACACACACACGGGAAGGGGGGAAAACAAACAAATGTTTCCATGGTTTTAAAGATATAAAATATGACTTTTTTTTATATGAGATCAGAGGTGAGGACTGCGGACTCAAAGAAGGTAAAAGAATTACCATTTAACCACATTGGGGCCCTGAGATCTACAATTAGTGATATTCACAGAGAGAACAAGCCTGTCTGCAACATTCTCTACTAGTCTTGGTACCTCCAAAACCCAGCGGCATGGCTAATAACAGTATTTTTCATAGAGCCGTAGATATGAAAGCTATGAGACACCATTATGACCGCCTAGTCTGACATCCTATAGAACAGAGACCATAGAATTTCACCAATGGATTTTTGCATCAAACCCAAAATACCTGATTGAACTAAGGCATGATATTTAGAAAAATATCCATTCCTGATATAAATACTTCAAGTGATAGAGAATCTGCCAACCCCTGCTCCCTCAAAAGAGGGTAGATATAAGATGGTGCAGTGAGTGTCTCCATCGTCAGCAGGGATGTGAAATGGTTGGAATTTCCACAGAATGGTAACATCCTCTTACTCTCTGCTGCCATTGACTGCTGGTCATTCTCTCTGAACGCCTGTAGAACTCCAACAGTGCATTACTTGCATGGAAGGGTTTCTGCTATCTTGGAAGGAAAGGGAAAAGGTACCTCTTCCTTGTTCCATCCTTACTGGCCATCCTGTTCAGTATTTGCATTTGCAGATGATTCTACTCAATATAGTCTATCCCTGTAGAAAACATATATATTTCCTACTTCATCTTTCATCTACTAAAAGGTTCCATTTCCACACCCCACATTTTGCCCTGCCTCCTGTCTTTAGGAACTAACAAGCAAACTTCATTGATTCATCTCATCACTTTTCCCATATTTGTTTTGGATTTTCTCTCCCTCCTTCATAGTCTCTTTCCTCCTGAATTTTCTTTGTAACAAAACAAACAAAATCTTTCTTACTTGCCCTTCAATGTATTTATCAATTTTTATTATAGTAATAATTTAATATTACAGTTATGTGCTCCCAGTGCTACTGATCAGTCAAGTTTCTCTCTCACTTCACACATGGAGTTAAAGACTAAAAGAGAACAAACTTAAAAAACCCTTTTTGGGGAGGGGATGAGGGAAGGGCTTTTTTCTATTTTGAACCAGATAAATACACAAATTCTAACAGGTATAAATATATATCATAGTATGAGCTAGATTCAAAATCTAAATTATCCAAGACTTGTTAACAGCTTAAATGGTAGTATCCCCCAATATCAATTAAGTGCATTAAAAATACCCTGTAACCCCTGAAAATCTTAAACCTTGATTACCCAAGTTTATTGAGGGTAGCTATCATATTCAAAGTAAGAGTAAATATAGCATACAAAAATAGCTGATATTCACAACTAAAAGAAGACAAAAAGGGAACTCAGAAACAAGAAATAGTTTGACCTTACTCTGCTATAAGGCAATGAGGCAGAATCTGACCTATTAGACATCTGAATCTTCATCCTTCCTATGCTATCAGGGCATGAACAAGTCTCCAAACTCCCTGTCTAGCATGCCTGAATGTCTGCCTTGTTGTGTTTCTATGACAGAGTTTTTTATGAGGATAGGTTGGTGGCCTATTAATCAGAATGGCGAGTGGATTGTTTTTTGTCTGGCCCTTGTTCTATGGCCTGCCTGGCTTGGGTGGCCCTATCAGGAATTAAAATTCCCCTGAGCAGAGCTCTCAGGGTCATTGGAACAGGAAAGCCTTCCCAACATGTCAAGGTGCAATCCCCAGGAACGGACTGGTTGGATGACATATATATCTATATAAAGATTTTTTTTCCATCCTGTATTGCCTAGCTTCTGCTTCCCTGAGATTTTCAAATGAAATATTTCCCAGGGGATTACTCTTGATAGCTGTCTGTTTACATCTGTGTATCCTCTAATTGTTTGCATGATGCCTGCTGCTTTTCTCTGCACTCAATTCCCCATAGCTGGGATGCACCAATATTTAAAAACAAACATCTGCTTTTTTATGGAATTCTCATATGACACCTCTTCAAAGATTAACTTTTTAAATTACATTTTGGTTTGTATTAAAAAAGCTTAACAACACAAGAGTTTTCAAAGAAGAAACCATATAGATGGCCAGAAAGGAGAAATGAAAAATCTGTTTGAAAGGCTGTCCAAAAAAAATCTTTGCTATCAAGTTGTTGAAAAGACAGTTAAAAGACTGAGAGATACGTTTTGAAAGAGCCTCTCATTTCTAACAGCAGCTAGGTACAAGATAGTTCAATTTGAGGTTGAATTAAAATTATATGGGAAGTTAAATTACAAGGGTTTTGTTCTACTAACCCTTGTCAATATCACAGACTTGGGCCAATTATACTTTACAGAGAGACAGAGAAATTGCCATATGTAACTCATGTAATTGAATAATAAACTCACTTCTTGGAGTTTAACATCTAAAGCCCTGATGCTGCATCAGCCAACATGTAGCTAGTGTTAAGTTTTGCAGACTTGCTCCTACCATCACCCACAGAATATTGTAGGATTTTACTAAGAAATCCACAAACTTCTCAGTAGGAACCCAGTCCTTTTTCACTGATGGTATCTACAGGGTTCACAACCTTTCCAAATACAGGAAAGCTCAGAAAATCTGCACGTGTTTCAGTGGCAGAGACGGCACAATCTGGCTGATCTTGACAGCATCAATTCATCCATGAAAATAAGCACTCCAGACTTCTCAAAACATACCTACCTAAACTCAAAGAGGCTCAAAACCAGTAGAGATTATTTGTCCCTGTGTTTTTGAAAATACATCATACCTCTTTGTTTGGAAGCCATGGCTTTAAATTCAGTTTTATTTCTTCCCTTGTGGCTTTAAATGAAAGGCAGCCTCAAAACAAGTGCAGTTTCCATTGCATAGAATGAATGACCTTCCCTTCTGGCTCACATAGTAAATTAGGAGAGTTGATAAGGATTAGATTCTGATTCAAATTGTATGTCTCGTCTTTGCACCTCTGGAGACTCCAGTCTTTGCAAAGGCCCCTGGCAGGTGTGAGTAAGCAGGGCTTCCTATCCACTTACTCCCTCCCCAAAGCAGACCCCCATCATCATATATGCACACACTTACTAGTCAGAGGGAGGTCACTGCTAAATTACTAACTTGGGAGCAAGGAGAGCAGGAGGAATAAATTGAGAATTGGAGGTTTCTCTGAGTCACAGTGCTTCCCGCAGCTGCGCCTGGGTTAATGGAGCTTACATCTCATGCCTTGCTTGGGGCTATGCCTAAAGTCAGAATCCAGCACTAGTTGAGGATGACTTCTGCACAGAGTTGTGTGGCTGTCCCTGTGTTTGGGAGGACAGTCACATTTCTGAGTCCCTAATGTACCCAGACCACAGTGCAGTGGGGTAATACATTAATTCTTTAACTGCTAGTTTTTTAAATATAGACAATGTTCCCCAAGCCCTTTTTTTCCTTGACAAGAAAAAGCATTGCAGAGGAGGGAAGTGGTGGTGGGTGGATAAAGGTAGCGAATTGTGAACTGACTGCAAACTGTTGAGTCTTTGATGAGAAAGAATGAGTCTTTCCCTGTGCAGTTTACTCCTCAAGCAGTGTTTGAAGAATCGAGGATTCCCTTGTGATTTTAAAGTATTGAAAATGGTGCTGGAGCTTAGGAAGGGATTTTGCCTCTGGACAAGCACAGTGTCTCCCAGAGTCAACAAGTGTACTAACTTTTTAGAGGTCACAGCATGTGCTTACCTCTGAGCCCAACCAGCTGCTCCAATAAAGGCAAGAAAGGATGGAACAGTGACCCTACCTTCTTCGCACCCATTTGATGGGGGTCAGTAAGGAACATTCCTTATGCTCAGGGAAGTGCATGCAAATTCTGTGCAGGTGTGTTAAGAAGGGAGCTCCTTTCACTCTTCCCTTTGCAGAGCAGAGCAGTCTGCCTCTGAATATGTTTTTTGCCCAAATGTCTGTGGCATTCAGATCCTAAAGTGCAATTACAATCACTATGCTGTTCGTGGCATTGTGTAGTTGTACTCAGATGTATCTTGAGGGGTTTTTTTGTTTTTTTTTGTTTGAAATCCAAATAATGTATAAGGAATGTAAGAAATGAAGAAAAAAATCCATAGAAGGGAATGAAAGAAACTATTAGTGCCTGACCCAAAGTCTGTTGAAGAAAATGGAAAAAATCCCATTAAATTCATTGGACTTGGAGCATGCCCTTGAATATTAAAGCAGGATCTTTAGCCTTTTCATAAATTACTTTAATTATGGATTCTCCCTATGTACAATTTAGAACCACGGTTTCCATTCAACAGTGTTTAAAAGTCAGATGTCCTATATTTTCAAAGGTGAGTACTGATTTTGAGTGCCCAATCTGAGACCTGGTGAAAGTGTGTGATTTTCAGACACACAGCACTTGGCACTTTCTGAAAAAGCAGGTCCCCTTTATGGTGTCCTAAGCTTCCATCCCAAAAACTGAATTGCCCTAAATCACTAGTCAATTTACAAAGTGTCAGGTTGTGATCAGCAGCACAGGAGCCAGCGAACAGAGCTGCTAACAGGGGAGTTCCAATGGGAGTTCTGTCGGAGGAGCAGGTTTTTGTAGTTTGTAGTTTGTGGATTGTATTGTGGAGTTTGTGTGTGAGTGAGTGTGTGTGCAGGCTGCTAGGGGCTGAGCCCTGAGTTGGGGGCGGGGCTTACCTGATTAGGGGTCCTATATAAGGAGCCAGGCACTCAGGCAGCGGCACAGGAGCCAGCGAACAGAGCTGCTAACAGGGGAGTTCCAGTGGGAGTTCTCAGGGGGAGGTCACAGGGGAGACCAAGGCAGAGAAACCAGGAAGGCAGACAAGGGAAGGGGCAGGGGTCCAGTGCTTGTTGGTGGCCTGTGGAACGGCGTGAGGCGTGGACTGCCAGGCACAGAGGTGGAACGGCATGATGGAGGCAGAAGCAGCAGGTAGAGACATGCTGAGTATGACCAGATGCGGTAGCTGTGGCATGTACATGGTCCTGTAGGGGGCACCTGAAAGGCGTTTTGTCTGCATGAAGTGCCGCCTGATAGAGCTGCTGGAAGAAAAGATAAGAGGACTGGAGATGCAGGGGGAAACTCTGGCTGAGTTTAGAAGGGGGTTTGAGCAGATGATGGAACACAGACATGATGAGGCGCAGGGGACAAGCTCAGATGAGCGGATAGAAGCAGGACCAAAGTACTCTGAGGAGGGGCTGCTGGGTGAGGAAAGTGGATGGTGGAAGCATGTGACTAGGAGAACCAGGCAGAGGAAAAGACGGGCCAGCGATGGAGAAATAGAACTCAGGAACAGGTTTGCTGAGTTGGGAAATGAAGATGGAGCACAGCAGGCTGCTGTAGGAGAGAGGGCAAGGAAAAAGAGACGAGCAGCTAGTCCTGCAGAAGGAGGGGAGGAGTCAATGGAGGCGGGACCAAGTATGAGCCCTAGGAGGATTGTAAGGGCGAATACAAATCGAGAGGACTTGCGGCAAGCTGGTGTGGGGGATAGACCGGAGAATCACACTGTCGCCAGGAAAAGGCAAGTCTATGTGATTGGAGACTCTTTACTGAGAAGAATAGACAGGCCTGTAACTAGACCTGATCGGGAGAACAGAAGGGTGTGCTGTCTGCCAGGGGCTAAGATACAGGATGTGGACCTGAGGCTGAATAGGATCCTAGCGGGAGCGGGAAAGAATCCGTTGATTGTCCTTCATGTGGGAACGAATGATACGGCTAGTTACTCGCTGGACTGTATCAAGGAGGATTATGCCAGACTGGGGAAGACGCTCAAAGAAATCGAGGCTCAGGTGATCTTCAGTGGGATTCTGCCGGTTCCTAGGGCAGGGCGACGAAGGAGTGACAAGATTATGGCGATCAACAGATGGCTCAGGCATTGGTGTTACAAGGAGGGCTTTGGGATGTACGGTCATTGGGAAGCGTTTACGGACAGACAACTGTTTGCTCAGGATGGACTTCATCTAAGTAAGGAGGGAAATAGAATTCTAGGATGGAGGCTCGCCGACCTCATCAAGAGAGCTTTAAACTAGGAAGTTGGGGAAGATGGTTGGGAGATGTTCAGGAGATCTCCATGCCGGAATATAACCTGGAGAGGGAAGTAAACAACGTGAGAGGGGATACCCTTGCGGACCAAAGAATTGATCCAAGGAGGAATAGTGGAGTAGAAACCAGATTAACGGATGATGCTGGTGGTAGAAGGTCTGTGCACGATGGGGGAAAGAATGTCATTGACGCTAAACGCCAAAAATTAAAATGTCTGTACACTAATGCGAGGAGCCTAGGTAACAAGATGGAGGAACTGGAGCTACTGGTGCAGGAAGTGAAACCGGATATTATAGGGATAACAGAAACCTGGTGGAATAGTACTCATGACAGGAGTACAGGTATTGAAGGCTATGTGCTGTTTAGAAAAGACAGGAAGAAAGGCAAAGGTGGTGGAGTAGCCTTGTACATCAATGATGAGATTAACCGTAATGAAATAAGAAGCGATGGAATGGATAAGACAGAGTCTGTCTGGGCAAAAATCACACTGGGTAAAAAAGCAACTAGAGCTTCCCCTGAGATAGTGCTTGGGGTGTGCTATAGACCGCCCGGATCTGATTTGGATATGGATAGAGACCTCTTTAATGTCTTTAATGAAGTAAACACAAAGGGGAAATGTGTGATTATGGGAGACTTCAACTTCCCGGATATAGACTGGAGGACGAGTGCTTGCAAGAATAATAGGGGTCAGATTTTTCTGGATGTGATAGCGGATGGATTTCTTCATCAAGTAGTTGAAGTACCTACAAGAGGGGATGCCATTTTAGATTTGGTTTTCGTGAGCAGTGAGGACCTCATAGAAGAAATGGTGGTAGGGGATAACCTTGGTTCGAGTGATCATGAGCTGATTCAGTTCAAACTAGATGGAAGGATAAACAAATGTAGATCTCAGATTAGGGTTTTCGATTTCTCGAGGGCTAATTTTAAAGAGTTAAGGAAATTAGTTATGGAAGTGGATTGGAGGGAGGAACTTGCAGATTTAAATGCGGAGGAGGCCTGGAATTACTTTAAGTCGCAGCTGCGGAAATTGTCGGAAGCCTGCATCCCAAGAAAGGGGAAAAAAACCATGGGCAGGAGTTGTAGGCCAAGCTGGATGAGCAAGCAACTCAGAGAGTGGATTAGGAGAAAGCAGAAAGCTTACAGGGAGTGGAAGAAAGGCGGGATTAGCAAGGGAAGCTACCTTGGTGAGGTCAGAACATGTAGGGATAAAGTGAGGAAGGCTAAAAGCTGCATTGAATTGGACCTTGCAAAGGGAATCAAAACCAATAGTAAAAGGTTCTACAGCCACATAAACAAGAAGAAAACAAAGAAAGAAGAAGTGGGGCCGCTATACACTGAGGATGGAATGGAGGTAAAGGACAACCTAGGCACGGCCCAATATCTAAATAAGTACTTTGCCTCAGTTTTTAATAAGACTAGTGAGGAGTTTAGCGATGATGGAGGGATGATAAGTGGGAATGTGGATATGGAGGTGAATATTACTGCAACTGAGGTAGAGGCCAAACTTGAACAGCTTGATGGGACAAAATCGGAGGGCCCGGACAATCTCCATCCGAGGATATTAAAGGAACTGGCGCGTGAAATTGCGAACCCGTTAGCGATAATTTTTAAGCAGTCGATAAACTCGGGGGTTGTGCCGTATGACTGGAGGATTGCTAACGTAGTCCCTATTTTTAAGAAAGGGAATAAAAGTGATCCGGGTAATTATAGGCCTGTTAGCTTGACGTCTGTAGTATGTAAGGTCTTGGAAAAAATTTTAAGGGAGAAATTAGTCAAGGACATAGAGGTCAATGGTAATTGGGACGAATTGCAACATGGATTTAGTAAAGGTAGATCGTGCCAAACCAATCTGATCTCCTTCTTTGAGAAGGTGACGGATTACTTAGATAAAGGAAATGCGGTAGATCTAATTTACCTAGATTTCAGTAAGGCATTTGACATGGTTCCGCATGGGGAACTGTTAGTTAAATTGGAAAAGATGGGGATGAATATGAAAGTTGTAAGGTGGATAAGGAACTGGTTAAAGGGGAGACTCCAGCGGGTCGTCTTGAAGGGTGAACTGTCAGGCTGGAAGGAGGTTACTAGTGGAGTCCCTCAAGGATCGGTTTTGGGACCGATCTTATTTAACCTTTTTATTATTGACCTTGGCACAAAGAGCGGGAATGTGCTAATAAAGTTTGCGGATGACACAAAGTTGGGGGGTATTGCTAACACGGAGAAGGACAGGGATACTATTCAGGAAGATCTGGACCACCTTGTAAACTGGAGTAAGAGTAATAGGATGAAATACAATAGTGAAAAGTGCAAAGTCATGCATTGGGATTGATAATAAGAATTTTAGATATACGTTGGGGACGCATCAGTTGGAAGCGACGGAGGAGGAGAGGGACCTTGGGGTATTGGTCGATAGCAGGATGACTATGAGCCGCCAATGTGATACGGCTGTTAAAAAAGCAAATGCGATTTTAGGATGCATTAGGCGAGGTATTTCCAGCAGGGATAAGGAGGTGTTAGTACCGTTATATAAGGCGCTGGTGAGACCCCATCTGGAATATTGTGTGCAGTTCTGGTGTCCCATGTTCAAGAAGGATGAAGTCAAACTGGAACAGGTCCAGAGACGGGCTACTAGGATGATCCGAGGAATAGAAAACCTGCCTTATGAAAGGAGACTCAAAGAGCTTGGCTTGTTTAGCCTGGCCAAAAGAAGGCTGCAGGGGGATATGCTTGTTCCATATAAATATATCAGGGGCGTTAACATTAGGGAGGGAGAGGAATTATTTAAGTTTAGTTCTAATGTAGGCACGAGGACGAATGGGTACAAACCGGATATTAGGAAGTTTAGACTTGAAATTAGACGAAGGTTTTTAACCATTAGGGGAGTGAAGTTTTGGAACAGCCTTCCAAGGGAAGTAGTGGGGGCAAAAGACTTATCTGGCTTCAAGACTAAACTTGATAAATATATGGAGGGGATGTTATGATAGGATAGTTTAATTTGGGCAATTGATCTTGGATTATCACCAGATAGGTCTGCTCAATTGTCTGCGGGGAGATGTTGGATGGGATGGGAACTGAGTTACTGCAGAGAATTCCTTCTTGGATGCTGGCTGGTGAGTCTTGCCCACATGCTCAGGGTTTAGCTGATCGCCATATTTGGGATCGGGAAGGAATTTTCCTCCAGGGCGGATTGGCAGGGGCCCTGGAGGTTTTTCGCCTTCCTCTGCAGCGTGGGGCATGGGTCGCTTGCTGGTGGATTCTCCGCAGTTTGAGGTCTTCAAACCAGTTTTGAGGATTTCAATAACTCAGTCCTGGATTAGGGGTTGTATAAAAGTGGATGGGTAGGGTTTTGTGGCCTGCCTTGTGCAGGAGGTCAGACTAGATGATCATATTGGTCCCTTCTGACCTATGAGTCTATGAGTCTATATTTCAGCCACATCATGTATTCCAAATGCTGTTAAATGGCAGCCACTTTGTACTTCAATTTCATTATTTTTTATAGATTTCCTCATTTTACACCTTGAAAGGAAAAAAAAAGAGAGAAAAGAATGATCTATTGAAAAAAGAAGAACATTTTAATTTAAAACAATTCTCTTGAGCAGAATGCAATATTTATACCATCAAGACCAACCCTACCCTTTAAAATGGTGTCTGAGTTTTTACAGTGCACCCAAAATGGCTGTTATAATGCAGAAATCCTTTCAGATATCTGGGTTTAGACACTATGCAATACAATAAGTGCCTCCACAAAGCTGAAGGATTTTCAGTATGCAGAAATTCAAGCTTATAGGTTTTATCATTTGAGCTCTAATTTGGAGATGCATTCAACTTTCTTCCCCTTGTGTCAAAGACTATTGTTATAGACCAATCACACAGCAGAAATAGAATAGTGGTAGGAGACCAATTCTCTTACGAGTCTCTGTTGTAGGGCCAAGGGTGGAGACTATGTACTATAATGAACCTGCTAGCTCATTATTGGACTCTTTGTTAATCCCTGGAGTGACATGCAGCTGGCCGGGTGCTCTGTAATCCATCCAGTAAAGGAAAGGGAAGTACTGCTAGGGGGATTTGGTTCAGGAGGGATCTGGAGGCTGTGCAAGAACAGGAGAAGTAGCCAGGAGGCAGCAGCCATGGAACTGGCTGTGGAAAGAAAGCTAGGCAGTTTGGGAGTTGAAAGGCCAAGAGCCAGGCAGGAAAGCAGCTTTGTGCTGGCAAAGGGGTCAGTGGTAACCATTATAGATGGATACCCGGGAGCGGCCTGCAAACAAGGGGACCCTGTAGATAGATCTGAGGACCATGAGACAGAAAGGATGAGGCTCTGGCTGGGGGATCTGCAGGCCAGGCCGTGATTGCCTCTGGGAGAGAGTGACTTGGAGCAAGTATCCCTAGCAGCAGGCTGGATGACCTCCCACTGCATACTTTGTACAGCACGGCCCCTAGTGGCTGAGTGAAGAGCTGTTGGTTCATCTTTTTTTCATAATTTAAGGCCATCATGCCGAGGGTAACAGCAATGTTTATTTCCAGCAGCCCTAGTGAAGCAGCCATTCCTTGTTCATTGGACTGAGAGTTTAGGGGAATCCACTGAGAGCTGGAGCCTGAGGGTCTAGCACTGGGAGCATTACAGCACTTGACTCTGAGCATTTGTTATACCTCACACATTATCAAAGGTGTGGTAGCACAGCACACAAAGCAACACCTGTGGTGGGTTTGCTTACAATGCTATGGGTGTGTGTGTGTGATTTTTGTTAATTTGGAAAGCTTGGTTGGGTGAAGATGTCTCATGATTTATGTATTTGGTAAGATCTGTAATATGTTTATTGTACATGGGACTGGAGTCAGAGTAGGTTACCATGTGGCCAGTATTTGACTGACTCGGACAGGTTTTTTTTTAAAATGGATTTGCCAGTTGCCAGAAAAATAATTTAATTTGCGCAGTTTTTTTATGTGGGTCTAAAGATTTGCATTATTTTCACAATAAACTGGGATATCTAATTTTAAAAGTTTCTGTGTCCAGGTAAAGATGCTACTGTGTTCCCACTTCCGCAGTTGAAGCGACAACAGATCAAAACTGTTGAAAATACAGCAGCTGTCTGCCCACCAACACCCAAGAGCACCACATCAGGGCCGTCCTTAGGCATAGGCAGAATAGGGCCTCACACTGCCTGGGGGCACCACTCTGCAGGTAGCCCAGACAATGTAGAAGCAGGGCTGCTGGGTCCTAGAGAGAGCCGAATGCAGCACAGTCTGAGGGGCGGGATTGGCTGCTGGGGTCTCTAGGAAGGGGAAGGGGTGGGGGTTGGGAAAGGAGCTCACCTGTGAGTGTGACTCTTTCCCCCCAGCTGAGGTCAGGTGAGGCTGTGGCTCTGGAACCAGTATCCTTTGTTGTCTCCCATAACATCCATTCTTCTCCCCCCTGTCCCACGGAGCACCCCCTCCTTTCTCCCTCCTCCCCAGGAGCACCATTCTCTCTCTCCTCCCTCCCCTCCGTCAGGGCTGGGTTGGGTGAGGTGCTAGGGGTAGGTGGGGGGAGGAGGCTGGCTGCCTGCTGAGGAATGAAAGTGAAAGTAACTCACTTCCTGGGCAGGCAGCCAGAATTGGAATGTCACACATGGTTTGGGTAGGGTTAGCCAGATGTGTGACAAATTGGGATTGGGGTAGGGTGAGCAGATATCTCTATTTTATAGGGACAGTCCCAATTTTGGGGTCTTTTTCTTATTTAGGCTCCTTTTACCCCCCCACCCATCCCCCTCCGTCCCTGTCCTGATTTTACACACTTTCTGTCTGGTCACTCTAGGTGGGGGTAATTGGGGCCTATATAAGACAAAGCCCCAAATATCGGGACTGGCCCTATAAAATCAGGACATCTGGATCTGGCCACCCTAGCTGGGGAGCGCCTCTCCCCCGGGCTGGCAGCTGCCAGCTATCCATCTCATCCGGGGGGAGCTGCATAGGGCAGGATGAGCTGCTGTGGCTCCATGGGTGCCCTGTCCCTGAGATCAGATGCTGTGCTAACTTCACCATGGTCCATAAGGCTGGTGGTGGTGCCCATTGGCGTGTGATTGGACGTGAGGGTTTGCTGCTGCTGTTGCCACTCTGCACCCCAAGAGGTGGATTTTGGGGTCCTGCAGTTTTCCACCTATCTCCTCCTCTACTGCAGCTGTTGGACCAGCTGGCTGGGGGGTGAGCCAAGCATGAAAGCAGTACTGTGTTGCCATTTAGATTGTCCTTTAACAACTTTGTTTGCCAAAAATTCTTGCTAACAATCCTGAATCCAATTTCAATATTATTTTTTTAAAAAATCAATATCTTAGCCAAAAACAGAAAATTAAGTTGTTGACAATTATTAGTGACAGGTTTGGTTTGAGGCAGGGAGTGGGCCAGTTTTCATCAGAGAAACAAAAAATGTTGACTGACTTTCCTATAGCCTGTTACTCCTGATAAGAGCCCTCCAACAACTGTAATATGCTCATCTCCTTACTAGTGTATAAAGCAGGGGTCGGCAACCTACGGCACACGTGTCAAAGGAGGCAGGTGAGCTGATTTTTGATGGTATGCAGCAGCAAGCTGAGCGGCTCAGCCCATCACTGCTCTGGGGTTCTGGCTGCTGCCCTATTGCCAGCTGGGATACCAGCCATCGGCCCCACTCAGTACCTGCTGCTGGCCTGGGGACCCCCAAGGAACCCCAGGCTGGCAGTGGGCTGAGCAGGCCAGCTGAATCACTCAACCTGCTGTCGGCCTGGGGTTCCATTCACTCAGCCGGCAGCAGGCTGAGTGGGCTGGTGGCGGGCTGAGCAGGGCCGATGAGGGGTTGAGTGGCTCAGTCTGCTGCCAGTCTGGGGTGCCAGCAGCACTCAGCCTACTGCTACTCCGGGGTTCCAGCTGCCGGCCCCTTGCCGGTCAGGAGCTCAGCCGCCAGCCCCACTCTGCCTCCTGCCAGCCTGGGTGAGCAGAATCCCAGGCTGGTAGCGGGCTGAGGGGGGATTGGCGGCCGGGATCCTGGCTGGCAGGAGTTGGTGGTCAGAACCCAGACCAGCAGCAGGCTGAGCAGGGCCTGGGATCCTTGTCTAGGGTTCCGGCCACCAGCCCGTTGCCGGTTTGGGGTTTCATTTATTCAGCTGGCAGTGGCCTGAGCAGGACCGGTGGCCAAGACCTCAGATAATAACAATAGTTTATTTATATAATATAGACATAGAGAGAAACCTTCTACAAACATTAAAATGTATTACTGGCACGAGAAATCTTAAATTACAGTGAACTTGGCACACCACTTCTGAAAGGTTGCCGACCCGACCCCTGGTATAGAGTGACCATATGTTGTACTAAGATTCTCCTGCTTTTTTTTTTTTCCCTGTGAGTCAGTATAACTTTTGCCAGCCCAGAAGTTGGGCAGCCAATGTTTTACGTTTTCACAATGTTTTCTCCAACTTTCATAAAGTAAATACATAGTTAATATGAGTTAAAAAGGCCAGGGACACTTCTTTGTGAAGAATCTGTACAGCAGATCATGCCCATAGACGATCCAGAAAAGAAATTTGAGGTTGAATTTTTTAATGTTGTGATGGATAAAGCAGTATCTGCTGTTGATGAAAGGTTTAATACCTTGCAAGTACACCATGAACAGTTTGGATTTTTGTATGACATAACTAAATTCAACGAAATAGGAAAACAAGAGCAACTAATGACAAAGTGCAAGAACCTAGAGAGCCTCCTGAAGCACGGTGATAGTTTTGATTTAAATGGACTTGAACTGTACGAAGAATTGAGTACACTGTCATCAATGTTGCCACATGCAAAATCGGTGATGGACATTGTACAGTTTATTCATACCCGCAAACTTGTTGACATATATGCTAATGTGTACATTGCCACTCGTATTCTACTGACAATTCCTTTAACGGTAGCGTCAGGAGAACGGAGTTTCTCAAAACTAAAGCTCATTAAAAACTATCTCCGCTCTACAATGAGTCAGGAACGCTTAACTGGTCTTGCTATTCTTGCAATCGAACAAGACACGACTTTGTCTGTCATACGATGACATTATTACTGATTTTGCAGCCAAAAAAGCCAGAAAGATTGCTTTTAATTAAAAACAAATCTTTGTTTCAATACCTCTTCATACAAATTTCCAATAAAATTTTGATAAATTAAAAAAAATTTGCATCATTCTGTCATCAGAATTTTTTCTACAGTGCTGCTTCTTTAGTGCTAGTCCATCAGCATTACAGTGTGCTTAATTAAGTTAAACTGGTTTTAATAACGTGAATGTGGCAAGTTTTCCAATACTGTAAGCTTATGTTTGTGTTGCTAAGAGCAGATCAGGCACAGGGGCACCAGTTTAATAATCTCGCCTAGGGCACCATAAATCCTAAGGCCGGCCCTGCACCACATGTGTGTGAGAGAGGGTTTGAGTAACACACAAGAGAGGAGATGTGCTACTACTATGCCAGAAAAAAAAAGCTTGCATCAGAAACTGCACTTTCAATGACAACTGGCTAAAGGAAATAGACTACAAACATTGGCTGGCAAAATGTGCTGATAAAACAAACATCCATTTGTTATCAATGATGTTATCAATCTTATCAGTATGTGTTCTCACTCTAGATACTATAAGTGGCCATTTAGGGGGAAAATGATAAACTACGGAAAAGGATAAACGGACACAAATCAGATATTAGGAATGGCAATATATAAAAACCTGTAGGAGAACACTTCAACCTGCTTGGCCACACTATAGCAGATCTTAAGGTGGCCATCCTGCAGCAAAAAAACTTCAGGACCAGACTTCAAAGAGAAACTGCTGAGCTTCAGTTCATCTGCAAATTTGACACCATCAGCTCAGGATTAAACAAAGACTGTGAATGGCTTGCCAATTACAAAACCAGTTTCTCCTCCCTTGGTTTTCACACCTCAAATACTAGAACAGGGCCTCATCCTCCCTGATTGAACTACCTCATTATCTCTAGCTTGCCTGCATATATATACCTGCCCCTGGAAATTTCCACCACATGCATCTGACGAAGTGGGTATTCACCCACGAAAGCTCATGCTCCAAAACGTCTGTTAGTTTATAAGGTGCCACAGGATTCTTTGCTGCTTTTACATTTAGGGGGAGTTGCTGAGTTGCCTTCTGGCTGGAGTTGCAGTGGGCTTCCTTTGAGGCATGGGCATGTACTGGGTTTTATTTTTGCATTTCAAAGGTGGTAACCCTAAATCAGGGGTGGATGCACCTATTATAAATATAAGGATAGTAGGGAAGGATTTGCTGTCCCTTGAATGCAAGGGCAATTCTGCTCAACCACTACACAGTTCCAAAGTCCCTTCCTCCACACTTCTCACTCATTTAAGAAGATCCAGGCAGAATCCATTAAATAAACAAGCTACTTGTAATGGTGGAAAGTCAGATGCTATTCTAAGTCAGCCAAAATACACAGCAGTTGTTTTACAAGAGGAAGTGAAGAACAGCTTCTCCAGTTGAGATTACAAAGGGTTGAAGTTTAAATATTAGAAGGTATTATGTCATTACACAAGCTGGAGTCTGGCCAGGACAGTGCGACACTAAGAGAATGGAGAATTATTCCTTGTAGCTTTAAAGTGTTATAAAAAGTAGCCTGGAGAGCATAGCTTAAACATAAATAGTAACTGTTTTAAATTCCATCTTTCCCAGAATTTCAAAATAAATTAATCCACACTGAAGGACCACCAGCCTGGAAAATGTAAGTTTGAAAGAAAAGGCTGCTTTAAATGTTGCAGCAACAAACAACAACAATAAAAATCTAAAGCCTAGGAAAATGTGAGGGGGAGGTTTACAGAAAAATAGCTTAAGGCATTTATGCAAACTTCAGCCCAGCATGATTTGAAAGATATAAACCTCCGAAATTATGCTATTCATACTGAATCAATAGTCATATCATACACTATATAATTATGCCATATAACTTCCACCACCAGCAATATGATCTTGAGGAAGCAACACAGATATAATAATTTTGTCCTTATTTTCTGTCTCCATTTTTGCTGGTTCTGCTTATTTTTTGCTAGTTTATTCTTCTGCTGGGCTCTGAATCGGCTTTGTCACCTTGTGTACTTTTTCTTGCTGCATAATTGCTTTTATCTATCCCACTAACCTTGTCCTATGACCTTTCAAGGATTATTTCATTGCCAGGATCTATTTCTTTACAATCACTCAGTCTTCTCTGATCTCCTCCTACTCAAGCTTCCCCTCCTCCTCTCACTCTGTCAAACCTCTCCACATTCACCTTTCTCTTGCTACAGGATCATTTGCTTTCCTCCCTGCCATTGTTCTTTTAGAAATGCTTGACACTTCCCTAGCACAGCACATTTTCAAAGTACTGCACAAACATTAACTAGTAAATCATCAGTAACTAAGGAATCCTTACAAAACCACTGTGCAGCAGGTACAGAACATTTAAGACACAGAATCTAAGAATTTTCAAAGGCTATGGTTGAGAGGAGTTTCCATCTCTCCTCTCTCTGCCTCTTACTCCCAGGGGCCTTTGGGGCTTTCATTGTCTTTTTTCTCAGGGTCTTCCTCCTCACTTCCCTCCTGCTCTCTCTGTTTCCTAATGTCTCCCCCTTCCCTCACCCTCTGCAGATGTGGAATTCCATTCCCCTTTCTTCTCCTTGGCAGATGAGAGAATCTCTCTTCCCCAGCAGCCAGTGTATCTACCCCTCCACCCATACACACCGCTTTCTTCTTCCCCCAGCTCCTCTCTTTTCTTTTCTTTTCCTTCAAGTGGCACTCCCCACTTACTCCTCACCACTTCATCTAAGGCAGGTAATTCCCTTACATAGCAAGGTAACTATTTCTTCTCTCATCTTCCATCCCAACACACCCCATCCATTGACTCATGCCCTCCTAAGAAAGCACCTGGCTCCCTTTTTACCCCTCCTCAATGGAAGGGTCCACATCCTTCTGCTCCTCTTCTCACCCTAGCCTCATGTGATAGCTCCCTGAGTTTCTCTTCTTTCTCCAACCTCCAGCAAGGAATCTCGCTGCTTCCCTCCAAGCCCCTTCCCCTGGTAGGGACCCCTATTCCCTTTCTCAACCCCTCTCACTCCACTCTCACTGCTTAGGGCAAGTAGAGACCTTGCTGCTCTCTGTTAGGCTCCCCCCCCTAATTAATTTATTGCTCTCTCCTCCATTTGGTAGAACCACAACCCCTGTGGACAAGGAGCCCTTCTTTATTAGCCTCAGTTCATGGGCAGATACATTCATGGCTGATGTTAGACAGAAGTGAGAGGGAGCCTGCCTGATCTACCAGGCAGGATGTCATAACCTTAGTCCCAGATTTGGACCTTAGCGTCCAAAATATGGGGTTAGCATGAAAACCTCCAAGC
Organism: Gopherus evgoodei; assembly: GCF_007399415.2. Taxonomy (NCBI): domain Eukaryota; kingdom Metazoa; phylum Chordata; order Testudines; family Testudinidae; genus Gopherus; species Gopherus evgoodei. Next base: position 147,989,361 of record NC_044324.1, read on the forward strand.
TTAGTTACCAGCTTGGACCTGGTACTTGCTGCCACCACCCAAAAAATTAGAGTGTTTTGGGGCACTCTGGTCCCCCTGAAAAACCTTCCCTGGGGACCCCAAGACCCAAATCCCTTGAGTCTCACAACAAAGGGAAATAATCCTTTTTCCCTTCCCCCCTCCCGGTGCTCCTGGAGAGATACACAGACACAAGCTCTGTGAATCCAAACAGAGTGACTCCCCCTCTCCGTTTCCAGTCCTGGAAACAAAAGCACTTTCCTCTTTACCCAGAGGAAATGCAAAATCAGGCTAGCAAATCCAACGCACACAGATCTCCCCTGATTTCTTCCTCCCACCAATTCCCTGGTGAGTACAGACTCAATTTCCCTGAAGTAAAGAAAAACTCCAACAGGTCTTAAAAGAAAGCTTTATATAAAAAGAAAGAAAAATACATACAAATGGTCTCTCTGTATTAAGGTGACACAATACAGGGTCAATTGCTTAAAAGAATATTGAATAAACAGCCTTATTTAAAAAGAATACAAATTAAAGCACTCCAGCACTTATATTCATGCAAATACCAAAGAAAAGAAACCATATAACTTACTATCTGATCTCTTTGTCCTTACACTTAGAAACAGAAGACTAGAAAGTAGAAACTACTTCTCCAAAGCTCAGAGAAAGCAGGCAGACAGAAAACAAAGACTCAGACACAAACATCCCTCCACCCAAAGTTGAAAAAATCCGGTTTCCTGATTGGTCCTCTGGTCAGGTGCTTCAAGTGAAAGAGACATTAACCCTTAGCTATCTGTTTATGACATGTGGACAAGGAGCCCTTCTTTATTAGCCTCAGTTCATGGGCAGATACATTCATGGCTGATGTTAGACAGAAGTGAGAGGGAGCCTGCCTGATCTACCAGGCAGGAGAACATCCGTTGGTGCTGTATGAAGAAGCTAGTTAAGACAGGCTCTCCTTGATCAAAAGCTTTGCAGTTAGGGTGACCAGATGTCCTGATTTTGTAGAGACAGTCCCAACATTCAGGGATTTTTCTTTATCTAGATACCTATTGCCCCCTACCCCATCACAATTTTTCACACTTGCTATCTGGTCACCCTGCTTGTGGAGCAGCTGCCCGATTTTTTGTTTTGTTTTGTTTTTTTGGCAATCTTCGGAAGTGAACCACATCCACTCTGACTGAATTAGCCTTGTTAACGCTGGTTCTCCACTTGTAAGGCAACTCTCTTCTCTTCATGTGTTAGTATATTTATGACTGTATCTGTAATTTTCACTCCATGCATCTGAAGAAGTGGGTTTTTTTACACACGAAAGCTTATGCCCAAATAAATCTGTTAGTCTTTAAGATGCCACCAGACTCCTCGTTGTTTTTGTGGATACAGACTAACACGGCTACCCCTCTGATACTTAGTTTCAATTTAAGGTGTGTGTGGGGAAACAAAGGAGGGCTAGTTTAACAAAACAGCCATCAGAAGGAGGGGAACTCCCTCATAATCTTTAGCCCAGTCTTTAGAGAATTCACTTAGGATGTAGGAGGCCTGTGTAGGGTTTCCAGCTGCCTAATCACACAAACAAAAACACCCTTGCCTGCCCCCTTCCCCGAGGCCCTGCCTCTGCTCCACTCCTTTTCCGAGGTCCCGTCCTGCTCACTCCATTCCCCCTCCCTCCACTAGCTCTCCCCACCCCAACTCACTTTCATCAGGCTGGGGCAGTGGTTTGCGGTGAGGTATGGGGTGCAGGCTCTGAGCTGGGGCCTAGGGCGTAAGAGTGTGGGAGGTGGCTCTGGGCTGAGCCTGGGGCAGGGAGTTGGAGTGCAGGAAGGGCTGCGTGGGTGCAAGCTCTGGGAGGGAGTTTGGGTGCAGAAGTGGGCTCAAGGCTAGAGCAGGGGTTTGGAGTGTGGCAGGGCTGGCTCTAGCCATTTTGCCACCCCAAGCATGGCAGCACGCCACGGGGGGCACTCTGCCACTCGCTGGTCCAGTGGCTTTGGTGGACCTCCCGCAGGCGTGCCTGTGGATGCTCCACCAGAGCAGCAGGACCAACGGACACTCCACAGGCATGCCTGCGGGAGGTCCACCAGAGCTGCCTGTCACCCTCCCGGCAACCAGCAGAGCACCCCCCGCAGCATGCCGCCCCAAGCATGCACTTGGCATGCTGAGGCCTGGAGCTGGCCCTGGGGTGTGGGAGGGGTGAAGGGTGCGGGCTCTGGGAGGGAGTTTGGGTGCAGGAGGGGAATCTGGGCTGGGATAGAGGGTTGAGGTGGAGGAGGAGGTGTGGGGTGCAGGCTCTGGCCAGGAGGCGCTTACCTTGGGCGGCTCTCAGTCATTGGCAGAGCAGGGCTAAGGCAGGGAGATGCAGAGTCAGTGCTCAGGGCAGGGGCAGTGCAAGGAGACCCCCTGCCCTGCACAGGGGCTGCAGGGACATGCTGACCACTTCTGGGAGTGGCACTGAGCCAGGGCAGGGAGCCTGCCTTAGCCCTGCTGTGCTGCCAGACTTTTAACACCTAAATTCAGTAGCCTCTGGGAGATAGGGACTGTTTCCAGGAGTCTCCCAGAAAAACTGGAAGGACTGGCAACCTTAGGCCTGGGTTCAGTTTTTCCTTCTGCCTGATGAGAAGGGATTTGAATAAGTGTTTCCCAACTTTAACGTGTGTGCCTTGAATCACAGAATATTAACATATATGTTTTTCCTTCAATTTCTACTATTTAAGCTGTTCCACTTTTTATAAATAATTAATATTCTTGCACTTGGGTTTCCAGCATCCTAGGTGAGTGCCCTCACTACCAGGCTACAGGAAATTCACACTCTTTTCCTGACCTAAGGATTATTCATTGTTATAATGAGTGACTGTGAATTGTCAGGAGTGACAATGGACAATTCAAATCTCTCTCATCAGAAGGAGAGGAGATTTGGATAGTGGGTCTCCCACAACCCATGTGACTACCCTAGCCTCTGGGCTAAATGTTATGAGGGAAGCATTTGATGCTTAACACAGATCACAGACCAAGTTGCAGGCAGATTGCACAATCAGCATTTGCTGACTTTACTACCACTGGTAATTAGATTTTAAGGCCCCAAGGCCTCTCTCTTTCTGTTTGCTTTATCCATTTCTTCCTTTTCTTCCCTTCCAACCTGGTCTAAATATCCCCTCCTAGAAACTCTTATTCTATGCTTTATTCAAGTTGACAATTTCTTTTGCACTGTACTTTATTCAAACAAATCATTAATTGACCCTACCCCTGCATTTTACTTTCATCTCATGCATTCCAGAGCAGTTCCTCTTTAAAATATTAGGAGACTGATTCTGATGTTACACTGGCTTTACACCAATGTAACTTTATTGATTTCTAAGGAATTACTTCTGATATATATTGGTGTGAGGCCAGAGTCTGGAACTATGGATACATCTATATATGCACTCTTTCATTTTCTATTAAATATGCCATAGTAGCAGATAAAGTAGTTCTGCTGGTTCTTGTGGCATTTTGCAATGGAAAAATAAGAGATTACAAGAACTTTCAAGGTTTGCTGAAAACTCATTTTAATCCATGCCCTTTCAAAGGGGATCAAATTAGCTACATGAATTTGACCATCACTACTCCAAAGTGCACAGACTTTGATGTCACAGGGGTATTAGCATATGTGTAGCTAGGTTTTTGATCCTCCAAGTGTTGTTACAACCAAACCCAGCAATTATAATATAACCTAAGAATCTCTGGATATCAGTATCTCAACCTTGTGATCCACTTGGAATCTTGGCTGAAATGATTGCCTCTAATTATTGTCTTTGTGCTTTGGTTCTGCACACACAGATCCCTTTCACTCACCCACTGTAATCTTTTCCTTTGATAAAGTTAATTTTGGATCTTAGCTTGAGCAAATCAGAAAATATTAAGTCTGGTGAGTATCTGCCGAAGGCCTTGGGCAGAAGTAATTTCAAACATAGCGAAAAGTTTACTAAATTTCATTTAATGCAGAGTTTTATTAAGAGTGTGTCCACTGCTGCTGGGAGAGAGTCTCCCAGCTCAGGTAGACAGACTGTGCTAGCGTGCTAAAAAATAGCCGTGTAGATTTTGCAGCATTGGTGGAGGCTCGGGCTAGCCAACTGAGCTCAGAGGCAGGGGATAAGGTGAGCCTGAATTCGAGTGGCTAACCCAAGCCTCCACTGATGTTGCAATAACCACATAGCTATTTTTAACATGCTAATCAGAGCCCTGCTGGTGCAAGTCTGTCTATGCAGGCTGAAAGACTTTGTCCTCGCTGCAGCATAGACATAACTTTTGTGATTTGATTAGTTATGCAAAGTTCAAAGTTTATTCAAACCAAAACCTCAAATGAAGTTTGCAAGAGTTCTTAACTAGGATTAGCTAACCCACATTAGCTAGGATGATTTAAAATAGTAGTGAAGACACAGCAACTCTGCTTTGAACGTGGGTTAGCAGCTAGAGTTAAAACCTATAGGAGAGCCTGGGCTTGGGCTGCTAACCCAAGTTAAAAGCCAAGTTATTGTGTCTTCACTGCTATTTTAACCCAAGTTAAAAACAATCCTTTTTTTGCAGTGTAGACATTCCCTAAGCCAGCATGGATGGGTAGCAAAAAACCTTTTGCTATGAATGCCTGTATGACCAAATTCGTGAGTTTCTCACATCTTTAAGGATTATTCTAGATGAGCATTGGTTAAAATGGTAGTGGAATTAATTATACATAGAGATATCTCCAAACTGAAATGAAAACAGGGAAGATAAGAAATAGCCTGAGGAGGCTTAGCTGAAGTAGCAGCCAGAAAGAACTGAGCCACCCTTGCCTCTGTCCCTTGGGCCCTGGGCAGGGATCCAATGGACAGGATGACCAGGGTCTTCCTACCCTTCCCTGCCTGAGACCCCCTAGAGGGCTCAGGGGTGTGACAAACTGTGACTTGGCTGCTGGGCCTTCTGGGCTGCCTAGAAGAGCCATCCCAAGGCTTGTAGAGACTGTTTAGCCATGGCCTGACCACTAGGCCTGCTGGCCTCTGAGCAAAGCCCGCTACACCCTGTCTTAGTATCTTTCCCAATTCTGAACCTTAGCGTCCAAAATATGGGTACTAGCATAAATTCCCCTAAGCTTAATTACCTGCTTAGATCTGATAAGCTGCCACCAATCAGGAATTCGAGTGCCTGATACACTCTGGTCCCCCCAAAACCTTCCCTGGGGATCCCCAAGACCCAGATTCCTTGAGTCTCACAACAAAGGGGAATAAATCATTTCCCTTCCCCCTCCTCCCCTCCAGGTGTTCCCTCCCTGGGCTCCTGGAGAGATATACAGATTCAAGCTCCGTGAATCTAAACAAAGGGATTCCCCCTTCTCCTTTCTTCCTCCCAGATCTTTCCTGCCCTGGATACACTAGGAGATCACTGTGATTCAAACTCCTTGAATCACAACACAGAGAAATCAGGTGGGTTCCCCCCCTTCCTCTCCCCCTTCCTTCTCCTTCCCTGTTAAGTACAAACTCAATTTCCTTGAGCCTCAACAAGAGGAAAAAAATCAGACAGGTCTTAAAGCAAACTTTTAATAAAAAGAAAGAAAAAAGTAAAAGGTCTATCTCTGCAATTTAGATGGTAAAAAGTTACAGCGTCTGTCAGCTTAAGAAATTGGAGAAAAAGCCTCCTCCAATAGAAATACAATTTAAAGTACTTCCAGCCAAATACACATTTGCAAAGGAAACAAATAAAAAGACAATACCGCCTTTCTACCTTTATACTTACAAAATTGGAATAGAAGATTAGAGAGCCTGTAGGTAAGTGTGGTCACTCTCAGAGCCCAGAGAGAACAAAGGAAAATCCAAAAAACACAAACAAAGCTTCCCTCCACCAAGATTTTAAAGTATCTTGTCTCCTGATTGGTCCCCTGGTCATGTGTTTGGTTCCCTGTTTGTTAACCCTTTACAGGTGAAAGAGACATTAACCCTTAGCTATCTGTTTATGACACACCCACATAAGAACTATAAAGAAATCTTATGTCATTACATATTGAAATGTGACCTTTTGGTACCACTGTCTTTCAAGGGGACCAAAAAAAAGGCTTAAATCAAAATAGAGAAATGTCAGTGGTATACTACTGTTTCTCGCACCATGTCATCCCCCAGTATTTCCTCTACCCCACAACTCAGAAGCTCAGTTATGAGCAAGTTTAGGTGTAGCCAGTTGGAGAGGATGACATCAGGAAACAGCTATTGTGCATGACACATTCCTTTCTTTGACCAAAGTAACTGAAATTAAATGAATCAATGAAATTAAAAAGTATCAAAGTTAAAGACATTTCTCTTCCCCCACAAAACTTGGGCCTTGGGTCTCATTGCCAGAGGGAAGTTATTAAGGCTAAAACCATAGCAAGATTCAAGCAGGAATTAGAATTTATATGGATAACAAGACTATCCAGAGTTATAATAGCTAATGCTAACAAAAGAGATATTAAATTCCATGCTGCTGGGCTTAAATTGACCTCTACCTATCAGAATTAGCAGAAAATAATGTGGTGGACAGATTTTCTCGCATCTGCCTAATACAAGGTTTCTTGTACCTTCTTCCTCTGAAGCATTTGACACTGGCACTGTTGGAAAGAGGACATGGACCATGGTTCTGATCCCAACTGGCAATTCCTATGATCCCATCTTGTCATAGCCCTGAGTTTGCATGCACTGTGACCCCTTTGGGGTCTCACAATTCATTCGAAATAATTCAAACATCATTATGGTAAAGCACACTCAGGAACTTTTAGAGGGCCGCAGCCACTGCACGGACCAAGTAATACTCAACACATTAGTGTGCATTAGAAAGCGCATCCCCACAGGGTGCATTACCCCACCATATAGACAAGCTCTTAGTTTCACTTTAGGGTAGCTTGTTTTAAGGAATATGGTTTGGTTGGATTGTAAAAGATGCAGCTAGATACACAATTTACCCATCAGAAAGGCAGCAAGCCATTCCTATTTACCAAGGCGATTACTGTCCCTGGAGGATAAGTTCAAAGCCCTACATAAGAAAAAATGATTACTTCTCTTTAAATAAAACCATTTGGGAAGTAAAAGCTAAGGAGAAACCTTATATAATAGAAATAGGGTCTATATGAGAGCCAGAGTGTGCACCACCTGCCTCCTAAAAGGATCCCATTAAAATTCAATCTGTTTATCTGCATATTTTAGGAGGTTTGATTCAAACTGCGTGTTCTGCAGAACAAGACAGCAGGTGGGGTCTTGCAAGGCAAACACTCTATCATAGATAGTAAACAAGCTTAGTTAGAAAACTGAGTCACTTACTGGTTTTAAAGTGCAACAATTCCATAACTTAAATACATTTCACACATTCAAAAAAGGGTTATAGAAGTATGAGAGGATAATACAACTAAAAACTCTAATATATAAGTCATTTCTACAGATGTCATGCAGAGGGATAATTTATGATCAAACAGAGACATTTTCCAATGCAGGGGACTTGAAAAGTTTTCAGAACATTTGAAATTAAACTAATAGCCCCTCATCCAAGGAAAACCACTTGCAGTGAATTAATATGTAACCTATTTCAGGGCAGAGTGATGTATAATGGAAATCCCAAGCTGTTTCCATCAGGAATCTAATTAGAACAAAAGGAATCAGGAGTAGTTTATACAAGTTCCTCCCACAATCTTAGAGCAGGTAGAGGTTTCTGCTCTGATAATCAGCAGCACAATGGTAAACAACACTGACTTTTTAAGTGTTGTAATTAGGCTTCAGAGTCACCATTCCTTTGAGATAAATGGAAGCTGTCTGGTTTTTCTTTAGACCTATTAGTGCATTTATCTGTAGAACTCAGTATGACAGCTCTGCATAAGAAACATAAGAAACATTAAATACTATTTTTTCCTGTGCCTGAGCTCTGCTCACTGTAAAAGGGAGGGTGTGAAGTTGTCAGGGAGCCAATACAGCTCCTCGATCCTGAGGACTGGACCACCGGGTATTCCCAATAGAAAATCTAATCCTTGATATTTAAAAAAGATGAAAGGCTATTCACGAAGTACTGTTATGCAATACCATTATCATCCAAATTGAACTCCTGGTGTTTATGCTTCCTTTTGTGCAGACTGCATTTTGGACTTAGTAATCCTCTACTTAGAGTGAAGTTGTACATGAAAAATGATTTTGTTATAAGAGTAACCATAGCAGAGAATCTACCATGAGAATCAGATTGACATAAGAATCAGAAGGGTACCCACGAGTCACCTACTAGAGGACAGACCCAACAAATAAAGTAACAGAACACCATTAGCCGTCATCTACAGCCCCCAGCTAAAACCTCTCCAGCGCATCATCAAGGCTCTACAATGTATCCTGAAGGACAATCCATCACTCTCACAGACCTTGGGAGACAGACCAGTCCTCGCTTACAGACACGCCCCAACCTGAAGAAAATACTCACCAGCAACTACACACCACACAACAAAAACATTAAACCAGGAACAAATCCCTGCAACAAATCCTGTTGCCAATTCTGTCTGCATATCTATTCAAAGGACACCATCATAGGACCTAACCAGATCAGCCAAACCATCAGGGGATCATTCCCCTGCACATCTACCAATGTGATATATGTCATCATGTGCCAGCAATGTGCCATGTACATTGGCCAGACCAGACAGTCTGTACAGAAAAGAATAAATGGACACAAATCCGACATCAAGAATTGTAACATTCCAAAACCAAGTAGAGGGGTAGCTGTGTTAGTCTGGATCTGTAAAAGCAGCAAAGAATCCTGCGGCACCTTATAGACTAACAGACGTTTTGGAGCATGAGCTTTCGTGGGTGAATACCATGAAGTGGTATTCACCCACGAAAGCTCATGCTCCAAAACGTCTGTTAGTCTATAAGGTGCCACAGGATTCTTCGCTGCTATTCCAAAACCAGTAGGAGAGCATTTCAATCTCCCTAGACACTCAATAACAGATTTAAAGGTGGCCATTCTTCTGTGGAAGCAGGAAGAAAAAGAGGGGGTTTAAGTGAAGCCATTTAAGTGTCAGAGAGAGAACAACTGTTGAACTAAGTTTTAGCTTAATATAGCGAGACGTGCAGAAGCAGGGCTCACATCAGAAGCGAGTGGAAAACAGCAGAATAATCAGTGTGACTTAGCCTTAAAATAACAATGTTAAAAAAATACTAAAATAAATAGCAAATAGTCTAAATAAAATGCAAATATTTTTAATTAATGCACGTCACAAAAAGGTATAAATGCTTGTGTAATTTTGCTTGTACTTTAAAAAAACTAAGGCAAAAATGCTCTCTGTCCGTTGTATTCTTCCCTTGCAATTGCTTAAATAAAGCTGTCTCTAATTTTATTGCCTCCAACCTAAAAGTAAAGTTTTGTTTCTTCCACACGTCAACAAAAAATCCTTCAAAAATAGGCTTCAGTGAGAAACTGAAGAACTGGAATTAATCTGCAAACTTGACACCATCAAATTAGGCCTGAATAAAGACTGGGAATGGCTGGGTCACTACAAAAAATAATTTTCCTTCTGTTGATATTTACACCTTCTTGTCAACTGTTGAGAATGGGCAACGTCCACCGTAATTGAATTAGCCTTGTTAGCATTTACCCGACTTGGTAAGGCAATTCCCATCTTTTTATACGCTGTATATTTATACTTGTCTACTGAATTTTGCACTCCATGCATCTGATGAAATGAGTTTTAGCCCACAAAAGCTTATGCCCAAATAAATTTGTTAGTCTCTAAGGCGCCACAAGGACTCCTCTGTTGTTGTTTTTTTGTTTGTTTGTTTTGGTTATGTGTTTTTTTAGTGAAAGATTTTATTTTTAAATCTGAACTATTGCTAAAGTATCATCATAAAATCTGTAATAACTAGTGTTTAAAGCAATATAGGTTATGCCACTGGAATAAAAAATGTTTACTGTAAAATCAAATGAGTTAGAAGAGAGATAAAAAAGCTTCAGAACAGGAACAATAAAGGATTTCTTCATTTAATAAGTCCTGTGGTTTTAAATTGCATGACTAGAATTGGAGCTGGTACCACTATGCACAAAATGGGGATTAAAGTGTGATAGTAAAATATCACAGTTTTATCAATCTTCAAGAATGGGCGCTTCAAGAATGGTAAATTTTATGGATGTCCAAGAATTTGAAGGTGCAGTAGGTTGGTTTTTTTATTTCTGGAGACCTGAGTTTGTTTTGAAATAAAATGAGTTTAGTGAGTTCATTTATGCTAAGGTGACTAGATGTCCCCATCTATTCAGGTCAGTTTCTAAACTGAAGGACAAATGTAAAAATTGGACTTTGCTTGATTTATTTTTTTGTTGTTGCCTAAATCTCCACTCTAAAACCTTCTAAAATGCAATTAAGTGCACTTGCTGGTTTACAGAGGATGGCTGTCAGTTCAGAGCAACTGCACCTGTATCCCCCATCTATGGTCTAGCAAGGGCCCCGCACTCTACACTTCCAGCTCCCCAGCCACTGGCTGTTGAGGCTGGAGACATACCTTTCTCTCCCTTCTGACTGGGTATTTCCAGACCATACAACTGATATCCCCAGCAAAAGACAGGTTGCCTAAACAGGCTTTTTTCACTTTCTTTTCAGAGACAGTACACAGTGTAATTGCCACAGGTATAAGTTACCACACATCTCTTTCTAAGCAAGCACATTTCAGTCTCAAGGTAAAAACATTGGAGAGAAAATCTAACTTACGTCACTCAGGGGTGTGAAAAAGATACTGCATTGGTGGAATGTAGCACTTCTAGTGTAGACCTACCCACACCCTTTTTGAATGTAAGGACTCGAAACCTTGCAATCTCTCTCTCCAGTTTAGGTTTCTCCTGCTTGGGTGAATTTCTATAACTTCAGTAAAACAGACAAATTGGCCATTATAATTGTGTAAGTGAGTTCTTAAAAGTTCAGAATTAAATTATTCAACTAGGTGAGAACACTCTCTCTTGCATCTGATTGTTATCCTGCTATTATACACTCCTCCCGGAGTATTTGATACCGTAGGGAAGAACAATGAATGGATACAGTCAGATGCTGTTGGATCCCAGTCATTTTGGTTATTGAGCTATAATTGACCATTTCACAGTTCAATATTTATTTGGAGCTGAAAAATATAATTTGATTAATAGCATTCCTCAGGATTATGAACAGCTGCACAGAGCAGATGCTTATGTTTCAAACTGGAATCAGTGTAGGGATGTAGTGGGTTGAATGGGCAAAGCAAGAATGTCTTATACCATTGACCTAAAGGAACTGATGCATTTTGGAAGCATTTGCTGATTTCAGAAAACTTTTCATATCTGTACAAGCATTAATTCTGCATGTTTTTACTATCCAATGATCAACCTGCTGTGTAGATTGTTACTATACAGAAGTTAATCTTGATTTCTTCTTTAAAAATAAAATCAGTCAAAAACAATCTTTGACTTTAGATAATGGTGAAATAAAACAAAATAAAAGGGGGACAACATCTGCTAGCTGCAATATTTGCAACATGTTTTGACACAATCTACAATAAAAAAAAGTAAATGGTGCTTACACCAGCATAATGATGGTGAGAGTTGGTCATATTATTTGTTACAATAATCATTACAAATTTAGACCCTTGTTGGCTAGCAAATTGTCCATCAACCAGTCCCAGTTCCTGCAAATGAACATATAATTCATACGAATTTCACTGAATAATATGGACAAGTAATTTGCCTATTGGTTGTCTGTGGGCTGCTTCTTTTGAATATTTATTAAACCTCATGTTGTGTGATTGGTCACCTAAGTCACGTGGAGCAGTTTCTGTACAAGTTTGATGACTAATTAGAGAGCCAAAATCTGTTCTCCCATGGGGAAATTCCTATTGAAGTCAGTGGAACTTTCATCCATGTAAAAATGAAGGCAGGATTTGTACCAATGTGCTTCTGTGTGTAACTCAAATACATTGCATCACAAGTGCGGTGTTACATCATGCAAAACAATTCCTGAGGAAGCTAGGCTCCTTCTTATAAATCATTTAAGGCTAGTTCATTCTGCTAGTTCACAATTACCACTCTGAGAACAGGTAGGCTATTGCAGGGGATTTGCAAACACAAAAACAAAACCCAACACCAACCAAAGCTGCATACAGTTTCCTAACACACATTTAATTGGGTGTATGTTCTGTAAAGAGATTGCAAGATTGACAATGTTACCATCACTAATTACATCCTTCATTGTGCAGAACTGGTGAAAAATTCTTTGAACTTGAAAACTGCCTAGTAAAGCAAACATGCTTCAGAATAAAACTCTGACTCTAGTAATTACTTACTGAAAGCTAAATTTTGCTGAAATCCTAAGGTAAGTTTTCACGTTTGCACAATAGAGTAATTGCAGAGTTAGCATTTAATTAGAAAAATAGAAGAATTTGTTTTATTTTGTGTTGGTTTGTTTAACTCAAGTTCGTTTTAGTGTATAGAGGGGGAACTGTCAACTTGTTAACTGTTGCCCAGGATTGTTTTATGGCTCTATGAAAACATCAGAACAGTGGTTCTCAGGTTTTTCATGGCACGGTTCCCCATCTTGGAAGCCCTCCCCATCTAGCTAGGACCTCCCACCCATCTAGCAATGTGGGAAGGGCAGGGTGGTCACAATCTCCTGACAGCTGTTTCTGACCCTCAGGTTGAGAAGCCCTGCTCTAGAGACTTGAAATGACAAGACTTTCACTTGTGCTTTGTGAGAAACTTTCACAGTAAAACCTCACAGAAAGTGAATGTGCTCCATGGATGCCCCTGAGGGCAGAGGCACTAACTTTGTGATTTCCCCAGGGATGTCCCAGACCCTGCCCCTACTCCACCCCTTCCTCCAACCCCCCTGCCCAATCTCCCCACTCTGCCCCTCCCCTGCCTCTTTCTGCTCCCCCTCTCCCTCCCCTACAGTGTCTCTTTCACGCCACTGAACACCTGACTGCGGCCAGAGGAATTCGCTGTCAGGGAGGTGGAGGAGCTCATTGGCAGGGCTCACCAGCGGGCAGGAGGTGATGGGGGGAGAAAGGAAGAGGGAGAAGCTGATCAGCAGGGCTTCTGGTGGGTGCTGAGCACCCACAATTTTTTTCCATTGGATGCTCTAGCCCTGGAGCACCCATGGAGTTAGCACCTATGCCTAAGGGGACCTAAGAGAAATTAATACAGTTTTGTGTTGTTATAACACCCAGCTGGATTTTCACATGGAAATCTGGTGGGACAGTGAGACAATGCCAGTAGCTCCTTGACCTCCATTTCTGCCTTTTATTGCCCTTAGTAGTATGCAGGGCACCTTCTGCATATAGTGTCCATGGGATGGTAGGGATGACACTCTGGACATGATGCTGGCCCCTGCCACCTTTCTTAACTAGGAGAAGATCTAGCCAGGGAAGGTCCTGTTGGCATATAGATTCCTGGGTAGCAATCTAGATAACTGACATTTTCCTCATGTTTTAATTCAATTGAATTAACATGTATATTGCTTTGGTGATTATGGATTATTTTAAAACTTTACCATGCAGGAATGTTAACATTTCAGCAAAGCTCTGGGAAGAAGGTATTTTATTAATATGTACTCTCTGCAACAGGATGACTGGCTCTGGAACAACCAAGTACTGAACAGACATGCCAAACCCATGAAAAAACACAGCAATTGGGCTTTTTTTTGGCTTAATTGGCTTGTGAGTTGCTTGTAGCTTGTTTCTTTTTTTTCTTTTTTTTTGATTGGCTCCCAGCAAGCAGGGGCAAGTAGGAGAGAGAGTCAGGGGTGCATTTCAGATCCACCACAGTCCCAGACTGCACGCTAGAGGGATCTAGTCACATAGAGTGTTGGGGTTCTTAGGGATTGGTTTGTTCTGAAATGGGATTAGCTTGATTTTTGGCTTATTGTGAAAGTCAGGGTGCTTATTTACCATGTGAAAGTTGGCAACTGTGGTACTGAAGATGGTCATATATAAATACTGATTATCTCTTTTATCTATTATGGAAAATGAATGGAAGAAATATAGCAGCTTTAACATCTGAAAACCCTATTTGTTTTGGTTTTACCTTTATCACAGTAAAGGACAATGAAAGTTTCAGAGAGAGCAAGGAAGGAAGTAGTCACAGTACCTGGTTTATTCTTTAGCTTCAGAGCTGCCCTGAAGGCACTTGGAAAACAATTGTTTTCCAGGTGCTTTCATATATATATGAATATACATATATATAATACTGTTTAAAAAACAAAAACAAAAATCCACATATGCACAGTATGCAACAGAAAATGGCTGATGTTTTGCCACACATTATTTGAAGGAAGATCATAAAAAAGATTTAAAAAAACCAAAGTGTCACAAAGAAATAACCAAATATTGCATTAAGGTTTTTTTAGGCACCATTCCAGAAAGTATTCAAATAGCCCCTGAGTTGGATCACCAGCTAAACTACAAAGGCCAAGAATTGCATCTTATACTTTCCTGTTTCAGATGATTCACAATGCTTTACTTTCTTTTAAAACTTCCACCACAAGGGAAATGTCGTGCTTTTCATCCTCCTGCCGAGCACTCTGACAGCATGGATAAATAGACATGAAAAGAACTCAGCAGAAACACAATGGAATCAAGAAGCAAAGAATAAATTCTTAGGCCTTAGTGCTCCTGAGCAGTGTAAGCTTTAAGATTGAAGCTATCACATTCATTCAATATGGCAGTCGTACTTGATACAATAGTGATCTAGGTCTTTATTCCTGATTTGAGGCTGAGTCTGGAGGTAACCTGGAGGATGCAATGATAATAAGGTTTATTTGTTCCAAAAAAATAACCTAATACTGTAAATACATTTATTTCAATGCAGATCAGTTTTACAGGATTGTATGTATTTTACAGTATACACATACACTGTCTTGGGCACTGCAGGAAGACAGACAAGATACCAGGAAAGCGATTTAATTGGGCTTCAGCTTTATTAAATAACACATCTGGGAAATTACGAGGATAATATGTTCCTGGTAGGTCACCAGTTAATTTCCACAAAGCCTAGAACTGCAAACTGGCCGAAAAGGCTGACAGTGCAACAGCCTGCAATGCCAATTCACATTTAGGAACCCTAGCAATTCACCACCTTAGATTTATTTGTGACAGACTTCTAGGGCCTGTGGCAAACCGAGGACAAATGGCTACAAAGGGAGGGGTAGTAATTAGTCCTAGGGGGTTAAAAGGCATCTCCCAATCCACTGAGGAGAGAGAGTCATGGGGAAATAAGGTTCAGCTGGAAAAGGAGTTACTAGGGAACTAATTAAGTTCAGCTGGCCCCAACTGCTGGAGACCTTTTTAAACCTTCCCTGGTGTGGAAGCAGGGGGGAGAGTGAGAGAAGCTGCCAGCAAGTTAGGTGCAGCAAGGCTCTGAACCCTTCCAGCAAGGAAGGCTGCACTCTGTCCCCAGAAGGGGAGAAAACCGGCACAAGGGACTGATTGAAGGAAGGATTAGCTAGATCCTGTGCTATCTGGAAGGATTTGCTTTGCCCAAGCCAGTGTCTCCAAGGCTAAAAAGGACTGAGCCTGCTGAGGAGAAGCAGGTACTTTGCCACAGGTCAGATTATAGCAGGTTTGTGCACAGAAGGAGCACATGGGGAGCCTCCCCCGGCCTTCTTCAGCCTGCAAAGGTCTGTTGCAATTGCAGACACTGCAACCAGGGAGTACAAAATTCTTCCCTTGATGCTCCCTGAGGGGCATAGAAGAGTCATGGCCATGGAACCACAGAGCACAGAGGTACCAAGCTGTACCAAGATGGTAGTGCCTGCTCAGGGTGGGGCAGTTGTGTAACACCACCACATTCTTACGTTAATACCATTGTTTGGCCCCTAGCTTTCAAGACAACATCTTCTGACTAAACAATAGACAACAGCCCTCTGATAGTCTGTCATCTACATCAAACGGAGCCCTGAAACCGAGAGACAAAGCTGAATGTTAATCACATTGAAATAGAAATATTCTGACCCTGAGTCTCTGGGGAATATAAATTGGAAGTAATAAACACTGGACAGTGGAAGTGCCAGTTTTGTGCTCAGTACTGTGACGGTCAGCAGCAACCCCCTAACAGCTAGTAGCCTTATAATAGCTGACAACCATTAGGAGAAATTGTACACCTCAAGGACACAGTAGCCTGAACTTTTGAACTGTCTTCCCTTATCGGTCTTGAGGCAGTTGAAGCTGGTCCTAAGTCGATTTTTGGTGAGCAGATTGCAGAAGTACAGGGTTTGCTAACCACCAATCAAATGCTAACATGACCGAAGCCTGTGTGTCAGTGTGTATAAAAGATTCTTGGTTTTTTTATGGAGTAGAGTTTTTTGTACCAAGGTGCAGAACTCTCCTTTCTTCTGCAGAATAAAGCAACCTTTCCTTATCCCTGTCTGGCTGTCATTGACTCTCAGCTAAGCGGACCTGATATTTCGGTAACAGTACTGACTAAGGGAGAGGTAATCATTAATTCAAGACTCAAATTATTTTGGAATGAATATGAAGGCAGCAATGCCACCTGAAATGTATAGGACTTTTCCAAGCAAAAGGCCACTCAGACACATGAATCAGTTCTCAAGAAATAACAGGAAAAATCTGGCCTATTGATTTCCACAAATGTTAACATAAGGACTATCAGAATAGCTCGGGGGCAAACAGTATCCCCAATGCAGAAAAGCCTAATTCATGTGCATGGTTCTCTTTGGAAAGGAAAAAAAAAATCAGGAGAGCTCGATATACTGTCCAGTGATAGCTAGAGATACTGGATTGTTTGGTTTGAAAACAAAAAGCAAACCAAAAAAACTCCAAGAAACTGCAGATCAGAAAACAACAAACAAGCTCTGAAAAGAATTTTTCAAGCCATGAAATATATAAATTCATGATTCATGTCTGTGAATAAAGAAACAATGTCTGCTTTGTAAAAAATAGCTGTGTCCCTGTTCAGAATAGAAATGGAGCAGTCACAATTTACCATCTTTCAAAGATTAAATTTGGAAACCTTTTTCTAGCATAGAAAATGTAAATAGCACTGATAACACTGGAACATAATGGGCTTAAAAATATTCAGATAGATGCTCTTGTGTTTGGCAGTTACATTCTTAGAGGTCATGCCATTGCACTTGCATGTGCAACAACATTTTTAACAGGTGATGCTTAAGGGCAATGAAATTGTTTACATGCCTAAATGCAAGCACAATAGTTGGATGGGTCTCAGCATGGAGTTGAAATGTTTCCATAATTAGAATGTCTACTTACTAACCGTCTGTGCCTAAACTTAGCTTTTGTATTTATTGAGGTATGCTCAAATATTATAGTGAAAGAGGTCATGGATAGAATAGTATCGTTTAGGGCAGAGCTATATAGGTGCCCAGCTCCTACTGAATGCAATGAGAATTTTGTGTCTTAGGCCCTCTTGGAAATCCTATCCTGAATTATTAATCATCATTATTAATAATAATGAAGGACGCATTGCACTTCTAACCCAATTTCCACCTGTGGAGCTCAGTGCACTTTTCAAACACCTAACTAACTAACTCTTGCAACGCCCCTATAATGCAGCAAAGTATTATAGAAAAATACATTCTATGGCTTTCTTGCATTTATTTATAATAGTCATCTACTACTTTGTTCTCAACGTGCCTCACAATGCTTTGCTGCTTTAACTCCCAGACTGGGATGCTCACAGCCAGCCTACCAGCATGCAGGTCACACCCTGAGTATCTGTGCTAGACAGCCCTGGCTCAGTAGTTGTGGCCTCAGGAGCCTGTCTAGAGACCCACAACCCCAGTCTGGCTTCCACAAGCCTTTGTTATGACATGCAGAGTGACCCCAACACACTTCCAGGAGCTTATTAACTTGAGTTAACTTAATTTAATACTGTGTTTGAAAGGAAAGGTGTTGAGCTGGTTATAGTAAAAATAAAACAAAGTTTACTAACAATAGGACATAGATTAAGTGATGCCAGGTAAAAGGAATAAAGTTAGAAGGGGTTACAAGCAAATAAAAGCAAAAACATGCAGGGCTTTGGAGCGGAGCCCGGAGCTGGAACACAGGGCAATGGAACTGCAGGTTTTTGCCTGGAGCTGGAGTGGAGCTGGCGCACAGCTCCAAAGCCCTGAAAACATGCATCTGAAAGTCTAAAATTTAATCTATCAAGGTACAAGCTTTGGTCAAGATGGGTTTCTCACTTCTATTCCGTTTCCAGGAACTTCAACCCCCTGTTTGGTTGAAGGACACATCTCTCAGCTCTCTGGGGTTCCTGCTGCTGGCCCCTTGCCAGCCTGGGGTCCCGCCACCAGTCCCACTCAGTGCCCGCTGCTGGCCTGGGTGAAGGAATCCCAGGCTGGCAGTGGCCTGAGACACCGGCTGGCAGGAGCTGGTGGCCAGAACCCCAGAGTGGCAGCGGGCTGAGCCGCTTGGTCGCTGCTCTGGGGTTCCAGCTGCTGGCCCCATGCCAGACAAGGTCCAGGCCTCTGGCCCTGCTCAGCCCTACCAGCTCCACTCACCTCAGCTGCCTATCTGGGGTTCCAGCTGCTGACCTGCCAGTGAGTTAACAACTGATCATTCAGAAGCCTGTGTGCAGCTTAAAGTATCCAAATACGCGCCAGACATTGGAAAACTCAGCAAGAAAAAGCAAGGGCAAGGATCACACTAAACTGATAAGATCTGCATTTTAATTTAATTTTAAATAAAGCTTCTGAAACATTTTGAAAACCTTGTTTACTTTACATATAACAGTAGTTTGGTTATATATTATAGACTTATAGAGAGGCCTTCTAAAAAACGTTAAAATGTGTTACTGGCACGTGAAACCTTAAACTAGAGTGTATACATGCAGACTGGGCACACCACTTCTGAAAGGTTGCTGATCCCTACTCTAAACCCTCCAATTTCCCTCATATCCCCTCTGCAAAGAACAAGAAAGTGCATGGTCCAGCAGACAGTGTATTAGACCAACCTCCAGAGACCTAAGTTCTGTTCCTGGGTCTATCACTGATCTGTTGTGTGTGACTTGGGTCACTTCTCTTCCATTTGTCTATTTAGATTGCAAATGCTTTGGGGTATACTCTCATACTTTGTATTTGTATAGACCCTAGCACAATGGAAACAAGATCTCAGACTAGCACGTTTAGGAGCCTATTACTGCAAATAAGAACAAGAACAACAGCTTGAGGAGATATTATATCTAGTCAGAGCAGCAGAGTAACTGACCATTGGTAAGTATTAGTAGAGGTACAACACATTTACACATATAAAGTGCCATTTTTTTCTGACTTGTTACCACTGAAATCTGTCTTCTTAACATGGTGGTCCACTCAAATGCCCCTTCATGGCTAGGGGTGCCTCTGCAGTGCCCTGCCCAGTTCTCCCCTTAGCAAAGTTCCACTTGCTCATCCTCTCATCTTGGGATCTGGTTTCTTTATTAACACAAAGTTTAAAACAAACAAACAAACAAAAAAACCACACCAAGAAAAAAAACAAACCTTCCACCCAGCCTTAACTTGGGCACAGTTCCTCCTCCCTCAGCTGGCTCTTCTTATGTAGCCGTCTCTCTCTCTCTACAGCTTTGTTCTACCAGTGCTCTTCTAGTTTAGCACTCGCTGAACTCCCTCTGACCTTTAATAGCCCAGGTGTGGCCCCCGCCCCCCTAACTGGAGCAACTGCTCTGGCACAGAGCCAGCCACACTGTGACAATAATCTTTTCAGAGCAGGCTGACCGAATGTGTAAAATATGAATACAGCACACTGTGCTGAGTTATACTTACGTAACTAGTCCTCATTGAAAGTTAGGGCAACTTAACATTCAAGGGCAGGATCAACTAATCATCCCTTGTTTCAAATCATACAACTTAACTCTCTTTGAAAGGCTGCGGATGTATATACCTAGTCTTTATATTAATAATTAAAGTGGACTCTTTTTGTGAGGCTCTCCTGCAAAACATTATTATTCCAAGCACATCAAATCAATGGATTTGTATTTAAGCTCAAGGGAAAAATATTTCTGAAGACTGTTGCCTCTTTTACAAGTATTAGAGTTAATGAAATGAGGGAAGAGGAAGAGCAATTCAAGGAACTTGCACTGGGCATCTCACAGGCTCACTTTAATGTTTCACAAAGGAAGAGGGTCACTTTAAAGTTAGATGGGACAGGACAGTGTAACATAGTGTCTGGATACAGAGGCATTCCAGAGCACATCTTTGTGCTGTTGCAAAAAGAAATGGTGTGTGCCCTCTAGATCTTCTTGCTAACCACATCCTGTGCATTAAACTTGCTTGTAATGGTTTGCAGGGTTAGGCACCAGCTGACTTATCATAAAGAAAACCATTAAAAGACAAACTGAACCATTCTGTGCCATGAAAAACTGAACACTGAAACCATTCTGTGCCATGAAAAAATCCCATCTGCTCAGCAGGGGGTTTCCTGACTGTAAGGGGCTGACCATTAACTATCATGGTGTTCCTATTCAAGTGAAACACATTTTCTGGAGGATAAAGAATTTTAAACTACTAGGAGGGCACTATAAGCATCCTGGATGTCTATGTGTCTCTAGTTACTAATCCTTATCTTTAATATGAATAAACTGATTGGATATCGTAGTGATGCAGGACTCACCCTGCAGCACCTCCTGCTGGTCTCTGTTGGGAATTAGCTCATCCAACTTCTGGAGCGCCCTCTGCAGGCCGGTGATCCACTGGCCCCCCTGGCCCTCCCAGGACCCCAGTGCCCCTTTCTCTGGGGTGCTGCCCCTCTGGCAGTAACCCCTCAGTCTTGGGATCTCTCCGCCCAAGGGAACTCTCACCCCCATCTCCACTTTGCCTCAGTGTAAGGCTCCAGCCAGTCAGTAACTAGCCCCCATTCCCTGGGGCAGACTTCAGTGTATGCCACTCATCACCGGCAAGGGGGGTTTGGACCTGTTGCCTTTGCCTACCTCTGGGCTGCCCTCTGCAAACCCCAGTTCCTATTAGCCTTATGCGAGGCCACAGCCTGGGGCTTTCCAGCCTGGAACTCCCTAGCTCCTCTGCCTTTCCCCAGCCCTGCTCCACTCAGGCACCCTGCTCAGCTCCCTACAGCCAGGCCCTTCTCCCTCTACAGCTAGAGAGAGACTGTTTGCTTGAGTGCCTAGCTCCCAACCTCTTATATAGGGGCCAGCTGGGCTCTGTTTGGGATGTAGCCGCAGCTCCACCTGCTTCCCCCAATCAGCCCAGTGGCTGTTTTCTCCTGCCACAGCCCTTTCCTAGGGCTGTTTTAAGCCCTTCAGGGCAGGAACAGGTGTCCACCCTGCTACAGCTGTATTCTGTGAATTAAAATAAAATGAATATGGAAACATATGGATCTGAAAAATGCTGATAGTTTTTTATTTCACACCATCCTGTTAGCAGAATAAAGCATGAAAAATCTACCATTCCTGAACAAAGCATGTCTTAAATCAAGATGTTGTAGTGAAAATTAATGTTTCTTTGCATTTCTTGTTTTAAAAAAAAATGATCAAGGCAGATTTTTATTTAAAGAAATCTATTTTTGCAATATTCAGAATACTGCACACAGCTGTTAGATTTCCAATTCTTTTGTGTTTCTGTAGCGAGTCTTTAAAGACCTAACTTAACCATCTCGATTGATCATTCATCTGATTTAGTACTGTTGAAATAATTCATAGTCCTCCTTTCAGTGATCTGTCAGTTTTAAAGGTTGCCTGGTCCCTTAAGAATAGCGGCTGTATGAACACCTGTATCTCACACTGTGTTTTAAGATGAAAGAACTTGTTGGCCAACGTATTTTGAACTCCCACAGAGTCAGGCATATGTCTCTGTTGATTGCGTCACAGAGTAGGATATAAAAGGTGCGTCACTTTAAAGCAGCTTGGTATTTTTGCTAGTACCAGATGACAAGAATTTCCACCTCTGTATTGACTGAGAAACAAACAGAGGCATAAGGGGGAAGATGTGAGGAGAGGAAGCAGATACTAAATTAGCCACAGGTTGGAATTATCTGCTCATAAATGACCCATTTTCAATGACTGTATACTGTGTTGTTTTAGCCGTCTCAGTTCTAGGATTTTAGAAAGACCTGGTGGGTGAGGGTAATATCTTTATTGAACTAACTTCTGTTGGTGACGGTGACAAGCTTTCGAGCTTACACAGAGCTCTTCTTCAGGTCTGGGAAATGTACTCAGAGTGTCACAGTTAAACACAAGGTGGAACAGGTGGTTTAGCATGTTAGTGGTTTTCAATCTATGGTCTGGGGACCATGTTGGGTCTGCAGACTATGTCTAAGATTTCCAGAGGAGTCCACATCTCCATTTGAAATTTTGTAAGAGTCCGCAATTGAAAAAAAAAAGGTTGAAAACTACTGACATAAGTAGTTAACACTTATTTCAAGGGACCATTTTAGGTGAAGAGGCCCATGAATTTAAGCTCATAGGCTTGTCTTTTAAAAGTGTTGTGCAGGTTTCCTTTGAGGACGAGGACTGATAAGTCAGATATCGAGTGATCGCTTTGTGAAAACTGTTCGTGCACAGGTGATATGGTGTTCATTTTTCTTTAATAATCTTCCTGTCTAAATCTGTCTGAATAGAGATTGAATTTATGGCTTATTACAAACAACCTATAACTCACTAACAACACCCCTCACCAGTTTCTCCCTGTCCTCTCTTACCCCCCACCCCACTCCTTTTCTCCCTATGACTGGAGAGGTGTTAAAAGGCCACTTCACCTTGAATAGTCCCTTGAAATATATGTTAACTACTTATGCTAAACAATCTGCTTCATCTTGTATTTAGCTGTGACACTCTGAATAAAGGCATGGCTACACCTGCGAGTTAGAACTCATTAAAGCAGCCCTGTGTGCTCTAACTCATGATGCGTCCACACTGGCAAAGCAAGTAGAGCGGTCTGACTCGAGGCTGGAGCGCTCCTGGTAATCCACCTCCGTGAGAGGCATAATGCTTGGTACGCCCTGGCTGGGACACCCTGGTCTGTTAATGTGCTCTGATTGGCCTCCAGAAGTGTCCCACAATGCCTGTTCTAGCCACTCTGGTCATCACTTTGAACTCTACTGCCCTGCCTTCAGATGACCAATGGTCAGACCTGCTCTTTAAGTTCTCTGGGAATTTTGAAAATCCCCTTCCAGTTTGCTCAGCCAGGCATGGAGTGCTCTCAGCGAATCTTTCCAGGTGACCATGCTTCCAAGCATCAGGAGATCCCCAGTATTGAGCACTGGCAAGGTGCTGGACCTCATCAGTGTTTGGGAGGAGGAAGCTGTCCAGTCCCAGCTGTGCTCTAGCCGTCAGAATTACGATACCATCAGGCAGATATCAAGGAACATGATGGAAAGGGGCCATGCCCAGGACGTGGTGCAGTGCAGGGTTAAAGTGAAGGAGCTGCAGAATGCCTACCGCAAAGCCTGGGAGGCAAACCGCCGCTCCGGTGCTGCCCCCATGACCTGCCATTTCTACAAAGAGCTGGATGCAATACTGAGGGGTGACCTCACCTCCACTCCAAGGACCAGCATGGACACTTCAGAGCTCAGTTCAATAAGCCAGGAGGAGGAGGAAAGCAGTAGCTAGGGTGCTGAGGAGGAAGAAGACACCCCAGAATCCCTAGCTGCATGCAGCCAGGAGCAAGGTAGCCAGTCGCAGCAGCCGGTGCTTGGGAAAGGACAAACACCAGAGGACGTGCCTGGTAAGCGGCTTTTATTTTGGGAAGGAAGTTATTTGGTGTGGGGTCTTGGAGCAAGGAGGGTTAGGGCTGCATTCATGCCTAGATGCAGAATAGGGCATTGATGTGCTCATTCACATCGCGGTAATCGGCCATAGTGATCTCTTCAAAAGTCTCATCCAGAAGCTATGCAATGTGCTTGGGCAGGTTCCTTGGGAGAGCCACTGTGTTCCTTGGCCCAGTCCCAGTCAGTTTAACATGTCTGCACCACTGTGCTGTGAGGGGCGGGGGGACCATTGCTGTACACAGGCAAGCTGTGCATGGGTCAGGGTGGAAGCTGCATTGTAACAGAAGATGCCCTCTTGAGTCCCAGGTCACCCTCATCAGCGAGATATCTTCCAGGATGAACTCCTGTGGAAAATGTGGGGACAGTGTTCAGTATAGGGGCCCTTGCAGTTGTTGGCTCTCCCCAAGGCACAGAAACCCAGAGGACAGTACAGCAGTGAAGCAATCAGTACCCTTGACTCTGTGCTTTCTCACCATTTTGGGGCTCCTGTGGGTTATGTGCGCTTGCTTTAGGATGGGCAGATTCTGCTATTGTATAGACTGTGCTTGTCTTTAAGTATGGGGGGAATCATCGCTCTGTCTGGTGTGAACAATGCTGCCTCTATTAAGTATTGCTTTTTGCCTTTACAGATGCAACCTTGAAATCTCAACTGTCTGTGTTATCGCCATCCGAAAGAATCAGGAAGAGGCCACGTAGAAGCAAAGAGGACATGCTGCGTGAAGTAATGCAGCAGTCCCTTCATGAAAATCAAAAAGTGCAGGAGTGGTGGGAGAGTGAAAGGAGGATCTACCAACAGAATGAGGAGTGCCGGCACAAAAGTGTGGTGCTCTGGCAGCAAAGCACAGATCGGCTGATAGGCATAATGGAGCGCCAAGCAGACTCTATCTAGGCGCTTGTAGCCATGCAGGCGGAGCACTACTACACTCCCACTCCCTGCAGCACTTGTCACCTCCAACCCAATTTCCCCAACATCCGGGTTCTTATTGCCACCAGCTGTCTCCAACACCTGTAGCTTCAACACCCAGCCCTGCAAACTACCACCCTTGCCCACTTCGCTCAGCCCCCATAACCATGCAGCATAGCCAGCCTGAAATGCAGCACTCACTGCACAGCGCTCCAGACAGGAAGGCTGAATATGAGAACAGGACATATGCAAATCTGTGATTGAACTGTTCTCCACCCCACCCCTTTTGCCCTTTCTGTTTCCCAAGCTGTTATGTTTCTTTTCAATACATGAATTTTATTTTAAAAAAATGTCTTTTTGCTATTGCATTAAGTAAAGGATACCTTAGCCCAGGAAAGCAAGAGGCACTGCAAATCACTGTAGCAAGCACAGATTCCTAATAACATTGGAACCACTGCATTTCACTCCTGTGCAGGGCACCAAATATGACTGGTGGCTTTCAGTCTCAAATTGCTGCCTCAAGGCATCCCTAATTCTTGCAGCCCCACACTGGGCTCCTCTAATAGCCCTGCTCTCTGGCTGTTCAAATTCAGCCTTCAGATGTTGAACCTCTAAGTTCCATGCCTGAGTGAATCTTTCACCGTTCCCTTCACAAATGTTATGGAGGGTACAGCACACAGATATAATCATGGGGATGTTGACATCAGCCAGGTTCAGCTTCCCATAGAGAGAGCACCAGTGGCCCTTTAAACGGCCAAAAGCACACTCCACAATCATTCTGCACCAACTCAGCCTGTTATTGAACAGCTCCTTGCTGCTGTCATGGCTCCCTGTGTAAGTAAAGGGTAAGCAGGGTTTCCAAGGATCACAATGGGCATTTCGACTTCCCCTGTGGTGATCTTCTGGTCTGGGAAAAAAGTCCCTGCTTACAGCTTCTTGAACAGTCCAGTGCTCCAAAAGATGCGTGCGTCTTCCACCTTTACAGGCCAACCTGCGTTAATGTCAATGAAATGCCCACGTTGATCCCACAAGCGCTGGGAGAATCATAGAGAAATACCTCTTCCGATTAATATACTTGGAGGCTAGGTGGGCTGGTGTCAGAATTGGAACATGAGTTCCATCTATTGCCCTCTGCAGTTAGGGAAACCCATTTGTGCAAAGCCAGCCACAATATCATGCATGTTACCCAAACATGCATGTTACCCAAAGTCACGGTTCTTCTGAGCAGGATGCAATTAATGGCCCTGCAAACTTGCATCAACACTATTCCAACGGTCAACTTTCCCACTCCAAACTGGTTAACGACCAATTGGTAGCTGTGTGGCATCACCAGCTTCCAGATTGCAATAGCCACCTACTTCTCCACTAGCGGGGCAGCTCTCAATCTCGTGTCCTTGTGCCGAAGGGTGGGGGCAAGCTCAGCACGTAGTCCCATGAAAGTGGCTTTTCTCATCTGAAAGTTTTGCAGCTACTGCTCATCATCCCAGACTTGCATGACGATGTAATCCCATCACTCAGTGCTTGTTTCCCAAGCCCCAAAGCGGCATTCCACAGTGGTGAATGCCACAAGCAATCTCATGACATATGCGTTACACAAGTCAATATCATCATTGGACTCCTCACTGTCAGTTTGTAGCTTAAGGAGTAACTTGACTGTCAAACGTGACGTGCTGGAGAGACCCATCAGCATATTCCTCAGCACTTCGGGATCCATTCCCGCAGACCAAAAGGAAAGTCAGAAAACTCAGTACAAAAAACATTGAAAGATGGCATCAAATGTGGACAGAAGAACAGGGATTGCTGGGATGTGAAGCGATGCATCACAGGGCATTGGGACAGGACCCAGAATGCCCCAACCCCTTCCCATAAGCCAGAAGGGGAAGAAGTGCTCTGTGGGATAGCTGCCCATAATGCACAGCTCCAAATGCTGCTGCAAGTGCCACAGATGTGGCCACTCCAGTGCGCTTGCAGCTGACAGTGTGGACGCACTGCAGCACTTTCCCTACTGCGCAATCCGAGGGCTGGTTTAACTCATAGAGCTCTACATCTGCAGGCTTAGCCATGCCTGACATTCCCAGACCTAAAGAAGAACTCTGTGTAGTTTGAAAAACTCTCTCAACAACAGAAATTGGTCTAATAAAAGATATTACCTCACCCACCTTGTACGTCCATTATCAGTGAATAACTTTTGCTAACCATCTTCCAGACATATTTTCTGAATGGCAGTGATAATGGCTCAGTGTCTTACACTAAATATTGCCTGTTTTTAATGCAAAATAACATGTTATTAGATGTAACCCAAGCTGAGGAATAAGGAACTTGAAGCAAACCATTCCTTCTGTGTCTGATTGCTGAAATTATTTGCATTGTGTCTAATTTAAATGTACTGTGCGGGACAGAAGCTTAGCATATGAGTAACTGAACTGGGTGATGCTCTGCACTGTACCATTAGGCAACTAAATTCTTTTCACAGATGGTTTAGCACATCTCTGGTGTAATACTCCATAAACATGAGCTCTATATACATCCCCCTTTTAGCTCTCATTACCTTAATTGTTTTCTTCTGACATCTCAGAGTACTGTAACAAAGGAGGAAGTCAACATGTTTCTTGTGGGTATTTTTGGCTTCAGATGAATGTCATTCACCAGAAAAGGAACAATGTGTACACTGTGGAGGAACAGAAACATTCTCACAGCGGAAGTTGTAACATGCATACACAAAATGGACAGACATAATTATAAGCATCATTTTTCACAGAATATTGACATTAGAAAATACTATATATAGATGTATCTTAGTTAGAAATCCACTTTCTTGACTCCTACTTTGGGAATATCCATTAAGGATATGTAACCAATACCAACGGGAGGGGAAAAAACCACTTCAGTGCAGGTGACATGCCAAAAAGCCAGCATTCATGAGGGAAAAAAAAACAACAACTTTGCTCATTGTTAACTAAGTGAACAGAAAAAATATGAAAGACTAATATGCTGAATAAGTTATATGATTCACATATTTAGCCCAGCCCTATATCATTTTGCTGTGAGTATTAGTCTGCTTATCCTAATGTTATGGAGGGAGGAAAGATAGTTTGATTCTTATGGCACAGGCTTGCTAGCCAGGAGAGCTGTGTTCTGTTCCTGCCTCTGGCACAGTTTTCCTGTGTAACCTTCACTAAGTAATTTAGAGTACATCTATACTGTGATAAAAGACCTCCCAGGTGAGCTGATTTAGGCTGGTGGGCAACAAAATTGTTGTGAACATGTTCAGGGTTTCAGGCTGCAGTGCTGTAAATTTGCTGTGTAGAAGTTCAGGTTGGGTTGGAGCCCGGGCTCTTGGGACCCCCACCCCAGGGTTCTCAGAGCCAAGGCTTCAGGTCAAACTCAAATGTTTACAGTACAATTTTATAGCCCCACAGCCCGAGCCTAGAAAGCCAGAGTCAGCTGGCAGGGGCCAGCCACAGGTCTTTTATTGTATTGTAGACATACCTTTAATGTCATAGAGTTTAAGGCCAGAAGGGACCACTAGATCATCTAGTCTGACCCCCTGTACATCATCATCACAAGCTCACCCAGCACCGGCACACTAAACCCAACAACTGACACTGGATCAAAGAATTATAGGCCAAAGGAGACTAAACTATTACATGTCACAGGCAGAGAATAGGAGGGACCGAGGAACAGCAGTGAACTCTGTGCCAAAAACTTCTCCTGCAGAATGTAATTATTGATACCTATGAGGATGTTATGAGTCTTGAGTTCACAAACATTTCTAAGACTTCTTGAGAACCTCTAATGCATTGTGCTATGAATATAAAGTATTATTTAATACACTTTGTTAAATCTACATTCTGTACACGCAAGAGTCACAGAGCTTGGTCATTTAACCAGCAGAGGGAGCACAGCAGCAGGAATTAAAAGCATGGTTGCCTGAATCTTTCCTTTCTCCATGTGCAGGTACTAGAAAAAATGAGGAACCTTCAAAATTAAGGAGAGAGCCAGCAGAAGATGCAACAAAGGATATATTTTGTTTAGCTATTGGGCCCTGCCTAGATTATCCTTAACCTCCACTTCATCCTCAGTTTTTAGCAGTCCCACTTCTTCTTTCTTTGTTTTCTTCTTATTTATATGGCTATAGAACCTTTTACTATTGGTTTTAATTCCCTTTGCAAGGTCCAACTCTGCATGGCTTTTGGCATTTAAGCTTCAGTTTTGGGCCATTGGGAGTTGTGGGGTGGTGCTTGGGGTGAGGGCAGCATGCAGAGTCCCTTGGCTGTCCTTGTGAATAGGAGCTGGAGTGGGGACATGCCGCTGCTTCCAGGAGCCATGTAGAGTGGGGCAAGGCCCCAACCCAGCTCCATGGCTGGAGTGGGGAAAGCTTCCTGGCAAGAGCTCGAGGGATTGATTAAAATGTCTGGAGCGCCGTATGTTGTCCCCGGGCCATAGATTGCCCACCCCGATCTAGACCATCTCTGACAGGTGTTTATCTAACCTGTTCTTAAAAATCTCCAGCAATGGAGATTCTACAACCTCCCTAGGCAATTTATTCCAGTCATTAACTACACTTACAGCTAGGAAGTTTTTCCTAATGTCTAACCTAAATATCCCTTGCTGCTATTTAACTCCATTACCTCTTGTCCTGTCCCTAGTGGATAAGGAGAACAATTTATCACACTCTTCTTTATTATTGTCATGCTTCCCCTCAGTTTTCTCCTCTCCAGACTAAACAAACCCTTTTTTCAATCTTTCCTCATAGGTCATATTCTCTACACCTTTAATCATTTTTTTTGTTCTCCTCTGGACTTTCTCCATTTTTTCCACATTTTTCCCAAAGTGTGATTCCAAGAACTGGACACAGTGCTCCAGCTGAGGTGTTATCAGTTCCAAGTGGAGCAGAAGAATTACTTCCTATGTCTTGCTTACGTCACTCCTGCTAATACATTCCAGAATGATGTTAGGGATGGTTGTTTTTATTTCTTTTTTTGCATCAGTACTATATTCTTGACTCATATGTAGTTTGTGATCCACTATAAATCCCAGATCCTTTTCTGCATTATTCATTCCTAGGCAGTCATTTCTCATTTTGTATTTGAACAGTTGGCTATTCCTTCCGAAGTGGAGTACTTTGCATTTGTCCCTATTAAATTGCATCCTATTTATTTCAGACCATTTCTCCAGTGTGTCAAGATCATTTTGAATTCTATTTCTGTCTTCCAATATGCTTGCAACCTCTCCTGGCTTGATATCATCTGCAAACTTTATAAGTGTACGCTCTATGCCATTATACAAATCATTTATGAAGAGCAGGGCCCAGAACAGAACCCTGTGGGACACCACATGATATGCCCTTCCAGCTTCACTGTGAACCATTTATAATTACTCTCTGGGTATGATTTTCCAACCAGTTGTACACCCACCTTATAGCACGTTCATCTAGGCTATATTTCCTTAGTGGCTTATGAGAAGGTCATATGAGAAGTATCAAAAGCCTCACTAAATCTGAGGTCTACTACTTCCCCCCATCCACAAGGCTTGTTACCATGTCGAAGAAGGATATTAGGTTGTTTTGACATTATTGTTTTTTGACAAATCTATGTTCTTCTATGTGCTTACAAATCGATTGCTTGATTATTTCCTGCATTTTCTTTCTGAGTACTGAAGTTAAGCTGACTGGTCTATAAATCCCTGGGTTGTCCTTATTCCCTTTTTATAGATAGATAGTATATTTGCCCTGTTCCAGTACTCTGAGATGTCTCTCATCCTCCATGATTATCTCAGAGATAATCACTACTGGCTCAAAGATGTCTTCAGCTAGTTCCTTAAGTATTCAAAGAAGTATTTCATTAGGGCTTGCTGACTTGAAGACATCTAACTTGTTTAAATAATTCTTAACTTGTTTTTTTCACCTATTTTAGACTCAAATCCTACTCCATTTACACTGATGCTCACTATGCTAATTATCCAATCACTGCTAATCTTTTTGGTGAAATTTGAAACAAAAAAGGCATTTAACGATTCAGCCATTACTGTGTTTTCTGCTTTTGTCTTTCCCGTCTCCTCCTCATTAAGTAATGGTCTTATCTTTGGTCTTCCTTTTACTTCTAATGTATTTGTAAAATGTTTTCTTGTTACCCTTTTCATCCCTAGCTGGCTTAATCTGGTTTTGTGCTGGACCTTTCTAATTGTCCTTGCATGCTTTTGTTGTTTTTTTATATATTCGTTACTTGTAATTTGAGCTAGTTTCCACTTCGTGTATAACTCTTTTTTGAGTTTCAGGTCATTCAAAATCTCCTAGTTAAAACAGATGATCTCTTATACTTCCTATCTTTCTTATGCATTGGGGTAGTGTGCTTTTTTGCTCTTAATAATGTTTCCTTAAAAAAAAATTGCCAATTCTCCTTAACAATTTTTCCCATTAAGACTTATTTCCCACAGTATCTTACCTACCAAATCTGAGAGTTTGCTAAAGTCTGCCTTCTTGAAGTCCATTGTTTTTATTCTGCTGTTTTCTCTCCTACCATTCCTTAGACTCATGGGCTCTGTCATTTTGTGATCACTTACCCAAGCTGCCTTCTACCTTCCAAATATCAACCAGTTCCTCCTTATTTATCAGAATCATATCTAGACCAGCCTCTCTCCTTTCACCATCTTCAATAAAAAGTTGTCTTCATTGCATTCCAAGAACTTGTTGAATAGTCTCTGCCTTGCTATATTATTTTCCCAACAGATGTCTGCTCAGCTGAATTCCACCATCACCATCAAGTCTTGTGCTTTGGATGATTTAGTTAGTTGTTCAGAAAAAGCCTCATCCATCTCTCCTCTTGGTTAGGTGGTCTGTAGTTAGAACCCTACCATGACATTACTCTGGTTTTTTATCCATTTTGCTGTTACCCATAGACTTTCAACAGGTCTGCCTCCATTCCTATCTCAACCTCAGTGCAAGTGTTTAGTATAGTTACAATCCATATAATCCAGTTAAATCCATATTTCAATTTTGACTACATGGTTTTGCTTGGGGTGATGATGCACTGGAGCCTACAGAGACAAATATCCAGTGACATCCCTTGAGAGTCCACAGTTCCACTATTGCAGAAAGCTGTAATTGGTGACACTGTGGAGCTTGAGATTCTGACATTATGAAGATTGGTTTGCAATGAAAATGACTCCTAGGGCGACTAGGGGATGATTCCTAACCCAAACATTGTTCAACTGTAATCTACTTTGTTCACTTCTTAGAAATACAGGTTTTTTCAGGTATTAAGAACCATTATTCTTGAGCTGTTCATGTAATTGTGTACATTTGTGTTTTGGCCAGTAGCACCAGCTAACCAGTGTTGCAGTTACTAACAGCCACTCTGAGACAAAGCAAGTAATAAAAGAGATCCCTAATCTCCCTAAATAAATATCAACTCTCCCTCACCACACCTCATGCTTCCACAAACAGCTGTGCAAATCAATAGTCTGCAGAATGCCCAAATTGTCAATTATTTTGTACCAAGGCCAGGAGTAATTTGAGAGGCCCTCACAGAGCATACCTTTTCAGCTGCTCCCTTTCTTAAAAACCAAGGGAGCTCCAGTTTGATCACCTTTGCAGATCTCAGCTGTGACAGAATCTTTCCGAGAGAGGCGGTCACTCAAACAAGCAGGTCCCAAGTTTGTAGGTAAAAATTAGTGTTGTCCAGAGAACAATAGTTCCATTTTGCAGCAACTTTCAACATTTTTAATGTTTTCACCAAAAGAGAATTGTGTCAAAATGTCCATTTTTGGATCAAAACTCAAGTTTTTTGATTTGGGAAGTTGTTTTGGGTCCATGGCTTTCTGGTCAGAAGTCACAAGAGAAACACACTAGATAGCCTGGTGCAAGGTGTCACAGGATACATCCTCGTGTTCACACTCTACACACTATTGTACTAATTTTTGTACAAAATATGCCTTGTAAGGTATTATTTGAAAACTCAATTTGATGGTCAGTATTGTCTTCTAAAATATGTGTAGCAACATTGTAATTATGAAGTTATTCAATTCCCTGGTACAAGTTTCAAACTTCATAGCCCTGCCCAAACATAAGTTGACAAACAAGTCTGCCCTAAACAAAGGAATGTGTGCTCTGCTTAATTTGCATTTAAGTAGTAAACAGAGTCATCAAGCAGGAAGGAAGACAAAGGAAGTTCAAACAGCTGAAAAAAACAGCAGGGACTATCCTTCCACATAGACCTTTTGGCTCCTGGTTCTCATCTGGAAATGTTTTTCAAGAGGGGGACTGAAACTATAAAAAAGAGGGACAAACATCCCAGGGCACCCTTTTCTCTCTCTCTGCCTATCACAATAACTGCACCTAAAGAGACAAAGGAAGCAGGCATTAGACTCCAGGGGAAGAGCCCTGATCTCAGAGTTTGGTCAGTAATCTGCTGGAGCATGTGGTGAGAAACTGTGCTTGAATCTAATATAGTTAGATGTTAGTAAACATCTTATCTTTACTTTTCTTGTAACCATTTCTGATGTTTATGCCTCATTATTTGTCATGTACTAGTAAAATCTATCTCCTTGTAGTTAATAAATGTGTTTTACTGTTTTATCTAACCCGTATATTTAAGTTGAAATATCTAGGTAACTCCATTTGGGGTAACAAGTTGGGTGCATATTATTCCCTTAAAGGAATAACAGACTCAATATATTTGCACTGATGAGGAGAGGGCTGGGCAGTACAGGACCATACATTTCTGGGGGGAAAACTTTAAGGCTGGTTAGAGCCAAGGTGTGGCTGGCTAGAGGCAGCACACACAGACAGAGCTCCAAATGACTTACACATGAGAGGCTGTTTGTGAGCAGCAAAGTATTGTAAAGGATATCCCAGGTTAGAGGGAAGGGGTGACATAGCTACTCATTGGTCTGGATTGTACCCTGGTATGTCACACCAGGTTCAAGTCCCTGCTGTGCCTGATTTGGACTAGAGATTTTCTCAACCTAGATCATTCTGAATCAAACAGAATCTGAATCTCTAACATACCAGGTTTGTGCACTAACTACCAGCTTAGAGAGTATCACTCTCTCATTCTGTCCTGGCTTTGTAAACACTAATCCACGCCTTCTTGGTGACCCTCCAAAGAGCTACATGTGCACCTGGAACAACTAAAAAGCGACAAAGAGTCCTGTGGCACTTTATAGGCTGACAGACGTATTGGAGCATAAGCTTTCATGGGTGAATACCCACTTCGCCAGATGAATGTGACTATATGGTGCCACAGGACTCTTTGTCACTTTTTACAGATCCAGACTTACACAGCTACCCCTCTGATACTTGGAACAAGTAACACAGCTTTATTTAGAATTAGAGGGCCATGACAGCACAACCATAGTACTATTTGTGGCACTTTCATAAAGACAGAGATTTTGGCTACATGTAGGTTTCCATGCAGCTTCTTTAAAAAGTATTGTGGGTTTCATTGTCAAGTGATTAATGATTTTAGGTCCCCATCTTCAGATACTTTAGAGTGGCATGCTTATCCGAAAATGTTAAGCACCTGCCCCCAAATAGCTAGAAACTTTTGAAAATGTAGGCCCGAGTGATTATTTTGTTTCTACAGAGCAACCTGGAAGTCTATTTTCTTACATTTTGCTTTTAGTTTTGCAGTTACGTGACCATGTACATGTCACGCTTTAAATTAGAAGTACAGGTTGTGAGAAGACAATAGAGACATAGTATGTTATGTTGTCCCTCAGGGAACATTCAGTCACTGAGGTCTGAATGAACTTAGATCAAAAGTCTTATAGCACACACTGTACTGATGCTTATGAAGGAAATGAGAAAAAACCTCAACAACAAAGAAGTTAATTAAAAAAAAATAGGTAGCCAATCCTTGAGCTGAACTGTTTTATAAATGCTGTGGAGTTTTGATTATTTAAAAAAAACATAAAAGATTTTTTTCCCTTTAAAGCAGATTTATGTAACTTCTTTTTTTATATTTTCAAGCCAGTATAAAATTTTCTAGCTGACTGACTGAAAATGTTACAAATGCATGCTTCTCAAAAGGCAGGTTGTTTTAGAACTTCTATTTTTTAGGCCATGCCTACACTACAAACTTTTGCTGACACAAGTTATGTTGGTATAAAGACGCCACAGTTTATATATTGCTTGCACATGTGCATTCTGGGTTCCTTGCATCGACTCTGCTCATATTCACCAGAAGTGCTTGTACTGATGCACGGTGCAAATACACCCTGTATCCATGTATTCAACCTGCCACCTTCCAGCATATTGTCTTTTGGTAAGTTTTGACAATGCATGGTGGGGCAGAAGCGAGCTGTGCTGGGACAAGTGGGACTGTGAGGTCAAGTTCCCAAACAGCTTTCTCCATCTTATAATGCCATCCCTAGACCATAATATTTAAAGCTATTTGTAAAATCCCAATAACCCACAGTGGACTTGATGTTGCATGAAGCGTGGATCCTGCACAGCTCTGCACTTTTGCCTTGACCAATGCAAGCACAGGCTGCACAATCCACTGGTAGTTGCCGAGCCACAAGAAGAGCCATAGGGAACGTGACGATTTCCTGGAGGACTGATTTCTGTGGGATATAGCAAGAACCAAGAGAAAGTTGTTGGTGTTCTCCGAGCATCAACAGATGGTGGAGTGTCACTTCTGGGCCCAAGACCACCTTGCTCCAGGATACATCAGCAGAAAGGGCTATTTTTCTAGGGTTATATGAGCCTCAGTGGATTACCAGGGACACTTCACCAACATCAATATTGGCTGGTAAGGAAAAGTGCATGATGCTTGAATCTTTAAGAATACAGGACTGTTCAGAAAGCTACAAGCCGGGACTTTCTTTCCCACTGGCAATATTGAAATTCCAATAATGATCTTGGGGGACCCAGCCTGCCCTTTGCTCATGAAGCTGTACACCAGCCACTTCAAGAGTACCAAGGGAAGATCTGAATGTGCTTTTGGTAGATTAAATAACACGATTGGATCTCTATGAGAAAAATATCCCAGTGGTTATAGCTGCCTGCTGTGCCCTGTGCGTAGCAAAGGCGGGAAAGGTGCTGCCGGGTACAGGGCAGAAGTGGAGCTGATGAATTTGATCAGCTAGGCTCAAAGGCTATTAGGAGAACTCAACCTGGAGTTATATGACTCAGGGAGGCTCTGAAAGAGCACTTCAATAGTGACTCACCGTAGAGAACAGTGGCATAATGAGCTCTACCTGGCCCTGCAGTTTGAAGGCCTGTTAGCAAATGTGTGGTGCGTGGTGTACAGATACGAATATAACATTGTTAAAGCATTATTAATTGTGTAGTGCTTGCTGTACATTTATGATTATTACACTGTCATTGATCCTACAAGAGCAGCAAAGAATCCTGTGGCACCTTATAGACCAACAGACGTTTTGGAGCATGAGCTTTTGTGGGTGAATACCCACTTCGTCAGATGCATGTAGTGGAAATTTCCAGGGGCAGGTATGTGTATGCAGGCAGGCTAGAGATAATGAGGTTAGTTCAATCAGGGAGGACGAGGCCCTGTTCCAGTAGTCGAGGTGTGAAAACCAAGAGAGGAGAAACTGGTTTTGTAATTGGCAAGCATTTCAGTCTTTGTTTAATCTTGAGCTGATGGTGTCAAATTTGCAGATGAACTGAAGCTCAGCAGTTTCTCTTTGAAGTCTGATACTGAAGTTTTTTTGCTGCAGGATGGCCACCATAAGGTCTGCTATAGTGTGGCCAGGGAGGTTGAAGTGTTCTCCTACAGGTTTTTGTATATTGCCACTCCTAATATCTGATTTGTGTCCGTTTATCCTTTTCCGTAGCGACTGTCCAGTTTGGCCAATGTACATAGCAGAGGGGCATTGCTGGCATATGTTGGCATATATTACATTGGTGGAAGTGCAGGTGAATGAACCGGTGATGGCCAAACTGGACAGTCGCTACGGAAAAGGGTAAATGGACACAAATCAGATATTAGGAATGGCAATATACAAAAGCCTGTAGGAGAACACTTCAACCTCCCTGGCAACACTATAGCAGACCTTAAGGTGGCCATCCTGCAGCAAAAAAACTTCGAGACCAGACTTCAAAGAGAAACTGTTGAGCTTCAGTTCATCTGCAAATTTGACACCATCAGCTCAGGATTAAACAGAGACTGTGAATGGCTAGCCAACTACAAAACCAGATTTTCCTCTCTTGGTTTTCACACCTCAACTGCTAGAACAGGGCCTCATTCTCCCTGATTGAACTAACCTCATTATCTCTAGCTTGCCTGCATATATATACCTGCCCCTGGAAATTTCCACTACATGCATCTGACGAAGTGGGTATTCACCTACGAAAGCTCATGCTCCAAAACGTCTGTTAGTCTATAAGGTGCCACAGAATTCTTTGCTGCTTTTACAGATCCAGACTAACACGGCTACCCCTCTGATAACTGATCCTACAGGTTGTGTTATACTTTATAATAACACAAAGTGTATGCTTTCACTGACACTAGTCAGTGTGAATCATATGTTATGAACTAATAAAGATGAATTATTTTCCAAACAAAAGTTTTATTAACAAAAAAACCCCTAAAAATTCTGTGCAAGTTAAAAGCAAATACATTACAACCTTAATCAATTTATGGAACAGAGCTTAAAGGAGGGAAAAGAGTATTCATGTCCATTTTGGCTGCACATACGCTGACATATGACAGCCACAGTTAATGTATATGTAGCTGTGATTGTCCTTAATGTCCATGGGGTAGAGTGATAGGGGTAGGGATGTGGCCCTCCTGCCATGTGGAATTTTGATGTGGGCAGGGAGGGGAGGGGTGCTATGTTGGGAGGTGCTGCAGTGGAATTCTCCATGGATAGCAAAGGGAGGTGAGCCCAGGATTGCAGAACATGTATGTCCACAAGAGTCTGCAGCATTAGCGTTTGCTGCCAGAGGAGCCCCTTTATGCTCTGGTGCATGTCCCTTTTCTTTTCCTGCTAGGCCTTTCTCCTATCCGCTCCTTCCTTCTCCATACAGTGTTCTCTCTTCAGGCTCTTTCTTGTAGCACTGGTTTGCAGGATCTCGCTGAACATGTCCTCCCAAGTCCTCTTCTTTCTCCTCTTCTGGCTCATCTACTGTGTGTGTGTAGAGGGGGAACCTCTCAAGGCCACAATGGCAGCAGTTGCAGATAAAACACACAGACATACCACTGTCAGTATAGTCACAATGAAGAGTGAAAGTTAAGCTTCAGAACTCCCTTCCCTTGCTCTCCTATAGTTTTAAACAAGACATGCTTCTTGACACTTCTGCTCCACACCTGCGCTTGAAGAGCATCTTCTCCCCACAGGCCCAGGAGAACAAATATTTCCTATCTACTCCTAGACAGAGTGTGCCTAGAGCATGTGGCTGGCATGGTCAGCTGCGCAGGAGTGCACAACAATGGAGAGCTGCTAGGTGTGCACACCAAGCTAGACAACCAGGAAAAGGCATTTAAAAAATAAACAACGTTTTAAAAGGGGGGAGGCTTCCAGTTTCTGTGACACCTGGGCAGCAGCATTCACAACTGTGACCGGAGCAGTCAGAGCTGGGCATCATGGGATAGCTTCTAGAGGATTGTTTGGGTCAGTATAGGTAACTCAGTGTCTACATCTGTGTCGTGTCAACCTCAATAATCGATCATGGCTCAGCACCACTCAGGGAGGTGGTGTTACTATGTTAGAGCAATGGAGCATTTACATCGGTGGGAAACAAATTTAAGTGTAGACACATGCATGACTAGGTGAATGCAAGGATGCTTACATTGACCTAACTTTGTAAAGTAGACCAGATGTATTTTAAAGACATGTTTTAATAGCTGTTCAAGAAGACTTGAGTCAGTACATTACTACCTTACGTGATTTGCTCAAATCTATTTTTACTCAAAGCTCATGCTCCAAAACATCTGTCAGTCTATAAGGTGCTATAGGGCTCTTTGCTGCTTTTTCAAATCTATCAGTAAGCCAGCGACAAAAGCAATAATAAATAAAAAACAGCCGTCCTGATGCCAGTTCCTTTGCTCTGACCACTGGAAAGCACTACCTCCTATACCAAGAAAGCTATGTAGGTGGGCAAAATTTAAATCTATTCTTTTGCCTGTCATTTTCACAGGTGAAAGATGTAGCATCAATCCCTTGTTCAGTGATGGAGAACACAAAAGACAGAAGAAAACTTTCTATAGAACCCAACTACTTTTGCATCACACCACAATTACATTATATCCCTCTAAATCTAATAGCAGTCTGCCATTATCTTTTCAAACAAATTCTCTAAGTTTCAGCTTTAGAGTACAAACTTTTGGTTTCCTGGAAGCATTTTTATTTTGAAGTCAAAGGTGCTATGGTGATTTACACCAATTGAGGATCTGACCATTATTAAAACAAGAGCTTTCAGTTGAATTCACAAGGACCTGAACCGAATTCCTGTGCCACCCAAAATAGATTCCAGTTGCACTCCTTTCCACTCTTAGCAGGTAGGAGCAAATATTTCATATCTGGCACTGAACAAATTAAGGGTAGGTTAGAAAAAAGTCTCTGTTAATCACCAATTTTGTTGAGAATATGATATGCATTATAATGGCAAATAATTTTGGTAGTTTTCCTGCTTGTATTATAAAAATAAATACATTTTAAAACCCTTCCTATTTCCTTTAGTTTGCACAGATGCATTCTGCTGGGTCCCTGTTCCACCACCTTGCAGCATCAATTTGATTCTTTTATGCTGCATGCAATCTTGTGATTGGATTTCTACTACCACATTCAGAAAAGCCAAAGAGCTAATTGAAAATCTGACTTTTCCTTATCAAAGCAGATAGCAGCATTCAAAATGCCATTGTTCACTGCTTCTCATAGCTCCAACCTCAGCTGCAAAGTAACTGCGCCCAGAGCTGGTCACAAAGGAGAAAATATTGCATAAACTTTTATCTGCCTGTATTATCACATCCACACCTCTTCTTCTATTTCATTCCTTCAAGCCAACGGAGAGAAGTGATTTACTGATTGAAACACTGGGTCCTCAAACATCTTTCTTAGTCAAAGACCTTCACTGGTGTCTCAGTTAATTGATCCGGGCAGGTGTTCTGCGGCTGCTAAGCATTTCCATTTTTTTGAAGCGAATGCATTTTGTTCATTTTACCTGCTGTTGTCATCCAGACTTGAGTAGTTCTGTAATCCAACCATTCTTGTTTTCCCTTACAATAACGCTGATTTCCTGTTTGATGCTAATCTTGATAGGTTGTTTCCTTGTGCCATTAAATAGTTCAGGGGCAGCCTATCACAATGTGAGCTCTTTTCTTCATTTATTTCTAAAGTCACTCCTTTCATTTCTGCACTGATCTTATCAGGTGGCATGAGGCTTTTCCTGAATGAGAAATTAGCGATGACCAAAGACCAGCTGCATTTATTTTCATTTCATTGTTTGAAATTCCTCCATTTACATAGCCTTTCTCCGCACCCACAAACACTACAAAGAAATAAGACTGGGGTCCAAGGGAGAATAGGGAATTCAGGTGTTCCAGTGGAGCTGCAGAAAGAAAAGGAGTGTTCAAAAGATGAACACACCTGCACTAGAAACATTCCATTTGGTAATCAGAGACCCCCTCTTTAAATGGACAATAGCTTAGGCATTCAGCAGGCCAAATTCAAATCACTGCTCTGCCTGATTCAGAGCACAGACTGGAACTTGGGTCTGCTATATCCCAACTAGTGCCCAAACCACCAAGCAAGTGTCTATTTTAGGGTGGGAGGGACTCGTTCTGTAATTCTATCCTGGACCTTAAAATGATTTGGTAAAACCAATACATTTGTGCAAAATGTTTCAGTTTTGACAAATCAACATTTTCTGCTGAAAAAAATTTTCATCAAAAAATCCCAACCTGCTCTGTCTATGTAACTGCAAACTATTATAAATGTGAGTAATTTTGTTTTATGTGAAATTCAGAGGCTGAAAATTACAGTTGAATAAAACTGAAGTATTGTCTGGATCATTTACCAGGTCAGAGTGACCTGTTTGATCATCTGCTTCTAACATCTCACCTTAAAATTTCCCCTTCCTCTTTAGCTTATGATTGGTGCATTTTGTGACACAGTGCAGGAAGGATGCTCTGTAACCACTTGTGTTGAATAACGAATGCTGAATAATTTGTAAAGCTACTGAAATAAAAGCTCCACGCACTGTTAGCTTCCCACACAGTTGAATGCAGAACATGGGAGCTGTGAGCACAGAGGGATGGCTATATACATATTATCTATTTACAATGGCCTCCATTGCTACAGCAACTGAGCACCTCACTATCTTTAATGTTACCCCCACAACACCGCTCTGAGGAAGGCAGGTACGAGTAGCCCCATTTTACAATAGACACACAGAGAGACTGAGTGAATTACCAAAGCTGCCACAAGAAGCCTAGGACAGAGAGAGAATTGAATGAATCTGAGGCCAGTGCCTTAACAATTAAAATATCCTCCGTTTCTTGACAGCAGACACTGTAATTACCAATGGAAGGCAGTGGCTAGCCTTTAGAACTCATTGCAACAAGCTACTCATGCCAGTTAAAGGCTCAGGTTCTGGGTTACACCGCAGCCACTTTGCAAACCAACCCTGCTTTGCAAAATCAGCAACTGATAGTTTAGAGCATGGCTTGGGAAAAGGAGTGTGACCAGGGCATCTTCATGCACAGTACGTTGCATGCTGATTGCAAATTAGAGAAGACTTTGAAAGACAAAAAACTAAATAAAAAACCCAGCCAAAATCACCAAGTGTGTGTGTTTTCAACACTGAGATGCACAATATTTCTACAGGAAGTCATAAAACAGCCCAGTCTGACTTAAAATCTGGTCTAATTTTGCCTACATGTCATTTGGTAAGCCTGAATCAAGTTTCAGGTTGGTAATGAAACCCCAAAGGAAGTGAAACATGTTTCAGAGTTATTTAGTCAAGTTCCTCACACATCTCTACTATCAGTTTCATGGCCTACCATGTTAAAATCGAAATACAATGGCTGAGATTCTATACTATTTTATAGCATTCTTCTACTTCCTTTCACACAATTGTCTGCAGTCAATTCTACTTTTCTCCCTGAAGTGGTTCAGTCTGGCTTTTCAAATTTCCTAATTGAATTAATTTTTTTCCACTGAATTAAAATGTATAAAGGGTGTCAAAGGAGCCCTATATATCATTCAGCGCAGACATCTCCTTTATGTGTGATGTACTTCATTAATTTTTGTCTTGATTTGCAAGATTGGTATTTATCTTGGCATTTGACAATTTGAGACGCTTCACTGGAATCCTAGACCTGACGAATTTATCGCTGCTTATTATTAATTATCATTTCATTCTGAAAGTCAGAGCCTTGGGACATTTGTCTGTTTGCTGCCACAATTTCCTCCTTTACAGATTTGTAACTGAACCAAATTCATTTTATTTATGGTGTAAATGTCCTTCAGTAATGCACAATAATAGTAACGAGTAACTAGCTCTTATATCATGCTTTTCCTAGTAGATCTCAAAGCACAACACAATCTCTAATGCATTTATCCTCCCCAAACTCCTGTGAGATAGGAAAGTGCTATTAGTCCCATTTTTACAGATTGGGAACTGAGGCACCAAGAGGCAATGCTTACATTTATTCTATAGTATTTCAATGGAAAATGAAAGAGGAATGTTAGCTGAGGTTATTCCTTCTTCTCAAGGTAATTTTGATAAAAATACTATCAATAACTTTCCCCTAAATATTTTAACAATTCATACTTAATAAAGAACTGATTTACACATTTGTCAGATTGAGTCATTTTCAACAAAAAACTGTAGGAAGGCAGCATAACTAGGAGATGATTTTTGTTAGTAAATGTATGTATTCTGGCTCAATGGTATTATCTTTCTGAGGAACAGAAGTGTTTGGGTTCACTTCAATTCACCTGAAGTTACAAGGAAGGCATTGACAGAACTCCTTATTGGTCAGGGTGATCCCCAAAATGTCACAGAGATACATAATATTTATTTATTACAGTATGAATAATGGTAAAGCATTCTGAAGATGAAAAGCACAGTAGAAGTGCTAAATATTATTATTTGGAAGATATAATCTAAAAGCTAATACCACTGATTATCTTATTAAAAGGCTGTGATCATTAATGCTGGTGTGTTACTGCAATATGTATGTGATAATTGTGTTTGTTTGGCTGGAACAGCATAAGCTTTATGAAGTTAAACATTTTGATAAACACCAAGTATATAGAGACAGAGCCTGATCTCTCAATTTCCTGGTGTAAATGCATCATAATTGCACTTAAGTCTATGGAGTTTTTCTAGCTGTACATCGGTGTGACTGAAAGCTGAGTGTAGCCCATTGTAGATTTTTTTATAGTATATTTTTGGTTTTACACATTGGGATGAGACATGCCCACATCCCAACCAGGAGAAGACTAATGAACTCCTCTGGACTCAACCAATACTAAATAGGCACACCTGCAGAGCCTGCTCCCGCAGGAGGAAGCCAGCTAAAAAAGGAGAGCTTCTCACAGACAGGAGTTGTAAAAGAAACAGTTGATTACCTGATATGGGAATGTTTCCAGGAAAGACAGATTCTTTATGCAGAATTCAGATGCTTTAAGGTGACAAAATATACCATGAGGGGTTCAGTGAGAGTATCGGGAAAGTAAGGTAACATTTGAAAAGCTCTACTATGTTTTTTAAAGAATATAGAACAGGTTAAGAGATCATGAATGTACAAGGAATATAGTAGGTGGTGGTTACTCAGTAAATGAGTATAATTCACCATAAAGCAGAAGAAGAAGAATAATGAAGAGCTGGCAACCAGAAGGAATGCTGTTGTGCTTGAGAAGGAGTTGACTCTTGCTACAGAGCCACCGAGAAAGAAACAGCTAGCAAGCTTCCGCCACCCACAAGGACTTAACTGATCTAGGGCAAGCTGGTCACCATGCCAGGGATCGAAGATAAACCACAACCTGGGGTCCAGCCATGCCGGACTGCATAAACAAACCAGACCTTTATAGACAACTCAGAAACGGAACAGTCCCACACCTGAGAACCCAGAAAAGCTGGAGTAAGTTTCCGAAGTGAGCAGGGCTGGCTCTAGCTTTTTTGCTGCCCCAAGCGGTGAAGAAAAAAAAAAGATAAAGCTGCGATCGATGGCACTTCGGCAGCAGCTCTACCATGCCGCTTCATTCTTCGGCGGCCAGTCCTTCCCTCCAAGAGGGACAGAGGGATCCACTGCTGAATTGCCGCTGAAGACCTGGATGAGCCGCCCCTTTCCATAGGCCACCTCAAGCACCTGCTTCCTGAGCTGGCGCCTAGAGCCAGCCCTGCAAGTGGGGAAAGGACTTCGAAAGGTGTACAGACCCTGAAACTGCATGAGCATGATGCCAGAGAAAGGCCCAGCCTATATCACACACATACATAAAACAACACAACATACACGGGGAATATGCACAATATGGCTCTAATTCTTCTTTGTTATATTCTTTTTATGGTGGTATAACTCTACTGACTTCAGCGGTGTTCCAGCAGTGTACAATCATTACAACTGAGGGACAAAGCAGGCTCTTTACTTTCTTGATCTGATCAGGTCTGATTCTGATGTGACTTTCACAATGGTGTAAAGCAAGAGGACCTCAATTAAAATCAGTGGAATTACACTAGAATAAAACCAGCATGATGGGATGAGAATCAAGCTCTAAATCAGAAAGGGTCAAAACTCCTCTGATTCTGGAGCTAACAGATGCAAAGTGCTGCTCTAAATCATACCACACAACTAGAGTGACCAGATAGCAACTGTGAAAAAAAAAGGACAGGGTGGGGGGTAATAGGCACCTATATATATAGGCACCTATAGATACAGGCACTTATATAAGAAAAAGTCCCCAA
The DNA here is from genome assembly GCF_007399415.2 of Gopherus evgoodei. NCBI lineage: Eukaryota > Metazoa > Chordata > Testudines > Testudinidae > Gopherus > Gopherus evgoodei. Next base: position 148,033,834 of record NC_044324.1, read on the forward strand.
AAATGGGACTGTTCCTTTAAAAATGGGACATCTGGTCACCCTACACCTAAAGCAATCTGACTTCCTCAATGACTGCTACAAGGAAGGGAAAACTGAGTGTCAGCTATCTCGGGGAATCCTTTCCAGCTGCTTTGTGTTATCTAAGGCCTAGTCTACCTTTAAAAGTTTTACTGATATAACCATATCAGTGTTTGATTTTTTTTTACTGATATCATTATGTTGGTACAAGTTATACTCTAGTGTGGATGCAGTTATATCAGTATAAATGCCCCTTCTATCATACAGCCTATTCGCCTTCCTGTATGGAAATAGCTATACTCATGTAAGGTGCATTTATTCTAGCATAACTGCATCCACACTGGGACCGGGTGGGGCCAGGGGTTGTAACACTGTAAGGCCTTGTCTACAATGGGGCGGAGGGGAATCTAACTAAGTTACACAACTTTAGCTACGTGAATAACGTAACTGAAGTCAATGTACTTAGATCTACTCACCGCAGTGTCTTCACTGTGGTGGGTCCACTGCTGACGCTCCTCTGTCAACTCCGCCTGCGCCTCTTGTGCCAGTGAAGTACAGGAGTCGATGGGAGAGCACTTGGGGGTCAATTGATTGTAGCTAGACTGGATGCAGTAAATCAACCCCCGCTGGATTGATCGCTGCCTGCCAATCCGGTGGGTAGTATAGACCTACCCTAACTATACTGGTACAACTCTGTAAAGTAGACAAGGCCTAAGCAGCTGGAAATAGGGACTGATAATCTGGCCCTAAATCTGTTTTGTAGCTCTGCTGGAACAGAACCTGTCTGTGGTTATATATAAAGATTTCTCTTAGTGGAAATGATTCAGAGGCCAGTCATGATGCCTTAATTTTCAAGTGATAATATGCAATATGCTACAAATTCCGCATCATTTATCTATGCAGCCAAGAATATATGTTTGATCTTGGTCAGTGTTTTCAACATGTAAATGAAGTACTTCACTAACCTTCTAGAGCTATGTGGATGGAGAACTTATATTACATCGTACATAGCAATGTTCAGAACATTCCCTGTAACCATATTACTAAATGTTGATTTATATAATCCATTACACAGACTAATTACTTAAATTTTAACTCATTTATACTGTGGGTACAAGGTACAAGGCTTTGCAACTGGGTTATCTCATTCCATTCAAGGCTCCAACTTCCAGGAAGACTCATTAAAATACACAAGCTATTTATTGAGTAATAGGCCTGTACTTACGTTCCAAAAACAAAATTGGCTCAATGTGCCTTGTCTAGGTATTGCATGATTTAAACTGAGGCTACTATTGTGGTTATGACTGTAGCTGTGGAAGACACACACACCTCCAGGATAATTTGGGTCTGTATTTTTACCCCAGAGGGAACATGGATACACCTGCCCCACCAAATATATTACTTGTGAAGAAAATGCTGGAATCTTTGCCCAGAAATATGGTACTTCTGAGAATTATATTGTATGTCAGTATTGATGATGTGGTCATGTTTTGTGACTATCCATGGTTAGATATGCATAACCATGAACTGATTCTAAATTAAGGCCTCACAAATAGTTGATGAGTTACAATTTTGAATTCCCAACATAAAATACCTGAAGTCCATCACTGAATACGTTTTACCAGGAAGTAGTAAAAGGATTAACTGGAAATCTTGTTTTCACAGAAAAGTAGTTCTGTGTCTGTTGCCGCTTGCTTTTCAGCAAGTATAACAAGACATACTACACATCACGGTAATATAGACTCAGTCATTACCTTCTTGATACTAACATTCCAAAGAAAGATCAAAAGAGAAAAACAAAATGAAAGTGACATTTCTTTTGTCACCTTTCTCATTTCAACTTTCTTGTTCTAGTTCAGCCATGTGCAACTGAAATAAAGATGAGAGTAAAGCCATCCAATTCTGAGGTAAGTTCCTTTCAGGTTGGCAGTTATTTCTCTCTCTGTCCCAAGTGAACGAAGCTAAGAGAATGTTTTACACATCTGAAACTAGTGCAGACTTCCTGCCTGTTGTATCTGGATCAAGTGCTCTTTTGCACAACATTTATTTTGAGTAACATTTAACACAGTGATGTTGCAATAGTTTTCCAAGGGACAACACCATTATCCATGTCAGTTACCACGTTGCCCATACTACTGAGCCAGCTAAATACTGCCATTCCTGAAGTCAGTGCTCCAAAGTTATTTGACAGACTTGTTTTTATCATTCATCCATGTGACTATGAGACAGAACCTCTAACTTCTAGTTCAATTAATCTGCTACAGTCGTAGGTAAATCTAGTTTGGTCCTGTGCCCACCAGAAATACATGTTGATATCACTTTTGCACATCGAGTTCATTTTTTTCTTGTCAGAGGTCTCAAATCAGAAAGCACCAACAGAGGCTTTTAATCTCATGGCGGCCACTGAAGCTCAGTCTGCAAAATTTACTGCACTTTCTGAATGTTAAATGGGAAGGGTGTAAATTAATGCTGTATAGCCATAGTGACATGCCAAAGACACAGACTGCTTTCAGCTATGACCTACAGCTGCACAGTATGCTCCCCTGGATGGCACATGAACAGATAAGGTAGAAGGAGTATACAATATAAAGCTACCACAGGCAAACTCAGGAACACTGTTCGTAGCACACACTACTGTTATTATAGTAAAAGAGGGATGTAGGTCATGGCAAATATTGGTGAATCTAGGCTATGCTGAGGCATTCATACAATCTTCTTGTCCCATTATGGAGATGCCACTCTTTGGGCTGTTGTCAGCATGATCAAGCACTCTTAGCCAGTCATGCACTTTTTGTGGGATGTGTGAGAAATACGTTAGAAGAGTAATGCTATGTGGTTTACTGTTTTGCCCTTCTAATACACTTGATGGGACACATCTTGACCCCCAGGCCTGGATCCACACACAGACTTAGGAGTTGCAATGCCAAGCTTTACAATGCCTAACTTTTAGATGCCTAGAAAATCACAGGAACAACAATGCCCTCCACAAAGCCTGAGTTAGGTGCCTAGACTCCCTATACAATGAATGGGGAGAAAATTGACACCTCAGAATGAGATCCATAAAAGCCAGCATGCTAGATTGGGAAACACCTAAGCTAACCAAGGGAAATGCTAAGAAGAGGAGTGTCCCCTAAGCTCTGCCTCTCTCACAGAGTTCAGCATCTATCTCCGCTTGAAATGCATGAACCAGGTGAAGATGACTTCTCAGGCAAGTGCTCTAACCTCTCTTGCTGTTTCATTTCTTTTTCCCTTTTCCTCCTTTTGTCCTGGATTTTGTCACTTATTCTATCTATACATCAGTCCCTCAGGAGTTGGGACTTCATAGGACCTAGGAGCCACTTTGTGGGAGACCACTGCTTTTTGTGACCAAATGTTTTCATCAAATATATGTACATAATTATGTTGCTGTGTCCAAATAAACTTCTTGTTTATCTTTTGTCAGTTTTCTTATACATTTTTTATTTGTTACATCAATCTCTACAAAATTAGACATTTTTGGTTTTAGGTTTGTACTGACCTTAACCTCTGCTGGTGACAACCTATGCTTTATGGACAGAGCCCTATAATTCAGCAATGCTAAGTAATGGTACAAGTTAGACTCTTCTGCATTTTTAAGCAGCCTTTTGATTATTTTTACACCATTTTCCACTAAGCCATTAGATTGTGGATATCTAGGATGAGATGTAATATGTTTAAATGCATATTTGTTAGCAAATTGTCTCAACTCATATCCATCAAATTGTGGTCCATTATCTGATATAACCACTTTTGGTATCTAGCAAAAATGGACTTTATGCAGATAACTACATTTTTTGCAGTAGTGTCTTCTAGCAAAGCTATTTCTCAAAAGTGCAATAAATAATCCAAACCCAGAGCATAGTTTCCTTCTCCCCACCCCAGCATATGTGAAATCAGTGCCCACTTAATACCACAGAGATAAAGTCTCCTGAGTAATCATCATGGGCTCCTTTGCATAAGTAGGTCTGTAATTCTGACATGTTTCAAGAACTCTAATGATTTCTTCTGTGCCTGAACTCATTTCAGGCTGTTATAAAACTTTGTTTGCATTTTTCCATCCCCAAGTGTTCTTCCTGTATCCTATTTAGCATATCTCCCTGTAATGCTTTTTGGAACAATTAGTCATGTGCCCTTGAATCCCATCCAGTATAGAAACTTTTCCTTTAAACTGATCATAAGGATGAGGTATGTAGCCCAGGCCACATTGTGCATATAGCTTGGCTGACTCTTTGCAATATCTCATCCTCATATGTGGCTTCAGCAATTACAGTCCACATTTTGTCTGAGACATATTTTCCCTATGATATTCCCATGCACAATATCCAGATTAGGATTTTGTTCCTCTACAGTTCTATCAAAAGATATGGAAAATGTGTCTGCCATCACAAGGGCTTTTCCAAGCCTGTATACGATGTGTAAATCATGTAACTGAAAAAATAATCTCTTGTACCCTAGGGCAAGTGTCTGCTAACCCATTGCTTGCTATAGCTACTAGTGGCTTGTGATCTGTTTCTGCTATTATCCATTTCCCATAATAAAACCATGAAACTTTTATATCCTTGAACCAAGGCTATGGCCTTCTTTCTACCTGAACATATTGAAACTCTGTTTTTGTTAGTGCCTTGGAAGAATATGCCACAGGTCTCAGTTTTTCATCATACTTTTGCATAAGTGCTGCTCCAATGCCTTCCTTGGAGGCATCTGTAGACAACATCATCAAGTGGTTAGTTCATAATAGCTAAGGTGTGGAGCCTCCTTTAGTTACTTTTTTCAGGTTTTTGAACTTCTTATTACGATTGGCCTCCTATGTCCATTGGGCATTTTTACACAGAGGGTCTCTCATGTTACTGATTTAATCTGAAAATTTGGGTACAAATTTCCCTACAAAATTTACCATTAGTAGGATTTTTGTACCCCTTCTTTGTTGTTCCCCTCTGTTGGGGCCAGCATATTTGTAATCACATGTATGCTTCTGGGGTCAGTCTGTACCCCTTGTTCCATCAACCTTTCCCCCAGGTATGTTATTTCTCTGGCCATAAATGTAAGTTTTTGTTGATTTAGCTATAACTCTGTTGAATGAGTCCTTTCGAGCACACCTTGGAGCCTCCTGTCATGTTCCTCTAGAGTATGTCCCCATATTCAAGCATCCTCCATATACACTTTGATACCTTCAATAGCATCAAATATTTGTTGTACTTTTCTACGGAGCACATCAGGTGAAGAATATAACCCAAAACATAGTCTGCAAAAGCAGTATCTCCTAAAGGATGTGTGGAAAGCACACAAACATATACTCCTTTTTTTGGAAAATCCAGCTGATGCATCTAGTGTGGATAAACATTTGGCATCAGCCATTTCTCCAAAGATTTCTTCTTTTGTAGGTATAGAAAAATGTTCCCTTTGTACATACTGATTAAGCTGCTTAGCATCTAGACATAAGCAAATGGTTCCATCTTTCTTTTCAACAGTTATTAACAAATGGATCAACGTTGGCAATTCTTCTACTTTCTCTATGATGTCTAGGAAGACTAGCTTGTTCAACTCTTCTTTGAATTTCTGCTAAAGGACAAGAGATACATTCTCTCTTGTGGCACTGTGTCATAAGTAGCTTCCTCTTCCTGGCTTAACACTATTCTATACGTCTAGTGCTATATTAAGGAAAATAGCTACCTTTTATTTATCTTCCTTCTCAGTGGCTCCATTTGCCAGCACAGAGATCCTGAATAGCTTTTTGAAACTCCTCCATTTGTCTGCTCTGTTGGTGATGAATCTGAGCTCTGGTTTGGCTCTGAGATGCTATATTTCCAGTCTTGGTCCTCTTCACCTGATTCCTGGAACAATGTAGCATCCATGAGTTTCTAAGTCTTAGGAGACTTAGAAAAAACTAAGGAAAATGGTTCTTTCCTAGAAGTAAGACCTAGACCATCTGCAAAGTCTGACCACTCTCTCTGAGAGTCTGTTTGGCTCTGCAACAACTTGTACTCAGTCAGACTAGGTGGAGCCAACTCCCAACCATGGCTGCATTAGGTGCCTGGGTTCCTAAAGTGAGACAGCAGTGCCCATGCCCAGGTGCAGAAACATAGGCTCCTAGGGAATTTTTACCCTGAAAACTTGGCTGCTGGGTGAGTTTAAGCACCTGTAGGATTTGGTGGCAGTCGTGAGGAGAGAGAGGGAGGAGGGGAGTTGTAAACCTAAAAATGGGATTTAGCCACTTAAATCTGAGGGTGAAGTGCTTAAATTCCCCTGATATACAAGAATCACCAGGCGGCATTTAGACTAATAGAATTTAAGGCCAGATGGGACCATTATGATTATCTGACCTTCTGTACAATATAGGCTATAGAATTTCACCCAGTGATTCCTGAATCCAAATGATCCTCTTGTAATTGAGGTGGAACATATATTTTAGAAAGGCATCCCATCTAGATTTAAAAATATCATATGAAAGTGAACTTATCACATCCTGTGGTAATCTGTACCTATGATTAATTATCCTCACTGATAAAGGTATACAGCTGGTTCTACTTTACTTGCATCCCTACAGCACAGGTGGGCAAAGCAGGCCTAGCTCTGGAAATCCTCAGACGGCATAATGGCCTCTCAACAACCATTCTAACTGGCATAATTTAAAGAAGGCTTTAGTTAAGCTGGGGGCCAGTTTTGCCCGTAGTCAACTGCAGGAACAAGAAATGAGAAAGGTGTATTATATTCAACTCTTTTTCTCTTCCCCCAGGATTCTGCTTAGAGTGCAGCTCAGACAGAACTGAGGATCTGGCCTGACATCATACCTCCTGGCTTTATGTACTTATTATCGTTCCCCCCGACCCCTCTAGGTATTTGCTGGAGAATAGTCACTGTTACTGTATTAGCTTGTGTCTGGCCAGTTGTGGTAATTGGCTTTCTAAACCATTTCAATCCTGAATCCTTCCTACTTCACACTCTCTGTAACCATCCTGCTCCTTCTCTATGCTGCATTTTCAGCCACCTATTTATGTCTATTAACAACCAAATCTTCACCATTCCATGTGTGCCATTCTCCCTCCTGCTTTTTGTTCTTAGCTAAAAGCCTGGTTATTTCACTGGACACTTTCCACCACTGAAAGTATTACCTCCTGCCATGTATACATGCCTTTTCATGGCATTTCCATCAACAGTTCTGTTACTTTATATGGCTATAGAACCATCAGCTGGACTCCTTCCACTGATGGAAATATGTTGGCAGTGTACAATTTTCAATTTGAAGGCCTTGTGCTAGTTTCATGTGCCAACAGCTGTACATTTTCAGCTCATCTTTTATTTTTGCGTCCTCTGTGCATAAAGGGTTATCAGGGCCTGAGATGATTGAATAATATGAAAAAAGCAGCAAGTTCTATTTGCATAATCGGACTTCCTAAATCACAGTATTGTTCATGAGTATTTAGACACCAATTGTTCATAAGAATGGTTGTGAACCCTGAAAGTTTCACAGATTTTAGCATTTAGAATGAATATTTGTTACTTGTCAGTTGCTTGTATGAACTATTCAGCAGCTACTTACAAATAAGTAATCGGGATCACTACATGAAGTATTCACATGCAGAAAAAAAGGATTAAATTCAGGAGTGGTATTCAAAATGTGTATCACCAATACAGAGGACTGATTAGTAAGCAGTTTATAAGTGAGAGAGACATGTATGAATCCTCTCATGAATATTTACTGAACATAGAAGCTGTTGCAATAAATGTTTGAATAGAAATGAGCCCAAGCTGCAGAGTTCAGAGCCAGATTCAAAACTCCAACAAAGTTCAGAAATAATTGGATTCAGGGGTTTGATTCATACTCAGTTAGAGAACACATAATAAATTTTTGTCTTTTTTTGGGGGGGGGGGGACTCTTTTGCTAAAAGTCAGACATTACATTTGAGCTCTGTCGTAGACTAGATATAAACACTAGAAGTGATTGTTTTGTGGCTTGCTTATTGCTCTCAGACTTGTAAGGGATACAGCTGCCACTTGAGGTGTTGCAGTGGTATCAAAAGAGATGTCATCTTGAATAACAGTTAGTAAATATTTGCTATAAAAAGTACTCAAGAGAAGATCCTAGCCATGTGTTCATCTCAGTGGAATACACAAGAACATGTTAGCAAGCACATAAACAGATATCCCAACTACCCAATCCTTGTCTACATGAGCCCATTTAAAGATCTGTTTTATTCATAGGGAGGGAATATATTAAATGTACACTGAGAATTCAAGCTTCAAACTTGTATCATGATCCCTTAATTCTGAAATCTCGTCGAATTAAAACAAAAAAGGAAAAATGATGATCTTGCATTGTATAGCTCTTTTCATTCACACTGCTTTTAATGCACTTTGCACGCTTTACTAAGGGCTTGTCTACATAGTGCATTAGGCTGCACTAGGTAGTATAAATTCTAGTGGGCACTAGTGTGTTGCACACTAGCTGGCCCATGTGGACCCTGATGTCATATACTAAAAGTTCCCTAGTGTGCGTTAATGTAGTCCTAGTTACTACATTAATGTGCAGTATGGAATTTTTAGTGTGGGTCAGCAAGATCCACATGGACCAGTTACACTAGCGCTCACTAGAGTTTACACCCTTCTACTGCAGATTAATGCACTGTGTAGAGAAGCCCTACGTGACTATGCAAACTTCACACATATGAATCCCATTTCTCAGCACTGAAGTGCAGCCACCAATGTGGTAAAACTTGTCAATTGTTTAATAGCACATAAATGCACAAAAGAGTTTAGGAGAGAGAATGAAAGTTATTCTATTGAAATGCAAGGGGAATTGAAATAAGAATGAAATTACCCAATTAGGAATACACTGACATTAACACCTTTACACTTTGACAAGTCCATGGGATCTTTAATGGACTGAACTGCCCAAGTCCTTGGTTTTACATCTTATCCAAAATGCAGCAATACAGTGTCCTCTCCCACCGTGATGGGGCACTGGCTCAATGCTGACTCAGAGGGCAGAAGCATTCCCTGTGGTGTCCCTCCCATTCAAGTGTTAATCTGGCCCGACCAATGCCATCTGTCCCTAGTTGAGAGGAAATTTAATGAAATCTCATCAAGCTGTGTGGGGAGGCAGATTTTCTGCTGTTTCTGGCTACTATTTAACCTCCAGCATGGCTGGAGTCTTGTTACATTAAAGAAACCTCACAGCACAGGTAAAATTCTGGTAATTGTTTTTGCTCTTCCATTCTGCCGCAGAATTCTTGCCAAGCCATTAGTATTTAAATCAGCTCATAAATATGTTGCTTGAAATTGAGGCTTAATTAGAGCTTACATCTGGTCATTGTAATGATGTACTTGTGTGTCTAATTTAAGGCTTAATTATTTTTGTTAGCTTGCTATTAAGCCAAACAATTTTGTAAGGTGTGATGGTGGTTCTGTGTGTGTGTCTAAGCATGTTACCAATGCCAACCAAAGGAAGAGCAAGTGTAACATTGAGAGAGACTTAGGTTGAAAATATGTTAAATATCTATCAGAGGTGTAATACTGAGTGCTTGGATTCTGTTGGAGACTATTTAACATGTAGAATTTTACTACTATATGTTATCAGTCTCCGGAATATATCAAATGTTTGTGTATGTATGTTTTATTGAACTAACAATTTAAGGACTTGTAGGTGGGTGGTTCTATCTTTACCACTTCTGCATAATGGATGACGTTCTTAAATTGTATCCAGAAAATAATGTGTTGTGGGAAGTCCACTCTGAGTTTTCAGGGTTCTGTCATGTCTCTACCAGGCCAGCTCAGCATACAACAATCCTCCTTTCAAAGGAAAGCACCTTGGGACAATAGGTTTGCTCTAGCTGGGAGACCATACTTCCTCTTCTTGTCTGGAGAGATGTGGGTTTGGGAGTAATGGAGGAGAGCAAACGAAGCAGATGAGTCTATACAGCAGGAGACTATACAGGGACTCACAGTCAGGAACTGGAGAAAGAGCCGTTTTGCATCAGATTACTATGAAGGAGTCTGCTTCATGGGCATAGTAGGGAAGAGGCAGAGGACCCTGCTTGAGTGCCTGACAGAACACAAATGATCCCCAGGGACTCAAGGGAAGGACATGTTTAGGAAGTTTTATTGTTTTGTGTGATCTGTGCTCTTAGGTGCTTTACCTGATTAAATATAAAGTGCATAAAAGTCTTAGCCTATACAAGGTGTGCATATATGTTGACTACTTCACAACTGCTGCATGCCCCTGAGGAAGTTCAGCTGTAAACCAGAAGCTTCACACCTTCGGGTGGAGTTGGGGTGGAGCTTGGGGGAAGAAGTTTGTGTTGGGGAGTCTGAAGGGTCAGTGGTGCACCTAGAGGGGCTAAGCAGCTGGACCATGAATGTGACAAACTGGCAATATCCTGCAATGTCTTGAACAAATTGTATGGAATTAAGATAAACATAATTCAGATAAATCTCTTTACTTCCAGATTTTGCCTTGGACCCAAACACCCTCAAAAAGCAGCCCAACTGCAAGAACATGCTAAAAACTCTGCTCCATGGGTACTTCTTATGAAACTACAAGCAGGAAATGATATCTTCATAATGAGAGAACATGCTTTCATGAGACATCCAAATGTATTTTTGAGGTAATCTATCAGAAACCAGGTATTGTTTTTCATCTTTAAAACTATTAGGTCTTATATTTTCAAAATAAATTCAGAAAGCTTTGTCTCCTGTTGAACGGAAACAGAATACATACTTTGACTTTGCAATCTTAGTTCAGATCAAAGATATAAAATGAAGGCTGTGCTTTGTATCTGGATTCTTATCAATTTATTTGAAATTATTCAAGTCTGTTAGAGAACAGAAATATAAGGGATGAACTTTGTTAAATAAACTTCTACAAATAACTCATTTGGCTCCATTTATCAGCATGAAAATCTTTTAATTTGTAAATGCCAGAGCTCTGTGTGATATTTACAGCCATTTTCCAACACCACAAAACAAATAAACCTGTGTCATGGTGACTGAGCTACTGACCCTATTCATTCAATGACCGATTTGTTTCAGCTTGTTTTAAAGAAAACTATTACATATTTCTTCACCTGTTGCTGGGAATAAGATGGGGAGGCTGTCTGAAAAAAATAAATTTTATCACTGGTAATCTACCTTTTTAATTGTATTAATTAAATCTACAGGTGCATTTCTGTAGTGAGATAATGCTTGGATGGGCTGTGAAATAACTATCTGCACTCATGGAATACAAGCATATGCTCCTTGGATTACATTGTCTCTTAGCTGGTGCCAGAACATGTGATTTAGTTTTCATTTGAATTTAATAATAATTAAAAGCTCCATGCCAAATCCTTCTGAGTTCTATTCAGTTGGCTCCAAAGTAAAAACAGTTTTTTGGCTCTTCTAAATATTTAACTTAATTTCTGATCAAAGGGGAAATAGTTATGTCACATACTAACCTGGCATCTACACTCTTTGCATCCAAATATGGTTTCCTGGTTGGCACACACACAAGTATATATATATTTACACACACACACACATTCAACAGTGCTTTAGAAAAGAGCTCCCTTTCTATGCATTTTGGCTGAGAGATGGCATATTAGATGTGTCAAGATTGGGTTCTGTACCTCCTTGAAATCTTGCCAAAATCTAGCATCTGAGCAGCTTCAAGACAAATGACAACTGACAAAAGGGGCAGCTAGCTGCTTGCGGCTGCCTGATTGGCATGCTGTCACTTCACTGTCAGAAAGTAATCAAATTGATGAGCCTTGTCACTCAGGAACAGAAGTGATTATGGAGAAAAAACAACAAACAAAACCAGTCTTTGAGCAAAGTAATCAATGTCTCTAAGATTTTAAATTACTGTCAGACTTTGGCATCACACCTTATTATATGCATTAAATTATGTGCAGCAACACCCACTCAGTGTTCAGTCCTAATCAAGGGCTGCCTTTCCAATGGATATTCATTGCCTAGTTACATATTGCAGAGAAGAGTAAGGGCCTGATTCTTCACTGTGTTGGGGGTCACTTATTAAAGCAAACATGCAGAGGATGTCAATTACAACCAGATGAAATTGCATAAGTGTGATGGTTTATCCAGGTGCAAGCAATCATAACCCTAAATGTGTGAAAACAAACAAAGCAGGAGGAGAAAATTAATACACTGCATGCTCACCTCTCCCCCACCCCCCAACCACTTGAGCCATTACAAACTCTTCCTGTCACTGTATATTTCCACAGACAATGAGCAAAAGTACTTTCTCTCTGGATGACTTAATTTAGATGACAGCAAGTTAAGAAAAGAGCAAATATAGGCTCTACATGAAGGAGCTCTGAAATAGCCATCTTGGACTAACTCACAGGGAGTGCTCCTGAAGATAGACTAAGAGCCCACATTGCTTTTTAAAGGGTCACTAAATATTCTTATGGTTCCAGTGGCTTGCATTGTATATGTGAACATTTGTTATGTTAGGACTCCGTGGGAATCAGAAAGCGCAGACAGAGATACATCATAGCAACTCTGCACATTATGTCTCCCTAGGAAGCAAGGAGTCTTTCTAGGACCCAAATTAGCAGAAGTTAATGTTACTCCCACTCCATTGTCTTCTACCCCACTCACTGGGGCCAGGAGAATTCATTCCCTGGGAGACAGACGAAGGCAGCATGGCTTTGGAGTGAGCCATGCAGCGGCTGCCAGAAGGATGTGGCCATGGGAGCAGAGAAGTGTGGCACACATTGGGCTCCACAGGGTTAGAACTAAATTTTTCTCATGGCTCTTCCGAGCAAGAAGAACCTCTCTGCCTCCTTTACATGGTCTCCAATCTGTCACTCATAGGACAAAATGAGTAATGAGTTGAGTAAAAAAATTGACAGACAGCAAAGCTTGAAATGTGCACTTTCGTTTAAACAGCGATTAAAGCAAATAAAATGTGTTGCTGAAACTAGAGACACCAACTTTCTGAGTTCCCTAGGGGGTGCTCGACCCCTGCTCTGCCTCAGACTCCACCCCTTGCCCCAAGCTTCCACCTCCCACCCAGCCTCTTCCTCCCCCAATTTTGCCCCCTCCACTGAGTATGCCCCACCCTTCCCCCACCTATTCTCGCCCCCATTGCTCCCTCAACCATCCCAGCACTTTCTGCATGCCACTGAACAGCTGATCACTGGCGGCCAGGAGACACTGGGAGGGAGGTAGAGGAACTGATTGTTGGGGCCTGCCAGCAGGAGGGATATACTGGGGAGAGGGTTAAGGAGCTGATCGTTGGGTTTGCCAGTGGGTGTTGAGCATTTACTACATTTTTTCCATGTGTGCTACAATTCAGAATTTTGTCAGGGGGTTAAAAAACTCTGTTTGTAGATATGTGCAGTTTGGTGTTCTTATTTCCTTTCATTTCAGTTTCATTGTACGTTCATGCAGTGGGCCAGATCTTTTGCAAGACAGAATATTTTATTGCTGTCTAATAATTAGTGTCACAGTATAGAGCTTATTTTCTCTATCAGTTTCTCTAAAAAACCAAACCAAAGCAATCCCTAGGAAATTAAACCAGAAATAAACAACTTATACTGAAGAATAGGAAGGTTGCAAAAACCTGCAAAAACCAGGAAAGTCTAAAGTTAAGACTGTCTAGGTAAAGTTAGTTCTGTCCAGTTGTGAGTAGTTATTCTGATACAATCTTTCATTACAATATTTTATACTATTATTTTCCATCAGAAACTCAGCCTCATTCATTGTGCAGACTGGAGATTATACAGTGGATGAGAAAGAGATAGATAGTGAATGAGTTAGTAGGGGGAGACCAGGGAAGAATAATGTTATTATATAAAATAACTAAAGACTGTGGGTGTGATTACTGCATTTGTAGGCTGATGTAACTTCACTGAATCTGGGGTGAATCAGGCCCCAAATTATAATTCATAAACATGAGAGGATCATCTTGCATTAACATTCTGTTTTAAAAAGGGTATTTCTGAAAAGATAGGTGATAAAAAAAAGAAAGTATATAAAGTGGAGCTATTTGATAGGAAACAGCAGAACAATGACTTTCCCAGCTTAAGAGCAGTGCATTTCCCTGAGTGCAGGACTGGACCCCAAATGATGGATCTTGAAGTTTTCAACCAATATATAATAATTTCCCTCTTTTCTATTTGTAATTAATTTATAAAAAAATAAGTCTTTCTTAGAACAGTCTGAGATATCATAAGCAAAACCAAATATCCTGGACTTGCTGTCCATAAAGAATAGGTCATGCCAACAAAACTGAGCATAAAATAATTATTTTGCAAAGAGGAGAAGCCAGTAAAAATAGTGGAAGAGAAACATATTCCTATGTGGTAAAGTTTTGGAATCTATTCTGCTAAGCAACAGCTGCAGTACTCAATGGGTTTACAACTGATATCCCAGAAACCAATCCCTCTATGGCTCTATTAACATGTGTCAGACATCCTTATGTTCATTTGATATGATTGAAAATGGATTAAAATAATTCAGACCCTGATTGAACAGTAGGTCTCAGCACTCAAGGGCTTATAGGAGTCAATCAAGAATATTCCTGTAGTGATAGGGTGAGTCCTTGAGCTGCAAATTCCAACAAAGTATTTGATTTATCTGAGAGCATTTTTTACATCCAAATGAATTTCACATGCGGTCATGAACACTGGGTCAGTCACGGTGCATTCAATTATCCATTCAAGTTCTTTTTTTCTCTCCCCACCCTTACCCAGGGCCTTGAATTGCAAGCCAAGAATCAGGCTTTTTTATTTGATAAAGTAAATCTAGTCAGAAATCTATACCCAGAGTTGAGCCTATTCCATTTGTTAAAAGTTATGTTCACTGGCTGAGATTCTTGTCAATGAAATGGCTGATACTAGTAAAACAAACTATTGGCTTTTTTTATAGTCAAAGTGCTTCACAAACATAACTAATCAATCCTCACAATATCACTGTGACTTTGTAAATATGGTTTTATCTCCATTTTACAACTGAGGAATTAGGGCACAGAGATGTTAAGCAACTTGCTCATAATTACAGAGGAAATAATTGTCAGAGCTAGAAGATAGGAATTACTGGATACCAATCCTGTAGTCAGTAGATCACATGTGATTTATCTGACTATATTTACACACTCATATGCAAACACTCATCCTTCTTTCCCTGCAATGTCGACCACTGGGGTGAAGGAGGATTTGGCGAGCTATACCACTACACTCTTCAATTGTCACTGACATCCACAGAGCAGGAAAATAGGTGTAGAACAGTACAAAAGGGTTACAGCAGGCTTGGGCTGCAAGAATAGCTGTGAATTGTGTGTCCTATCACTTCACGGCCTGAGTGGGATGGATTCCTTCTTTCTGTAATACTTAGGCTTGATGCAGGGGAAAATATTTGATCTTCATTGGGTTTTCTTTCCACTTCAGTAAAATCATATCAAATTATGTCAACTCCTTATGCTCCCAAACTGATAGGACCTACCGGATATAAAAGGTGTACTTTATTTTTTAAACTACTTCAATTTCTGTTAGGATTAGGCTATTGAATGGAGTTTGTAGTGCTTTATCTTCAGAGATGTGACCTGATTAATATATGTATAAATTATGAGGATGAAAGACAATAGGTTTAGATTTCTGCCTTATAATTCTGTGCGGAACAGGACAGGAGTGCTATGTAACTAAATAATATTGTAGAATATTTTCCCTTATGGATTACTGGGAAAATATTTTAGATTGTCTATATGGTCCAGCATTCAATATTAAGTTTTGATGGACTTTTAGCAAAACAGATCTCTAAAAGGAAATTGAATTTATCTGTAGTTAATTCTAACAGCACATCTCCAATATTTATGAGGCTCTGAAGTTTTATTAAAAGCAAGGACTTGTTGCTGACATTCTCTGAATAATAGATATTGGGCAAAGCCTAATTCTATTCTGCTAATCGCACCCAGGAACCTTTGGTTACATTAGAGCAAATTCAAAAGTTCATGTAAGACACTACCAGATTTTATTATTTTTGTTTAATTAATTAATTAATTTATTCACACACGATTTCCATCAGCCTGCATGAAGACAAGGAAATGCAAATATCTTTCTTAATAATAGTACATGCCGACTCTAGGGTTTCTTTTATTGTGAATTCATATCAGTTTCCTTTTGATAGTGGATGATGTGTTTACTAAAAGGGAGGTGATACTGGGGGTTTTCAGAAGTCTAAAATCTGGTTCATCTAAAACAGCTGTATCTTCATACATAAAATACACCTTTGCTTTGACTACAGTTGAATTTAAAAGAATTATGCAGATATACTAACCATTACAGAATTTGCCTTTTCATTGATCTGAGGTGAAAAGAATTTGTTTTGCCTGCTGGAATTATGTAAGCTATAAGAATTACTCAGCAGTGCATTGTAACACACAAATCAATGTAGATCTCTATTTGCTGCACTCCCATGGTTTTAATCTGAAATTTTCCTATGCAATCAGCTGAGCCAACACACACAATGAGAATATTTAAGTGGTGATACATAAAGAAAGACAGATGTTCTATCCTCTGGCTCAACCAATAAGTAAGAGAATTCAGATAAACTGGGGCTCTGTAGGCCACTTGGATCCCAGCCAGGTGGTGTGTGTATTTAGGTGAATTTCAACATAAATATAGCGATTTGCAAACATTATCTACCTCATCATGGTGATTTTTACCTCCATATACATCATTGGTGAAACCAATGCAGGGAAGCTGCTGTTGCCATATAGGCTTACAGCTCCCAGCATCCCCCACGGTTATGACAAGAGGAACTGAAAAAAGTACGTAACTCTGAGCATATTAATTTATATAAGACATGCCCTTAAAAGGAATGGAAATGTATCAACGGCATGATGGATATTTGCAGCTGTATAGGGCAGTTTAACCACATAACCGAATATTGTAATATAATTGGAGGAACTGAGTTAGATACCAAATCTGAACTAGAGTCCCATGAAACTTTGCAACTAAGATAAGTATAGAAAATTACCAGTGTGGTATATGTGCAACCAAGTACTGTGCCAGACAGACAAATAAGGAATGTGGTTGTTAGGCCATTTCCTGGATAGGTAATGTATTAACCTTCCTGCATGGTGCTGTTTAATATTATTTAATAAACTGATTGAGCCTGGTTATCTGACATCTCATATCATTGATCATAATTGACCCTGTCACACTGTGTACAGTTCTGGTGTCCACATATTAACAAAGATGTTTGAAAATTGCAGAGAGTACAGAAAAAAGCCACAAAAGTGATTGGAGCATTTGAGAAAATGGCCTTACAGGGAGACACTAAAGAACTACTTTGGTTTATCTTATCAAAAAGAAGATTGTGAGGTGACTTGATTACAGTGTTTAAATACCTTTATGTGGAGAAAATACCAGGTAATAAAGTGGAGAAAGACATAAGAAGAACCTATGGGTGGAACCTGAAGCCTGACATATTCAAATTAGAAATAAAACACTTTAAAAAACCCTGAGGGTGATTAATGGTAACCATTAGAACAAGAGAAGTGGTGGGTTCTCCATCCCTTGATATCATCACATAAGACTGAATGTCTTTCTAGAAGATATGCTTTAGTCAGACACAAGTTATTGGACTTGCTATGAAGGCAGCTGGGTGAAATTCTAATGGCCTTTGATACCGGAGGTCAGACTAGATAATCTCATGGTCCCTTCTTGCCTTAAAATCTATTAAGCCCAACCTCCAGCTGTTAGGTAAGGAAGTGTTGTTATTCCCCTTTTATGGATTGGGAAGCTAAGACAGAAAGGCTGGGATTTGATAATGGATCCAGAGGGAGTCAGTGTTAGAGCTTGTGTTGTCTCTAAAGCTATTGAACCATCCCTCCTTGTGGTAAGAGGTCACATTGGCTGTTTTAGGGGAGTTGTCTCAGCCACTTGTGGCCGCTGTTTTCAGCTGATCCAAATGTCATGCCTGAGAGGCTGGCGATGTGGGGGTGGAGGGGGAGACCATGGTCTTCAGAAAAAATCAGTTGCAACTTTTCAACCCAGTGCTGGGTTTACACCAGTTTACTGTATATTGACAAGGCTATTTCACGTGGGTTTTATATGGAAACTGGGTTTCTCTGGACATTTGTAATAACAACAATAATAGCTCAGTTCTAATGTAACTCTTTTCCTCCAGACATCTCAAAGCACTTCACAGAGTAGGTATATGTCATTGTTCCTATTTTACAGAGGGGAACACTGAGGCACAGACAGGTGAAGTGCCTTGCTCCAGTAACCCAGAAGGCCAGTGTGAGAGCCAGTAATGGAACCAAGGTCTCCTAAGTCTTAGTCCAGTGCCCTGTCCACGAGGCCATGGTGTCACATAAACCAGGAACACTCATGTCCATGGATTTTTCAGGCTGGAATGGCTGCTCTTCTTAATATGATAATTAAGAAACCTACTGATGACATTTGCCAATGTAGGACTGAATTTGAACTGGTGATCTAGAAATGAAGAGCTCTCCACCTCATTGCTGGTCACATATGCCACGTGAAGGAGAGAAAACTACGTCCACAAAAATAAAGAGTATGTCACTTGATGATGTGTTGATTCCTTTAATAGATGGACTTTCTTTTCCTGCTCTACAAATGCCTCCTAGGTCATATATAAAAGTATATTTTATACTCCATTCCTGTCCTCCGACTGTATTTCAAATAATCTTTATTTACAGCTCTCTCTCTCTAATTTGATTACCAATGTTGTCCTCTAGCATGTATGTCTCTTGTGTTTTTAGCTATTTGTTTTCTGCTGCTTTAAAGCCTCTGATGTTTCTCTCCATCTTTTTCATGATATGTCCTACTCCAGCAACTAACTTTTTCATGCAAATTTGAGAAGGTTTCCTTCTCAAAATATATCCACTTTCCCCTTCCCCAAAACCCTGTTTTTCTTGTTTTGCTTTTCTTTCAGTTCAGTGCTTTTCCATATACATTTTTTCCAATTACAACTGTTTCTGGCTCATTTCAGAAAAGTTATGTGGACAAGGCAGACAAAACTCTTCATTTAGTCATTAGATTTATTAGCAGTTATTAAGAAGAGGCAATTTATCATAATGTTTCATACGTTGGCAGAGCACTAACTAATGGAAAATTGATAATCAAAGTTTGTTCCCTAGACTAGAAAATACTTATTGCCAGCCTATGTGTAACAATTCAACAGCCTTAAAATTCCACCTGCTCTACACGGTGTCATTTCATAACACTAAGCTCCTGCGCAAAGGCTCTTCCTTATTGAAAGTAAGGTGGCATTGTAAGGTTAAAGGACCATCTGCCAGCCCATCAACACTAGAAGGCATCCCAGAACTTAAAAAAAGGCATAATAAGAGCCGTTGGTGAGAAATTAAAGCCAGATAAATTTAAATTTGAAACAAGACACTTTTTTTAAAAAGTAGAGAGGGTGATTAACCATTAAAACAAGTTACTGAAAGAAGTGGTATATTTTTCATGTCTTCAGATAAAGACTGGATGCTTTGCTAGAACTTTTTGCTCTGGTCAAACACAAGATACTGAGCTCACTACCAGTGTAAATAGATGCAATTCTATGGCCCGTGATATACAGGATGTCAGACTAGATGTTCTGATGGCTCCTTGTGGCTTGAAACATGTATGAATCTGCAGATGATCGAATGAAGGCCATTTTTTATAGTTCTAGCTATCTTCTCCAAAACACAAAAGGCCAAATTCTGCCTTGAGATATGTCCCCACAGATTCCCTTGAACTGAAAACTATGGAAGCTGAGGAGAGTTGTGCAGGGATATCTGAGCACAGAGTTTGGTATGAAACTTGAACTGCTGACCCACACCATCTCCAAAGAGCTTTCGCAGAGGCCTCAAAGGATAAGAAAGGCTTCTTAAACTGCAGATATATTTGTATATATTTGCTATCAGATTTTAACGCCAGATAATATCTAGTTAAATACACAATATTCACCATTTAGTAATACTAACAACTAAATGGGGACAATATATTCATTTAGAGTCTCATGGTAGTGATTGACACCTACTGCCATTGTTAAGTATTTATAAAGACTCACGGTTTATTATTTATTGAGTTATGTATTTATTGAAAATTAGGGGGATGAATTACTAAACACCTACTTTCATTTGAATATTGGCTATGATTATGATAGGCAGGGAAAGGGATGCTGTATCTGTGAGACAGCTCCCAAATAATTGTTTTTTTAGGCTGCCAGTAAATAGAGTACCTCGAAGTAACGAAATGAATCAATAATGGTCTCCTCTTTTTTCTTATGGAGTCAAGAAAATTTGCACTGATTAAGTTAAAGTTTCTACCGAATAAAATTATACAGGGTGAAGCTACTTTATCATAATTTTCAAGGCTATTTCATATGAAATTCCCAGTAGCAAGCGTAGAAGACAAAATATATTATTGGTTTCTATAGTCTTATCTGGATCAAACCCTTATAACAGATACAGAAAAGTTCATTTTCAACAATACATTATCCACACAATACATTATCTCAGAGATAAAGATTCTAAAGATTTTAAATGAAGTACAGTCCAATCAAATTTATATTCTGTGTAGCTACATGGTCTTTTGTGCAGTATCAATAATACATTCTCATCTTTTTTAAAACTACATATGAACCAGAATAGAAATTCCTATTAGTACCACTGGTCACCCACAGAATAGAAGAAATCTGAGAAAACAGGGCTTGTAAGAATTACATCCAAATTCCAGCTAATCAGTGTCTTCATTCAGCAAATATTCCTGTATAGGAACAGTTTTAATATACATGATATCAATGGCCCATCACCACAAACTGCAACATAGAACAAGTGGGGATTACTGATTTATTCATAAGAAAAAACAGGAAAGTATTTCTTTTTTAAACTATCTGCTCCCAAGCTCTGAATATCATTTAAGGCTCAATTATACCAAAAAAGCACTGCCCAAAGTAAGGGGCAGTATGGACCAACATTGCTGCAAGAGAGCACTCTGGAAAGAATTTGCAGAAAGAATTAAAGAATGTGCTCCTTTTGATGACTAGCAAGCTCTACTTGATGTGTAGAGAATCCTGTTACACTTATTCTCATATTTATTATTTATTAGATCCATTTGAAATTCATGATAATACAATGCCAGTAAATGTCAGAATACCATCTACATGTCTAACATTAGACTCTTCTGCTAACTTTGAAAAGTCCATCAGAGAACTTTCAACTTTCATAGTAGCTCCCTCCATTAAGGGCATCTGCCCTTCAAGCTTCAGGTTGATCTTCTGCTTTTGGGGACTTTCTGAAATCCTCACAGCTAAGTAGCACTCACATTACTGTCAGCAGCAGCTCCAGGCACCAGCGCTCCAAGCGTGTGCCTGGAGCGGCAAGCCGCAGGGGATGTCCTGCCTGTTGCTGCGAGGTGGCAGTCAGTCTGCCTTCATCGGCTTGCCTGCAGGAGGTCCCCTAGCCCCGTGGATTTGGTGGCAATTCGGCTGTGGGTACACTGAATCTGCGGGACTGGGGACCTCCCGCAGGCAAGCAGCCAAAAGTAGCCTAACTGCCATGCTTGGGACAGCAAAAAAGCTAGAGCTGCCTCTGATTACTGTGGCTGCTAAAAAGAGCTATTTCTGTCTATGGAGAATCAGAAAACTCATCCCTTCCTATCAAATTTGCACATAGGATGGCAATCCATACTCTTGTAACCTTCAGGCTTAGTTTCATTATAATTAGGAGTCAACTCACCAAATCTGAAAAAACCTGCAATTGATTGAAAACCCAGTGATTCGCTGAGCAACACAGATAGTCTTGGTCACATTAAACTAGTGTTCCACTCTGTGGACTGGCTCCAATGTCAATAAGTCAGGTTTAAGGTTTTGGTCCTATTCTTCAAAGTCCTCTATGGGTTTGAATCAAGCTATGTAACCATGCCTCCTAAAACACCTGTATTCCTCAGGAACAGTGAAACTGTCCACCATGAGGCTGAGGCTCACAAGTGCAAGAGAGAATATTTTCAGCAGCTGATCCAAGATTGTGGATCTCACCTCTGTCAAGCTGTCTGGAATGGCTCACAAGGGTACCAACCACAGGACAGACTGAAGAAGCAAGACACAACCTCCAAACTGGTTGTGACTTCTATACTTAGATTTCACCATGTATCAGGTGTGAACTTCTGAAGCACTACAACAGCTTGAACGTAGTCACAGACAATTCTCTTGGGTATTCTATCTTGCCACCTACGCAAGCTTGCCTTTGTCATAGATGGTCCCTTACACCAAAAATCACAACAGTATTCAGTTACTTCCAGTCCCAAAGGGCCAGTCGCTTACCCCAGGTCAATTTCATCTTAGATTCTACGCCAAAGACAATGCTTGTAGTCGATACTATAATAAGTCAACTAAGAAAAAGTAATGAGAGTTATTGACAACGTTTAAACAGTTAAGTGTAACACAAATGAGTTACAATCTTAGGTTCCAAAAGAGCAATAGAAGTTGCTGTAATATGAAAGCTCTAAGTCCTCAAAAGCTAACCCAGGCCAAACACCTGGGCATCCCTTGCTTATGCTTAAAAATCTTCACCCCTCATTATTCAAGCAGCATAGAGATACAGTTCCTTCTTGTCAAGGATTTTTATATCCTTCCCCCAGAGTTCAAAATTGATGGGACATGCCCACCTTCATGGGCTGGACAAGGGGGTTGAAATCAACAAAGTCTTTGCTCTTTAATGTTCTATAATGGCTCATTCAGTTTCAATGGACCTTCTGTTGGGCAGGACCTAACACTTTCTCTAAGAACCCAGCATTTCAAGATTAATTAATGCTCCTTTACTGTTTGATGACTTATACAATTATGGAGGATTACAATGTAAGCACTTTATATAAGCGTTTAACATGGGGTACAGATGTTATAAGAAAGAAGATTAATATATGCAGCATCTTATAGACATTTCATAAAGTCTAAACACTAAATACATTCTTATAAACTTAGCATCTGTTTTAACAATTCAAATGCACAGGTGAGATAGACTGGTTTCCAGCTATGCATCTGTCAACTTTCAGTGAGGCTTAGGGGCTTTGGCATGAACTGACACTTGGTCTGCCAGGGTCACAACCTCCACAAGGGAACAATTGACCAACCTCACTGCCTTACCAACAAAGTGCAAACTCATTTTTTCAGCCGAGTTTTCCTACAACAATAACGAAAATAATGGAGGAGGACAATGAGACATACTAGGATCCCAACAGTAAGTAAAGGAGGAAGATAGCTAGTTAGCTAGATAGATATCTTTTAAACTTTGAAAGTTGAAAGGTGCTTAGATAACATGTTGTGTGTTTATACCATGCTTACTACCACTTCTGATCTTCAAATCCATCAGTGGGTTAGGATCCTGATACATCAGCGACCACATCTACATCTATGATTTATTATGACTTCCACAATTATGGACTTTACAGTGGATCAGATTCAATGTCTTTGACTTATATCTATCTACTGATCTCCCATGTTTTGTCATCTTTAAATAGTGCCCCATTCTTCCTTGATGTCTTTAGTTATACTAATGACCACATCTCAGAACATTAATTATCCATCAATGACCAGTCTAATAGGATGAGTTTTACTCACTTTAGGCAAGAACAACTCTTAAAGGCAATTAGCATTACTTTTTTACTTGTGTATGTGACAAGATTTTTTGAACTTTCAGTTCTCAGCTCTAAGGCAGAATGTTTAATGGTGCTCATACTGCAAATATCAAAATTAAAACATAAATACAACTGAATCAATTAAGTGTACTTGTGTCACGATGACAACTGTAATAGACATACATTTTGTAAATACTTGAGGTTAAACTTTCTTCTTGACTTAGAGAATTTACTAAAATAGAAGTATTCTAATGGCAGGAGACCAGTGAAACTAAAATAATGAACCAATTTATAGCATTATGAATTGCTAATCAACAGATACTTTGTAAAAAAAAAGTTGAACATTTTACGTAATAATTATTAAATTGATAAGCTGTATATTTGAGGCAGAGAGTTGACTCACAGGCTCTATATACATGAACCACTTTCAAATATTTATAAGTTATGAGATAGTTTCACAACTTTACTAACTATTCAGGATTGAGACAGATCCTTGATATTCTGTCCCTATCTTTTCTATGTTAGTACTTTTGTATTTTTTTCCTTTCCAGCATAACAACTTTTATCTAGCCAGAGAGCCTGCAGGCTTGCAAAGTTTAATAGTTGTGGCAAAACTAGATACTTTTTTAAAGAACTCATTAATATAGTTGAAGCAGTACTAGTGTTGAAATGCAAATCCTATAACTTCCCTTTTTCAGTTGTTCATAACTTTCTCAGACAAATTCCTTTTGTTGAGTCTTCCATGATATATGGAATTTTTCAGTAAAATCCACTTTGAACAAGGATTTTTAAATGGGTGAGTCTTTTCATTTATTGTATGTTCTGAACATTTTGTTTTGGTGTTTTAATTTAACTGGAGAGACTGAAATTTCTTAGTGGAAAGCCAGCAGATTGAAGTGTGTGAATGTGTCTAGAGTTTCAACATAGTGGTTCATATGGCAGTTAATAAGTAGTTACAAAACTGGGTGAAATACCATGCAAAATGCAAAGGACAAATTATGCAAAGTACCCTCAAAAATTCACAGACATTGTAAGGAAAAATTCTATTTTTTTGTTTTTCCGTACAAATGTGAAGGGGCTAGAGAAGTGGAAAACTGTAATAGCACTTTAACTATGGATCCAATATCAAATTTCAATAATGTGTACATTTTATCATTTAAAAAAAGAAACTGAAGTTTAGCTTTATGAAACTATTGTAGACTGTATTTTTGCCACTTTATATACATTATGTTATAGTTAACAGCGAAAAAATCATGATGTGCCTGTGTACATTCAGGAAAACAGTAAAAGGTGATGTCAGAGTGCTTCTTTATCAGAAAGATGGATTATTTGCT
Source organism: Gopherus evgoodei (assembly GCF_007399415.2). NCBI lineage: Eukaryota > Metazoa > Chordata > Testudines > Testudinidae > Gopherus > Gopherus evgoodei. The sequence goes on from NC_044324.1 coordinate 148,058,789, forward strand.
TTGTGCAAACTATCATCCATTTAAAGCTTCAGTGATTTCTTTCCTGCGCTATTAGTTATTCCATTTGCTTAGTAAAATATGATGTAATATTCATGGCTCATAAATCTTTTCTCAAATGTTAACTATGAAATTTATCAGTACTTCATTTCCTTCTCCCCTGTGACTCTAGTTCAGTCAACTTGATATGGAGTCATGATTTTTAAAGTACTGTATTGTAACACTTATCTTTATCATACTGTCATTAACTGTGATCTTGAGTTTACACAAATCCATACAAAAGAAAGGCTTTATATATTTTTGAATGTGCCTTATTTTGATTCCTGCTTTATAATATACATTATCTTTTTTATATAAGACAAGAGCACCTTAACAAGAAAAAATGTATTGAACTACATTGAGGCCTTGTGGAAGAGTATTTCCTTCAGGAGAGATATACCATGGATGAACTAGGCCATATTTTACATTTTGTTACCTCATTGTAAATCTGCAATGGAGATTGACATTAGTGAAGTGAGAGTGGATTTTCAGAACCACCAGAACAGGGCCCAATGTGTTTATAAAATGGCAGCATGCCAATATAGTCCCCAAAGGAGCATAAAGACTGTCATAAGTTACTTGAGCCATGAACATCGCCAAGGAACTGAAATGGCAGCCAGATTTTGGCAATGAATAGGGAAGCCACAGTATGGGCCTGCTCCATAAACTGGCAACTGGGAGTGGGAAGAAGGAAGTCATTACACTGGCTCTATACCATAAAATATTGCCCATGCTGGAATGATCCTACTAGGGCCAGTTATATTGGCTACATGGTCAGATTTCACCAGCCATGCAATACAAAGCTGCCACACTGCACCTCAGAACCTGACCACACAGGTTGACAGAAGTTCCCTGAACTCAGAGCCTCAAAATCATGAGTTTTAGTTGAAAAAATAAGCTTTTAATTTCAGTGTGTGACCTTTGAGATTTGTTTTCAAAGTCATATATATATATATATTCATAACAACTTAAGATCATCTAGCCCAGTATCCTGTCCCTGACAGTGGCCAATACCAGAGGCTTTTGGCAGTTGGAGATTTAGGGACACCCAGATGGGATGGTGTCCCTGACCATCTTGACTTGATGGACCTATCCTCCAGGGACTTATCTAGTTCTTTTTTTTTGAACCCAGTTATACTTTTGTCTTCCACAACATCCAATGGCAATGAGTGCCACAGGTCGACTGTGCCATTGGTAAAAAAGTACACCCCTTTTGTCTGTTTTAAACCTGCTGCTGATAAATTTAATCAGGTATTCCTTAGTTCTTGTGTTCTGTGACAGGGTAAATAACACTTCCTAATTCACTTTCTCTGTACTACTCATGATTGTCTAGATCTCTCATAGTCTCCCTTAGTCATCTAATCCTAAAATGAACAGCCCCAGCCTTTATCCTCATATGGAAGCTGTTCCATCCTCCTAATACTTTTTAACAGACTAATCTGTTAGTCATTAAGGTGCCACTGGACTTCTTGTTATTTTTTGTGGATACAGACTAACATGGCTACCCCTCTGATACCTAATACTTTTTGTTGTCTTTCTCCATATCTTTTCCAATTCTAATCTCTCTTTTGAGATAGAGCAACTAGAACTGTATATGGTATTCAAGTGTGGGAGTCCCATTGATTTATAGAGTGGCATTATGATATTTTGTGACATATCATCTTTCCCTTTCCTAAGGCTCCTAACGTTCTGTTAGCGTTTTTGACCGCCACTGCGCATTGAGCAGAGAACTATCCATGATGATTCTAAGATCTCTTTCCTGAGTGGTAATAGCTAATTTAAAAATGCACCATTTTGCATGTATAGTTGGGATTGTGTTTTCCAATGTGCATTACTTTGTACTCATCAACATTGAATTCATCTGCCATTTGTTGTCCAGTCATCCAGTTTAGTGAGATCCCTTTGTCACTCTTCACAGTGATCTTTGGACTTAATTGTCTTGAGTGATTTTATATCCTCTGCAAATTTTGCCACCTCACTGTTTACCCCCTTTTCCAGATCATTTATTAATATGATGAACAGTACTGGTCCCCATACAGATCCTTGGGGGTCCCCACTATTTAACTCTCTTAATTGTGAAAACTGACTATTTATTCCTACACTTTGTTTCCTATCTTTTAATCAATTTCTGATCCACAATAGGACCTTCCCTCTTGTCCCTTGACTGCTTACTTTGCTTCAAAGTCTTTGATGGTGCAAACAGCTTTGAGCACTTTCTAAAGCTCACAGGTATCTACCTGTCTGAATGTGCCTGCCAATGACCTATATGGTAAAATATTGGACAAAAAAATTGGATAGTGAATTGACTCCCTTTTAAAAGTCAAGGTCAAAATATACTCTCATTGCACAAAACCACTATTGCCCTGGAACTGGTTCCATAGTGAATACTACATCTCTAATGAATTTACTTTATTGGGGCATGTAGCAAGGTGGTGTGGCTCCCCTCTTCCCCAGGGAGGGTTGAGCCCCATTAATCAACCCCCAGGGCGGAACCGCTGGGAGGAAGTCTCACCCCTCAAAGGGTCAGGCGGCGACCTGGAAGGATAAAAGCCGGGCCCCAGCCCTCAGTCAGGTCTCGGCCGCTGGCAGAAGCAGACGTGCCTGCTGACCCTCATCACCGGGAAGCCGCTTAGGCCCGAGGCCGGTACGATGAGAAGCTGCGAGAGCTACCCCACAGTCGCTACGACGAGGAGCTGCCAGAGCCGCCCAGCAGTCGCTATGACGAGGAGCTGTCCGAACTACCCCGTCCCTACTACGGCCCCAAGGAGCCACCAGACCAGACCTGGCCCGCTGTCCCGGAGGTATTCCCGGACCTACTGCCCTGCCCTGACTGGGAGGAACCCATGGTGCTGGATGCCCCAGCGGACCAGGTAGGAACCAGGGGGGAGGCTGGAAGTAGCCCGGGGGCAGCTGACTACAGTCAGGCTGCAGAAGGCCCTGCACCTATGTCAATGTGTTTTGGTCAGGACACCCCCACTGACCGCCACTAGCGGCATCAGCTGCTACTAGGGCCCCGGGCTGGAATGCAGAGGAGTGGGTGGGCCTGCGTTCCCCCTGCCACCTATAATCGGGTGGCAGACTTCCCCCCCCATTGATTTTGCCACTGCTCTGCCCTGCCTCAAAGGGCCATAGCCGATAAACTGCTACTGTGTTTGTTGGTGCCCCGCCTGACCCAAGGGCTGGGCCCCTATTGACTTTGCCACTGCTCTGCCCTGCCCCAAAGGGCCAGAGCCGAGAAACTACTGCTGTGTTTGTTGGTGCCCTGCCTGACCCAAGGGCTGGGCCCCTATTGACTTTGCCACTGCTCTGCCCTGCCCCAAAGTGCCAGAGCCGAAAAACTACTGCTGTGTTTGTTGGTGCCCCGCCTGACCCAAGGGATGGGCCCCTATTATTTAACTGTGTTGCTGTTCGGTCCCGCACACAGGGCCCGAACCGCCGGAGCGGACTGCGGTCCTGAGGGCAGAGGCCCCGGACGATGAGACGAGGCCGGTGTGGCTCCCCTCCTCCCCAGGGAGGGTTGAGCCCCGGCACCCCCTCATCCACAGAGCACATTATCATTCCCATGTTACTCCATGACCAAATATAATGAAGATTTTACTAAAGGAGTCAGGTTACTGAAATTGTGACCTTATCACAAGAATATATTCTACATGCTGTATTACCAAATTGTTAAATGTTGGTCAAAAACAATGTCATTGGCATAGCATCAGTTGCTTATCTGAGGCAATACTTACTTGTCCATTAGCAACTGTTTGATTAGCTTACACATTTCTTGTTGTTTAAAAGAATTCAGTCTGCATTTCTGTATTACTTGCTTATAAGAAGATTGCTGCAAATGGTATGGTTCTATTGAAATCTGACAATGTGCTTCAAAAAATCACCATCTGTAATCATTTGGACTGCCTGATCCTGACATCACAAGTGACTTATGATCATTACAATACAGGAAAAAGATTACTTGTGATACTATAATGAGAAAACAATTTCTATACAAGACTAAGGAGAACCAAGACTGTTGCTGATGTAAAAAGCAGTATGAGAATATAACTAATTCATTGCAATTTTTAGTGAAAGCAGTGATGTATAACTGACGTCATGTAAGTTTTGCCACCAGTACATAGTAAATTATAGAAAAATGCATCCTTGTTAAAAAGATGAAAATTTCAGAGTTCTCATGTGATCTATTAAAATCACAAACACTACCAAAATATGACTGTAAAAATATAATAATGGAGTTCCATACTTCTTGTCTCTCACTGACTTCCAGATCAAATTTCTTCTTTTTTTATGTAAAAGGAGGCTTCCTTCCCCTCCCACCCCAATTCTGGGCCTTGTGGCCTCAACTTTGGATCTGAGAGTCAATCTGTGCTTTCTCCTGCCCACAAATCACCACTAGTCACACTGAGTCAGTGAGGTAACTAGTAGCACAGAGGGGTTATTTATGCAAGGTCAACTCAAGTAGTTGCAGGTCCAAATATGAAACCCAGATTGTCTACTACTCTGCTTTATCTATCAGCCAATGCTTCCTCCTCCTTAAACTTTGACGTGGTAGACACACCACACAGGGCAAAGCTGAAGTTACAACCCATAATGTTTTAAACTCTATGCAGGTGGAAATGAACAATCGGGTGGAAAAGGGAACAGAGAGGAGATCTCTCACATTAATTAATATTTATCAATTTAAATGATAATTTTCTGTAAAACAACTGAAGCAATTTTCTTCAAATGTGGCTTGGTTTATTGTTCTCTTTCAAACTTACAAAGTCAAACCAAGTCTGAAGAATGTAGTCATTCTATTGCAACTTAATGTAAGGTTAATATAACAAATTCCATTTGCTATTACACTGCATATTTGAAAAATATAGTAAAGTCCAGCTAGACTCATGCAAAAAGTGACCTTTTTTCAAGTCACAAGCCTGAGGGATCTAAGATATGGCTGAACTTTCAACTTGTACCTCGGCATTTCCCAACTACAAAGTGCTTTATTTGCAACCTAAAAATTCTATTAATATTAGGGGGTTTATTGCATGGTATGTCCTTCGAATGTTTTTATTGGCTGGATGGTCCAGAAATTAGTGCAAGAAAAAGAAACAAATTACCTAAGTATTTTGAAAATTCCTTGACACGGAGGTCTTTGTTTGTCTTTGTACTTCTGGAGCCCGGCTGCATTTGACAAAGGCTTCAGCATCTTACCTATGCCAAAATTTAGACCACCTCAAAGAAGAGAGAAATCCAAAGTTAAACTATGTGACAGTGTCCTCTTAATTTTAAAGTGCTCTCCTTTATATGATAAAACCCCTAATCCCTGTAAAAGCAAATCGTATTAAGCAATGTGTGAAATCTACCAAATTAAACACTTAAAACTGTCAAGCTAATGAACTTTTATTTTGCAGACTTACATTTGCTTATTTTTTGGATTTCAAAGAGATTAAAAAAGAAGCCAGTTTACAGTCATATCTGTAGATGTGTTTGAGTCATGTTTTTTTCACCCCAACACAGTTTAAAAATGACTTAAGTGGTTTTGGTCAACCATTCCAACTAAATTTCATCTCAGAGCTGAGATCAATGTAGAAAATTTCAGCCAAAAACGGATTAGTCTGAGAAAGTTATGAGCAAGTGGAAAAAGTATTGTAGAACTCAAGTTGTTCTCCCCTAACTATAACATGTACAACTATTGCCTGCTGTAATATATTCTTCACATTATTTTACTGTTATTCAAATTATTATTACTTCTTCCTATTGAAGTTCTGTAAAGTAGTATATCTGTCTACTTCTGATGGATGATGAGCTGTCAAAATTTCATGATATCCACTCCCCTTCTTGATCATTATGGATAATATTCATATATGATATGTTAATTTGGAGGATGATGATGCATTTCAGGACCCACTGTTCATATCATATATTTCATTATCCTGCCTGGTTCACTATGTTCTCCCAGTATATGCATCACCTGTTAATGTTGTTATATTCTTGCCTCTGAACTTGATATACTCTGCTTTCATGAAACTGTAATTGACAAAACCAATAAAAATGTTAATTCACAAAGTGGTTTGAATCTATAGTATAAATATTCACAAGCTTGAAGTTGAAAACCAGTGGAAAAAATGTTCTCAACTAATTGTTTTCTCTCGGATAACTTTTTAAATCAAAACTTTTTATGAGCAGACTCAATCTTTTGTGTGGGTTTTTTTAAACTCCAAGAGCATTTCTGTTTCACAGGCCTGGATCTTAAGTTTTTATGAAGTGCTTTTTATGTGACAAGCAATAACACTCTCAAAAGTAAAACTGTAATAATGAAGGCCAGATTAAAAAAGACAAAACATATGAAGCATATTTGCAAAAATGCATGTGCTTTTATCCACCTAGATTGACATGGAAAATTGCAATAATTGCATGTGGCAATGTACAATAAGTGTGCAAATGCTTAGGTATTGTTGCATGAAGATCATAAGTCTTGAATATATTTTTAGTAGAAGGCTTATATATGGAGGAAAAAAATATTTGGATGTTAAGCTCTCAACTTTGCCATGACACATATATGTTGTCAAATCACTTAAAAGCCTCTTGTTGGAAGCATGTTTATTGTGTTACTGTGTCCGTAAAATAGGCAGTACTTGACAAGGGGTGAGATAAATGAGGAGGCAATACCCCTAGTCCCTGAGTGAAAGTAGTTTCTAACATTACCTTCAGGATATCCTTACCGTTCTCATTTCAGTGGAGGAAAAGTCTACACAGAGTGATACACTGAAGGCAGAGGCCACTCCAGCTATAAGCAAGCTAGGCAACTGCCTAGAGTGATAGATTTTGGGACCTCTCCCACTTTCTTCAATGAGTAGCAGGGGACTATGGACAGTAGGGTATTAGGCTGGAGGGACTGTCCAGGAAAGGGAGCAGCTGCCAGCTGGGGCTCCAAGTTACACAATGCACTGCTACTGGGGAAAAGCTGCATCTCCCTGCCCAGATGCTCCTTGCACCAGTTTGGGCAAGATTGCAGCCAGGACTCAGGCACTGAGTGCAGGGCCGGTGCAAGGATATTTTGCGCCTTAGGCGAAACTTCCACCTTGCACCCTCTGCCCCCACCCCTCCCCCCAGAGCATTGCTTATTATAAACGTTCAAAAATGAATACTGCATAATGTGGCATTGTTCATTAGAATTAATACATATTCGGCTTGAAAATTTATTAATTTCATTTTTTAGCCTACATATTTAATTAAAATAATTGAATAACCTGACAGGGTGTGGGGCTGGCTGGCTCTGGGCAGAGCAGGGCAGGGGATGCGAAGCTGGTTGGAGATGGGGTGTGGGGTTGGCTGGAGACAGGGGGTGTGGGACTGGTTGTGTGCAGGGCAGGGGGTGTGGGGCTGGCTGCAAGCAGGGCAGGAGCTGCAGCAGGGGCTGGATGGAGACAGGTGGTGTGGGGCTGGCTATGGACAGGACAACGAGTGCAGCAGGGGCTGGCTGCATGCAGGGCAGGGAGTGAGGAGCTGGCTGTGGGCAGGGCAGGGGGTGTGGGGTGGCTGGAGACAGGAGGTGTGGGGCTGGCTGTGGGCAGGGCAGGAAGTGTGGGGCTGGCTGCAGGCAGGGCAGGGGGTGAGGGGCTGGCTGCAGGCAGGGCAGGGGGTGAGAGGCTGGCTGGATACAGGGGTGTGGGGCTGGCTAGAGACAGGGCAGGGGATGTGAGGCTGGCTGTGGGCAGGGCAGGGGGTGCAGCAGGGGTGGCTGCAGGTAGGGCAGGGGGTGAGGGGCTGGCTGGAGGCAGGGGAAGGGGCGTGGGGCTGGCTGGAGGCAGGGCAGGGGATGAGGGGTTGGCTGCAGTCAGGACAGGGGGTTCAGCTGCCATGGATGGAGCTGGAGCACAAAGAGCAGCTGCAGAAGGAAGAGCTGTTGGACAGAAGCTTCTGTGAGGAACCGGCTCTGTCCCATGGAGAGGTACCACTGCGGGATCTGCATTTTAAATAGCAGTGGGGACACCCCTGCAGCCCCTTGCCCTTTCAGCCTCCTGGGCACTGGCTCTCTGCGGCTCACTCCCTAGGGGATTACCCCGCTCTGCTCCTCTTGCCCCCAGTCCCTCATTAAGCCTGGGTGCACGGAAAGCATGCAGCATATCTTTGTACTGTGTTAATGACTCCTGAACTGGTGGGGGCTATGTCTAATTGCTGCCACTATCTCTTTCTTTGCTGGGCAATTAGATGATAATTAATTTGGAATAGCCCAGGTCAGAGTAGAGAAGGAGGGAGGAGAGACCTTTAGGTTTCAGTTCTGTGCAAAGCTGGTTAACTTTTCTTTTCAGCTGCCTGTAAACAAACCTAGTAGAGAAAAGAGTTTCTTCCCCAAATCCCCTCCCCCAAAAAATCGGTTATGATTTTAATGGATCCAGAAGCAAAATAATTCTGTAATCAAAAAGACAAGTTTCCTGCTTTCCCTTCCACAAAGATCTATTTCAAACCCAGGTAACTTATTATTTATTATCTGTAGTAACTATGTTCTCACGTGTGAATGAGACACTGTAGTGGTGTCAGAGTTCTTTGGAAATCCTTCAGCTCTTTTGCGGTTTTGGGAGTGAATGCTAGACCCTCGGTTAATTACTTTTACCTTACTTCACCATCTTTTGGTCATTAATTTTTGAAGTTAAATTAGATTTTCAAAACCCAGCTTTAAAATGATGTTCATGCCGACAATTGCAATTTAATTGTCCAAACAGGGAAATCGATGCCTTGAAATTATGGGATCTAATTTTAAAATTGTATTTAAAATGTGGCATTATAAAGGGGAAATATTTTAAAAGGTTTTACCAGCATCCCCATTACTGTTACCCAGGATTCTGCTTCAAGCAGTAACACAGGAGGGAGAGGGCAATGGACAGATTAGTGTTCAGTGGTACTTCAAACAAAAAGACATTTACTCTTAAATTATCTCGTTGATGCCTAATTGACGATCTAATAGCGTGCATCAAGTACATTAAAACTTCGCTGAATAAGCTTGTTAGCATTTCTAAGGGGGACATTGAACATTCCTCAACCCTCCCCTCACCCCCCACTATGCCCTGATTGGGCAGGTAGGCAGCTCCGGTGGAGCTGCCGCAGTGGTGTCTGCGGGAGGTCCACTGGAGCTGCGCGAGCAGCTGACCGTCCGCAGGCACGACTGCAGCAGCTCCACAGGCCGTAGAGCTGCCACGGGAGCTGCCCCGCCACCCCTTCCGAACACCCTGGGCTGCCGGCTGCCGCGGCGGCGCCCTGATCCAAGGGACCCCTTGGACTGCGGGCTGTCGCAGTGGTGCCTTGACCCAGGGGAACCCCTGGGCTGCGGGCTGCTGCTGCGGCGCCCTAACCCAGGGAACTCCTGGGCTGCTGGCTGCCGTGGAGGCGCCCTGACCCAGGGGACCCCCTGGACTGCGGGCTGCTGCGGAGGCGCCCTGACCCAAGAGACCCCCTGAACTGCGGGCTGCCACGGCGGCGCCCTGACCCAGGGGACCCCCTGGACTGCCGGCTGCAGCGGAGGCGCCCTTTCCCAGGGGACGCCCTGGGCTGCTGGCTGCTGCCGGCAGCTCAGACTCCCTCTCTATCCCAGCAGCAGCGGCTGCTCAACCATTTAAAAAAAATTTGAGGGTGCTTTTTGGTGCCCTCAAATCTCGGTGCCCTAGGCAACCGCCTAGTTCACCTAAATGGTTGCACTGGCCCTGACTGAGTGGCCGGGGTGCTGGTGGTAGTACTGAGTGTTGAGGTTTTGGCCATAAATGGAATGACCCACCCAACTTCATATCCCACAGAGATTTTTTCTTGGCCCTGCACTATTTAATATTTTTATTTATGACCTGGAAGAAAACATAAAATAATCACTGGTAAAGTTTGTACAAAACTTGGGGAAGTAGTAAATAATGAAGAGGGCAGGTCACTGATCCAGGGTGATCAGGCTTGCCTGGTAAACTGGGCACAGGCAAACTATAAATATTTTAAGATGGTTAAAAGTAAATGTATACATTTAGGAACAAAAAATGTGGGCCATACTTACATAATCGAGGACTCTAACTGAACTGTATAAAGTGAAAATGCTGGGAGAATTTGCTTCCCAGAAGAAGGGTATGTATACTTCTTTTTTGTATTGTACTACTTTGTCTTGAGACAATACATTTGGATAAGTTTGGTAATTTGGTCTTTGATCATTTTTAAGAACGAACTGAGAGTGTAATCAAATAATTGGCTACACCTTTAAGTCAATAAGATGGCTTGTTTTTTCTACGAAATATGTCCTAGGAATCATTCTGGGAAAATTCTATGGCCTATAGAAGGAGGTCAGATTAGATGAACACAATGGAATGCTGTCCAGAACTTTATTCCTCTGATGGTTATAAACCTTCATTTAATTTATAGGCTAAATTTATTGATGGCCAGTTTATATTCATTTGTTCTTCTGCCAACATTGGCCTTTAACTTAAACAACTCCTCTCTCTCCCTAGTGTTTATCCCTCTGATGTATTTATAAGGAGTACTCATATCTCCCTTCAGATTTCAGTTGGTTAAGCTAAACAAGCCAAGCTCTTTAAGTCTCCTCTCATAAGATGTTTTCCATTCTTTTGATCATCCTAATGCCCCTTTTCTGCATCTGTTTCAGTTTGAATGAATCTTTCTTTAACACGGGAGACCAGAATTACACACAATATTCCAGATGAGGTCTCACCAGTGCCTTGAATAATGATAATAATACTTTTCTATCTCTTCTGGAAATACCTTGCCTGATAAATCCTAGAATTTCATTAGCCTTTTTCATGACCATATCACAATGGCAGCTTATAAACATCCTTTGATCAACCATACACCCAGGTCTTTCTCCTCCTCTGTGGCTTCCACCTAATATGTCCCCAGCTTAAAGCAAAAACTCCTGTCGTTAGTCTCTAAGTGCATGACTTTGCACTTTGCATTATTGAATTGTATTCCATTTCTTTTACTTCAGTTTTCAGGGTCCTCCAGATCTTCTTTTATGGTATTCCAGTCTTCCTCCATATTGGCAATACCTCTCAACTTTATTTATCTGCAAATTGTATTAACACATTCCCACTTTTTGTGCCCAGATATTAATAAAAATGTTAAATAAGGTTGGTCCCTAGACTGATCCCTTAGGAACTCCACTGATAACCTTCCTCCAGCTTGTCAGTTCATCTTTCAGTATGACCCAGTGTAATTTCTCCTTTAACCTGTTCGTTATCCACCTTTAGATTCTCATATTAATCCCCATATTCTCCAATTTTACTAATGATTTCCCATGTGGAATTGTATCACACTGGTCCCTACTGGCCTTGGAATTTATGAATGTCCACGTCTGGACCACATGGACCCTGTTACCCGAGCAGCTCCAGACCCCTGCCCAGACTGCTACCCTCGACTCACAGTGTGGGTGGCCCAAGCTATTAGTCCAACAGTGAAGAACTTTGCTGGAAAGGTGCAGAAGGTAGAGTGAGGAGTTGATGGAGGATGAGCAGGGGTGTGTGTGGACTGGAATCGGCTGGGGGTGCAGAGTGTATGGGGCCAGGTGGGAGGTACAGGGTGGGGATGCAGAGTGTGGGGGTCTGGGTGGAGGATGCCCTGGCCCCTTTGTGATTGAGCTATTTCCAGGAAAAAAGAAGAGTAGATGGCTAGGTGTGTGTGTGGGAGGCTAGGGGAGGGCTGTAGGGCATTGATGAGGAGAAGGTCCTTGGTCCTGGGGGATGGAGCAGGCTGGGGAGGGTTGCAGGAGGTAGATAGGGAATGGATCCTTGCCACAAACTTCTAAAGGATTAGATGGGACAGCTTACTGAAATTTTGCCTAGGGAAGCACATTGGTTTGATCAACCTCGAGCTGGAGGGATGACATTGGACAATACCAACCTCCAAAGGTTTGAAGAAGGTAGAAATGCCCTTGACATTTCTGTGGATAAAAGCTGAACTCTTTTGTGATGAACTTGCTGGTCTGTTACTTGGTTCCTTCCCCCAACTACAAATAAGATGGAGGGAAAGAATTGTCAGTAGAAGGCTCTGTTCTACTCACTTCAGTATCTTGCCCTAAATGACTCCGTAATATCTAGAAAACAGGAAAAGGAAATAACCTGAGGTCAGAGGACATCAGGCTCATGAGACAGCGGAACATCATGCTGGATGCTGCAGCCTAGATGCTGGTTGCAGAGAGAAGGATAGGCAAAAAGCAGCTTGGTACTGAGTAAAGGTAGATCCATTTGATTCATGTGTTCAGTCTCCATCTGACACCAGCTGTAACTGACTGAGTGAGACCTGAGAAGTGTTTTGAACCTCTCCCTTCAGAATGTTCCAGACCTTAGAGGGCCATAATGACTCGCAGTTTTTGTAGCATTGCCAAAATAACAGGACACTTGGTATGATCCTGAGCACATAAAACTGGATGCTGGCAGTGTGTACTAAGCACCTTTTCAGATTTCCCAGGACAGGTACCTCAAAAATAAATAAATAAAGGACACTCCTGAGAAAATCTGGACAGGTGGCAACCCTAAATCAGCACCAGATCTTAAAGCTCCACATCTCATTTTACTGGGGGATGGGATTTACTATTTTCTGCTTTGGCTTTCTCTGGTTCAGCCATGGATTCCAAGAACATTTGTGCCTCCTTGGGTGTTGTATAAGTGCAATGTGTGGTATACAGAGCTTTAAGAACTGTGGCAATAGAAAATGCATAGGTTGCTACAAAAAGTCTATTTCCATTTTTTCGTAACTACTTTGAAATAAGAATATGCTTTTAACTTCATATTACTTCACTATGTGTATTAGTTATTTGTTTTTATATTTATATTTCACTTCATTGTATGTAGCTCTTTCATAATATTAGGAATTTGATGTATTCCTCCCATAATTCTTTTACCTCTGCTAGAATAGAATTTAATTTACTTCAACAATGAAAGCTCCATTTCTTGTATTGATGGATTACAGCTACAGTATCTCACATAGCTATATTTAGCTTCACTGGACTTGTTTGGTTTAGGTCTATACTACTTTAGTGAACTTATTATTCCCTTGAGCAGTTGGTGAGTTACTTTCTCAGTAATTCAGGCTAGAGTATCCAGTTGTTATTTCAGTTCTTTCTAGCCTCAAGTTTTGCAACCATTGATCTGCTCCCCATGCTGCACTAATGTCTTTATTCCCTGAGCTGTTCCAAAACGTTGTATATAGAAGGCAGTGATCAGACTCTGCCGGACCTGGAACAAATTCTACAAAATTCTCCCAATTTAAGGATAAATTCTGCACCTCCTCAGTTTCTCCTCATATAGGGAGAATTATGAGCCCTACTGTGAGCCTGGACAGGGGAGTTAAAGGGCACAAGATGTTTCCTTACTCCCCATGTGTGCACTATCCACATTATTGAGGTCTGGGCAGTGGGGAGAGCAGCTGCTGATGGGCTGTTATGTAAGTGGGCAAACAAGGCCCTCCAAGACAGCCAACACACCAGCACCAGTGCAGAGGGGGAAGTCATCATCCTCAGCAAAAGGGTTTATCAGTCTGGATTTTAGGGTTACAATTCAGGCCTGGGCAAGCATTATTTTAAGAATGCTGAAAAAAGTTGTCTTCATAAGCAATATCCTGAAGGTCCACTATCAAAATGTGCTTTGCATATGTATCAGTTTTTCCCTTAGGTGGTAGACTGTCACCCATTTAGACAGGTGTCAATGTTTGAAAGGGACATTCACTGGGTGTGTGCACGTTTCAAATTGTGCACACAGAAATGGGCGACACTTTGTGAACACTTGGCCCTTCTTAATTTTTTTTTTTGGTGCGCAAGGGAAGTTCCATGACTTTCTGTTACATGGCTTCAAATAACTGAATCGAAGTAATGTGATACACCTCAGAATGCTCAATTGCAATAGAGGCTCAAGTATAAGTCCAGGCTGCAGTTTTGAATAGAAGGTGGGATTTTCCTCCTGTCAGGCCCTGTCTGTGAATGTTCTCATTTGTGGAAGATGCTGGATGGACAGCCCTAACTCATGAAGATTTTTGTTTATCTAGCTCTTCCAGCTTTCCCAGCCTACCAATTTTTTTCAGCTTGACTTTGGTGGGACTACATTTAAGGAAAAACTGCTTGTTCCTTAGTACAGGGAAGTGTTTTCCCCGTGTGCATTGTTGAAATCTTTACAGATATATATGCTGCATGCCAGTCTACCTCTAATCTGTTCAATAGCAGTCTGAGTTTTATATGATTCTTCTTTTGACTTCAAATAGTTCTGACCTTTCAGTTCAAATAAGAATCTGGAGTCTCCCACATCTACCCTACCATAGCTGTGTGTTAAAAGGCAGGCTGGAGAAAAATCTATTTTATCTGCAAGTAAGACTAGTGGAAAATAAAGGTCAATTATCTGCCAGAAAAGCATGAAATTTGCTCACTTTCACCCATGATAACTTAATTTGTCTATTGAATCTATGGAGACAGTTAGATATTCTTAGGGCTAAAATCCCACAGTATAATACCAGAATGTGTTCTGACTGTAACATGCATTTTTTTCCTAGTGAGTGGATAGCAAATGATAGTCACATAAAGTGAGCATCAGTCAGTGAAAAATCAAACAATCTGAGCTGCAGGTGAAACAGTTTAGGGTACGAAACCTTCCCATTAAATGAGATCTTCCATAATACAATGTTGTATCTGCAGGTTGGTTGATGGCTATCTGGGAGGGGGAACTATTTGTTTTTGGTATTTCCTACTTGCCTCACATGGTGTTAAAATATCCTATGGAGTTAGAGAGCTAGAAAATGTAAAGTTCTGCTTCAGCAGAACAGGGAAATAATTAAATGTCAGTCAACTAATAATGAAGATTACTCTCATTTGCTATGGCATAAAATTAGTGTAATTGGATGGTATCTCAATGTTGGTGAGCTGTGGAGCTCCCTCAAGTATTTTCCCAAAAGAAGCAGATTGACACAGTGAGGGGGGAGAGAACATATGGTAGTCAGCCAACTCTTCCAATATTTACATGCAGCTTCTCTAAACTCAGGAAATGGAAACTAAGGTCATCTAACCACTGGTTCTAGTATCTGTGCTTTTCCAATTTTTTTTAAAGTGTTTGTGTGATTCATCAAAAAATAGGTTTGTGAAATGTTTCTGACCAGTTCTAATTTTGAGGAGCTCCATTGGCTGCTTAATAAACTGGCCTAATAAAAGAAGGCAATGGGCACAGTTACAATGTGATCAACCCACCGGTGGCACACATCCTGCACCGAGACTGTGCTGGGGCACAGCAGGTACAGCAACGATGCAGTGGTGCCTTCACGTTTGCAACACAGAAAGAATCTCCACGCGAGTCCAATGTAGGCCAGCATTGAAGGCAAGAGGAGGTGTGCTGGGGAGAGACCAGATGATTGGTATTTATACAGTGTAAGTGTCCTAGATACCCTGCACAAATGACACAGAGAATATGCTGCCATTGTCCTAGCCCACAGGCTGAAATATTGACTAAGGTGGAGCTGCCCAGTAGTTTTGTGCCCTGGCTCTGCATTGGGGCTGGATATCATCCCCTCCAACCCCACTGCCAACAAATGTATTTGTTATCTTAGCATGGATCACACTGAACTGAGAGAAATTCCAGAGAGAACTGATACATTCTGGAGTTGTGGGTTGTTGTGTGTTGTGCTTGTTGAATGGGCAAGTGGCACTCTATATTGACATCTCAGGTAAGCAGAGTTTGCCTTGCAGAAGTTTGGGAGATTCTAACTACTTTTTGCCCCTTTGCCCCCGCTTGAACCCTGAGTCTCCGTCCTCTTCCTACTGGCAAAGTTCCCCTGCAATAAAAAAACACAATCTCCCATCTGACACTGTCATTGTCAACCATTGCAGAAGCATGAACAGTAATTTCTCTTACCTCTATAGATGTTCAACCCAGAGCACAAATGAAGGGAAGTTTGCACTGCTAATGCTCATTCTATTCTTGTTCCATGGATAATCAAAGAATTCAGTTCTCTAGGGCACTCAGTCCAGTCTGTTTCCTCAGCCCTAAATTCACTAAAATCAAACACATACATACCCCTTTACCAGTACATTTGTATATGTAATGAAAAGAACCAAGGCAATATGTGAACAATGTCTGATTGTCAAAGTGGAAGCTGGAAATGGAGCATCTGAAAACAGTATCACTCTTTAATTAACTTAAATAAAACAAAATGGACTTTTTATGGATGTTTGGTAATATTTACAAATAATAGCACATTAATTAAAGATGCATTATGAAAAAAACCTCCTTCAGAAGTACAAATTATATCAAAACCTAATACCCCACTAGGTTCACTATGATTAAAATTCTTTTCCCTTCAATCCTGCCAACCACAAAGACTGTTAATTAAATTGACTGATTTACACACGTTTCTCTTTCCTTGTTTGGGAACACTGACTACAGTTATAATGAAGCTTAAGATAAGCTGATTAAAACTTTGACTCTTCTTTTGCTGGTGAAGTAGAACCTCTAATACCTCAAATAGCTCACAATTAATACTTAAATGTTATCACTTAATGCATACTAGAGAACAGAGGCCTGTCAATTTTATTTTTTAAAGGAGCAAGTTACCTTGCAAGTGAGCAGTATTTTGTTACCATTGCATAATCTATTTTGGAAATGTATTATTTACCACGTGTCTGTAAGGTAAATTATTAATTCCCATTTTTCTAGCTGTAAACAGTTTCATAGACTAATACATCAGTGTTTTGAGATACCATAAAGCTAATAGTTTTGAGCAGATAAAAAACTGGTTGGTGAATAGCCTGTTATCCAGTGTTCATTGAGTCTTAAATCTATAATATTCAAATTTTCTGATTATTTGTTTGTGGAATAACAGAAGCAGGGTGGTATCTCTCTACCTTGGATAGATTTCTAGATGTTGCACCTTCATAATATTTTCCAAGCTGATAGGCAGTATGCAGGAAAGCTGTCGGGCATGGCTCACTTGAGAGAAGAAATGTGCAGCTCCTTTTGGTGAGGGAATATGTTAAAAGATCTTGGATCACTCTCTCTAATTTGTAGTCATTTGTGCAGAAAGAAAACTAAACCTGTAGCTATAAGACAAAGCAAAGAGAAATAGCACATTCAGGAGCTGAACATTTCTAAACAGTTATTCACTGATTAGCAAAATATTCAGGATTTTATTTCCCTTAAATCTCTAAGATGTGTGCATATGTGCGTGTACACACACACACACACACACACACACACACACACACTAGTTTGCTTACTTTTACTCAACCAGCGGGAGTACATCATCATTTAAAAAAAGAAACAAAACTAGCAACTTTCCTGTGACTGCCAGTGCTTGGCGAAATATATGAATATATATGAATTAGGACATAACAATAAATTTGTTCTGCCTCATTACTCATTAGTCCAGTTTACCCCAATACAGGATAGCATTTTTAAGCATCGTAGGAAAACATTACCTATGTTTAATGGCCCAAGTGGGAATTTACAGTTAAAGACTTGGGAACCTGGTCTAGCCTAATGAGAAACATGATATAGGGCAGCGGAGTGTAATACATGGAAAATAGTCATTGTTTCTTTTCCGGTGTATGGCACCATGAGGTTGTAAACTAAACTGTCATATGTTAGACTACCATGCAAAAGACATCAGAGAAAGTTAAACACAGATTATTGATTTTTTCTTCTCCACGGGCTTGTCTTCACTGCATATTTGCCTTGAGGTATAACTTAAGCCCTCCTCCTCATCTGACTTTTGCTCACCCACAAAAAATGTCTAGTTGGAAGCAGCTGGAGCTTTAAGCTGGCAATAGATAGCCTAGCAGGGTGAGGGACAAGGGGAATGAGGAGGGCAAGCGCTTGAGTGCTGCTGAAGCTTGAGTTAGTAATGAAGTTGGGATTCAGTTTAAGAGGCAATAAATGAAGGCCATACACAAATTCACCCCCCACCTACTGAGCCATATTAGGTATAAACTTAACCAGTAATAAGAGATTTAAATAAGGGAATAAAAACAGATTTTAAAAAATGAAGACACTTGGAAAATCCAGATAAAGGTTCAATGTCATAAAATTCACTGCCTAATGCCTTCTGTAGTTTTAGCTTAATAATACTGCAAGTTCAGGAATGGCTAAGTCACAGGGAAGAAGAGATCAATGGTTTCACTCCAGTGTAGAAAGTGGTACCCTTATCCTGCTGGTCTGTAGGAGATGATGTTCTCCAGAATACTCTATGGGCCTGATTCTACAATTTTAACTTTGTAGTTATGTATGCTATGATAATCTCATGCTTCTGGGCATAAACTCTTTGCTACAGGGGTCAGAAAGGGTTTTTCTTCATATACAACACTGCAGTACTGTACATGATGGCTTTTATTTTCATACTTGATAATTCCACCTAAAAGACCAAGTGAAGTTAGTGGAAGTTGCCCTATAAATCAAAGCGTGGAGTGTGGCCCAGAGTTTCCATTCTGCTGGCATTTTTCATTGCTAATAATTAAGGTTGGCTGGGAAAAATAAATGAGATCTTTGTTTTTCAATAAAATGTGGATCTGTCAAAATCGAAATGCTACGTGAACTCATTGGTTTTTTTAAAAAGATTCATTTTGGAGAAAAAACAGAAAAAAGTTTGAAATGTCAAAACATCTTTGGAATGAAACATTTTTATTTGTCATTTTTGGTTTTATTATTTTATAAACAAACAAGGACGTCAAAATGAAACATTTGATTTTGCCTAAATGAAACTTTTTGGTCAGTCCAAAACGACCTTTTTTCAGAATTTTCCTTCGCAGAGATTTTCAAAACGATGGGCTTTTAATATAAATCAGAATGCAAAATTTCAAAATCCTGTGCAAAATAGCCTTTCCATATGCTATACAGCTCTGCTAATTTGCCATCTGTATTGTGAAATTCATTAGCCCACACTGTTGCAAGTACCCAACTAAACTGAATCCATCGCTCTTTTGTAAGGGCCTTATGTTGCCTTCCCATCAGTTTCCATATACTTCAATTCTTACTATTAAAATTATTAACACTGGGATTTTGAAAAATGTTTGATTTAGGAGGGTAAGTACCCTGTTCTAAAGTCAGTTAAATTCTTTGAAATCCCTCTCGGTGCTTTCGGCTGCTTGTATTTGATGTAACATTTGTTGCCATATACTGTGGAACATCAAGGGAGCTGGGAAAAGGTACATGTTACTTACGAAGACTGGAACAAAAATGCTCATCTCCTTTCCGCAGAAGAAATCCATATATTTCTGGAGAGCTTAAGCTTGGAGACATAAATTCTTGCCACTTAGAGGTTAGAAAATTAACATTTGTACAGAAATGGCAGCTCACTCTCCTGTTAAATTATAGATAGTTTTGATGGGGAAAAAATATATGTTCAATGACTAGACTGAGTTTTGAATTAGAAAAAGAAGATAGTACTTTGCAGAAAGTTATTTAAAAAGGTGGATTTAATAGGATATTTGTTACTGCATAGTAATAATACCTAATTCAAAAATAATAGAAGGAAAAATTATCCCACCAATACTTGTGCTGAGTTATAAGAACAGGAGTACTTGTGGCACCTTAGAGACTAACAAGTTTATTTCAGCATGAGCTTTCGTGAGCTACAGCTCACTTCTTCAGATGCATAGAATGGAACACACAGACAGGAGATATTTATACATACAATGCTGAGTTATGCTTCAGTCCATGGATAGTCCCATTAATGTCAGTGAGACCAAACATGGCAGAATCTGGACCCATAATTCTTTCCTCTGTATTTAAAGGGTCTGTTCACTAATGTGCTTTCTATATTCCTTTATTTCCATTTTACTCATTATTTTTATTTAGTTTTTTTCTAATATGGAAGAGCTTAACAGTCTGGCAACAAACTGTGATTTCCAGCCTATTGATTAATGAGCCTTTCTATACCAAATGACCTTCATTTTTTCTTAATTATCTTAAGAGTGACAAGTTTCCCTTGTATGCTCTCCCTCTGATAATGTTACCATTACAGTACTATTAGAGCTTAATTTTATGCTCAAAGTGAAGATATTTGGAAAAGTGGTAGAGTAGGATTTAGAAATGATGAGTTTTTTCCATCTCTTTGGTACCATAGTTGCAACACTTCTCTTCACATGATTCAAAACATTACCATTTTCCCCTTCAGTAATCTCACATCATAGAATTCTTCAAAAGAGACACCATTTCATTGTCATTTTTATAGGAAGTAGAACAAAGTTCTCTCTTTTTGCTGACTTCTCCAACACCATATCTATCCCTTTAAGGCCCTGATTCAGCAAATAGTTAAGCACAGGCTCTGCAAGTTGGTAACCCCTGTTCAGAAAAGCATTTAATTACTTGTTTGACTTTAAGCATGTGCTTATGTCCCATTGACTTCACACGCTTAAATGCTTTGCTGAATAGAGATGGAATTGCTCATGTGTTTTGCTGAATGGTGGTATAAGGCGGGAGGGAATGTGTGCAGCAGAAAAACTTGAAGTGGGCTATTGGGCCACAGAACTGAGCATAGCCCCATGCCACAGAAATTTGCCCATGGGCTACTTGCAGCCTCCTTTTGTACGTACAATCCCTTTCTCCATTTTTTGAGAAAGTGAGAGAGATTAAGTTACTTAAATTTATCTAGAATTTCAATCTGACCTAGAAAACTTCTGCAGAACACATTATCTCACTTGGCCAGCTTTATAACGGTCACGATCCTACCTGTGACCTCTTTATTATTTTCTTTTATCATTTTTTATATCTTTTAAAAAATGAATAAGCATCTACACTTATTATAGCTTGCTAGAAAGACATTAATACACTTGAACAACAATAGACTTCTTTAAATTTGCAAAACAATTTTTATTCTATTTACAAAAGAATTAAAGAGATTATGAACTTCTTTGTATAACAGGAAAAAAACCCATTAATTGTGATATTCAGAATATTATGACTGGAGACAGAGTTATAGCACATATTATCCTCCAGGTTAAGCAGCTGAGACAAGATAGCAGCAACTGAATGAACTAACACACACATAGCTATAAATTATGGAGGTTTCAAAAGCAACTATATCTAGCAATCTGTCAAAGAGTGCGACATACTGCAGGCTGAAACTCTTTTGGTAACATGTTAATCTGTCTGTGCTTACCTCATTGTAGCAACAGGCTCCAAACCAGTTCTGCAGTATTTTCGTCATGAAACCTGAGAGCAGGCCAAGCTTGCTTTGCTTTGGGTTTTGCTACAAATCTAAAACTGAGGCAAGTGTAACCCTTGAAATATGCATGCAAGGGAGAATCCAAAATATTAAATCAGGGTGCATTTTATCCACTCCTTTAGACTATAGCTAGCCACTTGGGTCCAAAGGAGTACCACTAATAATCCAGACCTCACTGAGCTCCAGAGAATGTGGTGACCACATACTCTTTATCAGAGAGAGTGCGAACAAGGTACCAATATTTTCAATGTCTTGAAGTATTAATGCAAAAAGTAAAAATGTACCTGTTGTTCATGGAAAGGATTTGCACATTTATCCTATTAATAGCAAACAACTGCACTAAAACACATTAGTGTTATGGGTTTAGTTCATAATGTCATAAGAAACCGACACTTGCTGCCTGAGGATTCAACCCTTCCAGCACTGCACTCCATCAGTTTTGTCCACTGTCATAAACAGATAGTTAAGGGTTAATGTCTTTAACCTGTAAAGGGTTAAGAAGCTCAGTAAACCTGGCTGACACTTGACCAGAGGACCAATGGGGGAACAAGATACTTTCAAATCTTGGTGGAGGGAAGTCTTTGTTTGTGCTCTTTGTTTTGGGTGTTGTTCGCTCTTGGGACTAAGAGGCACCAGATGTCCATCCAGGTTCTCCAAATCTTTCTGAATCAGTCTCTCATGTTTCAAAATTGTAAGTAACAGCCAGGCAAGGCGTATTAGTTTTATTTTTGTTTTCTCAACTTGTAAATATCCCTTTTTTGCTGAGAGGATTTTACCTCTGCTTGCTGTAACTTTGAACCTAAGGCTAGAGGGGGTTCCTCTGGGCTATATGAATCTGAGTATCCTGTAAAGTACTTTTCCATCCTGATTTTACAGAGGTGATGTTTTTACTTTTCTTTCTTCAATTAAAAGCTTTCTTTTTAAGAACCTGATTGATTTTTCCTTGTTTTAAGATCCAAGGGGATTGGATCTGGATTCACCAGGGATTGGTGGGGGGGAAAGGAGCGGGGACGGTTAATTTCTCCGTGTTTTAAGATCCAAGGGGTTTGATCTGTGTTCACCAGGGAATTGGTGAAGCCTCTCAAGGATGCCCAGGGAGGGGAAGGTTTTTGGGGGGGACAAGAAGTGATCCAGTCACTGAAATTTCTGGATGGTTGCAGAGTTACCAGATCTAAGCTAGTAATTAAGCTTAGAAGTGTCTATGCAGGTCCCCACATTTATACCCTAAAGTTCAGAGTGGGGAAGGAACCTTGACACCCACTGTCTTCAAATGAAGTAAGAATTGACCCTGAAGATGCACATTCTA
The DNA here is from genome assembly GCF_007399415.2 of Gopherus evgoodei. Taxonomy (NCBI): domain Eukaryota; kingdom Metazoa; phylum Chordata; order Testudines; family Testudinidae; genus Gopherus; species Gopherus evgoodei. Next base: position 148,081,284 of record NC_044324.1, read on the forward strand.
CATTCACAGTGAGAGTTAGCACTTAAATCTCAGGGTCCAACTGCAGGTTCCGCTGTGGCAGCCAGGGAATATCACTGGCATAAGAGTGATGCAGGAAATTCTTTGGTGTACTCCTCCAACTCCATGCAGAACCATGCACAGAAATCACTGTACTGCAGCTATTCTCGGCAGTAGAGCTGTGGGCATCAACTGAGCAGCCATTCTTAGGGAATCCTGTGTGCAACATTTTTGTCATGAAATCTGAGGGCAGACCAACCCCTCCCGGGCTGCACCTGTTATGAACCATAGTACAGAATCAGGGCTTCAGCCTTTCTGGTGGACAGAAAGACTCACATATCACTAATGGAAGGTTTTATTAGTTTTGCCTCAGATTGATTCTCTGCTCTGTTAGGTCAATCTTAACAGAACAGAGGCTCTATGGTTTGGACAACAGATCTTGACTCCACCATGAAAACAAGACATTCTCAGCTTGACAGGAACCAAGAAGGAGCTGAGCACACTAATATGACTATAAAACAGATCAGGAACCAAAGTGTGGCTGGAATTGCTCTTTGCCAAGTTTCTTAGGGCCTCACATACATCTCAGTCCATGTGCTTCCCCTACTGGATGCGAGCACATGAACTAAGAGGTAACATACCATAGGAAGTGCTTAGGGGAGTATACAGAACTGAAAGATAAAGCACAGTGCACTCTGGTTAGCCCAGAGCTCAGCAAAGCTGTAGTGAACTCCTTTGTTCAAGCTCTGACTCTCATCTGACCTCTTTTGTCAGAGTCCAGGTAAAAGGCCTGACTCCTTCCAGAAGCCAGCACTTATTCCCATACCTCACACCTTCCCTTTTCTTTGTTCTCCAGGTGGGAAATGTTGCTCAACTTTCTTGATGAGAGGTGGGGAAAATTATATCCCTCTAATCCTTTGGATGCTAGGTGTCCATATCTGGGCAATTAGGTGTGCCTTTGTCTTCTCAAATCCTCAGCTGAGGCCTATACAGCTAAATGACACCCACACCTATGTCTGTCAGCCTAGAAGAGAGCAAACAGTCCTTGTCCACCCATTGGATAACAATGCAGCATATAGTGGAAACTGAGGCACAAAAAAAATCCAACTTCATCACACATCCCTATCAAGTTTGTGGAATCTCTTGGGGCATCCCATGCAAAATTATTGAACTTACTCCTATACCCGGATCATAACATACACTTCCAAACATACTGAATCTGTTCCCAATTTCAGATACACTAAAGTTAACATGGAGAACTATCCTATAAAATTTCAGAAATTAGCAAAACCACCCTATCATGGCTATACAAGAGATAGATAATTTTTGTGTTCTGTTCTCATTGAAAGTCTCTTTTGTGACTCACAGACAAAGGCTACTCCTCCATAACAAAAATTTCAAACATATTTAAAAAAAGACTAAATGAAAAATGAGACCACAACCATCACCTCCAGTCAGAGCACCTTCAGATTCTTTACCAAAGCTTAGTCAGATACACTGTTGCTTCTACTTCTATAACTGTGCAACCATTAACCCAGTGTCATTAGGGTAATATGTAGCAAAACATTCCCTGAAGAACAATATTGCAGTACTCTTAAACAGCCTGAGAAAACTAGTTATACTTATTAATGGCAGAAGGTTTTCTTCTCTTCCAGCTTTCCGGGTAAGGAAAATGGTGAAAGACCAAAACCAAGTGTCATAGCATGGCAGCCTCCAGTGTGTCTCCTCATGGCCTCGGGGTGACCCTGCAAGTGGATTTCTGCCTCAAGTTCCCTCTTCTGGAGCCTCACTAACCCCATGCAAGCCTTTTTTAAGGTTATTTTATACAAAAGCCACACAACCATAGTCCAGAATCCCCCAGCATAGTCCAAAGAGTATATTCAATCCTTTAAGTCCCACCCGTCCACTTACATACCACGTACTGCTCTAACATCTTACCATATTTCACACCTTAGGTACAGCTCCAGCATCGCTCAGGCCTTACCTCAGCCCCACTAGCTAGGGTGTTTCTCCACCCTGTTTTGTCCTCAAGTCTGGTTCTAGCTTTCACCTTGAGATATCAGGGGGATTACCCCTTCATCATTCCCCAGTCTTAGTCCTCTCCAGCCATCTGGCTTCAGTGCTCTGGTTCAGAAAGCCAGCAAACATCTGCCTTTGTTGCTTTCAGCCTTTAGCCTTCACTAGCCTTTTCTGGCCATTGCTCTCTAGCCTGGGGAAAATCATAGTCAACCCATGACGGTCTTTTGCTTGCACCAGCCTAACCTAGTTCTACTGCTAAACTCAGGAACTCTCCCTGCTTCCTCTTTCAGGGGTGTCCCTTCCCTGAAGCTCTCAACAGAATTCTGCTCTTCTTCTGGGTGCTTTAACTCATTTTTGCCTTTGGGCTACCTCTCATTTCCTTCCCATTACACCACCACACCAGCACTGGAACAGGAGAGCTGGGCTTTGTTTCATTGAAGGGGACAACTACTCTGTTATGTCAAGAAAAAGCAACAAGCAAAGAATTAGTGAATGTTAAATGCAGAGCTTCTTGACATTACATTAACTGCACTTGACCACCCACAAATCTTTCACTTCCTTGCAAAGAGGGATGAGAAGAGAACAATCCAATAGATACTCACTGTTGAAAGTTATGGCTCAAAAACCAATCCATGAGAGAGGGGTTAATGGATTGGCAGAGAAGGGGTTGTCCTAATTCTTCTGCAACAGCTGGAGACATCCACAACTGTAAAAAGTCTGCCTGCTGGTAACGAGTTGCTAAATAAAAGAATACATGTTACTCTATGACTTAATCCTGGCTGATCATAGAATTATAGAATGGAAGGGACCTTGAGAGATCAACTAGTCCAGGCACCTGCACTCATGGAAGGACTAATATTATCTAGGCCATCCCTGACAGGTGTTTGTCTAACCTGCTCTTAAAAATCTCCAGTGATGGAGAGTCCACAACTTCCCTGAGTATTCAGTGTACTCACACAATAGAAAGCCTCACAGCCAGCAACATGAATGAATAGTTGAATTTGGCAGCTCCAATTATCCCCCCTCTGAAAAAGTATCTGATATTTTTAACTATGTTCTGAGAAATTGCCCACCTGGGCCACTTCCACTGACTTTGTTAAGGCGCAAACCGAGACATTGCCAAGGAAGTAATGGGTGTGATTTGCATGTATGTATATGCAGCCTCCCAGATAAAGAAATGGGCCCCCCATACCATTTTCATTCAAATAATTCCTTGTCTGTAGGAATTTTATAGGGATGCAAGATGGGCTAACCAGAATTTGGCTTATACTCTATATTTGTATGTGGTCCTGCATATTTCTGCACCAGTTTATATCCAGTTAACTCCAGTATTTGGAGTTAATTTGACTTATCCAGAAGAATCTTAACAAAAGCTTAGTCCTTGTGCATGATTACATTGGCTTCCTCTAATATTATAGACAGTATATATATAAACTTTTCAATTCCAATATAATTGGGAATTACTCTCTGTCAATCCTTCTCATATAAAAAGGGGATAATATTTTCAAGGTGGTTAATCATTAAATGTATTGCCAAGAATAACTTCATGGAAGAAGCACATTTAAATGCATTGACTTACTTATCCTTGCTTGACAACACTGAGAAGTCACAGTGAGTGAGCATAGTTTTAATTTTCTTTGAGAGAGTGGGAAGTAAAGAATAACTTCAAGTTCAGTAGCCTTATTTACAAGGTCTTTTAGGAGTACAGTATTTGAGCATGCTCATTCTACCATTGGGAATCTATGAACTAGGCCTCTACCACCAAGGGACCAGATCCTGCGCCAGTTCAAGTCAAAGACCAGCTCCCACTGGATTCAGTTGGAAGAAGGTTTAGGATCATGCAACAAAGATTTCCTTCCTAGGGGAGTGTTGCCTTGTAAAGCTGAGACTATAATGCTGTAATATGAGGCACAGAAATGTCAAATACTTCAAAATATAAATAATTTCTCTGGCACTAATAATAGATGGATTTCAAGAGGTTATTAGAGATTACCCAAGGGTAGAGTAGGCCTGTGCAGGATAATGGGTCTGATTCTTCATGGCTTTGGAACTTGTGGTGTCAACAGGTGGCCAGTGAGCTGTCTTTCCAGCTGATTTGTGCTGCCAGAGTAGAGTCTATAATAAGATGAGAAATATCTTTCACTAACACTACTAATATAAATGCTAACTAGAGAGTTATAAGAAAATAACAGATATTAGGCCACTGCCTGCCAGAGTGGAACAACCAAACAGTAAAGAAAGGTTGAAATGTTCTCTTTTGTTTCTGTTTATACTCAAGACTAACAGACAAAAAAAAATGCACTATGAACACCATGTCATTCAAGAAACTGGGTGAAAAATTCTTTAATCATTCTGATCATGGGAGATCTGCTCAGTTAATCAGAGACCAGCAATAAACACCTTGTGTCTTCCACCAAGTGTCCAACCCAATCTGAAATTCTAAATGCATCGCATTAAAGTCAGTGCCGTGCCAAGGATGCTCTGAGCTGGTTCAAAGACTTAAATCTGTTCCTCTGGGCTTCAAAACTTCCTCTCCCTTCAAAAAAGAACACCACAAAAAGCAATCACCACAAAGTACTTTTACAAAGGGACCTTCTTAGCCTCCTCTGAAACAATCTCATTCATTAGCTCATCTCGGTCTATCTGCCTTACTTCCAAGCTCTCTATAGAACTGCCAGATTGCTTGACGTTTACTGCTCTATGGACATTCCCAGATATGTCTTGATTAATTTCAGTTTGCTGAAACTCCTTTCATTAGCAGGCATGATTACAGGAAGATGGCAAAAAATATGCTGTGCTGTTTCTGTGTCAGGGAAACTCACAGCTAAAGATCTTTGTGAATGTATTTAAGGAGATCAACGGGCATAGCACTTTCATTTCCAATCATCCTTACAAATTTACTTGCAAAAACTGTTAAACAGCTAAGTCTCATTCTCAAAACTTTAAAATTTTAATACCTAAGGTTGCTGTTTGCTAAGTTTAGAGTGTGACTCTTTAGGTCTTTGCTGCTGAGACTTCTCAGTTTCTCAACCATCATAAAAGCAAACCTTTCTCTGACTCCTTATACTTACACATCTTATTGTCAAAATGTGTTTATAATGTGTTTTAAGATGGAGTTGAGACCTTCTTCAGAAAGTTTGTTGGGATCTGATGACCTTTTGTCCTTTGCAAGTTTGCTTGGCATTACGTTCCTCCTTTGAGATCCTCTCTATTTGACCTGCATGGATATTCCTAATATTTCAGCCTGTAGCTGCAGCTTCCTTACATGCAATGAACCCAGGAGACTGTAATTCTGATAGTCTCTTGAAGGCCACTAAATAAACCATGAGCCATTTGAATGTCAAGATCTAGACTCTAAAATTTTTTGCTCACCATGTTACTTTTTGATAAGATAATATATCATATTTTGGCCAAAACAAGACATGAAAACTCTGAAATGTTTGCAGGCTATCAGCTTCCAACTTTAATTCTGGTGTAAGATTGTGTGAAACCTTGATACTATTTAAAGTGTGTAACACCCTCAACCTGATTTTGTATTGAATGGATTTCCTCTAGCCTTGCTGAATCTCTCAGAGCTAAACCTAAGCATTGCAAAATATCCAAGAGACAATGCAAAATACTGTGCCAAATGTCTTTCTGCATCTGATAGCAGGGCTATATACTTTCATCAGTTCTCCAATCCTTTACAACCATTCTACAGGTTCCATCCAGTGTGCAATTGCCTCCAATCATTCCTTCAAATGTTTGTACTGGCATACTCGCTCACTAAAGTGGACAGAGTTCATGAATCCTATTTTACAGTTTGCAAGGACGATGAGGAGCTTGGTTGGAAAAGCAAACAAGCAAAACAATAAAGAAGGCAAGAGTGAGTCAGGCTAAGATCGCTGGCATAACTCCCCATTAGGAGTTATGACAAAGAATCACAATTTTAATACTTATCTTCCTTTGCATTCACTAGGTGAAAAGTCTTGCTCTAAATGAACAGGACAGTTTTCTACCAAAAAACAACAAACAGAATCCATCACTTGAGTCCAAATAGCCAGATTTGCCTTTGTTATCATCAAAATTCTGCCAAATCTTTCAATAATCAGACCAATTCCAGCATCCGCATCTATAACAATACCATAGCTACCAACTGATAGCTTTTTGTCCCAGAATCAGAGACTGTGGCACCCAACAAGCCTGACAAACTCAAATCAATATCCTCACTAGGTAGGGGATAGTGTCAGAAGAACTATCCACAGATTGTTCACCAACAACGTGGTCTAACTTTGCATGTTTCAAGAAACTTGGTAGATCACTTGTGCTTGTCTGATTTTTTTTCCCATAGGCCTGCTGCAGATTGCACTTTTGAGAACCACTCTTGTGCATGAATGTATTTATGGCAGAAATCATGGTTGATAATAAGAATTCACCCACTAAGCCCTTCACAAATGAACTGCTAGGTTTGGAATGACTGTGAAAGATCTAACTAATATCTCTGTGAAACTCCAAGAGATATTAGGTGAAAGGACAGAATATCTCCGTGAAATTCACGGTTATATCAGGTGAACCTGAGACACAGCTCAGGAATAAGGTCAATCTAGGTCAAGTGAAGGGAGTAGTTACAGAGAAGGCAAGGGTCCCATGACAAAAGAAGAGAGCAAGCAGTAAAAAATGTAAAAAAACCCCAACCAAACAACAACATTGGGGGGTGGTTGTTATGGGCCTCTGATGGGCCTGGTTTCATTGGAACCCTTTGAACCCCCAACCCCATTTCATATGGCTCTGATTAAAACTCCTGGTTTTTACTTATCTCCTATGACGTCAAATGGCAGATAAAGTTCAGACCAAAAAATTGGAGAAAATTTGAATACTTTGAATCTTTAGCTTAAGATCTCTCTGAGCTCTAAAGTCATCAAGGCCAACATTTCCAGTAACAGAACACTAATTCTGGGTGCTTCAGTTTTTGAATGCCCAGCTGAAGATACCTAGGAGTGCAAAACAAGAAACTCAAAATTAGTGGCCCTGTATTGAACATTTTGACTTCAGGACTTCTGAATTTTCTAGATCTTCAAATTAAATGTAGCATTTATAACACCCTTATCTCTTCCACAAGTCAGATATTTTGAACTGCACAGTACACTGTATCACACATTAAATTTAAGCCGCATTCTTTTGGAACTAATAATGATGGAAAAGAGCACTTTGAATAAAAATATTTAATTTAAAAATGGATATTAATATCTTTTTAGGAATATCAAATGTCACATAATACTTGTTTCAATTTATTAATTTTCATTAAGCGTCCTTGACTTCAGATCACTTTCATTATTTTTTCCCCTACTGGGCACACCTGCCAAGTTTCATTCATTTGGAGGAAGTCCACTTCCATTTGGATTACTTTTAAGATCATTTTAAAAGCATCATGCTCTTAAAATGAACTGCACAAGGGAAATATTGAACATAATATATTTGGGTATGTCATAACCTAGTCCCAGATTTGGACCTTAGCGTCCAAAATAAGGGGGTTAGCATGAAAACCTCCAAGCTTAGTTACCAGCTTGGACCTAGTAAAGTGCCACCACCCAAAAAATTAGAGTGTTTTGGGACACTCTGGTCCCCCCAAACCTTCCCTGGGGACCCCAAGACCCAAATCCCTTGAGTCTTACAACAAAGGGAAATAAACCTTTTCCCTTCCCCCCTCCAGGTGTTCCTGCAAAAGCAAGCTCCATGAATCTAAACAGAGGGATTCCACCCTCCCCGTTTCCAGCCTTGGAAAACAGAAGTACCGAGAGCTAATCTCTCTTCCCTCCCTCACCCAGAGGGAATGCAAAGTCAGGCTAGTAAATCTAACACACACAGATTTCCCCCTGACTTCTTCCTCCCACCAATTCCCTGGTGAGCACAGACTCAATTCCCTGGAGTTCCCCACTAAAGAAAAACTCCAACAGATCTTAAAAAGAAAGCTTTATGTAAAAAGAAAGAAAAATACATAAAAAATGGTCTCCCTGTATTAAGGTGACAAATACAGGGTCAATTGCTTAAAAGAAATATGAATAAACAGCCTTATTCAAAAAGAATACAATTCAAAGCACTCCAGCAACTACACCATGTAAATACAAAAGAAAAAAACAATAACGCCTATTGTTTTTATGATCTCTGTACTCACAACTTGGAAACAGAAGATTAGAAAGCAGGAAACAGAAATCCTCCCATAGCCGAGAGAGAGACAGGCAGAAGACCAAAGAACAAAAGACTTAGACACAACTTCCCTCCACCCAGATTTGAAAAAGTTTTGTTTCCTGATTGGTCCTCTGGTCAGGTGTTCCAGGTTTCTTCTTTCCAGGTGTAAGAGACATTAACCCTTAGCTATCTGTTTATGACAGGGTATCAATAAAGTATTGATGCAGAATCTCACAAAAGATTATATATATATATATTTATATAATCTAAATAATCTAATATAAAAAATCTAAATAATTCAAATAATCTTAGATATAAACATTCTCTTATGGACTGAAATCTGGTGAAGGATTGTAAGCAAAAGATGATAAACAGCAAAGAATTTCATTAAACTGAATTGACAGCCTCCTATATGTTAAAATGTGAGTCAGCTGTGTCTGACTGATCCTGGCTCATGATGGAAGGGCAGCAGAGTCACCCCACCCCAAGGGGACCTCCCTACAAGTCCCAAATGCTGATTTAGGTTTTAACTTATTTAATCATATTTTGCTCTTTTGAGGCTCTGAAGAGCTCCAAGCCCTTTACAAACATAAAGCCATACAACAGCCAGTTGAGGTAGACTGTGATATACCCAGTGATAAGAGACTTGCCTAAGGCCAGAAGTCAGTCTCAGGATCAACAGAAGTCTCGAGTCATAGCTTTTGGTCCCCAGGTATAACCACCACACAATATTGCCTGATTATGTCTCTATGTTGTAAGGCCCAGATCCTACAACAATTTGTGAACATACTTAACATTAAGCACTTGAGTAGACTCATTGAGATGAAGCTGAGAAGGAGATTTGTTTTGCTTTCTTGACTACTGTACTATTTGTCTGTCAAGTTATCTCACTGGGCTGATCGGGATTTGTGCAAGAACTGTTCTGACCTTTTGCCTTCGCACTGTGGTGTTATTCCATGGTGAACCAAAGTTATATGAGGGAATGATGTAGGAAAAGAGATCACTCTTCTATTAATATATCATTAGTCTCATTCAACAGTTAGTCATCACAGTACCCACAAACGCACTTAGGGCCACAATTTTAAAGATTTCAGAGTAGCAGCTGTGTTAGTCTGTATCCACAAAAAGAACAGGAGTACTTGTGGCACCTTTAAGACTAACAAATTTATTTGAGCATAAGCTTTTGCGGGCTACAGCCCATGTGCAAAGTTGCAGCTAGGCACTTAGTGGGATTTTTCAAAAGCTCCTAAGCAACTAAGTCCCATCGATTAGGTGCTTATCTTCATCGTTAGTCACCTAATACCTTTAAAAATCTGGCTCTAAGCTATGGTACCACTGGGCTTATTTCCTTCTCTAAGCACTTCCTAGGGAGGCAGTGTGGCCTAGCTTATAGATCATTAGATGGGGCATTAAGAGATCTGGCTTCTGTTACTGGCTCTGCCTCTGGTTGCCCTTGTGATCTTGGAGAAGTTACTTCTCTGCCTGTACCTCAGTTTCTGTAAAATGGTATGATATTGACATTCTTTGCACAGTGCTTTGAGATCTACTGATGATATTATTATTCGGGTTACTGAAAGAACTATTGCCATCATCTTGTTCCTCTCCAGAATAGAATGTTTGCTGAATAGATTGAAGGCCTCAAAAGATGTTTGTCATTTGCATTTCCTGCTACACTTCCCAGTTGTTGCATTCTTCCATCTTGTTCCTTTATAACTGTCTTATGCATGGTCTCAGCCTCTAATGTCTCTGACTGTTACAATATATTCTGTCTAATAGGACTTCCTTGGTTTCTTCCAGTGACTTCAACTGTGAATATTAACTGTTTGAGCTCCTGCTGCTTCTCCTCCAGAGATGAAGTTGGCTCACCCTTGGCACAGATGTAGATCACGTTTCATTCAGGAAAGGGAACATCACATAACTTTGAATTACCTTGGTTCCTTTGGTATCCTTTCTGTTATCCCATTGTTTCACAAGTCTTCAATTGCTTGACCTTGTCAGTGACCCAATGCTTCTGTTTCTCCCTCTTAGAGCCTCCCGAGGGAACTACATCAGCACTTGCCTGTTTGTTGCACACAGAGTTTGCATATTCAAATATCTTCCAGAGCTATTCAGCCCTTGGTATCAACAATGAGTCACAGTCTCTGGCAGTCACAATCCTGATGCTATGCAGAATTTCAAATACAGAAATCCTGCCTCCACTCAACAGGCCACAAAGCAGTTCTTATCAGTCTCTCTCCACTCTCGGCAGTGGTTTCTGTAGTCCCACTGGATCAGTGGTTTTAACTTCTCTCTTCCAGTTCATTGGTCTCTTTCTTCCTTCTCAGTATTCCGCCAAACTAAGTGCTATTCTTGACAACCACATTCTGGGAAAAGGAAGCAGTTGTCTAGCTTTTGGAAAAGACCAAAATAGAGAATTCTCCCAGGGATAGTGACATATCCTGAAGAGTGAATATTCTTTGTGCCAGTGTAAATAGCCTGGGAGGATCTATATAAATGTAACAAAGCATACATAAGGAAATAAAGTTTTTATTTTTACAAAGTATAAAATTCTTCTTTAAGGACACTGGCCAGGTCAGAACAGCTGATTAGTTGTTGCTATGTTTTACCATTTTGCAGTGCTGTATTTAGCTTTCCCTTCTTAATCCAGTTCTTTTGTTTTCTTTGAATGAAACAAAAGTGGTCGTGTCGGTTGATTTGTTCATTAAGCAGAAGGAAAAGGTCATGACTGTTTAACAGAATAGAAAATTCCATGCATTCTGCACAGTTGGCACAATTTTCTCCTGCAGACAAGGAGGGCACCAAACTTGAATAGTGAAACAGAACTCTTTTCTTTAGGAAAATCCAGAGCTGTGTTTACACTTTGTGGTTCACCCTTCTCTCTGTAATGGATCTGAAACAGAAACCTTAGTTCTTCCTCACAGGGGAAAGTACCAATCCAAAGTATACAGCCTGGGTTCTATTCTTATTAGTGGTACATGGATGCTGTGAGACTTAGTTAATTTACTAAGGTTTGTAAAAACACAGATTCTGAATGATCAAAATGTTATGCAATTGATTGGTTTGACAGAGAATAAAATTGACAGATAGACTAAGCTATTCTGTCACTTCTGGAAGTGATAATTTCGGAGTAGTAGGAGGGTAGCTGAAATGAGTATATCTTTATAACATTTTGTATGCTGTGTAGTTGTAGCCGTGTTGATCCCAGGATATTAGAGAGACAAGATGGGTGAGTGTGACTTTACCTAGTGTTCAGTCTGGACTAATGGACAGCTGTGTCCCCTTAATTCACCAGCCTGGGTTGTCTCTTTACACTGCTTTACTGTGAGAGCAACCACTCCTGATTTGCTCTCACACAGCCTCCAGCATGTAATTCACTCCCAGCTGTATTGTATAAGTGCTATAGGCAGGCACTCATGAATTACATTACAGGATAACACCAACCAACTCCCAGTCCCAGACTTTCCATCAGAAATGTGCATCTTGTACTGTCCATTACCCTTCTGGACAATACAAGCTCACATAAAGTCCATCATTTCATAAACAGAAAATGATATGCACAAGTCCTGTTATCTCAAATGGAGTTTCCCAAACACTTCAGTCCAAGCACACTGGTTTAGATAAAACAAGTTTATTAACTACAGAAAGATAGTTTTTAAGTGATTACAAGTAATGAGGCATAAAAGTGAAAACTGGTTGCAAAGAAATAAAAGGTAAAACACAAGTAATATCTAACTTAACAAGCTAAACGAATTCAAAGCAAAGATTTCTCTCATCACATACTTACTGACTAGCTTCCTTTCAGCCAGAATCCCTACCCCAGTTCCTTGTCCCTCAGGTGTTGCTGATGCCATGGGCAGGAAGAAAGGGAGGAATATTTTGGGGCATCTCTTCCCCTTTCCTATAGTTCCCTTTTTCTTTGAAAATAGCCTCCAGCTGAGATTCTGGAGACAGAAAGCCTGGGGGAGTGGGAACCTCCAGCTGCTTGTTTGCCAAAATGTAGATTTCTCATTTACACCCTTTTTTTCTGCCAAAGAATGGCCACTTAACAAGGAGATAGTCCATTTGATTCTGTTGACACCTGGCTGAGGCATCAGTTTGCCATTTGTCTTTGAGGAACTGGTTTGTGCCAGCTTTTCTGAAGTTAGAACATGTCTCAGTAATATTATATAGTAGAATCTTATAACTTTATGCGAAATGTTGCCACACATATTTTACCAGGACAATAATGATCAGCAAATTATGAGTTTTCAAATTATACCTCAGAAGATGTATTTTTTCCAAACTATGATTAATCTAGTACAAAGGGTGAACATAGAGATACACATTGTCACAGTGGGTTAATATCTTTGGACCAACTAGGGACTTAGTGGGATTTTTCAAAAGCACCTAAGCAACTAAGTCCCATTGATTAGGTGCTTATCTTCATCTTTAGGTACCTAATACCTTTAAAAATCTGGCTCTAAACTATGGCATTATTGGTCTTATTTCCTTATGTTGGTGAGAGAGACAAGCTTTAAAGCCACACAGAAGTCTTCTTCAGGTTTGGTAAACGTTTTCCACCATTACAGCAAAATGCAAGGTAGAATAGATTGCTTAGCATAAATAATTAGCACTTATTGTAAGGGACCATTCAAGGTAGAGTGGCCAATTAACACCTCTGCAGTCCTATGACAAAAAGAGGGGATTAGTGGGTTACGGATTGTTGTAATAAGAAATAAATCCAGTGTATCTGTTCAGTCCATGATTTTTAGTATCCAGCAGAGTAATGAATTTAAGCTCCCAGGTTTGTCTTTAAAAATGTTAAACTCCCTCATAGATTCCACAACTTCAGCAACCACTACCCATCTATTAAATTCTCTCTGGAACGCTCCCACACTGGCATCAACTTCTTGAATGCCACGATCAGCTTCAACAATGGAACCCTACAGACAACTATATACAGGAAACCCATGGATCATCACACCTATCTTCCTAGTAACGACCCCAAGCACACCAAGAAGTCTGTTTTCTACAGCCAGGCACTCAGATACCACAGAATATATTCCAAGGAGGAAGTCTGGGATATATACCTTAACACAAATAAGACTGCCTTCACTAAAAAGTACACTCAATCAGAAAAATAGATAATGGAACAGACCTCCAAATACCCCAAGAGAACCTGTTTCAGTATAGAAATAAACCCCGCTCTCACTGTAGCCCCCTAGTTGTCATCTACCACCCCACAGATGAACACCTACAGGTGTCATCAAAGAACTACAACTCATACTTGATGGGGATCCCATCCTGAAAAAAATATTTCCTGAACCCCCACTTCTGGTCTTACAACAAGCTGTGTGCCTTAAAAGTTTGTCTCTCTCGGCAACAGAAGTTGGGCCAATCAAAGATATTACCTCCCCTGCCTTGTCTCTCTATCCTGGGATTGACATGGCTACAACTACACTGTATCTGTTATAGAGACATACTAATTCCAGCTATCCTGCTGCTGCTTTGGTATGATCACTTCCAGAAGTGACAGGACAGTTCAGTCTATATATCAATATTTTTCTATGTTAAATCCATCAATTGAAGTAGGATGTTCATGAAAGCTAATAAAGTTGGTGGTGTGTATACCACAGATAAACAACACATTGCATATAAACTATCAAACAGCTGCCAGATGTGACAACTTTTGGTCACTTATGATTCAAATCTGTGGAACTGGAGGTGAAAGGCTCCATATCCTCTCTATACCAAGCCTCTGCTTCTGTCATCTAGTGCTAATACCACATCAAAAGACAATGTAACAATGCAAACCATTAACTATTGGTAAATGTAGCCTTCCCCTCAAAATAACTAATTAGTTTCACAAAAGGTAAAAGGAAAGAAAAACATTGCTACTAAATATTTATGACCTATTGAAACATTAATCACAGAAATGTGCAAGCATTGCTTCATGTAAGACTGACACTAATTTAACACATTATGTTTCCCAGGAAAATCCTTTTTAAGCTATTGGTGGCAAGTGAAAAGTGCACAATGGTATCTGCATTTAGTAATTTAGAGCAGCAGCACATTATATGCTTGGAAAGATTTAATTATGGCTTGATAATGGTCATTGGGATAATCAAAAATTTATTCCTCTGAGTGAGAGAAGAGTTTTTTTTCCATTTCCTTTTCATCTGTTGGACCTTAATGCTGATTGATACAAACTTTTCCTATCCCTGAATCTCAGCTCAGATTCAAATGCTTCCAAAATCCTTGGCTAAGCCCTCTCCTAGTTCAGGATTAACAGAATATGGATTTATTCAAGTCTGAATAAAAGGGAATTGCCAGCTTGAATTAATATCCCTTTGTGAGATATTTGAAGGTTTTCCTTTTCTCCAAGGAGAAAGATTTTAATGGAACCATTATATATCAGATTAGCTGGACAATTTTTCTATTTAATTAATGTAATTTCCCTCTTACTGAGATAGTGTTTAAAACCTTAAAAGTAATACTAAATAAGAATTTCCCACTATGTACACCTTCAATGTAAGAACTAGAAAATAATGAATGATTAGTAATAGAGAATACTGGTGCAACAATGCTCGGTAGAAAATCTTTATATCTTTTACAGGTTTATTTATTGAAATATTATTATATTGTTAGAATTTATTTGATACATGGTTTTCAGATAAGGGAAATATTTTTTTAAAAAATAGGAGTCTAAAGGTAGACCACTACATTTGTATTCCTGCAGTTAAATTATTGGCCTGATTTTCAAGGGTTCTGAGCATGCAACAGCTTCCATTGAATTCAGTGGAGGCTGCTTGGTGCTCAGCAATTTTAAAAATAAAGCCATTGATTCAGATGTCTAAATATGGACTAAGGAGCCTAACTCGAGGATCCTACATTTGCAAACCTTTTCAAAGAATTTATTTTTCAGTTCACATGGTATTCCTGGAAATGGTCATTTTCAGATAAGATGAGTTTGGATAAAAGTTGTTTTACATATATTCAGTGTAATTGTAAGCGATGGAATGGTCAAGCTATTGTGGGGAACTTTTCTGGCTTCTGCACTACCCCAGTGAAGTGGGCTAGCGAAAGGATTTGAGTCCTCACTTCCACTTTCTTTACCCAGAGACCTCCCTGCCCTTGAGGACTTCCTTTCCACTTTACTGTTTGGCAGAGTCCTTGTAACCCCAACAAGGCTGGGCCCAGGATTCTTTGGGGGCTTAACCCCAACCCTGCTGTGGTTACCCAGACAGGGGCTAGGGTGTTTTTACTTCAGGGTACTTTCTTTGCACTACGCACCTCCCTGACCCACTGATTACATTATACAATTTAAAGCAAATACAAATATTTAATTAACAATTAATTTTAAAAAAGAATAAGGAAAAATGGAAAAGGTTAAAGGAAAACACATCACCCCGCTCTGTGGCTGGGACCATCACAAACAGTGTCTCTGGACAGCAGGGCACTTCACAGCCTGTTCCTTAGGCCCTGGCTGTGCTGCAGGGACGCTGCGGGTTGGACACTTGCTTTGGTGGTGGCCACACACTCTCAGGCTCTGAGTGGCAGGATCCTTCTTCCCAGTGTCACTCCCACTCTGTCAGGGTTATGATCCCCCTCCAAGTTTGGCCTGCAGAGCCTCTTGGCTGAGGCGTCTCCCTATGCTGGGCCCACTGCCCAGGGTCCCCCTCGCTTTCCCCAGCTGCTCACCGCACCCAGCTCTGGACTGCTTCAGCCCCAGCTTCACATTGCCTCAGCACGGCTGCTGCTGCTGCTCTGCCTTCAACTCCCTGGACTGCTTCTGTGGCCTCTCTGGCTCCAGTTGCTACAGCTCTGCTCCCAGGGCAGGTCTGCTCTGCAGGCTGCTTTTGTGACACTCTTTCAGCTCTCACTTGCTTCCTGGGCTGCTTGTCTGGCCCCTCTGGCTCTAGTTGCTGCAACTCTGCTCCCAGGGCAGGTTTGCTTTTTCTGGGCTGTGCTCTGGCTTTTTTGGGCTGCAGCTTTGCTCCCAGCAGCTTAGCTTGGGCCCCTACTCTTTCCTTAGCTCGGCCCCACTCCATCTGACTCAGACAATTCCAGCTCACACGGAGGAGGATGGGACCCCCCTGGCCTTCTGACTCCTTGATTAGCCTGCCTGCCCTGTTAATCAGGCTGATCTGGAGCATTGGCCTCTCCGCATTCTTCCTGGAGACTGTCAGTCTCAGGCTCCTGATTTCCCATTGACCTGTCCCTTTTTAGTGCTGGGAGCTAGCAACCAAACACTCCCACTAAATGTTAGTCAGGGGGCAACAGTACCCTTACATAATGATAGTTTATTTGTGTTCTTTGTTGTTTTTTAAAAACTTTTTTCCTAACGATTTTATTTTATTTCCAGGAACTGTTTTACACCTTCCTAACTCATCAGTACCAATGTGATAGATTCATCAACGTTAAGGCAGGATGGGAGCTGTCACATGGTAGCTGGTCCCTGTGAATAGACCAGCCCCAGAATCCCTGTGTCCGAGCAGCTAGGCCAAGTTGAGCCAATGGAAGGGGACAGTGGGGTTATAAGGGTCTGTCAGAGAACAGGAAGGGAAAGAGTCAATGGGGCAAACTGTGCTTCAAAATGAGACTACAGAGTGGAAATAACTCCTGTGGTGGGGCCCTGGAACTCAGGAAGGCAGCCCTGGGGCTGGTGTTCCAGAAGGAAAAGGGAGCTGGCTGAGAAATTGCTTGTGTTTGGTTTGTTTGGCTTACATTTGAAACATAAACCTATTTAAAGGAGACAGTGGGGGTCACTGTATGTTTGGAAGTTGGGGAGAAGCCCTGCCCTGCAACAGGACCATTATGATCATAGTTTCTGACCTGCTGCCTAACACAGGACAGAGATTATCACCTAGTAATCATTCATCAAACCCATAATGTACCACAACTACAGCCTCTTCACCAGCACTTTTCAGTAATTTGTCTGTCTGGTGGGAGCCACCAACTTTGTGTATGGCAGGCAAATCACCAAATCTGACCCGTCTATCAGGATTTCTAATGAATGACTCCCCAGTTTCCACAACACATATATTATCACTGTGTTCCCATCTGAAGGTGCTTCTCTCATAAGAGAGCTTTATCTCTTCTTTTTGGAACAAAGTCACTTCAAAATTAAAATTAATATTCATGGGGAAAATGTTTTTACTGTTTTCACCCAGGTCTAATATACACTGCTGAATATAAAAATCTGTGGTAAGGCAGTGTTAAAGTAGGATAGTTCAAATGACAAAAAAGTCAGAAAATGCTAAAAACAGCAATATTTTGAAATACACATTTAGCCAGAAAAGAGGAACAGAAAATACTACCTATATGCAGTACAGCCCAGTTAACATTGCTGTTGGAATCATAAGCATTTCCTGATTTTTTCTGATTTTGAATCTGCAACCCTAAGTCTATATTTAATATAGTTTTTTCATCTTTTTATAGAAAATACTTATTAATTTTTAAAGAAAAAAACATTTAGAAGAAAATAGGTAAATTTAGAACTGAATTATCACGATTACCCTTGTAAATACTCAAGTATAAATAAAGGCATTTTCCACAGACTTTCCAAAATCATTCACCTTTGAGGTGAAGACCAAGCATAGAAAACGTCAGCGCCAAAAGTAGAAGGTTATGAGCACATGAAAATGGAAAGTTATAATGGAAGCTATTCTGCAGTCTTAACTTTGATGAACACACTGTAATACACTTACTAGCAATCCTATATATGCACTATAAATACACGTTAATTATACCCAGCGGCAGCTCCAGGCACCGGCGCTCCAAGCGCGTGCCTAAGGCAGCAAGCTGCGGGGGCGCGCTTCCAGTCCCTGCGAGGGTGGCAGGCAGGCTGCCATCAGGGGCGCACTTGCGGGAGGTCCGCCAGTCCCACAGATTTGGCAGCAATTCGGTGGCGGGTACGCGGAAGCTGCGAGACTGGCGGACCTCCCACAGGCAAGCTGCCAAAGGCAGCCTGCCTGCCATGCTTAGGGTGGCAAAAAAGCTAAAGCCGCCCCTGATTATACCCATGTTAATTATACTACATGCTGTTTCTGGGATGGCAACCCCAAGTCAATCTTTTCAGGAGAGTAGGTTTCTGTGGGTGACCTCTCTGAATGGTCTTCTCAGTTGTGCTATGGCTAATTAGCTAGACCTAGCCTGAGGTGCTTCAGCTTCTGCTCAGGCTCTCTGTCTCAGAGCCAGCCTCTCTCATCCCCTTCATCCCTCAACTCCTTTGTTGTTTTCACAAATGGGACTACAGGTGGCCATTGTCCAAAAAGAGAAGTTCTGCATTTGTGACAGCACAGACCTGGGAGTTCTGGCTTCAGTCCCTGACACTCTCCCCAACTCAGTGAATGGAAAGCAAAGAATGCTGGGATGTTACAAATCTGTTGTGCTACTTGAGAACACTCTAAATTGACTTGGCAACTATGTACCTCCTTCTCTTTTCTCTCCCTCTCTAAGTCCTGGCAAACTGGCCCTGATAGAGACCAGCAGTCATTAGCAACACTGCCATATGGAGAAGAGCTAACACTGGGCACAGATGTCATGTCTGAAAATTGAACTTGGCATTTGATCTGTTTACTTTCTTCCTTTGGATTTGTTCAGAAGGCTTTGAGTGAACAAATCCTGGGGTTTGTTTTCACTAAAGAGACTTGCTGTTGATCAAATTCCCTACCAACTTCTCTCCTCCATATGTTCTGGCTGAAGCACTCCGTTAGCATAAGCAATTGCTAGTTAACATCAGACCCTGCCATCGCTAGTTGTATGAATCTATTCACACTGTACAAGAACAAAAAGCTACTATGTTTTGACACACACTGACTTCCAAAAAAATGCATCATCTGTACAATGCAACATTTTAGCAGGTCTAATTCCATTCAGGAGATATACTATATAAGAAACTATGGGACTGATCCTTCTTGCATTGAAGTTAATATAAAAATTCCATGTGAACAGGATTAGGTAGCATATTACACATCAGTCTCAGAGTATGTATGCATTTAGTTACAGCAAAAAATACATTTTATTTCACCTTTCATGTATGACATATTTTTGTTGCAGTAAGGACTATGATACCAATTGCCAGTAGAGCTACAGAAAAGGATGTGAATAATAGTAAGCCAGAGACAGGAAAACAGCCAGAGTGGCTGGTCATCAGAGGATAATGGGGCTAAGCTCTGCCAATAAGTCACAGCAATTTGGCTGATGTACCCCAGGCTGCTGTACTATCTTCTGCCAGTGTGGGATGTCTGGTGGAGCTGGAGTTATCCCAGCCTCTGGAGGTTGCAGTACGAATAACTGTCATCAGTAGATTTCAGGCCTTGCAGCATAGGCTGCAGGTAACAGAGGAAGGAGACACACAGCCTTTAGCAGGGCTAGCCCTACAGTTACAGAATATAGGGTTGTCTGCATGTGCTTACTGCATCCTCCAGCCCTTGGAGTCCTTACAAAGTACGGACTGAGCAAGGAATCCAGCCTTTTATGGGGCTATTTTGGAACACAAGTGCATACTCCTTGATGCCTCTAGTTCCTGCTCCTCCATACCCAGCAACAAGCTGGATAGGGGCGGGAAGAAGGGAATTCTGAATCTGGCAATTTTGGGTGTCATGTAGGAGGAGGAGGAAGAGGTCTGGATATGAGTTATGTGAGCCTGCATTGCGTAGGGGTGGGGGCTGGGAGGGTGTATTCTGAGCAGGGAGTGTTGGGTTGGAAAGAGTTCAGAACTGTGAAGAGGAGCTGCCACTTAGTTTATGTGCCAGTCACCAATGACCGTAGTCACTGTTACATACAGTGGAATCAAATGCATTTCTTTGTCTCTTTCTATATACAATTCACAACTGAAGTACAAATGTTAATCCACTACACACCATTTTTGCCATATTAAATTTCTGTTTTAATAGTGAGAAATATGTTTATAAAAACATGAAGGTGGCTTTCTTGAAACTATCATAAACAAAATTATTTATTATTTAGGGGGTGAGGGTTTGTAAACATTAAAGACTTTAGACCAGGGGTAGGCAACTTATGGCATGGGTGCTGAAGGTGGCACACGAGCTGGTTTTCAGTGGCACTCACACTGCCTGGGTCCTGGCCACCAGTCCAGGGGGCTCTGCATTTTAATTTAATTTTAAATGAAGCTTCTTAAACATTTTAAAAGCCTTATTTACTTTACATACAACAATAGTTTAGTTATATATTATAGACTTATAGAAAGAGATCTTCTAAAAACGTTAAAATGTACTACTGGCACATGAAACCTTGAATTAGAATGAATAAATGAAGATTTGGCACACCACTTCTGAAAGGTTGCCGACTCCTGCTTTAGACAATTCCAATTTAAACAACAACAGAGAATTTAAGCCACTGTTTGATCTCTAGTTTTAAAGATTGTTTTTCATGGTACTCAATCATTTTTATATCCAATGTTAAATAGTATATAGCTTAACACGTTTTGTAATATTAAGGTTCATTCTTATGAGGATGAGCTAAGAGATTAAGAACAAAATAAGGAATGTGCTGAAGAAATAAAGGATATGTTAATAGGAATCTGCAGAGTTTCTTCCATGACATCAATAGTTTCCTGCAAAAATTCAGCCCACAGTTCTCCACAATCGAGAGAGGAGGAAGCAATAGCATTGAAGTAGAAGCACTTACCATCTAGGTAGCACTATTAATCTATAGATTTCAAAGATCTTTACAAAAGGGAATGTCATTACTGTACTTGATAAAACATGAGAAAAGTTAAGTGACTTGCATGAGGTCATACTCCAAATCATTGGTAAAACTGGGAATACAATCCAGGTCTTCTCACTCCCATTCTTATAATCTGTCCTATGGCCCATGCTGTAACTGGCCCATCAGAATGATGGGCCCAATATGGAAGTCTGTCACTAGGAGACATTGTTAGAAAATTGCATATGAGAAGGTGGGTGGGGAAAGGTTTGTTTTGTTCTGTTTTGTTTTTTTGAAAAATGGGTGGTATGTTAATTAGAGCTGGTGGGGGAAATCTACCAATTTTTTAAAAATTTTATTTGAATGAAAAAGTTTTTGTTTGTTTTTGGCAAAAGATATTCCCATTTTTTTTTACCATCTCTAATTTTAAAGAAGCGGGAAATAGTGAAAAAGGAATAATATAGCTAAGTGAAGAATTAGGTTGAATTTGAAGACAGGAGTGAAAAGGAGGCAACCTGGACAAAGCAAAGAAATATAGAAAGAGACACATTTGGATATGTATCTAATTTTTTAGGAACCCTACTGAAGATCGTTTGAGGTTGATCAGTCACTGTTTAAAAAAAAAAGTTGGCTTTCTCATCAATGTTGCCAATGTAAAGAGATTCTTGCTTCATGCTTCCTACCTCAATTGCCATTGTTGTAGGGTGGACGTCATCAAATGGAAAATGGATTCCTGATAAAACTATTGTTATTTTATCCTTCATATACAGTTTTTTATAAACCACATTTTACATTTGCTTAAATTTAATTTTCAGCTTTAACAGAGATTTCTGAAACATTTATTATGAATTTTATTATATAATACATTATCACATAATTTAAATTATATTGTATTGCTCCTGAATTTCTACTAGTCATATTTATAACCACTTTTTAAATTCAATTTCCTTCTTTACCAAAATTCAGTCTCACTAAGATCTGGACTGAAAAGAGAAGTCTACATATATTGTGCACCCTAGAGAGTTGTTAATCATGTTGTGAAAGAGACTGAACCTAGAGCTTCTAAATCACGACTGTTATAAGAAATACAAGACTTTGGAGCTCTAATTAAAGAATAGTAGTTACGGTTTTTCCTTCCATGGCTTTCATCATGCTGCACAGGAAAAGAAGTTATGCAGCTTGTTTCTCTGATGATAAACAAACAAACAAAGGCTGTTATTCATTAATATGTGTTCCTGAGCATAATTACTGTATATTTACCCTTACTGTGCTTCTAGTTAGAACTAGGGACTAGGAATCAGGACCCCTACGCTCAACTTCTGGTTCTGCCACTGGTCCTGGGGGTAAGTCATTTAACCTCTCTGTATCTCAGTTTGCCCATTTATAAAATGGGTATAGAACTACTCTCCTACCTGATAGGGAGATGTTGATTATTAATTAATTGGTTGTAACGTCCCTTGAAAGTCTTGCAAAAGATGTACAAATGTGAAAAACACTATTATTATTGCATGATAAAGTAGAACAGTAATGGAGATGGAAAGGAAGAAAGCTCTAAGTACTGAGTTGTATACGTACATACTGAATCACTACTGCTGTCTACAGTATGTCTATATTCACTTTATGATCCTCTAATGCTAGAAATCAAAAGGAGGAAGTA
This sequence comes from Gopherus evgoodei, assembly GCF_007399415.2. Classification (NCBI taxonomy): domain Eukaryota; kingdom Metazoa; phylum Chordata; order Testudines; family Testudinidae; genus Gopherus; species Gopherus evgoodei. Next base: position 148,103,773 of record NC_044324.1, read on the forward strand.
AAACCAGATCCTTCAATACCAAGGATAGATGACAGTCATTGTAGCAGAAAATCATAAGTTCTTCTCTCTATGATAAACACCTGTAGTAAGCTGATTATTACAGTGTACATGTGCATGCACTTTGTACATGGATCATGCAAAGTATATAAAAAAATTCCAAGCAATGATTTAGAATAAACACAGTTAGGTAAGTTAAGGCTCCATTTTCCAAGTAAAAAAACCCAAAATAAAATACCTGAAGGCAATGCTCACAGACTCCCATGTGAGTAACATTCAGTCCTCTGCAGCTAGAAGAACAGCCATGAAAACAAAGGCCTTCAAAGGCTGATAAGAGGTATAAATAGGGGAAGAAGTAGAGATACAGAGGTTTACAGTGCCCAGCACAATAGGGTCGTGTTTTCACTTGGGCCCTAGGCACTAATGCAATAAACATGATTAAGAATAGAGATTTAAAAAAAAATACTCTAATGAGATTGGTAAGTGATTAGTAAGATAAGAAGCAAGTAAAGCTTGTTTTAGGTGCCAGATGTGTGTATATAGGCTAAAGAAACGCTATAAATGAGCAGGGCTTTATAACCTGCCCTGCGAATCCTGTCACCGCCACAACCTTGCTCCTATGTCAAGCTTCAGTATTTCATAACACTTCCACATGTAAACTACAATAGAATCTCAGAGTTAGGAACTGTCTGGTCAACCACACACCTCATTTGGAACCAGAAGTATGCAATCAGGCAGCAGCAGCAGACAAAAAATAAAAAGGTAAATACAGTACAGTACTGTGTTAAATGTAAACTACTAAAAAGATAAAGTTTAAAATAAAAGATTTGACAAGATAAGGAAACTGTTTTTGTACTTGTTTCATTTAAATTAAGATGGTTAATATCAGCACTTGTCTTCTGCTTAGTAAAGTTTCAAATTTGTATTAAGTCAATGTTCAGTTGTAAACTTCCGAAAGAACCACCATACCTTTTGTTCAGAGTTACAAACATTTCAGAGTTATGACCAACCTCCATTTCTTAAGTGTTCGAAACTCTGAGGTTCTATTGTATGTCTTTTCCTCTCCATGTTTTTATTTACGTGCACACGCACACACACGTGCACGATCAAAATGCCAATTTCCCCCTTCCCATATTAGTCTCTTCTTTATTTGACTGGTGTCTTGAGAATTATCTAAAGAATTAACAGTTAAACAAAAGAGAACAAAAGCTCAAGAAATCATTAGATATGAAACTTGCTAGCTGTCATAGAATATCTATCAACTTTATTGTATAGGCCAGGGAAGAAACAAAGGCAAGAAGATATTTCCCACTTTACTCATGTCACTGAGAAATACAATACCCCAGAAAGAAAGAAAGAGTGTTTGCAAAGGCCACATGTCAGTAGCAATAGCAGCCTGTTCAGCAACCAGCAATTTTTAATCTCCCGCTCTGCTGAATATGTTCAATGCTGGAAGCAGCCTCTTCAATGAAGCTTGAAGATTCAAATCTCCATTCCGCTGATGTCCTTTCTGAGGACAGGGCAGTCTGCAGTCCCAAAAAAGCAGCTGCATCTTCAAAGGGACTGAGCTTTTGTTTTAATTCCCATTACCTCTTACATCATCTAGAGGGACTGTGGAAGTTGGAGACGCAGGAAACAGAGCTGGCCTTTGAACATGAGTGTGTGTGTGTGCGTGCACAAGCGCACGTGGAGGAGGAGGGGATTTTAACACTTTCTACTCTATCATCATCTTTCAATGTGGGTGACCCAGAAAGCAGCAGTAGCTGCAATCTCACCAGCAACAGTATGAAGAGAGGTGCTAAAAGCAGAAAAGGCCAGGAGCCAGAGGAGGAAGAAAAGTGCTGTTAATACTCCTCCATTCCTTCCTGCAGAGTATTCAGACACTAAACAGTTATTAATGCTGTACTGCTTTTGTAACCTGATCCCTGATTTGGAGCCACATTTCCTACCTGCCACACCTGGCCTGGACTAAGAGCAGCAGCCAATACAGCAAGTGTATGTTTGTGATCATTCCGAAGCATAAACACAATGCCTTCAGCTAGTGGGCTGGCTGGGTTTGGAAGCAATAACAGCAGCAGTTAGTGTACCCATGAGGTGGGCTGCTTATACTGCCCCACTCCTCCTGAATCAGAACCCACTGAAAAATGTGAGTGGTAAGGAAAGTCCCAGGAGCAGCAGCTGCGCCTATTAAAAAGAGCATCCTTGTACACAGAATACATTTATGTAATACCTAGAAATCTCTCCATCCCATTTGTAATGGAGACAGAACTTATTTCCTCCAGACAAACATAACATTAATTCCAGTATGTGTATTTTGAAGCATATTTACCAGATTTTCCAGGAGCAACAAATTTGTTTTTTGTCAGGTATAAAATTATTCGCAGATGTTCAGCAAACTGTCCTTCCTCATTATTTATATCTTCAATTTGGGGTCATTCTTCATAGACAAAGATTCTGTTCTAAATAAAAAACTAAATCTTACTGTTCAAAAAAAAATCATACCAACAGCTTCTTTAAAATAGAGTGATTTAAAGGTGAAGTGATTTTTTAAAAACAACATATTTTAAAATCTATGTAGAATCTATAATTACAAAGAGGTATATAGTAATTCAGTGAAACATGCCTGTGATTCTCAAACCTAAATGTTCAAAACTCATGAGTCATACCACCAACAGTTATCATGGATTGGGTTAAAAATCATCAGATTTAAACGAATAATAAATGTGGCGTTATTTATAAACACCTTCTGGATTTTTACTTTTGGGATGCAATCATATCTGCAGTAGGGCTAAGCAGAAGATGGGAATGCCTTTTTGTGAAGGATATAAAGACTGAAATGTTGCTTTATTCCAATTTGGAACAACATTGAAAAATGTTGAAGCTCTCTGCCAAAGACAATTCTGATATTTGGTTTATTTCAGCTCCATTTAAATGTTTTATATTGATACAGTCATTTTGTTTCAATTTTGATTTTATAATTCTAAAATAAAATTTAAAGTCATTTCAAAACAATCAAAACATTTCACCCCAAAAAATGTCAAATAGGAGATTTAGACTTTTGAGAATCTTTTCCAGCTTTTTCTCCTAACCCAAATTTTGGCAAAATCAATATGATTTGGAGAAGTATTTTTATGTTTATAGAACTGCACTTTCTGATGCAAAATGGTTCAGACATTTTTTTTCAACCAGATCTATTCTTCAAGCTTTCTGGTGCAACTATGAAGGTAAAAAACATACTTTAATATATTAAAGCTGAAATTCCCACAACATAATTTATTTCCAAGAGTGAAAGCTTAAAGAAAAAACATATTGCAATGAAATATTGCGATGAAATCATGAACGCTGGCAACAGTTTGAATGTATGAGATTCTCCCGCTCGCCCCCCACGCACTAATCTCCAATCTTACAATGTTTAATTCTGTTTCAATTTCATTAGATAGTTACCTGCAGTAAAGGTTGTTAGTTTTTTGTTTTTAAAATCTGGCTTATGCCTTTTATTGCTTCTTTACATGTATAAGAAACTTTTCTGAGCTGCTAGTCTGCTCTAACTAGAGGACTTCTGGGGGCCCAAAGTATGTTTATCGTTAACGGCTGATTTCTTAGGCCTTGTCTAAATGGTGATATTTAAAATTTTGCCTGAAATTACTTGTCCAATGCAACATATTGACTGAGTAACAAAGCCCGGAAAAGAACCCAGGAGTCCTGATTGCACCTTCCAAATGTAATTGTTTGACAAACTTCCCCTTCATTAAATAGAATTAAACTAAATATTTGGGTGTGGGAGGACAGAATTCACATTTAAGTATAATTAAGACACTATACGAAAACTACAGTCTTTTTGCAGAGCTATGTGCAAGAAATGCACAACTAGACCGTACTTCTTTCCCTCCACACTGGGTATACCGTGACACAGTAAAGGAGAATTTTACTCCCCTAGGCAAGGATCTACCACAAAACAAAGTTTGTCTTGAAAAATTAAAGACAAAGATGACAATTGGAGATGCATCGAAAAGGGATACTGAAAGTTCAAGCTTTTTGAAAACTCTCCATAAAATCTGATAACCAGAACAATGGAAGTGTCTCAACGTCTACATTTATGGCAGGATGTAGAGTACAGACGCAGCAGACCCCCCACCATGGGTATAGATCGCAGCATAGGCAGTGAGGGACTACATAGGAGAGTAGAGTGAAGATTCTATACTCGAAACAGCTCTCTGCATGCCCAAGCAGTGTTTCCCATGTCTACACTACTATTTTTAGCAGTGTAGTGTCCTGCTGCCTCCTTGCTGGCAGAGTCTTGCACTCTGATAGGCTCAGGCAGTGGGGAAAGGCTCTGGCGGCCCCCTACTATCCAAGTATTTCCCTGCTACCTCTCCACTGCCAAAGCCTTTCACTGTGGCATGTAGCTATTTGTACCTGACACACCACAGCCAGCATACACAAGGCCAATGAATGAGAAGAGTGATACAGAAAATATTAAATCTACTGAGGAAATTCCAAGAAAAAAATCGTCTACATTCAGAAAATGATTAGCTGTAGAAAATAGATCAAGACAAAATAATATTGTAAGTTTAGGATTCCCAGAAGATGTAGGAAAAAGTAATTCAATTACATCAATAGAACACACTTAGAAAACGACTTTAATATGCCAGCTGAATGTCTCCCTTTAGAAAACTGAGTGAGCACAATGCCAAAGTCTTAAAAGAAAGAAAAACGTCAACTGACCAGAAATCACAACCCTTTCTGGTGAAATTGGAAGGGGAGTCAAGAAAGGAGGAAGTAGTGCAATTGGCAAAATGGGGATTACCCTAGGGAAAGATGACAAAGGAGCCAATTTTCCAAGATTTTATTAAGGAAGTAGAAAAGTTCAGATGTTAAGAAGGAGAAAAGATTTCAAGAACTAAACTTGAACAAAATTTGACATTCTGTGTTATTTTCTCAGGTAAGCTTAAAATCAAGTAGGAAGATAAAATTCCTTAGCCTTTGTTTTGGCCCAGAGGAATTTCAAATGTTATCGGTCTACAAGTTGCAGAACTTGAATGAATCTCTCCACTCACACATACAGCTTGCAACTCTACTGAGCAGCCAAATGTTCTTCTTTTCTGAAACATTTGTGTTCTTGGAGGCTCGTTTCTGGGCAGAACAAAGTGCTAGATGTTTCTTGGGTCTCATCCTTTGAAACATTAAAGGTGAGCAGCAAAAAGATTTAAAAAAAAAAAAGGACTTACTATTGCTTCATTAGGATGTAATGAATGCATAGATTCCCTCCTCTCTCCGAATTATTTTCTGTTTGTTGATTTTTACTTTAGAAATGTCAGGAATGTCAAGTCTGGTGTTCTAATTCTTTATTGGTCAACTTTAATAAAGAAATTATATAATGGAACAATCCAGTTATAACCGTACATACCTTAGACATGTTCGAAGCAATGCCTTAAGTTTCTTTGATGAGTAGTAGAAAAGTACATATGAATTCATAGTCTGGAGCCCTCTCCAGTGATTTTTCAGTCAGGGTTTTGACATTCAGAAGTAATTTGGCTTTCCACTTGTTTTACACACTTCAGCAGGAAAAATTGCCCTGTGGACTAGTTGTTTTATAGTTATCTCAATTCAGGAGCTGTAGGTGCATGGGATTTCCATGTCTGTGATTTTGAGGAAGAGTTGATAAAGTATTAGGCTAATATTTATTTAGAAAAATTCTGACCATTGAATAGGAAATTTCAATAATGTTAGTAGAGGAATAAAGAGCCTTCTGGAATGTTGTTTATTTTGTATTGGTTGGGGGTATTCACCATTTTTCCAGTGATTTAACTGAAGTGACATTAAAAAAGGTTAAATGTTAATATAAAACTCTTCCTCAACCTAGCTAATACAATGCAGCATAAAAATGAAATTCAGAATGATTTGACTGGATGCTGAAAGAGTGCTTCATAAAGTCATTTGCAGTTACCTTTTTATTATATTCACTAAGTTTGGATTCTAAGCCAATTTTTACAAATGGTTCAAATTATCATATATCAACACAGAAGCAGCTGTTACCTGTAACGTCTGAAAGAATCATTTAAGACAATTCCCCTCTGAATAGCAGCACAAGAAAAGGATTCTTATTGTCTTCCCTTATTTTTGACATTAGCACTGAGCTCCTAGCAACTGGAATAAGACAAAAACACCAATATAAAAAGAATGGAAGAGAGTAATATTTGCTGATGGCACTTGCTTCCTAGTCAGTAATCCATATTTTACTATTCCAGCAAAACTTTAATGAACTGACTAGTTTACCATGAATATTCCAACTAAGATCCTGCTCCTGCACTCATGAAAATAAAGTTACTCACACGCATTGACCGTGCTGCGCAGAAAGAAAAACTAGACACAACAGACGTGCTTTAATTGGAGTGCAACCATATTCACTTAAAATATCCTTACCAGCAATAAATCATACCATGCAGGTCATTTTTTCCTTCATCATTTACACATATTTAGGAGGGCTGCCATCAGTCCTTGCCCTTTCCATCCTGGTCCCAGAAGCTGATTGCTGAGACCCCATCTCCCTCCCCTCATATGAGGGTTATGGGGAGGGGGACTGGAAAAAAGGAAGCAATGGTCCCTCTACTTTATCAGACATTCAGAGTCCAAATCCTCTTTTTTCTCAATTTTTGGAGAGGATTCCTCTCCCCATACTCCTTTCCAACTCCTGTTTATCTGTGAACCATATCCCTTCTGTAACAAATGCCTTCATGGGACACCAATCAAACTTATTACCTATTGTGACATTTCTGACCTAACAGAGGTCCCTATTTCCACAGGGTCACTGACTAGCTATGGAGAAGGTGAAAAAAACAAACAACCCCTTCTGGCAGGGCATGAAAAATTCCTTCTCACTGCCAAAGGAACAAGGGAATCAGCATAATACCCACATCCAACCCCAGAAACACACTCCTACTCTGATTCCATCGATTGGCAGGTGGGTGCTGCTGGCCCAACGTAGAAAGAGAGAATTCCTCCCGTGTTGCATAGGGTATAAGAATACCTTTGCCAAGCTCATGCTGTGCTAGTGTTTCCCCATAACTTGTCCCGCTACTTCCCTTTCCTCCCTGATTCTATTTAGGTGAGTTCCTCTGAGAACTCCTTAGAGTGCAGCTCCCTATATTGTCCCCACCTTCTTTCTTTCTGTAGCCAGGGAAGGAGTAACTGCATTCACTTGCAGTGAGCACACTTGCAGGATTGAGACCTATAAGTGGGGGAAACATACATTTAGAAAAGATGCACAACTGTTTGAAATCCAAGTTACCATACATTTCATATAAAAGTGGAAAATAAGTCCATATATGCAGAAAATTTCACTAAGCATAAATGAGTTCATCTATGAGCAAAAAATGTGACAATTAGTCCTTTTTGAGCAAGTGTGCTTTTTGCATTAAATATATGGACAAAAATTGCCTGAAAGTTTCACTGTCCTATCTTGCACAGTGGCAAGCACTAGATGCTTCAGTGAAAAGTGCAAAAACCACTACTATAGGCAGATGTGCATATGATGTACCTGCTGAAGAGATGAAACAGTGTTGGTGTTGTATGTAGAACCCCTGCCTCATGGAAATTGGAAGCTGTGTAGTGAATGAAGCATGGGATTGCAGGAAGAGAAAGTTCCTGGATGCTGGGCAAGTCATTTAAACAAAAATGTTCACAGATGAACATGTTGTGCAGAGGACTGTGCAGTATGTTGTTTATAAAAAGTAAACAAAAAAATTAAAAACAAGAAGACTGGATTAGTCGAAACAAAAAGACCTACAGGAACCACCCAACATCTTAAGATCATGTTTGGTAGAATTGGGCTAAATTTTTTGTCCAAAACTTTTTTAGATTCAGTTATAACAAAATATTCCATGAATTTGTGTTGATTTTGCCAATTGTTTCAGTTGAAAATAAATGTCAATATTTTTGTAATTGTTTAGGGTTTCATTTTGACATTTTCAAAACAAAATGTTTATATATTTTTTTAATTCTAAACAACTTTTAGTGTCAAGATTTCCTTTGATTCTATTTCTTTAAATCAAAAATAAAAGTCTCATTTTGAGCAGAATAAACATTTTTAACTTTTCAATTTTCCACACATTTCAAAAGTTTATTTGTAGTTCAACTCAAAATGGAATTTTTTCTCATTTTTTTTGGGATTGACAGAAAACCAAAACACCTTTTATTTGCACAGCTCAGGTGACTGGTAAACAAAAGAATAAAATCAATGGACAACAACTGGTAGACAAAATAATGAGGCCATGGGCTATTCCAATCATTGCCCCCTTTTGGGCTCCTTAATAAAAGGCTTGGGGTGGAGATAAAAATGATGGGACAGGTAGAGTAATAGCTGCTACTTCCCCCCAACTCATCTATCCCAAACCTAGGATCCAGAATGACACCACTGCACCTTCTTTGTCCTGATCCTGAGAGAGATTCTGACTAGATCAGGCCAGGGTTCCCTAAAACACCCTACCTTAATTCAGACTAACTTTCAAGTGTAGTACAAGTGTATGGTACAGTTGGTGGTATTTTTGCCTCTTAGCCAGAACATCATAGATTCTAACCCCTCTTATGTCTACATTGAAATTATGCTAACTCAGGGCTCGGACTCAAGGTTTCAAGACCCTGCAGGCCTAGAGGGTCTGAGCTCAAGTTAAGCTGCAGTGAAAACAGCCCTGCTTGACCTAGGGGCCCAGATGTCAGCCATAAGTATCCCACAATTCCATGAGACAACTTTCTTAGTCCTCTCTATCCCAACAATCTGCTCTATTGAAAATGGAAACCAGCCCTTTTGAGAATGACAACAGCTCAGGTTAGCATTAACCCATTCTCTTCTGACCAACAATTTGCAAGCACTATCAGACAGCCTTCTGGGTTTGCAATGGAGAGCAAGCGATCAAGCCTTTTGCAAAGTGAGCTGCTTCCTGGTAATGTGCAAGACAAACAGAAAAGTTTTCCCAGAAAGCACCACAGTCCTAGGGCTACAGTGACCACATTTTTGGGTGGGAGGGGAATACGGACCCTGGGATATTATGACTTTGGGACATGGCTTGGTTCCCTAATACAGGTCAGCTGATTCAAATCTCACTAACCCTGGGCTTAAGTTTCAGTGCATACATATCCAATGTGGCAAAGAAAAGGATGTGCTGTGCCAGTGTCTTAACAGGAGTGAGGTTGCAAGCAAGTATGAGCACCAGAGTCAGAAACTTCATTTTCTGTCTTTGCTGTTCTTTTCTTTCCCCTTTTGCATGTGTTTGCCTGATTTTGTCTTTAAGAAAACGGGCTCAGGCCTTAACAGCAATGCCAGCTCCAACCCAAAACTAACGTGTTCTCTTTTCCCAACAACTGACAGTTATTATCATCTAAAAAACTGCCAAACCGGGGGGGATGGGGGTGGGAGGGCGGAGGAAGGCTCCCTATAAACCTCTCTATGCTTAAAGGGAAAGAGGAATATTGTAAAACTAAAAGCTTCACTTAATACTTTCCATTTTAAATGTTTTTTTTTACTTTTGACTATAGCTTTAATAAAAGATTTAAAACATTGTTAATGGTGATTGTTGCCATGGAACTAAGCAGGCTGAGGCCTCTGTACTTGAAACCCTAAACCATGTTTAATTGTTTAGTGGTGTACAGTGAAAGGATCATGTTAACACCTTTGACTCTTTGGGCTCAACTATTTCATCAACATGTAATACACAGTCACTAATTGTGTGTTCTTCGTTTTCTAAGTGCCCAACTCGATACCATGGGATCTGATTTGCAGAAGTGCTGGGCATTCCAAGCTCTTGCTAAAGTCAATGGAAGCTGTATTTTGAAAATATGAAGTAATGCTAAGTACTCTGACACATCAGGACTGAGAAAAGAAGACAGAGAGGACTTAATAAAAGTCTTTACATATGTTAAAGTTTGTTATCATGAGGACAGTGATCAACTGTTCTCCATGTCCACTGAAGGTCAGAAAAGAAGTAATTGGCTTAACCCACAGCAAGGCATATTTAATTTAGACACAATATTACAAAAAAACTTTCTAACTGGCAGGTTGTGGCAGGTTGTGGAATCCCTGTCTTTAGAGGTTCTTAAGAAGAGGTTAGACAAACAGTTGTCAGGGATGGTCTAGGAATATGTGTTCCTGACTCAGCGCAGGGGCTGAACTTGATGACACCTCAAGGTCCCTTCCAGCCCTACATTACTAGGATTCTATGGTTTCCACGATGTCACAAAAAATGGTAGTACTATTTGAAATAATCTTTTCATTGATGCATCCTCCAGTCATACTCTTTGCTGGTCTCATCAACTGATTTATTATTGATTTCTCATTCCAGTGCCCCTCATAAAATTCACCCATACCATCCCCTTAAGGGATCCTCTATCCTCTGGCATATGTCTTTAATGCAGAATCTAGTGAAAGAATTTCCATTAGCTGGGCAGAACATTAGTCACATGGGTATAGTGCCATCTAATGCCTCTGGGGATTCAGTAGTGACCGGAATTACCACCTTCAACATTGGAAGGAGTTATGGGAAAGAAAACCTTAAATGGTCACTAGAAAACCCATACGATAACTCCTTGTAAAATATTACTGTACTATCCAATGTCTAATATACATTATTTTCTTTTACAAAGGCATGGAAAAGATTACTTTGAAGATAGATAACATTTTAAGAACCCTTCAGTACAGTTTAGTGATAACTAGGTAAAAATCTGATGAGGTATAACAAGGACAAGTGCAGAATCCTGCACCTAGGACTGAAGAATCCCATGCACTGCTACAGACTAGGGACTGAATGTCTAGGCAGCAGTTCTGCAGAAATGGACCTGGGGTTACAGTGGACGATAAGGTGGATATGAGTCAACAGTGTTCCCTTATTGCCAAGAAGGCTATCGGCATTTTGGGCTGTATAAGTAGGGGTATTGCCAGCAGATCGAGGGACATGATCATTCCCCTCTATTCGACATTGATGAGGCCTCATCTGGAGTACTGTGTCCAGTTTTGGTCCCCACACTACAAGAAGGAAGTGGAAAAATTAGAAAGAGTCCAGTGGAGGGCAACAAAAATGATTAGGGGGCTGGAGCACATGACTTAGGAGGAGAGGCAGAGGGAACTGGGATTGTTTAGTCTGCAGAAAAAAAGAATGAGGGGAGATCTGATAGCTGCTTTCAGCTATCTGAAAGGGAGTTCCAAAGAGGATGGATATAGACTATTCTCAGTGGTAGCAGATGACAGAACAAGAAGTAATGGTCTCCAGTTGCAGTGGGTGAGGTTTAGGTTGGATATTAGGAAAAACTTTTTCACTAGGAGGGTGGTGAAGCACTGGAATTGGTTACCTAGTGAGGTGGTGGAATCTCCTTCCTAGAGGTTTTTATGGTCAGGCTTGACAAAGCCCTGGCTGATATGATTTAGTTGGGGACTGGTCCTGCTTTGAGCAGGGGGTTGGACTAGATGACCTCCTGAGGTCCCTTCCAACCCTGATATTCTATGATTCTATGGGAAAAAAAATCACTACTTTTACGTGAAAGTAACGATTTTAATAAACCAAATGAGAGTTAGAGAAATAGAAATCTCTGCAGAATAGCAAGAAAGAAACAGCTGAAGTGACTATAGGATATTGCCATAATAAGATATAGACCAGTCTCTTTTTCAAAATAGATTTTAAAATATGATGGCTTTAAAGCTAAAATTGCCTGTGCACTATTTATGCCTCTTAGTTATTTGATTATTCCTTCTGCAAAAAAATCATCTTGAAGACATTTTTCTGCTCCATTTGTATTCAGAATATTTCTACCTTTCTGACTTTTTTTCATTGAATCATTCTTCCCTCAGTTTTCTGCATAGTATTTTCATGTTCATTTTCACTGATATTTTCCCCTTACTATACCTGGACGACAATCATATCCATCTTTTAATATGTCACTGTCTCTGTTATGCTATTTGGCTTCACAGCAGATTTCCACATTAGTATATTAACAGAGTAGGAAGTTTTTAAAGCTACATATATTTTCTCATGAAGAAATAGAATAAAATTGACTATCACGTGGGGTATGATTGGTTCACATAAGCATGTACATCTTTCAAATTTCCTATTCCTTTGCCTCTGTCCAATGATTAGCATCTTCACAACTCTTTCCCACAACACACACACTAATTTGTGTCTAAGCTGCTGTGATTCAAAGCAAAAGATTTCTTGTCAATGACTTGACAGAAGCTTTCTTGTCAACAGTACAATGGTGGTTTACCAAACATGGTATGTTATTTCAGCTGCCCCGGAATTTAAACTGATTGGAAGTTTGGGTAGCACAATGTACACATGGAATTCCATTGACTAAGTTTTTGCCTTCTGTTGAGAGTTAGTTATAATATTGGAAGCATGATGCCAAACTAGAGAAAATAGTAATCTGATCTAATTCATTCTCCCTGAATCCCTTTAGCAATATTCAGATATGAAGGACAATCAGGGTTAGTTACTCCATCCCACTACCCTGTTATGCTACCGAATGGTTGAGGGGATCAAGATGACAAAGGTAGCAACTATTGGGAATAGTTTCAAAAGATGGCCTATACTTTATTTTATTTCTATAGAAGAATGTAACCTATCTCCTGTCTTAAACATCATAATTTAAACCTTGCAAAACATCAACCTACTGGGCCTTTGTAGCTTATCTCTCCCCTAGAGTCAAGGTTTATTGCCCTATGCCTGAGCTGTAGTTGGTCAGATAAAATGGAAAAATGAAAAATATAGTGAGAGTCCTGCACAGCTACCAGCCCTTGTATTGTGCCTTGAACAGCTTTCTCTGTGTGCACAATCTATTCAAATTTTAAGCTTTAATTTAAATATATATATATTTGAAATAATCTTTTCATTTTATATATATATATATATGTCGATATCTGTACTGTACTCAAAGAGCTTATACAAAACTTACCAAAACTATTAACCTTACAAGTTTAAAAGATGAGTATATCTTCAAGTCATGCTGAATATACTGATGGGGCATGTACATCAAGCTTTACTGCATTTCCACTCTTACTAGAAGAATACTACAGTATTTTTCACTAATGCTCCAAGACACATCTTAGATTAGTAATTACCATTTCAGTGGGCAATTCCTCACTTTGTACTTAGTTTTAAAATGAACAGTACAATCTGGATCTTTGATAATGTATGTCCTTATTTGCTTTTATAAAGAAAAAAATCCCATGAAGTGTTGATCCAGGAGTACTTATTTTACTCTCTACTTCTGGGTTCCATGCCCGTTAGAGGAGCTGTCACCACCTAACTGACATATCCCCTTTGTCATCTTTCTCAGAGCTCCTTATCAGACTGCTGGTGAAGCGCATCAGTGTGTATCTTCAGAAATAGTCATGATGACAGATTTAAATTCATATATAGCTTCTTACCCAGAAGAATCCAGAAATGTTATACAGCATATAGTTTGTAAAATCATTACAGTGGAATCACTTTATCCACTGCAATGTGGTGAAACATGGCAGCTGCTTTTAGTAGCTAACTGCACCACTAATACAAATATTTATGTCCTATTGAAACATGGAGAATTTGAGAGGTGGAGTGTAATTGGCCAGGACACGAGGACTAATTCACACACTTTTCCAGAAAATGCCTTAAGATTTTTAGTGACTACCAGTCAGCACAAATGATCAAGATATCCATGTGAAAAAAATAAATCTAAACCAGCACCGTATCTTCTAATATGTTACAGAAATATTCATTCACTACTGACTCAGTGACAAGAGTGACACCTACCAAATCACTACCACTACTTCCTGGCCCATATGTTTTTTATTAGAAGTCTCCTAGCCAAGTACAGACCACAGATCAAAATGATTTTTTATCCATATTGTTAGCGAATAGGTATCCTTTCGGGGGAAATTTACAGCTAAATTGTAGGAAAATTCTTACTTTAGTTGAAACCATAATATCAAATATGAATAATAGTAAATCCAACTTCCATGAAATTTAAGGTGGCTATAGATCTCAGTGTGAAAAAAGAGATTATTTGTATGATATTAACTTTATATTCAGTATCATTTTTTTCTTGCCATTCTATTGTATTAACTGAATATCATGGTAGCCAAGCAGTACTTTTAAATAACCATTGCCTTTAAATAAAGACTGGGTGAAATCCATGTGCTGACAGCAGAGGAACAGAGATTAAAGTCCTTCTATAAACCAGAGACCAAATACATTTGGATGGAAATCCACCAGCCTTCCCCTCAGTCTCTGAAACTTGTCGAGTCCAAATTAGAGTGACCAGAAGTCCTGATTTTATAAGGACCCTCCTGGTTTTTGGGTCTTTTTCTCATATAGGTTCTTATTACCCCCTGCCCCCGTCCTGATTTTTCACATTTGCTATCTGGTCACCCTAGTCCAAATCCTTAATAAGTAATCAAGAGCTCACAGCCTTCCTTATCCACCATACAGTTATTGATATAAAAGCCCCATCTACCTGCATTACCACAGTCTACTGCACTACTATTGTAGGCTCTACAAGCTATGGATACAGAACCAAGTGGTGCTGAGAACCTGCTGAGCCCCTAAAACTCCCACTCACATCACTGGGAATTGCAGGGCTCAACTTCTCTCAAGATTAGCTCCTTTATTTCTGGAAATTTTTAGTTACTTCCACATAATGAGTTCATTGCATACCTTGATGAAGCACAGGGAAAGGAATTTTATCTTGGATGTGGATCCCCAACTGACAGAAATAGTAAATCCCCCCCCCCAATACTGGTTTAACCCATTCTTCTTATAACTCCTTCCTGTAACAAATGTGAAGAGATATCTTCTCCTACTGTGATTCATATTACGCCTAGTAGTGCTTCTCAAAGCCTCCTCAGGCACCATGCACAATATGATCAGCTTTTCATGTTGTGCCCTTTTCACTGATCTCCTGTCTGAGAAATTTCAACAGCTCGTTGCTGAAGCATTTCAGGAAATGATCCACATGCTCGTGTGTGGGAAAGCATTATTCTAAAGCAGCATAGACCCATGAACTGTGCCCAGCACAGGGGAAGTGGGAGGAGGGGAGGAGACAGTCAAACCGTACAAGAGTTTTGAGAATTCACTTGGGGACATACACGGCTTCAGGATATAGACTAACAAAAGCTACAGTTTTCATGTGCTATATGTAAACATGAATGTGACAACTGTGAGCAGAAGGACGCTTCTCTCAATTTAAACCCCAGTCCACGACTTATTGTTCCCTCTCCTATTGCATTTCATAGCATTAATAAGATGGTTTTATTATTATTTAAACCTACATAGATGAAACAGTCTTTATACAATAGAAATCTGAATATAGTAAAAATATGATCATGATAGTTTTACCTGAATTATTAAAAGAATTGAAAAGGCTAACATTTACCCTATATAAATGAAATTAATTCCTTTGCAAATAAAAATATGGATATCTTTGCATTTGTGTTTGAAAATTCAAGGCTCATTAACTTCAATGTGGCCTAAGCTGGGTCACCCTTGTAAGATATGGAAAAATGTGATTATAACTTCAAGTATTAAACTCTCTTCATAGGGTAGGATCATGCTTCTATTGGAGTTAATAGGATTTTTTTTTTAAATGGGGAAGAGAGATCAGGACCATAGTTTGTACAATGTGATCTTTATCAAAGCATCACAGGAAGTATGCTTATGGCACCATTGGGTACATTTTTGGGGGGAATGTCATCAACCAATGATGGACCCTGAGTGGTAACAGATGGACTAAGTGTTTGAAATGCCCACTGCATCATATTACACTGTCTGTATAACTATAATAAAAATGGTGCAATGAATAAGGAACTAGTCTGTGAGTTGGGCGACCTGGGTTTAATTCCCTGTTGTGCCATGCACTTCCTATGTGATGTGGGGCAAGTCAATAAATCTCTCTATGCCTCAGGTCCCCCATCTATAAAAGAGGTATAATAGCACTTCCTTGCCTCAGTGGTATTCTAGTACATTCAAAGATAGTGGGATGCTAGATACTATAGTAATGAAGACCATATATGCATTTCAATAGATTATGTATCAACTAAAGGTGCTGTACCTCAGTAATTGGGTGAAATACTTTTCAGAAAATATTTTTGTACACATGTCCCTGTTTTATGTTTTTAAATGTGCCTTTCAACTTCCTCTAATCAAAGAGGCCTTAAACAAAAGTAAAGTGGTTGGGCTTAATTTAAAAACAAACAGGAGCCTTTTTTTGTACTTTTTTGTACTTTTGGACCTGCATTGCACAAGGTTGCACAAGATATTAGATCCAAAGGCATGCACTGCATAAGAGACTATTTAGCAAATGTATAATTGCCTTTCAAGACAAGATCAATAACAAACACCCTCAGGCTGTGCTGTACCATATAGTCACATACAGGAAAGCATAAAACAAAATGTTTGATGACATTAAACTATTAAACTATAGCTTATCATAGAAAATACTCACAAGAGAAACCTAGAGAAAAGGCAGTACAATGACAGCATTTCTATATTCTCTTACAATAATGTAGCTGTATGAAAACTAAATCAAGGATAGCAGGTTTGATCTAAGTCTCAAGTTCTACTATACATCTAGTATTAGACCTGGGCAGGAAATGGATTTTTTTTTGGGGTAGTGGGGGAGTTCAGCAATGGAACGAAACTAACCTCTTGAAAATTTTTGTGGAAAAACAAGAGATCATCCTGGTGGCTATAGAATTCACATGAAGTTCGAGTTTGAATCAGACTGAGTTCCTGAACCATCTCTCTATTTTGGGGTCTCTTTCAGTCACTCACCAGAAATTCCATATTGAAACAAAGAAACTTTCCCAACAAAAGTTTCATCAAAACTGATACATTTCCATAATAAGTTTTGGTGTCAATGAACTGGCATTTTCTGACAAAGCCTTTTCATAAAATAATTCCTGATCAGAGCTATCCACTACATGTACCCCAAAATTTTCTTGTCAAAACTTCCATTTGTCTGCACATTTTTGATTATGCTCAAGCATTTCAAAGAAACAAAGTAATTTTCAGTGTACTGTATGAACGTATTTATGAAAATCAATGTTTGGAAGGCTTACTGTCATTTCAAGGCTCACCTATATAAAAAAGTCTGTGCACAGAATTCTATTTTTAATTTTACCTGAACTATGATAAACATCCAAACAATTTTTTTTTAACCAATACAGGAAGAAAATATTTTTCATGGAATAACAAGCTTCATAAATCAGGGATTAGTTCCTAATTTCTACAATACTATCATAAATTAGCTTTGGGGAAAAGGTCCTTGACTGGATCTGTGACTAAGATAAGAACTATTCTGCATTCCTTAACACCCCAATATACCACTAATTTTAATGGGAGCTTTGGGTATAACCAGATAAGGGGACCAACCTACATCCCGGAAACGATTAATCTGATTTACAGCCTTTGCACTATAAACTACTGTACTAGAATTTTAAGAAAGACCTAAGATCCTTTGAACTAGAAGAGCCTAATGCATGCTGGGAATCTTACAAAACCATTGCAAAAAGTGAAATTTAAAGACAATATATTTCAGATAGTTTAGAAAATAAAAGTAACATAGACACAACATACAACAAGAATCCAGGACTGGCCACAAAGGGCATTTCTGCTTTTGTACTGCAGGAAGCCAAAACATTCATTTGTTGGGTTGCTACCGTGCAACTCTAGCCTAATATTAATTTTGGAAAAAAGTTGAAAACAAAAAAAAGGTCAGACTGAGATTTTCTTGCCAGAAAATGGTATTTTAAACCCCCCAGGGGTTTTCATTTTCCCAGACGTACTGTTGACTTGCTAATGATTTTGCAAGTGTAATGTTTCTAAGTGTAGAATTGCTTCAAGCTAAATAAGTGGAAGCTGCATCTTAGCTCTGAAAGAGAAATGTCACATAAATTCATTTTCCTATTCAAAGGCAATTTTCTCCCATCTTCAACTTTCTTCCCAAATTAAATAATATGGTAAAATAGAGGTACTCTGTAGAGATGTAAGGTAGGATCATAAATTATGCATATTTTCACAGCAAAGTCTCATTAGGAAGAGTGCCTTGAAAGCAAATCATTGCACTTAACATTGGAAAGAATTCTGAATCAAGAATGTGCAGTCATCTCTCCCGTATTAATGCAATGCAGTGCAAGGAGAGAGAGGTTACAATTGACAAACACATTTATAGATAGTCTATAGCCATCCATTACCTGCATTTAAACTTTGAGATCTGTGGACTGTGATGTGTACCATACATGTACACTATGGCAGACTATGAAAAAACAGAAAAAGTAGCTGGAATTACATGAAGGTTCAGTCCTTGGAGATGTTTCAATGGGAACCAGCACCTCATAGGATCAGACTCCAAGGGGTTAGCAAGACTGTTGCTGACATTGATCTTGAGTATTTTTACAGGTACTTTTATAGATGATAAACAAGTTTAAAACACACATTTTGTTTAGCAAAGCTTTATAAGCCAGACCTCTAATCAGCTGTGTGGAAATCCCTAGATGATGAAAGGTTAATGCTCTGACTGCCTTGTGGGAAGAGCAGACAGTTTCTATAAGTTTCTAAGTGGCAAATCAATTTGAAAATGCTTGTATTATTTATGTTCATACATTTCCTATTCCATTGGGAAAAAGGAGCCAGACCCATGGGACGATGCAGCAGCAGTCACTTGTTCAACTACTAGCAGGACACTATCAGGGCTAATGAGAGGGAATCACACAGCCTGCTCTCTGTATGGCGATAAGTAGTTGCAAGTTTGTTTAGAAAGTCTTTGGACAAAAATTACTAATTTTTGCTAATGGATTTTCTCTATTCTTCTGCCAGTCAACCAAGGGGCAGGGCTGAGAAAGGGTTCAAAATGGAGAATCTTAGACAGAGATACTCCACTATCTTTCCCATGGAAATCATATATTTGTTCTTTGTATGTTGTTTCCCTTGGAATCTAGAAAAAAAGTCAGCTTTTGTTTGATCTAGAATGTGATTGATATTTTATATAGAATAAAAATCAGCTAGCAATAGTGTAAGTGTTTTTGTATTTGTGTAGGGAAAACAGAAGAACCACAAAAAGATCAAATGTCAGATATTTTTCAAAACATGAAAACAAAAGAATCCATGACTTCCATAACAAACATACATTCTTAACTCCTATAATTCAGGATTCTTCCACACTAACATCTGATTTTTTCCAGTGGGATATGTGGTTGGATTCTTGCATGTGGCTTTCAGGGATGCATGTTTACTTGATTATATTCAATTGTTTAAAAAGAAAGGGAGGAAATAGCTGATATGCATAACAGACAGTCAAATAAAACTTTATATAGTTTATTATAATGAAATTAGTTTTGTTGAATGTTATTATGAGGAAATGCAATATTATCATTGTTCCTCCATAACATAGCTTTTATTAGGTACATTCAAATAAATAATACTAAAGTAGTGAATTCAAAATAACAGAAGTTTGAAAAAACAAATCAAACTGAACTTAATGCTTTCAAATCAAATTGGAAAAATTTAAAACTGTTTAGCCACTTTTTTTAAAGTACATGGCAAAACAACCTCAAACTCTGCAGGTGAAGAGAAAGAGATAAAAAATCTAAACTGAATCTGAACTAAAATTAGTTCTGTATTTTTTTAAAAGTTAAGAGCTTGTGAAAGTTGGGAGTGCTAAGTGTAAATGGGGTGGTGGATTCTTCTGCAACTACATAATTGTTTCTTAATCTACAGTATCAGTAATAGGCATTCTGAGACAAGATAGGTTTGTTATTTTCTCATTTCCCCCCTCAGGGCTGGCTTTAGGTCGATTCCCCAGAATCAGGCCCCGCACCTTAGGAACCCTTTTAAATTTATTTTACTCACCCGGCAGTGGTCCGGGTGTTCTGTGGCACTTTGGCGCCGGGGGTTCTTCAGTGCCGCAGAAGACCCAGAGCAAGTGAAGGACCCCTCCACCGCCGAAGTGCCGCCAAAGACCCAGACTGCCGCTGTGTATTCAAATCGGGCCCCACAGTTCCTAAAGCCGGCCCTGTCCCCCCTTAGATATTCTGAATTATTGTTTAAATTCTATCTGACATATATGGACTTGAAGCATTCTGACAAAAGAAAAGCTAAAAGTGCAGGACCATTACACTAGCTGAATGTATCTTGGAAATAGGCACTATTGGTCTAAGTCAGTGGTTCTTAACTACTGCAGCCTGCACTCCTTTGGTTCTCAAAATATGTTCTTGCACCTCTTATCAAAAATCATTGAAGTAGGTCAGTTCGTTAAACCTAGATATATTTTGTTTGTATATTATAGTAATCATTAAAAAAGGTATAATGTTAATACATACATAGGTTCGATGAAACAAAGTAGTTGTACTTGTGTGTCGGTGCTTAATTTGGGTTTTCGATGATTTACCATCTAAAAAAATCTGGCATGTCTCACATCCCCAGAAAGGGCATCTCGCAACCCCAGGGGGTGCGTGCACCCCAGGTTAAGAACCACTGATCTAAGTGTACAATCACAATAAAATATTTACTGAAAGCCAAAGGTCTTTCTCCCCGGGTGCATGTGGATTATGAGTAAACTATCAGGAAAAAAATCTAAGCCTCAGTGACAAACACCATACCCTGGCTTCTCCAAGGTGGACTGAAGGAGGTGGAATGGTAAGTGCTGAGTACAGAACAAGATGGCTCGGGGGGCATTTGCTCTGTGGAGATCTATGTTGCTACAAAAAGTACTGTCTGCTGCCTACTACAATTTGAAGGCAGGCTCCCAAAAAATTGACCATCCATCCTTGAAGCCAGGGAATGATGATAGTTGAGTGAGCTGCCCTGGGGATTTCATACCTCTCCCCAAACTCTCCCAGCAGTGTTTCTCACGCTCAGTGACCAACCCAGTCACACAAGGAAGGGCAGTATTTTTTGCCTATTATGTGCCAAATCCCTCAGCTGGTATAAATCAGCAAAGTTCCATTGACTTCAGTGGAAGTCTATTGATCCTTACGCATCCAGCCTGTGTGCTGAGGAAGGCAGGGGTCCTGTGGAAATAATAGTTTGGGATCATATAATTAAAGACTGTATCATAATGTAAAAGCACAGAGGGACAAATCATTTCCTAACTTTCAAGTGTTTGACTTTGTGTCCCAAATAATGTTATTTTAAATTAGGGGATGGGGAGTTTATGTAATTTTGCTAGTTTTTTAAAGTTAAAAATAAATTTTATAAAACTGTAAAAAACAACGCATCATCATCAGGGTTTGAAACCTAAGCACTTCAGCACACATTGCTTCCATAGGAACTATAGGACTGACTGCCTTAACTATCCCCTACTCTGGGCTGATAGTCCACCATAGGGAATGGCCCATCAGTGCAATACGCTGGGTCAAAAGCGTAGCTGGGGGAGCATGTCCTGACTTTCTCTTGCTTCCCAAGCATTATGGGAGGGGATAAGATGAGATCATGTGCTGTCCAGGGGTCTGGGTAGGGGAGACAGGAGCTCAGTCAGTCCCTCCTATCTCCGTCTTTCACTGCTCCAACAGTTCCCAGGTATTGTATGTGTGCAGTTGCTCTGCTTTGGCAATGACATGGGTCAGCTCTTTGGAATGTTCGTGGTTGGCTATTATTTACTGTAGGCTGCCAGCATTTTCCTGAGCAATATAAACAATATGAACTGACATTTCTCTTTTATTTCAGCTCAATGCAATCTCATGGAACAATGAAAAGGCACTTATCTAAACCAAGGGCTTTCCCTACGGCATTTAAGAGGCCTGCTGTGAGCAATGGAAGTGTTAGATTTCCTGTAGCTCTAGGTGCTAGCTCCCCTTATAATTAGTAGGGAGAAAAAAAATTCCTATAGCAGAGGTATTGGGTATTCTTTGAAGGGAAATAGTGATGAGTTAAAATGACAAAAGGATGAATTCAACTTTATCTATTAGGAAAAATATTTTAATAATAAAAATCTGACACTGGAACAATTTGCCAGGCACAGTAATTCTACCATAGTGTGAGGTGACAAATATTTTGGGGAGTGGGGGTGATAGATATTCAGCTGAACAGGAAGTTCTGGCAAAAAGGGAAAATGCAATCCTGGGATGCATAAACAGGGCAATCTTAAGTAGGAAGAGAGATTATTTTGCCTATATTTTTGGCACTGGTGCAACCACTGCTGAAATACTATGTTCAGGTCTGGTATCCACAATTCAGGAAGAATGTTGATTAATTGGAGAGGTTTCAGAGAAGTAGATTAGAAAGTAAGATTTATAGTGACAAAATCAGAAAGACACATCTATTTTGTTTAACAAAGAGAACGTTAAGGGGTGACTTGAATATAGTCTATAAGTATATGGATGTGGAACAAATATTTAATAATGGGCTCTTCAATATAGCAGAGAAAGGTATGATGTGTTCTAATGACTGGTAGTTGAAGCTAGACAAATTCAGACTGAAAATAAGGCATACATTTTTAATCACGAACATAATTTACCATTGGAACAATTTACCAAGGATCATAGAGGAGTCTCTATTACTGATAGTTTTTAAATCAGGATTGGATATTTTAAAAAAGATCTGCTCTAGGAATGGTTTGGGAGGAGTTTTATCCTCTATGTTATTCAGGAGATCAGATTAGACTAGCCCAATGGCCCTTTCTGGCCTTGGAATCTTAGATATACACCTCTACCTCGATATAACTCTGTCCTTGGGAGCCAAAAAATCTTATCACATTATAAATGAAACGGTGTTGTATTGAACTTGCTTCGATTCACCAGAGTGCGCAGCTCCGCCCCTCCCCGGAGCACTGCTTTACCACGTTATATTCAAATTTGTGTTATATCGGATGGCATTGTACTGAGGTTGTGGTGTATTTATGCAAGGAGAAAGAGACACCCTGTCTTGAATATGGTATAGAGAAGTTAGACAAGATAATCTGAGTGAGGCATCACAATTTACCCAGTGATTCACTATTTTCAGCAGTCCTAGGTCAATGGTAAATTTGAAAACAGTCACATATGTATTTCTGAATAATACATTGCTCAAATCCTACCCTACTTTGCTTCTTTCTTTCACATGTTATTTTTTTATAATCTTAGGAGTCTGTATTGCATTTATGGGACATTTGGTCATACAACATTCATAAAAATCTAAACGAATGTGTACTAATGAATTAACTTTTTCTTTTGCCAGACAGTAAAAGTGTTGTACCCTCCACCAAACTGTCAGTCCATGAGGAGTTTAAAAACAAAAAAAACTTTCCTCCATTTGCAGGCTGTCTAGGATACAACAGTGCTGTGTAAATCTTCCCTTTCCTCAGGCTCAGACAAGAAAAACAGAAAGAAAAAAAATGCTTCCTCCATAAGGACAAGGGTACAGCAACTGCCTATAACATAGCCGCTTTAGGGCTGCAGCTGTGTGTCTCTGCCCAGTTTAAAGGGCCAGTTCTTCCTCCCCTCTGCCCCCATGCTGTGAAAAAAGTTCCTATAAGAGAACAAAACTGCTGTTTTGTATCCATCAAGGAAGTTTGTTCTTTGTGTTATATTGTAATAGGGTGGCTCCCATCTCTTACAAACACCTCTTTCTGGTCAGGTGCGTGTGGATATCATTCTGTTTGTGGTGACCCCTGTCAGAGGTTTCTCAGGTAGGTCTAAGTGACTCAGCCCTCCAGCCAAGTCACACACAGTCTGACCTTCTGGGATATACAGTCCTCCAGGGGTCTATCCCAACAGATCTCTGTTGGTGTCTCTGTAGCTCTCTCCAGGCTCAGTCTTTAAATAGTCCCATCCCTAATATAGGACCGTACGTCCTGGGCTTTCTCCTTGACGATACTATCTTCCTGCAGCCCTTCCTGGGCTCAATTCTTATTCAATCCTAGCAGCCAGACAAGATCTTCTTCTTACTTCCCCCAGTCCCTTCCAGCAACTGATCTGTCCTTTAGTCAGTCAGTCAGCCAGGAACACAAATCCTCTTTCCTTCATCACAGGCAGCAACTAAGTGATTCTCGCCCTGAAGCTCCTTTTATGTGAGTCTTCTGGGTCCTGATTGGTTGCTCCTTGCAGCCTCCCTCATTGGCTGCTTCCACACAACCACTCTAGGCCACTTGGAGGATGTCTCTTCTACTCCTTTCTGGGATGGGTGTGGCAGGACTCTGAGGCCTTCAGCATACAAGGCCGGCTCCAGGGGTTTGGCAGTCCCAAGCAACCAAAAAAAAAAAAAAAGTCATGATCACCATCTGTAGCAATCCAGCGGAACGTCCTTCGCTCCTAGCAGGAGTGAGGGATCCTCCACCAAATTGCCGCCGAATACGTGAAAGTGACACCCCTCTCCGGAGTTGCTGCCCCAAGCACCTGCTTGATAAGCTGGTGCCTGGAGCCAGCCCTGCCAGCATAGAACTAAATCTGGCAAGCAGGTAAGATTTAATGTAGATTCAGATGTATATTTAAACCAGTGTCTTCAGTGATTCCAGAGCCTGGCATTATTAAGTTGTAGAAAAACAAATTATTAAGTCACAGAAAATGATAGAGTTTTCAGAAACATCATCTGTGTAGAGTTATTCTCTGCACAAAACTACTGGATGTTGCTACTCACCTAGGCTAGATTGTGTCTGGCACTTGTGGTGTGGTGGGAGTAAGTACAAGGATCTTTCCCATTCCTCACTTATATCCTTCCTCCAAGCCTGAGCAAACTGATAATCACATATTGAACTGAGTCCAGGGTCTCCTTCCTTACTTCCCCAAGGATTGGGTTCAAGCCCTGAGCTCCTCTCTGCATTGGCTAATGGTGCTTTACAGCCTCAGAGAAGTGAGGCAATGTAAAAAAGCTATATGCAAACATCCCTGGATTTCCTTGAGTTACTCTACAGCCACATTTCTCCTTGGCATAGTGCATATCGTTTCTGCCCCATGCAAGCCTATGTCATGTCCTTCAAATCATTGCTATTAAGCTTGGCACATGATTTACACGTCATTGTGTGTGTAATTAACAGCATGGCTTGCCACTTTGTGGTCCAAAGGACTGGGCCCAGCCAAGCTGATTACTGAGGAGGCACCCCTGAGCGAAATCAGCTATTTCCCTATGAAGGGTAGCAGGAAGCACAGGAGACTGTAGAGACTGAGAAATGGTCCTTCAGGGAAGATCCTGAAGCTAAGGGAGAGTCTACAGCTAGGAAGGCCTTTTAAAGTGAGGGAGACCCTGAGCCACAGGGGAGTGTGGGAATGTGCTCAGCTTAAAACTGAATGGGAGACTTGTTGACTTTTGTATTTTAAGTTAAACCAGCATCTAAGGAGGGCTGCTGTTGTCGGACCTGTCAAAGCCTCTTTTCTGAGTTTGAGGGGTCACTTGCAAGGCTTCCTTGTGGCCATGAGGGGATGGCCAGGATGAAGCCACACAGACTGATTTGTGGTTTTGCGAGCAGTGCCACCCAGGCTGTTACTGATCGCACTACAGCCAACACAAACTCTCTCTTAGCTAGCTGGCTAAGCGGAAAAGGCTTGTAGTTTTCTGAGTCAGGAGGGGAAGCTCAGTCAATACATTGGGAGGTTTAGTAAACTAAACAAGTGATTTATGATTTATAAAACTGTTTTTTTCTGACACCGACTTCACGGTGGCCTTAATCAAGTCACTTAACCATTCTGCCTGAGTTCTCTGAACTTCCAGTCAGACTTAAATATGGTTGTGCTCCAAAGAGGCCACTTAGTGACTCTCACACGACTGCCAAAGCTGGTCCTGTTCACTATGCCAAGGTCAATATGGACCGGGAATTACTTATGTTTGGAAAAATACTCTTCTTTTACCAAGAAAGTCAACACTATACTATGGTGGCTTTTGCTGATGTTTTTTGTTTTGTTTTATTTTGATTTGATTTTTTGTTTATTTCCCCTCCTCAGACTATTGAACTTATTTGTGTAATGCTAGTTGCTAAATTAAAATTAAAT
Source organism: Gopherus evgoodei (assembly GCF_007399415.2). Classification (NCBI taxonomy): domain Eukaryota; kingdom Metazoa; phylum Chordata; order Testudines; family Testudinidae; genus Gopherus; species Gopherus evgoodei. Next base: position 148,129,682 of record NC_044324.1, read on the forward strand.
TGGATTTTTGTTTTAGATGAAAGTTTTTGATTGACTGTATAAATAAGAGTAGAAGAAACAGAAGAAACAACAATTGCAGACTGGATTAGTTAAACTGTAATCAACTGGGGACAAATAAAGATGCTTTACAGAGAGATACTACTGTATCTGCAGACAACTCTACAATTGTCTGTATTAAAGCCATGAAATATTTTGTTTATCAGAGTCATTAACAAAGTGCTGTGATTTCTACTGCTTTCTTAGGAACCCAAACTCTTGGCAACAGAAGGATGACTTAACAGGGAATTCCATACAGAAATTAGGTGGTATTTCACTTTGTTGTAATTGTCTTTTGTAGTCTGTCTTTTAGACTAGGAATCCTAGACTTTTGTTCATATGAACTAAGAACTAAAGGGGGGAAAGAACATTAAACATTTAAACAAGTGCAATATTCAGACTGTTCAGTTTTGCAAAATTCCACCTCAATATTTTTGCCTATTTGATGCTAAATGTTCCTACCTCCAAAAGTGACCTTCATTCAGAAATGTCACTGAAAAAATGGTTTCTCATCTTTTTGATATGAAGACATATTTGCTTGAACATGACCCATGCTCACAGGAAACTGAGACCATTTGAAAATGGAATCATAGCTGTCTGAAAAATGCATATAGCTCAAGCTCTTTTCTTGAAAAACTGAATTAATAAAGTAATGAGAAACACTCTTTTCTTAGAGTTTTACAGCTAATGAATGCTTCTAACTCATCTAGTAACAAATAATAATTAATATAACTTCTCTTTTTTCCCTTAAGTTTGCTGTGTACAGGAGCATCAGGGGATAAAGGGAACATCACACAATGTATTCCATTAAGGACAGAACAGCACCTACACTCCCTCTTCAGTCATGGGGCAGATCCTCAGCTGTTGTAAACTGTCATAGTTCTATTGGAACCTGAGCCTCTACTACATCACTTAAGTACATGCTTAACATTCAAATTATGCCTAAGTCCATTAACTTCAATGGAACTTAGGCACATATTTAAGTGCTTTGCTGAATTGGAGCTCTAGAGCATTTTTTCTGCTTGATATACTGATTTTTCAGTTTGCTGTAGTTGCCAAAAAAGTTTCAATCCAGGTCAAACCAAATCCCAAAATCCTGAAAAATTTTCGTAAAACAAATAAATCCCTTATGGGTTAAAGGAAACATGTTGAACATTCCTCTTATCCTCCCTCACCCAAATCCTGGGGTGGACCTCTCAAGCTCTTTCTCTTTGTATAAACAAACATTCATTGGAGCAGGGACTTCCACTTGGAGCTCCCATCTCTCAGGTGAGTGCCTTAACTACTGGATTATAAGGTATTCTGGGGTGGGCCTCTCACTCTATCTTGTTGAAGCTGTCTCCTTTTGTATAAAATACTTGCATAGTCATTGGGCCCAAGGGAGAATATGATTGTGATAGTCTGGTGGTTTGAATTCTCACCTGGGAGTGGTAAGACCCAAGTGCGAGTCCTGTTGTGATCATTGGGCCTACAAGTTTACCCTATTTGTGAGTTCAATTGTAAAAGGTATATGAAAGTAAGATGTCACAATAACTGATAATAACAAATGTTGCTTGGAAAAGATACAAAAGGGAGACAGACTGAATTAGTCCAAACAAACAGACTTATTGATATAATTCAAAGACTGTAATAAAATCAACCTTGGTAGACAATTAAAGTGTGGAACCAGAAATCAATTAATCAAAATTGTTGTGCCAGAAATTAGGCCTAATTGGTGGACAAAATAATGAAAGAATGGGCTATTCTGCTCAGTACTCCCTTTGTGGGTCCTTAAAAAAGGACTTTGGGGGAGAAAAGTGAGTTTCACCATCGCGGCTGCCACCCTGGGCCTTCATCATCCTAATCCTAAAAAATGGCCCGGCTGGACTGTGCCAAAAAGAGGGACCCAGCTGACATTGCCACTTTTACTGGCTCCAACTGAATGCTGAACACCACCTAGGATGAAACAGCATTGGACTTTAAAAGCAACAGCTCCAGCTCATCTCAACTAACTTCTTTCCTTTCGCCAACAGGACAGTTATTATAAAAACCTTGATATCATCTAAAAGACTCAAACAAGAGTTTTTTTTTCTTCTTCTTCTTTTTTTTCCTTTCTAAGAACTCTCTCCACCTATCAGGAAAGGGAACAAGGGATGATAATCTGGCTCCAGCTGTTTAGTTTGTGTTTCTTTAATAAAAATCATCCACTTTAAAGCAAGTTAATTTTTTTCTCATCCGTCACCCTACTATGTCAGTGGAAAAAAGTCATAGCTGTTCGTTGATAGTTAAATCCACACAATATATGTGGGTGTAGTGGGGTCTGCAAACCCCATACTGAGTATAGACAGAGGGGGGGAAGAAGAGTGTCTCCTGTTGACAAGCAAGCAGCTTGATCACAACCCCACGCAGCTGCCAGAGCTGCCAGTCGTGAAGACAGGCTCCCACAGTTACAACCAAGAGAGAAAACAAATGCTGCTATAAAGAGGAGAGTAACAGAGAAGGAAGGAGAGGCGGAAAGGCATGGAATGGCAAAGGGGACACAGCCCTGTACCAGGGGTGCCTCTAAGAAAAGAGCCAGCATTCTGCAAGCTCTAAAATTGAAGGGCTGATGGACTTAACCGAAGATGAGGGTCTAGGAACTGACCTGGAAAAGCTGACACTTCCCAAGACCACACCAACAGATGGTGAAAGTGGGTCATATGAATAAGATCATATGCAGTCAGATTCAGACTTCGTGAGGCGTAATTTAATTGACTTCAGTAGAAGTGCACCAACTGACCTCAGCCCTGAATTCAGCCCACTGCTCTGTTGGATTACAAGGAAGTGTTTAACAGAAAAAAAAAGTGGACTGTTTTCTTTCTGGCTCATAAGATCAGCCTCAAGCAGGTTTATATCGTGCTATGGATTACTTAATCAGCCCAACATCTATTTGGGTACTCCTGTGTTATTTCTGGCATAGAGATGCTGGAAACGAACCAAGGAAGAATCTCTGCATTAATAAAACTCTTTGTAGCTAGACCCTGTCAAATGAAGCAGATTGAAATGGGATTAAAAAAAAAAAGGAGAAAAAGAAACGCAAACAGAGCAGACACATTATTAATAAGTGTGGAGATGTATATTGCATACGGAAAATACACATTTGTTTCTCCGTATGTTTCCACTTTCTAACTATATCCATATAGGAGGAAGGAGAGGAATGGAGGTGAATCATGTGTTTAACAAAACCTGTTCTTAGATATAGCTGTTCACAAACACACACACCTCCCTCCCCCCAACTAGCTCAGTGTGACTTGTACTGAAAATATCTTATTGTACAGTATTGGTGTTTTGGGCCCCAATTCAGCAAAGTTCTTAAGCACATGTTTGCATTCCATTGATTTGAATGGTACAAGCACATGCTTAAAGTTAAGTACACTCTTGGAATGCTTTGCCAAATAGAGATCGCTTTATGCATACGCTTAAGTAGTTTGCTGAATCAGGGGCCTTAGTGCTGAGCCTTGAAAACATGAACTATCTTCACAACAAGAAGGGTAAATACTTTTGGTTCTAAATAAAAGATGATGTTTGCCTTCACACTTGGAAATTGGGGGTCCTGTAACCATGAGCTTTGCAAGCCCCGAACTCTAGTACTGAAAATGTTCGTTCATTGTGCTCAAAATGGAAAGGTCTCTAAGTGCTTAAAAATAAAATCACAAAAATCCAAATATGCATATTGCCCCAGGGGTCTAGGATAAATTTTAAAAAAATGCCTAGAGTTCCATTTTCAGAAATGATGTAGGCACTTAGGAATGTACTACCCCTTTGAGGAACAGCTTGGAGCATACAATCAATGCAGTCAAGGAAGCCTCTGCTTAGCCCTGGCCCTAGGCTATATGAGCAGGAACAGGAAGCTAAGCAAGGGAGAGGGTACTAGAGACTATGCAGAGTGCTAGTGGCAGGGGAAGGTCTCTCTTACGGTCTAGGAGACAAGACATGACATACCAGACTCAAGTAGTGTAGACTTTGTTTGGCTGCTCTGAATCATGGTCCTGAGGTAAGGTCCTTATGAAACAGCACAATTGCTCCTTCCTAGAGCCCTTATTAAAGGGGACATGCTATTGCATTTACAGGGTTTGGGCTTCTCCTTATCCAGATACTTTGAACTAAAACTACTGATGCCCAGTCAGGGAAATTAAGGTGGGATACACCCACAGGGCTGCATTAGATGGAAAGGAGTTTGTGGGGATGGCATATGCCTTTTCTAAGGAGCCTAAGTCACTTTTGAAAATGGAACTTATATACTCCAGAACATTTGTGTGTTACAGTCATGAGAACAGACTGGTCAGACCAGTGTTCCATCTGGCCTAGCATAGACTCATAGACTCATAGGTCAGAAGGGACCAATATGATCATCTAGTCTGACCTCCTGCACAAGGCAGGCCACAGAACCCTACCCATCCACTTTTATAACAACCCCTAACCCAGGACTGAGTTATTGAAATCCTCAAAATTGGTTTGAAGACCTCAAGCTGCAGAGAATCCACCAGCAAGTGACCCATGCCCCACGCTGCAGGGGAAGGCGAAAAACCTCCGAGGCCCCTGCCAATCCGCCCTGGAGGAAAATTCCTTCCCGACCCCAAATATGGCGATCAGCTAAACCCTGAGCATGTGGGCAAGACTCACCAGCCAGCACCCAAGAAGGAATACTCTGCAGTAACTCAGTTCCCATCCCATCCAACATCTCCCCGCAGACCATTGAGCACACTTATCTGGTGATAATCCAAGATCAGTTGCCCAAATTAAACTATCCTATCATAACATCCCCTCCATATACTTATCAAGCTTAGTCTTAAAGCCAGAAAAGTCTTTTGCCCCCACTACTTCCCTCGGAAGGCTGTTCCAGAACTTCACTCCCCTAATGGTTAGAAACCTTCGTCTAATTTCAAGTCTAAACTTCCTTATATCCAGTTTGTACCCATTCGTCCTCGTGCCTACATTAGAACTAAACTTAAATAATTCCTCTCCCTCCCTAATGTTAACCCCCCTGATATATTTATATAGAGCAAGCATATCCCCCCGCAGCCTTCTTTTGGCCAGGCTAAACAAGCCAAGCTCTTTGAGTCTCCTTTCATAAGGCAGGTTTTCCATTCCTCGGATCATCCTAGTAGCCCGTCTCTGGACCTGTTCCAGTTTGACTTCATCCTTCTTGAACATGGGACACCAGAACTGCACACAATATTCCAGATGGGGTCTCACCAGCACCTTATATAACGGTACTAACACCTCCTTATCCTTGCTGGAAATACCTCGCCTGATGCATCCTAAAATCGCATTTGCTTTTTTAACAGCCGTATCACATTGGCGGCTCATAGTCATCCTGTTATCAACCAATACCCCAAGGTCCTTCTCCTCCTCTGTCGCTTCCAACTGATGCGTCCCCAACGTATATCTAAAATTCTTATTATTAATCCCTAAGTGCATGACCTTGCACTTCTCACTATTGTATTTCATCCTATTACTATTACTTCAGTTTACAAGGTAGTCCAGATCTTCCTGAATAGTATCCCTGTCCTTCTCCATGTTAGCAATACCCCCCAGCTTTGTGTCATCCGCAAACTTTATTAGCACATTTCCGCTCTTTGTGCCAAGGTCAGTAATAAAAAGGTTAAATAAGATCGGTCCCAAAACCGATCCTTGAAGGACTCCACTAGTGACCTCCTTCCAGCCTGACAGTTCACCCTTCAATACGACCCGCTGGAGTCTCCCCTTTAACCAGTTCCTTATCCACCTTACAACTTTCATATTCATCCCCATCTTTTCCAATTTAACTAACAGTTCCCCATGTGGAACCGTGTCAAACGCCTTACTGAAATCTAGGTAAATTATATCTACCGCATTTCCTTTATCTAAGTAATCCGTCACCTTCTCAAAGAAGGAGATCAGATTGGTTTGGCACGATCTACCTTTAGTAAATCCATGTTGCAATTCTTCCCAATTACCATTGACCTCTATGTCCTTAACTATGTTCTCCCTTAAAATTTTTTCCAAGACCTTACATACTACAGACGTCAAGCTAACAGGCCTATAATTACCCGGATCACTTTTATTCCCTTTCTTAAAAATAGGAACTATGTTAGCAAACCTCCAGTCATATGGCACAACCCCAAGTTTATCGATTGCTTAAAAATTCTCGCTAACGGGCTCGCAATTTCACGCGCCAGTTCCTTTAATATCCTCGGATGGAGATTGTCTGGGCCCTCTGATTTTGTCCCATTAAGCTGTTCAAGTTTGGCCTCTACCTCAGTTGCGGTAATATCCACTTCCATATCCACATTCCCGTTTATCATCCCTCCATCATCGCTAAACTCCTCACTAGTCTTATTAAAAACTGAGGCAAAGTACTTATTTAGATATTGGGCCATGCCTAGGTTATCTTTAACCTCCATTCCATCCTCAGTGTATAGCGGCCCCACTTCTTCTTTCTTTGTTTTCTTCTTATTTATGTGGCTGTAGAACCTTTTACTATTGGTTTTGATTCCCTTTGCAAGGTCCAGTTCAATGCGGCTTTTAGCCTTCCTCACTTTATCCCTACATGTTCTGACCCCACCAAGGTAGCTTCCCTTGCTAATCCTGCCTTTCTTCCACTCACTGTAAGCTTTCTGCTTTTTTCTAATCCCCTCTCTGAGTTGCTTGCTCATCCAGCTTGGCCTACAACTCCTGCCCATGTTTTTTTTCCCCTTTCTTGGGATGCAGGCTTCCGACAATTTCCGCAGCTGCGACTTAAAGTAATTCCAGGCCTCCTCCGCATTTAAATCCACAAGTTCCTCCGTCCAATCCACTTCTCTAACTGATTTCCTTAACTCTTTAAAATTAGCCCTCGAGAAGTCGAAAACCCTAATCCCAGATCTACATTTGTTTATCCTTCCATCTAGTTTGAACTGAATCACTCGAACCAAGGTTATCCCCTACCACCATTTCTTCTACAAGGTCCTCACTGCTCACCAAAACCAAATCTAAAATGGCATCCCCTCTCGTAGGTACTTCAACTACTTGATGAAGAAATCCATCCGCTATCACATCCAGAAAAATCTGACCCCTATTATTCTTGCAAGCACTCGTCCTCCAGTCTATATCCGGGAAGTTGAAGTCTCCCATAATCACACATTTCCCCTTTGTGTTTACTTCATTAAAGACATTAAAGAGGTCTCTATCCATATCCCAATCAGATCCTGGCGGTCTATAGCACACCCCAAGCACTATCTCAGGGGAAGCTCTAGTTGCTTTTTTACCCAGTGTGATTTTTGCCCAGACAGACTCTGTCTTATCCATTCCATCGCTTCTTATTTCATTACAGATAATCTCATCATTGATGTACAAGGCTACTCCACCACCTTTGCCTTTCTTCCTGTCTTTTCTAAACAGCACATAGCCTTCAATACCTGTACTCCAGTCATGAGTACTATTCCACCAGGTTTCAGTTATCCCTATAATATCCGGTTTCATTTCCTGCACCAGTAGCTCCAGTTCCTCCATCTTGTTACCTAGGCTCCTCGCATTAGTGTACAGACATTTTAATTTTTGGCGTTTAGCGTCAGTGACATTCTTTCCCCCGTCGTGCACAGACCTTCTGCCACCAGCATCACCCGTTACTCTGGTTTCTACTCCACTATTCCTCCTTGGATCAGTTCTTTGGTCCGCAAGGGTATCCCCTCTCACTTTGTTTACTTCCCTCTCCAGGTTATATTCCGGCGTGGAGATCTCCTGGACATCTCCCAACCATCTCCCCCAACTTCCTAGTTTAAAGCTCTCTTGATAGGGTCGGCGAGCCTCCATCCTAGAATTCTATTTCCCTCCTTACTTAGATGAAGTCCATCCTGAGCGAACAGTCCTCTATCCGTAAACGCTTCACAATGACCGTACATCCCAAAGCCCTCCTTATAACACCAATGCCTGAGCCACCTGTTGATCGCCATAATCTTGTCACTCCTTTGTCGCCCTGCTCTAGGAACCGGCATCCTGTCTTCCACCAGTGGCTGGTGCCAGATAATTCAGGGCAACTATCAAGTGACCCATCCCCCATCATTCAGTCCCAGTATCTGGCAGTCAGAGGTTTAGGAACACCTAGAGAATGGGGTTGCATCCTTCACCATCTTGGCTAACAGCCATTGATGGATCTATCCTCCATGAACTTACATTCTTTTTTTAACCCAGCTATACTTTTGGCCTTCACAACGTCCCCTAGCAAAGAGTTCCAGAGGTTGACTGCACTGCATGAAAAATACTTTTTTTTTTTTTAAATCTTCTGCCTATTAATTTCATTAGGTGACTCTGGTTCTTGTGATAAGTGAAGGGGAAAATAATACCTCTTTATTCACTTTTTCCACAGCACTTATGATTTTATAGACTTCTATCATATCCCCCTTTAGTCATCTCTTCTCTAAGATCCCAGTCTTTGTAATCTCTCCTCATATTTAAGTAAGTAGGATTAAAAAACAAGGCCTACAGGCTGAGGCCTGTAAGATTTTAGCTTAGCCATACTAAGCCAGAGAGTTAAGAAATGCTTAACTTAACATAAGTTACCAAAAAAAGACCCTATGCCACCGGTTTATGGGGAGAAATGTACCAATGGGTGATATTGCAAAAAAAATTAATAGTAAGAGTAATTTTTTGCTTACAAAATACCTGGTACTCCGATTTTTCTAACATAAATCCTGAACGCAGAGTGCACTATGTGCATAAATACTAATAAGGGAAAGTCAAAATCACATTATAAAAATAGGGGGCCAAGATTAAGGAAACTGAGCACCCTCCCTATGGGAAACTCCAGCAGGAACCATCACTCTATTGATAATCATAAATAACCGCCAGACACTAACACTATCTAGGAGGATGTAAGTATAACCATATTTGTGACTAAATCTGTATAAATCTATATAAAATTTCTATATGCTTGGGTAATCATAACTTTAATTGTAACTTTAATAAAACTTGTAAAACAAAGTAAATCTTGTACTTGTGAGTGTATGTGGTTTTTTTGTGTTCCTAAAGACACTAAATCTGAAGCAAGTAGCAAACGTGACTCTTTTAAGCTTAAAACTGTAGCCACCAAAGCTGAATCACTGATGGTGTAACACTACATTACAAAATTCACTTTACATAAAATAAAAGGCTACATAATGGTTCCTAACATTCTGTAAGCTTTTTTTATTTCTGCCATACATTGAGCAGATGTTTTCAGAGCACAATCCACGATGACTCCAAGATCTTTTTTCTTGTGTGGTAACAGTTTATTTAGACACTATAATTTTGTATGTATAGATGACATTATGTTTTCCAATGTTCATTGCTTTGCATTTATCAGCATTGAATGTCATCTACTATTTTGTTGCCCAGTCACCTAGTTTTGTGAGGTCCCTTTCTAACTCTTAGCAGACAGTGTTGGACCTAATTATCTTGAGTAATTTCATGTTGTCTACAAACTTTGCCATCTCACTGTTTACCCTTTTTCTGGATCGTTTATGAATATGTTGAATACCACTGGCCCCAATACAGGTCCTTGGGAAACCTTGCTAATTAACCCCTCTCTCTACATGAAAACTGACCATGTGTTCCCACCTTTTGTTTCCCATCTTTTACTGATCCATAAAAGGACCTTCCTTCTTATCCCATGACTGCTTACTTTGCTTCAGACTCCTTGGTGAGGGACCTTGTCAAAAGCTTTCTGAAAGTCCAAGTACACTATATCAGCTGGATCACCCTGGTCCATGTGCTTGTTGTCACCCTCAAGAATTCTAGTAGATTGGTGGTGAGGCACGGTTTTCATTTACAAAAGCTGTGCTGACTCTTCCCCAACATATCACATTCATCTATGCCATAGACACCTGTATATAAAAACAAGGTGTCGGTAGGGGGGGACCCAAACAAAATAAAATAAAAATAAACCCCTTAAAGTTTCTCACATACTTGACACCCAAGCTTCTGGTTTGGTCATATCTTTAAGGGCCCAATCCAGTTCTTATTGAAGTCAAATGAAAAAAAACAAACAAAAACTCTTTTGCCTGAATGGGAGCTGATTGGGTCCTGTGACAAAATATATATATGCTCAAGTGGCTCTGTATTGTGTACTTTTATGTATTTCCCAAAATGCTGTGTGCTTGATCTCTAATCTTGTTTGTTAGACATAGAAGAGGATCTCAGACACCTCACTTATTCAAACAGTTTCAACAACCTCCCTCATGAAGAAGACAACCACAAGGACAGTGAATACAATTCACCAGGAATGAGTGATTCCAACCACCCAGACAATGGAGCAGTCAAGACTGGGATATTTTCCTAGATAGGCTCTCAGCAGGGCCTATTGTGACGTTGTTTGGGGGGAACAAACAAACAAACACCTTACAGTCTGAGGCACAAGGATTCCATCTGGGCCCTGAAACAAAGAAACTTATTGATCAACATGGTAGTGAATTCCCACTGGAACAGAAGGGAAGGGACGATCTACCTGAGGACAGCAGAGCATGCTGGCAATTGTGAGACTGGCTCAGAGGAAATGATATCAATTGGTTCAGTTCTATTCCTGTAACTAAAGAAGAAAATCTATGTAACCTAGCCTGTAATGAGAAATTTAAGATTAAAAGCGACTGAAAGTGCATCTAGGGTTTTTTGGTTTTTTTTTTTTAATGAAGTCCTCTAATGCTTTATTCCACCAGCTACTTAAAAATGTGTTTTTTTAAAGAGGCTGAGTGACTGGAAATTGTTCCTTCTTTGAGGAGATTCACCTAATCACCCTAGCTACAGAGACCTACAATGTAACACGTGTGAATACTGGGACATTCACCATTATTTTGGTTTGGAAGAGCCTGGAATGTTGAAGTCCACATAGTACTGGGATTTTTCCTCATACAAAAGACTTAAGGGAAGGTGTGGTGTGAGGAGAAAGACATGACTCAGACTCACGTTAACTGGTTATACTTCGACTCAGTTCCACAGATATTTGGATTTATAAATAAGGTGGTGTTCCTAATAAAGTATTACATTGGATCCTAACGTATAGTTGTTTTATTCACTACCTTTAGAAAAGAAACAAGTAAGTGTCACAGCTCAAACATGTAAGAAAGGAGAGGAAGTACCATGTTGGGAAGGACTACACGGAATGATGACTCATTTTGACTAGGGTTTAACACCACCTTGCAACACTGTGCAATTGGTTTCATTTTCCTGAAGGGGGGGCTCAGCTTATAGAAGTTTAGGAAAGCTTAGCATAAGTAATGAGTAAGAACTGAGTCAGGCACCCTATCAGTAAATGGCTCAGTATTTGGCTCCATATACGTATGTACATAGGGTAACCAGATGTCCTGATTTTATAGGGACAGTCTCAATTTTGTTTTTTAATTCTTATATAGGCATCTATTACCCCTCACCCCATCCCAATTTTTCACACTTGCCCTCTGGTCACCGTATACATACAACTCAGCGTTCCTTTTCAATTTAATAATATCCTTTAGAAAAAAGATGTGATTTTAACTATCCCAGAAAACATAATTAATGGGTCCATCACTTTCCTACTAATGTGTATACCCTATATACTATGGTCCACATTTGTCCCTTCTGGACTTCCACTAAAATCAATGGATTTATAATAAGGATGAATTTAACCATTTGTATATTGTTTATTGGAGATGTGACTTGCAGTACTTTTCCTAGTGCTCACAAGCCAAAAAATTGTATTACAATGTAGGATATTTCTCAAATATGTTCATAGCTTAGTTCCTCAGACTTTTTATTTTTTATTCGAAAAGTATGTGCCATTGGATATTGGTCATCAGGCACGAAATTAATATTTTTAAGCTACAGGAAGTGACTGTTTGTTTCCATGTAACAGCCCTGGTTGCACATTCTGGGGTAAATGTTAGTAAGACTGCATGTAGTCCTCTGATTCCACTCCTCCAGAAAAGGGTAGAGGGAGGGGGGAGATCCTCTGCTGGCATAAATTGTCATTGCAGTCAATGGAGCTAAGACAATTTACATCAGTAGAGGACCTGCTCCAGCAAAATATTCCAGACCTCCAGGGAAGCATATTTTTAGTTTCTCTGTTCTTCGTAGATATACCTGTAACTCACTGAGTGATCATAACATCACATGCCTTAGAGATAGGACAGATCACTTAGATTATTCTGTCTCTCTCCCTGCAAATGCAGGAATATTCCATCCAGTATTTGACAAGGAAGGCTATATGTGGAAATAGTTCCAATATAATAAGGTAAGGACACACTTTATCTTTGAGCCTGCAAATGTTTATGAATTGAAGTCAAGGGACTGCTCACAGGAGTCAAGTTATGCACTTGCACCAGTGTTTCCAAAATTATGTCCTATATTTGAATTTTACTTTGTATTTTCTATGGTTCATTAAAATTCAAATATTCTCCTGAATTAAATTTTGTCTTGAAGAGGAAATAAACCTGCAACCTTGGTACTATTAGCAGCATAACATAACCAACCAGTTTTGCAGCTCACTAAACCAACCAATGATCAGCAGCTATTACTGGGAATATAAAATTGTATCCAGCAAACTGTTCCATATGTTCTAAATCCTATCATAATTTACACCCCACATAATCCCATGTATTAATGGGGAATAAATTTGGGGCAAAAGTTTGTTGTAATTAGGATATTCTAACTTTGCAATTTTCTACTAATGTAACTGCATATTTATTTTAAAAATACTCGTGTAATATATTTTAGTAATATTTTACAATTTTATAATTCACTTGATTTCTATCAAAAGCAAACACCTAAAGACTCAGCTGCCTTCCAAATGCACTGAAACCTCCACTGACATCCAGAATTTGAAAAATATTGCTTGTGCTTTTTTACTGATGTGTTTTACAAATGAAAAAAAGGAAAGAAAAAAGAAAATTGTACAAATACTACATTTGCAGACATGTCAGGAATAAGAAAACAAGTCTATTTCATAAAAAATAAACAAACATTCTGTCTTCTTACTGGAAAGGCCCTAAAGTCTCAAATAGGAAATAGATCAAAAAAACAATGGAAAGATTATCTTGTAGCATTTGTCAGAGAATTTTATCAATGTTATAGAATTCTGTAGGATAGTTAATAAAACCCTATCATTCTATAGATCTGTGAGAAAAATGTCTATAGAACCGTTTGGATCCTTCCCTCTTCAGTTCAACAAGACTTTTCCCCATTTTTTAAACGTGTTCTTATTTTCAGAATCTTTTGTGATAACTCCCATCTTACAGTGCTAATGAACAACGATTCATATTTTTAAGTTTGTTGCATCACACACTCCATAATCCAGGGAAACATTTACATTTAGTTACACATACATTTCAAATTTATGAAAAACAACTATATAAAATTTAATTGTAATTGAACATTTCGTTAACTGTGCATTTCCCAATGCTATGCATTCAATACATCTAATTACAGAAGCAAAATATATTGTGAAGGTTCATTTTGCAATTATAAGGGCTATACAAATGATTGCTTTAAAAATAAATTAGATTATGTAGATATTATAGCCACCACAACCAAGACAACGTGTGCATGATCTACCTTGGAATGTGTGGTGACATAATGTCATCCTCAGTAAAAAAGTGGTTAACTTCAACCTCCCTTTCCCTCCCATGAGCAAAGAGATGATCAATAAAATATGTTGTTGGGGAGAGAGGAGGAGAATGTCTATGGAAAGATATGCTCCCTCCACAAGCAAGTATGAGAAGTTTTTGTTTGCAGCCCTTTTGGCTCATGTTGCCTTATTTGACTTGTGTTTATAAGGACTTTCTCCTGATGAAGAGACCTTGCCACCTGTTTCTGATCACTCTTCCCACCAGCTTATTGTGTCATGATGCTACAGCTGAAAATTGCTTAGCTGGAGAATAGAGAAAAGAAGCTTCTGAACTCTGGCCTTAATGCTTCATGTTCTGCAAACAATTATTTATCAAGTCATGCCTCAGATAAGTATCTTTTATAGATTAAATTGGAGAAATTTGCCCAAGGATTAGGATCCCAGTCTCCAGCCCGCTAGAGCTGTGTCTAATCCACTACAGTATTGTTTCTTTAATGCCCAAATTTTCAACAGCGGCCATTCTTTTGGGGTGCCTCAGCTTTTGAGTTCCTGACTTGAAATATCTTGTTTGTTCTTCAGAGGTTCTGAGCACCTGAAGCTCCCACTGGTTTTATTTTGGGTGCTGAGGCCTCAGTGTTTCTGAAAAATCAGGCATAAGATGCCTCAAAATCTGAGGCTCCCAAAACGAGTGGCCACTGCTGGAAAGTTTGGCTATAATCAACTGCTCTGAAAGCCTGCCTCCATCTGTAAAATGGTGACAAAGCTTGTCTCCCTCCACAGGTGGCTGTGAGGATTAATAGTTAATGTTTGTTCAGAGCTTTGAAAAAGTGAAACACTATGTATTTCTCTTATCAGGGTTTCTACACCTTGGCAGAAGAGAGCTGAAAACATTCCCCCTTGACTGTATCTTTGTTCTAGACTCAGGGAAGCAGCCAAGGATCCCAACCCAGTAGGCCTGCACCAGACAAAGAGTCCCTAAATTGGTAGTGAAGAAAAAGGAAGCCGAGGATAGAGTTTATTTTAGTACTGAACTCAAGGTAGCAACCCAGTAGTATATACATATTGACCTCATTGTGAAAATTTAGAGAGAATAATTGACTAGGTCTTATGATATACAACAGCATCTGTTACAGCTTACGTGTTAGTTTTGAAGGGCCACTGGGCATGGGAGTTGGTGAAACAAGCCACTACTTTATTATTTGCACTACACCAGTACCTAGAAGTTTCAGTTAGGAATTGTGACCCAGATCCTCAAAAGGTATTTATCTTTGAGGATCTGGACCCCATTTCTCTGTTGTACAGACATTAAGTAAAAGAGACACATTCCCTGCCAAAGACACAGAAAAAAGATGACAAGGAGAGGGAACGGATGACCATGTAACATTGAAACCATCATGTTTCACACAGCAAGAAATCTGTCGACGTGCCTGCCCTGGTTACCTGCAAGGAATTATAAGCATCATGACAAAGGTGGTTTTTGAGAAGAGATTTGAAGAATAAGGTTGCAGCCAGTGTTTCCAGGGATTTTCCCATTCGTAAGAGGTAATGGGAGAAAACAAAAGGGCGTTTGAGCGAGAAGAAGCTGAAAGGTAGGTAGTGAAGGCTAGGAACACTGGCAGAATGAAGGCAACCATTGCTAAGTTAATAGAACTAGGGATAGACACAAAGTTTTGATGTGATAAATGAAGAAGGGGCAACAGGTGAAATGATGAAAGAGGGGGTGGCACCAGACATGGTCAGAGCAATGAGCCAAAAGCAGCATTTTTGAATGGGTTTTGAGATGATCTGGCTTTCATCAATCAATGTCCGAAAGGAGGAGCTTAAAATAGTCAAGAAACAATACAAAGCTCTGGATGAAAGTTTTTGTGGTGAGAACAGTAAAAAAGAATAAAATCTTAGAGATGTCTTATAGAAGAAGCCAAGTAATTTGGATATGGCATGATATCCAGATCTAGAGAGAGAATTAAGTGAGGGATGACACCAAGATAAAAGGCTTTTAAGTGAAAGGATGATAGT
Organism: Gopherus evgoodei; assembly: GCF_007399415.2. Taxonomy (NCBI): domain Eukaryota; kingdom Metazoa; phylum Chordata; order Testudines; family Testudinidae; genus Gopherus; species Gopherus evgoodei. The sequence continues at coordinate 148,145,283 of NC_044324.1, forward strand.
GTTGTCCATAGTGATAGAGCAAAGGAAGAGAAATGAGAGCTAGATGCAGATGGGAGGAGGCCAGAAGCTCAGTTTTGGCTATGTTAAATTTCAGTTGTGGCTGGCCATCCACAACAGGATGATAAATACAGGCCTTCTCCATCCTTGACACAGTACCACAGTTAGGATGATCTAGTCCCAAAATCTTGCACACGTTTGTGAAAAATGTTAAGTCTCTGGAAATTTCACAGAAAGTTGGGGAATGCCAGATGAAATATCAAAAAAAGTGTCACATGAATTTTCATGATATTTGTTTGACTAGTTTTACATAGATACATTTTAACATCTGAATGATGAAAACTTCAGGCTAGTTTTAAATCCTTTCAAATTGAAGAAACCTGAGTTGTGAATCTCGTACGTAGGACATATGACATTTGAACAGATTACAGTGTTATATTTTAAAAAATATAACCTGTTAGGCTCATGCCAGTGCACATCAGGACTGAAGTCAATGATGTGATACCAGGATAAGCGATAGAAGAATTAGGCCCTATATCTGAATTTCCCCACACTTCAGAGAAGTTCATATTTGATACATAGTTGTATCCAAACCGTGCATATCAGGCCCATTTCTACTCATCATTCTTACCAAGATTCCAAATGGCCAGAGCACAGTCACATGCATGTGAAGATGTGACATCTCTGATGAAAGCTTTGCCACTTACTTTTTGTAAAATTATTACACACTTAATTGTCAACTGATATTTCAATCGCCCATATTTTCCCACCCACATATTGAACCTTGCACTACAAAAACAGAAGTGCATGTCATTCGGAATGTCAAACTGTCAGCAATCAAAATAACACTTCAGTGTTTTCTGTGTTGTACAAAGGAACTTTACTATCTTTTGACTTTGGGATATCCTCTAGCTCAACTGTGTCGCCAGCACTCTGGGCATAAGAGGTGAATTATGGGGAGGGGGAGAGAGGCTTAGTTTAACTTGAATGGTCTCTAGGAGGTTCTTGGTTTGCTTTTTTAAACACCATGTCACTGTATGATATTTAAAATAAATCAAGGAAGTTTTGCCTTACATCTTTTGCTATAGAAGATGTGTCACTGGGGTCCAATAATCTGGATTGAGCTGGCAAAAGTGAATCTAGCCAAGAACTGCTAAAGACACGTCTACATGGGGACACTCAGGAAAGTTAAGGCATCAGTTGAAAGTATAAAGTCAATGTGCTTAAGTTAAAGCACATTAACTCGCCTTGTGAATACTCTCATTGAGGAGTAAAGTGGTTTTATATTGCTGAAATTTAATCTTCCCTGAACAAGCCTAAATTTCCAATATCTGATCACAAAGTAAAGCATTGCTCTGATATTGTGTTGAAAGGTTTGGGCCAAATTCTCCTTTTACACTGACTTCAATGAAGTTATTTCTGATCTACACTTATGTGAGAAGACAATTAGGCCTATAGAATTAAAAGTTCCAACTTTCACAGCCCTGGCAGTGAAAACAGGGTTGTGGGCTTTGGTCTTTTCCAGACAACTTTGCCCAGCTCTTTGAGGGCCTCCCAGGACATGAATTTGTGACATAGCTCATCACAATGCGCCTGACTTTGTATTCAGGCTAAGCAGAAACCCGGAGCTATTTACTCATTAGCCTGTGGTTTGAGCCAGCATTGAAAGTGAAGGTTAGACATTCTTACAGTTTCACTAGCTCAGTTGTTGTTAAACTTTGCTTCTTGATTATGCAGCTTGAAAATAGCAGGAATGTGATACTTCAGCTCAGTTTAATCTCTGTGAATGGTGCTTTGCCTTTAGCTTACTTAAAATCAGTCTGTGTCTGCCTGACTCTGAAAGAAAGAGGGATTTATAGATAATAAATTAATGGTGTAAGTGTTTAATATCAACACTTGAAACGAAAACAAAACTTTCCTCCTAACCCCCAGATGTTAGAAAACAAGTAATAGAACAAAAGGGAATTAACTCGGCTCTCATTAAAGTAAATGGGAATTTTGTGTTGATCTTAAGGAGAGCAAGGTTGGGCCTGAATGCTGTTTTTCTCTCCTGAAAAGGGAAATTGAAAGTCGTTTTGCCAATTCCATACTACTAGTCTCATTTCCTCTTATCTTGCTCTCCTCTCTAGGGATTTTATGAACACATTACAGGATGTGAGTTGGATAGCTGTACAAAGAAGGTGCTAACACATGTTTAACATGCCCTGGGTCCCCCTGGCTTGGTACTGCACCAATGCTCTTCTACAGGGAGCTTTTACTGTTGTACATTTTAATTTATGATAGACTGTCTCACACATGCAGATGCTTTTACATAAACTATTCTCATGAAGGCCTAAAAATTCTGCAACACTATTCAGGAAAATCCTACCCTCCCCCCCACCATTCTGTGCTTATTATAAAAGGAAATACTTGTAATATTTTGAACTGAGGGCAGTGTGGTCTAGTGATTAGAGCACTGGACAGGCCATTAGGAGACCTAGATTCTAATCCTAGCTCCGTTACTGACTTGATAGTTACATTGGGCAAGTCATTTCGCCTCTGTATCACCTCCCCCCACATCTATGTTGTCTGTTAGGTTTTCACAGCAGGGATTGCTCTCATTATGTGTACATGCAATACTTACCACAGAGGGGGCCCAGTATTGGTTGGGTCCTTTAGGTTCTTCTGTAATACAAATAGAAAATAAAAACTCGTGTTCTAGAAAACCTGACTGACTCAATGATCACAATGGGGACTCTCAGAACCCGAAGGTCATGCACAAATCTTGATCTTGCAATCAAAACCATGCAGGTGGACCCTTGCTCCTGTGTGGAGCTGAGTCAATGGGCACAATATAGCAGCAGAAGTCCCAGTGCATGCGTCAGTGCACATATGCATGAAAACAAAGCATGTAGCTTATCTCCAAAGCTATTTCTCATTATAGTAGAATGAGGTCTTCTGCAAACTCAGACCAACTTTTGTACATTTACTGCTGGTTTATTTCCATTATTAATTCTAATCTTTCACAAAAGGAATCTAATTAATTACACAACACCAGTTAAATTGAAAAGCAAACAGAGCAACCTAAAACACAGTAGAAACAGTCATCAAATATTGCTTTTCTCTCAAGCGATATATGTGAAATATTGAATCTGCTTTTACATCATAGGTTACTATAGTTTTCAGCTGGTCTTTCATTTCCAAACTTATTACATTAGAGTTTGAGGATCCAGTCATTTCTGTAAGCATGTGTGCATACATACATTCTTTCATAGTGCAAAGCACCAGTCACATCACAATGAACAGTAAACAACACATGGGAGTCACTGGCCAGTGATCTTCCTCCAGATTTCATGGTCTACACAGAGTCTTGAGAGATTTGCCATACCATATCCTGTCCACTCAGCTATATCATTGAACCACATTCACTGGGGGGTCTCCCTTCCCTTTGTACCTGGCATCAGTCCCTGAAAAAACTTGTTTCAGTAAACTTCCTTTACTCATCTGACCCACATGGCCCACAAACTCAAGTTTTCCTTCTCTGATCACATTGATGATATCAGATATCACTCTAATCATACCATAAATTAGGATGATTATCTCTGCATTAGTTGTGTGAGAGATACAGCTAACATACAGCAATTACTTGTAATTTCTAATTTGAAGGTAGAAAGTCTCAATGCCCTGTTTCCTTAGTATCTGCATCTCGCAAGTATATAGCAAGATACTGAAGACAAGCGATTGAAGCAATTTCATCTTACATTTTATGGTAACACCTTTGCTTTCACCAAATGTGGCTGGGTGTTGCAAGGGCAGCAGTCACAAATCCAATTGTATTTTGATCTCTACATGATATTTAGCATCCCTTGTAGTAATACTACCTGTGTATTTGAAATATTGAATGCACTCCAATGTCTCCTAGCCACTTCAGGGGCTTTATTACTCTTCAGTATCCACACTGCATCCTCAACTTCTTCAGTCGCGGGAGGAGATTCACTGGGATAAGTCCAACTTCTCATATAAATCCTCTCTGCTATTTCACTTCCAATCTTAAGTTCGTTTCTCTCATATTATATAGTTTTTAGCAATACTTACCAAGTGTTGGGTGAAATGGTATTTATGCTGCCAGGGAAATTGTTTTAAAGAGTCTTAATGGTTTGGCAGTGGTATTTGCTGCAAAGGAGTTCTGTTTACAGAAGCACTGTTGTTCATACCAGTCTTTGCTTGCCACCTTAATCAGTGCATCTACTTCTCATAGCATATGGGAATGTTGCTTTCTTGCAGTAGCATCCATCTTTCTTTGTTATCTTAATTTCCTTCATTGATCACGCAAATAACTCAATCTTCTCCATGATCTAAGGTTTCTTCTTTAGGATCCACTTCCCCAGGAGTTCATCCATGAACTCAGTAATGCTGTAGGCAATGTTGTTCTCTATCAGATCTATGCTACTTAGGGAGAGGTCAGCAGCTTTCAGCTTTTGTTCAGTTGTTTTAAATTCCATTAAAGTTTGTTGATGTTACAACAAATTCTGAAGGTACCAGCTGGTCATTTCTTGCTTCAGTTTGAGCTCTGTGTAGGCTATTACTAAGTTATGATCAGATCATATGTGGGCCTTCTTGAAGGATTGACTCCCCACCACACCAGAATGCCAGCTCTTCATGATCATGGTCAACTTGATCTGGTTCTCAGTTTACAAGTCCAGTGATGTCCAGGTCTGTGCCTTGATGGTTTTGCTTGAAGAACTGTTCATTAATTCTAAGACTTTACCATTTGCAATTTACATGAGGTATAGTCCTCTGTTCTTTGTCTTGCCATACCCAAACTTCCCAACACATCTCTGCTATCCTGGGTAACTTTCGGGACAAGTTCATGTGTTTGTCACCTTGTACAATTAAGATGTCTCTATGGTGAACAGCTGCTAGCTCCTTCTTGAAGTTACCTCAGAATTCCTCAACCTCTTCATCATAACAGTTACTAGTAGAGATGTAGAACTGTAAACCAGTTATGTTATAAGAATGGGCTGTCAATATGAGGGTTATCAACCTGCTGCTGACCAGTTTGTAAGCCATTAGGTAGGGGCTGGTCTGCTTCCTGATGAGCAGCGCAACTCAATGCTTTCTTATTCTGTCATCACCACTCCATATCAGAATATTTTCTTCCATGGCAATCCTTGTCCCATTCCCAGTTCATCTAGACTTTAACAACCTATCAGTCCTGGGTGTCAGCAGTCTGGCTCAATGGTTAGAACTGGGCTAAATTGGCTGGAAACCACAGCCAAAAGTCAGAGCTGGAGTCAGGAATCAAGAGCAAGGCCTGAGCAGGTCCTAGTGGGATGAGAACAAGGCAGGAGGTGGCGCCGATTCAGGACAGGAGCAAGGCATGAGCAAGAGTGATCTCAGCTGCAGGCTGAAATGTTGCACAGCCAGCGACCTGCTACTGAGCTTAAAAGCAGGACTTCTGGCTTCTGTCAGCTGAGCTCACTAATCTGCCTAGATGATGGGCTAGCTAGTCCTCACACTTAGCTAAAAGTGTTCAATCCTGACACAAATCAATGATATCCCACTTATATGACAAGAGCTTATTTTTTATTAGTGAGAGGGTAACTGGCTTCCATAGTATGCACATTCATTGTGCTGATGAAGAATGCTTGCTTAACCAATTTCATTTGCTCAGAATCCAGTCACCCCTTCTCGAATACCTCACTGGAATTACCTAGTGCATATGTGTCCTTTTCCCCTGAACACAGTAGCCAATGCTGAAGCGTCTCTATGTCATCATGAGTGAATATGGACAATAATACTAGTGTTGTCAACCTCCTCTCAAGCATCCGCTGCCATTGCATCCAACCATGATCATCCACTTTGAGGGGCATAGCACCCAGTTTGAATGAGGAATTCCTTTTCCTAGACAGACTATCTACCAAGGCTGAAGAGCCTTGCCTTCCCTGAGCAGTCTGGCTTCTTTTAATGGGTACCAGACACAATTTTCATACCCCCACATTTAGTAGGATCAGCTTTGAACAAGAGCAAGTGATGTGCCACATGAAAGCAAGTTAGCCCCCTGTAAAGGGAGCCAAGTGGAGTGGGCAAAGCTCCTTGTGAACTGTCCTCTCACCTTGCACGCCAAAACATAAAACCCAGAATGTGGTACATTAAAGATCCTTGAAACTAAGTCACTTAAGCAAAATGACATACTCTAACCATGATCTGAAATCTTATGTGAAAATACTTTTCAAAGACAGAATTCATACATAGAATGAAAAAGAACAGGAGTCTCTTCAGAGATCGTCCTTGTACACTTCCCTCCCACTCCTTCTCGTCACATTTGCTCTCTGACTTAGCTTGTTGCTCTGGTTTCTATCCCTTTTTCCCGGAAGGCAGGCCTTGGTCTTATTCATACAGAGCACACTTGGTGTGCTGGACAGTTGTTGGGGGATGGAGGGAAGAGTACACTACGGTACTTCTGTAATTAACAGGTTTATTGGCTGACCTCATATTTCTCAAGACAACGAGGAAGCCACTAAAGAGGAAAAAAATGAAGACAAACACTAATCAAATATGTTCTCTCCATTCCAGATTAATTAACAAGTAGAGATTAGGCCCTGGAGAATTTAAAGTATTGAATAAAGTGTACAGCAGTGAAAGTTTAATTGACAAATGCAATGAAGAAGCAAAAACAGGCTCTTTAGTTCCCTTATTTGGAAATATATTTATCCTTGTTGCAGGTTCATGCAGTCCAAAGTTTTGGTTTATATTTCAGGCTGAAAAAAACAAAGTAAAACAAAAGTCGTAGAGTTTCCTTTGGTTTCACACTGACACCACTGATACTGGAAATCATCTCAGGTTCATTCAAAGGTTTGTGATCCTTAGTTAGTGATTCACATGTAATGGTTATCACTTCTGTTTTACATATAGAAGAGCCTGCATTCAAGTCCTGAGTGGAACCACCAGCTCCTTATTTGTGGAGGAGACCACTGGACTGGGACTCAAGGGCTATTCTTAGCTCTTCCACTTATGCACTGTGGCCTGGGGCAAGCCACTTAAATTCTATGCCTCAGTTTCTCAATGTGTAAAACAGAGATTATGATTACCTTCCTTTCTAAAGCATATTGAGATCTATAGATGGAAGGTGTTAAGAGCTAGTTATTATTAAATGACTATTTTAACATTTCAGATTTGTTTTGAAATCTTTTTGCATAGTTTTAGGTTTTACTGGTTACAGTTTCCACAAGTCAGTGACCAATTCTGAAGCGCTTAGAGGAGAGGAAAGTGATCAGAAACAGTCAGCAGGGATTTACCAAGGGCAAGTCATGCCTGACTAACCTGATTGCCTTCTATGATGAGATAACTGGCTCTGTGGATGAGGGAAAAGCAATGGATGTGTTATTCCTTGACTTTAGCAAAGCTTTTGATACAGTCTCCCACAGTATTCTTGTCAGCAAGTTAAAGAAGTATAGACTGGATTAATGGACTATAAAGTGGATAGAAAGCTGGCTAGATTGTCAGGCTCAATGGGTAGTTAACAATGTCTCCATGTCTAGTTGGCAGCCGGTAAGCGGAGTGCCCCAAGGGTCCGTCCTGGGGCCGGTTTTGTTCAATATCTTCATTAATGATCTGGGGATGGCGTGGACTGCACCCTCAGCAAGTTTGCAGATGACACTAAACTGGGAGGAGTGGTAGATACGCTCGAGGGTAGGGATAGGACACAGAGGGATCTAGACAAATTGAAGGATTGGGCCAAAAGAAGTCTGATGAGGTTCAACAAGGACAGAGTCCTGCACTTAGGACGAGAGAATCCCATGCACTGCTACAGACTAGGGACCGAACGGCTAGGCAGCAGTTCTGCAGAAAAGGACCAAGGGGTAACAGTGGACAAAAAGCTGGATATGAGTCGACAGTTTGCCTTTGTTGCCAAGAAAGCTAATGGCATTTTGGGCTGTATAAATAGGGGCATTGCCAGCAGATCGATGGATGTGATCACTCCCCTTTATTCGGCATTGGTAAGGCCTCATCTGGAGTACTGTGTTCAGTTTTGGGCCCCATACTACAAGGAGGAGGTGGAAAAATTGGAAAGAGTCCAGCAGAGGGCAACAAAAATGATTAGGGGCCTGGAACACATGACTTATGAAGAGAGACTGAGGGAACTGGGATTATTTAATCTGCGGAAGAAAAGAATGAGGGGAGATTTGATAGCTGCTTTCAACTACCTGAAAGATGGTCCCAAGAGGAGGGACCTAGACTGTTCTCAGTGGTAGCAGGTTTGGATATTAGGAAAACTTTTTCACTAGGAGGGTGGTGAAGCACTGGAATGGGTTACCTAGAGAGGTGGTAGAATCTCCTTCCTTAGAGGTTTTTATGGTCAGGCTTGACAAAGCTCTGGCTGGTATGATTTAGTTGGGGATTGGTCCTGCTTTGAGCAGGGGGTTGGACTAGATGACCTCTTGAGGTCCCTTCCAACCCTGATATTTTATAATTCTATGAAACTGAATAGTTATGTCCAGTGGTCAGAGCAGGAGTTGGTAGCCAGGAATCTGAACTAAGGCTAAGAGTCAGAGGCCATGTGCTGGAGCCAGGGATCAGGACCAGGCTACTTGGAATGAGGCAAGGTCCTCAGCCACATATACTGTTTATTTGCCACATTCATAACATTTCCATAATTTACTGAACTTTAAGAAGGACAATCACAGTGGCAGCTGAGTGGGAAAGCAGCAATTCATAAGCAATTGCCATTTAGGCAAGGGGCATAAAATGTTTGATTAGGCAATTCAGGCATTGTTTAAACTGAAGTTGCAATTAGGTAGCCTTCACTTATTCAATATATCATCATTAATTTTAATCAGCCATATTAGTTGATATTTCCAACATTGGAAAAAAGCTAATTAAATTCTAATTCAACATCTACATCTATATCTTGATGCATGGAGCCAGATGAAGTGTTGCTTTCATGAAAATATCTGTCTCTTTTTCTTGACATCATATTAATGAAATGACCCTAGTTGACTTTGTCTGTAAAGCTGTAGCTGACATACATAGCATAATGATGCTGAATTTTACATTTCGCTCTTAAAACTACTAAGGAAGACACTATCAAAAATCTGTTTTGAATATTGAATTATGCAGATTTACACTAGACCAATTTGGATCACTTATTCAAAATTATTCAAGTAACTTCTGTGAATAGTTCTTGAGCAATTTGTTGCAAGTATTAAAGTTGTGAAAATGTTCCTTTTTGGTAGGATATAGTTTACATGACCTATTTCTATTCCCACATTGGATGAGCAAAACTTCTATCATTAGGTTTCTGGTCAAAATACCTGCATAAAATCAGAATTTTGTTTTCTGTGCATAGACTCCAATATTCACATAAAAGACTCTTTCTGAGACTGTTAATGTTGGCAAACAAGTTCACCAGAATATTCACAAAGTGGAGACACAAAAAGATGTGTGACAATGTAGACAAAGTCAACACTGGTGGTGTTTGAAATCTATACCAAGATCCATATCAAATGTAACTAATGGCCTCCATTGTTTGAATAGTCTGAACCAGAGCCCCAAAATGCAAACACACCTTCATCTTGATGACACGAAATCTAGTTCTGTTTTAGATTTCAATTGAGTTTATTTTTAATCTAATTAATATAATAATAATAATAATTAATAATAATTAATATTTACCCTCTCGCCTCAGTCAAAGAAAGAGGTGAATATATTAATTAAATTCTGATACTGGTAAACCTCTGAATATTACTGACCTTGGTGCTCCTAATAAGTCAGATGTTTCATTGGTCAGCCTTTCTTCAAAAAATATTAAGGTCCATAATTCTATCCTTGTTGTATATGTGACACTCACTAATTTTATGGGAGGCACATACACATCTGAAAACAGAATTAAGTCTTAAATCTGCTCTAGTATCTGCCATGATGCTGGTTTTAAAACATATGAATTCAGATTGCAGTTAGAAAGTATTAAGTTTAAAGACATAAAATAAGTGTGTTCAAAAGGACCAGCATTGAGTAGCTGGTTCACTAAGTGGAAACATGTTTTAAAAAAAGCCATTTCAAACATTTTCAACACTTTAATTTTGGCCAAGTGGTTTGGTGAAGACTTAGTCAAAACTATTTTTGAGAGAAGCTCATGCTGTATGGCTTGCCTGGAACGTTGCAGAGCCAGGTACAAGTCCCTTTTCTGCCTGAATCAGAGTGATTGGATATGAAAAAGCTCTGCTTGGAATTAAGCAGAGCAAGGACTTGGACCTGGGTTCCTCATATCTCAAGCCAGTACCTTAACAACAAGTATCACACATGCTCTCTTGGACACTTTGACAAGCAAACTTTTGCAAAAATGGTTGCAAGCTTTTGTTTTCATTAAAATGTAATTAAAACAAACTTTGAAACCACAAAAGGTGCTGTAAAACAGAATTGCTATCCTCCATCAGCTCTATTTAAAAGACCACATTCATAAGACAGTTAAGGAGCAGATGTCCTAGCATGATTTGTAACTAGTTGTCTAACTGTGGGTTTGGGAACATGTACCTGAAGCCTTATTGTTGGAGACCGCCCTTCTTAAGCACTGCGGTGAAGACACGGAAGTCTTTGTTAAAGTTAATAATTTAGATAATTAGAAAAGTTCTAGAGTGCTCTTTAATTTAATAGGTGATTTAGAAGATTAAGAATGCTAAAAATCACTAGTGATAATGTAGAACCCTTCCAAAAAGTGTTTTATAAATCCATGGTATGCCCACATATTGAATACTTCTTGCAGATGTGGTCACCCCATCTCAAAGAAAGATATATTGGAATTGGAAAAGATTCAGCAAACGGCACAAAAAATGATTAGGGGAATGGAATGGCTTCCATATGAGGAGAGATTAGTAAGACTGGGATTTTTCAGCATGGAAAAGAGATGACTAACGGGGCATATGATAGAGGTCTGTAAAATCTGATATGGAGAAAGTAAATAAGGAATGTTATTTACTCCTTCTCATAACACAAGAACTAGGGGTCACCAAATGAAATTAATAGGCAGCAGATTTAAAACAAACAAGAGGAAGTATTTATTCACACAATGCACAGTCAACCTGTGGAACTCCTTGCCAGAGGATGTTGTGATGGCCAAGACTATAACAGGATTCAAAAAGAACTAGATAAGTTCATGAAGGATAGGTCCATCAATGGCTATTAGCCAGGATAGACAGGGATGGTGCCCCTAGCCTCTGTTTGCCAGAAGCAGGGAATGGATGACAGGATGGATAACTTGATGATTACCTGTTATGTTCATTCCCTCTGGGGCACCTGACATTGGCCATTGTCAGAAGACAAGATACTGAGCTGGATGTACCTCTGGTCTGACCCAGTACGGATATTCTTATGTTCTCTTTCTCTCTCTCTGTGCGTCACTTCACTTTACTTTTATATTTTCTACTGAAATAACTGAATCGGAAACATCTTTGAAATAAAAGACTTCCTTTGTCTGGGGAGAATCTCATCTTTTCTGAATGAATAGAGTATTGTCATGGAAGTGGATCAATATCGTCCCATGATGACTGCTTTTGTGATCTGGGAATATTATGCATAATTAAGAATTGCCAGTCAATTTCAAACACATTCAGATGTACAAGATTTAAGAGTCAGAGGGGTAGCCGTGTTAGTCTGGATCTGTAAAAGCAGCAAAGAATCCTGTGGCACCTTATAGACTAATAGACATTTTGGAGCATGAGCTTTCGTGGGTGAATACCCACTTCTTCAGATGCATGCCTTCAGATGCATGCAAGATTTAAGAGGCAATTTAAGATGAGAGAGATTTTAAAATATTCAGACATTTATATGATGGCTTTGTATTTAGACCTCTATCAGGAAGAGAAAAATGAATTTCTCAGATGTCTATGAAGTAATTTTTATTACAGATTATCTAATAATTTCATCATAATTTCAGATTTATAATTGTATTGTTGTTGTTTCTTCCCAGGTTTAATTTCAGTCATAATTGTCTGAACCCTAACAGCATGTGCAGCTTGTCACTTCCTGTCTGTTAGAAGTATCTTTCACAATGTTGGATTGAAATTCAAGTATGTGTGCCTTCAGTTTACAGACCTATGTTTAGTTCAAGGTCGAGTAACATCTTCTAACCTGTAGGCACTGGAAGTAGCATTAATGAATACCTCAGAATGCTTGATCCAGTTCTCCTTGGCTACTAGTTGGGTAACAGAAAGGTGTCTGATCATTGATTGCCATAATAATGAACCCTTATGCTTCACGAGGCAAATCACACATACAGTTACAGAATTGGGACTAGAATGCTGGTTCTTGAGCTGTCTTTAAAAAACACAGCTACAGGCCAACGTCACTTGAGCTAAAGGCATTTGCCCTTGATAACTAGAAGCCCTTATCCTATGTACACAAAGCCAGCCAATTACAAGTTTATGGGTGTGTTATAACACTGAAACCAGAAAGATAGTTTTCAGTACTGATGATGGTGCACTTTCAGCATTATTTTATAGTGCAGAATGCTAGGGAATGGGAAAGTATGATATGTCCAAACTGTCTTCATTCCATACAACCTGCTCAGAAAAATCTTCCGTATCTTTTGGCCCAGAACAATCTCAAACCAAGATCTATTGACACAGTGCAGCCAAGAGAATATGAGCACCATCATTGCCAGAAGGCATTGGAGATGGATTACCATGTGCTTCGGAGGGAAACTGATTCTATCACCAGAGTAATAATAAGATGGACACATGAAGGTAAGCGAAAATGAGGCCACCCAAAAACAACATGGTGAAGAGCTGTGGAAGCCAAGCTGAAAAACCTGGATCACAGCTGAGGTATCATTGACAGACTTGCCAGAAACAGACAGGAGTGAAGGAGCTTCCTCACTGCCCTAAATGCCAGAGGCATCATGGGAACATGAGCATCTGTAAACAAATAAGTGAAGTTGAACCACTGTACTTCACACCTAAACTAATCTGCAGATCAGTGATTAGGGTACTCTCACCTTATCACAGTCACATTTCTTTGGCTGAAATATCAGTGGATTTCAGCCCAGTTCAGTTTTGTTTCTCATGCCACATACTTTTTTTCAGAGTATTTAGTTAATACACCACCTTTCCGGAGTTTACCTTCTCACAATGTTCATTCAATTTGTCTCGCCTTCTCACATGGTCCCTAGAGAGTCAGATATTCAAATCATAGTTGTATGCTGCTATTTTGCAAGGAAATAACAAAAAAAATTGGTACGGTTTGAAAGCCCTTTGAGATGCCTATTTGTGTGAAGCACCGAAGAAATATGTTTCAATGTATACTATATACATTCTGTCTAACATTGATCCAAATCATTTTGGACATTCCATTAGTAATGGTGTAAAAGGGAAAAAAAAAGAAAAGCTGGCAATTCTGATGAATTCTTGACTGGTCTGTGTTGCCCCAGGCTGGGTGGGCTGACACTTTGTACTTTCAATCCCTTTTAGTCATTGGCCTGAGAGTGGGCAGGGAGGCTGAATTCATGGAGAGGTTTTTGTTTGTTTTTAAATATTCTAAGAATTTAGAACTGAAATATCTTCAAGTCCAGTCCCCTGCTATCACAGGCAACCCTGTCATATAATTCCATTAATAAATTTACAAATTGTAATCCCTACCATATTCTTACCGGGTCAGATTGTTCCCTCAAGGGAGGAGACTAGGATTTTTACTTTGCAGCATGAGCCATGGGGTCTTGCCCTTCAAACTCTGCGAAGGTGAAAGGATCCTTATGTAGCCTTTCACCTGCCTTAGTAGGGCCCTCGCAGGGTTGATGACACAGACTCCTGTGTAGGTGATTTTCCCCAACAGCTGAAGGGAAGGAGGGGAACATGACTTCCTCCCAATCACCTGGGCAACCCTTCTCCCTCAATCATTGGGAAGAGGGGAGACAAGAGCAGCCACCCGCAGCCTGTTAGAGGACAGCCAAGCAGCACTGCAAATAGTCTCTGACCCTGTGCAGAGCCTTGGATGCCCAGGGAAGTAGGAGGGAGGCTGGGAATAGCCCAGCTTTCCCTGCATGTGACACAGACCAGCTGGGGAGCATAAGGAAGAGAAGGTCACCTCACAGCCTGCCAGCAAAGCACTTCCAGGCCCAGCAACTCAATTGGCTTTCCCTTCAGCCTACCCAAAACCTGCTTGTGTCTGATTTCATGGGTTCCAGTCCCTAAAGACGGTCAGCACAGTTCCAGAGAGGAGCAGATGTAGTCCCTCTCTATAAATCTCTCCCCTGGAAGACTTGCTTTCCTGAACCAACCTCCTGACCATGCAGCCAGAAAAGGAACCCAAGTTAGACAATTAGTTAACATTAATTGTGCATTACTATGGCATCTGTGCAAGGACTTTCATCTTCCTAAATCATCAAGACCTGCACTGCCATTTCCCAGTATAATTAAGGGTGTTTATTACAGCATCTTCTTATAGGCCTACAACATGTCTCCACCTGTATCACCTGGGTACCTATCCTCCGTGAACTTATCTAATTTGTTTTTTAACCCAGTTATAGTTTTGGTCTTCACAACATCCCCTGGCAACGAGTTTCACAGTTCTTTTTTTAAAGAAGTACTTACATCCTTTTGTTGGTTTTAAACCTGCTGCCTATTCATTTCATTGGGTGACCCCTGGTTCTTGGATTATGTGATGGGGTAAACAACACTTCCTTATTCACTTTCTCCACACCATTCATGATTTCAGAGATCACTATCATAATTGTTCCCTAGTGATTTCTTTTCCAAGCTGAAAAGTCCCAGTCTTTTTCCTCTCTCGTAATATGGACGCTGTTCCACACCCCTAATCATTTTCATTGCCCTTCTCTGTACCTTTTCCAATTCTAACATATCTTTCTTGAGATGGGGTGACCAGAACTACACTCAATATTCAAGATGTCGGCATATAATTGATTTATATAGGGGTGGGATGATATTTACTATCTTATCATCTATGCCATTCCTAATGGTTCCTACTATTCTATTAACTTTTATGACTGCCACTTCACTCTGAGCTCATGCTTTCAGAGAACTGTCCACATAGATTTCAAGATTTTATTTTTTTGAGTGTAACAGCTAATTTAGCACTGTGAATGTATAGCTGGGATTATGTTTTCCAATGTGCATTACTTTGCATTTATCAACACTGAATTTCATCTACCATTGTGTTGCCCAGTCACCCAGTTTTTTGAGATCCTTTGTAACTCTTTGCAGTCTGCTTTGGATTTAACTCGCTTGAGTAATTTTGTATTAGCTGCAAATTTTGCCACCTCATTGTTTACCCCTTTTTCCAGATCACTTATGAATATGTTGAACAGCATAGGTCCCAGTACAGATCCTTGGGGGACACTGCTATTTATCTCTCTCCACTGTGAAAACTGACCATTTATTCCTGCCTTTTGTTTTGTGTCTTTTAATCGGTTACTGATCCATAAGAGGACCTTCCCTCCTATCTCATGTTTGCTTTTTTTAAGGTTTGCTTAAAAGCCTTTCGCGAGGGACCTTGTCAAAGGCCTTCTGAAAGTCCAAGTACACTATATCCACTGGATCACCCATGTCCACATTTGTTGACCCTCTCAAAGAATTCTAATAGATTAGTGAAGCATGATTTCCCTTTACACTTCACTTGTCAGAGTGCATGCTTTTTTCTAACTTAACCAGATACCACCTGGTGGAAGATGGAAAAGAGGAAAACCATTGAGAAGGATGTCGGAGTCATGGAGCAATAAACATGACATTAGACAGATAGAGGTGGAAACAGTGGGTTGCCTTATGTCACAAGGCATGGGAGCTTCTAATATAATCCTTTTCCTACAGGTAGGTGTAAATAACTTCACAAAATTATAGGCGGTGGAACATCAAGCCCCAGGGGAGTTGTAGAAAAAGTATCAGAAACTACTTGATTCTCCCAGAAGACAGTTGTGTTTCCGTTGGAGGTCTGAAGGTGAATTTACCAATGTGCAGTTTTCTTCTTGCTTATGCTATCTTTGTTCAAAGTGAACAGGAATGGTGTATATATTCAGCATCAGTGTTAGGCCAGTCTGGGGATGGAGGGGAGGTGGCATGCACTTCCCAGATCTCAGTATTACAGGCAGTTGTTTGCTTCCCACTCTCACACTGCCATAGTCCTTATGGGTATTATGATAAATGTATCAAAAGTAGAATGCTATGGCTTGACTTGCTTTAAAACAATCTCTGCTCATGTAAAGCAGTTCAGAATAAAACATAAATCTTTTGCTATTCTGGAGATGAACTCACCATACAGAACATAATTTCACAGTCTATGGTCAATGAAAGCCTGGGCTGAGCCCACACTGAGATACTGGATTAGGTTTCATTCAGGGATGCAGGACACTGACATATCATATGCTGTATTAGAGGACTGCCCAACTGGGTATTGTTTCTTTAAATAAGGTCAAGACAGAGGGAACAGATTAAGTGCCAGGCAGCTGTTGAATGTAAGGCTGGAAATAGTGGAAATGCTAACAGATTTCCAGAATAAGTCCCCTTCAGGGACTTTGAAAGATAGAATCTCCTAGTTGTAAAGAACCTGATTCTCCTGTGCCTTGAACTTTCAAGTTGATGAATAACATGAGCTCTGAAATGGATGTAATGGAATGCTACCAAATCAGAACTCTTGCACTCACAGGCTGACAGTGGTTTAGCCTCACTTTGCACAAGTGTAAGTTACACCAGGTGTAGTCTGAAATTGGTTTTTGGTCTCATCTCTGGACCCACAATAAGTAACAGTAGTTCGTCTGTCAAACTTGATGAGAGATTCCATCATCAATCATCATCATCATCATCAGGGCAGTGGAGAATCAGGCCCTACCTGCAAATGTACAGATGGGAGTTGAGAGAGGAGTCTGAATGAGAAAAATGATAACTGATTGTGATAGATTCACAGTTAAACCGAACACCAGGATCTGTGGTGCACTATATTGTTATAATAGCATAAAATATGTCTTGTATTGTGCTTGTTAAATCACATCGGACCTGCCAGCTCATTTCATTTTTCCCTTGGAGTCACTTCAATCTTAACAACCTGTAGTAGACAGCTTGATGCGCTTTGGGTGCTGGTTTTCATGAACTGTAGACAAACTGCTATATGTATGGAGCAAGGAATGGGGCAGCAAAATGTCTTCAAACCTCAGTAAAGTTGGAATTCTGTAATTTTACATCAAATATTCGCTGTTCTTGCATGATTTCAGACACATCCAAACTACTACCAGCAATGGGTCCTCTCTACTTCTCAACCCAAACCTAAATCAGGGATTCAAATCTGAAACATACTGAAATTTGAATGGGTGCAAATTTAGAGTTCTGCCTTGGTCCCTCTCTAATTACCATATTTGCATTCATATTTAGTGGTTTTTGCAAGGAGTGAGGATTATATCTCAGTAAGGAAGCGGGGAATTTATATAAAAACCTTTAACAAATAAAAAGAACTCTGGCCAAAAACAATTGACTATCACAAAGTTGAACTCCATTGTCATCCAATTTGTATCACAAGTTAGCATTAAAGTACCTATTCACTCCTCCTTCAAGTTTACTCCTCGTTCCACAGCTCTACTTGCTCCCAGCAATCCACAAGATTGACTAGAAAAGGCTTTCAATACCTGTTCTACCCAGGTCTCTTTATAGGAAGAGATCGTCTATAATTTCTCCACCTTCCATCCAGGAAAGACCAATTTTTTAAAAGAAAATGCTTTGTGATGCAAACATACTAGGCAATTCTTGCTCCATATCCTTTAAATAGACACTTGAGTTACATATTCTGTGAAGCACCCATGGCTGCATTTCAGAATTAAAACATTTTCAGTTTGGGGCACTCAGGCTTTTGAGGGGGAAAAAAAATCTAAGTCTTCCTCAAAAAGCAAACGTGAAAAAATGTTTAATCAAAAACCCAATTTTCTGTCAAAAATCAGTTTTGATGAAAAACTTTTGACCAGCCATATCTCTTACCTTGCATGTTGCCCAAGGATACTGCAAAATCAAGAGGAAAATGCTTATTGGAGAGCAAATAGACGAAGAAAGCCATTCATGTATAATCCACATACATAGTGCCTGTGACCTGCATTTCCTATTTCATGTATTTCTATCCACCTCTGAGGCTCCAGTCAGCCAGCCAGCCAGCAAGCAAGCAAGCAAGCAATCCTTTGTGTGAGATTTATCCTGAGATTCAAAGTAATGTGAAATCTTCTGCAGCATTTTGATATATTGTTCTTCAGCTACTGTCATCTTAGCACATAATGTTACTAATTAATCTGTTTCCTCAAGCAAAACAGATCTCCAATCCTGATTGGGGCATGCAGGTTTTATTGTAAACACACACTAAACCCCCTCTCCTATTGCCATATACTGCACTTGGCCCATAGACATCTCCCACAGCTGTCAATGTGTCAAGCAGTCCATTCATAAACTCAAAAAATGTCTTTAATGTGAAAAACGTTCATCATTCACCATTAACATTTCAGTATCAGCAAATAGTTACTACAAAACAGCATGATTTCACAGGTTCTCCCTTTACTTAAAACTGAAGCTTCTTGGATAGGACCATAACTATTCACGTGTCAGTGTTGGTAAACTGTAGTTATTGTTCTTAGGAGTCCATCGATCCGATGATGACAAATCTGTGCAGATCATCTATTGTTGGTCTCATGGTGTGCCCTCTGATGACTGTACAAGCCAGTTCTAGAGGTGCACATTTTGCTGCAGATGGTGCATGGGAAGTTCGCGGTCAGTGGATTGTGCTCTGCTGATGCTCTGTGATGTTGTTCGCGTGCCTCTTGTAGATGCTGCCTCAAAGGCGATGCAGGTATTTCTAACTGCTGCACGCCATTGTGTTCTGTCACTGGTGGTGTCCTCAAGGTCCCTAGGTTTGATACTGCTGTACTGCAGATTGGCTTTGATGATGTCCTTGTAACGTTTCTGTGGACGACATTTATGCTGGATGCCCTGGGAGAGCTCACCATACAGAAGCTGGCAGGGAATTCTGTTGGCATCCATGCGGCTGACATGACCAGTCCAAGTAGCTGTGACTTCATGATCAACATTTCGATGCTTGTCATCTGAGCTCTCTTGTGGACCTCGAGATTTGGCACTTTGTCTTGCCAGCGGATCTTCACAATGTTGTGGAGGCAGTGCATGTGGAATGCTTCAAGCTGCTTGATGTGACACCTATATAGTGTCCATGTTTCACACCTGCTTTGCTGCCTTTGTTCTTGAAAAGAGAGACAATAGTAGCATTGTGGAGGTCCTGTGGTATGTTTTCATCCTCCCAGATGCTGATGATCATGCTGCGGAATGCTGCTAGAGCTGCTGGACCTGCTGCTTTGTATATCTCTGCTGGTATCCCATCTTTTCCAGGAGCATTTCCTGAACTCATCTGGCTAACAGCTTTCTTAATCTCATCTATAGTGGGCGGAAAGTCAAGATTTGTCAGAGCAGGTTGTTGTGGAATTTCATTGAGGACATTATTATTCACAACTGATGGTCTATTGAGAAGGTTGCTAAAGTGTTCTCGCCATCTTTCGTTGATGCCTTCTTTATCTTTAATCAGTGTTGTGTTGTCTGATGAAAGCAATAGGGTGGTCCTTGGTTTAAAAGCACTGAAGGACATCTTTGAGTTGTGAGTTTCAGCATAGTGATCAATTTCTTTGGCTTTGCTCTTCCACCAGTTATCTTGTATCTGACGGAGGTCTTTCTGTGTTTTGCTCTGAAATGGTCCTGTTTAGAGACTGAGGAGGGGCATTCTGCCATTTGATAAAGGCTTTTCTCTTTACTTCCAGTGCTGAGCATATTTCTTCTTGGTTCTCATCAAACCAATCCTGATGTGTTCTTTTCTTTGGTCCAAGAGATGTTATTGCTGTGTCAGTCACTATCTGCTTGAACTGGTCCCACTTTTCGGTTACAGTACCATGGGATCTCAGTTTGTCATCAAGACTCCTCTGGAAATTGTTGAAACACTCAGAATCCTTCAGTTTGGCCATGTTGAAAGCAGGTCACACATGCATAGGGTGTTTGTGCCGAGAGGGAGTGATGTGAAGTTGAAGAGACATCCTGACTAATCTGTGATCTGTCCAGCACTCTGCAACGCACATTACTCTGGTGATCAGTACATCTCGGATGTCTCGCCTTCTGACAATGGCATAATCTATCAGATGCCACTGTTTGGACCTAGGGTGCATCCACGTCTTTTTGTATTTATCCTCTTGTCGGAACAGAGTGTTGGTAATGGTCAGGTCATTTTCAGAACAAAGGCTCAAAAGGCGTAGTCCATTGCTGTTCATTTTGCCTACACCATGTGGCCCGGTTACTCCTTTCCAGTTCTCGCTGTCAGCTCTGACTCGGGCATTGAAATCTCCAAGTAGAAGTAGTTTGTCTGTTACAGGTGTGGCCTTGATCAGTCTGTCGAGATCTTCATAGAATTGTTCCTTTGAGTTGTCAGAGCATGTTGGAGTGGGTGCATGTGCACTAATGATGGTGGCATGACGTTTGGCATTTAGTGGGAAGTGTAGTTTCAGCAGTCTTTCATTGATACCCACTGGAAGATCTGGGAGTTGATGCATCAATGAGGTTTTTATTGCCAGACAAACTCCATGTATTCTGTCCTCTGTCTCAGTCTTACCCTTCCAGAAGAAGGTATAACCACTTCCTGGCTCGCTCAAGGAACTTTCCCCAGGCAATCATGGTAAGTTTCCTCAAATTTTTCTTTTGGTTTCGGCCACAGGTTGGGTTAAACTGCCAGCTGCGGCTTGCTGGCCAGTTGTTGTAGGGCAGGCAATTTTTAGGCCACCTTTTCTAGGCCCCTCCCTTACTAGGGTGAGCAGTGCTGTCCCGAAGAGGGCTGCTCAGACGCCTGGGATGCTGCCGGGCAACTCTGCTGCCCCAGGTAAAGAGCTGGATGACCACCTATCCACAGGCCGCCTGTATGCAGGATTGGGACTATGACTTCCAGTGGTAACCTCCACCTGTCGCTTGACCCTCCCCCATTGCTGCAGGACTTGGATGGTATGATAATGATGTTTGATGATTTGCACACGACTTGTGCATGAAAGCTTTTTAAGTGGTAGAGTCATTTCACGGGAGCAATCCCACTCTCTCAACCTTACAAACCAGACACCAATGGTATGGAAAATCATCACAACTGGTAACTTCTTTGGTTGCAGTGGATGGCCTTGACGTCTTTCGTGCCTCATCAAGCCCTTCACTGTCCACAAAGCGTTGCAGAACCGCCTTCTTGGCCATTGGATCTTAGTGATCTCTTTCACCCAGTCCACTGGAGCTTACGTTGCATGCAGGGTAAGCATATCCCTAATTTACTGAGGGTTTGAGTCCCATAGACTCATAGACTCTAGGACTGGAAGGGACCTCGAGAGGTCATCGAGTCCAGTCCCCTGCCCTCATGGCAGGACCAAATACTGTCTAGACCATTCCTAATAAACATTTATCTAACCTACTCTTAAATATCTCCAGAGATGGAGATTCCACAACTTCCTTAGGCTATCTATTCCAGTGTTTAACTACCCTGACAGTTAGGAACTTTTTCCTAATGTCCAACCTAAATCTCCCTTGCTGCAGTTTAAGCCCATTGCTTCTTGTTCTATCGTTGGAGGCTCAGGTGAACAAGTTTTCTCCCTCCTCCTGATGACACCCTTTTAGATACCTGAAAACTGCTATCATGTCCCCTCTTAGTCTTCTCTTTTCCAAACTAAACAAACCCAATTGTTTCAGCCTTGCTTCATAGGTCATGTTCTCAAGACCTTTAATCATTCTTGTTGCTCTTCTCTGGACCCTCTCCAATTTCTCCACATCTTTCTTGAAATGCGGTGCCCAGATCTGGATACAATACTCCAGTTAAGCCCTAACCAGCGCAGAGTAAAGCGGAAGAATGACTTCTCGTGTCTTGTTTATAACACACCTGTTAATGCATCATCCCAGAATCATGTTTGCTTTTTTTGCAACAGTATCACACTGTTGACTCATATTAAGCTTGTGGTCCACTATGACCGCTAGATCTCTTTCTGCCATACTCCTTCCTAGACAGTCTCTTCCCATTCTGTATGTGTGAAACTGATTGTTCCTTCCTAAGTGGAGCACTTTGCATTTATCTTTATTGAACTTCATTCTGTTTACCTCAGACCATTTCTCCAATTTGTCCAGATCATTTTGAATTTTGACCCTGTCCTCCAAAGCAGTTGCAATCCCTCCCAGTTTGGTATCATCTGCAAACTTAATAAGTGTACTTTCTATGCCAACATCTAAATCGTTGATGAAGATATTGAACAGAGCCGGTCCCAAAACGGACCCCTGCGGAACCCCACTTGTTATACCTTTCCAGCAGGATTGGGAGCCATTAATAACTACTCTCTGAGTACAGTTATCCAGCCAGTTATGCACCCACCTTATAGTAGTCCCATCTAAATTGTACTTTCCTAGTTTACCTATAAGAATATCATGCGAGACCATATCAAATGCCTTACTAAAGTCTAGGTATATCACATCCACTGCTTCTCCCTTATCCACAAGGCTCGTTATCCTATCAAAGAATGCTATCAGATTAGTTTGACACAATTTGTTCTTTACAAATCCATGCTGGCTATTCCCTATCACCTTACCACCTTCCAAGTGTTTGCAGATGATTTCTTTAATTATCTGCTCCATTATCTTCCCTGGCACAGAAATTAAACTAACTGGTCTGTAGTTTCCTGGGTTGTTTTTATTTCCCTTTTTATAGATGGGCACTATATTTGTCCCCTTCCAGTCTTCTGGAATCTTCCCCGTCTCCCATGATTTCCCAAAGATAATAGCTAGAGGCTCAGATACCTCCTCTATTAACTCCTTGAGTATTCTAGGATGCATTTCATCAGGCCCTGGTGACTTGCAGGCATCTAACTTTTCTAAGTGATTTTTTACTTGCTATTTTTTAATTTTATCTTCTAAACCTACCCTCTTCCCGTAAGCATTCACTATATTAGACACTCCTTCAGACTTCTCAGTGAAGACTGAAACAAAGAAGTCATTAAGCATCTCTTCTCTGCCATTTCCAAGTCTCCCGTTACTGTTTCCCCCTCCTCACTGAGCAGTGGGCCTACCCTGTCCTTGGTCTTCCTCTTGCTTCTAATGTATTGATAAAAAGTCTTCTTGTTTCCCTTTATTCCCATAGCTAGTTTGAGCTCATTTTGTGCCTTTGCCTTTCTAATCTTGCCTCTGCATTCCTGTGTTATTTGCCTATATTCGTCCTTTGTAATCTGACCTAGTTTCCATTTTTTATATGATGCCTTTTTATTTTGTAGGTCACGCAAGATCTTGTGGTTAAGCCAAGATGATCTTTTGCCACATTTTCTATCTTTCCTAACCATCGGAATAGCTTGCTTTTGGGCCCTTAATAGTGTCCCTTTGAAAAACTGCCAACTCTCCTCAGTTGTTTTTCCCCTCAGCCTTGATTCCCATGGGACCTTACCTATCAGCTCTCTGAGCTTACCAAAATCCGCCTTCCTGAAATCCATTGTCTCTATTTTGCTGTACTCCCTTCTACCCTTCCTTAGAATTGCAAACTCTATGATTTCATGATCACTTTCACCAAGCTTCCTTCTACTTTCAAATTCTCAACGAGTTCCTCCCTATTTGTTAAAATCAAGTCTAGAACAGCTTCCCCCCTAGTAGCTTTTTCAACTTTCTGAAATAAAAAGTTGTCTGCAATGCAGTCCAGGAACTTATTGGATAGTCTGTGCCCCGCGGTGTTATTTTCCCAACATATATCTGGATAGTTGAAGTCCCCCATCACCACCAAATCTTGGGCTTTGGATGATTTTATTAGTTGTTTGAAAAAAGCCTCACCCACCTCTTCCACCTGATTAGGTGGCCTGTAGTAGACTCCCAGCATGACATTACCCATGTTTTTTACCCCTTTTAGCCTAACCCAGAGACTCTCAACACTTCCACCTCCTATGTCCATCTCCACCTCAGTCCAAGTGTGTACATTTTTAATATATAAGGCAACACCTCCTCCCTTTTTCCCCTGTCTATCCTTCCTGAGCAAACTATACCCATCCACACCAACATTCCAGTCGTGTGTATTATCCCACTGAGTTTCAGTAATGCCAACAATGTCATAGTTGTATTTATTTATTAGCACTTCCAATTCTTCCTGCTTATTACCCATACCTCTTGCATTTGTATATAGGCATCTAAGATACTGGTTTGATCTTGCCTCCCAGCTTTGCCCTGACCCTCCTTTCTTTCTGCCATTATAGCCCGTGCTTCCTCCTGTTTCCGACCCATCTCCCAGGTCTTGTTCCCCAGTTACCTGTGGGGTTTGCTTACCTGTCCCCGTCGAACCTAGTTTAAAGCCCTTCTTACTAGGTTAGCCAGTCTGTGCGCAAATAAGGCCTTTCCCCTCCTCGAAAGGTGAACGCCATCTCTACCTAGCAGTCCTTCCTCGAATAGTATCCCGTGGTCGAGGAAGCCAAAGCCCTCCTGGTGACACCATCTTCTCAGTCAGGCATTCACCTCCATGATGCATCTGTCTCTGCCCGGCCCCTACCTTCGACAGGAAGAATCGAAGAGAATACCACTTGCACTCCAAACTCCTTAACCCGTACTCCCAGAGCCCTGTAGTCACTCTTGATCTGCTCAGTGTCACACCTCACAGTATCGTTTGTGCCCACATGGATGAGTAGCATGGGGTAGTAGTCAGAAGGCCGGATAATCTTTGACAATGCCTCTGTAACATCTCGGATACGGGCCCCTGGCAGGCAGCATACCTCCTGGGATGAACGGTCAGGGAGACAGATGGGTGTCTCCGGCCCCCTCAGCAGAGAGTCTCCAACCACCACTACCCTACGTTTCTTATTATCAGTGGTGGCAGCAGACCTCTCAGCCTTAGGGGTATGAGGCTTCACCCCCTTAACTGTTGGGGGTGATTTCTTCTCTCCTGTATCAAGAAGAGCATAACGGTTATCTATTACCACAGCAGGAGGGTTCGCAGCAGGGGTGGAGCACTGCCTGCTGCCAGAAGTAACCAGCTGCCAGTGTCCACCCTGAACCATCAGTTACACTCACCTGGTTTAGCCGGCCTGTCGAACCCATTGTCTAGAGTGTGGCCACTGCGCATGCTGCAGCTACTTGGAGCCACAAGTGAGAGCTGAGTGACAGGTGGGGACCAAAGTGGATGGACTATCCCCAAAGGGGTATGACAAGTCCCCCCATCAGAGGTACTACCCCTCCCTGGGCACCCTGTACACTCCAGTTATTGTTACATACTTGGGAAAAGGAGGAGGGGGCCATTGTCATCAGATCCCAAATATGCTAGGTTTCTGCCAGTTTAGACCAGTAAGAGGTTCTCATAGGAACCTGAATCGAATGGGATGATACAGTTTCTTTAAACATAAAAGCAATAGTTGAATGAACATCTACTTACTATATCTTGTTCTCTTCCCAGTTGTCTTTTTGACAGCAGAATACCAAATACTAGGAGCCCATATCTAATAAAATGCATTTGCCTGTGTGGTTGCAATATAAAATTCCATCACTTAGGAGAGAATAATTTAAATGTGGAAAGCAAAATCAGAATGCTACTTCACTGTGAAATCAGAGATAAGATGATGTTTGCTGTAAAATATTTGCTGTAGCTCTCTCTCTTGCTTGACTCTCATACGTAGCCTGAAGAATGTTTCATTCACTGTGTCTTTAAAAAATATAGTCAATGTATCATTTTATCATCAATAGATAGTTGGAGAGTTACATTCTTAAATCTGTTTTTTTTTAAATGGAAATCAATAAGAGTTTCAATTTCTTCCTCTGGGATGTGAAGACAATAAATTAGCATTTCTGAAATGCCAGCAGATACTAGCTGGCTAGAATGAAAAATGTTTCATGGGGGGAGAGGAGAGAATATTATTGTTATGTTCTGTGGGCCTAATGGATCTTTTCAGATGGAAGCTTAATTCAGGCAATAAAAACAACATGTTTGTCATTGTGACAGTCTGTATTGTGTTTCCCATAGTGTATTGTCAGGGAGAAGAATTTGGAGGATTTCTGTACTCAATTTAAAACAGGTTTTCACCGATTTTGTCCCTGTAAAAGTAGCTGTCTTTCAAAAAGCACTAAGATGCTACTGAAGTGGAAACAACAGAAGTAGGAAGGAATGCTGAGTTCAGAGTCTGTTCTAAACATCAATGGTATTGTGCAAAAGTAGAACAGTTTGTTGCTTACAAAACTGCCTGTTATGATGAAAACCCTTAAAAGAAATGCAATGATAAAACAAGAACTTGATAGACATAAACTGGGTTACTGGAGTTGTAATTCCTTCCTTCCTGATTCATGTATTTCCTTTCATAATCATCAAATGCTATAGCTATGGAGTTAGGCTAAGGAGCAGCCCTGTACAACTGAGGAGGGGGATGGAAGAAACTGTGGTCCGCCACTTGTGAGGCTGTGCAAGAGCCACACACAATAGTAACTTTGTGTTCTGGGGATCTCAGAGAATTCTTGCGGCAACTCCTCTCCACAGGGTCAAGAGGCTAAAAAGGGGCAAAGCCATAGCCCAAGCCAGCCCCTTACACCAGCCCACAGAGCAGGGATAGTGCATTGGAGAGTGCTGTCTGCTCAGTTTTAATGGATGGAATGGACTGTGTATCCCGCTACATGCAAGGAGGAAGTGGGGTAACAAGATAACTCAGTCCTGAGTACCGTGAGAACCATCACAATGCTGTAGAGGGCAGTGGTGTAAATACTATGATCAAGCCCAGAGGGCAAAATCCTGCTCACCAGGCTCTCATTTGGACACCTAACTGCACCTTATTGCATTTAAAACTGGACCCGTCATCACCCATTGATTAAAGCCCATTAGTTTCTTCATCATGGCCAAGCTTTAAATCAAGATTGGATATTTTTCTAAAAAATGTATTCTAGCTCTGATGGAAATTACGAGCTTGTTGTAGGAATTGCTGGGTGAAAATTTGTGTCCTGTGTATGCAGGAAGTCAGTTGATTATAACGGTTTCTTCTACTCTTACAATGTAGGGACACTATTCTGTAGAGCATATTTCTACATTGGAGGGATGGACAAGATGACCTAACAGGTCTTTTCCATCTCTCAATTATATGATTCTGTAGGTTATATTACTATTTCCAGAAAGTACAGTAGGTAGCTATGATCGTTCCAGGAATTACATTGCTTAGAGCATTAGAAACTCTGAATTGTTGGCACTGTGATATTATTTCCTGAAGTCAGTGACAGTATTTCTGGAAATGTCATTATACTTTGACAGAGAGGAAAACATAAATTTGTGGAGGAGATGCCTGAAGTTAGATATAGGCATCGTGTAATAAATTACGCATCTCTCTAAGGCTAAAACTTAACCAGACAAGTAATTTATTCCTATTAAAGGTTATGGAGCTGTGCAGATACTGCAGTTGGGTATTCACAAATATTCTAAAAATGAGTCCACTTTGCACCCCTTTTTATTTATTTGTTGCAGACACTGCTCCCAGAGAAGTAGGATGGTCTAGTGGCCAGCGTGCTAGCCCAGGTTCTACTTATTGCTCCATCACCCACTTCCCAGGTGACTTGGTCAGTAGAAGTTAGGAGCCTAAATACCTAGGTGGGTCTGGACCTCTGGGCTTCAGTTCACCATGTGTAACTTGGGGATGATAGTACTTCCCTGCCTCACAAGGGTGTTATGAAGATAAATTCAAGATTGTGAGGCTCTTGGATACTGTGACAATGGGGGCCATATAAGTACCTTGTAGAGCTATATGCATGTAATGGTTAAGAACATTCTCAGTGAAGCTACCACCCTTGTGTTGCTTCTGAAATTCCAGTCCCTCAGTCAGGAACTCAAAAAGAGAGTGCGAGCAGTGGCAGTAACACTGCATTCCCTCTTGAGTTGAATCCCATCCCACTGAGGTACAAGGTGTTTTGCTGGCACAGAAAGGTATAATTTACTAATTATTTTGCCTCCCCCATATTTAGTTCAAGTATACTTGGAATGCAATGTTGTGCCTCTTCCAGTTAACGATAAACATCCAGATGAAAGCACATGCTCTCTGTATGTGTGTATGTATATATATATATCTCCTCACTATATGTTCCATTCTATGTATCTGAAGAAGTAGGCTGTAGCCCACGAAAGCTTATGATCAAATAAATTTGCTAGTCTCTAAGGTGCTACAAGTAGTCCTTTTCTTTTTGTATAAGAGGGAAGAACTTCTTAATGCTAATCTAGAAGGAAAACTGACATTTGTGAGGTTTAGCCCTTCTCAACTTCAATATGCTCCCCTTTTCAGCATCTCTTTGATCTTTAAGACTGTTTCTGTTCATATTGTGGACGAGCAATGTAATGTAGGAATTCTACAACTTTTTTTTCTGTAATGCAGTGTGATTTGATTTATAGTGCACTGATTACTGTGGAATCTGCTTCATGAAACACAAAAGCAAAGATCAACATGGAACAGCCACAATGGACAGCAATGTTAATCTTGCTCCCCTAACTTAGTTATCCACTCATTAGTGTGGGGGAGACAGCATCTTATTTCAGAGACATTCGACACATGCTCAGCTGAAAAACAGAGTCTTGTTCCTTCAGAACCTCTGTTGGGTCAGAGCATTTTAATCTCCACAGCATAGACCATGTTCCACAGATGGAGTCTGGGGTGCTGGAACAATTTGTATAGTGGGGGTGCTGAGAGCCATTGAACCAAAATGTAACCCTTTATTTGATGGAAACCACTTCAAGCCATGGGGTGTGGCAGCACCCCTATCATGCCTAGTTCCAGCACCTCTGGATGGAATCGCTTCACTCCTCAAAGGGACACAACTAGGGATTATCATGAAAAGCAACTCCTCAGATCTTGGCAGTTTGTGCTGTAGGGAAAAGAGGCAGTGTGCCTAGTCTCTTTTTTTCCTATACAAGTGAAAAATACCCAGCACAGTTGCAAATCACCTTACACCAGTGGTGGGCAACCTGAGGCCCACGGGCCACATGCGGCCCATCAGTGTAATCTGCTGGTGGGCCACCAGACAGTTTGTTTACTATGACTGTCTGCAGGCACAGGTGCCCACAGCTCCCAGTGGCCACAGTTCACCATTCCCAGCCAATGAGTGCTGCAGGAAGCTGCATGGGCTGCAGGTTGCCCACCACTGCCTTACACTCCTCACCAGAAATGTTCCATGTGGTTTAAGTGCATGCCAGCTTCCATTTGGATTAGGTTTGCTCTCAGCAGGTCTGAGCATGGACAACGGACTGGAACCCAGCTACAAATGCCCAGCAGAGAATTCCTCTGTTGATGTGGACCATCCTGCTGGCAAATCTGCACTGTATCCAGGCCCTGTTCCTCCCCACTCACTCTGCCTGGCATAGAGGGTGTCTGAGGGGAAAAGGGGGGCAATTATGTTATTAGCAGGAGGTGCCACTGCAATCTTGCACTTACACAAGGTCCATTAAGGACTGTCTGCTGATAGCACAATTTAAAGCTGCATGTCCTAGAGAATCAGGGAGTTAGGATTGTCTGCCTGATACCCTTACCAACCTCCACACTCAGCAAAACTTGGGACAGGAGAGAATTAGCCGTTAGCCAGAACCATTTCAGTCTGAACATATTAGTACCAAATATTCCTCCCACTGTCGCACAGTTCACTGGAGGCCATTCAGAATCTCCCATAATCCACTGCTTCTAGGAGTGCCAGGAGCTATGCTGGAGATACCCAGAGGACATTATGACTGAACCAGTTTAGAACAACATTAATATAGCTGTGGGGCAAAGCTGCAATGGTTCAGAACATAAATCAGCATAGCTTCTGCTGGCCTACTTGTGCTTAAACAGTTTCTACCTCACCAGTTCACGTAAGAAGCATTCTATTCTCTAAAGTTCAAATGGCATTAATGACTGGCTCCCAAGCTATATGCCACCAATAGCAGTGAGTCTTAGTCAACATGAGTTCCTCTGGATACTTCATTCTAGTGATTTCATTGGTCTAAGTATTATCAGGGCAGGTAATTTTAGCTTACTGGGAGGAATTTGTGGGGAGTTACTGTGGAAATATTAGGAAAGGTAACTTTACCTAATGAAAAGTGAAGGCAGATGACATTACTGGTTCATGAAATGCCAGGAGATATGTTTTTGATTTATTGCACAATTTTTTTTTTAGTTACAACTCAGTGAGTTCGTGTGATAGCACAACTGAGTGCAATGGCATTATTGTTCAGCATATTTACTCTCTTTTGTTTTAAGTTAACTCCCAAATAATTTTAACCCTTCTGAGATCTAACTGAAATAACAGCAGCAGCAGTTCCCTGGCTCTATGTTTTGAGCTTGCCCTTTAACACATGGCCTAGTGGATAGGCCTGGGACTAGGAGTCAGGAGATCTGGAGTCTGTTCCTGACTCTACCACTGACCTGCTGTGTGTCCCTGGGCAAGTCACTTCACCTCTCTTTTACCTCCCATATGATGTCTATTTAGACTGTAAACTCTTCAGAACAGAGATTGTCTCATGCTATTTTCTGTCCATTCTCCAGCATAAAAACAGTCTGATCATGAATGAAGTCTCTAGCTGCTACTGTAATACAATATTACAAATATAATTAATATGAACAAGAAAAAATCAATTTTTAAGGGCCAAATCCCAATTTAGCAGGCAGTGGGTGCAGTAGGGTTATGGGCCAGGCTTCTCCACAGAAGATCTTCTCTTCACCGGCTACAGAACAGCAATAGAGCACACAAGGCTGCTGCTGCAACCTCAGATGTGCAGTATCCCAGCAGATGGCACACCCACACTCTGCAGGGGGAAAATGACTGGTATATGCACTGGACCACTCCTCCCCTTACTCCCAGAGTTCTCAGTGCTTGGGACTCTGGGAATCCCAATGATAGAGAACTCTGTGATACACAGAGGGCCCTGGTAATTGATCACCAAATCCTTTTATAGGATTATGCCAAATCATCCCCCCCCACACACCCCGATTCCCTCTTTCAAGGTTAATTTCTGAATAGGATTGTTTGTAAATATTTCATACAAATATACTCTAGATGTTTATATACAGGACTGGAAGTTTTGACTCTTGTAGTTAAATCCCAGCTCTATTATTGATGGTCTGTGTGATCTTGGACAAGTTATACAATCTCTTTGCCTCTGTTTCCCCACCTGGAAAATGCTAGTAATACTTGCCTACATCTCGGGGTTGGGGGAGGATGATGCTGGTGATATTTCTGAAGTACTTAGAGATCAACAGAGGAACATTGCTGTGGGTGAAATCCTGACCCCAATAAAGTAAGTGGCAAGACTTCCATTGGCAGTATTTGAATCAGGATTTCACCCCGTGTATAAATATAAAATTAGTACATTAGTGACATGACCACAGCTACCTGCATCTTATACAGTATTCTTTTTTACCCAATATGAAGAACTCTTTAACACAGCATGTTTTAAAGCTAGTCAAAACTCAGAATTTCTGTTTTGCAGGAAATTGACATTTCAAAAATATTTTCCATTCTGAAATTAAACAAAAACAATTTTTTAAAATTTCCTCACAAAACTGCAATCTAGAAAAAAAATCCATTTGAGAGGAACGTATTTCAGAAAAAAAAAGGACTTTTTTGTTTTGAAACAATTTTCATTTCAAAATTTAGTTTTATGTTGTTATATTATTTCATTACTTAGTAATAGAGCAAAGTAGTCAAAATTCATTGTATTATTATATTCTTAATCATTAAGGGCAATTGCTACATAATAAAGATGGAAACATCTTATCCTATTCTAGACCAGTATCTCCTGTTTGTGTTGTAATGAAACTGATGCTGTTATTTGGAAAATAAGATGAGCACTCGGAATACTATTAGAGGAGCAAATAATTTCTATATCCATGTGTTAGCCTGGAATATTAAATACAATTTCTCCCCTAATTAGTACACAAAGTGCTTATCTTACGTTTGATATTATGATCTAAAAAAATCTCATGACATAATGACATGGTTTGACGTGATCCATTTTGGTCTACTACTACTGTCACGTAACAATGCAGAAACAATAAGTGAAACAATTGAAATGTAAATTGTTTTAGAATGCATTTTTTCCCCAAAACAAAATGTTTGGAAATAATATTTTCATATTGTTTGTTTGTTTTTTCTCCACAGGAAATTTAGTTGAAATGATATTTCTCTAAAACTTCCAGTTTTGTCAAACCACCATTTTCCAGTGGAAAACTGTAGATGCAGATTTTCCAACCAACTACAGTTATCATCCTTTACACTAGGGATAAAATGTTCTCCCACTTTTTTGATACTCCTTTATATCTCTGTGCCTGCCAAGCAATTGAGGAATCAACCTGGGTACATTGTTTGTTTAATGCTATAGCAGTACATTCTCTCCTCCATCTCTAAAATGAGCATTTTGGAGGCTTGGGAAATACTTTACATCTTTTCCTCATTTGTTTCTCTGAATTGCAATTGTGACCCCAGGCCCAGTTTTATAAAATAGCTCCATTCCTGCTCTCAGAAAACTGTTTTTCCTTTCCTGCCATGTTACTTTCAATAAAAGGTGGAAATGTGCTGTTTCAAAAGATAGTGCTGGGGGGAGGGGAGGGAGGCGTTTCCCCAGAAGGATTTTTGTTTGTCCGTTTGTTTAGGAATTCCTAATTGTTTGCTGAAGTGATTATACGTTAGTAAAAAAAAAAGCGCTCAAAGTCGATTGAATCCAAAATAAACTATACTAATGTGAGAGATCTTATTTAAAGATATTAACAGAGCATTGTGGGGGGAGGGTTAAAGGGAATGTAATGTTAAAGATGGATCCACAAGGCTCAGTCCATGAATAGTGAATGCGTGCAAACATTTCTAGGGTTCTGAAAGATTCTGTCATATTCAGTTCTATTCCCTGTGTCTCTACTGGGGCAATCTGATGGAATTTTTTCCAACTGTTACTCAAATCCTATGGAGAATACAGTAAAGGGAGCTGACAGCTGCCAATCCCTCTTCAGAAATGCTTTATTTACCTTGGTGGTATATTTCAGTACCTATTATCCCATTCCAAACAGACCTACAGCAAGATCCCCTAGTCCTGAGAAGTGTCTCTTGGGACTAGTCAGGCATTTAAAATTAAGCACACATCTAAGTGTTTGCAAAGTCAGAGCCCAGATCAATAGTACCATGTCTGGACTCTTGGATGAGTTTCCTGACCCCAATTGTTCCCTACCTCAGTGCCACATTGTGACTTAAGAATTATTGCCACCAAATCCCTGGGGACTAGTAGTTAAATGCTATAGAACATTTTTCCCCTCTCTGTGAGTGTTTTACCAGAATAGGCTTCTCCAGGTATCAGTAAGTCTAGATATCTTTGTACCATTATACCTCTTCTGTGAGGCCTCACATCCCTAGTTCCTTGGGGTTGTACAGACATCACAAAAAAAATCTATAAGGAAATATTAACCTTTTATGCCAGTCATACATCTGGTTGAGCACCTCCTCTTAGCCACTCACTGGATTTCTGTGAGGGGGAAATCCAGCCTCTGGGTCCCCAGCTGTTTTAAGCCTGCAGATTCTGAATGGGCTCCAAGCACTGTCCCAGTCTTGGGGTCCCTAGGCATATAGTTGTAGTACAGACCCTCTAACATTCCCTCCTGTGAGCTGTGAACACACAGTCCCTGCCCTGCCCAGCACTTGTAATGAGTGCTGACCCTTCAGACTCCTCCAGAACTTATACACATCCTCTATTGCTAGGCCTTTGCCACTCCCTCTCTTGATTTTCAGTCCAACATGGAGGCAAAAGGACAGCAGAGGACAAATGACCACACCCTCAAAATGGAATTTGCAGCTCTGTAAAGATACGTACAGTGTCTATAATCTCACACAATTCATAAATAGTACAGACAGATCCACAAATCGTCACAGTGCCCTACTAGATTTCTTCTCCCTTTCCTGTTTTCCAGCTTGTTCTCAAAGTCAGTGATAAGATAAACCACTCCGCAAGCACTTTAGTAGAACTGGTAACTATGAAGGAAAATAAATGCAGCACAGCCTAATACAAAATACAACATCCTTTTTTAAAAAACTGGTTTTTCTTATTTCTAAGTCCACACACACAATCCTTTTTTTTACAGGTATTGAAAATAAGAGTAGATACATCCAAAATCAAGTTAACATTATTAGCCTTGTCCTAGAAAGGACAAATAGCTGTACAACACTATTCAATTGACCCTCCACATGAGGGTTGCTCTAACATTTTATTTTTAATATTTAGTCAGAAAAAAATCCAAGCAAAATATTATGATTATTCTGTGTTTTTAAACAGTATATCTAACAGAGAAACAGCACATAATCTACCAGTTGCCAGCACAATTGATTACTGTCATGAAGTGTGCATGGCATAATTTGGACATCTCACCAAGTATTAGCAATTTTGTTTCATCTCTCTGTCTATGTACTGCAATAAGGATTTAGGGACTGATTCCCATTCACTTTACATAGCTCTGGTAATGAAAAGAGGCATCAAAGTAAGCATGAATTATTGTTTCACTATAATGGACTTAGACTTTTGGTGGGGAAAGAGTGTTTGAGTTACAATATAGTTCTTGACTATCATTGGGGGAATTTTGTTCTCTTCTGCCCACAAGATTAACATCTTTTGATGATCTTAGCTGCTTGAAATCCTTCTCTCCTAGGGTATTAGCTGGCCCTTGGTAGTCAGAGCCATGTTGAAAGTCTTCCCAGCTCTGGTTTCTTTCTTCCCTGGCTGGGATATGGCTCAGCAAGCAGGGTCTCCTCTTTTTGTGAGGGGAATTCTGTGTACCAGGGTGATACTCATTTGTCTTCTTCTTCCATTCTTTCTGTTGTTTCTATCCTCCTTTTCGTCAAGGCTACTGATCCTTTCTCTCTTTGCATGAGTATTTTTGATTCTTCTCTCTTGGGCAACCTGGGATAGGTACAGGTCTGGAGCTGACTCTCAGAGCCTCCTGATAGGGTCTTTTCTTCTTCCTTCATTTGTGCACCTCCCCTTCCCATGTTGTGACAACTGGGCCTTCAAATATACTCTAATTGTGAGCTCAGCTATAAAAGGTATAGGAAAGATGTCACAATAACCTATAAAAACAAATGTTCATAGAAAAGGTATGAAAAGGAGACAGATTAAATTGGTCTAAACAAAAAAGCCTAGTGATATAGGAAATTAATGAAACAAAATTTGTGTCTCAGATGTTAGGCCTCATTGGTAGACAAAATAATAAGGGCCTGAACTATTCCATCCACCGCTCCCTTTAAGGGTCCTTAAAGAAAGAAGTTATGGTAGGGAAATAAAGGAGAACAGACAAGAGGCTAGAGAAGCAAGCTTCACCATCATGGCTTCTACCCACACCCTTTCCTGGGAACCCAGGACATCATCATCCTGCTCCTAAAATGTCATAACCAGACCAGGCTAGAGAGCAGGACCCAGATGACTTCCCCACCCCAACCCAGCTGTAGTTGAAT
Organism: Gopherus evgoodei; assembly: GCF_007399415.2. NCBI lineage: Eukaryota > Metazoa > Chordata > Testudines > Testudinidae > Gopherus > Gopherus evgoodei. Next base: position 148,180,718 of record NC_044324.1, read on the forward strand.
CCTAAGTACCAGGGTGAAACAGGATTAGACTTTAACAGCAGCAGAATCTCCAGATCATCTCAACTAACTTCTTCTCTTTTCCCTATCAGGACAGTTATTACCAACTTTAATACTATCTCAGAGACTGTTAAACAAGGTTTTTCCCCCCTTTTAAAACCCTCTTCAACTGAAGAGAAAGGGAACAAGTGGTGTTGTTAAAATAAAAGCCAAATTTAATATTTAACATTTCAAAGGTTTTAACTGTTTTTCCTTCTTTTCTTTGATTAAAGATAAATGTTTAAAAGGATTCTTGACGGTGTGTTTGCGTTGGTACTAAGCAGGTCTATATATGCTAAACCCTAAATCTTGTTTAACACAGTTTTAATGGACAGTAACTGGGTTATGTTAACACATAGGGCCCATATATTATCTCCAAACTAATACAACCTCCCATCTGCCCTAATATCTGTGTCATCTTTTCACAAACGGAATGGCCAGAAATCAAAGGGTCCATGATTCTTTGGCTGTCCTCTTGCAGGCTCTGAGTCCAATCCATTCATGCCTGGTGGGGTAAAGGACTCCAGCTGCCATCTATTTGTATTATTTTCATTGTCAGAGTCTCTGAGTGAGAGGAATCCAGGATGTTACATAAGCAAAACATAAAAGCAATTGTTTTCAACAGATGATGTTTAGGCTGTTCTCTCTCTTCGTTCTGCCACATTTTAGACTGTTCCACAAAGAATGCAATCACTGCAGAAAACCAAGAAGCCAGCTAAATGTTTTCATTCCCTTGAGATTTTTTTTTTGTAAATCCTACAACACTCTTACTAAGTGAATCGTGATGGAGTGCATTACAAAAATAAAGTGTGTGTTTTCCAGGTACTTAAAACATGGCTGATTAAAAAAGAGGAAAGTACTCTTCCAACAAGTGGATCAACTTCTGCTGGTTGTAGTATCGAACTGTCCCTATCATTGCCTGCAACAGGAAATAAGTTCCAGTGGCTTGATACTGTTAGCATTTCTGAAACCTCATCAACCGCCATTTTAATCTTTCCCTGTGTATAACTTGGGAAAACAAAGCTATTCTTCCTGTTTATCTTGGTCTGATTTTCAATGGTTCTATTGCTCTGGAGCTAGTGACAGCATATTTTGTTTCTACTATGGTACAGTTAGGTTTGGAAGGATTACTTTTTTTTTATCTGTAAATGTCAATTTCACCATATATTCCCAAATGGACTATGGTGGGGCATGTACCCCACATGAGTCCTGGAGGGTTTAATATGGGCCTGAGAGGTCAATTAACATACCTGGCAGCACCTGTGAGAGACAGACAGACAGGATTAACTGATAGTGAAGCCAAGCTTGGGAAGGGCTCGGTGGTGATTATAAAGCAAGGAAGTTTGCAGCAGAAAGGGAATTACCGAGACTACCTTGACATAAAACAGGAAAAGAAAATAAAAGAAAATGGATGCAGGGAGACAGTCTGAAGTGCTCTCTGGGGGATAGATGAGGTAGGAAGTGGTCTAGGGAGGCAGCAAGGAGTCTGAAGAAGTAGATTTTGGCTGCCCACTACAGGATTCCTGGGCTGGAACCCAGAGTAGAAGGAGAGCCTGGATTCCCTGCCAGCCTGTCATGGTATTCTATCCCCAATCTGAACCTTAGAGTCCAAAAAATGGGGTCCCAGCATGAATTCCTCTAAGCTTAATTACCAGCTTAGATCTGATAAGCTGCCACCACCCAAAAATATATAGTGTTTTGGGGCACTCTGGTCCCCCCAAAAACCTTCCCTGGGGACCCCAAGACCCAAATTCCTTGAGTCTTACAACAAAGGGGAATAAACCATTTCCCTCTCTTCTCCTTTCTTCCTCCCAGATCTTTCCCGCCCTGGGTACACTAGGAGATCACCATGATTCAAACTCCTTGAATCACAACACAGAGAAATCAGAGTTTTTCCCCCTTTCTCTCCCCCTCCCTTCTCTCTCCCTGTCCCTCACCAATTCCCTGGTAAGTACAGACTCAATTCCCTTGAGCCTCAACAAGGGGGAAAAATCAAACAGGTCTTAAAAAGCAAAACTTTTAATAAAAGGAAAGAAAAAAAGTAAAAGTTGTCTCTTAATTTAAATGGTAAAAGTTACAGGGTCTTTCAGCTTATAGACACTAGAGAGAAGCCTCTCCCCAGCAAAATACAATTTAAAATACTCCCAGCAAACTACACATTTGCAAATACAGAAAACAATCAAAAGACTATAACTGCCTTTTCACTTAATACTCACTATTCTGAATATATAAGAGACCGTAGCAGGGAGATTGGCAAGAAACCTGGTTGCACGTCTAGTCTCTTTCAGGACCCTGAGAGAACAAAGCAAAACCCCCAAAACACAAACAAAGGCTTCCTTCTACCGAGATTTGAAAGTATCTTGTTTCCTGATTAGTCCTCTGGTCAGGTGTTTTCGGTTCTCTGTTTGTTAACCCTTTACAGGTAAAAGAGACATTAACCCTTAACTATCTGTTTATGACACAGCCACTGAGGAAGGTGTGGTGAAACCCACTGAGGTAATGAGTGTAAAGATCAGGAAGCCCAGAATCAGACAGAAGACCTCCTATAAAGTCATGGGACTATAGCTCGGTTGGACTCTGTGACCCTGGAAGACTAAAGAGAGACGCCCACAGTGATGGAGTGACCACTGGCAAAAGGCTCCATATGGGGAGACTGCTATGCCAAGCCTGGCCATTAGAAGGTGCTCCTGTGGTGAGTGACAACACTATATTTCAATCTGTAATCAACATTTACAAATTAGCAAAGTAAGAAAAATGAGGCTTACAACCATCTTAGACTTTGATTTAAGGATATTTACCTGATAAGTTTTGACATGTGATATTGACAATTTGTGTTTTAACGATTATAAAGCTTTAATTTTTGAATCTCAGCATTTAATGTCATAAGATATTTATTTCAGCCCCTACAATAATTTCCCACATCTGTGAAAATTTAAACTGATAAACAAAAAATGTTCAAAACCCATAGTTTCATGCGACTGCAAACATTTAAATAGATAAAAATGGGGGAAGGGAAAGCTTAAAAATTACAAGATATCCATTGAAATTATAAAAAATTAAAACCTCATTTTTCCAAGGCTATCTAGTAAGAGTGCAGGAGAAGCTTCATAGAGTCTGAATTCTCTAATCAGAAAAAAGCCAGTGACAAATATGAGAGGCACCAAACTTCTTTGTGTCATGAAGCAACTGATAGGCTTCAAAAGACCATGAAGATTTTGAGTGACATAAGTTTTCAATACTCTCAGAAGAAAGAAGAAAAGAGGAGATCCAAAAAAATCTACCAATTATAAATTATTTTGTCGGCCAATGCAATGTAAGGCCACTACACCGTACAATCTGAAAATACACCTTTAAGTGGGGAGGATGACTGCAACTTTACTCAACTACTTTGTATGCAAGTGGAATATGATCCTAGTATTTCAAAGTGTTTGAAAAAGAGTCAAGAAAAAAAATCACAAATCCAGTTATTCAAAATGAGATAATGGTTCTTAGAATCATGAGGGATATTTTCTGAGACTTTCTGGAAAGTGGTATACAATTATAGGAGATGAAATGGACTTCTGCAGAAAGGAGCAAAATAGATGTTGATGCCTATGATATAGATGTTGATATGAATGTTAATGAAGAGTCAATTAGATTGTACAATGTAACCTGTATATCAGTAGAATTATTCATATAAATAATTAAAGAAAATTTATTGCATCTAAATCTGAGGATCAGCAACTATTCCCGACAATAATATGTTGGTGCCACTAATATAGCATGCTTAGTTCCAGCTATAGCAACTCAATTCTAAAAGGAGGATCCATGAGCTAGATACTCATTGCTATGGGTGCACTTTGAATTTGGCATGTTAAAAATACCGTGTTAAGAGATGGTCTTGAAACTGTTACCGAAATCACAAAATCAAGTCACCTATATGAGACGTTATATTTCAGGACCTGAACTACGTAGTGTTACATACATCACTAGGAACTTTGCCCTTTGCCCAAATAGACTCCCCATGCAGAAGCATTGGCTTAAATTTTTGTAGTATGCGCAGCTTGGGAGGTTGCAAAGGATGCAATTAAGGAACCTGAAATGAGGGCTTGAATTGATAGCATAATAGTTCAAATGCCTCTCCAAACCCATGCTATACATACTCTCATTGGGTCAAATCTGCTACTAGTGTAAGTAGGTGCAATTCCGTGTAATCTATTTCCACTCCACTTCAATGGAGTGTGTTCATGCAAGACTGATTCCCACTCCATCTCTTACTCCTGGCAGTGGCCAATGCTATGCAAGATCAGGCCTTTTAAAGCTAGCTTTTCCTGTTATTGAGGGTGGCAATTTCGTGGAGTAAAGATGGAGAAGTAGTTGGGAACTACAGAAGGAAGATTTCTAATTGTTGTAAAACCAGTACTGAACTGCTACCAGAAAATTTGTTGTATTGGAAAGTTATTTCCACTGCAGTTAGGAAGGAAAAAATAGTGTCACTCAAGCAAAACACAACTGGGCCAATTTTTGCCAATACCAAAGACCAATACCAATGATAGCAGTTGAGTGAATTGATTGAGATGATTGAGAACTGATTCAAACCTTCATCTAAAATCTAAACTATGCCTGAATGAATTTGAATGTATCATGTGATATGCACGCTTTCATAGCTGGTATTTCGTAGTTGGTAGGCTATTCTTGAGGTAGTTCTGATGTGGTCACCATCAAATTGCTGAAAAGCCTGTTTGTCTTGCCTGATCTTGTCTTCCTCTGCAATTGGAGAAATCTATTGAATGGATCTGGCTTTCAATTGTTTTTGCAAACTGCTTATGAGCAATTTATTATGTGTATATATATATATTGTGGCAGAGTCTACGAGACCTAGTCATGGACCAGGACTCAGTTGTGCTAAGACCTGTACAAACACAGAACAAAAAGATGCTCCCTGTCCCCAAAGATCTTACAATCTAGGTATTGCAAAATTCTTGAATTTATTAGTTATTTGACATAATTTGTAAATTCCCTCAGGGAATAAGTCTTGCCCTGTACATTGTCCATGAAAAATTTGCTTGCTCTTGCTCATGACTTGCATCATTGATTAGTGACTATAGCCACAGGATTTAAGCATGTACTTAACTTTAAACATATAAGTAATCTCATAGTAAGAGTACTCATGTGTTAAAGATGGGCACATATTCAGCAAGGGGCATAAGTAAGAGGCTAACTCATGTGGTATTGTTTCTTGCTTGAATAACTTATTTAACTAACCAACACAATTTGAACTGTGAAATTTACAACTGGATATACACTTTGAAATTTTAGTTTGGGCGAATATTCAAGTTAAAATGTATTTTTCATGCTGATTCATACATGTGAAGTAAAGTGCTCAAATGTGTGCAGAAAGAAACAATAAGACTAAGGCCATGGTCATTTGAATTCAAATGAATATTCCTGGATACTCCACCCATAGTCGGAGATTTCATGATAAGACTAGAAGCTGCTTCTATCCTTACTCAAATCCGGGGGCACCACCAGGGCCTCCAGCATGCAAGCCATCCCTTAACAATTGTTTTCAGAAAAAATGCATAACAAGGGATAATGAACACTTCGTGTGATGTGATTAGCACTTTCTATTCCCAAAGAAGGCAGTGGGCAACAAGGGCATTCAGCACCTCACAGGATCAGCTGCCAGAGAGGTGTATCATGTCATTATTAAAACATAGGTCAATTAAACTACAGAAATGCATATGTTAAATAGTGTTAAGAAGCTGACAGACTTGCAAAAACAAGGAAATTCAGAATTAACTTACAAATCTAGGCTTTCATTAAGGATAGATGGACCAGCCTAAATAAAAGAACTGATCATAGTTGTCACTGAAAACTTAAATCAAACCTTTTCATTTGTCAAATAACTAGATAGCTTTAGCTTACTTATTTTTAAATTTTCACATGACTGACTGTACAACTTTTTTCTCCTGGTGTTTCATCCTGGAAGAACGGGAGATTTCACGAAAGAGCCTCTTTTTGCATGATTTCCAGCAGAACTTTCAGACTCATGTGATTGATTAACTTGGTTGTACATATTAAATTTGAACTTCCATTAGAAATGAACTGAAACATCAAACATCAGTGTTTGTCCATCACTGTTTGTCTTAACATTAGAGTGTGAGACCATTTGATCCAAAGTCTTGCCAAGATGGTTCACAAGATTTTGGCACTGCATAATACAGATGGGATTTTCAAAGTCACTTTACATAGGCCTAATTTTGCTTCAACTGATGCCCATGATAAAACTCCCACCGATTTTAATAGAAGCAAATTTAGGCCACTGCCAAGTGCTCTTGAAAATCCCATGCTATGACTTTAGATCCTAACCATCATTTGGACTCAGTCTGATTCCTAGCCTACTCCAAAGCTGAACATGGCCTCCTTAGATATAATACCATTACCTGGAAAAGGTAAAGTCACATATTAGAAACAAAATATTCAAAATATACACCAAACTTTTTGTCAAGACTAAGAAATATATAAGTGCAACTACAGCTTACAGTTAAATCCAAGTGAACACCACAAAAATCACTCACATCATGTTGCTCGTCTGGAGCACTAGATTTAACTGAAATATAGCCAGAGGTTTAATTGCTAGCAATTTAAATTATCTAAAGAGATTTTGTCCTCTAGCACCAATGTCTTAAAATCAGCTTTGACTAGAGCTGACCAAAAAATTATTCTTATCAAATTTCTTTAAGTGAAGAATTATAAGTTAAATAGCCCCAGCTCTGATTTTTTTAGAAAAGGCTGTTAAACACCACAAAGCCTGCACATATTTAGCTTACATTACTGTATGGATTTTGTCAAGAGGCCAAGGGATAAGCACACTTGGAGAGCGACTTCTCTGTTATAAGGGCTGAAATGTGAAATAAAATGGCAGAACAAAGATGAATAGAATATATACTATTTTCACCCAGCTTTACTTTCTCTTTTTACAGTCACCCCTGAAAAGGAAACTTAATAGGGCAGGGATTGTAGCAGAAGGCTTGAAAAATAGGACAGGCTTTGGGCCAAACTTCAACTGGTATAGGAGAAGATATGAGTTACACCAGCAGAAAATCTGGCTCCTTGTTTGTCCAAAGGACTGAGAAGTCTTGGTTGGAGAACTAGAAGATAGACCCTATGACAAATATGCTCCTCTTCAGAATCAGATCAGAAAACTGAGGATAAGTAAATGTGTGCTCTACTCTAAGGGTTAAGAGACATTTTTTTTCCAAAAGTACTGAGCATCTACAATTCCGGCAGAAGTCAATGGAAGCTGCAGTCCTGTACCTCTGAAGATCAAATCCTGAACTGCTTTGGCATCCTTACCCACTGGTTCTATTAGCCTTTCAGTTTACAATGACTCTGTTTATTACCTTATGTTGGGGAGTACCTTACTCCACAAGAAGCAGTTATATGTAAAAGAATCCTTGGATAGTCAATGGGGTGGAGAGGAGAGAGAGAGTGAACAAATGCATGCAGTATGCCAATACTGAGATTATGTTTTCAGTCTTCTTATACAAATATGATAAAGTGCTGTTTTGGAAGTGAAAGTTACAATATTTGCACATGAACAAAGACTAAAGGCTCTGCTCTAAGGAGAATTTGAAGTTTTCAAAATTGTCAAATTAAAATATATAGTGCAATTCAGGTTTCGTGTGAACTGCATAAGTTTTAACTAAAAATTTTAATCTATTATTACACTTTTTACTAGCCACACAAGCAGATGCTGTGTCATCTGCTTTCTTCTGGAACCTTGGGAGACTGTTAATACTGTTATTGTCAAAATAAAATAAAAAGTCCCTTCTATGTCAGTGTAAATCAAGATTTTTTTTTTAACTAGGCTGCTCAGAGGTTCTCCTCATGATAGACTATTTCCCTCTCAAATTTCATCTTTCTATCCCCATTCATTACAGTGTTAAAGAAGTTCACAAAGATAACAAAAACATGTTTTTAATAATGACTAAATTACTTTCCTCCCCTTTGCTCTGTTCCCATCTATTTATACCATTTTGCTCCACCCTTCGGCACAATTCATCTTTGGGCAGAGATGATGAAGCCTGGAAAATCTTAGTCCAAAAGATTGACATGTTAGAATAATACAGGCAGCTGAAAATGGGATTATAGAAATGCATAGGCAACCTTAACTATAGCTATTGCTATTTCTCTCTGTAGCTATTGTTTATGTCTAAGCATTATGGATGCGAATAAGAGACAGGCCTATCTTTATTACTAACAATTAGTGCTCCTCTCCTTCCCCTAATAAAAAATAAATACCCAGTAGAATACAATAGAAACAGTGATTTCCCAGAACAAAACAGGTCACACAGGTTTTGTGACCTAGTTGAAAAGAGATTTCTCTCTATGTGAAATTGGCTCCATTAACTGAATTTACAGTAGTGGCACTACAATGCTGAGAAGTATATTTACCTTAATTTGGTGTATGCATTATTCTTTATCGGTGTATGCATTATTCTTCTCTGTCACACACATACTCTCTGAGTAGTACAGAGCTTTTAAACTTGCAGCTACTATAAACTGATATCTCATGTCCAACCAAACAACCATGCAGATATTTCAAAGCTAACTCTGAGCTACGGCCATGAACTACAAACCCAGTTTGGTGACAAACCTTGTTTGGTTATGTCCTCCCTGGGACATGACGGCAGTGTGGCTTTGCTGCTGATTAATTCCAGCAGAGAAAGCCCAAGACATAGGCTGAAGCAACAGCAGTGAGATCTTTTAAATATGAGAAGAAATTGCTAACACTTAATTAATAAATACAATACATGATAAAATAGGTAATGAGATAAAAGAATGAAAATTAATCTGAGGTGTCATTATTATAAGTTTTTGGTACAATCTGCTTCACAGAGTCCTTGTACTTCTATTACCATATGCATGAAATGAAATACTGTATTTCGTGTATTTGTCCTTCATCTCAAGGGCAAGTGCCTTTTTCCTAAATAGTAATGTAATTGTTACAGATGAACTGTTTTCTGTGCCACCTTATTTATGTATTTATTTATATAGCTGGGCAGTGGATAAGATGACTAGACAGAAAAGTTTCTATCAATTTCATCTTCCCTTTGAAGCCTTGATAAATCTTTTATGAAGCTAATAAAAAAAATCTGGTCATTCACATGTCCATTTTCAACAGAAAAGGTGATACTCCAGCAAGCTACAATTTTTCAGATCTAGCTCACCTCTGCTCAGATTTTACATTGTGTGGTTTTTAGCTCAGTAACAGATTTATAGACTAGATTAAATATCAGTACCAGTTGCTTTTCTTTTCTTTTTTTGTTTCCAGCCTACTTCTGTAAGACAATAGTAAAACTGACTTACTCCTCTCTGATACATCTCAAAGATTTCTTTGTTCAAGTCATAGCTCATTCTACAGGTTAGAATCACAGCTGTTTCTTTAATTCATCAGAAGTTTCATTGTTAAACAATCATATTGGAAAATACATTTGGTTAACAATGAAGGATTACTAAAGGATTATTGTTAACACTTAGGAAACTATTGTATATCTTAGAAATAAGGTGAACGTTGGAAATAATTTAAGAACTCTTAAGCAAGAAGCCTTTTCAGAGCCTTGTGTATAGTTAGACAAATCAGTTCTAATTTAAAAAAAAAACCAAAACCTTTCCTTCCATTGCTCCTCCCTTCCTGCCTGAACTTTTGCTCGCAATCTAAACTGAACTCTTTTCGAGCACTGAATTGTAGATTTCTGTTTTAGCAGAAGTAGAAGTGCCAAAACACCAGGCAAGAGGCTGTTCTAGTCCAAATGGAAGAAAGAAGTGAAGTTCAGGTAGTCTTCCCTGTCCTTGAACAAAATTTGCGGTGGGACTTGCTTACTGCACTACTGGAATGTGCTTGAATACAATGATGTTGATGAATGCAATATAAAAACCTATAAGGAATAGAGTTTGAACTTTTCAATAGTAATAAACATATGAGTTTAAAAGAGGGGAGATGTGCCAGTATGCATTATTATTTGAATTTCTTGTTACACCCATAAGTAATTCTATCTCTGCTATATCACTTCAAGGGATCTTTAATAAAGCACCTTCATTTGTTGAAACCACACGTACCACCATGTGCTCCTGTGCGCACAATATGTCAGGAAGCCCTGTACCTCCTGGTCTCAAGATTTTCAGCTCAATTTTGCAATACGTGTAAAGCTGCCTTCAGTGAATTGCGAGATTGAGTAGTAATCTCAGGGCAGATTGTTAGGAACTACAGAACAAAATCTGAATTGATTGTGAATTCTACACTTGGATTTCTCCAATCAATTACCATGTGTAAACTGCTTGGGCATTATGACAGCCTAAGCATGGAACCATAGATGGTTCTCTTCGATACTCTAGTCTATTTTGCCACCCAGGTGAGCCTACTTTTGTGACAGATGGCCCCTTATGCCAAGGATCACAGCAATATTTAGGTTACGCCCAGTCCCAAAGGACCAGTCACTTAGCCCAGGTCAATTTTACCTTAGATCCCACACTAAAGACAATGCTTGTAGGTAGTCCTATAATAAACTACATAAAGATGTAGTTAGTAGGTAAAGGAAATTAAAGAGTTATTTACCAGGAGAGTTAAAGCAGGTAAACATATATGCACAAATGAGTTATAGTCTTAAGTTTCAAAACATAATAGATGCATCTATAGTAAGCAAGCTTTATAAGATGGATAGGGCTAACCCACGATAAGCACTGGAGACCTCTTGCTTATGCCTCATAAACCTTGCCTCCCTTCTCCTGACCTCAGTGTTCAAGCAGCACAGAGATACAGTTCCTTCTTGTTAGGGCTTTTCATTCCCCTCCTCCTTTGTGATCTGAGCTGTAAACTCAGCTGACAGGAGGAATCCACTTGTATGCCTCATCTTCACACTGGAGCAGGCAAACTAACAAACTTCTTTATCCAGTCACAATAGTCCATCTGGTGTTGACCAGCATGTAACATCTTCTTCACACTAGTCCATGTCTCTCTCCAGTATTGTGATTTACACAGTCATAGAGGCTTACAGTATTACCCCACAGTATGGGATACAGTTGTTATAAGTGAGATTAATACATGCAGCATCTCACAAGCATTCAATAAAGTCTAAACATATGCTTATAATCCTAATGCCTCTTTTAACAATACTAACACAGTGAGCCAGATTGATTCCAGCTACGCATTTCCCTGTGTTCAGTTGAGACATGAGGACCTTGGCATGAGCTGGCATCTGGTCTGCCAGCTTTACACTTAGGTTGTTCAAATAGGTTTGATAAACATAAGTATCTAAACTTTGGGGAATTTATCTAAAACAAAGTAGATCTCTGAGATTAGTAACTTTCCTACCACAAGCGCTTAACTATATTAATATACTGTCTGTAAACCTTACAAAGTTTTGAGGCCCATTCCTCCAAAAATTTTTTTTTTTCAGGAGATTGAGGCGGGAATGACACTGCTGAAGCAGAGATGCAAACATGTCACCTTTGACATTAGGCCTGAAACTCCTGCCTCTGTATTGTGATTCATGTACAATAACACACAGCACCCAGAATGCTTCCGCCCCCTGCCCCGTGTTGATGACGCAGGTGTCCTGGAGACTGACTTTACACCCAAGGAAGTGATGTCCAGACTAGCAAAAACAAAAAAACACACCTCCTAAGAAAGACTGCATCACCTACCGCCTCCTGAAAAAGCAATACCCTGGATGCCTGGTCCTCACTATGCTCGTCAACCAGTGCGAGCGGTTCTGCTGGACTCCCAGCTCCTGGAAGAAGGCCATGATGGTGTTGGTGTACAAGAAGGGTGAACAGGACCACCCCAGCAACTGGAGGCCCATCTCCCTATGCTCCACGATATACAAGCTGCATGCCAGCTGCCTGGAATCGAGGATCATGGAGTGGTTAGTGAGTGAGGGAGCCATCAGCTCCATCCAGAAAGGCTTAATGTCCTGCAAGGACTGCTATGAACACAACTTCGTCCTCCACACCACCATCCAAATGGCCAGAAGGACATGAAGGCAGTGCGCAGTAGCGTGGCTCGACCTGACTAATGCCTTTGGGTCCATGCCCTACCACCACATCTTTGCCACGCTCCAGGAGTTTAGGATGCCAGAGTACTTCTTTCATATGATCTTAGGGCTGTACGAGGGATGCAGCACCACCATCTGCTTTGTCAGAGTGGAGACCGCCGAGATCCTGATCTGGAGTGGAGTAAAGCAGAGCTGTCCCTTCAGCCCCATCATCTTTAACCTTGCCATGGAGCTGTTGCTGCGAGCAATCTTCAATGTCACAGATGACTTCAACCTCCACAGTGAGAGGGTGAGCATCCTGGCTTATGCGGAAGACCTGGTCCTGACCATGGACAACGCAGAGAGCCTCCAAGGTATGCTAGACACAACCAGTCGAGCTGCCAACTGGATGGGGCTCCACTTCAATGCAAAGAAGTGCACAACTCTCTACACTGATGGCAGCAAAAGGAACTTGGTGCAAGCAATGGGATTCCAGATCCAGGGAGAGCCCGTCATCCCCCTGGTAGAGGGGCAGGCGTACCAGCATCTCGGCATGCTGAGGGGTTTCTGTGTCCAGAAGACACCCAAAGACACCATCCAGGAGATCTTGCAGGATGCCGCCAAGATCGACACCTCCCTGCTGGCACTCTGGAAGAAGATACACGCCCTGAACACCTTCCTGATCCCCCGCATCTCATTCATCCAAGGAGATCCGCTGTGGCGAAGGTGCCCCTCAACAAGGCAGACAAGATCATCTGGCAGCTGGTGAAGAAGTGGCTGTTCCTTCCCCAGAGAGCCAGCAATGAGATGATCTACTTTGCCCACAGGCATGGCGGCGTGAACGTCCCCTGCATGGGCGACCTGTGCAACGTCACGGTGATTACCCATGCCTTCCACCTGCTGCTGTGTCCAAATGCCACAGTAAGGAACGCCCTGAGTTACGTAATAAAGAAGTGGATCAGCAAAGCCCACTCTAATCCTGACATTGCAACTCTCCTGAGTGGTTCCTTGGATGGCAAATTCAGATGGGATGGGGGCTACATCGCTTCACTGTGGTCCCATGCTTGCAATGCCATGTTGCCTGGGGAAGCATGTTGGCTGCTTCTGGGAGTGGTGCAAGCAGCGCCAGGAGCTGGGAGTCCTGGTGCTGCAGATCAGGTCTAATGACAACACCATTGTCACCCAGAGTGCCAGGGGCATGCTGGAGAGGACCTTGAAGGCTGCCGTTCACTCACTGTACATGGAAACCCTGAAGTGTAAACCAGACCAGGGTAAAGCCTTTGAGTTGACCATCAAGTGGGATGCCAGCAATCACTTCCGCTCCGGGGTTTCACCCTTTTAACGACGGTGGTTCATCCACCATGCCCAGCTCAACTGTGTCCCACTCAATGGAGCCATCCACCATGGAAACCAAGACAATTGTTGCAGGAAGTAAGGCTACCCCAATGAAACTCTGCCCCAAGTCCTGTGCAGCTGCAAGCCCCAGTCCAGAGCCTGGCAGCTGCACTACAATGCCATCCAGAACCACCTGGTAAAAGTCATCGTACCATGCCTGGGGGAGGTCACCGTGAATTTAACCATCCCCGGTACCGACAGCCAGCTGCGACCTGACGTCGTCGTCAACGATGAGGCCCAGAAAAATGTCATCCTCGTCGATGTCACGGTCTCCTTTGAGAACAGGACCCCAGCTTTTCGCAAAGCCCGAGCTCATAAGCTGGAAAAAGTTTGCTCCACTGGTTAATACCCTGATATGGAAGGTCTATGAGGTGCAGATGGACTCCCTGATCGTCAGAGCCCTGGGCACCTGGGATGCCTGCAACAAGCATGTGCTGCAGACCTGCGGGATCGGTCGACGCTACGCATGGCTCATGCGGGACCTCCTCGTCTCAGACACCAACCAATGGTCCAGGAACATGTACATCGAACACATCACCGGCCACGAACAGTACCAGGAGGTGTGTGCCGGAGTGACATCTTGCATCGACTACGAGAAAGGGACCAAGAGACTTTGTCCATTGGACCATATGAAGTAGAACCATAAACTCACTGAACGTTAAATCTCACCAAATGAGAGTCAATCCATCTTCTTCATCATATCCACTCATACTCCACATCTGAACATTGCCATTATATGAACAACATACCCTCACATCTCAATGTCTGTACTTTGACCTGTTAACCCTTTACCCCAATTGGTGATATTGCAGAGTATGTATTCCTTACGCCATCCAATCTTAAACTAAACTTCGCACCCCTTGATAATCTGTATGTTATTTCCTAATGAGCAGAAACTTCTATGCTTAAACTTGTTCACTTTTTTTTTAAACATAATCTTAATACAAATTTTATATCTGTTCTTATCAAATCTGAAGAGATCTTCACTCTGGCCAGAAAGTTTGGTGAACCCAACATAATGGCATAAATGTCATCACATCATAATTCCAGTTCAACAGGTCAGGGAAGAGACAGCTGCATGGGTCACCAGTTAGCCTTCTCCTTTTCCCAGGCTCTGAGGATAGGCTGCTAGGACACAAGCTATTCAGTGTAGGTGCTAAAATGAAGTAATGCAAGAGTAATTCGATCATGTTTCAACAGCACCCCTTGATGAAGACTGAGTGTGTTGAACTCAAACCCTTGGGTGTTCAGATTTAATTCGCAGTGCTCAAATTTATTTCCGCTGACTTACAAAGCTGTGCTAAGAAATCTTGTATATTCTTCCCCTAACCAGTCACTCCCATTATCATCCAAAGTCCACTGATTTCAATAAGCTATGGATCATTCTTTTGTCTCTTATTACAAAGGTTCAGAATTCCTATAGGGTAGCTTGGAGGTAGTTGTTTCTTTCTTCAGTATGCATATTACAATGTTGTCACTGGCTTCAGTGGATTTTGAATCAACCCTCTGATGTAAACATTACTACACAGTGGAGAAGGAAAGTTTTGGCTAAAGACAAAGTTTCATGTAAGAAAACACGTGAGAAGAGGCATGATACTTAATCTATGCACCTAAGAGAGATGAAGGAATAATGGGCAATATTAGAGATGAGCAGACATGATTTGAGAGAAAAATAAATCCTGCATGCATAATTACAAAATGTTCCTCGTACAAAAAGGGAACCCATAGAGGAAGACTAAGTTATTTAGAAATAAATTTAATTGCTGCCTTGCTTGGCCTTTTAGTCACTCATCATCATCATTTTTTCAATTAAGTCTATTTAAGGAAAGCTGTGTGAAATCAATGAATTTCACAAAGCATCTGCTAGCTTTCTGTTGCAAAGTTCTCTCAGAGGAAAATATACTTTTTAAAAAAATTGAATACTTTGCTTTTCAGAAGGGTATCCTTATCTTAAGTTAAAAATGCCAGGTGGGATAAGATTAAAGAGAAAATTGTGCTTAAATCAACCTGAGTTCATGACATTGGCACAACAGTAATACTCTTGAGACTGGAGGAGCACTACCCAGCAGGTGAAATCCTGACTCCGTTAAAAGTTAATGGAATATTTTCCATTGACTTCAATGGAGCCAGGATTTCACCCCAACAGTGTAATTCAACAGGTAGGACCCAATTCTACCACCTTCCTCGTACTCAATTCTACCTTATTTTGAGAATGAACCCACTGAAATTAATGGGATTTTCTTATTTCTGAAAAGTCTGATTTGACCCACACCTAATTCTATAATAAAGTCCTAACAGTGTTGCAATTGGTTAGTTATTAGGCCTGGGGCTGAGGTAATGGAGGTGCTCCAAGTTCAAAAGAGCTTGTAATATTCTAACAAATAAAAAGAAAGCAGGACTACAATAAAACAGTTTTCTGGAACCCCTTTGTCTGAATTATAGTACTCAAGACCAAAGACACTAAGCAAGCTTGCAATTACCTGTTATTTTAAACCTGCAAATTCCCTCTGTCATTCCACACCAGAATGCTAACCTCAGAAAACTATGTAATATGAAGAATGCTCCAATCCTGAAACGAATCACAAGCAGTCAGACCCCTTGCACCCTCATGGAACCTCTTTAAAATAAATAGGGGACATCCCATTCAAGCACTCATTGCAGGATCAGGCTAAAAAGCTTACAATAAACATGGATTAAAAACATGTCCTGTAGCAGTAAGATACAAAAGCAGTCCTTTCCTTTGCGATGCTTTGTCTCAATTGACTCTCCCTACAGTACTGTTGTCCTTACATGACATTTTTCCCAGTACGCCTTTCTATGGGCTGGCTTTTTAAATGTGTCAGAAACAAACAGCTGTAGACCTAAAATAGCCATTTTGCAACTGGCTACTGCTTTTTGCATTTTTCACTCTTCCAGCTGGTTAGATACTCTGGGTATATATTCATTTAGGGTTTTTTTTTTCCATATTGCTGAGGAGATGGTGCATTCTCACAGGACAACCATGATGAGTTTCTATTTAGGTTCTCTCAAGCGAAAAACAAATGACCTAACCCATCTAGTGTCGTCTCATCCTTTAGAGATACGAAAAGGTAACTCTTTCTTTTCTGTTTTCCGCCTCAAAACTCACTACTCCTTTCAGTTGGTCTCCTTGTGTTGTGTCTCCTGTTGTTAATAAGTTATACAATGAAGGATATAGAAGAGATTGAAACCAGCAGGCTTCATTGTGGCTAAAAGCTATGGCAGTATAAAAGGGTGGGGTAGGTTGCAACACACTTCTGGCAGTTTCCTAAAACTTTGCAGTATAAGTTCCAAGCTGATACAGGACAGCATATGGGACTAGTAACACCTACACATTTTCAAAGGGTTAATAATCAAGTGTACTATTCTTCTCTATCACAGTGCTGGCCTAAGGTGACTAGCTCACAACCCAGCAAACCACAACCCCTGTAGGGCATCTGAATGAATGAATGAATTAATGAAGGAAGCCTCTTGGGGTATGAATCCCAGAAGCTCCATACTCTAATTATGGCATGTTATGCATAAAAAGAAGGGATATTCTTACTACACTGTCTTGATAACTTGTGCATGATGAATTTATTTTTTCCTTTTTTCACATTTGCTAATTATATAAAATATCTGTGAGTGATCTTAACATGTCTTGCAATCCAGGTGATTCAGGTGCTAATATTGTGTGGCCAGGCATTCCTCCAGTGGTGCTGTTTATTAATGAACTGATAAAGCAAAGGAAGGTGACATTGTATTAATCATAATTAGTTCTGAGCTACAGCATTGTACAAGTTGCTTAAATAATTGGTAATGAATGAACTGGGGGAAATGAACTGAAAGAAAAGGGAGTATTCATTATGAAGCAGTGCCCTTTAGTCGCTTCAGAACCTTTAAATATTTCCATAAACATTCTAGAGAACTGCCTGTAAAAGGGACAATCCTGAGAGGTGCTGAGCAGTTCAAGGATTAATTTAAATGGAATCTGGGGTTGCTTACCATGTCTGAGATTTACGATTAAATTCTTTTATTAAATTAGCACCTGCAGCTCCAGTCAAGATTAGAGCACTAGGGTGGTATGTGTTGTACAAGTATATGAGACTCTCTGGTTTGAAGAGTTTTTATAATCTAACTTTGAAACAAGTGACCACAAGCAGGTTTAACAAACAAGAGAAGGAGGAAGGATGGACAAGGTTAACATGAAGAAGATCATGCCGGGCTGGCTAGTGCACAACATGGCATATACCTCCTCCCCCTTCCACCCCCAATCTAGACCTATAACCCTCTGTTTTCCTCTATATCCAATTTTTGTAAGGCTGTATTCATATTAATTATTAAACCAAAATAATAAATGTCTACTTCTCATCTTCAAGGTTATGACCATTTGACTGCTTTCTACATTTCTGGTCTCCTAACTCAGCAAATCTGATTTCTTATCTCACCCCCTTTGCTCTGCTAATGAGCCTCTATCTTTATCTTGTCCATTCCTCCCATAAGCACCTTCATGTCTTCTTCCATACTGCCACTTATGCAAGAAACAGGTCCCCAAAACGATGAGCATAACATATCTTCAAATCCCTTTTTAAGAACCACCTCTACTGTGCCGCACATGAAAAATAGCCTAATGAAAATGGTTAGGTAGGTGACCTGTTATTGATTCATTAATCTCTTGTTCATTTAGCCTAATTAATTTTAAAAAACCTATGAAACCAGTAAATTATACACTTAGTTAATACATGCAACTGTGTGTTCCTATTGCTGTCACTCTTGTCTCCCCCATGCTTCCTCCATTGTGCACTACAACCACCTCTCTCATCTTGTTCATATTTAGGCCCAAATCCTGCAGTGCTGGCATAACTCCTGCATCTGTGCAGATCCCACTGACTTCATGTGGGCTGCATGTGGATACATGGGTCCACCCATCATGGGCATACTGGGGACTTTGTAAGGTATTTGTGGTAACGATATTCCGTTATGTTTGGATGGAACTCTGCTCCTGATCAGAGCCTTTGGGCACCACTGTAATACAAATAATCACAGGTCACAGGTGAATAGGGCTAGAGGGGCTCAGCTGCCCTAAATCAGTCTATCAGCTCACCTACTGCCACCCTGCACACATGCTTTGCTTGGCAGGCAAAGCCCCATGTTGGGGTTGCCAGGTGTCCAGTTTTCAGCTGAACACTCAGTTGAAAAGGGACTCAGCCCGGTAAAAGTGAGCGAGTGAGTGAGGGTTGGGGAGAGCAAGCAATGGAGAGAGGGAAGGAGGGAGAGAGAAGGGAGGGGCCTCAGAGAAGAGGAGGGCAAGGGTTTTCAGTTTTATTCAGTCAGAAAGTTGGCAACCATACCGATGTCTGGTGGGGCCAGGGACAGAAAAGGAGGGCCAGGGCATCACAGGGAGAGGGCCTCTCCTGCTTGTGGATGCATTCATCGTGTGAGGCTGTGGCAGGATCCCCTGAGCAGGGAGCCAGGCCCAGCCTGCGGGACAGGAGCCACCACTGTCCAGGTAAGTGCAGAACAGACTTGCTCTCCAACCCCTTCCTTCCTCCCAGGGGTCTCCCCTCTGTACCAGACTGGGAGAGTCTACACAGTGATCCCCACACACCAAAGAGTAGGATGCCCCACTCAAGAGAGTGTATCCTCCTTGATACACGTGGGGATGGGAAGTGGCACCTGACCACACGCCACACTAAGGAGCCCATCTCCACAGAGCTGGGAGCCTGGTTGCTCTGCCCACCCTGATAGAGACCTGCCCTCATAACGAGTGAAGACCTGCCAGGTCCCGCCACCCCTGTAGGCAGGTGTCAGGGCAGCTCCTCAGCCTCAAGGGTCCCAGGCTGCATCTTGCACCTCATTTTTCGCTACTGAAGGCCATAGCTGTATGTACCAGGGGCAGACATGTCCTTTAGCCAGTGTAGTTTCTCCTGCTTCTTCCATATATCAGATGCAGGGGTCAGGTGGGCTTGGATTTGCAGCCTCTACACTGATGAGCTAGTTTGAGTCTGTCATTGCCTGTTAGCCATAAGTTGGGGCCCAGCCATATTTCCATCCCTCATTATTCTACGGCTCGCACTGCTGCTATACTGCTTAGTATGCTTTAGGTGTGTCTCTTGTTCGCACTTTCATTCAAACATACAAAGGATTTGTACAGAGACTGTTAGCTATGCTGGTCAACAAAAAATGGTGCCAGATATAAGAAGATTTTTATAAACCAAGGCAGTCAAGTTTAAATACAAAAACAGCTTAGAAGCAAATTGGGCCAACATTAATTTTAAAAAGTGGTTTAGAAAATAGAAGCATTCAGTGTGAAAATGGACAGCCCTCTTGAAACAGTGCACAAAATAAAGATAGTGAGTAAGAGTGTGGACGGTAATGATACTTGTGAATAATACTCTCATGGTGATGAGGGATTGGAAAAATATTGGTGAGAAACTGAACAGACATTCTAACTGTAATATTCACTTACAGTGTATGGGAAAGTGGAGAGATTATCCAGTGGTTAGTAAATCACCCTCAGCTGTATCTCTTCTTTCAAATTCTCACAAGATTACTGTTCAGGAAAACAGAGAATATGCAAGAAAAAATTACTTATTTGTTGCTTTATCTTTCATTCCAAAGACTGACCCTTGGGGGCAGTGATGAAACACAAACATTGGAAAGCAAGGATAATTTTCCGGAGTTGTGGTCTCCTTTTTGCAAAATATAATGATGAGTGATTTGATTAAAAACTGCATGGTACATTTAATTTAACAAGGCATAAAATTCGAAATGAGTTGCTGCACATTGCAGCTGACCTGATGAAGAAATGCATAGCCGAGGATGTATGGAATGTTGGAGTTTATTGCCTGATTGCTGCTGAAGGAGGCACTTTTAAACAAGAGCAACTCTCCATCTGTGTTTGTTATGCAGCACTGATTCAAATTCATACAAGCCATTTCTCCTGTTTAGAGACTGTTCTGGATCACAGAGAATTTACAATAGAGAATTTACAACAGTCTCAAAGAAGAAACAGAAACAGCTGGAATAAGTGTCGTTACTACAGTGGCTCAGGTTTATGATGGGCAAATGTTATGTCAGGTGTCACTAAAGGGGTAAGGCGAAAAATTAGAAATAACCACTCCCGACCATCTACACCCATTGTATGCCTCACAAACTTGTTCTTGTAGATGCTTGTAAAACAAATAGAATGGTGTCAGGATTTTTCAGCACTTTGTAATCCCTATATTGCTATTTCTCCACACCTGAGCACCATTGACTTTTCCATGATGTACAGAAACCACTAGGAATCAAGCTCATTGAATTGACTAGTCTGAGTGATGTACAGTAGTCATGTAGGTGAAGAAATGTCAGTGCATGAAAATCCACCTTGAAAGCTACCATCCAGTATCAACATGAGCTCAGTGAGCCTGGGAAGTAATCAAAGCTTTGTTGAAGCCCGTGTTTTACTGCAGCAAGTGCAAAATATTTCATTATACATTTTGTTGTTTTTTGATAATCTACTGTCATTAATTCAAGTTGCCCACAAGACACTGCAAGCCAAAAGGCCATACTGTCCTCAGCAGCAAAAGTAGTTAGTAGTACCACCTCAACTTTGGAGAACATGAGAAATAAAAAAATCACTGAAGCATATTTGGGCCAGTGCCTTGCAATATGCTGAAAAAGTTGGAATTTTGACTGAAGGAGAGAAAGATGCAGGTGTCTGGTGACCAATGAGGATTTAAAACGGAGCAAATTTAAAACTCGAGCTGTAGAGGGAAAGAACATCTTCCAGATGAACCACACATCCATGAGCAAAAATGGTGCCAACAACTTTTTCCCCCGCCAGTTATTAATGCATTAACAGGGGAAACTAAGGTTTTCCAAGGAAATGTTAGTGCTGGCAAGAAGTATAGATGCCATTCTGGCTTCTGAACCTGTTGCAGTTGAATGCTGGAAATCTATGGGAAGATTACAGGAATCAATGCCAGTTTTGCAAAATCTGATATACAGATTGCATGTACTAATACTGAGTATCATGGACAGGTTGTAACATTAGAAAATCTGAGATCCACTCTGACAGGCTTGGAATACCCCCATGTCTTTTAGTTGGTTCATTTAGCATTTCAGCTGCTTGTTGGCTCAGTAAAGTCTGCAACTTCATTCTCAGCGATGCACTAAATTAACATATGCTCGAGAACAACAATGAACCAAGAAAAGTTTTCAACTTTGGTTATCCCGAACATTGAATCGGACATTAAAGACATTGATCCCACAGAAATTATGAAAACGTATGCTTCCAAAGGAAACAGTTTACTTATACTGGAACAAGAAAGTAAGAGGAAGGTTTTTTATTATTCATGTTCTTACAAGCTGCATGTGATTTACTGGTGAATTAAGTGGACTGAAACAAGATAAACAGATTAGCTACTAGGTTGTGACAAATATTGTATGCAGTAAATATGAAAGGGTTTTATTATTATTATTATTATTATTTAGTAGTGGTCCCTTGGTTTAATGTGCACCTTAACAATATACAATATTACACACCATTTGCAGATAAAACCACTGCTGTAACTATGACTCACACAATTCTGAATGGCTATTAAGTTCTACCTAGCCCCTGCCAAGAATATTTTCACCCTCTGTCTATGCAAATGATACATAAGATTTTAATAGCCTTCTCTATTTGATTTTTGCTTTTACTCTTTTAACGTAATCTGTCCTCAGTTACCAATTTATCAAGCCATTGTTACTGCCTGTTTCTGGCAGCTGCCTCACTATGATTCAGGCTTTTGTAAAGGTGGTTTATACCTATGTGGTTCCTGAGATATCCTCTTGATGCTGGTGTCTGGGGAAGAGCTTTTCTGGTTAAAAGGTTTCAGCCCTAGTTAATCAGAGAGCAGGGCCTATGACCTCAACATCAAAGCCCTGTTGCGGAGGTCATTGGGTCCAGGGGTTGTCAGGGCTATCTGTAGTAGTTGTTGCTGCCTTTGCTGTGGAGCGTAAGGGCTGGCTGGCTCCAATGCTGGGAAAAGGAGTTGGCCCTCTCTGAGGCCATGTGGATGGGGCAACATGTTTTCTATGGGCCAGATGATTTCAAATTCTCATCCAAAATTTTACTCTGAATTTTGCCTTTGGAAATTTCATCTGTAGTTTCTCTAAGTCTGATTCTATAAGGTACTCAGCACTTTGAAAGATCCAGTGCTGTTATCCTTTTTCTCATCCAGTTTTATAGCATAGGCTCACTCCTGAAATCTTCTGAGTTCCTTGGGAGTTGAGTACGTAGCATGTCATTGGAGCATTCTGCATCATCCAGGATCAGGATCTGTAACATTCTTAAATGAAGTGTTTCCATTACTTTGCGGTGGCAGATGCTTGGAAAACTTCTATTTTGTTTGATCTTACTATATTTTTAGTCTGGCCAATCTTTCTATTTACCATAGCTTTTGCACCTTTCAAATGTTATTAGTTTGTTTCTCTGGCTTGTTCATACTTGATGCTCGTAGCTTAGCTGTTTTAGTATATCCATTTTCAAATTCTTACTTAAATATCTCCCATTCCCCAGAGATTTCTTTTTGAACAAGTAATTGACTTTAATCAGAGAATGAATGTTTTCATGCAGCTGCAGATTCATGTCTGCCACAAACTTTTTATTATGAACAAAAAAAAACAAAACTTTTTTTGGCCAGGGATTATTCCAGGAAGGGATGTTGCTATTCCAAACAGGGTATTAGATCAGTGTGGGCTGTACTCTGGTATGATCACAATGAGTACAAGGATGTATCCAGTCATATATTACCACACTGAAAATCATGCGATCAGTGTGAACTATATTAGAAGAAAAATCATAGAAGAAAGAAGGAAAATGGGATTAAAATAGATTCAATTTTTAAAGGGTTTTGAAAAATTAGATTATAAAAGGTGAGGCCACTTCAATATTTGTTTTAATTATGAAAATAATTTAAAACCTTTTTAAAAGCAGTCCACTGTGTCTACTGAAATACATTTGGCATGGACTCAGCTATATATTTATTTTAACCTATTTAGTATTTAAATAGGGAAAAAGCACAATTATTATCCTGAATGCAAGATTAATATTGTTTAAAATGGCCACTGCATTTTGCAAGCACTATATTAACTTTAACTATTCCTCCCAACACTCTTTTGAAATAGGAAAATAGTCTCATTTTACAGATGGAGGAACTGATATAATAGGAGATTATAAATTGTGGGAGAGTTAGGTTTATGTATTTGTCTTCACTGTGTCTATCCCAAAATTTACATTAAAAACAATATCTCTAACTTACTAAAAAGTGGGATATCCAACAAAGCCAACACCCATAGATTATAAACAACTGCTACAATATTTTCACAACACAAAACAGCTTCCAGGAATTTCTAGTCACTTGTTCAATCCACTAGAACATGCTGTCTCTTACTAATGAGAGAGGACCTGTCCAGCAGGTTTTCCATTCCTCTCATAGCATTTTATGATAAAACAGCTTTCCATTTTCTTGTAGGTATTCCAGTGATGGGCAACTTGCATCCCATGGACCATACGCGGCCCATCAGGGTAATCTGCTGGCAGGCCGCAAGACAGTTTGTTTACATTGACTGTCTGCAGGCACAGTCGCTTGCTGCTTCCAGTGGCGGTGGTTCGCCGTTCCTGGCTAATGGGAGCTGCAGAAAGTGGCAGCCAGCACATCCCTGCAGCCCACACCACTGCCCATAGCTCCCATTGGCTGGGAATGGTGAACCACAGCCGCTGAAAGCTGCAGGTGGCTGTGCCTGTGAACAAATTGTATAGCAGCCCACCAGAGGATTACCCTGTTGCCCACCACTGAAATGGATCTTTAATAGCTCCCACTGGAATAGATTACTGTCATACCATTGAAAAAGGTCCATAATAATTGTCTTCAATATACAGAAGTTTATTGAGAAGGAATTATACAAGCAGTAAAGGGTATCTATCAAGCACATAACTCCTAATTAGACATTAAAAGCTATATATTATGAGCTATACTTTCCCCTTAACGAGTCTCTCTTTCACAAACCTGCACAAATAGGCCCTGTGCTGGCCCCACACAGTTCTTTCTTGGCAAACAGAGAAGGTGGTTACCAATTCTTTAGACAGCTTCTTTTCTCCTTATCTGTTCTTCTTAGCCCTATGGTCTATCTCGGATTCCCCCAAAACAAAGCTTCAGTTGGCTTGAGACCCCTAGGGTTCACAGTCCTACTTGAGCCCATATAGCAGAGTGATTGGCTACTCTTTCTAGCAGTGTTGCAAGCTTCTTCCAGTATCAGTTAAGGAATCCCAACCAAGTAATTTAGTTTGCTTGATTTTTATACTTTTTATTCTCAAAGGAGTCACATGTCTTAAAAGCATGCCCAGTTGACAAGTGGTTACTAATTTTTACCTAATTAATACTTTAGGAGGAGACTGAAGAGTGGGGCCAAGTGAAAATCACCCCGCATTCACTCCCTTATCAATCATTCACTTCATCTCCCTGCGTGATGTCCTTCAACAGGATTGTGATGCCCTGGTCAGCCCATGCTCCACTCAGGAAGTTATACGCATGTTGTTTGCTTTCAAGTGGACATATTTGCTGACTCTAATATCAGTATTGATCATACACGGAGCCCGTCATTTTCACCTCTGGCATCTGCCTGATGCTAAGAGAAGGATTCTGCTCCCAGAATCCTCTTCCACAGTTCAGTCAAGTCAAGCCATGTTCTCACACCATACATTCAGTATGGTCACACCAATTTGGCACCATTCCAACAGTCAGTAGTGGGTGCTGTGGTAGTTTCATCTCCATTCCTTGGCCCTGAAGGACTGCACATATCCCCAAGGTTCTGGTTTCACTACTATGATCTATCTTCAAACTGGCCTGCTGTCTAAATGTCCTGTAATGACACTTTCCACAAAACCCTCAGGAACATTTCAAATTTGCTAATGTTATGATCATACTCTGAACACTAGCCAGCTTCAATCTTATTTATTTTACCTGGCATGGTTCCTAGGACTATGTCCAGAATGTCCTTTGGTCTTGTTAGTTTGTCAAATAGCCATATACAGTCAATAAACAATCTTGTACTCCTCTCTCTCTTGAAGTTATTACTTCTTAACATCAATGCCTCACAGCTGTCCTTCATTATATATTTAAATTTCCACTGTTCCACCTAATTACTTTTGTTATTGTAAACTATTGATATCAAAGAGTTTAATCATGAATCTGCAATTATTGGCACTCTTGATATATTAAGAAAAAGAATCCCATATGAGCTAATGTTTCCTCCTTTCAGATCTCTGGTTCATTAACTCTCAATTGCCTTTCAAATTGCATCTTAAAACATGACTTTTCTCTCTTGCCTAGTGGTGTTGATGTGATGATGGAAGGTTTTAATTTATGTCTTACACAATGAGGTGCTGAGCATTTTCAGTTTCTGTTGAGGTCAGTGGGAGCTGAAGGGCATCTGGTTGTTCAGAATTTCACAGGAGGCACTCAACATAACATAGTATTAGTCCCTATATATTACCTCAGTTTAGCTTTGCCTGTTTGGAGGCATTTTGAGAACCTGAATAGCCAAATCCTGTGATCAAGTGAGTTTCTTGTTTTTCCCTTTCATGGCTATTATTTTCTCTGGTATAAGAGCCTCTTCACCAATTGTTAGGTTTTTTCTAAAATGAGTGCTTGGTAAATTTATTTATACATTTCTTTGTTTCATTTCCTCGTGTGTCACACATGACTGTTGGCATTAATGCACTATCCACTTATCTGTGGGAGTTATCTCCTGATTAAAAGGGCCACTTAACCATTCAGAATATGTTCTGCTTCTGGGATCTGGCATTACCCCTTCCCTTGCCCACTTTGAGGTGCCCGATTCTCTTCCTCCTGAAAACTGAGTTAAACCATGGAGGTTTTAGTCCGTTTATTACTATGATTATTTGTAATACATACTAAAGAAGTGCCTAGAAGCCCAAATGAGCATGATGCCCCATTGTGCTAGGTGCTTTACAGACACAAAGTAAGAGAGATTAAAAGCTGTTTGAGGCAGAGACTAAGTGGTAAATTAACTTGTACAAATATTTTTTTTCCTCAAAAGAAATTTCAAACTGAAAATTTGTGAATTTTCAGTCACAAAATTTTGTTGTTCCTATGAATAATTCAAATAGATTCAAAGTAGTTGGTTTGGTTGTTTCAAATGAACACTTTTGAAATTAAACAACATTAATTTAAAACAAAAAAATCATTTCAAAATGTTAATTTGAAAAGTAAAGTTGTTTTGTTCTTCATTTTTCCTTGAAGCCATATTTATTTCAAGCAGGAAATATTTCTGCATGGGAGACTTTGAATAGCTCTACTAAGTAGACAAAATAGGGAGGGGAGTGAAAACAAAGGCACAGAAGGATAAAGTGATTTTCCTATGGTCACATAGAAAGTCACCAACAGAACTAGGAATAGAACCTGGGTCCCCATCCAGTGACCTATCCATTGGACCACATTGCCTCTTGTGGCTCTTGCCTTTTCAACCCTTGCCTTTGTGCACATGTGACAATATGTTTTAAAATATTATATACACTCACACATATGCGCACACACACCAACCACACACCTGTTTGTCTATCAACATCTAGCTCCTTCATATTCTAAAAGGTATAAATAACAACCAATTTCTAGTTTAGTCAAACATTTCTGAATGGGAGAGAAAAAAATCTTTACTTCAGATACTTAGAGGAAGAAGTTTTCTTCCATAATTTCCTTAACATCTAACTAAAGGGGAAATGTTGAGCTGGAAGGTGAGGGATTTCATATTCTTGCAGTCAAGATTATTGAAGCACAGCTCATGATTGGCAACTGCATTCATCTTCTCTCACTGTGAGTGAGCCCATATACAGTGTAACATAGGCACATAATCTGGAGCTTCTAAAAGAGCCAGATAATACTTCTGTAAAGCATAATATATTACTTTGAAAGAACAATGTCACGGCTCAGAGCAGCCAAGGATTTGACCTCAAACTTTTTTGCGTAGCAGGTATATTTAACATTCTTTCCCTGGTACCATCTGCCTTTCTGCTATCTTTTTCTGTAGGTGAGTAGTGGAGATAACTTAAAGAACCTTGCTCTCCTATATAAATGAAGATCTAATACAGGGGTAGGCAACCTAAGGCATGTGTGTCAAAGGCGGCACACGAGCTGATTTTCAGTGGCACTCACACTGCCCTGGTCCTGGCCATCAGTCCAGGGGGCTCTGCATTTTAATTTAATTTTAAATGAAGCTTCTTAAACATTTTAAAAACCTTATTTACTTTACATACAATAATAGTTTAGTTATATATTATGGAATTATAGAAAGAGACCTTCTAAAAATGTTAACATCTATTAGTGGCACGTGAAACCTTAAATTAGAGTGAATAAATGAAGATCCGCTCACCACTTCTGAAAGGTTGCCAACCCCTGATCTAGTAGCCTGGCAAATAACAAATTAAAAGATTTTTTATTTTTATTTAGTTATTTTTGATTTTAAGAAGATGATCTACAGATCACATTAGAAGCCTACAGTTACTAAGATTTTAAAACTATCCACGTCTATATGTATCACTGAACTTAACAATTGTTTAATCACAGATGTTTACATTGATCTAACTGATTTTGTTTTACTTTTAGCCAGATGGTATCCATTTAAAATACAACAAAAGTGTTGGTAGGTTAAAAATAAAAACAAATAACAAAAAGATGATTAAATAAATAATCAAAAGATGATTAAACATGAAAAGTGATTTTATTGATCATTAATACACAATTATGCTTGAATTTATACAAATACTGTGTATCTTTTTTTCATATTTTTCCCCAGAAATGTTGAGGACAGATTTCATTATGACTTGAAATCAAATATTGGATGACTCAGAGTGAGTGCCTAATATAGTCTTCATAGCACTTCTGAAAAAAAAATCTGTAAAAATAGTGTACATGTGTATAAATGCAAGCACAACTGTATGTAACTGTGTCCAATAAATATGTTTTCATGTTTTACAGTCTCTACTTTTATATATTTTCCTGCCCAGATTAGGTAGGAATTAATTCCTAAATGCTGACTTGAGTTTGTATATTAAACTGTTTTTGTGCTATTGGTATGCAAAAATAAATCTTAATGTTTTGTTGTATAAGAATAAAAGGTATTTTTTCCCTTCTTGCATAATTCAGAAACAAGAAGGGATTTTACTCAAACTTTCCACAAACATCCATTTCCAAAGTTAGCTGTGCTCGTAAGTATGCTAAGCTGAAATACTCAAGGCATTTTTCTTTTTCGTCTCTTTTCATTGGGGAAAAAAAAAGAACACAATGCTAACCTTGAGAAATTAGTAGTGGGATTTTAACAAGAGCTCAATGCTCATCTCACTCTACACCCACTGAAAGGAACTTCACTGGGAGCAGACTTAGCCTGGTGCTCAGCACTTTTGAAAATCCTACCGTAAGCACTTGAAATTGAGGCATTTTCCCAAATTAGGGTTGTTCCCACAATGTTAACTGAGCCATGCTGTGCATATGTACTCCCAGTTTCTTGTTCAATATAAGCCTCTTACCAGCCCCCGTGACATTGCTGCCAGTCTCTGGGGAGGTAGGTTAGAATTCTAGAGGTCGGGATTGGTGGCTTTTAAGAAATGTTTTAGAGTTCATACATTCAAGGAAGCTAGTGTCAGGCACCATACTGCACCACTGAAATTAATAGTACATTTGTCATTTGCTTCAATGGGTTCAGTAGCAGGAATATAATGAGAACATGGACAGTACAAGCTTCCCTTATGTAGTCCTTCTAATGTACTCTTTCTAATCTAAGGTGTTTCTAGGGTGCCTGTCACTGTGGTCATATCACAGTTTATCATAGCTGCTATTCTAGTTCTGAGCCTTTGAGTTGTGGCTTCACTTTTCAATTGCATGAGGACTATAAAATTATGAGCCATATCCACCAGAATAGGTTGAGTCATATCATTACACATTGCGAATTGTAATTTAAGCCATGTCTCAACCATGATCTCTAGAGGTCTCTATTACATTAACATATCATGAAATCTAGTTCTTGCTATAGCACTTTTTGCTTGTGGGCCTGCTACGTATACCCCACGAGAAGCTGTTCAATTAAGTATTGCCACTTTGACAATCAGGTTGTCAGCGTGAAATATACAGAAATATAAGAAAATACTATGGAAGAAATTATATGATGTTTGAATGTAATTTCAGTCCTTCCTTGTCAATGCTTGACAGATTATAAAAATCCAGACTACATCATTAAAGAAGAAACTGAAATGAACATTTACAAGTAAAGGACTTCTCATAAAAGCTGAGGGTTTCCTATTGCCATATAATGAAAAATACTTTAAACCATTAATGGATATAAGGTGGGATTTTGTCCAATAATGTGAGCATCATATGGATTCAGATAACCTGGGTCCAGTTGTCCAATTTGTCCAGTTTACTGTGTGTGCTGGATTTTACAGCACAAAATGAAATAAGCGCCTAAAGACACTGAAGTGTGAGTCAGTATGTAATGTATACTAATAGAAAAAGCCATTGGAATATTTTGTCAGCAGTGTACATTTTATGCAAGATTGTTGACGGGTCATTCAGATCCTTATCTATTTTATATAGCTCTTGAATTTAGAGGTGCAAACTCTGACACTCATATTTTTACTACTTTAATACACAGATTCTATTAAACATTGATATTTAATAAAATGAAATTGCCAGATCAGTTTGTACATAAAGTGTGAAGCAAAATAACCTTTTCCAAAATAGTCAAAAGGTCCCTGGCAGCTACTGAAAGGAGAGTGTTGGTAGTGAAGCAGTGATAACCCCTATTTCATTCACTTCCATTGGCCTCCCATCATTCCTAGCTAAACAATGTATGTATCAATTTATACAGCATATCGTGATTTGATTTAATCTATTACCCATTCCACGTTGTTTTCTCTCTTCTTTTTCTTCCTTCTCCATTTTATCTCTTATTTGCTCTTATCTTCCCTGTTAGATATTGACATTGCTGCAGTGAAAAGGTAGTTCATCCATTTTCATCTGACTATGAACAGGCTGGGACTCAGTCTGACTCCATCTAACAAGGAGTTTCACAGCAGCCACCACACTCTAGAGAAGTCTGTGTCTCCAGAAACCAAAAGTCTAAACCTGGATTTCTTCTGCTGCATTGTCTCTATGGAATGCAGCTGTTCTGAAAGGTTTTGGATGGTGAAGCAACCTCTAATATGACAGAGTCTGAACCCATTTAAAGTCTTGCTCAGGAGGACCAGACCGTTATATTCATCCCAAAAGTGAAAAGGAAGCCATTGGTGTATATGGATTCCCAGGGTGATATATTCACATGGATCTTTGTTGCAGTAGCCCTTTTCTCAAGCTTGCAGTAGAAGCAGTGGAGACAGTGGTGGTGTGGAAGTGCTGTCATGGAGGTGAAGGAGTCATTCATGGCCAACCTCTGAGGTGATTGTCAATAAGCCCATTCTGCTCTCTCCTGCTATAGGTTCTGAGGCGAGAGTACAAGGAGCAGGGTGGGCTGGAACTCCTCTTTCCCCACAGAAGTGGACGGGAAAGCAAACAAATCAAATAGGTCCCAGTTAACGTCTGAGACTAAGACAGCAAGGTAGAATAGGAATTGCAGTTCATTGTGGAGACCAGTTTCGGGGAAAGATTTTTTATATATATATAAAAACAGTCCTACTGCCCAAGCAAAAGCTATGAGAGGTAAGGTTGGAAAAGAGGATGTTGTACAGCAGTCTGTATTAGGGAGATCAAAAACAGAAGATCTTGGTACCCCGGCAGCTCAAGTTTCTACTATGCGCCTTAACACAGGGTAACCTCCATCTTCCTCTTCCTGTAAATACTTTAGTATGTTTGTATATCTGCAGTTGTGTAAAATATGGACTGCTGTGTTTGTGGTGTCTCTGGGTATAATAGATCCCTTTTTATTTTCTACCCACCAAGAAACCTGACTTAAATTATTTTTTTTCCTTACTATGCAGAAGTCTGTAGAAATATTGTGAAAGGCCAGAAAGTAAGATATTATGCTGACATTCATGCCCAAACTTACATCCTCAGAGAAGAAGCTGAGCAACTCCATCTCTGGGGCATGCTGATAAGATACAATATGCATACTTCAATACCGTCTGTAGTCAGTAGGGTGCTGAAGATAACAGCGCTCCAGATCAATGATTCCTTTGGGTATGAAAAGTGGTTTATGTACAATATTTATTCTTTAGCAACATTCAGCAGGATGATTCTAAGAAGTAGAGGGCAGAGAAAATAATGTCACTAAAACTTTCAATCCCTCCAAGATTTTTTAAACAAAACAGGGAATAAAGTAGCAATTAGAAATTTGAGTGCTGGCTACTTCTCATGGTATCCTTACAGTATTTCCAAAGCCCTCCCAAATATATGCCTTAGATTTTTGATTGAGAATCCACTGGGTAATCCCAAAGAGGATGGAGAGATAGATAAATAGGAACCATTACCTTTGAAATAGGTGATTTGCTATGCTGTCACACTTTCCCTTTCTCTAGCACCACCACTTTTGTCAGCAAGCAAGCAAGCACTTGATGATGCCCAGTGTGTTTGGTGCTCCCATGAGCACAACTGCAGACAGGTGCAACTGCCTTTCTGACAGGCCCAAAAAAACTGCACTCCTTCAGGTTCTGCGATTGACATAGGGAGGGTGCTGGCTATGTGCAGAAAGCAGTCAGACTTGGCAGCTGTCCTGTCAGTCCCAAACTGGATACTTATCTGCCCCCAAACTCCCTTCCAAGAATACACTGCTTTCCTGAGATACGCTACCCTGATCCAACAGGGACACCTGGCCAGCGAACCCATCCACCAGAACACTTCCCACTGTCGTATCTTTCATTGAAGGATATCAGTTAAGCTCTATAGTACCTCTGGTAAATTTTCAAAGGTTACTAATAAACAGTAAGTAGCTGGCTTTATAAATCAGAGACAAGTTAGATGAGAAACTTTAGGTACTTCAGGTATTCATGCTTATACTTCAAGTGTCCTTGTATCTTTTTAAGGTTAATCAAAGTTAAACCCGCTGAAGTTGTAAAATCTGATGAATCTCCCAACTTTACACTAAGAGATAGGAAAACATTTCTCAATTTTTTTGCATTAAAAAAAAAAGAGAGATTGTTTTAGTGGTTAAGGGGAAAGATGTTTTCAGTTTTGAATGTCACTGCCTAATTAATAACTGTCTAGAATGCAACTTCATAGTTATGATGCACTGTTTCATAGTTATTGCCTGTAGCTAAATTTCTGAATCTTTACTCATCTCAATTCTGTTGTGCCTGACTAAATAATATGATTAAACTCACAGTGCTGTAAATGTAGCCATGAAAATGTTGAGATGTGTGTTCTCAGCCAAGTACTTCCTTTTAAGTGTTATATTCCAAAGAAACATCACTCAAGGGAAAAAAAGAAATTCTCTTGATAATGGTATAAGGCAGTATTAAAATTTTAAAAAACTTGGATATTCTAATAATTTAGGAAGCAAATCTACAAGAGAAGAGTTAAAATTGCTACCATAAATATGACATTGATGTATTCTCCAGTAAAGAGAACTGGCCAGATTCAGTGCTGGTGTTATCAGATTCAATTCCACAACAGCCATATATATTAGGTTCTCCACATTGCCTCTTTTGATCAGATGGACATTCATAATGTTATGACACTTATGTACCCTAAAGTGCTGAGTTGGAAAACAAATACTATCAATTTTTCCTACTCAAATCATATAGGTTCAGGACAACAAGGGAATGGAGATGGGGATTCAGCATGACCAGAGTAGAATCCAGGACTGATGGTTTTAAAATTTGATTCTGGCACTGGCTTGGCACATGACCTTGAACAAGTGTTATCCTTTCCTTGCTTGTTTCCTGACTGTAAGTGTAAGTTCTGTCCTCAAGCATGCCCCTTCATAGGTGGGAACTGGGGATGCTACTGCAACCCCGGGCTTGAAGTGGTTTCCATTATATACATGGTCTGCAGTTTGGTTCAATGGCTCTCAGCACCACCACTATGAAAATTGCTCCTGCACCCTTTGCAACTAGCCACAGTATTGTAGGGGACTTCATCCCTTTTAAAGCCTCTTTCCCCACAGGTCAGTTCT
The DNA here is from genome assembly GCF_007399415.2 of Gopherus evgoodei. Lineage (NCBI taxonomy): Eukaryota > Metazoa > Chordata > Testudines > Testudinidae > Gopherus > Gopherus evgoodei. The sequence goes on from NC_044324.1 coordinate 148,214,308, forward strand.
TTGGCCTGCAATTCCTTTCTCAGTCTCATCTATCAAAGTCTAAACATCTTCTGGGGTGGCACAAACAAGTCTTCAAATTAACAGCCCTTCCACCTCTATCAGGCTTCACTATAGTTCCCTTGTGGTATCCTGCCTACTAAGCCCAGGGATTTTCTTCTTCAGAAAAACCTCTTTCCTCTACAGTCTCTCCCCACATGAGCTCCCTCAGTCTACTTTTATGGCTTAGCTCCACCTCCTTTATCCAGGCACCAATTAGTTGCTCCCCTATCTGCAGAGCATGACTAATTAGGTCCTTTCCCTTGCCTTGCAGGTGATGGGAGTTAAGCGTCATCACACTGGCCCATAAATGGAGATACTTTACTTGCATTTTAACATCTTCAGATAGAAAGTACTATATAACTGTAAAGTATTGTTATGCCTAAAAGCAAACTTCAATACCTGTGACTATCTGATGCTTTCCAATCCTCCAATTTAAGGCCTAAAAGAAAACTTATGCATTTTATATATACATTGAAAGTGCACATATATATCACATTCAAGCAAAAGCAAACCAGTACACTCAGTACCTAGCATGCGGTAAAAATGTCATGAAGCAGCAAAGAATCCTGTGGCACCTTATAGACTAACAGACGTTTTGGAGCATGAGCTTTTGTGGTTGAATACCCACTTCCTCAGATGCATGTAGTGGAAATTCCCAGGGGCAGGTATATATATGCTAGCAAGCAAGCTAGAGATAATGAAGTCAGTTCAACCAGGGAGGATGAGGCCCTGTTCTAGCAGTTGAGGTGTGAAAACCAAGAGAGGAGAAACTGGTTCTGTAGTTGGCAAGCCATTCACAATCTTTGTTCAATCCTGAGCTGATGGTGTCAAATTTGCAGATGAACTGAAGCTCAGCAGTTTCTCTTTGAAGTCTGGTCCTGAAGTTTTTTTGCTGCAGGATGGCCACCTTAAGGTCTGCTATAGTGTGGCCAGGGAGGTTGAAGTGCTCTCCTACAGGTTTCTGTATATTTTCATTCCTAATGTCTGATTTGTGTCCATTTATCCTTTTCCGTAGAGACTGTCCAGTTTGGCCGATGTACATAGCAGAGGGGCATTGCTGGCATATGATGGCGTATATTACATTGGTGGACGTGCAGGTGAATGAACCAGTGATGGTGTGGCTGATCTGGTTAGGTCCTGTGATGGTGTCGCTGGTGTAGATATGTGGGAAGAGTTGGCATCGAGGTTTGTTGCACGGATTGGTTCCTGAGCTAGAGTTATTATGGTGCGGTGTGCAGTTACTGGTGAGAATATGTTTCAGGTTGGCAGGTTGTCTGTGGGCAAGGACTGGCCTGCCACCCAAGGCCTGTGAAAGTGTGGGATCATTGTCCAGGATGGGTTGTAGATCCTTGATGATGCGTTGGAGGGGTTTTAACTGGGAGCTGTATGTGATGGCCAGTGGAGTCCTGTTAGTTTCTTTCTTGGGTTTGTCTTGCAGTAGGAGGCTTCTGGGTACACGTCTGGCTCTGTTGATCTGTTGCCTTATTTCCTCGTGCGGGTATTGTAGTTTTGAGAATGCTTGGTGGAGATTTTGTAGGTGTTGGTCTCTGTCTGAGGGGTTAGAGCAGATGCGGTTGTACCTCAGTGCTTGGCTGTAGACAATGGATCGCGTGATGTGTCCGGGATGGAAGCTGGAGACATGAAGGTAGGCATAGCGGTCAGTAGGTTTTCGATATAGGGTGGTGTTAAAGTGACCATCACTTATTTGCACCGTGGTGTCAAGAAAGTGGACCTCCCGTGTAGATTGGTCCAGGCTGAGGTTGATGGTGGGGTGGAAGCTGTTGAAATCATGGTGGAATTTTTCCAGAGAGTCTCCTTCCCATGGCTCCAGATGATGAAGATGTCATCAATGTAGCGTAGGTAGAGAAGGGGCATGAGTGGACGAGAGCTGAGGAAGCGTTGTTCCAGGTTGGCCATAAAGATATTAGCATATTGTGGGGCCATGCGGGTGCCCATAGCAGTGCCACTGATCTGGAGATATATATTGTCATCAAATTTGAAATAGTTGTGTATAAGTATAAAGGCACAGAGCTCAGCAGCCAGTTGTGCTGTGGCATCGTCAGGGATAGTGTTCCTGACAGCTTGTATTCCATCTGTGTGTGGGATGTTTGTGTAGAGAGCCTCTGCATCCATGGTGGCTAGGATGGTGTTTTCTGGGAGGTGACCAATGCATTGTAGTTTCCACAGGAAATCAGTGGTGTCACGGAGATAGCTGGGAGTGCTGGTGGCATAGGGTCTGAGTAGAGAGTCCATATATGTAGACAGTCTCACTGAAGGACTGTTCATTGGGCACATAAGATAGGATTTTCAAAAGTGCCTCAGTGACTTAGGAGTACACATGGTATTTAAATTGACATGTACAAAGCTGCTAGCATCAAATTCAAACTGCTAATAGAATATCAAGTTCTGACAAACAGAACAAGACACAATGTTTGGAATTCATTTCGTCCTCAGTGCTGGAATAGAAACAAAGGTAGCCCCTGGTAGAAAGATTCTGTTTGCCAAAGCAGCTGGAAGTGAATTGAATATGACTAGATATCAGACCACAGTTATATTGTCTTTGTCAGAAGTACTTCAGGAAATAGCAATTAGCCAATGTGTTCCAGGCATGCTAAGAAGCCTGTTTAATGTTAACCTGTAGATTATCAATTTAGGCCCAATTCAATTTCATACCATGGCACAACTCCCATTGCACTTCCAGGGAGGTTTGCCTGAGGAAAAGACTACATGATTAAGCTCCAAGAACTTGATCAGCTCTCCATTTCAAAGACTTTTTTTTTTAAATCTGTCATTGGAACCATTGCCCAGTTCATGAAATGTGTATATGATTGTTTTATTTTTTTATCATGTAAAACATTTATATAAGGAACTTCCCTACATTAGTGGTGTCATAATTCTATTTAATAAACCATGTAGTGATACTAACATAGATCTATTATGCTCTCTTTCAACTTGTATGGTCATTCACATAACAAAGCTGTGCCAAAACTTGCTGGTTTAGGGGTTGTACTAAATCGTTTTTGTTAGTGTTACTTTTGGACCCCTTGAATTTTTCATTCAGGTTCAGTTTGAAAGAAAATATAGAAAACCTGAAATTTAAACCCCAAATACTTCAGGACGTATTCACTGTATGTATGTCCAGTAGGGTTCAGAATAGTTAGGCCTTGCAAACATTAGAGCTGGCTTGTGATCCTGAAGACCCAATGATTCTTAGACTGGGAAATAGCTTGATGCAGTGTGGACAGGGCACATGAGTCAGAGTCTGGAGACTTGGGCCATGATTCTCTGGTACAGCTCAGAACTTACTAGTGCAAGTTCTGATGGGCAGGGTGTGTGTGTGTGTGTAAAGATTGTCTTTAGGCTCCCCAGACCACTCCTTGGTGTACATAACAGCAGCTGTCAATGACCCCTGGAGGTTGTCATGGCAGCTAGGAATCAACCAGGTATAGGCAGGGGGACTTTAACAATTCTCTCTGAGCCAGTGGAAATCAATGGGAGTTGGGCATGTAAGCACTTCTGAAAATCACATTAGGCACCTAACTGCATCTTTAGGGGCCTAAATAACTTCAGAAATCTGGCTCTTTGAAATCAATGAAAAGTTTCACGTATGAGAACTATCGTTATTTAAATATTCAAATCATTTTAATATGACTGTGTTTATTATTTTTAAACAGAACTGTTGAAGAAGTAACTCTCCAGAGTGTGACTGGGAAAATATATCCTGCTAGGAAAATGCTATAGTTCAAACTACATTTAAGTTAAATCTGTTACTTACCAGGGGTTGTACAAGTCTGCTACATTTCTTGCCGGTATGTTTGAATTCTTATGACACGGCGTTTGTGTGCGCACAAATTCTAATATATAGACCCCTTCACTCGGAAGTGTTTGCATCAGATTAGAGCCATTCGCTCACTTTTGAACTAATCTGTTCCTCCTTTACATTTACAGCCAAATAATCCAGCGTTTCATTAATTCCACTGTTCTGGTAATGTTAATTAGGTCAAGGTTTTCCTTCATTGCTGGGCATTCAGGTTCACCTACTTTACCTTTAAGCTTCTTATGTTGGTATATCGCCATTTATAGATTTTTGAGGGGCTGTCGGCCTATTTTTCACTTAGTTTGACACCCTATTACTTTTCTAAAATTTATCTTTGAGATTTTTAACCTGTTCCTCCTCCAAGGTCAGATGTAATGTTTGTCCTGTCTATTCCTGGAAACAGAGAAACCTTTGTATTACTGTCATCCTAGATGTCTTTGCCTGACCTGAGTGCTCTTCCAATTTTACTGCTAAATTCATTGCAATAGCTTAATAATAACTGATAACTATAATCAAAATAAACTACATGTTCCCTTGATAAATTACACAATTATTTTCAGTAATAACACTGAAGATGATAAATGACAGTGCTTTCAATGATGTACCCACCAAAGACAAAATAATTTGGCAAGAACTTAAACCCTGTAGAAAAGCTAATACGGCATATAGCAGACAAGAAAAGTAGTCACTTATGGAAACGTAATCATGAACACATTGTTAAAACAACAGAGGGCACTTGTATGCACAAGTAAATCTCTGCTAAAAGTAGATAGACCTTCAGGATAAAGAACTGTATGGCTAATACACAATTCCTCTGCACCTCAGAGATCCCTAACACCATAATGCTGACCTATATCAAGTTAAACAGATCAGCCTCCTTGAACTTGGAGAGCAGGGAGGGGAGAAACAGCAGACTTTTCCAAACCTACTCCCAACTGGAATAGGAGAACAAAATCACAACAGAGAAACTGAGTAAGCCAAATCAGAACACCATGTCTCTTAATGATACTTGCAATATCTATTTCATTCACTAAAGACCATAAACTGAACGTGGGATCAGGAAGTATCAAGACAACTGTGTGGGTGCCCTGTCAACTGATGCACAACTGGCCCCAACAGGAGCTGTAAAGAAAATCCACCTGTATACAGTGCCAGGTAGGAAAAAAAATAATCTTTGCTCTCTCTCTGTATATTTTCAAAGAATCAACACAAGCATATCAAGTTGTGAATGGGAACGGGATCAGTGCCAGAGGGACAACCCACCTTGTCTAAGGATTTCTTTTTCCTTCAGGAAAACCTGAGAGCTTCTCCCATTGACCAAACTTGTAAAACAGTGTATACTCTATAAACAGGGAAAAGGCCTTGCTGGCTTATCTCCTGGCTTTCCCTCACCTCAGGGAACAATCTTCCTGTTCACCAAGGTGAACCATCTTTAGCCTCAGCTTTCCTTCCTCTCAGGGAGAGTCTTTTGCTCCTTCTATCTTTTTCAGAGAAGCTTTAATTCTCAGGCCTCTAAAACCCAGTTCCTTCTCAGGACATGACATAACACACCCTTAGGCTCCCCTAAATACCTGCCCTCATCCCTGCAGGAATCTCAGGCATCCAGCATAGGTGCAGGGACTTGCCCTAGCTATCATGGGCTGCTGTGGTGCTGGCACAGCCTGTCTCTCCAGTGCCCTGGATGCTTCCCCTGCCAGTGGCCAGTCTGCTTGGAGCTGGTGCAAAAGTTAGTCAGTGACAGGGGATGCAAAACTCAAGTGGAATGGTGTCAGAAGGAACAGCCTGGGGGAGGTTAGAGGAGGAGGCAGAATAGCAGTGTTTAATGTGAAGCAGATGTGGAATGGAGGAGGCTGCCCCAGGCCTTCCTCCCACAGGACACTAAGCTCCCATTGCTGACAGTCTCTCCAGGCTGCCTCTCTCTCCTACCCTAAGCTACCTCCCCCAGCTGCTATCCCTGACTCCCTCCAAAATGCTGTCACACAACCACTCTGGCTCCTTCCAGCCCTCTTCTCCCCCACTCTCTTTTGCTTCTGTGGAGTGCATGGGACAGGGTCTGGCTTCTCTTCCCACTTGTCCCACTATGCCAGGATGCCCTGAGAGAGAAATTAGTGAGCATTTCTCACTAGTTAAAAGTGCCACACATGGAGCTACCCTCATCTTCCTCCATTCCTATCATGGCAGACTAGCATGGGCACTCAGTTTGTGACTGAGAACTCACTGACATTAGCTAGGTACAAGACTTCAGCCAGGCACGTGCAGTTTATTCTGACCTTGCTGAGCCAACTGCTGTTCTAGTCCCAACCTGCTTAGCCAGAACTGGAGGGTGGTAGGAGCAGAAAAGTCCAGCCTGGGTGCTGCTAGCACTTCACCAGGGTGCTGGTGAGGCACTAAGCAGCTGGAGTAACTGCTTCTTTTCCCGATGAATAAGGCAGCAAGTGGAGTGTCCTCTGAGCTGGCCTTTCTCAAGAAGTGAGAGAGTCAGGTACAAAGGGGAAGCTAGAAAACTGAGGCTCTTCTGTATCCCCAAGAGAGAATCAGACATGGGACAGAAGCATTAGAGAAGCCTCCAAACAGGAAAGGGGGAAGTCTGCATTAAGTAACTTTAAGGGGGGAACTGAGAATTTATTTTCAGGGAGGTAGCAGCATTAATTGCTTTGGGAGGGAAGAATGTATTTGTAGCAGGATGGATAGTTGATTTTAGGGGAGGATATCTTCATTTGGGAAGAAGAGGGGGCAAAGAGAATTTGGGGAGGAAAAAAATTCAGAATGTGGCTAGAAGGAAAATAAAAGAGGATGAAGGAGAACCCGGGGGAGGAGGCTAAAGAAAATTGGAGTAGGGAAAAATAGGGCTACTACAGAGATGGGAGCCCAGCTCAGTTTTGGTAGCCTGGGGAACTTGCATTTTCTCCTCTCTGGACTTTGATGTAAACAAAACTTCAGGACTTTTCTCTGCATCAACATGTAGAGACTTAAAACAAACAGGACAGTCCAAATACCACAGCACATTTTGCATCCTTTCGAGGTGTGGGTTCAGAAGGATAAATCATGAATGCATCCTCACTTTTCCCATAACCTGTTCCCTCTGATTCTGGCAGCCTCAGATGCAAAACTGATATTTAGAATGAGAGTCACAAGGATCAAATGCGACTTAGGGAGATATCTTTCTCTGCCAGACTCAGCAACCTGCTATAGCACTTTTACTGTTTGCAAACTCTAGAGGAAAATTCTTAATTTTCATGTCCAATAATAACAAATTACATAAGATACATGCAATTCTGCAGCTAAAAGAGGATATAACATCTCGTGCTTCAGTATGGATGTTAAAGCTGCATGTTGGTGTGAGTGCATGGTGCTCAGGCTGTGGGAAGAGATTGGAAAAGTACCTTGATTCTTTTTTTTCCTTCCCAACTTTCTGCAGGCTAGATATATATCAGCTTGCATTACAAAAATTTAAAAATTCACACTTTGGGGCCTTGCAACAACTCTGCTGAGGAATCCTTGACTTGTACATTTTGGAGTATTCAAATGAAGAATCTTTTCCATAAAGAATGTGGAGCATATGAGGTGGCTGACATCCTAATAGGAGCATCCCTGCATGGGAAGTGAAAAGGAATGTTACACAAATATCAACAAAACCAAAATGAATTCAGACTACTAAAATATCCAAGTCATTCATGAAGCTGAACCAAACAATTCTGACAGCGCTGAACTGTAAATATCAACCATGATTGACACCTACTATCCCAAAAGATCAGAAAAATTAAAGACCACTGTCGCTCTACTGGGTCCAGTGGTGTGACTACAACACAGAAATAGCTCAGAACAGAGTTCAAGGACACTGGCCATTTAAGGAAAAGGGAAATCACTGTGGCATTTTAATCAAATGGTAAAAATGTTTAATTAATCTTCAGAAATGACATTATTTGGCACCCCAAAGGAGAATTCTCTAGTGCTTTGTGCTTCTGTTTGATATCAAACTCATGAGATGAAACACTTTAAAAGATTAGTCTCTCTGCAAGGAGTGTGTGTGTGTGTAGGGAGGTTGCACACAGAGGTCAGACATACACATCGAAATAACGAACATCTACACAGAACAGTTGTGGTAAGAAACAGAAATACATGTAGTTTTTACAACATGCAGTATCTCATATTCCAAAAGGTTTTCCAGACAATAATGCACAAACATTACAAGTGGAAAACCGATCCTTTTGAGAACAGGTCACAATTACTAATGTGGAAGTGGCCCTGCAAAATGTCAGGCAAGCTGTAAAACATATCCCCAGACACTGGAGCAGTTTACTGTAATTTCAAGCAGGGATATGATTTACCAGAGCAAACAGCAGCATTGGGTACCTACACAGGGGATTTACACAAGTGGCTGTCCACAACTATTTGTAACTGGGGTAAGACAAAGCCTAGGCCATCCAATCACACTAGAAAATACCAGCCCAGTGCAGCCACAACTCCAGAATAAAAAAAAAAAAAAAGTCTCCACTCAATCAGTGGATATGCAAGAACTGTTTCTTAATTAAAACCATGGCAACATATGTAGAACTATAACTCATCTGCTTCCTGCACCACTGTTGCACTAATTTGGACTTGCAAAAGAAAAGAATCACTCTTCATTATCTCCTAATGTTACCAGTTGAGCATGATAAATAAGTAGAATACAGAAAACTTTCAGGAGGCATAGTGGTAAAACTTTCAAAATAAACCCTTTTTTATAAAGAAAATGTTAATGGTAGATGAATTTAGTGTGGTTTCCAGTCTGATGCTGGCCTTCATTCACCGAGGCATATTAGAAATGAAAAAAAATTAGGAGACAATAGTTTGTTTTTTAAATAAAGAGAGCCTTTGCAACACACTCATGTCAATGGAAACCCCACTTTTCAATTATATAATCTGACAGTTAGAAACATAGGAAATGTTTATCTGTGACAAAACTTCATGTCTGATTGATTGACTAGTGATATTTGTCCCTGTGGAAAATCTAAAATACTTGTTCACTGATGAGTCGGAGGGAGCCTGTCTGATGACTGGAGGTTAGGAAAGCATGTGGATTATGTGTATGTGCTGTTGAGGGAATGAATTATGTACTTAACTGTTGATTTCCTTGTCTTCTGTTGGCTGCATGCATGCCTCTGCAACTTTCATTCATATTGAACCAAGCTTTTGTGTGGGCAGTATAGACAAGCTGAGAATTAGTCAGTTATTTATGGCTAGATGATGTCTTGGTTTAACCATGGCTGTGCAGAGGAGAATGAGGATGTAAAGCCCTTACACGGCCTCCCTGCATTAGTGCTCTTTAGGCGGTCAGCGCTGAGGGGAGAGCAGAGACTGTGTCTAGGATGCCAATAGGATTTGAGTGAGGAAAAACAATGGCTCTAGGTCCCTTCTGCTTCTCTTCCTCCCCCTTTTCACCCCCATGCACACTGGCCAGTAGAGTTGGATGGATGTGGAAGGGATTACTCCCCTCCAGTGCATCATGAAGCCCTGGAGGACTTGTGTCTCAGAAGAGATGTGTCTGAGGCACTGTGCTTCTCACTACTTCTCCTTAGGCAATTCAGAAGCAGAGTTGCCCTTTGCTGAAGTCTGTTCTTAAAGGCACAACCTTTCCTCACTCAGGGGAATATTCCCTGAGTTCATTAGCACTACTGCACCTGTCTGCATCATAGAGGTCCTATTAATCTAGTACCTATAGGATTAATAACCTATTCTGAGTATGGATGTATTTGATGGCCATATCTTTAAAAAAAATTGGTAATGTGCATATATCTACTCTTATTCAGTGTGTATTATGTTTAGTAACATCTGTTAGATTTATTAACTATATCATATTTTTGTTGAACTTTGTATTTTTTTCCAGGATAAAAGATACCCCATGAAATGATTGGTAACATTTCACATGTCTCCTTGAGTTTTCTTTCTAAGGGGTACCTGATGGAGTTGAGAACATGTGCTCTACTCAGGATGAAACTATTTATTAAAATAAATATATCAGGTGGTATGCTGTATATAATTATCCCTGTGCAAGGCTACTTTGAAAGTAGTATCTGGATTTTTTGTTCTTTACATAAAATTATGCAACAATTTATGTAGCAGAGTGACCACCCACTCCAGCCCAGAAGGGGTTGGAAAAACCCTGCAGATGGCTGTGGCAGGGCAAGATAAAACCCTGGCTGACTGGGGGAAGTGGTTGCAGCTGGGGCCATTCCCCAAACTGAGCAGCAGGGCCTTATAAGAAGGCCTGGGAGGCCACAAGCAGTAGTTCCTCTCTGATGGGAGAGGGAGACATGTCTGACTGTTGGGAGAGTCACCCAGGGGACTTTAGAGTGAGGCAGGATTGGGGAAAGGTTTTAGGAGCTGGGAAGCCTTAGGCTAGCAACTCCCTGGGCTGCAGGGCCTAGTTCTAGGCCCACCTAGGTATTGGGCTTGCAAAGGGGCAGGCTAAGGGTGGGTAAAGGCAGCCAGTCCAGACCCCTTTGCCTATGATGAGTGGCTGATACTGCAGTCTGCCACGGTGAATGGGGGCTAGATGGAGACTGGGCAGTAGCCAAAACTGAAATGAAGTGGGGATAGTGGGTTGGGGGTTCCCCAGGAAGGGGAGACCCAGATTAGTGGGGTACTGCCAGGGAGCAGCACCCTAGTTAAAGGGGCAATGGGGTCCAGGGAGGAACATAGGGCCAGAGGACAGGTGGATCACTGCCCTACAGAGGGTGCTCTGAAGCTGGAACAAGCTAATTCCTGGAACAGACCAGCAGGAGGTGCTGCAGGGGTGAGTCTGCATGTCTACAATTTATTTTTTATGAATAGATGTTATTTGTTATCTTAAAACTCTAGGTTAGAGATAAATAATAAAACCAGCAGCTAATCCCAAACAGACTCCTCCAAAACTCCCAACCATGGCACACACCTCAGCCTGATCAGACTCCTCCCTCTTTCAAAGCCCTCAAGGTTGGCCTACCTGTGTTGTTAAAATCAGTGGTGAAACTCTCATGTGCCTAACTCTGCTGTATGCCCCAAAGGTCAATAGATTTAGCTGTATTTCAGAAGGGTAGGGATTTTGGTTGCAAAGCTGAGGGCAGACACTCCACTGCTGGACACTTCTCTGAAATTGTGATAGATCCGGTTTGAGTGTCTCACTGATTGTGACTGAGGCAGTCACTCAAGCTGGAGTTCCAAGCCATTTAAGGCTTTATCAGTCAAAACAAACCCATTGAAATCCACTTGGCAAAAAGTGGACAGCCAGTAAAGATCATCAAGTGCTGCCACCACCTGTCAGAATTTAAGTTTCCAGGGCATTGAAGCTACAGTCCTATAAAGAATGTAATGCAGGCTTGAGGTGGCTAAAGCACTAATGCAGTATAAGCATCACATATGAAGGAAACAATTACAACCTCCTAGCCAGATACAGCGGTAATAGAGTGGGAACCTTCCTGGCTGCTGCTATTATGATTGTACAACAGTAGCTGGGGATCCAACATATGCCAGTCCCCAGATTATGAACAAAAATATAGAAGTGACAGGCACATATTCTTAAGTACAAGGAGGAGATCATCCTTATGCTATCTTCTGTTTGCTTTCCCAACTGTTGTAGCATGATCTCAGGCTTAACTGTATTGACCTTCAGCCAGTGCCTCTCACCACAGAGCCCGCTACTGTGTCCAACCACAGAGCCCACTACTCAGTAGCATAAGCTGGATCATGTATAACAGATTTAATTTTCCTTTCAAAGTATGAGGGAAGTGGTATAACTAATTTATAGTGAGACTGGCTTGTTAAAAACTTCCCCTTTTTTGTCAGCTCCTGACTTCTGATACTTGGTGGTGCATAAGTACTATTAAATTATGATTTTCTGCAAATAAGCACTGATCTCAGACAGCTGCACTACACTATGTAAATACATTATCCTATACTATGACATTATGTTCACTAACAAATTTGGAAATGTGATTTTTGAATCCTGGTGGTGCATTTTTTTTCTTCCAATTAAAAATATTTTCTAAACACTTCAACCACTTTTCCCCTTGTAAAATATTAAAGGGATGTACATAATTCCAACTGATAACCCTATTTTAGTTTTGTTAGCTAGCATGTTTATTTCACACTTAAGAGTATTTGTACACCATAACATCTAAATTGGTAGTTATAAATCCAAATGGCTTTTTCTCTATTTGTTTATCAAACGAAAGTTGATAAAAGATTAAATTAGGTACAGCATATGAAAGTGAACAGAAAATTAATCTAATCATTAATTAAATAAGATCTGAAAAATATAGATAAAACAATATCTTCATTTGACAAATAGGGAAAACAGCACAGCTCTATTTTGTTAGCTTTATAGTTGCCTTATTGATCACAACTATTATGTTTCATGCATTTAGAAATGAGCATGCCTACAGTGTTGCCAATTCTCATGATTTTATTGCAAGTTTTGTGGCATATGATTTTCTTAATGCTCCTGAATTTATCTGATCACTTGAGAAGCCTATCACTTTTCTTTTAAATGAAAGTTTTTCTCTCTCTAGTGATTGCACAGAAATGCTTAAAAATTCCAAAGATTCCAACACCAGAAGTCGCCTAAGAATCCAAAATGATTTTTTAAAATATCTCATGAGTTTTTAAGATGCAAGTTCTGGTTTTTAAATGCTTACACTTGAGACTTACAAATACTCAGTCTGCCAAGGAGTTACATAAGAACGGAGTTTAGGATGATTTGGAATTTGGTAATTAATCTAGTATCCACATTCATCAATATTATTGGATGTACTGATGACCTGCAGAAACAGCCCTCTCCCCCCACACAAAATCCTAATCTAGAAAGCCATTGGTTGTTGGTAAATGAAGGTCATATCACACAGAAATATTTTACCACTTGGTAAAGTGGTAAGTAGATATCTGGACTGGGGCATAGGTAGTCTGACCTTGTGGTCAAAGCAGGAATCAGGCCAGGTCCAATAATGGGAGATCAGCAACCAAGGCAAGCCAGAGGGTAAATTGAGAGTCGAGTGGCAGGAGGCAGGCAGGGTCAAGTTACCAGGAAACTGGCCTGAGAGCAGAACCATGGATTGCTGACTAGTCAGGCCAGGTCAGGATAGTCAGGGGATGGGGAAGGAGCATGGGAGCAGGAAGCATAAAGCACGCAGTCCAGAGCACAGTGGATCCCAGTTCTATGGGCTATTCTTCATGTTCCTGTGCTGGGTTTATATAGAAGCTGTGGACCAGTCAGGACTGCCAGCCTTCTGCTAATCAGACTCCTAAACTGGAGTCCTTTGGGGTTCAGCTACTGCCCAAGCCACTGTTGGCTGGTTGGCACTTACTAGCTCCTGTAGACCTTGCTTCCAGACCCTGGTCTCTGACAGCGGACATGAGAAGAAAGCGATTTTAGAACTATAAAGTGCTGGGAGGTAGGATTTTCATAAGCACATAGTGGTGGCTTGTGTTTGCCCTTACTGAAGTTAATGGCAAAACTCTCATTGACTTCAGCAGACCAGTTAAGAGTGGATTCCCTAGCAAATTGTACATCTGCAAAACACAGCGGGCTCTGTTTATAAAATGAGTCAAAAAACCTGTCAATTATCACGTTCTATCAAATTTGATAGGGTAATTTCTATAGAACCTTGTTGGTTTAAATACTATAAATGAAATAGGATGTTTTCATAAGGACCAATAATGGGGAGAGAGTGTATCAGTGATGATTGGGGAGACCCACCACCCTGCAAAAAGGAGGCTATTTCACCTAACAGAGAGAAATCCGAGTTCCTCCCTGTCTCAGGGATGTGCACTGACCTTGCAGGAAATAAAAGGAAAACCTGCAAAGGAAATCAGAAGAACCCAACAACTTGATAAATTTGCTCAAATACATTTGTTAGTCTCTACGGTGCCAGAAGTACTCCTGTTCTTTTAACTTGATTTGTGTTTCTGTCCGTCCTTGGCTTGTTTACTTATAATATTCCCTATGCCAAAAAAGCTATTTTCTGCAGGCAGCAAAGGAGGACTTAAATCTATTTCAATAGTTTTAAGACCCAGAACATGATTTGAATGTTCACCTATTGCAGAAAGTCTAGATAATTAAACACTGAGAAGTGGAGGTGGCAATCAGGGCATAGGCAAGTATTGTAACCAGCAACAGTAGTTTTGCTTGTCCATACTCCTATACTGTCAATCAGTGGAGCTGCACAGGATAGGGTGGGAAAGAAGTTCAGGCAACATATTTGTTGGCAGCTTTTTTTGTTTTGTTTTTAAGTAATATAAGCTGTTGGTCACCATGCTCTCCCCAGTGGCACATTATGACTTGAGCATTGTTTATGGAGGTATTATGTTTAAGCATTAGAGATGCTTTCCTTGTTGCCTCCCCCCACACACACCCTACTGCACTGGTTCATGACTATAATCTGGCCCTGAGCATCTAAAGATGGATGATCTCATTTTGAAAGCAAATGAGAAATTGGCTCTAGTAAATCCCATGTGAGGGATGCTTTTCATTCTCCAAAGTCCCTGGTGAACAGCTCCCAAATTCCCTGCTCGTTTGAGGAGGTGGTGGCCTTAAAACTTGGAAGAATTACAAGCAAAACCCAGACATTTCAGGCTGCCATCTCTGCACTATAGTCTCCACACAGTGTCAACTGGAAATATGCCTCAACTCTCTGCATCTGAATCTGATATGCTGTGAGATGAAGCCAGAGCAGCAGTCAGTGTGAAGGGTTAGCTTTCCAATTATTTGACCTGCATTTCTGACATCTGGCTGAATTGTAGAGAGCCTGAATCAATGTGAATGTCAAAGTACAGAAGACCTTTTTCCTCCTGCTCCAAGAGCAGTAAGAAGTGGCATTTTAATAAGACTGAGAAGGCTTTTTCAACCTGTCAAGTGTGTCAGTCTTCTGTGCAAAGTGGGAGTTTAGCTGTTGCTGTGTAAATCATTCTGAGAAATAATAAAGAGTTATTTTCCCACTTTGATTTCAAGGTCAAAAGCAAGCCATCACTACAATCTTAGGTATATTGTTTATTAAATTAACAAATTTGTATTTAATCAAACATTACTCTTAAATCTGAAATGCAAATAATTTCACAGTGTTACTTTAATTTTTTAACCTTTATCAACATTCTCTTCCCAGATAGTGGCTTTAGTGGATCTTTTCCTGCACACTTAATTATACTATCACCATCTGAGTATTCATGGTTGGAGTTTGCCTGGCCCTTACATTGAAGAAGGGGTGCAGGAAGCCTTTTTCCACACATACTCTTGACTTGTTAGAATTAGGTAGAACTGCAGCTTCTGAACTCAGGGGCTGCTCCCTCCCTAATCTCCTAGATACACACAAATACCTAAAAAGGGTGAGGAGGAGGGGCTGTGACTCTACCACCTAATCCCTTTCGTCCTCCCATCTGCACCATTTAATAGAGGGAATTATGCTGCACCCCTTAAGAGGCAGAGTAGTGGCTATGCAGTCTCTGTACACCCATGAAGTCCCTCTGCAGAACTCTGGCACAGTGTGGCTCAGAACTATCCCTTACTGTACCCTAAATGATACAATTTCATGCTTTCCTCTGCAAATATCAGATAGGTATAAGCACGTCACTTTAATATCTTGGTTTAATTAGTTATTTAATCGAAGGTTGGAAACAACTAACTTTGCAGTCTTGCTGACAATTCCATGTCAGATCAGAGCATTTTTTTTTAAATGATCCATCTATCTTGAATTTCAGAAATTCTCATCTTAGTATGCGTCACAGCCAATCTGGAAAAAGGAATCCATGAAATTGTATTAGACCAGATCAATGTGTATTAAAAAAATATGAAAACCCAAGAAAACGTGACCGAGCAATTGCTCTTTCTTACAGATAGAGCTACCTCCTAATACAGAGAGGCCAAATTCTGATCTTGGTTACACATGTATATTTTTAGACTAACTCCACTGACATAGATGTACACTCTTCTCTAACTGAGAAACTTTACTCATGCATTTCCTTATATTTCTGAAGAAAGGAGTTTATACAGTATGTATAAATTATTTCAAACATGTTTATTAATCCCCAGTTGCCAGTCAATACTGCTATTTGAAAGAAAAAGGTTTAGGCAACTATACTTGCTGTTGCTAAAATTACTTGGTGGTTTTTCTCTAGCGCAAACTCTAAAACTATTCAATCTGTGAATATGAATTTCCAATAAAGCCTTATTCCAATGTTATGCTAACATTACTGTATGTACTTGTTGCTAGCCTACAGCATTAATATATTAAACCATTCCCTAGCAGTATTTCAAAATTAGTTCTCTGATGCACATGGGCAACAAACATACCAACATGTGTAATTTTAAGCAATGTATAGTATAGTAGGGTTGAATTGAGGGAAGATACTAATTAAATCACACTGTAAAGTGTTTTCACTCCTTTTTAAAGTTTAGAAGTAGTGCATTGTTGACTTTCAAACTGACAGTTTTAAAAGCTATGAGTTTTCTCAGGTCTGTAGCTAGTTTAAATTTTTGGATGCCAACCAAGTTACCATAGGAGGCCCAGATGGTTATGCAGTAGGACAAGCCAAATGTGCCTTTTTGCAAGCTTGCTGGAAAATAACTTTCAGAACAATGATGAAGGTGTGTGCATGAGTGCTGATTTGTCAGATCACTTTTCGGTAATATAGTATAAGGACATCTCTGAAACCACAAGAGTATTTGGCAAGATTTTGGAAAGCAGGGATAATCTCTACTTTTTTTTTTCCTGTAAGATGTTGGAGGTGGGATCTGAGTGTGTGAGAGGAATAAAAAGAAGTGTTTAAATATGTATAATGAGAGGATTCTGTGTATATGTACAGAACACAGCAAAACTAATTGCATTGCACGCTCGAATTGTATCTTTGAAGTTATGCAAAATTTTGAAAAACAATTTCTCACTAGTTTTGCACAGCATGTACATGCATAGAATACTGGAATCATGATAATATTAGGATATTTGGTTTGTCAAGTCATTTAAGTCCTTTCTGAGCCACTGCAAGAAAATAACGCAGTAATGCTAGTGAGAAGTTCAATACAGTGTACTGAATCATACAAAGCCTCAGGCAAATGTCTAACTCTATTTTTCTCTTGACTTTAGAAATTGTTTTTTAAATATTCATTGGGGGTGGGAAGGGGAAATTTTAGCAATTCTGTAAAATAAAAAAAGGTGTATCACCTAGTGCAAATTGGTATAGATTTGAATAATTCAGTCCAGAATTTAAAGAAAAAAACCCTGACTGATCCAGACTTCATTTTTCCTACATTTCGGTCTCTGTTGTACCATTCACACTAGCTCTGATGTTTATATCAAACAACTCTAGCTGCTTTGATGGGCCTTTGAAATAACTTTGAGCCTAGTTGTTCAGGTGCCATAAGGATATCTAGAAAGAATGTAGAAATAAAAGTAAATGCACTGTTTTCTAAAGCAGATGTTTGGAATATGGACACAAATCAGAAAGATGTGAAAGTTTATACTGTCTAATCATTTAGAATTCCATAGATAATTTTCAAAAACTTCCCCTGTAGCACAAAACACTTTATGTGCATTTGAAAATGTAATGCAGTTCATTGCACAGAAACCCTTCTTAGCGTCATTAAAATGTTTCTTTTTCAGTGTGTGTAGACTTCAGGTCTTTTTGTGTACTATAGCAAAAGGTCTAGGAAATAAGATACATTCATGCAAATTCAGGATTACAGATTCCTTCTTTAAAAAAAAGACAGGTGAAGTGCTGTGAGAAGAGGACAGTCATTAAAATTAGGGCCATCAATTAATCAGTTAACTCATGCGATTAACTCAAACTTAATTAATTTTTTAAATTGCAATTATGATTAATCTCACTTAAAACAATAGAATATCAGTTGAAATGTATTAAGTTTTTGGATGTTTTTCTACATTTTAAATATTGATTTCAATTACAACACAGTATAAAGTGAGCACTGTGCACTTTGTATTTTTATTACGAATATATGCACTGTAAAAATGATAAACAAAATTATTTTTCAATTCAACTCATACAGGTACTGAAGTGCGATCTTTTTATCATGAAAGTGTAACTTACAAATGCAGATTTTTTGTTTAGGTAACTGCATTCAAACAACACAATGTAAAACGTTAGAGCCTACAAGTCTACTCAGTCCTACTTCTTGGTCAGCCAATCGCTCAGACAAACAAGTTTGTTTACATTGATGGGAGATAATACTGCCCACTTATTTACAATGTCGCCTGAAAGTGAGAACAGGCGTTCACATGGCACTTTTGTAGCCCTCATTGCAAGGTATCTACATGCCAAATATGCTAAACATTCATATGCCCCTTTATGCTTCGGTCATGATTCCAGAGTACATGCTTCCATGCTGATGATGCTCATTTTAAAAAAAAAAAGCATCAATTAAATTTGTGACTATACTCCTTGGGGAGACAATTGTATGTCTCCTGCTCTGTTTTACCTACATTCTGCATATATGATGTTTCAGAAGTCTCAGATGATGGCCAAGCACGTTTGTTTTTTAAGAACACTTTCACAACAGATTTGACAAAACATAAAGTAGGTACCGATGTGAGATTTCTTAAATAGCTACAGCATTCAATCCAAGGTTTTTGAATCTGACGTGCCATCCAAAATCTGAGAGGGACGAGATGTGGAGCATGCTTTTAGAAGTCTTAAAAAAAAATGGCATTCTGAAGCGGAAACTACAAAACCCAAACCACCAATAATGAAAATCAACTTTCTGCTGGTGGCAGATGATGAAAATGAACATATGTTGGTCTGCACTGCTTTGGCTTATCAAGTAGAACCCATCAGTGTGGATGCATGTTCTCTGGAATGGTGGTTTAAGCATGAAGGGACATATGAATCTTTAGTACATCTGGCACATAAATATTGTGCAATGCCAGCTACCAAAGTGCCATGCGAATGCCTGTTCTCACATTCAGGTGACACTGTAAACAAGAAGCAGGCAGCATTATCTCCTGCGAATTGTAACCAACCTTGTTTGTCTGAGCGATTGGCTGACCAAGAAGTAGGACTGAGTGGACTTGTAGGCTCTAAAGTTTTACATTGTGTTGTTTTTGAATGCAGCTATTTTGGTACATAAACTTACAAATGTAGAATTATCTATGAGGTGAATTGAAAAATATTTTTTCCAGTGCAAATATTTATAATAAAAAATAAATATAGTGATCTCTGTACACTCAGTTCTGTATAACTGAAATTAATATATTTGAAAATGTAGTAAATATCCAAAATATTTGAAATAAATGGTATTCTATTGTTTAACAGCACAATTAATCACAATTAACTTTTTTAATCACTTGGGAGCCCTAATTAAAATTTGAGAAGTCCAATGCTTCCACATGCAATATGGCTGTTAACTGTTATGATTATCTTGCAATAAACAATACTATAGTAGTTGTGCTGGAAGGCACTTAAAGAATTAGCACTACAGGTCTTGCTATAGCAAAAAGTGCAATGCTAGAGCAGACTCTTCTAGGTAATTCACTAATAATAAAGCTGATACCTCTCTTAAAACCACATCTATGCCTTGTAGAGCAGGCTGAAGCATGACCGTAGTGATCACAAAGGGTCACATTTTCACACCTTCTAAGGTGTGCCTGATTTGTCTCAACACCTTGAATGTCTTACTGCTTGCCATATGGGGCACAACACAGGCTAAAAAATGTTTTTGTGACTGCACCTTGGTAAAATACTATCTGCACAGCAATGCATTTTACATAATTGTGTGGTCTGTGTAAGATTAATGGTTTGACTGTAAGAATTATTTTCAAACTAACGAATGAACAACCACCATGATGTGGGTTAGGCAGCCATGCTAGGGTTTCCTAAAAGATGATGCAGTGTATTTCTGAATCCTGAGCTCCATAGATCCCTAGGAGGGATTCTATGCCCTGAAAACAACGGTTTTCCTGAGTTAGTACGGCTCTACCCATGCCCCTTACTCAGCACTGCACTTCAGGGGACATTTCATGAAAGAGTATTAAAAGGCAATATTTAGGAGTGATGGGATGAAACTATGAAAGGGAAAGTATGAGCCAAGATGGCAGCCAATGCTCCTATGCCCTCTGAGAATATGGGGTGTGGCTGTCATAAATATTAAAAAAAGGGTAACAGCCTTCCTGTGTACAGTACTATACAATCTCTCCTGGCCGGAGGCACAATCCTTTTACCTGTAAAGGGTTAAGAAGCTCAGGTAACCTAGCTGGTATCTGACGAAAGGACCAATAAGGGGACAAGATGCTTTCAAATCTGGGGGTGGGGGGAAAAGACTTCTTGTCTTTTGTCTGTCCTGTGTGCTTGCCAAAGACAAAGCAAGGAATACAGCTCCATAAGAATTAGTAAGTACTAGCAAGGGAATACGTTAGCTTACTTTTATTTTGGCTTGTGGTTTTCTGTGCTGAGAGGGAAGTGTATTCCTGGTTTCTTTTTGTAACTTTAAAGTTTTGCCCAGAGGAAAATCCTCTGTTTTGAATCTAATTGCCCTTGGAGATTCTTCCATTCTAATTTTACAGAGGTGGTGCTATTACCATTTTTCTTTCTAATAAAGTTCTGTTTTAAAAAAAAAAAATCTGTTTTTTTTTTTTTTAGTGTCTTAAAGAAACCAGGTTGGTCTGTGCTCATCTTGTTTGTTCTCAAGCCTCCATGTGAAAGAGGGTGTAGGTCTTGGGGGGGATATTAGGGGGAGGAGGGACTCTAAGTGGTCCTTTCTCTAAGTTTTGTCTAATCACTTTGATGATGGCTGCTTTACCTAATTCAAGGTACAAGGAAGAATTTGTGCGTTGGGGCGTTTTTAACCTAAGCTGGTAAAAAGTTTAGGGGGTTTTTCATGTGGCTCCCGATGTTTGTACCCTAAAGTTCAGAATGGGGAGGGAACCCTAACAGTGGCCTTTAAAAGTTTACCTAGCTCTTTCATCAGGAGATCTCAATGCACATCACAAAAGTGAGGGTCAGTATCACCCCACTCCTTTTTATTTTTTTTAAAGATTATGTGGAAATACAGATGCAAACATGACTTGACTAAGGTCACACAGCAGCTGAGTCAGGAATAGAAACCAGGTCACCCTGAGTCACAGTCCAGTGCTCTATTCACTAGGCCACATTACATCCCTTGTTAGACTTTGTAACAGTCCCCTCCCACCCAAGAAATGCCAAAAGCCCCATTGCTTGGGCCATTTAAATGGACTGGACATGGCACTTGTGTATATACAAATACATTGGCATGGAGATGGCCATAATGACATGATGATGATAGTTTCCATGTCTAGATAATTCATGTGAAGATCTGTACTTAGGCCATGCACCCATTTTTCCTGTGGTCAAGGTAAAGCTACAAAGTATTACATAGAAATACAATATATTTCTTTTAGAGAGAAAAAACATGATTTACTGCTGCCTCAGGAAACAGTAAAGTACTGTTGTCAGCTAGCCACTCTGCCAGCGGACATAGTATACTTTGAAATCCAATCTCCTAATCAGTGGGTTTGGGGTATTCTTGACGTGCTCTGAAATGATTGACATATACTTGCCCTTTCTCCATTTGCAGGCAAATATGAAGAAATGCAGTACTTTGTTTTATCTCAAATGCAGAATGTGTGTTCTCACCTGGGTTTTATCAGCTAAGCCCCATGTAGTTTTGCTGACCCAATGACATGCAATGTTGCAATTACTTTGCACAAAAATGTAGGAGTAGTCATTTATGCTGCTTTCATGCTCCTCCCGTCCCCACCACTCTGCAAGAGAAGAACAATGTGCCACTATACAGGTGAAGGGACTTCTGCTTGGTGATGCAGGGCTTGTTGCCTATTTGAATAAATGATAATACAGGGACAATACTATTGATGGCTGGAATTCTCAAAGATATTTGAGTATCTAACATCCCTTGATTTCAATAGGAGTTAAACACTTAAATTTAAATACCATAGTGAATCCCATCCAAAGTGATCATTAAAAGGTCATCCGATTTATACTGAAGCTCAGGAAACTTAAGACAAAACACAGTAAGAATACGCTGTTATCTGCTCTACCAAGATTGACTGCAGTTTTTCTGTATCCCCTCTCCACACACACTGGATTCACTTTAAAATAGATATGTAGGCATATCTGTGCACATCCAACATCATACTGCAAGCACTGGAACTTGTAATTTATTGGCGTATATAGAAGCTGCTTTAATTTTTATTTCAAGACAGCTGTAGGTAGCCTAAATTGAGAGTGATCATATAAAAATTGACACATTCAGCAGGACATTCAGTTCTAAAAGCAGAATCAGTGTCCATAGATACCTCAGCAAATGCCCTGGGAATAGAGGAGAGGCTATAATATCTGAAGTTAGCAGTCTTTTTTTTTTTAATATTGGATCCTAATGTCTTCCAGCAAAGTGATATGTTGTAATGAACTAAAAAAATTGGAAATTAAAGTGAAAAAATTATCCAAAAACATTCATCAATAGACATTCGGTTTAAATAGGTTTCAAGGTGATTTTTTTATTAAGTTTTAGCATATTTACTTAACCAAATTGCTTTGATTTATTAAATGTGCATTATGTGAGCAGGAGCAGTGCCAAGGTTTTTGGCACCCTAGGCAGGGGTCCTTCTACGCTCCCGGTTGGCGGCAATTCGGCGGTGGGGGGGGGTCCTTCCGCACCCCCGCTCTTTGGGGCAATTCAGCGGCAGGTCCTGGAGCGAGTGAAGGACCCGCCACAGAATTGCCGCCGAAGACATGGAGCGCGAAAGGACCCCCCCTACTGCTGAATTGCCGCTGAGGGCCGCAAAATGCCACCCTCCCAAATCCTGGCACCTTAGGTGACCGCCTAGGTCGCCTAAATGGAAGCACCGGCCCTGTATGTGAGGTTTCTTTACAACTCTATTGGAAGATTACTGGCTAGAATAATGCAATGGGAAACCCCACAAAAGGAATAGGAAATATTAACACAAGGAAAGAAAGGCCTGGTAACCTTCCTTTACTTAAACTTTTTTTTATTTTAAGTAAACATAGTACTTAAATGTGCCAGAGCATTGAATCTTCTGTTTAGTTAGAGAGATGTAAAAAAGTTGTGGTTTGGGTTTCATTCCTAATTACCGTGTTGTTCTTCCACTGTTTCCTTAACTGGATCACAACCCACTGAAAAACTGGGGAGGGTGCAGGGTGTATGCGTATCAAATGTGTCCCTTTTATGGTCCAAATCTCTTTATTTATAGGATATATAGCTGGCCAAAAAGAACCCAAAAAAACCCACAGGATGCTTTTTTCACTTAAAAAAAAAAAAAAAAGCCTCAATGAACTCTGACAGACTATTAGGGGACACAAAGGCAGGGATATGCTCTCCAAAACAAAGTTATGACAAAAGAGAGAAAATATTAAATAGCTAGATTGCCTACAACTCTCTTGTAACTGTAGTAATTCAAAATATATCCTCTGAGTTCTACCAGTTATGTAATATGAACACTAAGAATTGCATTGGTTAGACTGAGTCAGCAAGAAAATGTTTCCATCATAGTTATACCTTTTTTTTATTTTTTATTTTTTTAAGCTAAACTTGGGTGGTTGTTTTTTGCTGACTACAAAGTAGTTTTGCTGGAGAAAATTGACAAATGAGGCCTGAATTCAATTTAACGTGCACCTTCAAGGACCTGATGCAATGCCCATTGAAACTGATGGGAAGACTTCTGGGTTTCAGTGCATGGTGGATCAGACCCTTAATCAGGATTTAAGTCATGTGGTTAAATGAGTGTCTAACTCTTTAAGATAAGAATCAGGTCCAATGGTGCTTTTGTTATCTTTTTTCTTTAATTTTCTTTTGTTTTTTGTTAAAACCACTGGAGTTTCATTGGTTTATCTGATTAAATGACTTGTACAATTCTGTTTTTGTAGCTGGCAGGAAAAAGACAGAGTTGCCCCACTCATTGTAAAATACTGGCGTTCTGGATTAAGGAAATTTTATACTCATCTTTCCATTTTCTGTTTGCATTGAAAATTGGCCTATGAATAAGCTTATTCAACACTCAGATCTATCCTGGGAATAGAAATAATAAAAATAAATCATTTCCCTTGATTGCTGTTTTCAGTCTTAATTGCCAGTCCACAGTTGAAAATACAATGACATCTCTTTAGATTTCACATTTTATTTTAAGTTCTGATTAAGGTTTTTCAAAGGGATTTGACTAAAACACTTTAAAATGTTGAATATGATTTGGAAATTGTAGTTCTTATTGCTGCTTGATTTCTATTTCATGAGTCTTTCTAGCACACAAGTTAAAGCAAAAATGGCACCCTGTAAAATTGACTTAAATATATTTAAGCACTTATTGTTGGAATGCTGCTTTATTGTCTGAATGTTCCTCAGACTGGTAGTAACTGTGAAAGAGTTTAACACTTAGCTTCAATAGCTTATGTGAAAAGGTGTGCTTGAAGCTTTGCTGGACTTGAACAGGGGCAGCCAATATTAAGATGCATAGTGATTACCATTACTGCCAGTGCAAGTCCTCAGATGCAATAGGAAGCCCCACCTTCTGCTGTAGGCTAACAGATGTGATACAGAGTTCTGCTGAACGCTGACTGGTGTGCATAGTCCTGGTTGTCTTTGGAGATAACTGAATTCCACCTGACTCTTTATTTTTTTTAAACATTTTGGTAAGTGATTTTTTTCCACCCTTTCTGAATGTTTTTATGGGATGGAAAAATTTAGAGGTGATTCACCATGTTCAATGTTGGCATAAGTTGACTAGATATTGGAGCTGCATGTGCATAAGGAGAAGGGAATAGGTTGTTAGATAACATGCAGAAGTACAGTGGTATGTGGTGATAAATTAGCTAGCTGCTATAGTAATTTTGCTGAAGCATTTGCAATTGACAAAGTTTGTGTAGTAATGTCTGTTCAGCTGCTCTCATAATGAAAACATCTTGGTGACACCTGTAGCTCCTCTCCCATTTACACTTCATTGTGCCTTTTTGCCTTGCCTTAGTGCTTGTGCCTTTATGATCGAAAGCCATCCCATTAATAAGAAGAATATGATCTCCAGATGTCTGTATTCAGCATAGTTTGCTTCTAAAGCTGCGTCTGCTTCATGCAGTTTTTTCCCTGACAAGTTTAGTCCTGGTCGCTTTGACTTCAGTTAAAGAAATGTTTCATGTTTGAAGCAAATGTGTGGGGTTTAAACAGTAAAATACCAATGTGCCCAGGAAGTGCTCTGCTGACAGATCTTGCTGACAGATCAGCAAGAGCAAGGCATCTGTATCCTAGTGGAGAAGGACAGGACCTATGAAGACACAAGTTCTCTTCCTGACTTCATTACTGACTCCCTGTGTGATTATTGGGCAAGAGAATTAACTTCTATTGTGTATCAGTTTGCCTCGCTGTAATGTGTAGATCATGGAGAATGTATGGGAGATCTGTGGATGAAAAGCACTATACAAATAATATTGCTTGACAGAATGTTATACCAGTTCCAAGGATAAACCTGATTAGATTATTTCAGGCCACCTAATGTGAAATAGCAATACAAGGCAGGTGTGGATTACAGCTTGAATCAGAGCTAACCTTACAGAAAGCTGTATTGATTTATAGCCACACTGGGACTCTTATAGCAAAGGCTAAAATTATGCTATGGAGAGCTTCAGGTCAAGGCAAAGCATATTTCAGACTGCCATTGGAGTGGCAAAATATACAGTGGTAAAGGAAGTACAGTCCATAACTCTAGTAAACCCTATAGATCTGTGCTCTCCAGTAAATCAATCACAGTAATGCTTCTATTCTGAGTAGTGTTTGAGAATTTGGCTCCTCTGCTTGACTATATTCAACATCAGTGTGGTGACATCACTTCATGCCAGGAGAGAATTGGATCCAGGATACCTTTTCAAAAGGCTTGCAGTGTCATGAGAGGGGAAATGCCATTTGTCCAGCATCATAGCACAATGGTGTCCTTGTCCAGGACTAGGACACTTAATGTTCTGTGGCAAAACAAATAACTAATAAATGCAAGCTAGCTCACTAATGAATAGCATGCACATAACCACACCAGATCAGGTACATGATGTCCCAGAAGTTACTGCCTTGTGTAGATATTACAGTTCACCTCACTCTGTTAATAAACTACTTGGCTATTGTTGACATTTCCACCTTCAGGAAGAGAGGCAAAAACTATTCAGGCTAGATAAACATGTTCTGGAAGAATTGACACTGCTGAATCATTTGCAGTGTTTTAAGTTTTTACAGTACTGAACACTATAGTTAGTGACTTATGTGAAGAAACCATGTTATTAGCTTAATATACAAGTGAGGCACAAACAGTTGGGCTAAGCTGTTTAAAAGGATTTGGGTGTCAAAGTTCCATAGGCTCCTTTAAAAATGTGTGCCTCACTGTATACATGAGGGTTTTATGTAGGGAGAACTGTCTTCTGTATTTTTGACACATTTGACATGGACCATATTACTGCTTTAAGCCTACTATTGTTTACCACTTTGCAACAGACACTGACAGATTTTTTTCCTTTTTAAGAGGAGCTGTGCCCAAAGAGTTACTAAAATAAGAAAATAAAGCAGTCAAAACAACATGACTCCTTAGGTGTATCTAGCTGTCATTATGGAAAATGTCCCCTTTCTCTTCCCCCTTCCCCTCCCTGGTGTGTGCAGCTGTGTGAGTTTTAACAAAGCAATTTTGATAACATCCCTTACCACACATTAAAGTAGTGGTACTGAATGTGTTCACTGAGACTTGCAGAGTATATATTACAAGACATTACTTTGTTTTGTGTGTAGTTCTCTTTTTTCTCCCCGCCCCCACCGCCACAAAGTCAAGATCGAGTGTGTTTTTAGTTTAACCATAAGGACTAGCATCCCTAACTAGTACTGTTTTCAAGAGGATAATGTCACTTACCTTGGAAGACTTATCTAAAGTCCATTGTTTGGAGCCCTTTATAACAAAAATGGAAGGATACTAGGCACAGCTTGGTGAAAACTTGAGAGCTGTGCTTGAATGAATGAATATAGATTCTCTGCTTCAGAAGGCCAGTGTAACTCTATTGAAGTCACTGGAATTGTCAACAAAAAATTGGTCTAAGAGTGGAGAACAGTGCATTGACTCTTAACAAATGCCACTTAATTTTCATGTGGGTGGACAGCAACAGGAGCAAAGGGGTGGTGTCATGATCTCAAAGCACATGGACTGCATTGTAGGAGTCTTCCTAGCATCCAAACCTGTAGGTATGATAATGACGACAACTTCTTCTGCATACTTGGCATAGCATGAAGTAGTTATGCAACTGGAAATGAATCCCATGGCAGTTCTAGAGGAACTCTAGTTCTTTCTGGACAAATATTCTAAATTGTATTAAACAGTAAGTTAAAGATGTTGCTGAAATTACAGTTCTTTGCTGCTTCCTGCTTTACCTGCAATCATAAATGCACATACTTCCAACTGCAGGTTGGGGATTGAGCTCATTTAGCTCCATGTAGAGAAATCCAAAAGGACAAATGTTCTTTATATCAAATATCAGAAAGGTAGCCGTATTAGTCTGGATCTGTAAAAGCAGCAAAGAGTCCTGTGACACCTTATAGACTTATCCACAGGACTCTTTGCTGCTTTATATCAAAGACATTGAGGTCAACTGAAAATATTTTATTGTACGAAAAGAATCCCTTGCCTGAATCTGGAACTGATTAAAATGGCACATCACTTTTAGAGGTATAGATATTTTACAGCACTGAACTCAAACCACTAGTTTATGAAGGACTCAGGGATTACATAAAGGTCAGTCTACTTAAACTCTCCTTTCCACATGAGGTGACAAAATATTGTTGCGGGCTGCTGTAACTTACCTTTTACAAAACTTATCTACCTGGAAAATTGTTGAAAAGACATTATGTGCTATGGAAATTGTGAGATTTCCTAATCAGTGATCAAAACATGCAAAATATATAAACACATGGATGTTTGGCCTCCTTGTATCTGCAGTGTTAGTGCTATGTGATATGTTCTCGTGTGTGTGGTGTGGGGGAGTGCTCTTTGCAAAACAAAATATGAAGAAACCACTTGGGCACAGTTCACTCCCAAATAACCATGTTTACTGAATACACACACACATACACATGCAAGCCATATAACATAAGCACACTGCTATAACTGGTTTAATAGAACACCAGAAACACAGAATACAATGAGTACCACTAGCAGGCTCTTGCCTTATTTAGGGGGATGCTACTCTATCCTTATTATGAGCTGGATTAAACTTCCTTATGGGTCGAGTTAAAACTGTGAAACTGATAAGTGTGCACTTGAATTAAGATATTGGGAAGAGACCCTTAAGGGGCCTCACCTAAAATGATGCTTAATAGAGCATGCCAAAAAGTTAACACTGTGAGGGTGGAAGTTTTCCACTGAGTATTGTTCAGACTGTGTCTTTCATGAAGAGACAAGCTGGGGGACAGGGAAAGAGACAGACAAGAGACTGAGGCCTGGTTAACACTACACAGTTAGGTCAATGTAAGCTGCCTTGTATCAACCTGGCTGTGGAAGTGTCTTTTACTCAGATTTGGCTCCTGCGAATGCAAGCACCTCTCTACACTTATTTAGTAACGCTATCTCCCCAAGCGGCATAGTCTTGGTTGATGTAATTGGGCTGAGAGTGTCAGTGTAGACACTGTATTGCTTCAGTTGACTGTTAGTGGCCTGCAGAAGCCATCTCATAATGTCCTACACTGACAATAAAATTGACATGCGCTGCTGGTACAAGGAGCCATGTGTGCAAGCACTGTTATTAAATCACTTGTGTATGATGACTTAAGCCAACAATTTTGTAGTATAGACATGGTCTGAGAGACTCAGCAGGCAAGCACAGAAATTACACAGAATCCTGTAAGCATGTGGCATAGAGAATGGTTTTTTGGAACTGGTGCTTGCTAAAGAGGCTTGGGGCTATAAGCAAAGATAAAATTCCCCATTTTTGGTTCCTCTTGAATTCAGAGAAGGACCTTTTTGTACAGGCTTTGTAAATAAGCAAGATTATATTCCTACTATATTGAAAGAAATATCAGATTCTATTAACTTCTTCACCCAACCAGAGCATACCCAGATTTCGGAACTTTGACTAGCTGCTTGTGTCAAAAAGGAGCAGTGCTAGACATTATACATTCATCATCTTTGACTCTAAATCTATAGTAGTTCCTATTAGGTGCAAACCTAAATTCATTCACTTAGCAAAAGAAGCTGAGAGCTGTCTGAACAAAAAAAGGTTTAGAGATGACTACTGGTGTTTAGTTATGGACTCAAAAGAGCATGATATAAAATCTCATTACTTGCTACAAACCTAATAAAACAGCTGTAACAAGCATTGCTCACTTAAACTCAATTTTGCTGGAGGAAAAAACTGCAATTGTTCAGTATGACCTTTGAAAACAGCACCAGCCAACTTACATTCTGCTAATACCATAATTAACCGTTTCATCAAATCAAAGATTAATTCCACAATTAAGTTTAAGAACATTTTTGAGTTATCTGACATCTGAAAAAAATTAGCATTGAAAATGGACTTTAGTTTTCAGTTGCAGAATTCTAAATCTCTAAAGGAGAGACATATGATGAACCTTAGTCATCTTTTTGGCCTTAAACCAATAGGATATTTTAAACTGAGTTATGAAAAGCTGTTTAACTTGTGACACTGGCCTCAATCCTATCAAGACTCGTACATGTGGGCCATTCTATGGAGTTCATTGGGATGACTCATGCATGTAAGCATAAGTCTACAAACACATATGCATGTTTTAACTAATGCATCACAGGTAAATGCCTTAAATCCTAAGGATAAACTCAACTGTATGTTCACATGTCTCTGCGGGACTGGTCTGTTTTTGTAGGGTTAGGGCTTTAAAAGAGAATCTTCGGGGGAAAAAATGCCAGATATTGTGCAGAATAAGCCAGCATGCAATAACCCAGACTTCTCCTATAGAATTACTGCATGGAAGGAGAGCATGTAGATCAAGTTAAAATGTAAGTCCATCACAATATTTTCTTTTAGAAGTGCAAAAAAGAAATCAATTCAGTGTGTAAAGTTAAGTATGTGCCTCACCATTTGTAGAATGGGGATCTGTGGTTAGGGATCTACTCAGATAGTGGTACAGACCTTTCTACATATGTTCTCTCATGAGAGAACATAAGGAATACTATACATCCTGCTGATGCTCCTCTGAAACAGAGGATATATGCTCCTGACTCTCTTCTGGGCTGGACTATGGCATTTCTTTAGGTTGAATGAATGTTTTTGAGCAAAATAATGCTAAACAGAACTAGAACAAATATAACCCATGTGGGTCTGAAGTTGAGACAGTTTTGTGAATAACTTTTTTTTTGTTTGTTCTTTTCCAGTTCAGTGGCCAAAAAATAAAATTTAGCTTTTTTCCCCAATGAAACATGTCTAAATTTAGTTCAACCTGAAAAAAATTGCTTAGTTTCTGAGGTTTAACATTTTCAATCATCTTTTTTAACTAAAATGAACTAATGCCTAAATGAAACTTCTTGGCACTTCCAAATTTTCATTTAACTAAACAAGTCACTAATTTGAGTTTTCAGTGAATTGTTTTAATTAACCTCAATCTTCATTTTTAGCTAAATGTTACTTGCATCAAAAAACTCACAGCTCTAGACATGCATGTAAACACATTAATGGTTTGCTTCACTATGATTGTATTTGTTCTATTGTAGTATGGTTCAGTAAAAAACCTTTACCTTGGTTTGTTTGCATTGACCTATTTTTATGACCACTGTAAACTGTACATACTGTAAACAATATGCTGAAGTTATTAGCAGAAATAACAAAACTCCATAATAAGATTGTGTAGGTGGGTGAATGTATAGTGATTTGAGGTACCTTGATGGTACTAAGTATCAGAGGGTAGCCGTGTTAGTCTGGATCTGTAAAAGCAGCAAAGAATCCTGTGGCACCTTATAGACTAACAGACGTTTTGGAGCATGAGCTTTCGTGGGTGAATACCCACTTCAGATGCATGAGGAAGTGGGTATTCACCCACGAAAGCTCATGCTCCAAAACGTCTGTTAGTCTATAAGGTGCCACAGGATTCTTTGCTGCTTTTACTTGATGGTACTAGAGCATTCTTCTCTGAGATTGGTTGGTTTGTTTGCTAGAAAACTGCAAGTTCATAGGTGCAGGGACTGTCTTACTATGTGTTCAGTGCCTAATATAATAATCCTAGTTGAAGCTTTACCCCAACCACTATTTCCATAATAAAAATGGTTTCCTAGACTAGGAAAAACTCTCTAGCTGTTCTCTCAATTACAGTGTATAAAGTAACTTTTTGTCTTGCTTCCGTCAACAACCAAGTCTCCTTTCTATAATGGTGGGGGATGCTTAGTTCCTGTGTTCTGTCAGTGTTTTTTAAAAGGAAAAAGTTGTTGCTAAAGACACAATCCTGATTGGTGGGAAAGTTATTAAGTTTAGCAGGATAGACAGTATTATGTAGCTCTGGATGCACACAATACATATTGTTCAATTTTGCTGATAGCAAGAAATTCTTTCAGGGAAAAACTGGCAACCTTCCATGAAGCAGAGGATAAAGCAAGCAATCTAGTGGAGCAGAAGAATATAAAAAGCTCCTGTCTTACTAATTTTTTTTAATTTAACTTCAGTATTTCTTTCTCCTTAGTGTTCTTGCTTTAACTCTAACTGTGGCTTAGTAAGAACTGCAAAAATACTTGTTTAATTCTTTGGCTTTTAAATTTTAAAAACCAAATACGAAACCAAGTTGCTAAGTCAATCTCTCCTAGATTTTTGAGTAACTGCCAGATTTAAAGCGCTCAATACCTATTGCTGAGGCCTGACTTTTACCTGTTATCACAATGGGAGCAAATACTACTTGATCACTAGGTTTTTCAAAAAGGCTCAGCATCCAATATATGCTGAGAGGTTTTTAAAAATGATCCACTTAGGCACTTAAAGTTTGAGGTGCTCATCTACTTTTATTCCCTGGTGGAATCTTTTTTAAAAAAGTCATATTGCTTTTGCTTATGTTGGCATTTAAACAGACACACACTGGAGACCAAACATAGTATCTTGTATGGTGCCCAAATAGCTAGCGCCTAAGGACAAAACCTTTCTCACTTCATTTGATCAGATGTGACCTTTTTTAAAACGGAACCTAACACAAATTCACTGGGTGAATCCCATCAAAGATAATGTGAGTTTTACCACTGTGTACTTTATAGACTGTGGATTTTGTTTGGTTTAGATGTGAATCTCTTGCATGCCATTTTTTAATGCTTATTCTAAGTTATAGATGGGTGAGGTGGTTGGGATAAAATTAGTGTATCTAAACTTCAGCTGACCTTTCTTTATAAACCTAAAATCTGCTTTTACTTGATGGGAACTGGGAATCATCAGAAACCTTGTTGGTTGTCCTTGGGAGTTCAGCTCTAAAAACCAACGTCAGGCCATTCTCTAGAAGTTTCTCTTTGAACTGACCTGAGGTCAGTAAGGCTCATTCCATTGTTTTAACACTTAGTTAATTGGTCCTGGTTCAAGTTCTGGTATTTTGTGTGCTATAGCTTTCTTAAAAAAAGAGTTTAGTTATGGACTCAAAAGAGCATGATATAAAATCTCATTACTTGCTACAAACCTAATAAAACAGCTGTAACAAGCATTGCTCACTTAAACTCAATTTTGCTGGAGGAAAAAACTGCAATTATGTTGGCATTTAAACAGACATCTATTGCTAGAAGATGCTTCAATTACAAACATTTAAAATACAGGTACTACACTCAAAAGGGTGTAGATAAACTGAGACAAAATATTGCTGCCACAATTGTAAGCATCAGTGACAAACTAGAAAGCTATAGGTTTCAGAGTAGCAGCCGTGTTAGTGTATCCACAAAAACAGGAGTACTTGTGGCACTTTAGAGATTAACATTTATTTGAGCGTAAACTTTCAGGGGCTACAGCCCACTTCTTTCGATGCATAGAATGGAACATATGCATCCAAAGAAGTGGGCTGTAGCCCACAAAATCTTATGCTCAAATGTTAGTCTCAAGTGCTACAAGTACTCCTGTTTTTGTGGATACACTAACACGGCTGCTACTCTGAAACCTATAGCTTTCTAGTTTGTCACTGATGCTTACAATTGTGGCAGCAATATTTTGTCTCAGTTTATCTACACCCTTTTGAGTGTAGTACCTGTATTTTAAATGTTTGTAATTGAGCATCTTCTAGCAATAGAAAACTAATACACACTTAAAAGTAAGAATGTGGGAGGGGATCTCAGGATCCTATTGGTCAGGCAAAAGAGTACTATAAAAACTTATAGCTGCTCATTTCAATCTAGATAAACAAACTAGAAAAATACAGTTTAGATTAACCTACTATAAGCTTGAGTGCACAACTGGTTGGAAAACCATACTGTGAGTAGCTAGCAATGGTTCACAATCAAGCTGGAAGGGCATATCAAGTGGGGTCCCACAGGGATCTGTCCTGGGTCCAGTTCTATTCATTATCTTCAGAGATTTGGATAATGGCAGAGTACTTCCACAGTTTGTTTACACGACCAAGCTGGGAGGAGTTGCAATGCTTTGGAGTACAAAATTAGATTAAAAATGATCTTGACAAACTGGAGAAATGGTCTGAAATTCAATAGGGACAAATGCAAAGTACTACCCTAAGGAAGGGATACTCAATTGCACAAATACAAAATTGGGAACAACTGCTAGGAAGGAGTTCTGGAGAAAATAACCTGGGGGGTTATAGTGGATTACAAACTATATAAGACTCAACAATATAATACCTTTGCCAAACCCACCTCCCCTCCGCCCCCCATCACTCACATCCTAAGCAAGATGTAAGAAGTAGTTCTTCCACTCTACTCACATTGAAAAGGCCTCAACTGGAGTATTGTGTCCAATTCTGGACACCACACTTTAGAAAACGTTTGGAGAAAGTCTATAGGAGACCACAAAAATGATTAAAGATCTAGAAAACATGACCTCTGAAGGAAGATTGGGGTGCAGGGGGAGGGAAGTGGGTTTGTTCTGGAGAAAAGGCTGAAAGGGAGACAAGTCTCTAAGTATGTGTAAAAAGTCATCTCAGAGGACTACGATAAATTAATCTTATCGTGTTCTCTTTAGCCACTGAGAAGTAATAGACTTAAATTGCAGCAAGGGAGATTTTAAGTTACACAATAGGGGAAAACTTCCTAATTGTCAGGGTAGTTAAGTACTGGAACATTGTCTAACTTCTCCTCAAAACCCTCCAAAACCTGTTGTGACAGATTTCACAACCTCCCTAGGCAAACAGCTGCCAGGGAAGGTCTAGATAATACTTAGTCTCCTGCACTGAGGTAGGAATGAGTTAGACAACCTATCAAGGTCCCCTCCAGTCCTGCATTTCTGTGATTCCTAGACCTTCCGTTTTAATAGTGCATTCCTACACCTGTGGTACTGGCTGTTGTAAACTTTTTTGAATGGAACAGTGCAAAAATAACTGGGGAGGAATAGGTAGGTCTCTAATCACAAGTGGTCTCTGTTGCAGCCCTAAGGTCTTTATTCCAACATGGTGTCTGTATGGCCAATTGTCGGTCATCTAAAGGTCACACTGGTGCTGTGTGCAACACTGTAGTGCGGTGTGCAACATTAGAGTGCCATGTGCATTTTCCCGCTCTTTTTCCTGGTCACCTAGGGGTCAGGCTGGTGTCGTGTGCAGTCTCTCGCTCTTCTGCCTGGTAACCCAGGGGTCAGATTAGTGCTGTGTGCATGTGTCCTAAACAGATAGCTAAGGGTTAACGTCTCTTTCACCTGGAAATAAGTATCTGAAGCACCTGACCAGAGGACCAATCAGGAAACAGGATTTTTTCAACTCTGGGTGGAGGGAAGTTTGTGTGTGAGTCCTTTGTTCTTGGTCTTCTGCCTGTATGCTCTCTCAGCTATGAGAAGGATTTTTCTATTTCTTGCTTTCTAATCTTCTGTTTCCAAGTTGTGAGTACAAAGTTGGTTTGTTGTTTTGTATTTACATGTCTATAGTTGCTGGAGTGCTTTGAATTGTATTCTTTTTGAATAAGGCTGTTTATTCATATTTCTTTTAAGCAATTGACCCTGTATTTGTCACCTTAATACAGAGAGACCATTTTTATGTATTTTTCTTTCTTTTTATATAAAGCTTTCTTTTTAAGACCTGTTGGAGTTTTTCTTTAGTGGGGAACTCCAGGGAATTGAGTCTGCAGCTCAACAGGGAATTGGTGGGAGGAAGAAGTCAGGGGAAAATCTGTGTTAGATTTACTAGCCTGACTTTGCCTTCCCTCTGGGTGAAGAGGGAAGTACTTCCTGTTTTCCAGGACTGGAAATAGAGAGGGTGGACTCCCTCTGTTTAGATTCACAGAGTTTGCTTCTGTGTATCTCTCCGGGAACACCTGGAGGGGGGAAGGGAAAAGGTTTATTTCCCTTTGTTGTGAGACTCAAGGGATTTGGGTCTTGGGGTCCCCGGGGAAGGTTTTGGGGGGACCAGAGTGCCCCAAAACACTCTAATTTTTTGGGTGGTGGCAGCTTTACCAGGTCCAAGCTGGTAATTAAGCTTGAAGGTTTTCATGCTAACCCCCATATTTTGGATGCTAAGGTCCAAATCTGGGACTAAGTTATGACAGCATGACACCAGCGTGCCGTGGGCTAAGGGGCCCAATCTGACCAATCATAGTTCAGTTCAAACGGTCAGATTAGGGTTGTGTGCAAAACTATGCTAGTGTGCTGGGTGCAGCTTGTAGTGTGCCGTATGCAATACTATCTATGTGGGGGGCAACAGCTCGGAACCTGGAGGGCGTAGGAGCTAGGGACCAATCAGATCCTGACAAGTGTAAAAAGGACCTTTGAATAAAACCATGCCTCGTGCCAGGATCTGCAGGAGTATCCATGTACTGACTGAAGGACCTGATCAACCCTTCGGCAATGGGTCTCCTCCAGATATAGCCGGCTCGGGATGTGTCGTTTTATTGTTTTTTTCAAAGTTATCTTCTACGGATTCGGTATGCTTCTGGTGTCTGTTCTGCTGGTCAGCTGCGCCTGGAATACGGTACTTGCTTTCTAATCCTTCTTTCTGTGCTTTGCTTAGTCTCTTCTCTTTCCCACTCTCCTATTTGGTACAGAATTGCATATATTGTTGTCTGATGTAAAGTTGTGTATATATGGTATGCAAGAACTAAGTTGTTGTAATAACTGCTATTGAAGTTAATTGGTGTATTTGATAATAGTATTTGGTCAGTGTGCACACAGTTTGTTTTGTTTGGTATATTCGTTTACCTGGTTTTACAGGGCGGTTAATTTCGCAGTAGTTGGTTTCTTGTTAATGAATGTCAATAGATTGTTTCAGGTTGTGTGAAGGTTTCCTGTTCCAATAGTACTGTTAGTTGATAAAAGTGCTTCTTCCCAGCCCAAGTTGTGATTTTCTCCCTGTTAATAAACGGTCATGTGGTGTTTTTGAATTTTCAGTCTGTTTGGTCTTAATTTTCCTCTCTCAATTAACAAATTCACCGAACCTGCCTTAGGGACGGACAGTCTCATTCAATGTCTTTACTGGTAAGAGGTCCTAAACTAGTAGTCTCCATCATAAAACAAACTTTAGAAATGAGATAGATGACCTAAAATATTTTTTCCTTTTCTTACCAATACAAGATTACTTGCATCATCCACTATTGTATGTTTTTGTTTTAGTTTTTTAACTAGAGCTTTCAATGGTCTTTAAGTGTTCCAAGATGTTAGCTTTCCATCCTCTTCTCTTCTCCCCCCACCCCCATGCTGATTTTTAATAGCACTAGGGTAAAGGACACTTTCTCAGATATATGGTGGTTACGTTTCCTCTCACAACTCCACCGCATGCCTCCTCCATGTGTGGTGTTGACATCTTAAATATAACTTTTGTGGTCCCTTCTGAGCTATTAAATATTTAACTCTTAATCCTTCCCCATAAAACAATCCCTCTGATCATTGCAGTGTTCTCTGAACTTTTTGCTTGCATCTTTCTGGTAACAAGTGATACATTCCAGGTGAGACAGCAGCAAAGCTATATGGAAAAGGGACTATTATCTGCCTGCTTCATACTAAGATGCCTCTACATAATGGAGCTCAATTGCATTGACCTTTTTAACTTCCCTTTTCCATCACAGCTTTGTGTAGTTCTGTAATGCCATCTTAAATTGCTCATGATATAAACATAGTCCTATGGGGCACCACTTACATTATTACAAGACAACTAGAGCTGGTGCTTGATAATCTTTGATTCCATCTCTGCCTGGTGTGTGTTTGGGTTTTTAACTCAACCTCTCCACCTGGACAAGCCTGCTTTTAATAAAAGAATAATCCCCAATCAGGGCTAGTGCAACCATTTAGGCGACCTAGGCGGTTGCCTAGGGTGCTAGGATTTGGGGGCGGCATTTTCTTCACCAGCGACCACAGCAGTTGGCTCTCCGGTCGCCACTGGCATTTAGGCAGAGGGAGGGCGGCCTGCAGCAAGTGTGGGGGGGGGGTGCCAGCACTCAGGGGAACTCCCTGCCCCAGCTCACCCCTGCTCCGCTTCTGCCCCGAGTATGCCATGGCTGCTTCTCTTCTCCCAAGCTTGCAGTGCCACAAGCCTGGGAAGTGGGAGAAGTGAAGCGGTGATGGCATACTCTGGCTGGAGGCGGAGCAGGGGTGAGCTGGGGTGGGGGTTGGGGAGCTGCCGTTGGGGGAGCACCTCAGGGCAGGGGCTTGGGGACAGGGGAGGGCGCAAGGTAGAAGTTTTGCCTAGGGTATGAAACATCCTTGCACTGGCCCTGAAAACAATTCCTCTCAGCACTAAAGGCATCTCAGGTCTGTCTTCCCCATCAGTCCCAATTCACCTCGCAGGAGATGACTTCCCTTTGCAAAAGGTACAATATGTCACTAGGTTGCTACTGTGACAACTCTAATGTGCATTTGTTTCTTTTTGAGAACAAAAGAAACACAGGGGGAATGGGATGCTAAACACCCTGGCACTACTACTTTCTCTTTCCCTCCCTTCCTTATTCTTTTCTGAATCTGCCTAGAAGTACTGTTTCCCTCATATGGGGAGGTGGTAATTATCAACTGCTTACACCTGGGATTGTGTCTGGCATGAACTCAAGCCCAAAATGTGAGGCAGCACACAGCTGCTCCTTCTCAGTAGAAGCTCTTGGGATGAAGGGAGTGTGCCCCAGGGAGGCTCAGTTCCTCCCCACTTCCTTCTTGCCCCAGGAGGGGTAAAGATCACTCCCCCTCACATGATCAAATAGCTACAATGGTAGGTGAGGAAGAGGGGAAACAGCCTCCAACTACTTACCCATTTTCTTGAAGCAGGGCATACATGACAGGCAGTCTCAGCTCTTCCCCTTGCATCCAGTGATGCACTCTGAGTAACTGTCACTTAACTGAGCAGAGGATGATGGATAACGCCAATGGTTAGGGTGATAGCCTGGGACATGGGAGACCTGCTTTCAATTTCCTCCTTTGCCGTAGACATCCTGAGTAACTTTGGAGAAATATTTTTGTCTCTGTGCCTCACTTTCCCACTGTAAAATTAGGACAATGGCCCCTCCTACTGAGGATTAAAGATTGTGAGAGGCTCATCTTACACTAATGGGGGCCATATGATAGCCAAGATGTAAACAGAAAAAGTGTAAGGAATGCCTTATTCCTTTGTATGGCCCACTAAGGATTAGGGCCTGGATCTGCAAAGTGACTTTAGCAGTGAAATGCTTAACTTCTAGGTGCCTAGTAAAATGACAAACACAAAGTCTCCTTTAGGAACATAAGCTCCCTATAGAATGAATGAAGTGGGGGCTTAGAATGTGCTTCAGAAAGCTAGCCTGTAGGAGAAACTGAGGACGGGTGTGCAAAGCCCTGCCCCCTCCAGTGTTTAGAACCCATCTCTGCTTGTGTTCCACATCCTGGACACCTCTCATGGAATGAGGTGTCTTAGGCCCCACAGTTGGTGGCTGTGACAATGATTTAGGCATCTGCCTTGTTCCATACAAAATAGCGGGAGGAGGAAGTGGTGCTGAGTGACTAAGGCATTTTGCCTGGAATGGAAGACCCAGGTTCAGTTCCTCTTCTCTACCTGAGTGAGAGGGAGAAATTTTGAAGCGGCATCTGTCCTCTCAGGAGAGTGCTCTAACTGAGTCTTGAGATATTCTGGCATGGGGCTCCCTCAGTTTTTTCTGCTGAAGCTGTTGGACTCTGGATTAAATAGTCATTGGGCCTGAGAGTGACAATGACCTCTATTACAGTGGATAGGATACCTACCTGGGAAGTGGGATTCCTACGGTCTGGTCATCTGCTCTAATAACTTTCAGTATTTATGTTTACACTAGAGCAGAAGAGATGGTTTTAATTGTTATACACTCAGACATTTCACATTACTTTATATTTTCTACCACATCACCTGAAAAACTAAACTAGGCAACACTTTTTTTGCCAGACAGAGCATAGCAATTCATGTTTAATCTTTGCAGTTAATAATTTTGTTCTTGAAAAAAGGTGTTACATAGACAGTCCTGAAGACTTTAAGGTTTCTCTATGTGGAGATAATCAGGAAGGTGTATTAGGTGGGTGGGTTTTGGGTTTTTTTAATCTGAATTAACTAAAGGAGTGGATTTTTTTTGGGTGTAATTAATTTAAACTGCATTAACTGTCTGTGGGGACACTCATTTAGAAATTAAGGCCACTTTAATTATGAATCAGTGTCCCCACAGATGTTTAGTGCACTTTATCCAATCCATCTTAAATCAACACCTTTTAGTTAAATCAGATTGAAGTTTCCTGAGTGTCCCTTTGTAGACCAGCATTAAAAAAGGGCTGATATTTTCATAACTACAGCATTGCAAACATAATCCATGATTTTGTGACAGGAGCATCAGTATGTCCTATTTTCACTTAAAAACAAAAATTATCCTTGTACCCAGAGCCCTCAAGTCAGGTCTTATCTGCACTATAGTCATCCCACCTCCATATTCTTCTATCAGCTTGCCTCAACTTTTGGAGTGACCGGGGGAGGGGGAGGATAATTGAGTTTCTCTGGCCCATTCAGTGTTAGTTTCAGAGTGGCCAGGGAATGTCCTCTATAATGGAGGATTTAATATATCCCTTTGGCCACAAGGAATTGTATGTATACCATTTCACTTTGCACAGGCCAGCAAACAGTAATTATATGGTGGTGAAATAAAATGATCATGTTGTCCGGAATTGAACTGGTGACCTACAGGTAGAAAACTTTTTTCTATTTCTTCTCAATCCCTTGAGCTATTAAAGGCAGAGAGAACCAAAAGGTCTACCCCTTCTGGATCTTCCTCAGGTGCTGAAACTAAGCACAAAGGATTCTGAGTAACAAGTCAAATTTTGGTGCTCATGATCCATCCCTTTGTGTTTAGGCAGTGTAACACTGAGTAAGGTAGAAAGGAAAAGGAGCAGAGAAGAAATGGAAGGAGCAACAATTTCCTAGGGATGAGGAGAGGTAGAAACAACGTCAGGGTGTCTCTCCTTCCTCCCTCAAGATAAGAAGGCAAGTGTTTTGGACAACTCCTAACTTTGCTCCTTTTATTCCTCACCCCATGGACTCCAGCAGCTGTTGCATCTTTCCTTCTGTATCTATTTCATGCTGCCTTTTTTCCTTTGTTTGCATTGCTCCCTGTCTTAGTAAGCAAATGTGTGTGGCACTTCAGTGCATTCACCAGCCCTCGCCTATGCATCACTTCAAGTGGGATGTAAAATTCAACAACTCTAAAATCAAAACCACGTTAAACACTGCTTCTGATGTGTTAATTTCTGCTTTTTTTGGTCAGGGAAGATGACTAGAAATCATCACTCTCCTCATAGATGAGAAACAGAGCTAGAATAGCCTGGAGAAGATGCAGAATAGCAAACTGAGCAAACCTGAATGACTAAAACAATGGGGACAATTTTGCAAGTAATATTTTGATAGAAATAAAGTAAAATGATCCACTGAAGAGGAATGAGAATGAATTGTCAATGTTCTAATTCTGCTCCAAGAGTGTAAAATGGAAATAAATATTTCAAATAATTAGCACTCATTAATGCAATTATTTTGCAATAGGAGTATGTTTCCAAAAATCTAGCTTACAGCTGTGCTCTGGTTCTTAAAATGAACACCTTGTAGAAAGTATCAGAGGGGTAGCCCTGTTAGTCTGGATCTGCAAAAGCAGCAAAGAGTCTTGTGGCACCTTATAGACTAACTGACATCTTGGAGCATGAGCTTTCGTGGGTGAATACCCACTTCGTCAGATGCATGTACTGGAAATTTCCAGGAGCAGGTATATATATGCAGGCAAGCTAGAGATAATGAGGTAGTTCAATCAGGGAGGATGAGGCCCTGTTCTAGCAGTTGAGGTGTGAAAACCAAGAGGAGAAACTGGTTCTGTAGTTGGCAAGCCATTCACAGTCTTTGTTTAATCCTGAGCTGATGGTGTCAAATTTGCAGATGAACTGAAGCTCAGCAGTTTCTCTTTGAAGTCTGGTCCTGAAGTTTTTTTGCTGCAGGATGGCCACTTTAAGATCTGCTATAGTGTGGCCAGGGAGGTTGAAGCTTCTCCTACAGGTTTTTGTATATTGCCATTCCTAATATCTGACGTGTCCATTTATCCTTTTCCATAGCGACTGTCCAGTTTGGCCAATGTACATAGCTGAGGGGCATTGCTGGCATATGATGGCATACATTACATTGGTGGACATGCAGGTGAATGAACCGGTGATGGTGTGGCTGATCTGGTTAGGTCCTGTGATGGTGTCGCTGGTGTAGATATGTGGGCAGAGTTGGCATCGAGGTTTGTTGCATGGATTGGTTCCTGAGCTAGAGTTACTATGGTGCGGTGTGCAGTTACTGGTGAGAATATGTTTCAGGTTGGCAGGTTGCCTGTGGGCGAGGACTGGCCTGCCACCCAAGGCCTGTGAAAGTGTGGGATCATTGTCCAGGATGGGTTGTAGGTCCCTGATGATGCGTTGGAGGGGTTTTAGCTGGGGACTGTATGTGATGGCCAGTGGAGTCTTGTTGGTTTCTCTCTTGGGTTTGTCTTGCAGTAGGAGGCTTCTGGGTACACATCTGGCTCTGTTGATCTGTTTCCTTATTTCCTCATGCGGGTATTGTAGGTTTGAGAATGCTTGGTGGAGATTTTGTAGGTGTTGGTCTCTGTCTGTGGGGTTAGAGTAGATGCGGTTGTACCTCCAGTGCTTGGCTGTAGACAATGGATACTGTGATGTGCCCGGGATGGAAGCTGGAGGCATGAAGGTAGGCATAGCGGTAGGTTTTTGATATAGGTTGGTGGTAATATGCCTACCTTCATGCCTCCAGGACCTAGCCAGAGCAGCCACACCATCACCGGTTCATTCACCTGCACGTCCACCAATGTAATGTATGCCATCATATGCCAGCAATGCCCCTCAGCAATGTACATTGGCCAAACTGGACAGTCGCTATGGAAAAGGATAAACGGACACAAATCAAATATTAGGAATGGCAATATACAAAAACCTGTAGGAGAACACTTCAACCTCCCTGGCCACACGATAGCAGACCTTAAGGTGGCCATCCTGCAGCCAAAAAAAACTTCAGGACCAGACTTCAAAGAGAAACTGCTGAGCTTCAGTTCATCTGCAAATTTGATACCATCAGCTCAGGATTAAACAAAGACTGTGAATGGCTTGCCAGTTACAGAACCAGTTTCTCCTCCCTTGGTTTTCACACCTCAACTGGTAGAACAGGGCCTCATCCTCCCTGATTGAACTACCTCATTATCTCTAGCTTGCCTGCATATGTAGATCTGCTCCTGGAAATTTCCACTACATGCATCTGATGAAGTGGGTATTCACCCACGAAAGCTCATGCTCCAAAACGTCAGTTAGTCTATAAGGTGTCACAGGACTCTTTAATACCTTGTAGAAAACCTATTCAAAACAGCATTCAGTCCTTAAAACCTTGCTACATACTTAATACTTGCATTAATTAAGGATACAAAGCCAATGCCAGCTGCAGCAGAAGGGTAAGAAGCCAACTACCCTCGACTCCTACTGATGTCAATGGGAGTCAAGGATGTAAAGCACCTTGCCTTATTATTTTAGCTATGCAGAGTCCCAAATTGCAAAACACTTGGTTTTTGTTGTGTTTTTGTTTTGTTCCAACTATTTTAATGGTGGGACCTATATTCTGTTCGCATTGACTTAGGCAAATGTAAAGCATTTGGGGGACTGAGAATCCCATGCTAATTTTTTTGTTTAACTTGATCTGCTATAAAAAGTGTGTTGGAGACAATTTTTCATTAGTCTGGGCTAGATTCTGCCACCCTTCCTCATGCAGAGTAGCACCTTACTACTTTAGCAGTCCTACTGATTTCTGAAGAGACATAACTAAGGACTCCACAACGTACGTGGGCAGACCTCAATCTGGATTACTCAGAGGAAGCATTACTAAGCATGAGTCATAGAAAGAGGTGGCTTAGGGAAGGTTGAGAGCTCATGTTGTCCATCTATCTCCTCC
The DNA here is from genome assembly GCF_007399415.2 of Gopherus evgoodei. Lineage (NCBI taxonomy): Eukaryota > Metazoa > Chordata > Testudines > Testudinidae > Gopherus > Gopherus evgoodei. The sequence continues at coordinate 148,257,678 of NC_044324.1, forward strand.
CTGCTGAGACAGCACCAAGTATTCCTAGACTTTCCCTGCTGGGTGTCTGCCCCTCTGTTTGTATCCTTCCCCGCAGATATAGAATTGATAATACCCTATATAATGTGTCATGGTTTTTTAAATAAAAACATGAAACTTGATTACAGTGGCTGTTTTTAAAGTTAGCCAGATAAGGCTGAAAAAAGCCCAACTAGCTTGTTTTATGTTTTTCTTTTGGATTTTTAAGTCACAGTGAAGATGTAGCAATCTCTTGATGCAAAAGGAAGAAATGGTGTTCCTCCAAACTTCAAATGACACTATGGAACTGTCAGCACGAAGTTGAGATGCTTAGGTTTTAAAAGTATCTGATGCTCACCCAGAGTTAGACACACAAGCTAGCATACTCAATGAAATTTTACATACGTGGTCACCCAGAAACAGTAGTGACAGTCCTGAAAGATACATTGCACAGCATTCCATGTTTCTTAAACATGCTTGACAATGCAAAAAACTGGTGCATAACTCCTTAAAGATTTGCACAAGTGGAAAACCTTCAAACATACTATTGTTAAAACTGGAGCTGGTTGAAATAGTCAATGCAAATTCTATTTACTGCAAATTCAGTGTGTATTCTAATTTTCCCGTTTTCAAGTGAATTTTGAACACATTGAACAGAGTTGCCCAAAGGATTCAGGGGGCCTGGGGCAAATCAATTGGGGGGGGCACTTCCAAAAAAAAAGTCGCAATACTATAGCATGTATTTGGAAAAGTAAAAAATAACCAGTGAAATACACTCAAAAACTTTTAATTTGAAAATACGCAATACATTATTTAAAAACATTAAATGCTTTAATAGTATGTATACATTTTCAGTTACATAATGGGCTGTCGCTGAGTGATGGTGATGGTTGGTGCCAGTGGGCTGTTGCTCCCTAGAGGTGGAGGTGGCACTACTGTTGCTCAGGGCTGGGTGGGGAGCTGGGCTCTCGGTCAGGGGGTGCTCGGTTCACAAGGGCTGGGCTCAGAGCTGGGTGTCAGGGCTGCGGGGGGGGGTGCCTGGCTTTGGAGGGGTTGGGGCTGGGCTGGGCTCATGGTTGTGGGGTGTCTGGCTCAGAGGGCCTTCCCATGCTGCTTACTCCTGCCTCTCCCAGAGTTTCATCCCGCTGTGTCCAGGAGTGGCCCTGGACAGCACTGCAGTGGCCTGACTCCAGTGGGGCCTGAGCTCCTGCTGCGCAGCCCAGAGCCCCGCCCCCTTATCATGCAGCTCCGAGCAGGAGGAGCTCAGGACCAGGGCTGCTGGGGGGGGGTAAGTGGGGCAATTTGCCCTGGGCACCACAGGGGCCCCCACAAGAATGTTGGAGGCTCCCCTCTCCCTTCCCCCATCCCCCGGTGCCTCAGCACACCGTGTCCAGGAGCGGCCCTGGACAGAGCTAAAGCAAAGCCATCCCAGGTTGGTTTGGGGACCCTAACCCATCTCTCTCCACCAGGTGACTGGAAGAGAGGACTGACTGCATGAGCCCAGAGCTGGTCAGTGAAAGTTGGTGGGGTGTGTGTGTGGTTTTTATTTTTTTTCCTCTTCTTCCCTTCCCCCCTGACTGAGCAGCAGCAACTCTCGTATCCACATAACAGACTCATAAGAAGAAGGAAGGAGTGGTGAGCGCATGCACATACCTTTCCAGCCTGTAATGGCAGAAGCAGGTGTCTTGTAACAGAAGGGGAGGGAATTCTGTACAACTGTATCTGCTGGGTACTCCCGAACACTTAAGAATAAAATTGAGGCCTAATTAAGCCACATCCAGTGTCCCCTATCTGTCGTCTGGCTATGCCAGACACATACAATCAATGACTTCCTTTTTTTCAAGACATTAGTTTGCAAATAGACCTGCTCTGGCACTTGTTTAGAGTAATGATTCTGATTGACTACCCAGTTAACTCAGAATATAAAGCTAGGCAATGAATTGTAGTGAATCTCTCAAAACTCCCCAAGCATTGCCAGATTTAGCAGAGACTGAGCTGCACTTTTACCACCTTTGAAGTTTTTATGTGCTGGTGTTTTCCTTGGTTCATTGCTTCACCAACCACTATCTAGCTTGGAATTGCTTCTGTATATTTTCCCCCTCTCCCTCCCCCATGGACTGTGAGTAATAATTCTGGAAAGTATCTAATTCAAAGACTGACACACCAGTGGCATAGTATGTAGTTTGTGTGGTGCATCCTGTGGTCCTGGCACCATTGACTAAGTACCTGCTGCAGATGCCAAGGATTAGGAACTATGCTGAACAAATATTTAACATTTTAGTAATATAGGGCTTCAAAAATGTAAAGTGCAGTAGGCACATTGAACATTCAGTTCAGGAACTCTGAATATTAATTTTGCATTCACATCCTTAGCTTTGCCTCCAATAGTCTAATTACATGATTGAATTATTTCTCAAATTCAACATAAGATACAATATTTAACCTTCAAGCTGGATACACATGTAGAATCTTTCATGCCAAAAATGAGTCCATTATAGTAACTTATATGAGAAGTGCACAATAAACTGCTTACACAGTTATTATTTTTAACAGACTGTGTAAGAGGTGATTTCCAATGGATTGTCATATGTATTTTTTCTTTTGATTGACTAGCCTTGTACATCTGCTAAATATATTGCCAGACCAAAACCAAACACTTTCTTATAAGGCAAACGTTGAAACTTAGCAGAATTAGAATTCCCCACTCCTCTCTCTGCCTTGAGATTTTGCACTTCATGTGCAGTAACTCGCTCTCATCCATCAGGCTAACCTATAGCAGAGGCTCTCGTAGGACAGGAAAAGTAGCCAAAATTGATCTGCCTGTGGATGACATCATTCAGAAGTGGGGCAAGAACTAAAACCATCAGATTTGAATTCAATAAGAACAGGAGCTTGTACTTAAATGCTTTGCTGAATAAGGATCTATTTAAGTTTAAGTATGTACTAAGTAGTTTGAGAAACTGAAGCCTCAGGAAGGAAAACTGTAGAATGTTACTTCTGAGAAGCAGAGATCCTGTAAAAAGAACAGAAGTACTTGTGGCACCTTAGAGACTAACAAATTTATTTGAGCATAAGCTTTCGTGGGCTACAGCCACTTCATGGGATGCATGCAGTAGAAAATACAGTACATAATATACACAGAGAGAGAGAGAACAGGAGACAGTGGGTGTTACCATACACACACTAACAAGAGTGATCAGTTAAAGTGAGCTATTACCAGCAGAGGGGAGAGAAACTTTTTGTAGGGGTAATCAAAATGGTCCATTTGCAGCAGTTGACAAGGTGTGGAGAACAGTAGCAGAGGGGTGAGGGGGAATGACAGGGGGAAATCGTTTTACTCTATGTAATGACCCATCCACTCTTAGTCTTTCTTCAAATCTAATTTAATTGTCCATTTTGCAAATTAATCCCAATTCAGCAGTCTCTCATTGGAGTCTGTTTCTGAAGATTTTTTTGTTGTAATATTGCGACTTTTAGGTCTGTAATCGAGTGACCAGGGAGATTGAAGTGTTTTCCGACTAGTTTTTGAATGTTCTAATTCTTGACATCTGATTTGTGTCCATTTATTCTTTTACGTAGAGACTGTCCGGTTTGGCCAATGTACATGGCAAAAGGACGTTGCTGGCACATGATGGCATATATCACATTGGTAGATGTGCAGGTGAATGAGCCTCTGATGGTCCTATGATGTCCCTGAATAGATATGTGGACAGAGTTGGCAATGGCTTTGTTGCAAGGACAAGTTCCTGGGTTAGTGGTTTTTTGTTGTGTGGTCTGTAGTTGTTGGTGAATATTTTGCTTTGTTGGGGGGCTGTCTGTAAGCAAGGACTAGCCTGTCTCCCAAGATCTGTGAGAGTGATGGGTCATTCTTCAGGATAAGAAGTTGTAGATCCTTGATGAGGTGCTGGAGAGGCTTTAGTAGGGGGTTGAAGGTGAATGCTAGTGGTGTTCTATTACTTTCTTGTTGGGTCTGTCCTGTAGTAGGTGACTTCTGGATACTCTTCTGGCTCTGTCAGTCTGTTTCTTCACTTCAGCAGGTGGGAATTGTAGTTGTAAGAATGCTTGATAGAGATCTTGTAGGTGTTTCCCTCTGTCTGAGGGGTTGGAGCAAATGCGATTGTATTGTAGAACTTGGCTTTAGACAGTGGATCGTGTGGTCTGGATGAAAGCTGGAGGCATGTCGGTAAGTATAGCAGTCAGTAAGTTTCTGGTATAGGGTGGTGTTTGTGACCATCGCTTATTAGCACTGTAGTGTCCAGGAAGTGGATCTCTTGTGTGGACTGGTCCAGTCTGAAGTTGATGGTGGGGTGGAAATTGTTGAAATCATGGTGGAATTCCTCAAGGGCGGCTTTTCCATAGGTCCAGATGTCATCAATGTAGCACAAGTAGAGCAGAGGCGTTAGGGGACAAGAGCTGAGAAAATGTTGTTCTATAAGTCAGCCATAAATATGTTGGCATGCTGTGGGGCCATGCAGCTACCCATAGCAGTGCTGCTGATTTGAAGGTATATGTTGTCCTCACCCATAAGTATTTCACATTTGCGGACAAAGTAACAAAGTTCTGCTACCAGGTTTGCTGTGACATTATCAGGGATACTGTTCCTGATGGCTTGTAGTCCATCTTTGTGTGGAATGTTGGGGTAGAGGGCTTCTGCATCCATAGTGGCTAGGATGATCTTTTTAGGAAGATCACCAATGGATAGTAGTTTGCTCAGGAAGTCAGCGGTGTCTCAAAGATAGCTAGGAGTGCTGGTAGTGTAGGGTCTGAGGAGGGAGTCTACCCTTCGTGTGCCATCACTTTGTTTTTATGTTCCAGCTAAGTCCTCCTGGTGGCTTGGAGCCATTAACAGCTCATTGCATTTTTAATGAAGTGGATTGCTAGCTAGAATTGTGCATGTCTTTCATAGTAATCCCAAAGCAGGCAAAACTTACCTTTTTCTGGCTTTATTACTAGCCTAAAACTTGGCCTGTGTTCTCTGAAAGGTTTGTTGAAGCTTACAAACCTGTTGGTGAACCCATTAGAGTTGGCACAAACCTGAACAGTGTAGGGACATGCCCTTTATTTATACTAGATTCCTCTTCCCAAGACCAGGTTAGTTAACAATTTACTCCACTCAAGACAAAGCTAGTCTGTGTGGGTAACAAAGGAGCTGGTCGGAACTTCCACAGGCACTAAACCCTCACAAACGTCACTCTCTACTCCAAGGGCAAGATACATTTTTCTTTGGCTTTGCAATCTCTAAAAACTAACATGAATACTTAAACCAAAAACCCTTCCAAAATGAACACTCCACTAGACTTGCATATACCTCTGGGGAGAGGATGAAAACATCTGACACTTCTATATTGCTTAATGTGTTACTTGAAGGTCCTCGATACTATGGTTACTTGCTATAAGACTCCCATATACATTAGAATAGGTTTGCCCCATATTTCTTTTTTGCTGTCTCCTGACTATATAGCCTCTGAGGAGGAGAAGAAGAGGGGGAAAGAAGTAAATAAGAATGGAGATCAAAAGTGGAAGCACCAAATTAAAGCAGTAAAGACCTAACAAAATAACAGACTAATGGCAGAGATATGTTAAGAGTCAAACTAAATGTAGTATGGTAGATGATAGACTCCATTCATAAGCAGTCTGAGAGGAAGACAGTTGGAGAAGCTACAGAATCTTTTCCTGAATGTGGCTTAATTTCTTGACTGAAAGCCTGGTGAGAGCAGAAGCTACTGATGTCATGCTGATCACTGGGGGAGATCTGCAACCCAGAGCAGGCACAATGGAAAGTCAGTGGCTGTGCAGGGATAAGGTAAGGGTCAAGTGGAAGCTGTCCTTTGAAAGTGGCAATCCGATTACCACAAGGTGTGGTTATCCTATGATGACCATCAGTTTGTCACAATTGTCTCACTAGCAACTTGGATGCTGTTGGCATGAGAAGCAGTACACTACTATCACCAGTTCTCTGGTTACTCCACCTGTTCTTTGCCTTAGGTTGGTGACAAACTCCAGATGGATTTTCTTGGTGGTTCTTCTCAAGCTGTAGAATTGCTCTTCATTCCATCTTTTTTTTAAATGCACTGCTTCCAAATACTTATTTTCCTGTGCTTTTTTCCATCTAATATTTATCTGAGTTACTTAGCCCACGGTGAATGTAATTAAGCCTTCTCAGTGATGCTCCCATCTCTGCTCCTCTCTACATATTACTCCATATATTTGTTTTAAAAAAAAACATTCATCCAGGTCTTAGTTGTGGAGATGAGTAATTTTCTATAACAGGAAGTAATTTTGATTGTGGAAAGTCCAGTTACCTCCACGGTTGACACAATTTCCAATTAAATATTAGATGACCCCCAGCTGTTTGCATAATCACTATTTTAATAATCATAGATAAAATTCACAGCCTGAGTAGCAAAATATGAAAAATCAACTGCATAAGTGACTTTACCAACATATAACCAAATAGTCCTGGAGAGACCAATTTTGTATTCTGTGGGTAATCTAAAGTACTCGGCAAATGTTGCTGTGTTCTGTATTCTATGTGGACAGTTTGGATAAAGGTCCATTTAGCCAGATGGGACAGGTTACTTCTAGGGCTGCTATTGGGGATACGCTACATAAGTGGCAGACTAGAGAGCTTCCCGCCTCCCCCACGCCCCAAAAAGTGCTAGGTAGGAGCCACTTGTAAAGGCCAAGACAGTTTTGAGATCTGTACTTTTAAGGGGGCCGTCTAGCCTGCAGCAGTGGTCAGAACCAGGAACTGTCACAATAACATGACTCCAGCCTGCTCCACCAACTAGGCAAAGCACATATGATAGGACAGCAGTGGCTTAGGCCTCAATCTGTCAAGTATTGAAGTATTGCCCAAGTTACTTGCCTTTTTGAAAGATAAGATAGCACTATACCTACAGTTAAATATCTTGGTATGTTAACACTGAAGTATGATCAGCTATGACAGCTGCCCACCTGATGTGATCTGAGTTACTCAATTTGAATTTTTTCCTGTCTGCCTATATTATCAAAGCTTTCCACTTATCTCTCACTGCTCTAGGACTAGACAACAATGCTAGCAAACAAAGATTAACTGACCAATATTTTCAAAAGTGACTAATTCTGGGTGCACAACTAATGCACCTTAAAGATCGGTGACCCTTTTTTTTAAGGGGAAGCATGCATTTCTACATGAAAATTGGGGCCCCTTTAATCTCTAGTTCAGAAACTCAAGTGGAAGCACTCAATTGCAAGTCACTTCTGGAAAAATCTTAGACATTGTTTTTGATTTGTCATGGCATATGGTTCCATAGCTCTCTGGAACGGTTTCTAATTTTTTGTGTGTTTTCTTAATGCCTCATGAAGCTCAAGGAAACACATTAGCTTTTAACTCAGGTCAACATGGTTCATTCCATTCAGTCTAGTCAGTATTGCAGTTATCTCTCTAGCCAAAGCCAGAGTGATGCCCATCGGAAAACTCTAAGAGCATTTCACTGTATTCAAAAAATAATTCTGCGTGCATGTCATGCATTGTACTTTCTGGCTTTTTTTCTGTACCTATTTTTATTAGAGATTTTGTGTGAAAGCAAAAACATTTGAGTGCAGTTGTTTTTGCTTTGTATTCCTTGCTCGGAGTCGCAATCCTCCATGAAATACCAGCTAGTGAAATGTGGGTTTTTTTGGCTACTTTATGCCTTACCTCATGAGCACCATTGTCCCCTTGGAACAGATATGGCAGAGAGGCTCAGCAAGCTGTCTAGATACCTTAACCATGTTCACTATAATGACTGAAGGAAAGGGGTAGCATAAGAACCTGTCTACCACTGGAGGATACCTCTGTACTGGGGTGTGTGAAGTTCTCTACCTCATGGGCACACCCTGCACCCCATGTTCATCCTTAAAAATGATTGTGTTGTATTAATGCAAAGATTGTCAGGTGTCTTTCAAAGGCTCCTGATGCACTGAGCATTGTTATAGGTGGTAATTTCATGTATATAGCTATGAGGTTGAAAATGTGGCCTCATGGCTTAAAACAAGCCCAGGCAAAAAACTCTCCAGGAGCAGAGGGGCAGTTCACACTTCATCAAGGCATGTATGGGACAACCCCAGCCCAGCCTCACAGGAACAAAACATTGGCCTGGGCAGTAACAAAGGATCTGTTGGATTCTCAAGTGAGTCACCCCCCCTTCCCTTGGACAGTTTGGGACTACAATGTGGTAATACTCACCTGACCCTGAAGGGGGAGGCAAAGCCAAGGGAGGGGGGAGAACACTATAAAAGGAAGACACATTTGCCATGCTCTTCCTCTTTCTTCCACCTCCATCTATAGACATCACCACCAAGTGACTGAAGTGCTGATCGAAGGGGAGAGCCTGGCTGAAGAGCAACCAGTCAGCTTGTAATGAGAAGCATCTAAGTTTGTAAGGGCACTGAAAGTGTTCACACACAAGCTAGAGGCTGTGTGTGAGCAGCTAAGGAGTGGGGGATCTCACAGCAGAGCAGGGTAAGGCTGCCTCCCAAAGTCAAGAATTGGAGTGACCTAGCAGATCACCACCCCAGTTAACACCAGGGGAATGATTCCCAGTTTCTGATAGATTCTTATAGCAGGTCTAGTGATTGATCTGTACTTGCAGAAGAATCTCTGTTAAAGGTCCCAATGAGTATAAAAGTCTGACACGCACTGTAGCTGTGAAGTTGTGTTAGATGTTACTATTGAATGACTAATTTTATGGTTGACTTCATCACTGAGTTGGGATTTGTATTAGGATGTGTTCGGAAGACATAGCAAGGTCAACTAGCCCATTAGAGGTATATAATTTGTCTTATTTTGGAGAGGTGTCGAAGTGTCATAAACAAATAAGTAAGAGTTAATAGAACAGAAGTACTTCATAACCCTTTACAGGCAAAAGAGATAACAAAATCAGTGAGCCTGGCTGTCACCTGACCAGAGGACCAATCAGGGGACAGGATACTTTCAAATCTTGAGGGAGGAAAGTTTTGTGTGTGTTCACTCTGGGGGCTCAGAGGGACCAGACGTGCAACCAGGTTTCTCTCCAATCTTTCCGATACAGGCTCTTATAAGTTCAGAATAGTGAGTATTAGATAGATAAAGCGAGTTAGGCTTATGTTTGTTTTCTTTATTTGCAAATGGTATTTGGCTGGGAGGAGTTAAAATGTGTATTTTGCTGAAAGGATTTTAATTTGTACTTGTATACTTAGGCTGGGAGGATATTCCCAGTGTCTATAGCTGAAAGACCCTGTACCTATTCCATCTTAAATTTACAAAGATAATTTTTACTGTCTTTTTTTCTTTCTTTAATTAAAAGCTTTTCTTGTTTAAGAACCTGATTTTTTTTTTTATGCTGGTGAGACCCCAGGGGACTGGGTCTGGATCCACCAGGGAATTGGTAGGGGAGAAAGGAGGGAAGGGGGAGAGAGAGGTTAATTTCTCTGTTAGGATTACTTTCTCTCTCAGGGAGAGTCTGGGAGGGGGAGAGAGAAGGAGGGGGGAAGGTGGATTTTCTTCTGTTTTAAGATTCAAGGGGTTTGAATCACAGTGATCTTCTAGGGTAACCCAGGGAGGGGAAGCCTGGGAGAGGCAACGGTGAGGGAAAGGGTTTAGTTTCCTTTTAAGATCCAGAGGGTCTGGGTCTTGGGGGTCCCCCGGGCAAGGGTTTGGGGGGACCAGAGTGTACCAGGCACTGGAATTCCTGGTTGGTGACAGCACTACAAGTACTAAGCTGGTAATTGAGCTTAGAGGAATTCATGCTGGTACCCCACCTTTTGGACGCTAAGGTTCAGAGTGGGGAATTATACCATGACAAGAAGGCATCACAGTTCTTCTAGGTCTCTTCCATTCATCAATTATTCTCTTTTGTAAGTGGAGTTTGTGGGGCACAATGACAAATGTCCTGAAATGCTGCTGCTGGTGAAAGAAACATTAGCACTGTTCCTGATCACAAGGAGTCACTTAACTAAATTATTTACATTGGTCTGAGCTCTGCTACCCATCTGGTGGCTCAACAATGTAGTAGCAGATAGATTCAGCAAGAATGTGGTCTCTAACTCAGTCCTCTATCCAAAGGTCCCCTCCACCCCAAACAGAGTTGTCTGCGACCAATTGAGTGGTGGTGGGGGGGGAAAGGAGGCATCCTCTCTCTCTCCTCTTTCCCAGATCACAACTGTTAGATGATCCAACTAGAGAAGATGGCATCTTAGTCTTCTATGTCCTCCTTATGTCATGCCTCAGCCCACTAATAGCACTCTAGCTCAAATGGCAGGGTCTGTGCTGAAGGTTCTGGCTTCTTTTTCTACAGAATGAAGAATTGTATATATGTAGGTGTGGCTCATTTAAGTGAGCATGTGGGGAAAACTTGAGCAAAATCCCTCAGACAGGGGAGAGTAAGAAGAAGAAACACTTCCCCTCGTTTGTGTTAATTCTAATCCATAATTTTTAAGCAAGATTTATTTTCCTGTTCAAATTTACGTAACTGAAACTGTTGGAGAACACCTTTATTGAAGACTCTTCAGTTAAGGGCTAAGAACTCATAATCTACATTGGAGTTATCCAAGAAATCCTCTACTGTGTATTTTTTTTTAAAGATCTGAAATTCCTATTACCTACTTTTTAACATTTTTCTTTTAAAAAGGGTGCAGGGCAGCCTAGATAGCAATGCTGGCAGTTAAGGTTGCCTGACGTTTTCCATTTTAAGACCCTGTTTTCAGTTCATATCTTTACCACACTTTAACTAATTGGGTTGAAATTTTCCATGCTGGGTGTCTGCCTAGGGCTTGCTTTTTTTTTTCCAGCAAAAATAAGTCCTGCTATTTCTCAGAATGAGGCTTTAGCAGAACAACTTACCTTTCTATGTTTAATAATAAACCTCTTGCAACCATTTAGCTGAAATTCTATAACCTCTGTAGTCTGGTACAAGGACTCAAAATTGGGGAATTGGTTTCACGATTCCTGTAGGGTGAAAATACCCACATTTATAGTTACCAACTCTGAGACTTATTAGGAAATTGACAGCTGAATTCCTGGAAGACTTCATCTGCATTGAGCATGCTGCAGGGGATGAAGTACTTATAGAGGGTATAGTCTGTAGGACCTCTGCCCCATTTGTTGCAGATGTTGGAAGGTGTGTAATGAATGAAACCAGAGACTGCAGGAAGAGAGGATGGTCTTGTGGTTTAGGGACTTGAATGCTTCCCTGGAAAATTAGATTCCATTCCTAGCTCTTCCAGAGTGTTTGTGTGATGCTGAGCAAGTCTCTTAAACCATACTTTTCCCAGAAGATCATGAATTGTGAGTTTTCTCATTTTCTGGGTGCTCCTTTTGAGACCCTGGTGTCTAGTCTACAGAAGCCCTGAGCGCACTCAGCTGCAACTGATGTCAGTGGGATTTGTGTGTATAAGGAGTCATAGAATGCTGACTCCTCTGAAAAATCAAGCCTGTGGTATCACATTTGGCACCCAGAAAATGAGAAATTCAGGTAGTGATCACCTGTGCAAAATTTGGTTTTTTAAGTGATGCTTAACTTCGGTGGACACTTTCTACATTTTCTCTGCCTCCTTTTTCATCTGTGAGAAAGGGATAATACCCCATCAACTTATTGGGCTGTTGTGAAAATTAGTTTGTGTAATGCTCAGATACTATTAGCATCATGGAAAGCACATAAGAATTATTTTTTTCTATTCAGAACAGAATTTGAGAAGTTTGTAGTAAATCATCACATTGAATAAAAAAATGAAATATTGAATAGCGGCTAATTCAATGAGCACCACTTGCTTTCAGATGAAGTTTTTGCCCTGTAGGGAAAAAAAATAGTATGTTGCCATGTAAATAGATATATCATAATGCATATGCACAAGGGAGCTTGAATTAAGGCTACACAGGCAATCTGCATCCTAGCATTTCCTAACTTTTGAGTTCTTCACTTTGCAACCTTGGTATCTTTCATGTGGTTTTAAATCTAATATTGTAGAGAAAACAAAGTAACCAACCCATTCTTCTTCCCCTTGCTAGTAACTTTTAATGTTTAAAAGTAGTTGAGGATCTCCCAGAAAAGGACTGTTATTCCAAAGTAGTATTACTTCTGAATTCCCTCCCTGTCCAATCTCAGTTAACTAATCACCAGAAGCATTGATATGTAATTCTCCTGGCTCAGAAAACTCAAATCCTCCGCCTCCTGGCCATTCCCTTTCATGCATCTGAAAGCGCAAAAAAAAAAATTGCATTCAGAACTCAGGTCATGCCGCAACAGAGGATCTCATGCTAAATGCTAGGCGCAGTTTTTGGCAGCACAGTTAGTATTTCTACTTCTTCCAAGATGACTGATGCTTACAGCAATTTGAATTTCTCTGCAGGTTAGATACAACTTTTGGCAGATTTCAGACTCTTTTGATGTGTGCCCAACAGGAGAAAACTAATGTGTTCTAGTCTCTCCTACAAAATGTGGAAGAAAAGGTCTCTCCCTGCATAAGTTGTTATGGACAGTTTGATTCTCCCTTTTATGATCAAGGTTGAATAATTCTTATACCACACTCCTCAACTGTAGAGTATGAATTGCTTTTCATATGCAGGTAAGCATTTTCTCCATTTTACAGATGAGAAAACTGAGGCCCAGTGAGATGAAGTGACTTGCCCAAGAATGATGGCAGAATACCATGAATAGAATCCATGTTTCCTGACTCCTAGTCCAGTGCCACTAGACCATGCTGTTTTTCCTCTGACACATGGGGTAAAGAGGTTTAATATGGTAAAATGGAAAACCCTATATTGTTCAAAATGCACAGTATTCCTTGAGCAGATCAGTTAACTTCAGTGGGACAATGTGAGGACTGAAGTACTCCTTAAATCATAAAATGGACTCAGAATTTTTTTGCAGAGAAATATTTAATAGTGTGAGAAACTCTTGCAACAGCCAACTTCCTACAGCTGAGGAAAAACTGTTTAATGGATACCCTTTCTGATCATTATCTCTGCAAGGAAACAGTGGAATATTCAAACTCTCTGTTTTGAATGCTCTGTTCTGAGAGCTTGTATCTTTGAGTGACCTTTTCAGAGAAGTGTATAGTAATGTGTGATTGAGTGGCAACTGCACCCTTTTCAACCCCTGCACCTCAAGAGACACCCCTGCCATTCCTGCTCTGTCAACACCAGCAACTGTCCAGAGAATGTTCTGCCCTCGCTTGAATAAGATTCTATCTTGTCATTGAAGGAGTTATAACTAAGATGTAGCCAAAGGCCTGTTCTTGCAACCTTTCCTCTTGTAAAATGTCATCCCTTACAGCTGAAGTCAATAGGATTACTTGGAGTAGAGTTCTTCCACACGGGTAAGAACCAGAATGTTGGGTCCTACATCCTGCTCACTTTACCCACATGAATAGTCTAATTGACTTCATTAAAACCAGAGTGGCTAGAGAAAATGAACAAAACCTGCACTCAACAATGACGTATCCTCATGGGTTACTCTCTGTAACAGGAAAGTAAACAGAAAAATATCTTCCCAAACTGCAGTTCAGTACTGTCCTGTGAACTTAAGTACACTGGCCAGTATTGCCAAAGACAATCCTCTCCTGCCTCCCACTCTTACCTGGGGAAAGGGGAAAAACTCCAGCTCAGCTCTCCATTGTTATGGAGAGAACTCTGAGTAAATGCAAGAAGGATTTGTGTGTGAAATTACATCATGAATAAATACCTTAAATGGGGGGGGGACTGCAAACATAGGTGGGTGATGGCTAATTCAGCTCCACACTCATAAAACTCATCCTTTGCTACCTCCTCTAGGGTGAAAGGAAAGGTTGAGGCTCTGGTATGGGATTGGGAGGCCTGGCTTCAATTATCTCCTCCACTCCACTACTTCCTATGTGACCTTGGGCAAGTCATTTATACTTTACCTTCAATCCCCATCCATAAAAGAGGGATAATAGAAATCTGCCTCATGGGATGTTTTCAGGATAAATATGTTAAAGATTGTGAGGCTCTCAGATACTTACGACCTTCATTAGTGCTGTATGAGATTCTAAATTCTCTATATACCACTGGCATATCTGTATATATAAAGTTATTCCAAAAATAACTTTTTTTTTTTAGTTTTTCAATAAACAAGGCTTTGTATTAAAGTAAGAATGATGGGCATATCCTCAGCTAGTTTAAATAGGTAGCACTTCATTGCCATCAATGGAGCTATGCTGGTTCATACCTCTTGATGAACATAACACATTCATGGTAATTCATAAATATGACAAACTAATACTTTTAATACTAATACTTTACTCTTACTAATACTAATACTCTTTTTTTGAAAATCATTTTCTCGTTAGCTGCTGATACTTTGTCAACTGAAGTAGGAAAGCTACAAAGAAAGTAACTTTATTAAAAGAAATGTGCAATCCTGTACATTACCATTTAGTTAATTCAAACCATGCCTACATGAGCATGATTGTACCCTATCTAAAATGGACCTGATTCACAACTGCCTTATACCTAGTGTAGCCATGAGTGCAAAGTGGGTATAAAATAAGTCAGAATGATAGCTTCTTATGCCCACTTTGCAGAGATGTAAATGACTAGAGAATTAAGCTCAATATAACAATCAGAATCAAGTTTAAACTTTTCTCATGTCTTCAGGACCCTGCCCAGCTCCACCACTGTTGAGATCTTGGACTTGATTCTCCATTACTTTAGTCTAGTTTTTTGCTACTGTTGCTCCACTGATAGTGAATGAGGGTCTTTGTCTCTTATCAGGACTCTGCCCATTTCCCCGCTCTGACAGTGAAACTAGCCTCTGCCCTATTCTCTTCCGTCCTGGGATGACTTTCAGTATGTAATGTGAAGCATGTGCGTACGTATCTGCAGGGTCACCTTTTGTATCACCTTTGGTCAGAGGCGATTTTTATCTTATCCAGTGCCAAACCCCTTTTTAAACAGAAAACAACTAATCTGAATACATAAGTGAAATAACTTTTCTCATAGATTTTGTGACTGTACAATCTCTTATATAGAACTATTTCTGATTTTAATCTATAAAATAAGGCTAGAGCTAATAAATTGCAACAGGAGCTGAAAGTGGCATTTAGACCTCTTAATCTTGGCTGCTGTAGCTGGCAGTGTGTTAAGCTTCTATACTTCGGTACAGAAGTATATGAACAGAAGAACTAGAACTGAGCAATCTGGGAGCTGAAGATTTCTTCCAGAAACAAAACTGTGAATCAGGTTCAAAGGGAAGAACATAGTCCCTTACCTTCAAAGGCACCCACTCAGTCAGTTGGCAGTGATTAAGTATTTGATTTAAAAATAAATCTCTGAACTTCCTGTATAAGCATATCTATCAAACACCTGAAAATAGGGGGTGGAGGGTTCCAGATTCATAGCTATCGTCCAACTAAAAATGGTGGTTGAAGATATAATTATACTAATGGTGGTAAAATTATCTTTTTTTAAATATGTAACAATTGTCACTGGTATGATTTTAATAATGGAAAATGTTAAATACAATAAATAGCTTGGTAGCTGCACACTTTGCATACGGTTATAATGTAATGTATTTTCATGGGACAGTTATTTAGACAATAAGCTATTGAGCAAATTGAGATATTCCACTCTAGTGTTTATAATTCCATAGTGTTGAAAAATAGCTCAGAATAAACTCTCAACTTAAAATTTGTCACTTTGCTATCCCCTCCCAAAGTGGCTTTGGTATTGTAAGAACAATTTCCCCTCACTTGCTGAATCTAGTACTTATGGTTCCCATTGCCTGCTTGTCATTACTGGCTCCCTAAAAGCTGCCTTCCTCCCCCTCATCATCTTTGTGTCTAAACCTTGGTAACTTCAATAAAAAGATTGCACAATCCAATGTGCCCTTGTAACACTCTCCCTTCCTTTTCTCCTGCCACTGACTGAAATCTCCTCCTTACTGCTCATCTCCACATATCTCTTTGATCCCTCCTATCTTCTGACTACTAACTACATTTGCACTTACTCTCTGTCCCTCCATTAACCCACTGTGTGCCAAGTTACCAACCCCAGTCTTCCCTCTTAAATCCTTTCCACGGAACACTATTTCTTCTGTTTTTGCCTACAAAAAGTGAGTGAATTGACCTTTTTTCCTTTCTATGGTCATTCTCCAGACTGTTTTGTTTGTCTAAAATTAGGATTTACTCTTCTGGACCAGGAACTGTCTTTTTATTTGTTCTGCAAAGCCCGGATACCATGAAGTATATAATAAACAGAGATGACTTTTTGGAATTCTGACATTATTTTGATTTTTACTTCATGGATTTTTCACTTTTTTACATTTTCACAACTTGTCAATAGTAGCAGTACAATGTCATAGTTGAAATACTTTTTTTTTAAATCAAAGGCAGCAACTGATTGAAATAGCTTAAATAGCATCTGGTCCTGATCTTACAAATATAATATAATATATATATATATATATTCCAAACCATACCATCAACTATTATCACTAGAGCTGTGTAAATAATGGAATTTTATAGCTTTCTGGCAATTGAAAAAAATGATTTCAGGTCAAACTATTTAGATAAAATCAGCACATTTTTATTTTAATTTCAACTGAAAATTTGAAAAAAATGTTCAGGTTTTTTAACCAAAGCAATTTGGCCTAATGGACACAACTTGAAAGTTTTCAGTGTCACCAAATTTGCATTTTTCAGCAAGAAGTTTTTTCCAAAATATTTCACTAATTCTAATGTAAAAATCCTACATAAGTTTTGGAATTGCAAAACAATGTCAAAATGGCAGTGATTATAGTTGACACTTTTTTAATTGAAATTAAAACTTTGCAAAAAAGCCTTCCCACCTCCTCACTTGAAAAATGTTTTGAGGAGAAATTGCTGACTAGCTTTAATATATTTAAACTGTCCTTAGGCAGTGATTCTCAACTATTTCACTTTAGTTTTTGTTTTTTTTAATGACTCTATGCATCCAGAAGTAGAGCAAGGGCCTTTCCTTTGGGGAACTGTTCGTTCCCCTTTGTAATTAATTGGAAATATGCTCTCTAGTTGATCTTGGTTGGCTGATCTGAGGTCAGACTTAAAAGGTGCAATAGTGAAAAGAGCCAGAGAGAGGTGAGTACCCATTTCGCACTGAAATTCAATTTCCAGAGCTGTTTGTGAAACCCTAAAAATATGTTTCATGACTTCAATGCTCTAGTAAGGACTACCGAGAAACTGAATAATGTTTGTTTAATTTTAAGAGTAATGTATACTTAACCACCCACATGCTTCAAAATACTCTTGGAACTGTCAGATGGAATAATAAACAAAATAAAATTGAAATTTCTAGACCACGTCAGACTGAAATAAGATGTTCCAAAAGGAAGAAACATTTTTCCAAGAATGGGGAAAAAATATGATCACCAAAATACAAAGATCTCAAGCAGAAATTATTTTATGAAGCTGTGTGAGACAAAATAATTACTGCAATAAGGCTTCCAATACAATAACTCTGGTGACATTAATTTGTCTTCAATTTAACACGTTTTAATGCAAGTTAATGTCATATTAGCCTTTTCTGCTGTTGGACCAAAAATCTAAATGTTGGATCTACCAGTGCACAATGAAAATTTAACCATTTAATCACTTCACTAGATTATATACATCAACATTAATTCTTAAGAGGCAGAAGAAATTCAATGATTCAGCCCCTCCTAGGCCTTTTAATATTAAGATTATATAGTTTTTTTAATTCTCTCTATAGATGATTCTCATCCTCTCAATTTTCTCCTTGGCTGTACCCTACAGAACCATTTTAATTACATTCAAAAATACTTTCCACAAATACTAAACCTAAAAATATATTTCATAATTACTTCACAAAAATCCATCTATAGCCCATTCTAATAAAAGCCATAGAGAAGATGAGATTCCAAACTCTAAAGACTCTCTACTGTGAATATAGAATTTTCTAATCCTCTAGGGAGATATTAGAGCAGCAGAATGAGACAGGCAAAATATAAAATTTTTAATATGAATTAAGAAATTTATGTAAATATTTGCCCACAGTACAAAGGATCAAACATTTTGAGAAACCAAAATAAATATCTGGGCTTCTAACCTGCCCCCTGAAAAATCCCCAGCCACCACTACTTCCTAGCAGCCATGGACTTCAGTTATTGATTTTTGTGGAAGAGGTAGAGATTTTGCTTATGAAAAGTTTCTGATCATTTGCATTATAGGAGCATATTTAAGTCATCCTCCTTCTGGTCATCTTAAAACATTTTGAGAGCCCTTACTTAAAGGTCTGGTAAATGTATCCAGATTGTTTCCACACCATCCTACATTATAGGACACTAAAACCATCATTATCTTTAGGTTGGGGACATCCTTAAACATAAAGTGCATTTAAGTCCACACTTCCAAACAATAATTGCATATATATAGTAGCGCCTGTAGGCTCCCTTTTGAGGCCCATAGTCAAAAGCTCTATGGGCAGAGGGCAAGTTGAAAATTAGATCCAATAAGAATATTTTGATTTTTTTTTAAAACTATGAATTAAATCTACTTCAATGTACCTTCAGCCACTGTGTGGGTGTGGGTGGTTTCTCTCCCCCCTCCCTGCCCCCAGAAACATGTAGATCCATTCTCAAGTCTCATAAATTTGATAAGACAGTATAAACTTATGGTTTGGGGATTTAGTGTGTGTGTGTGTGTGTGCGCGCGCGCGTGCGCACTAGGAGGAGGTAAATCCCTTTTGCTACCATAAAGGGAAATCAAATTGATCTGGGCCCATTAGTGTGTTATAGGAAGGGAGGTGAGAAATTTATTATACAGATACAACTTGGGAAGGGAGCAGGGATACTATTGGAGGGTCATGTGGGGCAAGCGGAAGAGGAAAGAAGCCTCATGCTTCTGGATACTTAGTGTTTATCTACACTTGAAAAATTTGGATTAAGGTAGGTGTGACTTTAAAATAGATTACGCTAAATAGAACAAGGTACTTTTGCTCTAGAATTAGTGTGTGTGTGTGTGTGTGTGTGTGTAGTAAACACAAAGGGGAAATGTGTGATTATGGGGGACTTCAACTTCCCGGATATAGACTGGAGGACGAGTACTTGCAAGAATAATAGGGGTCAGATTTTTCTGGATGTGATAGCGGATGGATTTCTTCATCAAGTAGTTGAAGTACCTACAAGAGGAGATGCCATTTTAGATTTGGTGTTGGTGAGCAGTGAGGACCTCGTAGAAGAAATGGTGGTAGGGGACAACCTTGGTTCGAGTGATCATGAGCTGATTCAGTTCAAACTAGATGGAAGGATAAACAAATGTAAATCTGGGATTAGGGTTTTTGACTTCTCAAGGGCTAATTTTAAAGAGTTAAGGAAATTAGTTAGGGAAGTGGATTGGACGGAGGAATTAGTGGATTTAAATGCGGAGGAGGCCTGGAATTACTTTAAGTCGCAGCTGCGGAGACTGTCGGAAGCCTGCATCCCAAGAAAGGGGGAAAAAACCATGGGCAGGAGTTGTAGGCCAAACTGGATGAGCAAGCAACTCAGAGGGGATTAGACAAAAGCAGAAAGCTTACAGGGAGTGGAAGAAAGGCAGGATCAGTAAGGAAAGCTACCTTGGTGAGGTCAGAACATGTAGGGATAAAGTGAGGAAGGCTAAAAGCCGCATTTAACTGGACCTTGCAAAGGGAATCAAAACCAATAGTAAAAGGTTCTACAGCCACATAAATAAGAAGAAAACAAAGAAAGAAGTGGAGCTGCTATACACTGAGGATGGAATGGAGGTTAAGGATAACCTAGGCATGGCCCAACATCTAAACAAGTACTTTGCCTCAGTTTTTAATAAGACTAGTGAGGAACCTTGCGATGATGGATGGATGATAAACGGGAATGTGGATATGGAAGTGGATATTACTGCAACTGAGGTAGAGGCCGTACTTGAACAGCTCGATGGGACGAAGTCGGAGGGCCCGGACAATCTCCATCCGAGGATATTAAAGGAACTGGCGTGTGAAATTGCGAGCCCGTTAGCGAGAATTTTTAAGCAATCGATAAACTCGGGGGTTGTGCCGTATGACTGGAGGATTGCTAATGTAGTTCCTATTTTTAAGAAAGGGAATAAAAGTGATCCGGGTAATTATAGGCCTGTTAGCTTGACGTCTGTAGTATGTAAGGTCTTGGAAAAAATTTTAAGGGAGAAAGTAGTTAAGGACATAGAGGTCAATGGTAATTCGGACGAATTGCAACACGGATTTAGTAAAGGTAGATCGTGTCAAACCAATCTGATCTCCTTCTTTGAGAAGATGACGGATTACTTAGATAAAGGAAATGCGGTATATATAGTTTACCTAGATTTCAGTAAGGCGTTCGACATGGTTCCGCACGGGGAACTGTTAGTCAAATTGGAAAAGATGGGAATGAATATGAAAGCTGTAAGGTGGATAAGGAACTGGTTAAAGGGGAGACTCCAGAGGGTCGTATTGAAAGGTGAACTGTCAGGCTGGAAGGAGGTCACTAGTGGAGTCCCTCAAGGATCGGTTTTGGGACCGATCTTATTTAACCTTTTTATTACTGACCTTGGCACAAAGAGCGGGAATGTGCTAATAAAGTTTGCGGATGACACGAAGCTGGGGGGTATTGCTAACACGGAGAAGGACAGGGATACTATTCAGGAAGATCTGAACCACCTTGTAAACTGGAGTAATAGAAATAGGATGAAATACAATAGTGAAAAGTGCAAGGTTATGCATTTAGGAATTAATAATAAGAATTTTGGATATACGTTGGGGGCGCATCAGTTGGAAGCGACGGAGGAGGAGAAGGACCTTGGGGTACTGGTTGATAGCAGGATGACTGAGTCGTCAATGTGATACGGCTGTTAAAAAAGCAAATGTGATTTTGGGATGCATCAGGCGGGGTATTTCCTGCAAGGATAAGGAGGTGTTAGTACCGTTATACAAGGCGTTGGTGAGACCCCATCTGGAATACTGTGTGCAGTTCTGGTGTCCTATGTTCAAGAAGGATGAATTCAAACTGGAACAGGTTCAGAGACGGGCTACAAGGATGATCCG
The DNA here is from genome assembly GCF_007399415.2 of Gopherus evgoodei. Classification (NCBI taxonomy): domain Eukaryota; kingdom Metazoa; phylum Chordata; order Testudines; family Testudinidae; genus Gopherus; species Gopherus evgoodei. The sequence goes on from NC_044324.1 coordinate 148,278,697, forward strand.
AGGAATGGAAAAACTGCCTTATGAAAGGAGACTCGAAGAGCTTGGCTTATTTAGCCTGGCCAAAAGAAGGCTGCGGGGGGATATGCTTGCTCTATATAAATATATCAGGGGGGTTAACGTTAGGGAGGGAGAGGAATTATTTAAGTTCATTACTAATGTAAGCATGAGGACAAAAGGGTACAAACTGGATATTAGGAAGTTTAGACTTGAAATTAGACGAAAGTTTCTAACCATTAGGGGAGTGAAGTTCTGGAACAGCCTTCCGAGGGAAGTAGTGGGGGCAAAAGACTTTCCTGGCTTTAAGACAAAGCTTGATAAGTATATGGAGGGGATGTTATGATAGGATCGTTAATTTGGGCAATTGATCTTGGATTACCACCAGATAGGTCTGCTCAATGGTCTGCGGGGAGATGTTGGATGGAATGGGAACTGAGTTACTGCAGAGAATTCCTTCTTGAGTGCTGGCTGGTGACTCTTGCCCACATGCTCAGGGTTTAGCTGATCGCCATATTTCGGGTCGGGAAGGAATTTTCCTCCAGGGCGGATTGGCAGGGGCCCTGGAGGTTTTTCGCCTTCCCCTGCAGCGTGGGGCACGGGTCACTTGCTGGTGGTTTCTCTGCAGCTTGAGGTCTTCAAACCAATTTTGAGGATTTCAATAACTCAGTCCTGGGATAGGGGTTGTTATAAAATTGGATGGGTGGGGTTCTGTGGCCTGCCTTGTGCAGGAGGTCAGACTAGATGATCAGATTGGTCCCTTCTGACCTATGAGTCTATATGGAGTTCTGGAATAGTTATACCAGAATAACTCCGGATGTAGAGGAGCACACCCAGCAACTTAAGACTCATGTAGCTAATGCTTCTCAAGATCTTAGCTAATACTCAACCAGCACCAACAGATTGACATAGGAAGCTTAACAAGTTTTGAAATCCTTGTTAAGCTTCCTAATTGAATAGTTTTTTAAAACCCTATATTTTTCAAAACATGGACTGCTGTTCTCTAATTTTCATATTCAAAGAAAGAAGCACTGGGCATGATCCTCTTCTTATTTGCACTGCTGTAATTTAGAAGCAACTCAAAAGAAGTCAATGGAATCACAAAGTTCCCTACTCATGTACATTCATAAGTGTGTAAAAGAGAGTCAATCAGACAAAACTACAATAAAGGTTTTTTTGCATTGATTATACTATATATAGATAAATTCTATGGACCTATGTAATCTGATCTGTCAGGGTATTACAATATTACAGCATTAGAATCTTTATGCTACTCTTGATGTCATGAGAAATGTATGTTAACTATTGTTTCATTTTCTCAGTAACATGCTGTTAGATGATAAACAAAAGCAGTTACGAGACTGGACTAGATGACTTCTCAAGGTCTCTTCCAGTCCTATGATTCTATGAATTAATGCTTAGAGCTGTGTGGAGAAAATTTGTTTTTTAGCAGAGGATTTTGAAATATAGCTACCTTCTGACTTGGAACAAAACTCAAAAGAAAAAATCTAAGTTTCCTGCCATAGGAAGTAGAACTCCAATTTTGGGGCAGTCTACCTAGAGGGCAGCTACAGACCTCAGAAGCCCTGGAGTTGCCATTTCAAGGGAAGTTCCTCTGGTAGACTTCTCCATAGCTGTGGACCTTGGAAGCCATGGCCAAATGCCTTTGTGGATTTAGCCCATAAATTCTATAGATTGGAAAAAACAGAAGCAGGACAATAATACTTAGGTTAGTAACCATCTCATTAGAGTGTTTTGAGGATATGTTAATGATTGCATAGTGTTTGGAGACATGTATTGTGTTTTACAAGTTCCAAATTTTATTTTACTTATGCAGAAGTCGTATCATATTAAGGAATAGATTTCTTATGCACTTCTACCTCTATTTCTAGGCAAACATTTTTATTACCATATTCAGATTATATATTTACCTTATTTGCAATCCTGTATCACTGTCTGTCTGTTCTTGCTATGACCTACAGGCCTCTTTATTCATTGCCAACCTACCACTGCCTAACAACCGACGTGTCTGATCCAGTTTTCTTGGAGAACATGCCATCTCTTGAGAGGGGGTTTAGTAGTGCATTACTAAGTGGTCCCTATGCACATATATCATTGCCCCAGCTTATAAGCACTTATAAATTACAGTAAAAAAATTGAATTTTTATGGTGATCTGGTTTTACATCATTAAATCACAATGCAACATGAAAACAATGTGCAGTTTAATATATCGGATAATGCTAACAGCTACAAAGCCAGCATATACTTAATCTCTTCTCAAAATGTCATGTCACTGTGCTCTGTGAACCATTTAGCCTATCTTGAACTAAAACAAATATAGACATGAGAATGGGCAGTAGAACTTGTTGTTCATGAGCATATTTTGAGACCTTGGGCCCAGTCTACTGTTCAAGTATGTGTTTATCTTTCATCTTTAGTAATTTCACTTTCTTAGTTCCTCCTTCATCCAAGAAAATGAGTTGTGAACTTTTAATTAAGACTATGTGTGGAACAAACTAAACAAGCAGCATGGTAGTCTTGCATTTTTTTGTGGCTTAAAGGGCCAGTAGAATAATATGGGAAGTACGCAGTGGTATATATTCAAATTATGTGAGAGAAAAGGATGACTTGTGGATGAATTCCCCCTTGCTTTTTTTTTGATGGGGGTGAGGGAGAATTTAATTGCCAATATTGGCAATCCTGCCTTACCATTAAAAATGGTAATTTTAAGACTCCCCCCGCCCCACACATAACTTGGCCAAAGATTGACTACAGTTCACTTACATTTTAGGGACAAATATCATTATTATTCTGGCAAACTGTCATGAAAATATTTTAAAACCTGTTGTGACAAAATTCAGCTGAATGCTTATGCCCTTTTGTTATGTGGAAAACAACTTTTTTCAACATTAACAATGAGTCACACAAGTATGTTAATTGCAAACTGTCAGACACATATGTTAGACTTGTTTGCAACAATAGTTGCAGCTGATTACAGGATCAGCTTTCAACATTTTGAGATTCTCTGGAAGTGTGAAGGTGATTCAGGTATGCTTTATATCATAAAGGTTCATCAGTGTTCTTCACCGAGGCCTGGTCTACGATTTTAGGTTGAATTTAGCAGCATTACCTCAATTTAACCCTGGAGCCATCCACACAAGAAAACGCTCTTTTTGACTTAAAGGGCTCTTTAAAATTGATTTCTTTACTCCACCTCTGAGGGGATTAGCACTGAAATCGGCCTTGCTGGGTCGAATTTCGAGTAGTGTGGACACAATTCAATGATATTGGCCTCTGGGAGTTATCCCAGAGTGCTCCATTGTGACCGCTCTGGACAGCGCTCTCAACTCAGATGCACTGGCCAGGTAGACAGGAAAGGCCCACAAACTTTTAATTTCATTTCCTGTTTGGCCAGTGTGACTGCAGAGCTTATCAGCATGATGTGCACATTGCTGGGACACATTGCCCAGCCCATACTTTGTGAAGCTTATGACCATGTCCCTCGCATCACTTTGCTGCCGTCACCGCCTCGCCTGGTTTTGCACAAAACAATTATCTCCCATTCCTCTGATCGAGGGAGGGGTGACTGATATGGCTTACAGAGAATTAAAATTGACAAAAGGGGTGGCTTTGCATCAAGGAGAAACACATCTGTCAGATAGAATGGCCTCCTTAAGGATTGAACTCAAAAAACCCTGGGTTTAGCAGGCTGTTGATTTCACTACACAAATTGGGTCAATTTCTTGTTTTGATCTATTGCTTTTACATTTTTAGGCTGGCGGCAGATGGTGCAGTACGACTGCAAGCCATCGTCATCTCCTGGGTACTCAGCAGAAGATGGGAATGACCTGGCTGAGGCACTCCTGTGTCTGCCTAGGTGCCCCGACCGATCTCATAGAGGTCGGCTGAAAGAGCACCTAGGAATATGACTCTGGCTACCAATCGTAATGCCCTGTCTGCTGCCAAAAGGCAATGAGCTGCTGCTGTGTCCTATATGTGCCAGCACCCAGGAGACATACGGTGACAGTGAGCTGAGCGGGCTCCATGCTTGCTGTGGTATGGTGTCTGCTCAGGTAATCCAGGAAAGAAGGTGCAAAATGAGTGTCTGCTGTTGCTTTCATGGAGGGAGGAAGAGGGGGGCCTGATCACATGCAGCCAGAACCACCTGTGACACTGTTTTTGTCCCCTCAGGCATTGGGATCTCAACTCAGAATTCCAATGGGCAGCAGACTGTGGGATAGTTACCCACAGTGAAACACTCAAAGTCGATGCTAGCCTCGGTACTGTGGAGACAGTCAGCTGACTATGTACTTAGAGCATTGGGTGGGGGAGGGCGGACACAATCGATTGTATAAAAATGATTTCTAAACAACTTCTATAAATTTGAACTAATTTCGTAGTATAATCATATCTGGACTGTGCCAGGATTTAAGGGTCACAGTGGACAAGCAACTCAACACAAGTTTCTGGTTCAGTGCTGTGTCACAATGTAATTATACATCTAATGTGATCCTTGATGTATAAACACAAGAGCAGGAGCAGGGAGCTGATTTTACCCCTTATACATCATTGGTGAATGGATACTGGAATAATGCATTCAGTTCTGGTGCCTATATTTAAAATTGCCAAAAATCTGGAGAGAGTGTAAAAAGGCTGAAGGTCTAAAGGGCTTAATCTGTTTAGTTTATCAACAGATTGATCAGTGACTTGATTAGTGTACAAATACCTTCACAGGGAGAAAATGCCAAGTACTAAAGGGTTATCTAAGCTAGTGAAGAGAAACATAATGAACTAATGACTGGAAGCTGAAACCAGAGAGTGTCAAATTGTAAATAAGACACCCTTATTTAAATGAGCTGATTAACCACTGCAATAAACTACAAAGAGAAATGATGCATTCTCCATCTCTTGGAGTCTTCAAATCAAGACTGGATGCTTTTCTGAAAAATATCTGCTTTAGCTCAACATAAGTTATTGGGCTCACTACAGAGATAAGTGGGTGAAATATAATGGCCTGTGATATGTAGGAAGTCCTGCTAAATGATCTAACTCAAAGATCCCAATTCTGGCCTTTAAATTATCAGTTTATCTATTTAACAACCATTTCAAAGTCCAGCTTTAGGAGCAGTTTGTTCCCAAACATGCCTACAGGGGCCCTCTGTTAGGGGGAGCATAATGCTTCCTGAAATTCCTTGGTATGCAGAAACTGTACACCCATATCTTTGTTTACAAAGATCTCCCAAAAAACTGATCATTAGCTTTGCTAGCAAGTTCATCAACTTCCCCCATCCATTTAATTCTCGCTGTCCTCTTTGGGGGCATGTTATGCTCCCTCATGCACCCCGGAGGAGGGAGGTCCATGGAGAGTTGCGATAGCCTGTCTCCAGGCTGGTCTCTGTTTGAGTACTGGGCTTGCCGGGGCTCAGGCGGCCAGCAAACAACACAGTCTAGAGGGGCTGGCTATAGCCTTGGTGGGGCTCAGGTAGCCAGCAAACAATACAGTCTAGAGGGGGCTGGGGTCACTCCTCTGCAGAGTAACAAAAGTCAGCCCCCCAGGCAGGGGGATGCAGGCCCTCCCTACTCCACCATGTCCCAGCCCAGGGCCCTGGCTGGGGCAGCTGACTCTGCCCCTGACACAACAGGCCGAGACTGGGGGACTGGGCTTTGCAGCCAGCCCTATAGCAGCTGCCCCTGAGCCACTTCCTGCCTCCTCTGAGGTGGGTACCTCCTGCATCCAGGTGTTGTCTGGCTCCTAGGGCACCATATGCTTCTGGGAGAGTAGGGAAGGAACAGCCCCTTGTTCTTCTCCCAGAGCACAAGCAGAGCAGTTCTTAAGCAGGGTGGCCAAGTGGGGGAGGGAAGAAGATTCTTTGTGTTCTCTCACCCATTTAACAACCAGGAGGAGTCTAGTCCTACATTAATAGAGCTCTCAAGAAGAATGATTCCATTTTGCAGAAACTTCCAAGATTTTGAAATCTGAATGAAAATATTGTATTTTTCAGTCCAAGGCTCTTTCAAATCTGAAAGAGACATTAAAATATCTAGGAGAGGTGTAAGAGAACTGGGAACAATGGAGATTTCAACCTGGGTCTTCAGCTGTCAGGACTATGTATCATCTGGGTACTGAATGTCTGTCTCAAGCTTCCATAACTAACACTTTTTTTGACTAAATAGAAATTTGACTAGTTGTATTCATTAATATGCATAAGTATTTGATCTAGAGCATTTATTCTGGAGAGTCTTGGAGTCCATCTGATAACGTGAGGAATCCATCCATACAAATTCTAACTGATGCTGTGAAATTGTCCTTATGAAAACTACTGTTATCATGGAATGCCACTGTCTAACCACCAGGGGGCTAATGTAACCCACATGCCTCCTGCATGTGGTGTTCTGTTGCCTCTAGTGATCCCCTCACACCAGGCTAGTAAGTGGCCAAGCAAGGTCATTCCATTGGATCTGTGACCAAAGTACACAAGTGACTATGGTAACTAGAAATGAGAACACATATAGTCACATTCCCATAAGTTAGCATGTCATCTTAAATCCAGAACTCCAGTTGGAGATTCTTAATATTCCTTCCTCCATGTCCAGAGGTCTGTGTGTTATCCAGGAAATCCCAGAGCTCCCATGGATTTCTGCTGTCCTGGTAGGGCCTCTCAAACCAGACCTAAAACAGAAACACATTAGAAGCCCTTCACTGGACACTCTCTCCACATCTTTGGGGTGGGTGTCATTCTAACATCATTACCTCTCTCACATTCTACCTGCCTATTCCCTGTTTACACAAAAGGGATTGCACATAAAGCCCAGAATTTGTCCCACACGCATTGTCTTGATTATTAAAGTTCATTTCATCTCAATCTCTTATTCCCAAGTGCAAGTTATAAGTACCTTACTAATTATCCAAAAAGTAAAATTAATGAGCAGAGGAAACTTAAGTTCTGCAAAATTCCTCAATGGTATAGTGTCTTAAATATGAAACAAAATCTGCTATAGTTTGTTTTGGGGAAGATTCTAAACAATGAAAGTGACCGGAGGTATATCTACATTGCAGTTACAACTGCAGCTGAGTCAGGCTCACAGAGCTTGGCCTAAGATTCTGTTTAATTGCAGTGTAGATATTCGGGGTTTCTGAGCTTAGTCTGCCACCCAATCCCAAACGTCTACATTGCATTTTCCCATCAACCTAATGGCGTCTATACCAGGGGTTAGGTAAGATTAATTGTATTGCTCAGGGGTGTGGATTCATCACACCCCAGAGCAACATCGGTATACTGACCTAATTTCTGAATGTAGACCAGCCATGCATACATTTTCCAGGCCAAAGGAAGAGCTCTGTGTAAGCTTGAAAGCTTGCCTCTTACCAACAAAAGTTGGTCCAATAAGAGATTACCTCATGCACATTCTCTCTCTAAACTGGGAATAGGCAGGTAGGATGCCAGTGGAAAAGATGTTAGAATCACATCCCGAAGGTCTGAATAGTGTCCAGTGAAAGGCTTTAATGTGTTTCTATTCTTAGGTGTGGCTTGAGAAGCCCTACCAAATCAGTAAAAACCAAACATCTACAGCGCAATTAAATAGTCCCTTAGCCTGAGCCTGTGAGCCCAAATCAGCTGTCACAGGCCAGCTGCAGGCTTTTAATTCCAGTGTAGACATACCCCTCAAGACAAAGGTTTTATACCCTGTGTATAGAAATGTAATGAGAAAATAATTTGAGTACATAATTACCTATATTGGTCAATATCCCTTAGTATTTATGTAGGTTCTCACCACTGCAGTTCTGTAGCGGCGGTTATGGTGCTTTCTTGTGTGATTGAGTTAAAGCTGCACTTTTCCAAGAAGCCAGGATTTTCTGAGATTTACCCTTTTCTTTAAAACTCTTAACATTCTTAAGAGGTAATATATACACCTCAAACTGGTGTGTGCCTACAACCTTAACTATAATATGTGTTCCCCCCCATAGGGATTTCCTACAGCTTCCTAACAGCTTCTACCATCAGATGGAAGGACTCTAGTGGTATGTCTACGCAGCCTGCTGAAGTGAGCCTTCAGGCTGGGTCGATATCTCATCACCCTCTTGGAGGGATGGGAAGGGGGAGAAAATGGAGTCCAGGAGATAACCTATGGATGTAGGGCTTGAGGAGGTACTGTGGCTTATTGGTTAGAGACCAGATTTTTAAAGGTACTTGAGTGCCTAGTGAGATTTTTCAGAAGTGCTTTTCTGCATGTTGAGGGGTCCATCTGTGTCTTTAGGCCCCTAAACATGCCCTAAGGTCACTGGATTAGGGCCCAGGTCTTTTGGCTCACATTCTTGGCTCTTACAAGTCACTCTTACTCCTTTATCTGCCTTGTCTGTTTAGAATAGAAGTTCTGTGGGGCAGGACTGTCTCCCCTTCCCTCTGTATACAGCCTAGCACAAGTGGCCCCCAATTTCAGTTTGGGCCTTGAGGTAATAAGGTTATGTTAGTAGCATGTACCAAGCTTTATGAAGTACAAGTCAAAACACATACTGTGTGGTTCACTCAAGCAAATTTGTTCCTTGAACATAACCGCATACATATCATCCACAACAGAAACCTTGTAGTTCTGTAACTAAAACACAAGAGGCCTGTTTTTCATTTACTTCTAGGAGCCTTTACACTAGTGCTGTGAGAACCACTAATGTACATGTCCCCATGCCCTGTAGTTTCAGAGGTGGGGAGACTTTTTGCTTGGGCCAGCAGGGGTAAGAAAGCCCTTGGCTGCTGTGTTGAGCTGGGCACTATTTGTATTTTTTATGAATGCGGTTCATGTGGGCCTGTGCGTTTCATGGGTTACTTGCTATGGAGTGAGATCAAAAGGGTTGTAAAAGGAACCAAGCAGGAAAAGTAAATGGCCTAGTTAAGGAGCATCCAAACAAACACTCTTCGTTACAGCACTAAATTGCTGTCACTGCAATCGATGCAGTGGCATCAATTTAGCTAGTGTGGTGAAGATGTGATAAGTCAACAGGAGAGCATTTCCCACCAGCTTAGTGTGGTGTAGATACTGCTCAAATCAGTGTAAGTTACATCACTCAGAGGGGTGAGTGTTTTACACCCGGAGTGATATAACTTACATTGACTTAAGCCTTGGACACTATAGCCATGAAGAGGAGATTCCTCAGCCCCCAACTCTGATGACAAGGCTGAGAAAAGAAGGTTCAAAGGACCTGGGCCTAGAAAAGGGAGAGGCTGCCCAGGCAGTGTCCCTGGAAGCTGACAAGGGAATCCAGAGAGAGCCTGCTGTGAAGAGGACCATATATTTCTCCCAGTCAGTGATGTGGTGGGTTAGCTGGGATAAGGGGAATTCACAAAACCTGGCAAGGAAATATTAAAGTGTAAGATCTATGTAGATAGGCCTTTTGATTATTTTGTTGTTGTTGCCCTTTGCGCTTTGTATCTTTGGGGGAAGAACTCTATGCTGCTTTGTTTTTGAACGTTGTTTTGGAGTTTCCTTAATCAGCTTGCTGATCACAGGTACCCGACATTAAAGGGGTTACAGGTGCCAAACTCAGTTGGGTCTGTTGCATCAACACTTAGTTCCTGTCATGTGTGTCTTTGAGGGAGTGCACTTGTGCAGTAAACCCTAGACCCATGACAGCCCTGTGAACTCTCCTTGAGTTTGAGAAGAGGGGCTCTGTGGCTGACAAACTGGGCAGAAGGGTGCAGCATAAACCTACTTGGTATCCCACCTGTCACCCTGACCAGGTATGCCATTTTATGCTGCTAAAGGGTGGGGGAAAGCTTCCTCCTCCCCTTGAGACTAGCTTAGGACACATGTTTTGGGATCTGCTGATGGCATCACACTACTTGCTTTTTCATTTTGTTGCAACTTGGCAGGTTCATAGGGCAGGTGTTTCCTGGTCAGTAGGGTGGACTGGTTCCTGGATAAACTAGAATGGGAAGCGGATTAGGAAAAGACATCACCTAAAGAAGGTGGAGAATGAGGTCGAGGCTCCTAATCTTTGACAAAATCCTAAACCAACCCTCCCTTTCCCACTCCCTTCATAGGATGAGTGGGCTACTGGGTCCCAGAAACGGGAGCGGAAAATGAAGGAGGGAAGAGGGTTGATGGCAGATGGATGGATTACAGAAGGGATGATAATCTGCGCAGGATGAGTTATTGCCAGATAGTTCAAGTGTGTTGCAAAAGAAAGTTACAGCTTAATTAAACCCTGTTCCTCGTGTTTTGCTTTTCCTTCTGTGGTGTCCAGAACTATATGAACCAGGCCTGAGATTACAAATAACTGCGTCCCCAGATTAATAGCTGTTTAGGCCTATTACTCTTTCTTGTACTTAGCTATTGATACTCTTACAAATAACTTTGATTTACCTGTACCCCTCGCTTATTAGAGTTTCAGCCAAGCCAATCTGTGGTGTTAACACGTTTAACTGATTGAGTTTGCTGGAAAGGCATATGCAAGATTTTTTGTGGGTGTTTTTTTTCCAGAAACTAACAAAATACTCAGTTTGCCTGTCCTGTTTTCTGTAACTTTACTCCCAGAATTTCCATTATTTTGATGTAATGAACTCTGATGCAGCCTGCTTCTCAATACAGATATGTTGTAGATGGAGGGATTTTCAGTTTTACAGCCTAGACTAGGAAGAAGGGACTCAGAATTGTGTGTTCCATCTTCCACATATCAGTCTCATTTACTGTGCTGGGCTCAATAGTATCAGTCTGTATTTTGGATTAGTCATGTTGGCCAAGATGTGCAATGGTTTCATAACTTCTCTAAATGTTTATTACTGTTATGTCATTAATTAGAGGAAGCCAGATTTGTTGACAGTTGTCTCTAAATTAGGATAAAAGGTGTAATTTTTTTCTAAATGTAATAGCTTCCAGTTTTACTAGGGTTTTAAAACATACAAGTGTAAACACCCTACAGTTCATCTTGACCAGCTAACCCACATTAAAATACAAGTTGCCCTGGGAACACTAGGGTTTTTAAATGTTTTATCAAAGCATGCTGGCTAACAAACTTGATGGGGGAAGGGAATGAGGACTTTTATCCTATTGTAGGCATAATGTAAAGACTTGACTTCACAAGAAATTCTTGCCTTGTGTGAGGCTAATAGATATGTATATGAAAAATGAACCCCACTACTGTACTGTCAGTTGATTAAAAAAAATTGACTTTTTTTTTACTGTGAGTTGAAGTCTATGTATTCACTCCAATCCTGGGTATCAGTAATATTGTTGTTCAAAGTTGCATTTAAGTACCAAATTATAAAAGGGGATTGTCAATGTAACAACTCACTGGCAGGGTGCTTCCTGCTGGTTGTCCTGGAAATTAGCTCTTGCCCTGTACAGGCTGCTGTCTTACCTGCACTGGCCCTGTGTCCCTCCCAGACCCCAGTACCTTTTACCTCAGGGTCTGCTCCAGCAGTACCCCCTTGCTCTGGGTCTCCCCAGCTGCCTCTGCCTAAGCCTGGCCTGCACCTCTGCAACCCCTGTACCAGCTTTGGCCTTTGGCAAGGTCTGCAGCCTGGGGATTTGCCAGGCTAGAGCTCCCAGCCCTGCTCCACTTCAGGTACCTTGCTCCCAAGCAGCTAAAACTTCCTGCTTCAGGGCTAGAGTGAGACTTCTCCTTCAGCTCCTGGCCCCCAGCTCTCTTATCCGGGCCAGCTGAGCCCTAATTGAGCTGGTCCCTTTTCCCTGTCACAGCCTTCTTTGGGGCTTCTTTTACTATTGGCCCCCAAGGGCAGCCCTCTCCTGGGGCTATTTTAACTCCTTCAGGGCCAGAAAAATATGACCACCCCACCACAGTCAATTGTTCTGTGTGCAGTTTTGCATTTTGTGGCACAGCTTTCACCAAACTGGTTCTCCTCTATTCAGCTCAATTAGCCTGGTCCATAAAATTTATCAATCAGCCCTTAAGATCCAGGGCTTGCAGTCTTTCTACCTCTCTATTGATTCCATGGAGGTAGTCGGACATGGAGCTATTTCCCCTCCATCATCCCAGGGCCTTTTGCCTCAATGCACTCTCTGCTCTCCTTCCTTTTATAGCTGGGCTTGTTTTCCTTATTGATCTCAGCTGTTGGCACTGTCTCCATGATTGACAATTGTTCTGGGGTGTGGTCAGCCTAGCTTCCTGCAAGTGGGGAAAGCTCTCCTCTCTCTTCTGCTTATGTTCTTTAAGGGGGTTTACAACCCCCCTAACAGGGATGCTATAAGCATGTGTCAGTAGAACAGGAAAAGTTGAAAAAGAATTATTCTTCTATTCATGGCTTGGTGAGTATATATCAGTGTTTTCTAGGATTTCAGTTTCAACTCTGTTTCTTTGTATTTTTAAGTTTATTTTTGAACTGGGAATGTTGTAGAAATATTTCGGCAATGTCTGACTCATGACCTAAAATTTCTCAAAATACCTGTGGGCCTGCTGACTGAATTGGGTATCTCTTTGGATCTATGGACCTTCAAAGTCTAAAACTAATAGAATGGGTGTGGGGGGGGGGGTTGTTTTTTTTTTTTTTGAACAGAGATGACCCAGTCAAACCCCATTAGTTGATGCCAGTGGCCTTAGAAGTGGAGTGTTCCATTGTAATTATCCAAGAAGGGGAGGCGGGATCTGAGTTCCAAGGGGAAGGAAGAAGCTGGGTTACCAAAAAAGGGGGGGTTGTTACTAAAGACAATGAAGGGATATTACCTTAGGATTTTTGGTTTTTTTTAACTCAAGCAGGTGTGTGGGGGGGTGAAATTCTGTGAGTGTCCGTCTCTGTCTCTGAAACTATTGCGTATAGAAAAGTTCTCAAACACACAGCATAGCCTGAAGTTCAATAACATTGTCCTAAAAAAAAAAATTACTCATGTATATATCTAATGAGCTTCATGTTTTATCCTGAGAAGTCATGCTATTGTCTCCAAACAAATATTTAGAATTTTAAATGTAACAAGTTGTCATGCTGGAAGATTTCATATAACCCGATCAGTGGTCTGGGGAAGATTGGCTATTACCTAATCACCCATAGTTTTTTGACGAAAACCTAACTTCTATATCTATCAATTCTTTCAGTGAACAATATGGATTACAAAAATTTTGACAACTGGGAGTTGATGCCAGCTGGTCAACTTACAAGCTGATCAGTTCCCTGTATTGAGTCTATACTCCTGACACTTGAAATAATTGATTGCCAATAAAATTCCCCCGAAGTCTCCAAAATGATCCTGTTTGTTTGTTTTTTAATCTGCCGAGACTGGAGCAGAGAGAAAACAGCAGGCAGGAAGTTGCAATTCTAGAAAGACCTGTGCACTCTGCTGTTTAAATTTGCACTTGTTGGATAAGCTGGGAGATAATACAGTCCCAATCATCTCATCTAAATAGAAAACTCCCTTGTTATGAAAGCATGGCTCATTACAAAGAGCAATGTGTTCAAAGTCATATTGTACTCCTTGCTATTATAAGGTTCAGTCTATTTTAGGTTTAGCTTGATGTTAGAACACCAAAGGAAGACCAGAATCTTTGATACAGACACAGCTGCTTTTTTTTCTCTTCCTTCTCTTTCCTGTCCAACAAGATGAAAAGTGTTCAATAATAGCAGATTTTTAATCTAATATCCATTGCTTCTATCTGTCTGCTGCCCCCGCTCTAAGAGCCAAGATGTCCTTTATGGAAGCAACACTTACTTGCAACGATGGAGAGGTCACCACAGAGTGCAGGGTTAGCTGGTAAAGGAAACAGCAGCAAGAAGATTTTAAAATGATAGAAAGCTGGTACAATGCTGTATTTCCACTTTACCTGGTGAACAATTAATGAAAGGCACTCTTTAGCCTTTTAACAGGCTTTTCTGGCTATACAATAAAATCTAAGACTACAAAGAGATTTTTCAGGTGGAAAAGGGAAATTCTAGCTAAAGTTCCTGTTTTCAAGATTGCATGAAGTGGTCTCCAGAGAGGTTTATTTCATATAGTGATTGGCCTTTGTGTTGTGTTTGACAGAGATCAATATACTATTAGTTCTGAAGCTCAAAAGGCAATACAAAGCAATAGTTATCACTCAGAAAACTTTGATTTTGTTTCTCTCAAGTATGTTTCCTGTCAATAGGAATAATTTAAAAGCCCAGGAAATCATGAGTTAAGCCAAGAATCTCATTCACTGCTTCTTTTGTCTTAGTAACCATCCAAACTCATTCACACACTCCTCAGCTTCACAGCAAATCCCCTTTTAATTCTCACCTATCACCAACCACAATACACACGTCCAGTGCATTATAATCACACCCAAACACAAAGTAGGTGAAATGCAAGTTAAAATTAAGATATGCTTCCTATAGTATTATGTGCAGTGGTAAAGTGTTTGCAGTATTTATGTGAGAATGTTGGAGGTCAGACTTTAGGTTGTGCATGGAGTATGATTATGAAGCATTGAATGTATGTGATGTAGTTGGTTATGTGTTGGCTGAACACCTGGCTAAGGAGTGTGGCTAGGTGGAGGTAGGGAGTCAGCAATAAAGCAGCTTCCTCGCATCCTCCAAAAGAGGTAGCCAAAGAGAGACACTACCATGAGAGAAGAGTGGTGTGGGGAGAGGTGATCAGGCCTCCACTGAAGATATCTGGAGGTAAAAGAGCGATCCTGGGGCTTGCTAGAGGAAAGGTTTGATTAGAGACTAGAGAAGGGTCCCTGTTGGGGTGTCAAGTGACTATGGGAGGTAGGGCCATCTCTGTGCAGCTCCTCCTAGAACATCAAATGTATTTAATCAAATTTCCAAGTGCAGCAATAAGGGTGACTTGGTTCTAACCCTTTTGAAGCAAATTTTGGGGTTCAGTTAATAAATCCCTTAGTAAAGTGAAAGCTCTGCATTCACAAAGGCCAAGCGTCAACAGCAGGATAGACACAGTAAGGGCAAATTCTTTGCCCTAAACAAGCAGAGCTCTGGCACAGTGGAAGGAGAGCATGGGGGACTGGTTGTGCCTCCCAGATCCTCAGTCGTCCAGCTCTGGTATATGTTAAAGAAGCAGGGAGGTTCCACTAGCAGAGAATTGAACATAGCAAAAAATACTCCACCGTTCCCCTTCTGTCACCTGCTCTGCCCTTGCTTCAGCCTCAAAATGCTCCCTCCCTGTCCTTGCGCTACAGATGCAATGGGAGGAGGAGATGGCAGAACTAGTTCTTTTGGCCTTCTACCAGCAAAGAGTTCCCCTGTGCAGAGGGAAGAGAATCTTCACTATCTGCATTTACTAATGACATTGTTATGAAGATATAAATTAGAATTGGCGTATTAGACAGACTGTGACATGTCTCCTGGTAATTTTAAATATGATTTCAATTATAACACTGTCTGGCCCAGACACAGGATTTCTTGGCATAGGTGTGAAGAAGCTGCTATGGAAACATATCTTCCCTTGAGTGCTTTTATTGTACAAAAATGAGTAGTCTGTACTTTTCTATAGTGGCCCCTAGTGACAGTCTCGAAGCAATTGCCAGATATCCTATCCCAAAGAGAGTACTGGAATTTCAGGTGGTCCAATAGTCTGAAAACAGGGCAAGAGATCATAGTAGTTGGGCAATTTGCTGAATTAGCCTAGGAGAGAGAGCCACACAGTTGTCCCCTTAGGAGGAGGAAAAAATGAATTCAGAAAAATCAGGGAGCCCTTTCAAAGAAGACTAGATTTGTTTTTAATTCACAGCAGGCTTTCATATGTAGTTTCTTTGTGGAGATTAGGTTATGGCATGTTTTAAACTGTGGTTTAACCATGAGGTTGTCACAAGTGACCGTACACCATGAAAGCTGGCTCTGTTGATGGTTGGCTTTTCATATTTCATTCCCTTAAGAATCTGTAATGCTTGAGGTGAAATTGTGTGATCCAGGTGGGAAGCAGGCTAGCTTTAACTATTGCACTGCTTGTCATAACCACAATGCCAAGAACTGATTTTTTATTTTTTATTTTTTTTTTTTTGCACTAGGTTTCATATGCTTCCTTCACCACCTGCTGAGAATTCTGATGTAACATCATATGCTCTCTTCACTGGTGTGTGAAGGTTCTGGTGCTTTTCCCCATGCCCCTTCTGAAAGTGGAACTGTGGTATATGTGATGACTACTTCTGTGCTCACTTGGTTCAGTGGGTTCTCTGCTTGTATTAAGATTCTCTTTAGATAAGAGTCAGCAACCTTTCAGAAGTGGTGTGCTGAGTCTTCATTTATTCACTCTAATTTAAGATTTCACGTGCCAGTAATACATTTTAACATTTTTAGAAGGTCTCTTTCTATAAGTCTATAATATATAACTAAACTATTGTTGTGTGTAAAGTAAATAAGGCTTTGAAAATGTTTAAGAAGCTCAATTGAAAATTAAATTAAAATGCAGAGGCCCCCAGACTGGTGGCCAGGATCTGGGCAGTGTGAGCGCCACTGAAAATCAGTTTGCATGCCGCCTTCGGCATGGGTGCCACAGGTTGCCTACCCCTGCTTTAGATGCTTCCCATTTAGATGCTATTTTGAGATGCTTATAACTTTACCAAACTTCAACTATGTGGGCTGAAATTTTCCATGTCAGGTGTCTGCTATAGGCTAAATGTTTTGGATGAAATTTTCCAAAAACAGTTCTGCTATTTCTGAGTTTGAGACTAGGAAATAAAACATTGTTTTGTCCCATGTTAAATATTGGTGACCTTTCCCTTGAAAATCCCTACTGAAATCTGGCAGAGGAGTAGTCTTCATGTTAGGCATGGACTTTTTTTTATTTTCCTGTGACAATCTGTCCAAATTTGGCCAAGGTATAAGCCTTTGAAAAATCAGTTTGCAAAATGCTCAGTAGAGACTTCTTTAATTTTAACAGCAAAATTCCCCAAATGTTCCATGCACACTGAATATGCTCCATCCTGGGGCTGAGTATGACTCTTCTACAATTAGTTATGGGCTGTTGCAGGCTAGGCATGTGACCTGACAGCCAGGAGACAGTCTTTCTTGTGCTTTGAATGACTCCTGCCTCACTGCTGAGCCCAGGCCCTATGGAGGAGGAAGCTGCCTGATTTAAATGCAGAGATGACAAATGCTGGACCTTCTGGGGCAGAGGGGAGGTTGAGACAAGGATCCCAGTGGGGGATATTGGGACTGGAAGTTAGTGAGGTGGCAGAGGGGAAAATGGGAGTTGGGAGGTGTATGTGGGGTTGGGGGCTGGGAATGGCTAGGTAAGGAGATGGGGATTAAAATCCACCAGGGCAGGAGGGAAAAGAGGGTGAAATCTGAAGAATCAAGGTTTGGCAAACAGTGACTGGCTAGGCAGAGAGGTGGCTAAGGAGCCCAGGGAATGAGATTAGGTGTGCAAGTCAGGGAGTATGGAGAAGGTGGGCATGAGGTCAGTGTAGTGAAGAGAGACATGTCAGATGACGGTATGGGAATAGCTGGGCAAGGTAACTGCAACTGAACATATGAATGGCCATACTGGGTCAGACCCAAGGTCCATCTGGCCCAGTATCCTGTCTTTGGACAGTGGCCAATGCCAGATCCTTCAGAGGGAAGTGATCTATTCTCTGTTCTCCATTCCCTGCTTCTGGCAAACAGAGGCTCGGGACTGGAATTAGAAGATTGAGAAGTGGAGACTGGAACTAATTAGGTGAGTGAATGTGACTGGGATGAGGAGCCAAGGATGTGGAAGAGGCTAGAATGGGACAGCGACAGGCTGGACTGGGATTAGACAGAGTCATGAGCAGAAGAGTCAATGCCTAGTACAACATACTCCCCTTTAGAACATGGATTAGAATCCAGGGATCCCAAATCTCACCAATCCTCTGCTGTCAGCAAATATCCTGGGACATGTTCTAGCAAAGTGTCCCACCCCCCTCTAGTCCTTGTCCACATAGAACAGCGAGTCTCAAACTTTTTTTTACTGGCGACCCCTTTCACACAGCAAGCCTCTGAGTGCGACCCCCCCACAATAAATTAAACACACTTTTTAATATATTTAACACCATTATAAATGCTGGAGGCAAAGCACAGTTTGGGGTGGAGGTTGACAGCTTGCAACATCCCATGTAATAACCTCATGACCCCCTGAGGGGTCCTGACTCCCCAGTTTGAGAACTCCTGACATAGAAGATGACGACATACTACTGTTACCAGTTACTCCATTAGCTCCAGTAGTAGAAGTCAGCGTGCTGGATCTAAAGGCTTCAACCCTGCTGATGACCCATGTGAATATTATTATGGGGCCACATGATTGAATGTTTTTTGTTTTACAGCATTTTTTTAAAACAGCAGAGTTTATTAAGGTTGCAAGGTCAAACTCAGAAGTGAGGAAAAGTTAGAATTAAAGTTGTCTGTGTAACCTTAATTCAACCCGCTTGAGCACATGCATTATACTACTGTTTTTATTTACATGATCACCTTTTTTGTAGGACTCTGCCTTATTCAGTGCACAGAATGGGTCTTACCTTAAGGATGAATTAAGGTTGTATAGTGAAGAAAACTGGCTGTAGGACCCTGACTTCATTTGTTGTAGAAGTTGAAAAGTGTGTCGTGAACGAGGCAAGGAACTGCAGGAAGAGAGAGGGTGGTGTCATGGTTAAGACAGTTGAATGCTGCTCTGGAGAACTGGATTCTAACTCTGCCTCTGCCACAGAATCCCTTTTTGATATTGGGCAAATCACTTTTCAAAAGTGATAACAAATTGTTCCTCATTTTGTGGGTGTCCAGTCTTAGACTCCAGGATCTGCTTTTGCATTCACGTCTGCAAATGAAGCCAAAGGAGCTGTGCACTGAACATTTAAAGTGCTATATATTGCTAAGTACTTTGAAAAATCAGGTCGTGTGTGTCTCAAATTGAGCATCCAATATTAGTGGATGCTTTTGACCTTAATCTCTTTCTGCTTCAATTCCAATCTGTAAAATGTCATAGGGCGTTGTGAAAATAAATTCATTAATATTTGTGAAGCATTCATGCTCTACTGATGAGCATCATATAAAAGCCTATGGTTTCTCTTAAGACCAGGGTGCTTGACTTTCTCATCTTAATGAAGGTGTTATTTCTATAAGGTAGTCTTGTGTATAATATATTACAAATGTCCATGTGATGGTTACTTTTATCCCTTTTATATGTTCTCTAAATCCGTCAAAATTGCTAAAGCTGGTTCCCAGATTAATTTTCAATTGACCAAACTGCTAGAAGAAAAATTTGCAAGTTGATCTGCCCCCCCCCCCCACAAAATGTAGTTTTGGGGGCTGTTAAAATTTCAGTAAAACAAAACCAGGAGTCTTCTAAAATGTTGAGTTAAGTAGCAGCAGCATTGCTTGGAAATATTTGCATCTGTTTCAACCAGCCCCAGTTAATCTTGTTGAGTTGAAAGGAGACGTTCGTACCTCTCTGACCCATTGTTTCAATCTGTTCTTCTGTACATCACAAATATAATTTTACATTGGTTCTCCTTGAGAAGGTAAAGTAGTTAAACTTTAAGTATTAAAGAGTATTTCCACAATTTTCTGAAGAATATAATTTATGGCTAAAACCTAAATCCATACTGTTAGATTGATTGTATTTCTGGTAGACCAGCAATTAAGAACCCCAACTCCCCTGCTCAAATGTGAGATTTAAGGAAAAAAAGTAAATTGAATCATGTTACTTTTGACAGTAAAATTAGAGCTATCCAGAAACAGGCACAACAGAATTCAGGTTTGATTCAATGTCTGTTTGAAAATCCTGACGTGCAGGAGTGACACTCTTACTGAGAGCAAAGCTTTAAATACTATTATTAGCACAATTAGTAATTAGTTGTAATGTAAAATCAGGCGGCGGCCTGCACCTTACACATACTCACACCTTTCTCATGGAGACCTAGTGTGGAAGATGTGTGGTGTTCCACGAGGCTCCTATCCTGCCTCTGGCATGCCAAGCAAGTCTGATGGTCAAGATCTCAAAGCTTACATGATGGTTTGTGCCATTATAGGGTCTGGTGGCTGTTATGAATATTCATATAAATGTTCAGCCTCCTTTGTCCATAATTGCCTTCTTCACCCCTATAATGTTGGGGTGTCCTTATTCTATAGTATATTGAGGCTCTCAACTTCTTATCTCATATGTCAGTTTGTGGTTGTACACGTGCAGATGTTCCTATCCTAAAATATTCAAAGCTTGTATTGGTTTGACTTCCTGCTGGTATCATTTTTATATAAAAATAACTTAAGCAAACAATTCCCAGTTTCCCAGTAGCTCAGGGTCACCATCCAGCAACTCACTTATGCTAAGGGCCATAGGCCTCAAAGCTTTACGCTAACTACTTAAGCGAAATATCTTCTAGACAGAGTATAGGCTTGTAGGCTGCTTGCTTTACTGCTAAATAAAAAACTTGGGCTACAACAGTAGTATGGAGAAGTGGAAAGCATTCTCTCCACATTTAGGGCACGGGTTCCTAAAGTCCAGGGCTTCTCTTGCCTACCTGTATTCCCATGCAACCAGCTTTTTGAATTCCAGAGGTGGAGTCCAAAGTGGGGAGATCCCAGGTGGTGAGAATTCTACTAATGCTTATCCTTTATGCTGTGTTATGACTCTGAGGCACTTTTTGGTTAAGTAGAAGTACTCCAAATAAAACTTTTTTTCCCTCAATTTGTTGCATTTGGGTTCACAAAAGGCTTCACCAACAGCCAACGTATTAATAGGAAGTTGATAATAGGGTGGCTATTGGTTTGTTCTTGGGGGTAGGTGGAGGATTGGAGAGATGCTTTGGGATGTGTATTTATAGCTGCCTCTGGAAAATTCCATTACATGTGTCTGACTAAGTGGGTATTCACTCAGGAAAGCTTATTCTCCAATACTTTAAAGTGCCACAGGACTCTTCCTGGCTTTTGGATGAAGACTCTTGAAGTTTGTGACCTCTCTGCAGCTGATTACATTTACAGCACTTGCAAAGTAATCTTCCACTTTTAAAAGGTGTCAATTGCCATTAAGGCCTTGTCTATGCTACAAAGTTTTGTTGGCAAAAGCTGCCTTTTGCCAACAAAATGGGGGAGGTGCACAGACTACAAAGCTACTTTTGGCAGCAACACAAAATCACCTCAAAGAGAGGCATAAAGCATTTAACTGTAAAGTTAAAGCAATAAAGTGTCGGTGTAGACATAACTGACTTCCACCAGTATCCCACAGTACCTGCAGTGACAGCTCTGCTCACTGTTTTAATCTCTGGCCCTGCAGGCATGTGGTCCTCCCCTTTCAAAGCTCCTGGAAGTATCTGACAGCTGAGCCTGCTGTTCCCTTTGGAGAGCAAAGAGCAAATAATTAAGGTGGAATGTTCCTGTTCTGTTCTGCCCTGCACTAGGAACAGAGGAGCAGCAGGCTTGTTATCTGGTCAACCTACCCCTCACTGCACTGGGCTGCACCACCACTCCACTCCTGCTCTGCCTTTTCCAGGGGTAGCAGGTTTGTAGAAATTTTGGTGGTGCCCAGAACCTGCCCTCCCCTAAACTCCACCCATATCTGCCTAAGGCTCTGGGAGGGAGTCTGAGTTGGGGAGGGAGTCTGGGGTGCGGACTCTGGGCTGGGGCAGGAGGTGGGGCAGACTCTGGGATAGAGTTTGGGGATAGGAGGGGGTGCAGGGGTAAGCACTGTGGGGCTGGGGGTGAGGATTTGGGGCATTGAAGAGGCTCAAGAATAGAGCAGGGGATGGCCCTAGTGGAGGGGGGCACTAGGACCCTGAGGCAGCAGGTGATGCCAGAAGCCAGCAGAGGGGAGCAGAGTCCCCAAGAGCTTCAGACTCTGGGGCAGTGAGGGGGCAGCAAGTGAGGCTGGGGGACACTCAGGGAAGGTGCGGGGGGGCAGCAGACAGGGCCGGGGAGAGACATGGCCCCAAACTTTGGGGAGCAATGCGTGGGGAGCTTGGCAGGCTGCAGGGAAGAGCTCCGCAGGCTGCATGTTTGAAACCCCTGCAGTAGATTGTCAGACACAAGGGGACTGAGAAACCTGCATCATGTGACAATGTACCTGCCCCATGAGGCATTGCAAAAATCCTTCCTAAAGCACCCTGCCTCCAGTTGCACAGTGGGATAAATATCACAGTGCACTGCTCTCTATTTCAATGCAAAAGCTGTTAGTGTGGATATGCTCTGCCGACATAAGGAGTTAGTGTGGACATGCAACAGTGGTTGTAATAAAAGTGGTTTGTTTAAAGTGGTATAATTTTTGCCGACAAAACTTTGTAATGTAGACAAGGCCTAAGTTGGTGTCTTGTATCATATCGCTTAACAAAGCTGCTGCATAGCTATTAATCAGAAAGTCAGAGCAAAGAATCTTTATCATCTCTTATGGGTCAGGATCAACAGGGATGATTCAAATACTTTGTTCAACCTCTTAGATATGACATTTCCAGGACAGTTTTGCATGACAGCAAACTGTTTTATTACATTTCTAGCACTTCATGGTTCTAGTCAGGTCAGTAGCATTGCCTCTTTTGATATTCTGATCCTCCCAATAGAAATGCCTTGGGAGATCAAGTTGAAATAGCAATAGAAAAATCTGACACTTCAAAAAATTAATTTGAACAGAGCAATAATTATAATACAATTTAAGTCACTGTACCCACAGAAAGGTTAGGTTCCAGTTCAGTTGAAGTGCTAGGACGTGACTTGTTTTGTCTCTTCTTGTACTTGAACCTACTCATCCATTTCTAGCAGCTCTGCAGTTCAGCTATTGAAAAGACAAAGAAAAATGTTTTATCTGCGGCTAATGGGATGGAGTCATGGCTCCATGATATATGTTACCAAATAAGGCAATTGAAACACAGGACACAGTAAATGTGTGTAAGAGGCAAGTCAATATCTTTAGGGAGAAAGGTAATAGAAGAATATGGTGACAAAACAAGGAAGCAGAATTGAGAGAAAGTTAAGGAGGCTATATGTGATGTGCTAAGTGGCTTTCCCCAGCACAATTTATTATGTCCTTTTGTTAACCCAACACACCAAAATTAACACAGAAATGCAATCTTCCTCTGCCATTTCTTATTTACCAGCTTGTAATATTTTGACTTTTAATGAAAAAGCAATTGAAGCATACTGTGGAAAACATTTCACAGGGATATTGTTTAAATCTAAAGATAGTTTTGCTTTTCTATCTCATTTAAGCAGGCCAGAGCTGAAATCCCTCACCTCTAAATGACTACTGCTGATTGGAACAAGATGCTCTCTGGCCCTGAAAGTCTTCTAAGCAGTAAAACCAAAAATTACTCTTGACTACAAATCAGATTTTTTTTGTTTTTATTTTTTCAGTTGATGAAAATCACTTTCTTGTTAGCATTTTCTTTATTGTTTATTACAACACTTTTTTGGCCTTTTAATTAGGTTTATGAAGCTATTGTGAAAACAGAATAGCTAGGTAATTGATACAAGGTAGTACACTGGCTCTTACTAACAGAAGGGGAATATCATCCTTGCATGCAAGAGAAATTTCCTAATTTCATTTTTCTCATCCTCAAATGAGGGGGTGGAGGGATGCCAGTTGAAATGGTGCTAACCATAACTTAGTACCCTACAGGCTGAGATACAGACCCAATTGCTACTAACGTCATTGGGAAGATTCCCATTGGTTTTAATGGGAGTTCTATCAGGAGAAGCAGGATAAAAGCCCTATCTAAGGGGAATAGCCAAGCACAAGTGTAGACAAAGATGGGTTGAAATCAAACCCTTGGCTCTGAACATAACTGAAATTCTAGAAGGTTGGCTCTAAAGGGGTTGTACTTCAGTGGTTAGTGGGTGAAGTGATTCTTTTCAGAGCAAACACCACACTTCCACATTTTATTATATGTATATATAAACACTTTACAAACTTTTATGGGCATATTATATATGCACGCATCCTGAAAGATCAAAACTCAACAGTAAAAAGTCTTCTATATAAATGTTTTTTCCACAGAAGTATTTAGCTTTCTGACCCTTTGCTTAGTATTTCATCGTTCACCCAAGCGGTTACTAAATAACCATCTAGACAAAACCAAAGCAATTTTCTGTGTACAAAATATTTACTAAACTGGAGAAAATGCAGAAGAATTGATAAAAACGCAGAATCCCTTCATAATGAATACATGGCTGATGTTTACACTGCACACAGATGGGGCATTAGAAGAGAAGCAAAACTTTTGGCCGTGGAATCACTAGCCTTCCACTTTTCCTTCAGTCTGGTAGGCATGTATCCTCCATATAGAAAGATAATGATTAGTATGCTTTTTGGCTTCAGTCAGATACCGTAGTATCTGAACAGCTCTCATGCTAAAATATATAGCCTTACTAGATCAGAGGTAGAGAAGTATTTTTCACCTCGCTTCACAGATGGGGAACTTACTCAGGTCACCCAGGAAGTCAGGGGAGAGCATGAAATTTAGCCTCTTTTAGGCCAGCCTCTGAACCATCCTTCCTACAGGTTCACATAGTAGATTGACCTTGCCTTTGAAATAAGTCAGTGAGACACTGAAGAATTTAAGGCTAGATTTTTTTTTAACTTGCCTTTGTGGGGGAGTTTTATGGGCTCTTCGACTAGCCTGTCACTTTTGATAATTTGTTTCCATGATATATGCTACTTATTAACTCTATAGGACCTGATCAGTAAGTGTAACAAAGATTTACACTGGAACTGAAATTGGCATTATGACTGGACTGGGCTGTGACAAGTGAGGGGTTAATTTTTAAGGCTGTGCAAACTCTCAGGTAAAACCAGAACCAAACTTAACCTTCACCCTAAACTCAGAAAATGAGCATGGCAAAACTGTCTGACTTCAGTGGGGTCAGGATTTCATCCAAAAGGTTCACATCTAAATGAACCAAACCTAGATCACTTTGCAGAGACCAGTAGAAACTGAAGTTTTGTGCTTCTGTATGGATGCAAAGGTAAAAGCCTTTTTTAACATTTTCATACATATGAGACGGAATTTCTAGGCAAAGGAAACACAAGAGAGTCCATAGTTAGATCCAGTGTAACAAGGTACATACACATGAAGGGAAGGGAGTTGAATCCATGACACCAGGTCAGAATCTGGAGTATTCTTCCAGAAGGTTTCCCCCCCCCCCCCCGCAACTTAGTTCTTAAATACTGCAATATGATGGTCTAGCTCTAAACTATTTCTATTTAAGATTTTTTTTCAAATCTGCTACATGTAGTTTTTTATAATTTGTATGTGTTTTAATATTCATCAGAATAAGTTATTAAACAATTTGAATTCATTTCTTTATAGGCATAAAATGAGCTGCTTGATCCATTATAATATTGTAGAAAATTAGTAACATTTTGCAAGTAACTGATATCTCCTAAAAATAGCGAAAGTCTAACAAAATATCTTGTGTTTTCAAAGATATTTTGAAGCCTCTGGTTCCATGTGTTTTGATGGTATTCTATCTGTTTGTTTGGCGTTTTTGACTCACATAGAAAAGGTTACTTCTGCATAGTGAGCACTCTTTCAAAAAGCAATTTAAGGATAAGATTACCAGTTCTGATGTGAATTCCAATAGTCACAATCACTCTGACTCTTGGGTTTCTGTATTAGTAGGGCTACATTCTTTTTGAGTTCAATCATGGTTACTATGCCCAATGAAGAATTATTGAGTAAAGTTCTATGGCCTTTATTAGGCAGGAGCTCAGACTAGATAATCATAATAAAAGTCTTAAATCTATTAACCAGTTTTAACCAACTAATGTGAAACCTATTGTTTTAGCACTTGTCTTAGGGCTTTAGCTTTCCAGTGAGAAATCAAATAACTTTGATTTGAAATGATCCTAGCCTTCAGTCGTAGTTTTTGAATATTGACGTCTAAATTCATTAGGTATTGCATGTTTTAGCTACTGGAAAATTTGCCATTTCCAAATGAGGCATGGTAGGCTAGTGACTAAAATGAGAGAGAATGGCCAAAAATAGTTGTCTGCCTTCTGTGATGGAATAATATTGCTAATGCCATATCAATGTGATGCATGTGACCAAAATGGGAATGTTTAAGTCCAGCAATCACTGAAGCATTCTTTACAGAAGTGCCTGTCTTCCCTAGAGGTGGCTATAGGTAGCGTAAACAAAACACTGTCAATTTCCATTCCCTTATGTTGCTTTTTAAGTGTTTAATAATTACTTTTTAGCCCTTTTCTAGATTTAGTTACCTGAAACACAGTTAGTGGGAAGGGACTTGCCTCTGCCAAATATTATTTGATTTACATTAAATATCAGTGAAGTCATATTCTTCCATTGATATTCTGTTTCCAGAAATACATACTTTACTTCATAAGAAGTGGATATTAACTTAATCAGAACAGCATGGTTTTGCTATAAGATTTCCTCAAATAAAATTGTACTGAGAAACAGTCAAATACTAGTGTATTTTTTCCTTTTTTAAAATTATTCTTTTCTACTATTTTTCCAAATCCAATAGATATGCAAAATCATTTCTAAAGTTGAGAATTTTTTGTATAGTCTATATTTTGCTGTAATGAATACTTAAGAAAAAAGCTATTTTAAATTATTATAAGGGGTATATTTGTTTCAGAAGATTTAAAATGTTCATGTTCTATTTCTCCTAACGATAGGGCTAAATTCTGGTTCATTCTGAATGTGTGGTTGCATATTGAGAAAGTGAAGGGAGCTCCTTGTTGGCCTAGGGCACTTATGTAGGACTCTGGGGAAAATGCTGATACTAGCACTGAGTGCTTGAGCAACTATTAAACAGAGTTGATTGAAATTTTTAATTTCAATTTTTTTTCAGTCTTTTTCATCAAAATGGAAATTTTCACAGAAGATGTGTAACTTTGACTAAATTTCCAGGTGTGGGGTTTTGGCTTTTCAGCAAAAACCTGAAATCGTTTGACAAAAATTAAAATATTATTTGTTCCCCGCCCGCCAAAAAAAAAAACAAAAAAAAAAACTCCTGACCAGCTCCACTAGCAAGTGTGGCAAGTAGTAATTCACAATCCTAAAGGAGAATATAGTCAGTTGGGTTGGGAATGTGCAGAGTTTCCTGCCTCTCCTATGTAAATTCTGCTGTCTGGTAGCCAGTGCCAGGTGGAGGAATACATATGGTACTTTACAGCAGGAGGTGGAAGTTGGAGCTATACCATGTACTTCCTCTAAACCTCTCAAGAATTTCCCTATGCAAGCAGAAATGTCCAAGAAACTCTGTTGCTACAGAACTGCATTATCCTGCTGATCTCCTCCTAGGAGCACAGTCACAATTTTGGCCCCTAGAATACATATTCAATGTGTATCAATTCATTATTTTGAAGTGGTGATTATATTTCAGCTCAAACTGAACATAGCCTCTTTTTTTCTGGATTCTCTTAAGTTCTATACCAAACTGCATTTGCATGTCGGCTCCTTTTTCACCAACTGCAAGATTTTGAAACTGGAATAGGAATGCCTGTAACAACTAGGCATAATCAAGAAGCAAAGTGGTAGTAATCCATAGCAAAATGGATAGACTTTAATAGTGTATTGAGAGCATGTTCACCACCAGCTACTAACTGTGCCCACTGAAGATCAAATTTCAGACTGGATTTTGATAGTGAAATGATAGGAAAAAGAAAAATATTTCTGAACATAAATGTAAACATCTCTCCATTAATATTTCCAATTCTTTGCATGCTTGGGTGTGACTCATGAAGCAATCTTGTCATGAGTCAGTTATTCCTAAGAACTGGCTTTTTTCTTCTTTGCAATGCAGTAAATGGAGTTCTGTCGAGAAATGTTCCACAAACTTCAGGACTTCGCACCAATGAGATTCTAAAAGAATGATCTTTAAAACATTTTTCAGGACAGTTTCATAAATGAATATAAACGTTAGGCCACACTGATGGCTTCTGATTATTATTGACCCACACAGCATAATATTACCTCATTTTTCAGCCCTGATCCAGCAGTCTTTGTGCATGAGTGTAACAGCTATATATTCATTTCCTGAATGCTTTGTGAATGTATACTAGGAAACAAAACACTGAATTAAGTGTAATGGGATTATAGACATAATAAAGTAACATATTCTTGCCCTAAAATTTCAAATGGCACAGACTGCTCAAGTTCCACTGTTTGAAAACTCTCCATTTACTCCTGGGGGAATTCTGCACCACTGCAAATGCAGAATTTTGCAGAAATTAACATTGTGCCTGTTGTATTTCCTTGCCACCACTAGGGGCCACTGGGCCTGGCAGAGCCCATTTTGCACATAGAAGACACTGCTGCGGGGAGGAAGAAGGAGCTAGAGGGTTCCTGGCAGCTGCAGTTCCCAGCATGCCTTAAGGGACGGAATGGGGCATTGCACAGGAAACTCCATGTAAGCCTGGGACCAAGCATCAGGCTGTTTCTCCCTCTGGACCCCTGGGCTTGGGGGGCAGGCATCTGGGCAAGGGGGGGCCCTGAGGCTGGGCTCTAGGGAGGAGAAGGTGTGGCTATATGGGCAAGGGAGGGGGCCTACACCTGGGCTTTGGCAGGGAGGGGTGTGAGTCTGGCTGCCCAGCTGGGCTGTGGGAGAGAAGGAGGTGGAGAAACAGGAACTGGGTTGTCATAGGGGTTTCTTGATGTCTATTCATGGGGGAATTTTTGTATGTCTGTATGTTACAGATATACTTGCTGACAGGCATTTTGAAATAAATTACCAAAATAATTGAAACTGGCATGATTATGTAGTGTTTTGACAAATAAAATGTGCAGAATTTTAAAATTCTGCACAATTTAATTTTTTTGCTGCAGAATGCCCCCCAGGAGTAGTCCATGGGATTTTGCTGTGTTACTTATGTCTGCTCAGAATTCAAGTATTTTAGCCCAGAGTTAGCAAGGTGTTAGATTCCATCATCCTTTGAATTAAATGGCAAAATTCCCATTGATTTCAATGGGACTAGGTATCTCTTAAAATATTTGTGCTTTAAGTAGTTCCATTGTCTTCAGTATGACTACTCTCACATCCTTAAAGTTGGAAATGTGTTTGAGTAGTTGTATTAGTCAATAGAACATTCATGCTGAAAGTTAGGTATGTGTTTAAGTACACTACTGAACTTTTTTTTAACAGGCCTATGTGGGGAAGGCTATATTTCTATTATCATTTGTATATGTGTTTCCTGATTTTTAAAATTAACAGATTTTGTCAGACTCCGTACAGAACTTCAGTTTTCAGGGATGTGCATTCACAGGCATTTAATTCACCGGCACTTTAATGGGAACATTTATAGAATGATTTTAATTCAAACATCAGAATATTTTAAAAGATGTCTGATTTTTTGTTTTTTAATGTAGCTTCTATCCCATATAGAGTAAACAGATTTGAATTAGTGATAGGGAACTGCTTTTCCCTGTATGAAGATCAGTGTCCTTTTTTTGGTACCTAAGATCCTGTGGCCTGAGTCCAATAAGGTGCTACTGAGAACCATCTGATCAGACATAATAGGCATTTCAAACAATCATGCAAAAGATCACACAAATATTTAACTTCTTAGAATCATAGAAATGTAGGGCTGGAAGTGACATCAGGAGGCCATTTAGCCCATCCCCACCCTATGCTGAGGCAGGATTAAGTATACCTAGACCTTCCCTGACCAGTGTTGGTCAAATCCATTCCTAAACCTCCAAGGACAGAAGTTCCCAGCCTCCCTAGGTAATGTATTCCAGAGCTTAACTATTCTTTTTGCTGGAAAAAAATTTTTTTCCCGAGTATCTGACCTAAATCTCCCCAGCTGTAAATGAAACCGATTACTTGTTGTTCTACCATTGGTGGGCATAGTGAACAGTTGAGCACTATCCTCTGACAATCTTTTTTTACCTATTTGAACATTTACTGTATGTCTTCCTTCAGCCTCCCCTTATCTAGACTAAACTTGCTGTGTTCTGTCAGCCTTTCCTTATAAGTCATGCTTTCTAAACTTCTTATTTTTTTGCTCTCATTTGGATGCTCTCCAATTTGTTCACATCTTTGGATGCAAGACTCCAGCTGAGGTTTCACCAGGAGGGAGGAAAGCATAACAATTGCTTCCCATATCTTACATACAGTGCTCATGTTACCATACCCCAGAGAGAGAGTAGCCTTTTTTGCCATACCCTTATAATATGTTGCCCCTTATAAATTGTTTATCTAGCAATTGTCCTTAAATGTAGGCTCTTGCTCAAGCAAAATTCTACCTTTATCCTGGAATTCTTTCAATTGTATTATCCTAGATACTACAATGATGGATGCTATGAAAAAAACCCAAAATAGCTGTTTTTTCTATGTGCTTTCATTGTATAACGAAAGGTAATCACTGAATTTTTATTTAGCTTTCAACTAATACAATGATGAGCATGATATATTGCTTTGCTAAAGATTTGTTGATATTAGGGGGGTAAGGGGGCTGTTAGTGCAGTAGAACATCTTATAGTAAAATCCATGATGTACAACTATTTTCTTACAAAAAGAAGATGCATTAATAGAATATGCATGTTATGTTCAGATTAGGTAGTAATAGCTGCCAAAGCAGTAGCAAGTAACCAAAAGAGATTGGTTTATGATGATTTATTGATTCTTATATAACAGATGGACTTCACAGATCCCCTAGCTTCTATATTCATGAGTGGGGAATGATGCATATTTGGCTGCAGTTGCTTCTATAGACTATAGTAGCAATTGCAAACTGGCTAGTGGCCTGTGCCCTGCCTCTGAGCTGGAGAAAGATTCCATCCCACCTCTAATCCCACATTACTTCCCACCACACCACCATTTATTCTGGCTATGCACAGGGAGGGGGCTGGGATTTCACCTTTAATGAATAGCCAAGGTGAAGTTCTACCAACATGATTTTCATTAATAAAAATGAACATGAGAGGTACCATGAAATGATGGCAAAGTCAATTTATAAATTACAATACTCTAATTTTGCCTTAATGTTTCAAAAAGAGCAGAAGTTGGATAGGGTTGCTCAGGAAATTATAGATTGGTTTTATCTGAATATTCAAAGTCATAATAGATAAGCATTGTCATCTTTCTTCCCTTTTATTTTATCTATCCATCCATCCCAGGTTACTCTTTGCTGTCATGGGCTGTGAGAACTGCTTTATTATGTAACATGTAGTGCCAAGACAATAGATCTTTAACAAGTAAAGCAGAAAGCTATTTTGTTATAAAGCAAAGGACACTGATAAAAGGTTGGGCTGTGTCATTTTTTATTTGCATTTTACTATTCTAGGGAGAATGGTTATTCAACTGTGGAATTGTGAATGACTTTAACCAGGGATCTACATCCATTTAAAATTCCTAGGAGAAGAGACATCATTCAGTCTTTCAAATCCCCTTTTCCTTCCCTCCCACTCTTCCAGTTCAACAGTAGATTACTTAATAAGCAGGAAAGGACATTTGAGTCTATCACACAGCGTGGTTGGAGATGCATGCAGATAAATGATATGCAATGAGGGTAAAGTACATCACCAAATCCTGTCATTCTACTGAAGACCTGAGAACCTCAGTGATGTCTCAGAGCTCAGTCACTGTTTATTCATATAATCTAAATGCCATTATAAATATATTTAGCAGATAGTGGGTAGCTTGTATGCAAATTAAATGTCAATAAGTAGTTAAGATCCATTAAGAAAATTAGTAAATACACATTAAATAAATCTGCTTTTAAAGATACTGACAGTAATTTAAAATTTTTTAAAAAAAATACCTAAGCCTACTTCTTAATTTGTATCAACAATCCATATGATGATTTTAGTAAGGTAATTTGTTAAAGAATATCTTTCAAATATTGGAGCTATAAAGAACAATGACAAACAGAGCTTTTGGCTGTCCTCTATATTTCTGTATTCCATAATTTCCATAAAATGATGTACTATGTGCACATTCTAGTGTTCGCTAAACTATGAGCACAATTAACTCTCAAATTGTTACTGTCACTTTAAAATGTACAAGGTAAAACTCTGAGTTTGTGCTGCAATGACTTTAATAGTAAAAGTCTAGCTATCACAACCAGCTGCAGTTGATTAGTCTCTCTGGAAGTCTGTAACATTCCAGAGCATTTGTCTTCACTAAGGGTATGTCCACACTTCCTGCTGGATTGGTGGGTAGCAATCGATCTATTGGGAATCAATTTTATCATGTCTCATCTAGCTGTGATAAATCGATCCCCGAATGCGCTCCCGTCGACTCCAAAACTCCACCAGGGTGAGAAGTGGAAGCAAAGTTGACGGGGGAACCACGGCCATCGATCCTGTGCCTTGAGGATGGGAGAAGTCGAAATGAGATACATCAACTTCAGCTACACTATTCCCATAGCTGAAGTAGCGTATCTTACATTGACACCCCCCTGCCCCCCAGTGTAGACCAGGCCTAAGCTGCTTAATTTTCTGCTTCTGCAGCTCACTTACAGCTATCTCTATTTAAGGAGCAGTCTTCTATCCTTCCCCCCTCACTCTAAACCCTCTTGAATAAAATGAAAGGAAAAACAAAAAGCACATTTGTTTCTTTCAAACGTTATTTAAAGATTCTGAATGATCAGATATGGCCTCACCTTCCCGTGGACACAAGTCTATGATAAGACTCCATAGATATGTAAGTAAGGTCAGAGATGTAAACTTGACACTTTCAAATTTGATCTATGACCTTGAATGTTTGCAACTGAAATCCTCCTATGTGCTTTAGGAGATGAGAGCCTCCCATATGTCATCGGACAGATAATTTTTCATAGATTTGCAACCTCGGACTTGATGTATGGTTTCAATGTCATGGTACAGAAAGGGTTGATGTTGAATTGGGTATCTTGTTGTGCTTGCAAATTTAGTTACATTTCATTCTTAAATCTTTATTAAAATTTGGTCCATTTAATTTATACTACACTTGATGTTGGGAACAGAGGCTGAAAGGATGAATTGCTCTGAATTTATGCTGAATTAGGGGCAAGTTCTATCAGCTATGTGGTTAAGACTAGCCTCAGATGCTTCCATTCTGTAGATTTTACAAAATTTTAAAGAAATCATAATTTCCATAATAGCAACTCTCCAGGCGCTGCAAGGACTGACTGGAGCATTTCACTGCCACCTCTACTCTAGCTTGCTGGACAGAAAAGGATATGAACAAGTACTGTTGTACTCACTACCAGTGAATGTGTGGGGCTAGATCATGAATTCAGTTCCTCCTTTTGCTAGCTAAATAATATGAAGGCACCTGGTCTCAACTCATTGTTCAGGTTGAATTCCAAAATGGGACGTATGCTCCTGCTTCTGTTTAAGCAGAGATGGCTAATCATTGTGATATTTCACACTATATGTTTGTTTTTGATGCCATTTGAATATTTTTTATTTCTTTTCATAAAATGTTAATAGTAAGCGTTCTGAAATTGGACTATGGGTGAAACTTGTTCATAGCAGTCACCCTTTATCAACTGACCTCTTTTTTAAAAAAAAAGTCTACAGAACAATTGGAAGAAAAATGAAATCTGAATGGTTTTGTGTAGTTTCGTTCATTTTTAACCATTCATCATAAATGAAAGCTTATCAAATAGCTGACAGAAAATCTTTCTGATTAAAATCTCTGCACAGATGACTGCATGTATTAAATCTGTCCTCATACCCTCAGAATATTCTGTCCTGACACCAAGTATGGAAATACGGGGACAAGGGCATGTAGGGGAAGTATGAGACTATGTGGGAAACATATAGATAAAATGCATCTAGGCAGAAGATTGGATGAGGGGGTAGATGGATGAGAATGGGAGTAGAATAGTGTTGAAGAGGATGGAAACTGCAGAAAGGGACTGACCCTTATGTCTGAGATTGAATGAATAAGTGGACTGTCCTCTGAGCAGCCAGGGGAGATCCCGTATTTGTGTGTTATTTAAAAGTTGAATTTTGAACCTGAGATGCTCACATGAAAAAGAACAGTAACTTTCCCTTAAAGGTTCAAACATCAGAAGGCACACACAAAAACATTTAATTTTCAATCATGTGGTACTTTTAAGCCAACTTTAAAAATCAGGAGTTACACCCACCCCCTAAAATCATGAACACTTCATGTTCAAATACATTGTATCTTATATTTATGCACAAAATCAGTGAAGGTTGAGAAATCAGTCTATAGTGAGGAAATGCAGAGTTAAGGCAAAAGCTAAGCTTTAACTCTGCCCGCTTGCACAAATGTCTCTAAATTGTTGATCAAATAATTTTATTCCATTAAAATGGAATTTCCTATTAAACTTTTCACTCATAACAAAGTATCATATGTGCAATGGGAAAATATAGTTATAGCCTCCAAATCTTTCGACACTGTCCAGTCCACATGTGAAATATAAAAGCTCAATTTCCTTCAGACTTGTACAAAAGAGATTATTAAACCAGAATATTCTGAAAACTTTTCACAGAACTGTTGGGCAGAAACATGCCCCCTTCCCCCCTCCCCAGGAAGTCATTTACAAGATCACATGCTAATTTTCCTATCAAAGGGGAATTTCTTGGATTTCCCTCACTTTCTTCCCTTTCACTCCTTCAGACTACTCTATTGTACCTGCTTACGGTTATAAGTTAATAAAAAACACTGGTCAAATCCACTAGCTTGTGTTTGTTCTACTGAACTGATTTCTAAAAAAAGTGATCCAATTTTTTCTATAACATACTGTCTGCATCAGATTAGGTCAGTTTAAGTAACATCATAAATATTAAAGGCAATAATTTTCAGTGCAGCATACGGGGAATTAGTTTTTCCACTCTTCCTAAAATATATAGGAAACTACCTATCTTGAGATACATAACGTTAGTGGTTATTTTAAAAACTTTACATGGAATTGTAAGCTTACCTTGCAACTGTTTTAGGAGGGCATTTAAGGAAAAGAAATTTGGTGATGTTCCAGACTCAAGTGAGGTGTTAACAAATAACTGTTGTCAAATGGGTGGAAGACTTCCTCCTATTTCTCTTGAAAGGAAGAAGAGAATCACTTGAACTGGCCACCATAAAATAGACCCCCCCTCAAGATTTTCTGTAGTGCAGTTACTAATCTCTCATTTATTTACTTGCTGCATTCAAATCACATGTTAAATTTTAAAAAATCTACTTTAAAAATTCAACTCCCATTCCTTTATGCTGAACAGTTCTATGGTTAGAACTGATTTAAAAAAAAAAGTATTTAGGTGTCTATAGTTGGAGTAGGATTTTCAAAAGTGTCCAGGCACTTCCCTCACATTGGAATAAATGGGAGTTAGACACTTGCCTGCATCTGTAGGTGCCTAAATACCTTTAAAAATCTGGTTCTTAAAACTTTGCTTTTCCATAAACAGTAAGTGTGATTCTAAAGTGTAATGAGATCTCTAGCTGACCTCTATTCCTGGATAGGCTAATAGTCTGCCATAGAAAATAGATAATTGCATTTTCAAGTATATCCCTAGATAAATTATCTTAGAAAAAACTTATGGGCCATATTCTGTGCCCTGGGCTTCAGCTTTAGCTGATGCAAATCAGCATAAATCCTGATTTATGCCTGCTGAAGGTATGGCCCACTATCTTTATACAAAACTCCTAATGATGTCAATGGGAATTCCATGTACATGGAACAAGGGTGATTAAAGCCATTGTAGGCAAGTTTTATCACAAAGATGCTCACTACAGCCCAGTCCTGCAATGTGAATTTTGCAACACAGGTGTCTCTGGATTATATCATTTTAGTGAGCAGTGGATGTGATATACCTAGACTTTAATAAGGCATTTGATACAGTCTTGCATGATATTCTTATAGATAAACTAGGAAAGTACAATTTAGATGGGGCTACTATAAGGTGTGTGCATAACTGGCTGGATAACCGTACTCAGAGAGTAGTATTAATGGCTCCCAATCCTGCTGGAAAGGTATAACAAGTGGGGTTCCGCAGGGGTCTGTTTTGGGACTGGTTCTGTTCAATATCTTCATCAACGATTTAGATGTTGGCATAGAAAGTACGCTTATTAAGTTTGCGGATGATACCAAACTGGGAGCGATTGCAACTGCTTTGGAGGACAGGGTCAAAATTCAAAATGATCTGGACAAATTGGAGAAATGGTCTGAGGTAAACAGGATGAAGTTCAATAAAGATAAATGCAAAGTGCTCCAGCTAGGAAGGAACAATCAGTTTCACACATACAGAATGGGAAGAGACTGTCTAGGAAGGAGTATGTCAGAAAGAGATCTAGGGGTCATAGTGGACCACAAGCTTAATATGAGTCAACAGTGTGATACTGTTGCAAAAAAAGCAAACGTGATTCTGGGATGCATTAACAGGTGTGGTGTAAACAAGACACGAGAAGTCATTCTTCTGCTTTACTCTGCGCTGGTTAGGCCTCAACTGGAGTATTGTATCCAGTTCTGGGCACCGCATTTCAAGAAAGATGTGGAGAAATTGGAGAGGGTCCAGAGAACAGCAACAAGAATGATTAAAAGTCTTGAGAACATGACCTATGAAGGAAGGCTGAAGGAATTGGGTTTGTTTAGTCTGGAAAAGAGAAGACTGAGAGGGGACATGATAGCAGTTTTCAGGTATCTAAAAAGGGTGTCATCAGAAGGAGGGAGAAAACTTGTTCACCTTAGCCTCCGATGATAGAACAAGAAGCAATGGGCTTAAACTGCAGCAAGGGAGATTTAGGTTGGACATTAGGAAAAAGGTTCCTAACTGTCAGGGTAGTTAAACACTGGAATGGATTGCCTAGGGAAGTTGTGGAATCTCCATCTCTGGAGATATTTAAGAGTAGGTTAGATAAATGTCTATTAGGGATGGTCTAGACAGTATTTGGTCCTGCCATGAGGGCAGGGAACTGGACTTGATGACCTCTCGAGGTCCCTTCCAGTCCTAGAGTCTGAGTCTATAGTCTTGTCTTGTATTTAAAGAGAGGCTATTTTGTGCATCAGTTTAGTTGATGAGCACTTCCTGCATGTGCACATCAGTCTGAATAAGGGTTAGATGACCTAGTCCTCTCACCACATCTTGCCTTGTGTTTCATCATGCAGCTTCCCCCTCCCCCACAATCTTGTAAAGATGAGCATAGAGTTTGTACTGATACTGTTAATCAAAAGGATTTAATAGAATCATAGAATATCAGGGTTGGAAGGGACCCCAGGAGGTCATCTGGTCCAACCCCCTGCTCAAAGCAGGACCAATCCCCAACTAAATCATCCCAGCCAGGGCTTTGTCAAGCCTGACCATAAAAACCTCTAAGGAAGGAGATTCCACCACCTCCCTAGGTAACCCATTCCTGTGCTTCACCACCCTCTGTGAAAAAGTTTTTCTTAATATCCAACCTAAAACTCCCCCATTGCAACTTGAGACTATTACTCCTTGTTCTGTCATCAGGTACCACTGAGAACAGTCTAGATCCATCCTCTTTGGAACCCCCTTTCAGGTAGTTGAAAGCAGCTATCAAATCCCCCCTCATCCTTCTCTTCTGCAGACTAAACAATTCCAGTTCCCTCAGCCTCTCCTCATAAGTCATGTGCTCCAGCCCCCTAATCATTTTTGTTGCCCTCCGCTGGACTCGTTCCAATTTTTCCACATCCTTCTTTTAGTATGGGTCCCAAAACTGGACACACTACTCTAGATGAGGCCTCACCAATTTTGAATAGAGGGGAATGAACATGTCCCTCAATCTGCTGGAAATGCCCCTGCTGATGCAGCCCAAAATGCCTTCTTGGCAACAAGGGCACACTGCTGACTCATATCCAGCTTCTCACCCACTGTAAGCCCTTGGTCCTTTTCCGCAGAACTGCTGCCTAGCCACTCCGCAGAACTGCTGCCTAGCCACTCGATCCCTAGTCTATAGCAGTGCATGGGATGCTTCCGTACTAAGTGCAGGACTCTGCACTTGTCCTTGTTGAATCTCATCAGATTTCTTTTGGCCCAATCCTCTAATTTGTCGAGGTCCCTCTGTATCATATCCCTACCCTCAAGCATATCTACCACTCCTCCCAGTTTAGTGTCATCTGCAAATTTGTTGAGGGTGCAGTCCATTAATAATCTGGAGGATGGAGTGCAGATATTGAACAAAATCAGCTCCAGGACTGACCCTTGGGGCACTCCATTTGGTACCGGCTGCCAACTAGACATAGAGCCATTGATCACAACTTGTTGAGCCCAATGATCTAGCCAGCTTTCTATCTACCCTATAGTCCATTCATCCAGCCCATACTTCTTTAACTTGCTGGCAAGAATACTGTGGGAGACCGTATCAAAAGCTTTGCGAAAGTCAAGGAATAACACATTCACTGCTTCCCCCACATCCATAGAGCCCGTTATCTTGTCATAGAGGGCTATTAGGTTAGTCAGGCATGACTTGCCCTTGGTGAATCCATGCTGACTGTTCCTGGTCACTTTCCTCTCCTCTAAGTGCTTCAGAATTGATTCCTTGAGGACCTGCTCCATGATTTTTTTCCAGGGACTGAGGTGAGGCTGCCTGGCCTATAGTTCCCTGGATCCTCCTCCTTCCCTTTTTAAAAGATGAGCACTACGTTAGCCTTTTTCCAGTCATCTGGGACCTCCCCTGATCGTCATGAGTTTTCAAAGATAATGGCTAATGGCTCTGCAATCACATCTGCCATCTCCTTTAGCACCCTCGGACGTACTGCATTCGGCTCCAGGGACTTGAGCTTGTCCAGCTTTTCTAAATAGTCCCAAATCACTTCTTTCTCCATGGAGGGCTGGTCACCACCTCCTCATGCTGTGCTGCCCAGTGCAGCAGTCTGGGAGCTGACCTTGTTCATGAAGACAGAGGCAAAAAAATCATTGAGTACATTAGCTTTTTCCACATCCTCTGTCACTAGGTTGCCTCCCTCATTCAGTAAGGGGCTCACGCTTTCTTTGACCAGCTTCTTGTTGCTAACATACCTGAAGAAACTCTTCTAGTTACTCTTGACATCTCTTGCTAGCTGAAACTCCAAGTGTGATATGGCCTTCCTGATTTCACGTCTGCATGCCTGAGCAATTTAGCATTCAGCATTCTCTTCCCCTGTGTGCCCCCCCCATTGAGGTATGTTATTTTTTACATTCAGCATATAGTACATGCCATATGCTATTTGCTTTTCTTGGGACATTAACTTTACTCATGTCAGTTGCTTTACTGAGTTAGGTGGGTTGACCAGGAGAGAGAAAATACATGGTTTGTTTTTGTTTTTGTTTTTTGGTTTTGTTTTTTTGTTTTTTCTTCTGGCAGCTCTCTATTAAACTTCAGGATCCTGATGAATACCAGAATCCTAATACAGTAGAACCTCCAACACCTCAGGAATGGAGCTTGTTTGTAACTCTGAACGAAACATTATGGTGGTTCTTTCAAGAGCTTACAACCTAACATTGACTTAATACAGATTTGAAACTTTACTATGCAGAAGAAAAATGCTGCTTTTAATCATCTTAGTTTAAATGAAACAAACACAAAAACAATTTTTCCTTACCTTGTCAAATCTTCTTCTTTTTTTTAAAACTTTCCCTTTATTTTTTTTAGTAATTCACATTTAACACAGTACTGTACTGTATTTGCTTTTTTGTCTCTGCTGCTGCCTAATTGGGTACTTTAGTTTCAAATTGGGGAGGGGTTGTGTGGGTTGACTGGTCAGTTCGTAACTCTGGTGTTTATAACCCTGATGTTCTACCATATATAATAGTTTCACTTGAAGGATCTCAAACCACTGATTATAAATATTTTTCTTTTTATATTTAACAATTTGTAATTGGAAATATTTTATATCAGTATGTGTGATATAAAACACGTGTGTTGAGGTGTTTGGATTTGATGTATTGGGTGGGGAACATCATCAAACTTGGAGTGGAAGGTTCAAAATTAGGGCCTATCTTGGGACCAAATTCTAATATTGGTTTTAAAAAAAAAAACACAAATGGGTTAAAACAAATTCAAACACTTGCAAACTTTTCTTGAAGCTATAAGGGACCATTCATCTAGTCTGATCTCCTGTATATCATTACCCATTAAATTTCATCCAGTTCTCTCTATTGCCCCCTAACATTTTGTTTGATTTAAAGTCTGTCTTGTGAAGGAAATGACTTTGAGGATGTTTCAAATCTGGACCTAACCACAGAACCATATTTCACTGAGCGTGTGCGTGTCTCTCTCTCTTTAATATATACACATACACACTCTTCAGTTAAGACATATTAGAAGTGCAGCATTATTCTGTGACACTAAACACCCCTGTATTCACACCCTACACACTATATTGTAATAGTCTTTGTGGAAAATATGCCTTGAGGTACCATTTGAAAACTAATAACTTATTCATAATTTGTGTGTGTGTATATGTATGTATACAGTTAGGTATTAGTTTATGGCTATATACTAGAATTGTGACTGTGTTTGAACCAGGTATGTCAGGGGGATTTGGTAAACAGGTCTGCTTTAGACAAAGGAATGTATATATTATTCTCTAACCAGCCTGATCTGCAGGCAAAGACAATGAAGGTCCATTTTTATATATTCATTAAACAAAGCTATTATGTTAACAAGTGGGAGAAGAAATAACATGCAGTTTCCTTCACCACCAGACTCCCTCTCACCTTCCTCGCAGCTTCAATCAATTTTACTTTGAGGGGTAACCCTCAGAAGAATCTGTTTGTTTCAAAGGTTTACTGGTATATAAAGATAAGGGGACCTGAAACTCAAGTGATGATAAATTGAATAAACTAATTTGTATATGATGTTACTGTATTATAAAAGTGTATAGAGTCAAGGCTTTTCTGAAAGATAATGACACACTGAGGAATATCCTTGTGAAATGTATGTATTAATACTGTGCATGTGGAAATATGAATACTTAATGACATTATGCTTAAGTCTGAGAAACAGGTTCCTTCCTAGACAGAAGTGAAGGCAGTTATTTACGAGTTTCCTGTGTACATTTAAGCAGAGTGGAATCCAAAACAGTGGAAGCCCCAATTACACACAGGGGATAGGAAGCCCACAGGAAAGGAAAAACAGCATGAAGTCATCCTGCCTCTTGAAATAGTTGTTGAATTCTGGAAGATATAAGCAAAGACAGAAGTCATTACTGGCATCCATCACTAGACAGACACAAGGAAACAATCCTCTTCCAAGTTGAGAGAGCTGCCGGCACTCTTGTGCTGGGCACACCCAAGCCCTACCTGCCCATGTGGGGCCCAATCTAAGGTCCCCGTCCCCACTGGCATCTGGAGCTGGTCCAAAGTCCACCCACATGTGGGGCTAGTGGTCCCAGCCCCCCTGCCCACATGTGGGACTGATGGTCTGAGCCCCCTTCTGTCCCCTGTTCTATTGATATGTGATTCCCAATTTTTCTTCAATCTTGGCTTGTAGAGAATACTTTGCTCTTCCAAAGGAGGTTATAATTTGGCTTTGGTTTATCAAAAGCAAAATCCAGATCTGAACTTTATATTATCCAATCCACCGAAGTTCTGGGGATGATTGTCTATAGATTTGAACAAATAATGGGTAATACATGGGTGGTTGGGTTTTGTCTCATCAGCTATATTAAGCATGAGTTTGGCTGCTTGGTTTAATTTTTTATCTAAACTATTGAATTTTGGGATGATTCTTTCTGTAAGACTTTTTTTTTTTATAAAATGTATTGTCTTGCAAATAATGAATGTAAATTCCATAGTTTGGAGCTTTGTGTCTAGATGCCACCAGAATATTGCTGAAACTTCGTCTTTCAGAGGTCTAGGTCAACCTTTCCTCTATGGTTTAGGAGCTGCCTTCAGTAGCTGTGGAGCTGCTAAGATGCATCAGGCTAGAACTACCTCCTGCTAATTTTGTAAAACATGCAGGACTCCTTCCTCAACTGCTTGCTACTTTGCAGTATGTTCAAAAGTTAAAATGTTGAACTACACGCTGCAAAGCATAGTCTATATACTGGTTTTCCTCTCGGAGCATAAAGATGGATACCAAGCAACCACCAGAAAAGGAGGGCTTCATGTTCACTATTACATTGTGTTACAAATTTCCCATACTGTCACCCTGTCTGGAGTGCTTTACGACCAAGACAGTCTACTCGGACATAGGCAATCAAAAACAAATCAGACACCCCAAAACGTCAGTATGTTCTATAATTAGGTTTCACCAGTAACAGTCTCCCTGGGCTCTTCAGTCAGTCTTGGTCTCCATTGTAAGACTATCTTAACACTTAGGCAAAATAGACTTAGTGATAAATGGTTATTTACACCAAAAATGACGAAATATTCAGTTTACTCCCTGTTCCAAGAGACCAGTCGCTTCCCCCAGGTCAATTTGTACCTTAGATATCACTTCCAAGACAATACCTGTAGGAAACTAAGGATTTTTTAATTAGGAAAAAGATTTACAAGGTAAAGCAGGCAATATATATGCACAAATGACTTCAGTCTATAGTTCCTAAAGGTGACAGATGAACTAATCTGTCAGCACTGAATGTCTTTTTAGTACTGACTCTGGGGAGTCTCTGCTTTTTATTTCTTAGCTTCAGCCCTTGTAAGAGTCCAAACAGCCACGCACACCAAAGGGAAAAATCAATTTTAAATTCCATCTTCCAGCATTCCAATCACTGGGACAAGGCCATCTGCACATACTTCTCCATGGTGGATGGGGACAATCAACAAAAGATTTTTGTCCCATATGGGCACACTTAATTTTGATAGCCCTCCTGGATAGGCAAGGGGACCCTCTCTCTTCCCATCTGAGTTCACAAGGTCAGACCAGGCACTCTTATGATTATAAAACAAATTTTTATTGTTACTGTGTAAAATGCAGACATTACACACAAGATTGATCATGTACCATTTACAAGCTTTTTTTTTTAATTGAGG
This sequence comes from Gopherus evgoodei, assembly GCF_007399415.2. Classification (NCBI taxonomy): domain Eukaryota; kingdom Metazoa; phylum Chordata; order Testudines; family Testudinidae; genus Gopherus; species Gopherus evgoodei. Next base: position 148,321,383 of record NC_044324.1, read on the forward strand.
GTTGGAAGGGACTTCAGGTTTGACAGCATCGCGCTATTGTAAAACAATCAACATATATTTGTTTGCAGTGGGGGTGTATCCATGTTGGTCCCAGAATATTAGAAAAGAAGATAGGTGAGCTAATATCTTTTATTGGATCAACTTGTGCTGATTAAAATAGACAAACTTTTAAGCTACACAGAGCTCGTCTTCTTCAGGACTGGAAAGGGAGAATCAGCTAAATACAATGTGGAAGAGATTGTTTATCATAAGCAGTTAACACACATTGTAAGAAACCATTCAAGGTGAAGTGGCCAGTTAACATCTCTGCAGTCACAGGACAAAAAAGAGGGTTAGTGGGTTACAGATTGTTGTAATAAGCCATGAATCCAGTGTCTTTATTAAAACCACGATTTTTAGAATCTAGCAAAGTTATGAATAAGCTCCCGGGCACATCTTTTGAAGGTGTTGTGCAGGATTCCTTTGAAGATGAGGACTGAGAGCTCTGATACAGAATAATTTTGTGAAAAATGTTTTGCACATGGGTGACTTTTTTTGTCTCTTGAAAGATATTACTTCACCCACCATGTCTCTTTAATCAACATATTGAAGGTTCTTTTTTAAAAAAAAGGGAAACCTTTTATTGTCTTCCTTTCTTTGCTCATCAGCATGGAACAATATATCAAATACAGCGAAAACTCTGCTGCTAAAAGCCTTTCTGACGGAGATGTCATTGTGCTAGCCATCTAAGCCATAGCCCAAGTGTTGCATGGAAACTTGCAAGTAATATTTGAGTAAGGAACATTAAAGTTACTCGGATGTGACCCCTTTTTATAACCTTGTACAGTGAGAACACAGTCTTGTCCTACAGCAGAAATTAGAGTAGCATTTTTGAATGAAGAATAGCAAAAGGCAACGGAGCGGAGATTCTGTATTCAGTTCACCTCTGTTTGTTTACACAATTGATTATTCTTGTCTAATTACTGATATTTGAGCTGAGGTATGTTGCATTTGTAGGATTCCAATATTCTTGTTGAGGGAATGAGCTGATGTCCATTGGTGCATGTAAGTATTAGGAAGACAGTTACTATGCATATATTCAGTACTAGTTGGGACAACTAATTCCCATGTAAGGGTGATTTGTACCCTAAATACAGGGGAACCTTGTGTATCTGATCTAACTGGGACCAGAGCCAGTTTGGAGAATGGGCAGGGCTGATGGCCTGAGCTCCACAACTCTGGTTCAGTTAATAGAGAGAGCCAGATAATGGAGGCTTGGTGAAATGGGTTTCTACTATAATCTTTGTGGCTGTGAGGGTCATAGTCTGAATCCTGGTTACCTCCAAAGATGTAGTAATCTGTGCCTACCTTGCACATACTTTCTCCCTCTGTTTCAGCAGTGTTGGCCATCATGTTATGGGAGAAGAGCCAAGCACCTACCTCAAGGGTCGGCAACCTCTGGCATATTGCTCGCCAGCGGTGGCCAGCACATCCCTTGGCCCACGCCACTTCCAGCTGCTCCCATTGGCCTCAAATGACAAACCTCAGCCCGTGGGACCCACGGTCAGCTGAACCTGTGGACATAACAGGTAAACAAACTGGTCCGGCCCACCAGGGTGCTTACCCTGGTGAACCAGATGCAAGAGGTTGCTGACCCCTGATCTATCTACTTACTGCTTACCTGTGCAGAAGGGGGAACAGCATCCCTGAGAGGACTGCTCTCCACTGCCTCACACACTGCTACCTTGGGTGCAGATAGTAGCCCAATCACAAGGGTAAGGGAGCTTTTTGTACCCTGTGCATGGCAGAGTTGCAATCTACCTCTAAGACTTTTTTGTATCACAGTTATCCTGGCTCCATGAATAACAATTAAAAACAAAATGGGCACTAGAAAGATCAGTCCCCAGCACTCATCAGACCCACTCACTGATTAAAAACAATGTCCTTCCAGACACTGATCACTATGTCCCCAATGTGTCCAATGTCCAGCTCTGGTGAACTGCAAAAGGCTGTCACACCAAAATCAGGGCTCCTGCGGTGAGAATGCTGACTCCCTTGTTCCAGAAGTTCAGCTGAAGAGTAGTTGAAGTATCTAGCACACGAACGTATATAGTGAGATGTGCTCTGAAAGATAACATCTTTCTTTCTTGTAATGAGAGATATTGCCCAAACCTTACGGCTTTTTGAAGTGATGAGCGTGGACTGAAAACTTAAGTTTCTGAAAGTTTCAGAAGGGTGTGTGGGTAGGTGTGTGCCCTTTCATTTTGACCAGAATGTGGAAGTGAAAAGGCTTGTGAAAGTTGAGAGAGGCCATGAGAGAAGTTCCTCAAACTGTGTTTCCAGCCATGATCAGAAACAGTAGTGCCATAAATCTCCTAAGAAAGAGTATCCCTCTGAGATTTCTAGTCCAAATATTTAACTTGAAGAGTTACTTGCATATAAACTGTTTGGAAGATTTGCTGCTTCTGATCTCAGCACTGCTTCCCTTTTAAAACTAATCAGAATTTTGCCATTTTATTCAACGGGAGAATGGAGAAGTCTCTCTGTGCCTGTGTCAAACTGAAAACTGGCTAGACTGAGTCCTCCCATCAGTTTTATGCCAGGCTACAGTAGGGGCTCCATCTGCAGAATAATGATAGGTTGTTACTTCAGTTGGCATCTGGATGCACTGCCTGTTCTGTTGTTGGCAAATTAATGTAACCTGGCATCTCCACTCTTGATGCACAGTTGTTCCTAGCAGGATTCTAGCATGGTTTCTCTGACAAAGAGAACAAGACTTTTTTTTTTTTGTCTCCTTTATAACACTGTCATAACTGATTATAGCTAGCATGATGGGGAGAGATGTGCTTGAAGACAATTTATTCAAATTGCTTTTCTAGCCACTGTCCTAGGAAGGCCAAAATTGGGCCTGCAAGTCTGCTTCCTGTATATTTATTTTAGGGTGATTACATAGAAAATAATAAAATAGAGACTGTGAAGCCCATGCTACTTTCCATTTTTATTTATTTAGGGTGAGAGGATAGGCAGATTTTCCATAAGTGTGTGCTTTTCTGCTTCATAATGGACTTATTTTGGTTTTGACCTATAGCTGGGAGAGAGTACAAGGAGATCCAGGTGTTAGTTTCCATATTTTATTACTCACACACTCTCTCTCTCTGAAGGGAGTAAAGACATCATCTGGACTATTCAGCTCTTGTACAGAAAACACAATTTGGTAAATTAAACATTATACCACTGTGCAAACAATTAATTTTTAACACCTAACATCTCTTAAAAACCCATCTCTTTTTGAATCCAACCTGTAGCAGAGCTGAAAAATTAAGTTTCCCACCCGGCACCACTAGCCAATGGAATCCCATGCCCAAAGGGCTTTGTTCATAGGTGAATACGATGCAGTTCTAGAAGCTAATGGATTATTAATTGGGTGCATTTTATAATGTATTTTCCCCTCTTTATGCTGGATCCTCACAAGGTCTCATATTTTTTTTTTGTTCTTCGTGCATGTGTGTGACATTATAGAGAAAAGACCGTAAAATCTGTGCTTTCCAATTAATTATTCCTTGAAAATGTTACCGAAATGTCAGGTCTGCCTAGCTGAGAGCCAGTGACAGCCAGAAAGGGATAAGGAAAGGTTGCTTTATTCTGCAGAAGAAAGAGTTCTGTACCTTGGTACAAAAAACTCTAATCCATACAAAAACCAAGAATCTTTTATACACACTAACACACAGGCTTCAGTTGTGTTAGCATTTGATTGGTGGTTAGCAAACCCTGCACTTCTGCAATCTGCTCAGAAAAACCAGTTTAGGACCAGCTTCAACTGCCTCAAGACCGGTAAGGGAAGACAGTTCAAAAGTTCAGGCTACTGTGTCCATGAGGTGTCCAATTTCTCCTAATAGTTGCCAGCTATTATAAGGCTACTAGCTGTTAGGGGGTCGCTGCAGACTGTCACAGTCCCCCCCTTCGGGCCTGATAATCCAAATTATCAGGCTCGTTACACAATTTGCGATCAAGCTGGAGGGAGAGATATTGTGTTCTCCTACGGACAGTAGAGCCCTTAGTAACAGCACTACACAAACATTTTGCACATTGCAACATTACCCAGACAACACACAGATTATTTTCTCTCTTCTTTCTATTTGATAATTTTACAGAAAAGGCCAGTAAACCATGACCGAAGGTCTGGGAGGAGGTCCTCAAAATTAAGAGTATGATCAAGAGATACAGTGTGGAAAACAGCTGCATTCTTGATGGCCTGCAAATCCTCCTCAATTAAACCAGAGCGATTAATATAAAAACAGCATTTTTTCCCAGTGCAAGCATAGGCCCCCCTGCTTCAGCATTCATGGCGTCTGCTATGTCATCAATTTCTTGTTGTAACTTTTGGAAAGCATCCAAGGAGGCATTAGTTGCTTTTTTTCAAGTTCTGCAGAAATGTTTACCACTGCCCTTTCCAGCTCCATCACCCCCAGTCCAGGAATAAGTCCACATATAAAGGAATGAAATCCCGTTTGCCTGATTACTAGGGGGTTGTCGGCACGTTTAACCCGAGCCCCTTTCAAGGGTGTGAAGAGTTTGTGAGAATAAGTCCCCAGATTGAGGATTTGGCGTGAGTCCAGTGTGGTGTTTACTTGAACGTCTGGTAATACTCTGGCCACACCACACCGGCCATGCCAACCTGGCGGGAGAGCTTTATAAGCAGTATGGCCACAAATAAAATACAGACCGGGACTCTTTAAAGGATGAGGGAGCTTCCTGCTACTCAGTGGCACCAATCTACCCTAACATCTCGATGTTTGGAGTTGCCAGATACCCCACCCCCGCACCGCCAATGGGATGCATTCAAATGTCCCATGGCATGGGTGTTGTTTAAGATACCCCCACAGTATGTAACAGCAAACAAGTGTGATGTGAAGCTTACTAGCGCCCCCTGGCATTCAGAGATTTTTACAAGGGATGAGTGAGGTGATAAAATGCTAGAGGAGACATCCATATAATATGCATGGGTCTCATTTATGGGAGCCAAGGGAAGAAATGAAGGAAACCACTCTCTTTGATAACATTCTCCTGTCAATTTCACAATATAGGCCTTTTGAAACTAGCAGGGAGGTGCCTGGGTGTCTACACCAATTTTTAAGGGGTAAAAAGGTTCCATTTCTAACACTAAACCTAAGGGTTTGATCGCAGGCTTCTAAGGGAATGTAACCCAGGTCCTTCCCGGTCCCGTCAACAGCCTCAAAACATAAGGCTAACTTATACCCAAACCCAAGGATATCGAAGAGAGGGACCCATTGGGCCTCCCAACTATGATGCCAAACCTCAGACATTTTCCCATACTCATCAGACTGGTATTCTCCTTTCCACCACCACTCAGCGTTCCGCACCACTTGTAAGGAGAGAGTTTCAGAGAGGTTTAAAGGTATAGCCCACAGTCCTATTCCTTCCTCAGAACAAGTTCGGTGACACAATCGGACAAGTGTCCCAACGTGGCCAGTTGCTGAAAAGGTTTAGCCACTGGGTGCGGGTTAGCTTGTACAAGAGGCAGGCTCAGAAATAATAGCCACGCAGCACCGTCTGAGAACCCATAGTCACAAAGGCTCAGGATTTTGTTCATCGGAACAAAAGCTTTAGTCTCTTGAGAGGTTCAGTTTTCCAGGTATCGTCTGCTTCTGGCTCTTCCGGGTCGCGGTGGGAAGAGCTGGCGGTGCTGCCTCGAAGTCCGATGTTGTCTGCTTCCCCGGCCTAGGGGCTAGCTTGATTCGAGTGTGGTGGATCCAGGTATCTCTTTCCCTTACTCGAATTGCAGTGTGGGAGGTGGTAAGGACTTGAAAAGGGCTTGGGGTTGGAGAGGCTCAATTTTCCACTCTTTTACATAGACCCAATCCCCTGGCAGGATCCGGTGAGCAGGTACATCAGCGGGTAAGAACTGAAATTGGGCTGCATACTTGCTGCCAGCTCACATGCTCGCGTGAGGGCTATCAACTCTGCTGCCTGGGCTGAGGTGGAGGGTCCCACAGGTGCAGACTGCAATACCTCAAACTGGGTAGATACTGCAAATCCAGATATTCATTGGCCCTCCACAACCCGTGCCGAGCCATCTGTATACAGTTCCAGGTCAGCATTTGGAATGGGCACATCTGAAAGATCTGGTCTAGGTTTTTCCTGATAATGCACTACTTGAAGACAATCATGTGAAGGCTTATGACCGTTGTCCAGAAAAGATAAAAGGGTCGCAGGGTTCAAGGTATGGCATTGCTCAATCTTCAGATTGGTTCTGGACAATAAAGAAACTTCCAAATGGGTCAGTCTCTGAGAGGTTAAATGCTGAGTGCCCTTTTGGACTAGCAGTAGTTGGACCGCATGTGGGGTCCGTAGGACCATCAGATGGCCTAAAGTAACCTTCTCTGCTTGGGGTACCAGAAGGCCAGCAGCAACCACCGCCCGAAGGGAAATAGGAAAGCCTTGTGCCACTGGATCCAATTTTGGGGAATAATAGGCCACAGGTCTTTCCTTGGGCCCAAAAGTCTGGGTCAGGACACCCAAGGCCACTCCTAGTCGCTCATGCACATAGAAAATGAAGGGCTTCCGATAATCAGGGAGCCCAAGAGCTGGGGCTGAGGCCAAGGCTGTTTTAACCTCCTGAAAGGCTTTGATAGCCCCAGGATTCCAGTGCAGGGGCTCCTTGGCATCATGGGTTATCTGCTCATAAAGGGGCTTTGCCATTTCTCCAAAACCTGGAATGCAAGAATGGCAAAATCCTGCAAGGCCTAAAAATCCCCGCATTTCACATTTAGTCTCTGGCTATGGGATGTTAAGGATTGACTGAATACAGGCACTAGATAGAGCCTGATGTCCCGGGATCAGTACATGACTGAGGTAGGTTACCTGGTCCTTGGCAAACTGAAGCTTAGAAGACCAGGCAAACTGAAGCTTAGAAGGGGACACTTTATGTCCCTTATCTGCCAAGCAATTTAGCAAGTAAATAGTGTCTGTTTCGCATGTTACCTGATCAGGAGAACAAACCAGGACGTCATCCACATACAAGAGATAAGTGGACCCACCAGGTAGCTTAATATCAGCTAAATCGCATGTCAGGATAGAGGAGAAAATGGTTGGTGATTCAACATATCCTTATGGTAGCTGGGTCCAGGTCAGCTGTTCTGCCCTCCCGGTCTCTGGATCCGTCCATGTAAATGCAAAGATATCCCAGCTGTCTTGATCTAGGGGAATACTGAAAAAGACATTACACAAGTCTCTTACCAAACAGCAAGCAGTACCTGCTGGAATGGCAGTCAGGATAGTGTGAGGATTAGGTACCACGTTGTCTAGCCTGAATGACTTTATTCACTGCACGCAAGTCCTGGACAAATCAGCATACTGGTTTTCCCTCTGGATCCATGTTAGGTTTTTTGACTGGCAGAATGAGGGTATTGAAAGACTTGGTGCAAACTAGCACTCCCAACTGCAGGAATGTGGTGATAAGTTCCAGAGGCCTAGCAGGGATAAGGAAAGATTGCTTTATTCTGCAGAAGAAAGGAGAGTTCTGTACCTTGGTACAAAAAACTCTAATCCATACAAAAACCAAGAATCTTTTATACACGCTCACACACAGGCTTCGGTCGTGTTAGCATTTGATTGGTAGTTAGCAAACCCTGCATTTCTGCAATCTGCTCAGCAAAAACCAGCTTAGGACCAGCTTCGACTGCCTCAAGACTGATAAGAGAAGACAGTTCAAAAGTTCAGGCTACTGTGACCGTGAGGTGTCCAATTTCTCCTAATTGTTGCCAGCTGTTATTAGGCTACTAGCTGTTAGGGGGTCACTGCTGACTGCATCAGTAAAATTAAATCTTTAACCATGGTGCTCATTTGCTGCTACTTAATTCAAAATAAATTGGGTTAGATGTTAGAGCATCTGACCATGAAGCAGCTCAGGGTACAATAAAGAAGCTACAACCCTCTCTCCATAGAAATATTTTTACAGCCATTTCTTGCACTGAAAGACAACAGCCTATTGTAGCATGCAGAATCTACAAGCAAATTCAGGGTTTTGGGAATCATTTGTTTTAGAAGTACATGAGGGGAAGGATGGAGCTTGACATCCAAGCACAAGCACAGTGTAACAGTCATATCCTGCAACTGAACGAGGACAGTGATGAGTGATAAACTGGTGAAGCTAGAATGTTCAAAGGGACCTAAGTGAGTGAAGTGCCCAGCTCTCATCGAAAGTCAATAAGTATTGGGGCAGGGTACGTTTTTCAAAAGTACAAATGGCATCTATGTGCCATCGGACACTTAAAAATATATATATCCTGAGTGCCTAACTCCCTTGGTCCCCATGAAAATATTTACGTTATTAGCAACTTTGGGGGCACACTGCTTTTCTGGGTATATACCATACTGTGCACAGTTGCATACTGCCTGGAGCAGCTAGTATAATTCATAAGTGGATTATCTATTTCTGTGAATTACTATCATTATATTCACATTATGTGGATATAAAAACTAAAATTTAAGGCTTAAATGACACATATCCTAAACTATGAAAAGGATCATAGACAAAAGTTAAGCAAGTGTAGACTTGCAATTCTGTAAAGGATAGCAAAGAACACTTGTTACATTTTTGAACATACTTTCCGCAATAGAGTCTATGATCTTATTAGACATGTGTTATCCCTTTTTGAAGTACACACTCAACTCCCATTGATGCTACAAGAATTGTGTATACTTCAACAGAATAAATTCCTTACTATAGAGGAAAAACTTCAAAAAACACTGCTGTGATACATATTCTGTCAAGTTACCGTACGATTACAGTAAATCTAAACTGCAATCAAAATTAGTAGCCACTTTCATTTTTATAAGTTGCTTATTTGAAGTCTAATGCAATCAGTGCCAAGAACTGCATTTATGCAATACACATAAATCCTATGTCAAAAATGCCTGTCAGATTATGTTAATGGGAGAATTACAAAATAGATGTTGCTGTAAAAATATCAGACCTGTACTTCAGTGTGCCTATGGTTGCACCATGCTTGGTTTTACTTTTTCTTCCTGAAGCAAAAATAGAGTAATTTGCAAATATGCCAGATTTCTCTAAACATATTTACTACATATTTACTACATAAATATTTTTCATTGATTTAAAAAATGCAGATAGAAGGGAGAACTTTGACTGCTTTCAGATGATATAGAATTTCACCTATTTCATCTGCAAATATGAGTTGTTAAAGAGAAAAAAGTATGAGGATTTGGTTTGACTTTCTCTTTCAATATGAACCTAAAATAGACCAAACAAGTGATGGAGAGACTAACCTTTAGGCACCCAGTGTATTTTTAAGCCTCCTATTATACTTACTACTTTCTTTTATTGTACACATCATATGCAGGAATTTAGTAGCCAAAAGCCAACTGTTTCGTAGAACAAAAAAATGGCATCTAAAGGCAGTGGGATGATGCGTCTCAATTCTTCCCATGCCAATGTGTGCCAGGTACATGGCCAGAGGGATTAATAGTTGACCTATACCCAGCAGTAGTGGAATATGGTCCAGTTTTGTGGGCATACTAGACCTTACTAGTGGTTTGAAGGAAAAGACGCCATCACCCAAGATGCATTATAATTTTTATGAGAAAACTCTTTTCATATGGAGTTTAGTCGTTGGCTAGGAGTGGCCTTTGTGAATGTTTCACTACACTTGAATTCCCTAACCTTTCCCCCTGTGTTGTCTTTGCATGCTTGCCCACAGTATTTATAATGTGTAGTGCAGTAGCACTTCACTTCACAAACATGTTTAACGATACTAACAAATGGTCCAGGCCCTGGACAGTTTATAATTTTAGCACTTAAATGCTTCCAAAGATTGAAGTGAAAAATAGTGAGGTTGATTACAGTTGTGCAAATGAATCTTAGAATGGATGGTGGTTGCTGTGACAGTGGGATAGATCTGTTTAAAACTAGGGAGTTTGTAATGTAGTATGTGCTGTACCTGTATTAGTGTTAGCACTGAGGCTGTCAAATTTGAATGCAGGGGAGGATGGTGCTGCTGTCTACCAGATGAATACCCTTTCTGGTCAGGGAAGCTAATATCCCATTAAAGGACCATCACTGAGAAAAACCAAGCCTGAAGTCTGAACCCACTGACTTTCAGAGATTCTTGAAGCTGGTCCATCTCCATAAACCAATGGTAGGGAATCTTTTTTCTATCAGGGTCACTGACCCCCAGAAAAAATCCATTGTGGGATGGAGGCTTGGAGCTTCCCCATGCCTCCTGTGGTAGAAATTAAGGGTTCAGAAGGGGGCTCTGGGCTGGGGTCAAGGGGGTTGGAGTGTGGGGGCAGGCTCAGGGCTGGGGCAGGGATGTGGGGGTGGGTGGAAGTGTGGGCTCTGGGTTGTGGTACAGAAGGCAGTGCAGGGTGTGGGCTCTGGGATGGAGTTAGGGTGCAGGAGGGGATTCCGACCTCGGCCAGGAGTTTGGGGTGCAGACTCCAGCCAGGCAGCACTTACCTCAGGAGGCTCCTGGGCAGCAGGGCTAAGGCGGGCTCTCTGCCCACCCTGGCTCTGTACTGTGCCCCAGAAGTGGCTGCCATGTCTGGCCCTAGGCAGAGGGGCCAGGAGGCTCTGCATGGTGCTCGTGCCCACAGGCCCCATCCCAGCAGCTCCCATTGGCTACAGCCCCTGGCCAATGGGAGCTGTGGAGTGGCACTGGGGACAGCACATGGAGCTTCCCTGATCACCCCTGCTCCTAGGGGCTACAGGACATGCCAGTCACTTCTGGGAGCTGTGTGGAGGTGACTGGACATCTAACAGTCTGGCAACCCTCCCCCCACAGCAGGGTGAGCCAGCTATCACAGCTCCAGCCCCGCAGGAGAGGGCCAAGGTTCAAGGCTTCCAGCCCATGGTACGGAAACTTGCCATGGGCTGGATGAAATTAAACAACTGGCCAGAGCTTCCCCACCCCTGCCATAGACTACTAGACTTTCTCCATAGGTGTTCATGAAAGGTGTCATGTTTTGGTGAGGAATAAGTATAACTGTTTGATGAGGAATTTCATTGTTTGGACTTGGAGCACATTGCACAGAGCTGCAGGCTTAGTTAAGAGTGGAATCCTACTCTGTACCGGGGGTAAGAGGGTGGTGTGTGTGTGTGTGTGTGTGTGTGTGACCATCGCTACATGAAGGAAGGGTGGGAGAGAAAGGGCAAGGAGGGCTCTGCCTGGCCTGTAATACAGGTAAATCTTAACATCATGAAGTGGTGAGCTTATTCTAATAGTGGCTGTACAGGGGGTACTGGGCTGGTTTGTAACAGTCATTTAGGAAGTCAGAATTCACAGTACTGAACAATAACCACACTGTGTCCTCTGAGGTTCCACAGTTGTGTACAGAGAAATATTGTAGGGTCTCCAATATCCATGTTAACCATGGGTGAGTATTAACTCTTTCATGTCACTGGATGATAGGTACAGATGAGAGTTGTTTGAAATGTTCTGAATTTAAAAAAAAAATTATTTTAATGTAACTTTCCTCTCTCACTTTTGACCAGCTCTAGTACAGACTCTTTTGGTCACACTTCCATTGTTTTTACTTGGATTCAGTCAGCTTGACTATTTTGGGTGTTTTTGCATAAGTCAACAAGTATGTGAGCATCTTACCCTATTAAAAATCATAAAATAAGTCAAGAACTTTGGGGGACTCAGAGATGATGTTAGAAGCAAACCAAGTTTTGTCCTCCAGATGTTAAAAAAATAGTCATATAATTACAGTCAACGTTCACGCCTAAGCCTTATCTTTGACTCTGCCCCTCACTAAGGGCTTGTCTACACTAGCACGTGGGGTCAATCTAAGATATGCAACTTCAGCTACATGAATAGTATAGCTGAAGTTGACACTGCGGTAAGTCAACAGCTGACGTGCTCTCATCAGCTCCACTTGGGCTCCTCGTTCTGGTGGAGTACTGGAGTGGACGGGAGAGTGCTTAGAGGTCAATTTATTGTATTTATACTAGATGTGATAAATCGACCCCCACTGGATCGATCGCTGCCTGCCGATCCAGCAAGTAGTGTAGACAAGCCCTAAGGCTTCAGCCCAACAAAGTACTTGTACGGCTGCTAACTTTAAAGCAGGTGCTCAATTGTTTTCTCTGTCAGGGCCTGATTTACTCAAATATAAACGGACTTTAAATAAAGTCGTCAAGTCTGATCTGAGGCTCACTTTTAAGTTATTCCATTTGCAGCAAAAGGATCCAATTAATTCCAAGAGAGCTGTTTTACAGATATTAAATTTGCATATTGAGTATAATATAAAGCTGAATGGGGTTAATCCAGAGGGATTTTGTTCTATATCTGGATGCAAAACTATTTTGACATAATTTCTGATTTGATAACTTCCTAAAGTTTAATTCTTTTCATCTAGTTTTTTTATTTTCATAAGTAAATGTATTTTTCTTAATGTGCTGCACTGAAGAGAGCATATTCAGGGTCAGGCTTTTCAAATATAGGTAATAAAATTAGTGTAAACAAATAGAAATGTGTGGTTACTGGAAATATTAAGGACTAAGTGTTCTTGGAACTAATTTTCAGCACACTTGAGATGTATCTTGCTAAGATGGAGGTTGGTTCTGATTTATAGGATCAGTATAGAGTACCTTATTAAACAGTCATTCAGCAAGTAAAATAGTGGAAAACCCATTACTGATTTAATTAGGTCTATGGTACTTTTCAGCCTAGTAGTGCCAGACACTAGCATGTGACCTAGCCTAATATATTATCAGTGTGATAACACTAGCTGTGTTGGACTGCTAGGCTGTACATAGATGTGATAGAGGGAAGAGAACATCAACTTTGCCCTGAGCCTTACAGCTATATTTCAAAATACAAGAAAAGCTTTGAGGAATAGACTTTGTTTAAAAAAAAAATTACAGAGAGGATACACGGAGTGCAAGTTAATAAAAAGAACAGAATTAACTTCTCTTCACTTGCCCACCAGTTAACCATTAGCCAATGGGTAGTAACCGGAAAGAAAGATAATGACCTTAATCAAATGCTACACTCTATTGAGCCCTGCATCAGAATATCTCATAGTTGAATGGTTAGATCTTGCTCTTGAGAGGTGTGAGAGGTGTTCCTGTGCACTTTCACTCTCCAGCAGAGGGGGAAACTGAATCTGGGTCTCCCACACTGGGCGAGTGGTCTAGTCACTGGGTTAAACATTTGTAAGGGAGGTGCTACAACCCATGCTGGCTTTAGAAGGAAGCCCACAGAGAATATGGTAGATACTTCTTTTCCCCTGCTCTGTGGATCATTCTGGGGCTTAGGTGAGAGGCCCAAGTGCTTAGAATGAGGTGTTAGAATGCGTGCCCAGAGGAAGAAACTCAGGTGTTTTGTGCTAAAATATTAGGTGTTGAGTGAGGTTAGGTGGCAGCCAAGTGGGGTTTTTGTTAATGAGTGGCACCTAAAAATGGGGCCTAGCCTCCTAGGCCCGTATCCACAAAGGCATTTAAGTCATTTTTGAAATAGTGACCTAAGCTTCAAGTCAGTCTTGACACAGTGTCCCCATAATGGTCTTAGAGGGGGAAAAAATCTTACTTCTGTACTCCTTGCCAATATCCTCCTCCTGATGCATCCAAAAATTCCTCCTCTGCAGCTTTTGCTCAAACAGAGGAATCTAAGATGCTCAGACACCTAGAAATGGGTTTGGTATAACAAACCTAGATAGCAAGAGAAGCAATTATTTGTGCAACTATGCACTTGTGTGTATAGCAAATGTTCCCTAAATATGTGTACTTTTCTATAAAACAGAACTTGCATCTAGTAGCTGTGTTCTTACCTGTATGTATTATACTCTACCAGACTTAAAACCTGCATAACCACCTGTGTTCTTACATGCAAATATCCTTATACAAATATAAATAGCTATTTTTTAAGAAGTTGCCTGTTAGCCTTAAGAATTATAGTTTAGGGCAGGGGTCGGCAACCTTTCAGAAGTATGTGCCGAGTCTTCATTTATTCACTCTAATTTAAGGTTTTGCATGCCAGCCATACATTTTAATGTTTTTAGAAGGTCTTTCTATAAGTCTATAATACATAACTAAACTATTGTTGTATGTAAAGTAAATAAGGTTTTTAAAATGTTTAAGAAGCTTAATTTAAAATTAAATTAAAATGCAGAGCCCCCTGGACTGGTGGCCAGGACCCGGGCAGTGTGAGTGCCACTGAAAATCAGCTTGTGTGCTGCCTTCGGCACACGTGCCATAGGTTGCCTGCCCCTGGCTTAGGGAATAAGAGCTTGCTGCAAAGCCCACGGAAGTTGATCGAAAGAGTCCCATTGACTTCAATGGGCTTTAGTTCAGACCTTCATCATACCTAACTGGCTAGGGAGATGGACTAGATGACCTAATATTTCATCTCTAACTCGGGTGCTTCCCCTCCATTCTTCCTTTTGAATCTTTCATTCTTTCACATTTCATTTCATTGTATTTTCTGTCAATTTTTAAAAAAAATCATCAAGTAGAACTGGATATTATGCAGAACTTTTTGATGCTTTTAAAATCAGACTGCTTAGAAGCAATAAGCAAAATCTGCCAGAACGAAGACAGGCCACAATTAGTGTGCAGTGAAGACTTCTCTCATGCATACCAATTCCTCCATCCATGTCAAAAGAACAGGTGGATACAGGCAACAGTACTGAAAATTGTTATTGATTTTAAAAGCAGGAATGATAATTAGGAAAGGTAAGAGTGACCTTTTCTCCATTTTTAAGCAGAGCTAATCCCATGGATTTGCTTTGGGTAAAAATATCCACAAGTATATAACCAAAATACAGTTATCAGTCGAGAAAAATACAGTTATTCATTGCTAGCTAGCAAATTAGCCAAACCACCTAGATCACTTACTAGCTGGAGCTAATATTTTTCTCTCAATACAGGATAGCATTGGTAAAAGACCATCACTTTCACCTTAAGGAATGTCTGACTAAATTTCTATCAGACAATGGCAGCTAGAATACAAGAGAGAGAGAAAAGAATTTGTTTCTGGATTACCTGCAACACATTTATAGTCTGTGTTTTTCAGGACATACTCACATTTTAGTTGGAAACAGGATAATTTTTGTCCTGTGTATCCCATAGCTCAGGAATACTACAGTATATGGTAAAATAGAAAATAAATATTTATAATTTGGTCAAATATTTTAAAGCATGGTCTTTGTTTTAATATAAAACTCAAATTATATTTTCACTTACACCTGTGCAACAGCAGTGAAGTCTATTCAAGAAAATTTACACCTCCAGCCACTCTCCTTTACTGTAGTGAATGTGGCTGAATAGTTGTACTGAAGTCAGTGTGTAGCCCATAATATTTAAAAGTTAAAGCAGATTTATAAAGATAAAATGGCTTTGGAAGGGATTCATGGCTGAATTCAATCATGGGGCTCAAGTGATGTTCAAAAAATAGTTCAGCTGCAGTTATCTTAGCATACTGTACACATTGGCACTTGAGTAAATTAATCTCTGATATTAATTCCTAGATTACCTATTAATTTGCATATAGTCACACTTGTTCCAATAAGCTTTCTGTACTACTTTGGTTCCAAGAAGAGTTTAACAATGAAGGTGTGGATGCATGCATCTTTGTTCTGTACTTGAAGAAGAAAACATAGATGCTCTCTTTTCAATCTGGATCTTTCTTCCTCAATTAATCTCTTGTTCCCAGTGATCCAAATATCACAATACAAAGCAGCAGTACAAAATACTAGTCTCTCATGCCAATCAGTTTATTTCTGTGTGGGAGGTTATAAGGGTGTTAGATTCATAGCAACCATGCTAGAAGGAAATCATTGGTCTCCCAGCTGCCATAATTATCAGCTGCAACTTATTGGGTTTCCTCTTGTTAATGCTATCACTTGGCACAGAACTAAAGCACGCTTAACCAATTATCTACTCCTCTGAAAAACATGGTTTATGACTATAAGGCACAGTACACTACAAATTATTTTTTCATCTGAAAAATCCACAACCTCTAGTTCTGTCTGCAGTTCAGTTAAATATAAATATTCTTGATTCTGAAATTGCCTTAGTTGGACTAATTACATTGGTGTATGAAAATGACATGGCTTCTGATTCAGGGTGTTTTCTTTAGCAAGTTTTATTTTTATTTATTTTAATCTCTGCAAATTATTTTCTCAGTAAATTGAGGAAGAGACTTTTAAAAATTTCCCTTTATTTTGATTTCAAAAAATCTTTCACCTCTTGTTGTCTTTTCTTGGCAGTGAGCAGAACACATTAGTTAATTCAATTAAGAGCTATTAGAGAAACAATATAGAACACTAAATCTGATCAATAATAAACTGACCTACTGAGTCATGAAGAGCCCACAAGCAGAAGAATATTTTTTTAAAAGTACAACTTTTGGCCTTGAATGTTGATATGTGAGTTAAAGAAACCATGTGCTTGAATCCAATACCCAGATCCACAAAAGGATCTGTATGTTGCAATGCAGTGTCTAAATGCCTAGAAAAATCACAGAAAAACTGTGCTCTAGAAAGCCTGAATTATGCACCTGGGCTCCCTACGCAATTAATGGAGAGAGAGAGGCTCCTTAGAGTGCAGTCAACATCTGCCAGCTGCTAGGTATGGAGCCACCTTAACTAGCCAAGGAGAGGTTTGTGTCCTACGCTTTGCCCCTCCCTTGAAGATAGGAGCCTAAATTCAGGCTGCAGGGGACATGCACCCCTGCTTGCCATCCATGAATGGGAACCCAGTGCCTGGCATAGGTATGTAAGGCAAGGGATCAGTTAGAGCCTGCCTCACTCGTTACCAGATGGCCAGAGAAGGAGCCAACCTTATAACTTTTAGCCCAGTGATTAGAGCACTTGTCTATGATGTGAGAAACCCAGGCTCACTTCCCTCCTCTCTGCCAGAGGAGAAGAAAGGATTGGAAAAGGGTTCTAAACACTAGGCTACAGGATATTCTGCTGTGGGGCTTGTTACTCTATTTGCCTGTTACTTTGGGGTATACTCATTTATTAGGGTTACTCTTCTGGGGGTGTGTGTATGTCTGTAATTCTATCAGTGTACTTCTTGTGTTTTCATACAGAGCTTTACTTCTCCCTTCTGCAAGTTCCTTCCCAATGGAACTATCTTGCAAGACCTAGGTTCCCCAGGGCTCAGTTCCTCGAGCCCCAGAATCAGATGAGCATGCGCATGTGTACACAATCCCCAGGCACACACATGTTAACAGAGCACATCTGAGCAGATCAGGATCAATCAGCACTCCCAACCTGACCCCTTATATGTCCCTGGACTCAGCAGGCTGGTTGAGCAGCACTTCCAAGCTCTCCTCCTATGCCACAGGTTCAGCATGTCCCTATCCCCACTTTCATATTACAATTGTTCTGGTAGCAGGGGCATCAGCACGCCAAGCGCATGCTTGGGGCGGCAAGCCCTGGGGGGCGCTCTGCTGGTTGCTGCGAGGGCAGCAAGCAGGTTGCCTTCAGTAGCATTCCTGTGGAGGGTCCGCTGGTCCCGCAGCTTCGGCGGACATCCCGCAGGCTGCCACCGAATTCACAGGACTGGGGACCTCCCACAGGCAAGCCACTGAAGGCAGCCTGCTTGTCGTGCTGGGGGCAGCAAAACGCCTCGAGCCACCCTGTCTGGTAGTAACCCACTTGATGAGCAAACCCCACAGGATTTTTGGCTGCTACAGGGCTCTTTAGCTTCGATAAGAGGAGTGTTGCTGCAGAGCAAATAGGAAAGCCAAAAACACAAAAAAGAGAGCGAGGGAAGCAACCAGCTTAATCATAAGTTGCTTATTGCTAAGTAATAACCATACAAGGAGAGCCAAACAAACAAAACAGTTATAATAAATCTAGCTTAAATTTGATTTACAAAAGTCAGGTTTAAAAAACTATACCTGGTCACACAAGTCAGAGTTAGAAAGCTATACCTAGAGTGTGTATGGGGAGGGGAAACCAGGGAGAGGTGGGTTCTCACCACTCCATGAAACTTGAACTGGACAGGATTCCCCAGTAGTGGTGGTAGCTGATGGTCCAGAGTGCTGGAGACAGGCAGAGCCCCCAGCACAGTCAGTCAGGAGAAGATGAAGTCCCAGTGGAATTGATGCAGATTTTGCATCCAGGCATCAGAACATTTACCTGAGAGTGGGTGAAGGGGGTTTTTGTGGGGAAAGAACAATGGTTCAAGGGAGAACACTAGATTTGTTTATGGGTAAACTGATGGCTGAAGGGAGTATACCAAAGTTGTTTTTTTCAGGCTAGACAATATGATCATTCTTGGCTATGAGCAGTGCTCCTTCGAGGGAGCCCACAGTAAAGTTAGGCAGCTTCAGTATTTTGGATACCAATAAAGGATTTATTATTAGAATTGGTCTGATAACTACTGAGCTGGGTGTGTACAGGTGTGGGTTCATTAACATCTGGAGCAGAGATCCCTCATCATGTAATGCTTCCCTGCTTTTCTAGTCCTAGATTTCCATGCAGTTCTTGCTTTGGAATCTCTGTTCTCCATTCTGTATGCTAATGAAGATGCCTCCCTGTCCCATCTTCAATGCAAATGATGCTAGGGGAGTTGCCTTAATTCTGTCACCCTTATCCAGAGGGGTTTAGGTGTGTCTCCCACTGCCTTTTCATTGCTTTTTGTAAGTTTTTCTTCCGACCTTTTTTGGTTCAAGCAGAGGTGGGGGGGTGTCCTTTGTGAGTCAGACAGGCTGGATACTGTGCCCTGGTTCCCCAAGAACACAGAGCTGCCTCTCCTGTTGAATCTATTCCATTTGGACTAATAATGAAAGTGATTGGAGCCAGGGGCCTGGACACTGGGTCTCCCATCTCCCAGGTGGGTGCCCACACCACTGTAATAGAGTCCTGGTTACATTCTTGCTCACCGTCTGGCCCAATGACTAGTTATTTTATTTATCCAGAGTGAAGCAGTGCTTGGCCAGAGAGTGAGACACAGAGAATGAGAGTGACTGCAGTCCAGGGGTTAGGGCACCCAAGTGGTCCAGTTCTTTGGCTCCAAACGCTGTTTCGCTATTTATTCAAGTGGAGCTTAGGTCTCCCATATTCCCAGATGAGTGCTCTAGCCACTAGACTGAGAATTAGAAGGTGAGCACTACCTCTTCCAAGCCAATTCTGAATAGGACCCTAGCTGGTAAGCAGCCTCCAAGCACACCTACCCGGTTGGGCTCTGCATAAGACTTAGAGCATGTCATAGACATCAATCTTTAGTGAGCACTTTTATACAGTAGATCATGTATGTCCCCACTAAGCGTATTATGTCGGTGGAGTGCGTCCTCAATACTGTGGCTAGCATCAGCTCACGGAGTGGTGCATTGTGCATAGCTATCCAACAGTCCCCGCTGCCCATTGGAATTCTGGGTTAAGCTCCCAATGCCTCATAGGGCAAAAACATTATCACAGGTGGTTTTGGGTATACTTCATCAGTCTCCACTCCCTTCCTCCTTGAATGCAATGGCAAACAATCATTTTGTGCATTTTTACCTGTGTTATCCAGGCAGATGCCATAGCACGGCAAGCATGGAGCCCGCTCAGCTGCACACTGTTTGTGTGACCATTGTAAACACCTCATGCATTATCCTGCAGTATGTGCAAAGCCTAGCTAGGAGCTGCCAGCATGAGGGAGATTGTGAGGAGAATATAGACACAGACATTCCTGAAAGCACGGGATATGGCAATTGGGATATCAAGATGGCATTAGGGCACACTGATACAGTGGAATGCCGATTCTGGGCCAGGCAAACAAGCACTGCCTGGTGGGATCACATTGTTTTGCAGGTAAGGGATGATTCCCAATGGCTGTGAAACTTTTTCTCATGCGTAAGGCCGCCTTCATGGAATTTTGTGAGTTGCTTTCCCCTGCCCTGAAGCACAGAAATACCAAGATGAGACCTGCCCTGACAGTTGAGAAGCAAGTGGCAATAGCCCTGTGGAAGCTTGCAATGCCTGACTGCTATCAGCCAGTCGGGAATCAATTTGGAGTGGACAAATCTACCATAGGGGCTGCGGTGATCCAAGTAGCCAAGGCAATCAATACCCTTATGCTAAGAAGGGTAGTGACTCTGGGAAATGTGCAGGTCATACTGGATGGCTTTGCTGCAATGGGGCTGCAATGCTGCAACTGTGGTGGGATGATACGGATGTGTTCTGTCTCTCTTGGCACTGGACCACCTTGCCAAAGCATACATAAATCACAAGCAGTACTTCTCAATGGTGTTGCAAGCACTGGTGGATCACAAGGACTGCTTCACCAGCATCAATGTGGGATGATCAGGAAAGTTGCATGACGCTTGCATCTTTCAGAACTCCTAGCTGTTCGGAAAGCTGCAAAACGGGACTTTCTTCAATGACCAGAGAATTACTATTGGGGATGTTGAAATGCCAATAGTTATCCTTCGGAACCCAGCCTACCCCTTGCTCCCATGGCTCACGAAGTGGTACACAGGCAGCCTGGTCAGCAGTAAAGAGCAGTTCAACTATAGGCTGAGCAAGTGCAGAATGGAGGTAGAATGTGCCTTTGGACATTTAGAAGGGCTCTAGCACAGTTTGCCGAGTAGGTTAGACCTCAGCAAAAGCAATATTCCCATTGTTGTTGCTGCTTGCTGTGTGCTCCATAATATGTGAGAGTAAGGGGGAGACGTTCATGGCAGAGTGGGAGGGTGAGATCACTGGCCGGTCAATTTTGAACAGTCAGACACCAGGGCAATTAGAAGAGCACAGCTAGAGGTGCTGCACATCAGAGAGGGTTTGAAAAACAGTTTCGTGACTGACCAGGCTATGGTGTAACAGGTGTGTGTGTGTGTGTGTGTGTGTGTCCTTGATGCAAAGCTGCCCCCTTTGGTGATTGTATTTCCCTGTAAGCCAATCTCACCTTCGACCACAGCTGGCACAGGAAATAAAGTTCCTATTGTTCTGAATCCGTTCATTCATTCTTCATTTGGAAAAAAAAAACTTGATCACTGACAACTCTGACTAGTAGAAGGAAGTTTGGGTGTACAAAGGTTTTGATAATGTGATGGGGTGGGGGAGGATGGAAGGACAAGGCCACATTGCTTATTGTAGCCACACTACAAATCAAAGCAGTTTGAATGACAGAATTCTGTTGCTTGGGCCATCCCATGGAGTTGAGTGGCAGTGTGCCCAGAGCCTTCCCTCCTGCATTCTTGGGTGTCTGGGAGAGGAGGATATGGAAGTTGGCAAGGGGGGCATGCGATTACACAATGGATGCAGTGGGATTCTATACTTAGTTACCTTTCCTGCAGCTCCACCAGACACCTCATCATGTCCTTTTGCTCCCCAATTAGCCTCAGCATTTCTGCTGCATGTTCCGATCATGCTCACTGTATGCTTTCCTGGCCTCTGCCACTGAATGCCTCCATGCCTTCAGCTGTGCCCCATCAGTGCAGGACTGCATGAGCTTGGAAAACATGTCACTGCGAGTGCGGTTTTTTTTTGCCTTCTAATCTGCGATAACCTCATGGACAGAGTTGATGTGGGGAGCATAGAAGCCTTTGCAGCTGCAGGGCGGGGGGAAAGGAAGAGTAGACTTTTAAGAAACATTTCTGAGAACAAAAGGGAGACTCTTTCACAGTGAATCAAGCAATTCACAGCAGACAGCACATGTATTTTAGGTACAAGGTCGCATTTTGCCTTTTATATTGAGCATCTGCCAGTATGGTGACACATCACAGAAGGCTGGGCAACAGAATTTGGTTTCCAAGCAGCCATGGTAAGACAAAGGATATGCGGGGTTGCCTCTTACACCTTCATAACATGTGGGAATGGCACCCTCCTTTCCCATAGCAACCAATGCCGGTTGGGTTTGCTGTTTAAAAGGAGGGGATGTGGTTTTGGGGTGAATGTACAGCACATGCCTCTTCCACTTCCTCCCACCCCCCACCCATTTGGCTATTCTCTAGGATGATCTTTCAGTCAAGCACAAACATCCCAGCATGCCTGGGGTCTAATGTGTTGGGGATCACCAAACAGAGGGGATTACTGTTTCCTTACAAAACTTACCCCATTTCAACCAAGTGACCATGAATGGATATCACTCTCTGGAGGCTGACACAAAGATATAGACCGAATGTTGCATGAATGTGACCAAAACCCAGGACCATTTGCTGCCGTGCTTTGTGCTTCAGTGATTCCAGACCACTTGCTACTGGCTTGATGTGGTAAAGTGTCCTACCATGGAGGATGAAATAAGGCAGCCCTCCCCAGAAACCTTCTGCAAAGGCTTTCAGAGTACCTTCAGGAGAGCTTCATGGAGAAGTCCCTAGAGGATTCCCACTCCATCCCAACAGATTTTCCAGTAGCTGTACTGCCCATGAATGCACCCAAATTGTTCAGGGCAAATCAAACATTAAACACAATTGCTTTTAACTCCTGTAGTGTTGTTACAAATATGCACTCACCAGAGGTGCCTTCTCTGCCTTCAGGGTCTGGGAACAATAGGCCCTGGGAGGTTATTGGCTCCAGAGTGAGGACAAGGTCCTGGCTGCCAGGGAGAACACTTGCGTGCTGCACATTCCTCCTCCTCTTCCTCCTCATCCATGTTGTGTGAGGCTGCCACCTTGCAGGTGTCCACGGAGAGTGTGGGGTACTGGTATGGTCCCCCCCTAGAATGACATGCAGCTGATCATAGAAGCAGCATGTTGGGGGCTCTGACCCAGAATGACCATTTGTCTCCTTTGTCTTTTGGTAGGCTTGCCTGAGCGCCTTAATTTTCACACGGCACTGCTGTGCATCCCTGTTGTAGCCTCTGTCCACCATGCCCTGTGCGATTTTTTTTTTTTGAGATATATATCCGCATTTCTTCTGCTGGATCAGAGCTCTGCCTGCACAGATTCTTCCCCCCATACAGCAATCGGATCCAGTGTCTCCTATTTGCTCCATGCTGGAGCTTGTTTTCGATTCTGGGACTGCATGGTGACCTGTGCTGCTGAGCTCGCCATGCTGACTAAACAAGAAATTAAATTCAAAAGTTCCGGGTGCTTTTCCTGTGTACCTGGCTAGTGCATCGGAGTTGAAAGGATGATCCCTTTCACATTGGAGCGGTCACACTGGAGCACTCTGCGATAGCTCCCAGAGGCCAATACTGTCGAATTACACAACACTGTGTCTGTACTACCCCAAATTTGACTCAGGAAGGTTGATTTTAGTGCTACTTCCCTCATTGGGGAGGAGTACAGCAGTCGATTTTAAGAGCCCTTTAGGTTGGTGGAAAGGTGTCAGTTGTGTAGATGCATTCATTATAAAATTGACCTAGCATGACTAAACTCGACCTAACCTCGTAGTGTAGACCAGGCCTTAGACAGGCAAATGCATGTCTTCCCTTAATTGGTGAATCTCTCTGGGACCTAGGCAAGAGAGACCTCTAGACACTTAGAGCTTGTCTACACTGACACCTTAAGTGCTGCAACTTTCTCATTCAGAGGTGTGAAAAAACATCCCCCTGAGCGCTGCATGTTTCGGTATTGTAATGTGCTACTGTAGACAGTGCACCAGCACTGGGAGCTATGCCCCTCATGGAGGTGAGTTTTTGAGTGCTGGGAGAACTCTCCCAGCGCTGCACAGCGACTATATAAGCCACATTAGCGCTTTAACGTTGCCATGTAGGCAACCCCTTAGCGTGAGGCAGGAGCATGCATGCCTAGAGGCAGAAACTTTAGGTGCCAAGGTAACTTTAGCACTTAAGTTAAATGCTGAATGAGTTTAGACAACTACAGGATTCAGTAGCAGTTTTGTGGATTTCA
Organism: Gopherus evgoodei; assembly: GCF_007399415.2. Lineage (NCBI taxonomy): Eukaryota > Metazoa > Chordata > Testudines > Testudinidae > Gopherus > Gopherus evgoodei. Next base: position 148,345,136 of record NC_044324.1, read on the forward strand.
GTGGAGCCAAAATTGCGATTTAGGCATGTAAATATCTTCGTGGATCTTGGCATAGGGGACTAATTCTGTGGTTATTTACACCCAGGCTCCCAAGTGATAAATGCTTATTGAGCCAAATTCTCAACTGGTATATATCAGCATCATTCCATGAAAGTCAATGGAGCTATGGCAAGTTACACCAAAGTAGGTTCTGAGACACCAAGTTTACACTAAGGAAGAATTTTTATTACAGAAGAGCTAACTTCAGTTTGCAGCATTGATACCAGCTTTGAAAGATCAATGTGTGACGTTAATGTAAGAGCAATCTAGCTCACACTGAAGTCATTGGATTCTTCCCATTGAGAATTTGGTGGGAACGAGATCAGGCCATTTTTTAAAAAAAGTATAAATATGGTCTAAAGTTTTGAAATTTGTTTATAAATATGACTTAGATCAAAGCTACTTGAGAAATGCATCCAATATGTTAGCGTGATTCCAAATGAACACAGAGGAAACAGATGACCCTTGATGAGCGATAAATAGCTGAGTTTAAGAAGCCATCTAACTATTTCATTAAGGGCTGTTTCGTTATATCCCCCTCTCCCACGTCTTTGCTTATTTGCCATAAGCAGATGACCATATGTGCCTCCATGCACTTCACATTCCCTGTTGGTGGTTAGTGCTGGAGTTTTATTCATGCTCTTCTGATGAATATCGTTTGTATTTTTGAGCTGGTTTTTGTACTTGTGAGGGAGATTTTTCACTTATGTTTTCCATCTGTAGACACAATTACTGGAATAATTCAAATCTAAAAGTAAGGGACAGATTCTCTGCTGCTGTGAATCCACACAGCTGAATTGAAGTCACTGGAGCTATGCTCATTTTACACCAGTTGAAGATCTGGCCCAATAAAATTAAATAATACTGAAGTTCAGCGTCTCCTCCAAAAGTCATCTGATGATGACATTTTATTCAATCACCATCTAGTCTGCAACCTCCCTCTTATAGAGAAAGTGACCAAGAAGGTAGGTGGCTAGATGATCACAATGGTCCCTTCTGACTTTAAAGTCTATGAGGTGCAAAACAACTACTGAGTGGACAGAGAATATTTTTACTGTATCTCTGAGTCTGGTTTCAGGTCTATGATGGCAAAGAAATGGGCTAATCTCTGTTGTCCTATATGGGGATAAATGGTCTTTCTTGAATATTGAAAGAGACCACTTAGTGTATTCATGCTGGGGCTGTTGGCTGCTTTAGAAACTATTTATCACCATCCTGTGTGGATGGGAGTCCACTGTAGTGGTACTGTTAATTCTCTCACATAAGCACTTGTTGCTGATGACAGGTATTATCTTACAATTCTGTACTAAGTCATAGGATGGTTGGTTCTATTGCCGGTTTTGTTGATTAAAGCTCAACCTGGATAAGAAAAAGGTATTGTTGCCAAACATGGACAATCTGGAGGATATTGCTTGATCTGTGAACTACTTTTCTATTCATGGGCTGCTGCAAGATGTACCCTGGGAGACATTTTTGACTGGGAGCTTAGCCTGGTGGCTCTGAATTTGGCAGTGAACATTAATGGTAGTTATCTGTTGGACATAGAGCTCATCATGGTGATCTATGCCTTTGGGACCTCCAGGCAGGTTTAATGTAATGCTTCTGATTTAGGGCTACCCATGAACTACAAAAGGCTGCAGAGATGGTAGCAGAATACAGCAGCATGACTGATCAAGGGTTTATTCCCATATCAATGGATGATTCCTGCATTCGATGAGTTCCACTGGCTGTCCATTGTTAGTGCCTCTTACAATTTTACTTTTAGTATAGAATATCTCCAATAACATAAGACCTGTCTCCCTGAAGGACCATTCATTGCCCTGTCAGGGCATGTGAAGTTATACAGTAATCAGTACACTGTAATCTTGCTATCCCCTTTTGCTGATCAAGGGGAAAAAAAAAGTTTGCCTATGGCTGTTTCACATGCAGTGTTTGTTCAAAGTCAAACTCAGGTGAAGCAAACCTATATAAATGATATGAGACTATACTACCCAACTGGGTCCCATGAAGCTCCTGGCCAAGTGGCTGGAGTGCCCTGGTACAGGCAAGGCCCAAACTTCAATTTTTCTTGTCAGGTGTGTAAAGCTAGAAAGTGAGGGGCTAAGGCCCAGTTCCTCCATGGGGGTTGGGTGCCTGGAGAGCAGATAGGTCTGGGACTTTTTACGCTCCCTGGCCCAGCTGCCATAGGCAAAACAAATAAACAGTAGACAGTTAAAGAAAGGGAACAGGCTTTTAATTTTTGCTCATACCCTGAGGAGGAGAGAACGTAGAGCTTTGTTGTTTCCTTTTTGGAGAAGAGCTGATCACAAGCACTGAGGGAGAGCTCTCTCTGGGATAAGGAAACTCTGAAAATATTGTGCATTCAGTCTTGTGAACAGAAAATACCAAGTTTTATGCATCACAAATATGATCTATGGTCATCTCTAGCTCATTTCAACCAGAAATGAATGTGTTCAGACACGTTGTTAATCCTTGAAAATAAAAATATAGAAAGAAAATATTGTGACTTCTCACCTGAGCAACAAGACTTAGTTCTCAGCAGCTGATGGAGTCAAATTACATCAATTGGCAGCCAGCCTATCAGAGCCCCAAAAGGGACTGTTAAGATTCCTCTAATGCTCATCTTCCCAGGATGTATTTTTTTCAAGTGAGATTTCTTTAAATGATGGCAAATTGTAGAAAAAGCACCTTTTGGTACAGGGCGATGTTTCTTTGTACATTTCTCCAGTTTATGGATGATCTAAATTCATACAAGAACTACCTTCTGTAAGTAGTAAGGAATTCCTGGGACATGAACTATCCATTTTTCATTAGTTTACCATATGTTACTATCTGCTAATTCAAATGCCCAGGCTTTCCATGTCTCTCAGACTAGCAAGAATCTGAGAGACATATTGGGATATAGTAACATTGAAAGTGCAAGGAAAGATTTCTGCTTCTTTAAATTCTAGCATTCCAGAAATATGAAAGAAAACTGCAATGACCTACTGCAGAACAATGAGGCAGATTCGCAGCTTGGGTTACATGAGCTTGTATTGATGTAACTAAGCCACTGGTTCCAACACAGAAAGGCTGAGGTCAGTGGACTACACGCCATCCACATTGCCTCTTCTGCTGGAGGCACTGGAGTAGCTGAAAGAGCCATATAGTGGGCACAGAAAGCCAGGATTGGCTAGAGATGTACTGATTCAAGCCATCTCCTGGGGAGCTTCTAATGGCAATTCTCTTACACTCTCCAAGCGGGATGTAAAAGTTGCTCTCCCCTAAATGATGCAGGGTGGCACTGTCATACTTCCACCCCGCATCTCCCCACTTCCAGAGGGCAGTTCCCTTTTCAGCATTGCTATGCCTGCAGGGGGTGTCAATTGAATGTGTTTGTACCCTCTCCCCTTTAACCATGAATCTTTGACCATTATCTATTTTAGAGCACTACCAAGTATGAAAGCACACTTTTCTCCAACCAAGTTAGTGCCACTTCCCTCATTTTGCAGTCCGTAAATTCTACTATAAGAGTGCTGCTAATTGTTCATCTCAGCCTTCATTATGTGGAGGAATGATATTCTTCATAATCCCTCACCCAAATGAAGTAAAATTGTCCTCTCCATTCAAAAACAAAACACACATACTGCTAGCAGACTTGCCCGTTCTATTTCAGTGAGGACTGAGTCTTGTTGGAAGATAACATATTTAACTAACAACAAGAAATAAAATAAAGGTCATGCATCATTGTCAGAAATTTTATAGCCAGATTGGCATTATAGCTGCCTCCAAATCAGAAACATAATTCCAGTTTGTGTGGGTGTGTGTGATATGTATCAAACTATGCCACTTCATCCTATCCTACAGCTCATGTGGCAAGTGTTAAATTTTCTACTGAGTTTAATGCTCTCGCTCACGCTGTCTAGCGAGAGATTAATCATCCCATCTAATACTACAAAAGGTCCCCTTGTAAACCCATATTCCTGAATTTAAACAATTACAAAGCAATGACCTTTACAATCATGTCTGTGTACTTTACTAAATTACATTTCCCAATAGACCATGGGCCTAAGATCAAAGTTCACACTACTCTCCCAAGTATCGGAAGCTCCTGCTTCCCACCTGATTTCTTTGGTGGGGAGCTGCAGGTTTTGAGAGGACACTTTTAGTAAGTAGCAGATTGCTGTCTGTCACTAGTTATTCTTTTGCACCCACATTTTACAAAGATCGGTATAAGTATACTTAAAGTCCTTTAACAGGACTTGAATCGCTGTTATAGACCAGTCCTGTCTGGGTTGTATAGCATAAGATCAATTTTGTAATCAGTCTCTTATTTACTTTACTCCAGAAAGAACAATTATTTCTTAAATCAGAAGTCCCTCTTGAAGGTACAGAGACTTTTCAACATTTTTTCCCCCCAAGGTAAGACTTGCATACTTTAAGCTTGCATTCAGACATGCCAAAACCAAATAATTCTCCTGGGCAGAAAAAATAATCAAGGAAAATCTTTCAACATCCGTTCATTTGCATGTCCTACATTTGTACTGAAATGTAACATACATTTTCTATCACATGCAATTTCACCCCTTTATCCAATGGATTGTCAGACACACAATTTAAAGGAAATATTTACAGCACAAGCAAATATCTATCTAGTTACTTAGAGGTTCCTAGGCTCAGACTCTTACATCCTCATTTCTGAGTGTGGGATGGAAGCAGAACAAGGAAAAATGTGTAGTGCAATCTAGATATAAAAATCCCCTTGGAAATAGTACACCACCACTAGTTTACATTCAGGAATAGAGGAAGTCTCCTTATAGAACTCAACAACAAAAGAACTTCAGAATATTGACGTGGTTGCTGCAAAAGGAGTGGCAAACACAAATCAAATCAGAAATCCTACTAGGAAACAGATCACCTAAGTAGAACAGGGTGTGTAGACTCTCTTCAGAGACTGGACCAGTTAACTTCAATTAGCATCTTACTCTGCAAGTAGTGTATCTAACATTAGTAAGAGTATCAGACTGTAACCCAAAGTCTGGGAGTGAGGATTAGAGTATTACTGTTGGATTTATTGATCTGATCATTATGAAGCCAAATTATATGTTGAGTTACACCAGTATGAATCCAGAATAGTTCCAGTTATGTCGGTGACTCTCCTCTGCATTCGCACAAGCACTACTGAGAACAAAATTTGGCAAATAATTTTGAATTCTCTGCTAATCCCGAAAATAAAAATCTCTGTCCTTCCTTGAACAAAAGGACTACTAGCTTATCTGCATTTTAATCTAACTCTTTCTAGGATGCTACTGAATTACCTTCAACTCATTTAGCAATACAAAAGAAATAGTAACTGATAAATATGCAATAAGACCCATTTACTCACTTCAGAAACTACCAGGGGAAAAAAGGAAGAAAATGAAAGTTTTTTTATTTTACTGATCGACTTCTGACAACCAAATCTGTAATAAGAGTAGGCACATGGAATGTACATACATTGTGTAGTACAAGCTGGCACAGGTGATGCAAGAAATGAAAATATCTGAACATACTTGTCATAAGTGAAACGAGGTGAGCACAGAGTGGTAAGATGGTGTCTGATGGTGCTACAAGCTCATTTAGGATGAAGAATACACAAAAGAGGTATGAGAATTATACTGGATAGCATCACCACAAAGACCCTGCTGTCTTGGGAGGCAGTGGACAACATAACAGCCAGGGTGCAAACAAGACATAAGTGTACAATATTCCAAATATATGCATCAGCAAATGAAATAAACAGTGAAAAGAATACAGTTTATGAACAGGTACTGCAAATATTGAATAATATGCCTAACTAGGACATCAAGTTGATGGCAGGTGACTTCAATGCACAAATTGGCAACAACTCTACTGGCTGGTATGGAGTCCTGGGTACTGCAGCAGAAGGCATCCAAACTGATGGTGAATGGCTCTTGAATCTCTGGCACAAAGCACCCTAAAGATAGGATGCAGACTCTCCTAGCCTAAAACGACTCACATGGAGATCACCAGACAGTGCAATCATCAAACAAATAGCAGACCATGTGATTATATCTAAGAGATGAACACCTTCTTTACTAAATGTCAGACCACACAGGAGCAGATGTTGGCTCATATTATATTTTAGTGGCCACAAAGAGGGACCAAAAAAGTGTTATAGCAGTAGAGAAGTTCAAGGATAAAGAAACACTGATCAAATTGCATTTAGTAACTATTCCAGTGTTTTACAGGACCAGTCTGATGAAATTCTGGAAGACAGATGATCAGACTAGAAGATAGTAGTTGGAACATCAGAAGAAGTAGTGGGCCAATGAAGAGGCTGGAAGAAAGATGCATGGATTGCATGTGGAACATGGTTAGCAACTGATGAGTGGAAAGCTCTGAAGGCAAAAAAGGAACAGTGTGACAGAGTACTGGGCAACAGAAACTGAGCCGGCACTCTGATCACTCCAACTCCAGTTAGTTGCCCAAGAGCACACATGACTATGGGAATTGTGCTGAAGTGAGAGACTGAGATGGGTTGAAGAGAGTTTTAAAAACTAATTAACTCTATTAGCCAAAATGGTACAAAAGGCATATGAAGGAAGTGAGAAAGGGACAGGTGGGCAGGCAACCACAGAAACCTCTTTCTTCCTTGGCTCAGGAGCTGAGGGCTCTAAGGTACTGTTGATATTATCATACATAGTCTGTGAAGGCGGTAGGAAAGAATACTGTAAATAAGCTGCATAAGGCATTTTTACCAGAAGGTTTCAGATGTTTGTGGGCTAGAAAGTAGGCAGGAACAAGTCTGCCCTGCCACACATAGGCTGAACTCTTAGAAACAGGTGCAAGATATAGAGAAAGGACAACAAAATAAACAGACCCAGGCCTGGGTTCAGGACAAGACTGCAAAGGCAGAAGCAGCAGCACTATGGGGAGATTTCAAGTAGCTCTATAGAATAGTGAAAGATGACTCTAGAAGAACCAGACCATCAAAGGTGAAACCCATCAGGGACTGTCATGGACAGATATTGAAAACACATGAAGAACAAGCTAAATGATGGAACATTTCCATTCCATATTAAGTTGTCCATAGCCTACAATCATGCACCGGTTCAAGAGGAATGCCTGTGCTAAAGTTAGAAATAGAGGGACTTACAACAAATTAAATTAAACAAATTAAATCAGCCTTGAAATATCTCAAACAGGGCAAAGCTCCTGGGATTGACAAAATTAAAGCAGAGGTACTAATGTTGGGAGGAGAAATTCAGATTGAATAGTTTAAAACATTAAATTTAGGTGATAGAACAAGTGCCACAATACTGGAAAGATGATATCATTGTGACATTGCTTGGGATTGATAGCAGTACAATACCTCTCTTTCATGCATGAGTGAGATCACTCTCTTTTAACAAAGTATTGGCTACCATTATGCTGAATAGAACGAAGGCAGAAGTGGATGAAATATTACAAGAACAAGAAGCTGGGTTCTGTTCAAGTAAATCATGTTGTGATGTTCATTCTTCAACAGATTATAGAAAAAGCTACTGCTTGGCAAAAACCCATCTTAATCAACTAAGAAATAATTCGGTAGTGTCCACAGAGATCCAGCAATATTCTACAGGGTAAGCTATGGGATAATAGACAAACTGATCAACATACTAATGAGTTTATCTGATAGAAGTAGATGTGCCAGATTCAAGTCTTGGTGAGTGATTCAGTATTGTGACACTGTTACACCAGTTATTCTTTGCACTAGCATTAGACTGGATGAAGAAATGGGAAATAAAAGGTATCATGGATAGTGTAAAACAGGTTAGCAGAGACGAGTTGAGTTTGCTAATGATATTGCTTTACACTAAGCATGATGTGGAATGGAATGATTGTCTTTACATCAAAGGCAGAAAGGGAAGCTTGAAAAACTGGATTAAAAATAAATGCAGAGAAAACCAAGATTATGACGGTAGGAAACTGGACAATAGATGCAAAGTTTTAAGTGGATGGAAAAGATATTGAACAAGTAAAAATTCTGTTGTCTGGGGAGTGTAATGACGTTTGATGTTTGCTGCAATGAAGAATAGGAAAAGCAAACAACATTTTTATAATGATGACCACCACCTAGTCAAAAAGAGGACTTCCAAACTATAGATCACATTATACCATGTACTGAGCACGCTACTTTATGGAGCAGAGACTTGTATCTTAACATACGTACTCTATTTGGAGATGAGTCTGAACCAAAACCATGATCTACACCAGTTCATAGGAGTTTGCAAATTAAACTTCTCTGTATAGTGCATCAAATTCCAAGCCTTCAAATTTGGGAAAACTGGGATTAGACCCTAGATTTCAACCTCCAAAATTCAGATCTGGTTTGAGCCATTACAGAAGTCACAGTTCAGATCAGACTTTGTGTCTGACATCTTGGCTTCAGCCCCTATGCCTACTGATAACCTGGCATTTATGGTCCTTTGCATATTCAATGAATGGGGAAGAGACTGTGGTTGGAGAGATGTACCTGTAGCTCACAGATAGTTACCAAAAACTAACATTGAATCTTAGTGTTCTGCTTACTTTATTGGTTCGAAAAGTCTTAGTTCTGAATAATTCCTAATTAGTAACTTTGTAGTGCATTTTTTACAGAATGACTAAAATCAAAACTGAATCTGCTGACTTTAGATTTACAAATGAATAACTTACCAAAAAAGTATACAGAAAACTCATTCCTCTTATAACAAGAGAGCAGGCATTCAATATTTAACCATGCAGATAAACATACTCCAGTTTTTTTCCATGTGGAAGGAGAAAAAGTTGCCTAGCTAAACTATCATTCACTGAATGGCAATGTCTGAGAGCAGACATCTGCATTATAAAATTACCTATTTGGAGCCCATTATCATGTTTATTTACACTTATCAGCATTATGTTGTGGAAAGGAAGTAGTTAGTCACAAGATATGAAGTATTACAGGACTTTAATATTTCTACATTTTTCTACTTGTGTAAAAGTGTGAAAATCCTGCATATGCCTGTCAGGGTATGTCTACACTATGAAATTAGGTCAAATTTATAGAAGTCATTTTTTTAGAAATCATTTTTATACAGTTGATTGTGTGTGTCCCCACACAATGCTCTGAGTGCATTAAGTCGGCGGACTGCATCCACAGTACTGAGGCTAGCGTCGAATTCCGGAGCATTGCGCTGTGGGTAGCTATCCCACAGTTCCCGCAGTCTCTGCTGCCCATTGGAATTCTGGGTTGAGATCCCAATGCCTGATGGGGCAAAAACAGTGTTGCAGGTGGTTCTGGGTATATGTCGTCAGGCTCCTCTCTCCCTCCCTACGTGAAAGCAATGTCAGACAATTGTTGTGTGCCTTTTTCCCCTGGGTTACCTGAGCAGACGACATACTACAGCAAGCCTGGAGCCCGCTCAGCTCACCATCACCATATGTCTCCTGGGTGCTGGCAGACATGGGACTGCTACACAACAACAGCTCATTGCCTTTTGGCAGCAGATGGTGCATTACGATTGGTAGCCATCATCGTCATACTCCTGGGTGCTCTTTTAGCCAACCTCTGTGAGGTCGGTTGGAGTGCCTGGACAGACATAGGAGTGACTCAGCCAGGTCATTCCCATCTTTTGCTGAGCACCCAGGAGCACCGTTTGCTGCCAGCCTAAGATGTAAAGATAGATGGGGTGGATCAAAACAAGGAATTGACCCAAGTTGTGTAATCAATGGCCTGCTAAATCCAGGGTTTTGAGTTCAATCCTTGAGAGGGCCATTCTGTGTGACAGTTGTTTTGTTTTCCTCCTTGATGCAAAGCCACCCCTTTTGTTGATTTTAATTTCTTGTAAGCCATGTCATCGGTCACCTCTCCCTCTGTCAGATCAATGGCAGACAATTGTTTTGCGCAAAACCAGTCAATGAGGTGATGGCAGGGCAGTGATGAGAGGGACATGGTCATAGACTTCTCACAAAGTATGGAATGGGCAATGTGCACATCATGCTGATGAGCTCTGCATGAGCTTTGCAAACACAATATCCAAACAGGAAATGAAATTCAAAAGTTCGCTGGCCTTTTCCTGTCTACCTGGCAAGTGCATCTGAGTTGAGAGCGCTGTCCAGTGCGGTCACAATGGAGCACTCTGGGATAGCTCCCAGAGGCCAATACCATTGAATTGCATCCACACTACCCCAAATTCAACCCAACAAGGCCTATTTCAGCGCTAATTCCCTTGTCAGAGGTGGAGTAAAGAAATCAATTTTAAAGAGCCCTTTAAGTTGAAAAAAAGGGGTTTGTTGTGAGGACGGGTCTAGGGTTAAATCCAGGTAACGCTGCTAAATGTGACCTAAAGTCGAGGGGTAGACCAGACCTCAGTAACGTTTCTGATTATGCCAGAGAGAATATTTCACTGCCTGTTAAATAACTGACCTGCAGAAAATTCTCCTTGCAAATCAGGCTGCATTCATTTTTCAAATGTGTTTTCTATTTAAGTGCTCAGTGGCGTATTTTTGTTAATGTAGTTTCTTAGAAGGAGTAATCATTTCTGTCCTCCTCATATTCATGTGGGCTAAAACCTGCTAGAAAACCAGAGCATTCAGTTCTGTTGCCCTATCAGAACTTTACAGAAAATAAGTATCCTAGAAACCATAGGAACAAAGAAGTTTACTTTCTAAGCTTTAAAAGGCTAATCAAATTTCTCAGGCAAAGTCCCAAGGTCCTAAAACTAATTTATCTTCATATTTCTTAGTTTCAAATCTTTCAAGCACAGACTTTTCTTTAAAAAATTGAGGTCTGTGGGCATGATTTTCTGATATTTGCATTGTGGGGGCGGGAGTGTGTAATCACAACTTTGTTTTGTCTAACAAATTGTGTGTGACAGAGAGTTCTGAACTGCAGTGCGTGTTTGAGAGTATAGTACCTTATGCAGCTATATTCTATTTGCTGAATAGATTCCATATCTGATGTTAGTAACAACTCATTCCCTATTATATGTCTGACGTATGGCAACATCTTAAACCCATTTGGAAGCTGAAACTAGTGCACAATGCTGTGGTCTGCTTGTTAAATTGAATATGTTGCCAGAATGCAACACTGGTCCTTCATGGTCTGCACTGACTGCTTTTTGGATTCTGGATGTTGGCGTTTTTCCTACTGTAAGAAGTCCCAATACACAACTCAGCACCTGCCTCCTTGCAAGACTGATGCTCCATTGGCTGTGCTGCCACAGGTACAATCAGAGGCAGCAAACTAATGGCAGATAGTTCAGTTTGTAATACAGGAAGCTGCTGGCAGCCAATCTCCTGGTGAGCCCCTCATCTTTGTAATTTATTCTCTTCAACAGAGAGGGGCATCTATCTATATCCTCGAGTTGCCTTTGATTTAGATAATGGCATAGACAGTAAACTTATAAAGTTTACAGATGATACCAAGCTGGGAGGGGTTGCAAGTGCTTTGGAGGATAGTGATCTGGACAAACTGGAGACATGGTCTGAAGTAAATAGGATGAAATTCAATAAGGACAAATGCAAAGTACTCCATTTAAGAAGGAACAATCAGTTGCACACTTTAAAATGGAAAATGACTGCCTAGGAAGGAGTACTGCAGAAAGGGATCTGGGGGTTATGGTGGACCACAAGCTAAATATGAGTCAATAGCGTAACACTGTTGCAAAAACAGCAAACATCCATCTGGGATGTATTAGCAGGAGTGTTGTAAGCAAGACACGAGAAGTAATTGTGGGAGAGGTTTAGGTTGGATATTAGGAAAAACGTTTTCACTAGGAGGGTAGTGAAGCACTGGAATGGGTTACCTAGGAAGGTGGTGGAATCTCCTTCCTTAGAGGTTTTTAAGGTCAGGCTTGACAAAGCCCTGACTGGGATGATTTAGTTGGGAATTGGTCCTGCTTTGAGCAGGGGGTTGCACTAGATGACCTCCTGAGGTCCCTTCTAACCCTAATATTCTATGATTCTAATTCTTCCTCTCTATTCACTCTGATTAGGCCTCAACTGGAGTATTGTGTCCAGTTCTGGGCACCACGTTTCAGGAAGGATGTGGACAAATTGAAGAGAGTCCAGAGAAGAACAACAAAATTGATTAAATGTCTAGAAAACATGATCTATGAGGGAAGATTGGAAAAGAAGACTGAGGGGGGACAATAACAGTTTTCAAGTATGCAAAAGGTGTTTACAAGAAGAAGGAAGAAAAATTGTTTTTCTTAACTTCTGAGGATAGGACAAGAAGCAATGGGCTTAATTGCAGCAAGAGAGCTTTAGGTTGGACATTAGGAAAAACTTCCTAACTGTAAGAGTGGTTAAGCACTGGAATAAATTGTCTAGGGAGGTTGTGGAATCTCCATCATTGGAGACTTTTAAGAGCAGGTTAGACAAATGCCTGTCAGAAATGGTCTAGATAATTAGTCCTGCCACAAGTGCAGGGAACGGACTAGATGACCTCTTGAGGTCCCTTCCAGTTCTATGATTATATGACTGAAAGTCACATCCAAATAAGATTCCTGCATAAGAGTGCAGCAATACACAAAAATAGCATAGTAGGAAAAACAGCTAATAGAAAGTGATAACACACAATAGCCCCATATATTTTGTCAAGGTATCAAGGGTTAGGCCTCTGCACACAGATACAGATTTTATGGTGCTTACTCACCATAACAACCAGAGCAAGTCAATCCAAGCAACTGAGAAGTAGCCAGAAAGTTATAGGTTTGAAGCAGGAATTGAATGAAGTTTTATGGGCTGTGGTGATTAGGATGGTCTCTTCTGTCCTTAAGATCCATGAATTTATGAATATCAGGCTGATTACAGCTAAACCATCTTCCTACTCTAACAATTACCTCCATCCAAGTTCTCTGCCACTTTCAAATACCTGGGAGAAAAAAATTGCTGTTATCATTAACAGTCAGACTGTTTCAGACTAAGGTGGGGATTGAATTTCCAAACCTTGGCTTCCTCATAGATACAGGGGTGTTAGAATTAAGGGTATTGGAGGTAAAGCAGCTTGAAGTGGCTGAAGTGGTTTCCATTATATATAGAGTTTATAGGTTTGTTCAATGACTTTCAGCACTCCCACTGTAAAAGTTGTTCCAATGCCACTGCACAGAAACCACACTGCTAGCCTCTCGCTTCCCACATTACGAGCACTGCTTCAGCTCAGCCACCTCAGCTGATCTCTGATGTAGTAGGATGGCATGGGAGGAAGAGGTGTTCTTTCAGGGGACCTTGAGCTGTTTGATAAGCTGTAATGAGCAATAGAAATAAAATGTCAGCAAAGCAAGCAAGACATGAGTAAAGTTTGATTTCATGACCCTTTTGTATTTGCTTTCTGTGTTTGCTTGAATTTTAGTGGTGTGATTATGCAAGGAAAGCAAAAAATTAAGCTGAATGAGGGAATATTCACCAAAAGTAAATTCCAAATGTTATGTTTGATTGCATTTTTGGCAACTTCGAGCACTGGAAAAAAAACCACAAGCCCCACATCAAAAAACGTTGGCTTATAAGCCATGATATTTTAATAAATATAAATACATTTAGGGTTCTTTTTATTGGTCTCGTTTTAGAACCTTTAGGGTTCCTGCTTCCAAGTTTTCTCTGCAAACATGAGGGATAGGAATTTCATTTTTTATTTATTTATTGATGAAGGCTTAAATTCTCATATGACTCCAGGAGCTTGGGGCTTTAAGGGGGGAAAAACAAATTTTATGAGACTTGCTATCAAATTGCAAGGATTGGCAACCCCAAGATTTTAAAATTGTGGTTGCTTACCCACAATTAGCTCAGTGATTTGAGTATTGGCCTGCTAAACCCAGGGTTGAGAGTTCAATCCTTAAGGGGGCCACTTAGGGATCTGGGGCAAAATCAGTACTTGGTCCTGCTACTGAAGGCAGGAGATGGACTCGATGACCTTTTACGGTCCCTTCCAGTTCTAGGAGATTGGTATATCTCTAATTATTACCTTTTTTATTACCTGTGTGTTAGGGCCGATAGTCTAGATAGGTATTATTACATTCTATGCAGCCTATCTTTTGCATTCCCTAAGTATTTTACAATAGAGGTCAGTATCGTGCAAGGAAGACATACTCTTTTTTTTTAACCATGTGCATGCACACAACCCAAGTCAATATCTAGCTAAAAGAGAGCTCATTAGTATGCAAAGCCATCAGCCTGACAACTTTTGCAAACCCTTAATTCATTTAATTTTATTTGTGTTCTCTGCTTATATTTTATGCAATTACCTACTGTGGAACTAAATTAGGAACTACATACACACTGCACAATGCACAGCATGATGGTGCTGGCTCCTGAATATGTATAAAAAATAACCCTTTATACTGGTGAAAATCAAAGGAACTTTTAAGGGAAAAAAGTCTTATTACAAATCTGAAACAATATAAAATATAGCTGGAAAACTGCAGTGATTCAGACCTCTCTAGAAAATGTTTTAGGCCCTCTAACCAGTTTTTATAAAGTTGGTAGCCACTGAAGAGCAGCAATTTTTAACTATAGCTCATTACCTTCCTTTACCCTCTTATTTCTCTCCCCCGGTCTCCCTCTCCTTCTAGCCTTACTGGCTTTGTAGCTACTTTTAGCAAAGAGTTTGATATCACTGAAATCCTAGTTATTACACCTTCACTGGATACATCAATGTCAATTTAAAAGAAAAATAAATTACTCTCAAATCTGATTTAGTGTATGTGTGTTTAGAAAAGTAGTAAAAATATCCCAAAGCGCAGCACTTCTGCGATCAAAAAGTGTAGAAAACTTCTTGTTACATAATTTAGAAAAACAAAATAGTGAGTTTTGAGGGGAAAATAATTTCATGGTATAATGGTTGGTCTGAATTGTAAAAGTAGCTTTATTATTTCATTCTGTTTGCTCTGGTACAGGTGAGGGACATTTTCTGTTTCTCTTCTAACCTATTTATTCCAGAAAATTACAGTTTGGCAAGTTTCATAAGCTTTTGGATAAAACTTGCTATAAAATAATAGCACAATGATCGATCCAGGTGCACTTTTTGCATCTTTAGTAAAAAGTCTTAGAGCAGTTGGACAGTATTTTAAATTGCTTATTATTGAAGAGATTTATTTTCATGATCCGTAAGCAAAACATTTTACTTCAACGGCTCAATCTGAAACTAATAGAAGCCTATTTCTTTCTTTCCCCCCTTGACTCATCTCTACAGGAACCAATAAAAGGTCAATAGCTCTATCTCACATTTAATGTATGAATGAGTTCCTTGCATTGATTCTCTGACCATTCTTATAGGAAAGAGCCACTGAAATGGAATTTCTCTCACAAAGTATGAATCGTTATGTACCCAATAGCTTCATAAGATATTTCAGATACTGATGTCAAGGAAACATTTCTACAGTGTTTTCTTTGAAAAATATCAGCAGCACAATTGAACTAGCTTCTCACTGGCTCTGAAAGATTAACAGTCTGATGCTGACTTATCCCATATATATAACTATATACAAGAAACCTATAGATCACCATACTTGCCTCCACCCCAGACACACCAAGAAATCTTATCTACAGCTAAACACTCAGATGCCACAAAGTATGCTCAGAGGAGATAGTCCAGGACACGCATCTTAACACACTTAAATCTACTTTTGCCAAACAAGGACATTCTGCTAGATAAGTGGATCATGTCATGAAAGAGCCACCCAACTACTGCAAGAGAACCTGCTTCAATATGGAAAAAACAGAAAACCACCAACTGCACACCCCTAGTTGTCACCTACCCTCCCCCACATTGGGACCCATACAGAATATCAACAAACAATTATTACCCATACTTAATGGGGACAACATCTTGAATTTCCTGAACCCTCTCTTTGGCCTTCAAACAGCCTTGCCAAGCTAATCATCATAAGCAAGCCCCACCCAGCCAGACCAGGACATGCCAACTCAAGGCGGCACCAGACTCTGCCATAACAGATGCAAAACCTGCAGATATATAACCACTGCTGTAAGGATCAACATGCCCCACAACCCACCTTTCAAAATCCATGGATCCCACACCTGTGTCACAGCATGTGGTAAACCTCATCCAGTGCATCAAATGCCTCAACAACAACTATTTGGGTTAAACCAGACAATCACTACACTCTTGAATGAACTCACAAGAAAAATGATCGGTAGTTTTTGTCTTCTATCACCTGTGGGAAAATGCAGCACAAAGCTACCTCTCCATATTGGATCTCTCAATCCTAGTGCTCAAAGGAAACTTCCTTTCAAGAGATGAGTGTGGGAACTTTAACTCTGCTAGACACCAAAAATCATGGGCTCCAGAGAGACACTGCTTTTATGGCTCATTACAACAATTTGTAACCTACTATTCCTTCTTCATCCTGTAACTGCAGAGGTATTAATTGTCCACTTCACTTTAAATGGTCTCCTGCAATGTGTTAACTCTTTATGCATAATCTGTCCCACCTTATTTTTATCTGTGACACTTTGATTACTTTTTCCAGACCTGAAGAAGAGCTCTGTAGCTCAAGTTTCTTTTCCACCTATAGATGTTGGTCCATTAAAAGATATTACCTCACTCACCTTGTGTGTCTCACATCCTAGATACTTAAACAGTTGATGGGTTTGAGCTTTTACAATGTCAATGCAGGTAGATGACATTTTATTACGTATTTTAAAGGAAGCTTTATCTTATAAATATTTGCAGTAATTATATAAAGCATATGTTATAACAATGTTATGTCTAAGCTTACTGAGGGAAATGGTAAAATCATCATCACTTGTATTTCTTAAATTAAGAATGGCTGTCTTTCTAAAAGATATATCATTTAATTGGTTCTTAGGCTTGATTTATCTTATCTGAAATACTTATGTGCCCCTTTATTGTAGTGTCTGAGTGCCTAACAATCTTTAATGTATTTAGCCTCACACTATCCCTACAATGTTAATATCCACATTTTGCAGATAGGAAACTGAGGCACAGATAAATAAAGTGACTTGCCTGAAGTCACCCAGGAAATTTTTGATGGTGAAGAGATTTGAACCTGTCACATAAGTGCCAGGCTAGCACCCTAACCACATCCAGTAAATATACAGTAAATTCTGAATTAGAGTTGGATAACATCACAGTTTGTACGTATATCTGACAAAGTGGGTATTCACCCACAAAAGCTTATGCTCTAATATATCTATTAGTCTATAAGGTGCCACAGGACTCTGTCGCTTTTTACAGATCCAGACTAATATGGCTACCTCTCTGATACCAGTTTGGTGAAGAGTTCTAAAGTCTTAGTGATATTTTAGTACACTTTCTTGTGTCTGAAAAGCAAGCACATTCTAACCTCAAACTATTATAAATCCAGAACTTCAGTAAAGCTAATCTAGCCTTAGTTGTGTTTTAAAAAATTGCTGCACTGGACCCAGCACACTCTGAAATCTTTTGCTTTTGACTCAGGTTTAATTTAAACCTATTTCTATATTACATCTTTTTAAAGTAACCATTACTACAATTAATGATGTGTTTGGGCACCCATGCCCAAATGTTGTTGCTTCCTCATCTTCTGTATTGAACCAGCATTTTTCTTTTTGGCTATACAGTGAAAATTCTTGTCCTGTAGGCTTTGGTTATTGCAACCTCTGGTCTTCGTGCCTCACTCAGGTCAATCAAAACATCACTTTTAATATCTTCATGTCCTGCTTTTCCAACCATGTCACTGTGACTGAAAGCACCCTTGTATTCAGACCCCACACACTATTGTAATAATCTTTGTACAAAATACACCTTATGAGGTATCATTTGAAAACTAATAACTCACTAGTCAATATCATGGTGAAATGTATGTGTCAACACTATATGTGAAGTTATGAACACAAGCTTAAATAACAACAACTTAACCTCTCCCCAGACTTGTTATTTAAGCTAGTTTCTCAGAGACAAATTACAAGTTCACACCTGTTGCCAGGTGTCAAAGTTGATTGTCAAGCACCAGTAAAGTAGCCATTCTTTTGGCAGTGAAGTCAGGCAGGAACAGATGGATCTGCATTTTAATAAAAAACAGCGTGGAAACTCTTTCACCACAAGTCTCCATGTCTCTAGCAGCACAGTTGGAAGAAAATTTATCTAAGGGTAAACCCTCAAGAAAATGCATTTCAAAGATTAGCTGGACTATGAAAGGGAGGGGCAAAAACACTCTAGGTACAATCTCTCTCATTCTCTCTAACATACCCCTGAGAAGACAAAGGAACATCATTTAGGAGGAGTTCTGACTTGAGAATTTGGTCAGTCCTGCTGCTGGGAATTTGTGGTAAGGGATTTTACCCTGAACTAAGTCTAGCTTGTTAAATTTTAGTTACTAGAAAGCATTTAATCTTTCTCTTGTAACCATTTTTTTACTTTAATGTCATACTTGTACTCACTTCAAATCTCTCTTTGTAGCTAAATAAACTTGTTCTATTCTTTAATCAAAACTAATCCAGTGTTGTGTTTAAATTGTTTAACTCCAGTTAAGGAAGCAAACTGTTAGACATATGTTGCCCACCTATGAAGTTTAATGTACAATATATGAATTGTCAAGGAGAGGGCTGGAGAATGCATAGTTTTGTTTTGTTTTAATGGAAAATCCAGGACTGAGGGTATGTTGGGGTCACCCTGCAAGTGGTAACTAAGGTTGATGGAAGCTGGTAGGCTGCAGCTAAAAAGGGATACTCAGTGTGACCTGCAAGCTATTTGTGAGAGTCCCAGGTCTGAAGCTTCTGAAACAAAGCTTTGTGAGGCACTCACAGTTGCAGAGCAAGTGCTGACAACCCCTCACTAGTCTGGATTGCACCCTAGAATGTGATAGTCACCCTCATCTTTGAGTTCCTTCACTGGCTACCATTTCACCATCTAAAATAGTTAAATGCCTATGTAACATGTCCCCTTTCTGCTTGTATACTCGTATCTTATCAAGCCACTGCTCCCACCACCTTCACCTATGCTCCACCAATACTGGCAAACTTGGTCATCCATTTGGGATCAATTTATTGCGTCTAGCATAGACGCGATATAATCGATCCCCAATCACTCTGCCTTTGACTCCAGAACTCCACCGCGGCGAGAGGCGGAAGCATAGTCAACAGGGGAGCAGCAGTGGTCGACTCGCCGCCATCTTCATGGCCAGGTAAATTGAACTAAAATATGCCAACTTCAGCTACGCTATTCACGTAGCTGAAGTTGCGCATCTTAGGTGGCCCCCCGAGCCCCAGTGTAGACCTAGCCTAGGTAGTAGCCTCCACTCCAAGCACAGGAACATGTTACAACCCAAAACAAAGGAACATGTGAGACCACTCAAAGCTGAACTCTGGGAAAAGGATTTAGCTACAATGATGTCAAAATGACTCTGTTTCCCCTTATCTCTCTGAGCAAATTGATCCTACTCCAAGAAGCAGGATGACCTCAGGCTCTTCTTCCCTTCCTGTGGACTTCCCATCCCCATGCCGATTCATTTGTTAAATGGGGCTTATATTGTTTTAATTCCATAATTCTACTATCCTTTTGGCCTGGGTGAAAAAAACTTGTTTTTCCCTCTGATTTTAAAGCATAATAGCAGTGAGTATTCCTAATTTGTTATATAGGGTTAATGCATAATTTTATAATATGTGTTAGGTGTAGTGTGTCAGGTCTGACAAGAGTTTCTGAAAGAGCAGTGAACCACAATGGGCCTTGTCACAAAAGTTTCCATATCCCAATAAAATCCCAATTACAAGTTTTTTTTTAAGTCTAATGACTTGGCAGTGTCTTATTTAACTTCCTCTCACCGATACATGCAGAAGTCTTGGTGATGTTTTCCTTGCGTTGGTTTCTTCTTGAGTCTGAATTTTTCTTAGCTGTCCTGGTAGCTTGTTTGTAGATATGGACAGGATAAGTTTTTCTGTGTTTGAGCCTGGTAGCAGGAAGTAACCACGTGAGGAGTGCTCACTTAAGTTTTTTTATACTCTTCTTTCTATTTACATGAATTATAAAAAACAGTTTTTTCAGGCTTGTTTAGATTGAAAGTTGGTTGCGGTCACTTTATTGGCTCCATATATTTGTGAGTTGTCCTTAAGTGCCTCATCTTATGAATATGAAGTTTGTGTAATGCATATATAAATTGTGTTGTAATTCTTTCTTGACAGTTACATTCAGGTGCGGCTCTAGACATTTCGCCATCCCAAGCATGGCGGCATGCCGCAGTGGGTGCTCTGCCGGTCACCAGTCCCGCGGCTCCGGTGGACCTCTCGCAGATGTGTCTGCGGAGGGTCCGCTGGTCCCGTGGACCCTCCAGCGAATGGCAGAGTGCCCCCGCGGCATGCCGCCACAAGCACGCGCTCGGCGTGCTGGGGCCTGGAGCCGCCCCTGGTTACATTTCCTTGTCATTGTGATGGGAATTTCTCAAAACATCTTTAAAATTAGAGTTTTAAACCTGTCTTTTTATTCAGTCTATTTGAGATTTCTTAAGTTTTATTACAGTTGAACAGGAAATGAAGTGCTGTTTTCAGAAACCCCAAACACTCCTGTTATTTCTGCAAAGTTTTGAGAACTAAAAACAGGCTTTTTTTAAAAAGAAAAAAAAAACACTCAGCAATTCTTAAGTATTAGGGGTAGCTGTGTTAGTCTGAATCCACAAAAACAACAAGGAGTCCAGTGACACCTTAAAGACTAACAGATTTATTTGGGCATAAACTTTCGTGCATCTGCAGAAGTGAGGTTTTTTACTAATGAAAGCTTATGCTCAAATAAATCTGTTAGTCTTTAAGGTGTTACTGGACTCCTCGTTTTTCAGAAAGTCTTTAGATTAAATAGTTAAAAAATTGCTATACTCAACTTCTTAAGGAATGATTCTTCTTTTCCTCCTGATCTGGGTGAGGAAGTTCCTTGAATTTCCTGTAATTAATTAATTCTTTATTAATATAAAAATTCTATATTTAAATGGTTTATTTCATTTGTAATTAGTTGAGCAAGATCATTGGATTTCATATTATACGTAGCAATGATATTAGAAAGTTATATTCAACACTTTGTATTTAGTTAAAATACTCCCAAATATGCCATTCAAAATGACCTGATATTTCAACATTAAAGAAATAAACAAAGATTTACAACATTTCCAGTTACATGTTGTTGTTTTTTTGCTAGAGGCTTTTTGGAATGAAGTTTTTAGAGTAAATTAGAAATATCCTTGTTGAAATATATTTTATAGAATTCTTTGCATGAATGCAGACATGCTGTCCATTTACTTCCTTAGGTGCAGGATAAAGGGGTGGCCTTTTACCTTCCCTTTATCTCCCCCAAAGTTAATAGTCTATCCTTAGAGTCAGGATGGCCCCCCATGGTTTATTTTTTGGTGTACCTACCACACTGAGTTTGTAATGCTTAAATTTACATGTCAATTGAGGCAGACAGGTGAATATATACATCCTTTGTCTGGCAGGAGCCTGTTTGAATCAAGTCATCGGACAGATTTTTTTTAGAAAAAAATATTAGTACACACTTACATACACACAGAGAGGCAGGCATGTGTGCACACATGCACATTTTTATATGGTATTTATACTTACATTTCACAGCATTATACCCCAGCTTTTATTGAAGATCTCACATGACATTCTTTGTAGATAAATAGTGTGAAAGCAGTGTGCTAGGTGTAGTGAGTTTGTCAGGCTCATTAGAAGTTGCTGTTACAGACCAGTGAACCTTTCGCCAATTGGCTTTGAGAGGTTTGGAGAATCATTCACCTGACTGGACTGTGGGCAGTGGGCCTGCCAGATAATCCGGTGGTTAGACTCCATACTAGGGAGTAAGGAAGACACGGTGCCTCCCTTACTAATCAGGGGACAGAACAGGAAAGGGAATCAGAGACCTGTGAGAAGAGGATTTGTTTAGAGAATTATTTGTCACGGGGCTTGATTGGAGCCTCAGAGGTTCAAATAAGCATCCAAATGTTCAGAAGCTTTTCCAAATCACTGTCAAATATTTGAGATTCTCCTTTCACTAACTATGCCCAGCAGAGATGAACTGGAATTGCCCAGAGATGCACTGTCTGGAGAGAACAGCTTAAATTGCAATAGAGGTTTTTTAATGCTATTTACATAAAATATGACTCAGTAAATCATACAATAGCGCTGCTTAATCTAACTGCTAGCAGTGTGCCGACAGCAGGCATTAGCTCATCCCCTGTTGTCCCTATGTGGTGCAGACTTTAATAATCGTGAATGGGGCCAACTGATAACATCTATCTGTATATCATCATGTAATGTTTAGAGAACTCTCCCTTTTGTTTTTGGTTTCCTAGTCTTTTCCCCATGCCTTCTAATTGGCTTCATCTTTATCTGTTCCTGTTTCTCTACAGTTTTTCTTTTCTGCAGTATGATGATTTTCCCATTTTTATCATCATTTTCTTTTCCTCATCTCCCTTGCTTCACCAGACTGTTAGTTACCTTTCCCTGTCTCACCTATAGACACTGAGGGCTCATATTATAGCCACAATAGCTTTAGGTTTGTATTTTCATAGTTTGAGGCCATAAGAGAGAATTTATGATCCCCCCCCCTTTCTTTTCTTTATAAACAGAGCCCGATCACACCCACCTGTGGGAAACTGAGTATGAACAGCAAATGAAAGAGAAGGAAATCTGATTTTCTCATTTTAAAAGATTTTTTGTAAGTTCTTTTGGCGGGGAAGCATGTGCAGGGGTCTCTCTTGCACAGAACAAGCTGTAGGTTCTGCTGCTAATAGTAACCAATGGAGATGTGGATACTGACTTGACTTGTCATATAACTGGAGTATTAATTAGACCTGGTTGCAATTTTTCAGCCTTTGAAATGTTGAAAGTGTTTGTCAAAATATTGAGATTGAACCAAAAACTGTGTCAAAGAAGTTTATATGGTTCCTCTCCCTTTTCAGTTAGCTACAGAGGCAGGTGGTATTTTTAAAATTTTGACAGAGGATGGAAGCCATCAATCAGCTGTAGTATCAGCTGTTGTAACACTGACCAAGAATACATGATTGATTTTCTTGCACTATGCATAGTCATTTACACCAGAGACAAGGAGCACAAGTCTGTATGTAAAATTCTACCAAATCAGAATGGCTTCTCCTTAAAACTCTCCTTGCAGTGATGCTTTTAAAAATATGAGAAGCAGCTGGTATGTTGAGATCACTGCCTATCATGCTGACCAATATTGTCTCATTGTTGAATAACCCTGTCTTCCTGTAGCCATCTGGTATCGCTTGTGTAAGCCCTTGGGTCAAAGACCATCTTTTGTTCTGTGTTTGTACAACGTTTAGCACAATGGTGTCCTAGTCCACTATTAGGCCTCCTAAGTGCCACTCCTATACCAATAATAAATAACTTTAAATTGCTATAACTACACCAGGTGCAGACAATGGAAAAATCAGGCACCAAATTTCTTGGGAGCACTCTTGTGTGTTAGACCCTTAATACAGTATTCACATAACATTGCAATGCCACTGAATCCATATAGATGGCTTCCTAGTTTTAGGTTTTAACTAATTCTTGTTTATCAAGAGTAACTCAGAGGTCTAACTGTTCTGTATTGTGGTTTTTTATTTTATTTTTTATTTTTTTGCCGGTGTAGCTCAACTAGTTTAGACTTGTCTGAATGAGTCAGCCGCTGACATTTGTCAACATGCCACTCAGTGTAGTATGAGGGGAACTGGAGAAAGAAAGTGTCAGGAGGACTTAGATCCATGTGGCACCAGGAGCACAGGAATGAAAGTTGGCCACTCATCATACTTAATAAACATCTGTTCTATGCAACTCTGCTTGCCTGCCAAATGAATTATGGAAAATGAAATACTGAGTACTTCCTGTGTCTTGACCCAGGAGCCACTCAGAACACAGAATACAGCCTCATCCTTGGTCATCATTCTTCATTATCTCAAGCATGAGACTAGAGATTCAAATCTAACATTTTAACTTTGGGGGCCAATGAAAATCAAATTTATGAAAAATTTAGAAAATAATCCCAAAGAATTGTGAAAAATCTTAAATTAGTTGGATAAATCTTAGTCATTTTGGAATATATCAAAGGAGACGCTGCCAGACTGGGGAAGTCGTTTAAAAGAAATGGAGGTTCAGGTGATCTTCTGTCAGATTCTGCCCCTCTCTAGAGGAGGAGAATGAAGGCAAGACAAAATTATAATCCCCAGATGGCTTAGACAGTGGTGCTATAGAGAGGGCTTTGGGATGTTTAACCATTGGGAGGCGTTCATGGACAAAGTATGGACTTAGACTTCTGGGATGGAGGTTATTTCCCTCCCTTCTCAGGTGATCACAACTCATTACAAAAATGTTAACTAGGAACTCTGAGGAGACCATTGAGAGCTGCTTATTAATCTCCAAGCCTGCTTTTAACATAGAGGGAGGAAAATCAAGTCAGAAAGGATACAGCAATAAAGAAAGGAACACCAGTGGGTAGGAGAATGGACATTAAGAGGAAGGATAGTGCTGATACCAATCAGATAGGTGATGCTGGCAGTAGAATGACTGTACCCAATCGGGCGAGGAATGTGGGTGAAGCTAAGCAGCAAAGGTTAAGATGTTTATACACCAATGCAAAGAGCCTAGGTAACAAAATGGAGAAACTGGAACTATTGGTGGAGGAAGTGAAACCAGATATTATAGGGATAACAGAAACATAGTGGAATAGTAGTCATGACTGGAGCACAGGTATTGAAGGCTATATGCTGTTCAGAAGACAGAAATAAAGGCAAAGGTGGAGGATTAGCATTGTATATTAATGATGAAGTAGACTGTAAAGCAATTAGAAGTGATGGAATTGATAAGAGTCTGTTTGGGCCAAATCAGCTTAGGGAAGAAAGCTACTAGATGTTCCCCTGATACAATGCTGGGAATATCCTACAGACCACCAGGACCCAATCTGGATATGGACAGAGAATTCTTGAATGTTTTTGATGAAATAGATACTGTGGGGAATTGTGTGATTATGGGAGACTAACTTCCTAGGTATAGATTGGAAGACAAGTGCTACTAATAATAGTAGGGCCAAGATTTTCCTGGATGTCATAGCTGACAGAATTCTTCACCAAATAGTTGCTGAACCAAGAAGAAGTGTTGTCATTTTGGATTTGGTATTGGTGAGTAGTGAGGACCTCATAGAAGAACTAGTTTTAGAAGACACCTTGGTTTGAGTGATCATGAGTTAATTCAGTTTAAACTAAATCGAAGGATAAACAAAAATAGATCTGCAACAAAGGTCCTTGATTTCAAAAGAGCTAACTTTTTAAAAAAATGAAAGGAATTAGGGAAGTGGACTAGACTGAAGAACTCAAGGATCTAAATGAGGAGGAGGCTTGGAATTACTTTAAGCTAAAGTTGCAAAAGCTAGTTGAAGCCTGCATTCCAACAAGAGAAAAAGTTCCTAGGGAAGGGTTGCAGATCAAGCTCTATGAGTCAGCATCTCAAACGAGTGTTTAAGAGAAAGCAGAGAGCCTACAAAGAAGTGCAGATGGGAGGGATCAGCAAGAAAAGCTACTTCAAGGTCAGAAAGTGTAGGGATAAAGTCAGAACTTCCAAAAGCCAAGCAGAGTTGGACCTTGCAAAGGGAACTAAAAACTATAGTAAAAGGTTCTATAGCCATAGAAGAAAACAAGGAAAGAGGAAGTGGGACCACTAAGCACTGAGGATGGGATGGAGATTAAAGGTTATCTAGGCATGGCCCAACACCTAAACAGATCATTAGCCTCATTAAAAATGGAGGAAAAGTAAGAGCTTAGGGTTAGTGGTAGAGTGGCTAATGGCAAAAAGGATATGGAAGTAGAAATTACTACATGTGAGGTGGAAGTCAAACTCAAACATCTTAATGGGACTAAATTGGAGGGCCCAGATAATCTCCATCCAAGAATACTAATGGAACTGGCCCATGCAATTGAAAGCCCAATAGCAAGGATTTTTAATGAATTTGTAAACTCAGGTCATACCCTATGACTGGAGAAATGCTAATATAGTTCCTATATTAAGAAAACAAAAAACAAAAAAAACAAACCCAGGAAGCTACAGGCCCGTTAGTTTGACCTCAATCGTATTCAAGGTTTTGAAACAAATTTTGAAAGAGAAAGTAGCCTAAAGACATGTAGGTGAATGGTAATCAGGAAAAATATGTAACATGGTTTTACAAAAGGTAGATTGTGGCAGACCAACCTGATCTCCTTCTTTGAGAAGATAACTGATTATTTTTAGACAAAGGAAATGCAGTAGATCTAATCTAGCTGGATTTGATACAGTTCTACATGGGAAATTATTAGTTAAATTGGACAAGACAGATTAATATGAGAACTGAAAGGTGGATAAACTGGTTATAGAGGAGATTATAATGGGTCCTACTGAAAGGTGATCTGTCAGGTTGGAGGTTACTAGTGGAGATCCTCAGGGATCAGTCTGGGACCAATCTTATTTAACATTTTTATTACTGATCTTGGCACAAAAAGTGAGTGTGTTCTAATAAAATTTGCAGATGACAC
Source organism: Gopherus evgoodei (assembly GCF_007399415.2). Taxonomy (NCBI): domain Eukaryota; kingdom Metazoa; phylum Chordata; order Testudines; family Testudinidae; genus Gopherus; species Gopherus evgoodei. The sequence goes on from NC_044324.1 coordinate 148,371,661, forward strand.
AAAGTTGAGATGTATAGCCACTATGGAGGAGGACTGGAATTTCATATAAGATGATCTGTAGGACCTTGAAACCTGGAGTAATGGAAATGGGGTGAAATTTAATAGTGCAAAGTGCAAGAATTTTTGCTATAAGATGAGGACTTATCAGATGGAAGCAACAGGAGGAGGAGAAAGACTTGGGTGTATTGGTTGATTACAGGATGACTGTGAGCCATCAATGTGATGTGGCTGTGAAAAGGGCTAATGCAGTCCTGTCATCAGGAAAGGTATTTACAATAGAGATAGGGAAGTGTTAGTACCATTTTACCAGGCACTGATGAGCCTGCATCTGGAATACTGTGTGCAGTTCTGATGTCATGATTAAGAAACATTCATTCAAACTGGAACAGCTACAGAGAAGACAACTAGGAATGGAAAAACTACCTTATGAGAGGAGATTCAATGAGCTTGGCTTGTTTCAGTTAACCAAAAGGCAGCTGAGAGGAGATAGGATTGCTGTCCATAAATACATCAGAGGGATAAATACCAGGGAGAGAGAGCGGTTATTTAAGGTAAGCATCAATGTGGACACAAGAACAAATGGATATAAATTGGCCATAAACATGCTTAGGCCTGAAATTAGGTGAAGGTATCTAACCATAAGAAGAGTGGAGTTCTGGAATAGCCTGCAAGGGAAGCAGTGGGGGGCAAAAAACCTAACTGGCTTCAAAACTCAACTTGATAAATTTATGGAAGGAATGGTATGATGGGACTGCCTACGATGGCCTATTGGCAACTGCCAGTGTCAAAAATCTCCAATGGCATCTGCCAGGTGGGTCTTGCCCACATGTTCAGGGTCTAACTGATTGCCATATTTGGGGTTGGGAAGTAGTTTTCCCCTGGGTCAAATTAGCAGAGACCCTGATTTTTGTTTTGTTTTTTTTCCTCTGCAGCATGGGGCCTGGGTCATTTGCAGGTTTAACTAGTGTAGATGATGATTTCTCTGTAACTTCAAGTCTTTAAACCATGATTTGAGGATTTCAGTAACTCAGCCATAAGTTAGAGGTCTATTTCAGGAGTGGACAGGTAAGGTTCTGTGGCCTGCAATGTGCAGGTCACTTGATGATTCCTTCTAGTCTTAGTCTATGAAGATGTTTGACAACATTTTCATTTTCAGCAAAAGTTTTCACAGCAACAAAAACCAGCAATGAGCTCTAGGGGATGTGCCTGAAGTGCAGAATGCTCTTGCATGCTCTCTATGAAAGGGAGAATAAAGGTGGAATAGAAAGCAGTTATTCTGTCTGTACTCCAGGTGTAAAGTTCTGAATTCTGTGGAGAACCTGTGCCTTTCCAGCTGCAGCATGAAGGAGAAACTGGCTCCTTATTTTTCACTCTTATCTCAGAATATGCTCTTCTTGGTTTAAAAAAAAAAAAATCCATCTTATCTTCATGTTTGTGTTTTAGTAGAGGTTAAATATCAGAATGTTCAGAGGTTTGGTTTCATTCAGATGTGTGTCCAAGACATTTTTAGTCTAAAAAGTGGAGTGACAATTTTTTTGAGATCATGCTAGAGCATTCCCATATTTCCCATTTCCAGTGGGACTAGAATATTATACAAATAAATTTCTGAATCCAAAACTGCCTGGGCCCTGCTGAATGGTTGGATAATTGATAATCAATAGACAGGTTGACACTTTGGCAGTTCAATAGAAAAGGCACTTTAGATAACCAACTTCTCAGTAAAAGTAGAGGTACACACACACACACGTACACACACACACACACACACACACACACACCCTTGCACTGCTTAAAGCAAAATACAACCTATCCAACCAACACAGCAGATTTATGGCTTTCTGATGTTATTGCCCACATATCTCCAAGATTACTTTATTACACCCTCAGGAATTATTCTTCATATATTCAGTTGACAAACACCTTCCAGGGTTAGTATAGAAGAATGTTTTATCTGTTACAATTCACTACATAGTTTGTTCACCAGCAAGTTAGTGTGAATTTTATTGATGCTATTTATTTCTTGTCCAAAACATAAAATTCTATAAACAGAATGACTGAATGTCTTATTTTTTCAAAGATACAGTGAAGCTGACAATAAAAGTAAACATTAATTTCATAAGCAACGAATTATAGATGACAACTACCTATACAAGAAACACTCTCCCTTTACTCATATAAAGGATATTGTTCACAGTGGGAAGTTTTTGCCTGAGCAATGATTAGAGATAAATGCTAAATTTATAACAAATGAAATGCACCCCTGTTCAGAGGGCATAAATAATTCCCAGGCTTTGTGCCAGCTCTCTCCACCAGAATGTGCACTGGACCTTGAAGTGATTTGATTGTAGGTACCATGTAAAGCTCAGTATGTTAAAAATGTTCATTATGTAAGCGGGGGAATGGTCCTTCTATTGTGGGGAACTTTCCTGGCTTCTGCACTACCCCGGTGAAGTGGGCTAGCGCAAGGATCTGAGTCCTCGCTCCCACTTCCTTTACCCAGAGGCCTCCCTGCCCTTGAGGACTCCCCTTCTACTCTCCTGTCTGGCAGAATTCTCATAACCCCAACAAGGCTTGGCCCAGGATTCCTGGGGGGCTCAACCCCCAACCCTGCTGTGGTCACCTAGGACAGGGGCTAGGGTATCCCCACTCTGGGTTACTCTTTGCACTGCGCATCTCCCTGACCAACTGATCACATCATACAATTTAAAGCAAATACAAGTTAATTAACAATTAATTTTAAAAAAGGAAAAATGGAAAAGGTTAAAGGAAAACACATCACCTCGCTCTGTGGCAGGGACCATCACAGACAGTGTCTCTGGACATCAGGGCACTTCACAGTCTGTTCCTTGTAGGTCCCAGACCTCCTTCTCAGGCCTTGGCTGTGCTGCAGCGATGCTGCGGGTCAGACAGTTGCTCTGGCAACCACATGACAATTAGTGCACATGTTGGGGGACAGCTATCTAGATATTACAACCCCCCACAAAATAACTAATCCTAAAGGACTGAAGGCCATAACAGACACCAGGTGTGTGCATGCTCCTCAAGGCCCAGTGCCTAGTTACAGGCCCACATACTAGAAATGTGTAGTATCTTGTTTTATAACAGTGTATGTCTGATATAGTCCTGGTGCTGTTTTCTGGGGTTGGGGGGTGTGGAGGTTTTTGTATTTGTAAAGGTAAAATGAGCACACTCACTACAGACTTTGATCCCCAAAATCCTTAATGTTGGCAATAGTCCTTACTTAAGTAAGGCAATGGAGCTGATTATATAAGCCTTTGCTGAATTTGGTCCATTAGCTCCAAAACTAGATAATTTTAGATCTGAGGCCCAGATGGTTCTGCAATAAACTCTGAGGAGGTAGACTCCTGCATGTACACATACCTAAATGAACCTTACGTACTGAAAAAAATTGAGAATTTCTTGTATATTAAAAGCTATTCTGGTATTTCGGACCATATGGGAACTACAGGGAAATCTGTAAGAAAAGATGTCCCTGCAAGTTTTCCAACCCAAGTAATAGTTCTTAGCATTTATGTAGCACTTTGAAGCACTTGAAGCTCATTACAAACTTGCAAGATAGTGGTAGTGGCCTACGTGCATTATGCAGATGTGTAATGGAGGTAGGGCATTGAAAAGTGACTTATCTAAGACCCTATAGAGACAGAGTGAAATTCTCATGCCTGTGTCCCGTGTACACCAGATAAAGCCAGAGTAGCATAAAGGGGCTCTAAAAATGCTAGATCCAGCCAGGAAAGAATTATCCTGGTTTAAGAAGTAAGGAAGACAGTGGCCAGATGCCTTCTGTGGAGTCTAAATTATATTGGTAAGCATTTTTTCCCACTGAACAGCCCAGAACTAGAATGGTACAAGAACTAGAATGACTTAAGCCCCATTAGTTACTCTCCCACTGAGCTGTGAGTTCTTTGCTATGCCTATAACAGTCACTCTGAGATGGGCTGACACAGCGATTGTGTTCAGTGGGACTACTCGTGCTTAAAGTGAAGTATATGCTGAAGTGCTTTTCTGGATTGGGGCCAGAGTGCTCTGTGCTTTGCAGGACTGAACCCTCTTACCATAATTGACTCACTAGTGAACACAGGCAGAACAGCATACAAATTAAAACAAAGATCCTGATTGCAGATTTCTTTTAATTAATTCATTGTCTTTTGGTACTAATAAGATACAGACTTGGATTTTAAGGCCAGAAATGACCATCATAGACTCTAGGACTGGAAAGGACCTCGAGAGGTCATTGAGTCTAGTCCCCTGCCCTCATGGCAGGACCAAATACTGTCTAGACCATCCCTAATAGACATTTATTTAACCTACTCTTAAATATCTCCAGAGATGGAGATTCCACAACTTCCCTAGGCAATCTATTCCAGTGTTTAACTACCCTGACAGTTAGGAACTTTTTCCTAATGTCCAAACTAAATCTCCCTTGCTGCAGTTTAAGCCCATTGCTTCTTGTTCTATCATTGGAGGCTAAGGTGAACAAGTTTTCCCCCCCGTCCTGATGACACCCTTTTAGATACCTGAAAACTGCTATCATGTCCCCTCTCAGTCTTCTCTTTTCCAAACTAAACAAACCCAATTCCTTCAGCCTTCCTTCATAGGTCATGTTCTCAAGACCTTTATTCATTCTCGTTGCTCTTCTCTGGACCCTCTCCAATTTCTCCACATCTTTCTTGAAATGCGGCGCCCAGAACTGGACACAATACTCCAGTTGAGGCCTAACCAGTGCAGAGTAAAGCAGAAGAATGATTTCTCGTGTCTTGTTTACAATACACCTGTTAATGCATCCCAGAATCGCGTTTGCTTTTTTTGCAACAGTATCACACTGTTGACTCATATTAAACTTGTGGTCCACTATGACCCCTAGATCTCTTTCTGCCATACTCCTTCCTAGACAATCTTTTCCCATTCTGTATGTGTGAAACTGATTGTTCCTTCCTAAGTGGAGCACTTTGCATTTATCTTTATTGAACTTCATCCTGTTTACCTCAGACCATTTCTCCAATTTGTCCAGATCATTTTGAATTTTGACCCTGTCTCCAAAGCAGTTGCAATCCCTCCCAGTTTGATATCATCTGCAAACTTAATAAGCGTACTTTCTATGCCAACATCTAAATCGTTGATGAAGATATTGAACAGAGCCAGTCCCAAAACAGACCCCTGCGGAACCCCACTTGTTATACCTTTCCAGCAGGATTGGGAGCCATTAATAACTACTCTCTGAGTACGGTTATCCAGCCAGTTATGCACCCACCTTATAGTAGCCCCATCTAAATTGTACTTTCCTAGTTTATCTATAAGAATATCATGTGAGACCGTATCAAATGCCTTACTAAAGTCTAGGTATATCACATCCACCGCTTCTCCCTTATCCACAAGGAATCATGATCATCTAATCTACATTCCTTTACATTGCAGACCACAGGCCTCATCCACCCACTTCTGGAATAGACCCATAAACTGAGTGACCAAAGTTCTGAAATCCATGATTTAAAGACTTCAAATTAGAAAATCCACCATTTACACTAGTTTAAATCTGTAAGTGACCCAGGCCCCATGCTGCATAGGAAGGCAAAATGTTCTCATTTTAACTGATCAGATGATTCCTGTAACATTGAGATGTAACATGAGATTAAAAGGGAGGCAAATTACACAGCAGATTCAGGTTTAAAAACAGCTTTTAAACATTTGAAACAAGAGTGTAAATCCTTTAATTTGCTTCCCTTTTATCTTCTGAAAGAGAAAGTTTGAAATAAAATATTGTGGCTTTGTGAAAGCCAAGAGGGATTTATTAGCCATGTGATAGTACTTATGAATTTGGGTGCTCAGAGTAATACTGAATACATTCACAGAATCCTTTTTATGATGTGATAATCTTTTGTTTAATTGAACATAAAGGTTCAGTAATGAGGATAATAGTCATCACTTATCTGTTTTGCTCTGTGCTTATGTAAGTGTATTGGCATGGCTAATGTCTCCGACAGAGAACAGCATTCATAAAAAGCTGGGAAAGAACTTTCACTATTCCTTTACTCTGGAGTTTAGTAGTAGTTTAAAAAAAGAAGTCTGTTTTTCACTAATAAGGAATAACAATAACAGCAGCAGTCTTCATAATATTCTTTATTTGGGACATAAAATATTAGATCCACTTTTTGCTTGGAAAGGTCCATGGTAACACAATAAATCAATTAGCTGGAGGGATTGCCACTAGACACAATAGATAGCAACTCAATGCCTATTAAGAGTAAATAACACAGTAGAAGATACTTGGATTCTTTGACTGTAAGATACATTAGAAGCAAGCTCCTTGGTAGCTTTGGGCTATTTACCATCTTCAGATGAGAATAGAGGACAGTAACTTTTTAAATTCCTTTGCACTCTCAAAATGCAGAAATAAAAGGGGATAAGAATTAGATATTTATGACAGAAAGTACTCTGGACCCAACATAAATGATGTACATAAAGTTCAGTTTATTTTCTATATCTTAACAATTATTAATTTAATCATATTAAACAATGAGGATGCCTTGTCATTGTTCAGTAAAAAGACCATGAGTCAATTGAAGCCATCACTAGAAACTTGCCTCAGACTTCTAAAACACAAAGTGGGATTGTAATTGTACATATTCTGTTAGGAATCTTAATGGATCTTGAGACTAAACCAGTGGTTTTCAGCCTGTGGTCCATGGACCCTGGGGGTCTGCAGACTGTCAAAGATTTCCAAAGGGTCCACACCTCCTTTTGAAATTTTTTAGGGGCCTGCAAATGAAAAGATTGAAATCCACTGGACTAGGACTACAAACCCCTCTGCTCTGCAGGACAACAACTATTTGTAGAATGACATGTGCACCTCTATTACGCTATTAATAGAGAGCCTCTGTATATCAGTATCTGAAGTGTGTGCCTTTGACTTATTTTGGTTTTTTAAAATAAGACAAAGCACCTAAACCCTTACAAAAAGACAACAATTAAAGTGCTGAACTCAGATGTAAGGCTGCACTATTCATTGGATGGTTTATTGTGACTGGTCATCACCAAGCTTATTTGAATAATAATAATAATAATAAGAAGAATATTTGGCACTGTCATCTGTAAATCAAAAACAATTTAACAAAGGTAAGTAAGCATTAATAGCCCAAATATATAGGTAGAGCCAGAGAAATGAAGTAACTTCAAGTTCAAACAGTTAAATCAATGGCAAAGTTTGGACTAGATTGGGATGAAATCCTGGCTCTCTTGAAATAAAGGGAGTTTTACTATTGAGTTCAGTGGGACCAGAATTTCACCCCAGGTCTTACCCTGACTACTGGTCCCACTAACTATATCACATCCATTCTGGCATCCTGTTTTGGCTGGTCCTTATGGAGTTGGATAGTTAGTACCATGTGGGAGGGAGCGTGGTTAGTGCTTATTGCTTCTGACTTGACTTGCTAAATGTGCCCCATTATAAAGAGGACTCATTTGATTGTATTGGTTTGTGTGTGAGCCCTAAGATAAAATTAATGTAGGAATTATAATGTACAAGCTTTCATTTACATCCCCAGATGCTTGATCGAGTAATGTGTCAAGTGTTGATTTCATAGTATGGAAAAAAGTTACAAAACAACACACAGTAAGAAATGGATATATGGAAATAGGTTGCCTTTTCTGATTCTCCCCCCGCCCCCATTAGCGGGTATGGAAGATAATAGGGTTATAAAGGAATAGCCAGCTTGGATTTTTCAAGAACTAATTGGTCCAAATCAACCTAATTTTCTTCTTTGACAGGCTTCCTTGCCTAATGGATGCAGGGGAAGCAATAGGCATATCTCAATTTTAGTAAGACTTCATATATAGTCCCTCATGGTAATCTCATAAGAAAACTAGGGAAATTCAGACTAGACTAAATTACTATAAAGTGAGTACACAACTAGTTCGAAGACTGTACTCCAAGTAGTGTTACCAATGGTTTGCTGTCAAACTGGGAGGGGTATCGAATGGGGTCCCACAGGGGTCAGTCTTGAGTCCTGTACTAGTCATTTCCAGTAATGATTGGATAATGGAACAAAGAGCATGCTTATAAAATTTGCAGGTGACACCACACTGGAAAGGATTGCAAGCACTTTGTAGGACATAATTAGAATTCAAAACAACCTTTCCAAGGTGGAGAATACTGAATTTCATCTTGTTGAATCAGACAAAGATAAGTTGAAAGTACTTCACTTGGGAAGAGGGAGTAAAAAAACAAATGCACAACTACAAAATGTGGAATAGCTGTCTAGGTAGGTGGTGGGCAACCTTTGGCCTGTCAGGGTAAACCATTGGTGTGCCGCCAGACAGTTTGTTTACATTGACCATCTGCAAGCACAGCCGCCCACAGCTCCCAGTGGCTGTGGTTTGCCATTCCTGGCCAGTAGGAGCTGTGGGAAGTGTTGCGGCCCACCAGTGGATTACCCTGACAGGCCACTGGTTGCCCACCACTAGTTTAAGTAGTAATACTGCTGAGGAGGATCTGTATTACATCACAAATGGGAGTCAATAATATGATACAGTAGTGAAAAAAGGCCAATATTCTGGGATATGTTAACAGGAATGTGTTTGTAAGACAAGGAAGGTAGTTGTTGCATTCTACTTGGCACTTTAAGGATAGTTAATTTCTGGATCAGGCTTCCAAGGGAGGCTGTGGAATCCCCATCACTGGAGGTCTTTTTTAAAAAACAGGTTGGATACACACCTCAAGTATGTTCCAGGTTTACATGATCCTGCCCCAGTGCAGGGGACTGGATCTGGCTTTAAGGTCCTATATTTCTATGGATTCTATAATTATGGTACCCATGCATTTTGTGCATCTTGGTGTCTTGTCACAGAGGTATCAGATTTTTAAAGTGCATACTCGTCCTTCCTCCTCCCTCCCCTGCCCCACTTTAATATTTAAGCTGGGTCTTAGTTTAGACATTAAGTCCACCAAAATAAAACAAGCACATATCTAAAATCTGATTTTCTTCTTTCCTCTCATGCCACTATACCCTCCTCCTGTTCAAGTGTTGTTTAAATCTTTCAAGCCTGGCTAGTGTGACGATCAATTTTGTTTAATTTTGAACAGGAGAATGACGTAAAATGGATTCCCCCTCATCCTTTTTTTTTTTTTTTTTTGGATTCAGCCCAATTTTAGTAAGAAACACTAGTGTTAAATAATAAGTAGATAGTGTTACAGTAAGTGTTAGCAAATTTCCTTAACCTATTCTGATATTCAGAATGGGTTAATTGGTACATGTTCCATTTCTCAGTATTATGGGTTTTTTATTTTTACATCTCAGCCATTTGAGTCTATCATTAATTTCATCCCCCTCATTTATCAAATGAATTACATTCTATCTGGCACTATTTCCTTTCAAATTTTAAGCAACCTTTTATTCCCCACTCTCCAACTAACTGTATCTTTGTTCCTTGCAAATCTTGTATATATTTGTTATTAGGTATTAGAAATATGAAATGATATTGAAAAGTCGAACATTTTCACAAAAGATGGAAAAAAAAAAACTAGAAATACAGGGAATTGTTTGAACACCAAATCTGGAAGAAACCTGCCTAAGCTTCATAAAGAAAATATGCAAAGCAGTATCTAAAAGAGGAGGTTCAAGCTCATAGGAACTCTACTTAGAATGCTTGAATGATTCTTGGAACAAAAGAAATCTCTGCATGAATGTGTAGGTAGTGCAAAACAGAAAAGGCTGTTAGCCTAGTAGCATCCACAAGGCAGACTCCCACTGCTGCATTGCTGCTAACAAGAAGATAGAATTTAGACTTCAGAATAAGTGTATGTTTGACAAGGAGGAATACATAATGGTTAAACTATATGAAAAGTTCACAATAAAACTCAAAACTATACCACGAAACCTTACCTGGTTTAGTGTTGCATCGTGAACTTGATGCACAGACTAAATGTAACAAGCCTGACCACAACGTAAATTTAAAAAAAACAAAAAAAAACCCACTACTGAGTATACCTCCCTAGGACCAATATTGAGTGCATGTTTGAAAGTGAACAGAAATTAAGGAAGAAATAAAAAGTGCACATCTACTCCTAAAAGTGACATTGTCAAGTTTCTTGCACTTTTGGTACCTTAGTCAGTTTTGAGCTTACATTCTGCTATGCTAAATGCCAGTCACTAGGATGATATTCATTTATGTATGTATGTATATATAATTTCATAGATATCACTTCTCTCACTAATACGCACAGGCAGACCATCACTACTAAGAAAGAAAACCCATAATTCATAGAAATTGATAAGTATAACCCTAAGTTATGCAGGTGAAGAAATGAAGTGAACAGTGGATATACTGCAGAAGATCCACTAGGGATGAGCCAGTAATGCTTGCTGTCAAAACCTAGCTTATCCACAAATGGACTGAAAACATATCTAGACCCTTAGTCATATCCCTCAAATATGTATCTCCACTGATTCCATAGACCAGTGAACATTGCTATGTCTTTAATATAGTTCTTTGAACATTTGTTTGTTGATTGTGAAATGGGTTGGAAGGAGCTCTTTCATTGCAAACAGTTCATGCAGAAACTATCTTTCTATGTGTGGGCAGTGCCTCCACATTGTGGGCTTTGTCATAATACAGATAAATACTACTACTTAGTAGTAGTAGTGGTACATTTAAAAGTTATCAGTACTAGGAATAGCTTGCAACGATCTAAATGTTATCAAATGCCATCTTACTTTCTAATACCACATTTGAGAAAGCACAGCAATGCCAACTGTTCAATATACCATTTTTGTGCCTAAAGCTTTACTTTCCATACAAGACATATTCTATACAGTTGATAACAGTCTACTCATGGTTCCATATTTCTTAATTTGGGGTAGTTGTAGCAGGGTAAGGAGTCTGCGCTTTCCTTCTGACAGACATACCCTTGCTGGTTTCTCTGGAAATTTGAGACATGTCCAAACTGCTAAATAAAGAACCAAAGCCAAGTTTTCCTAAAAATGTAGAATGTCAGATCTTGACATCTTGGTTCAGGCCCATATCTACTTTGCCTTATTGGGATGTGAGCTTCCCCAGCCTAACTTTCCTGGAAGACTGATTTCTGCTGTCTGGATATTTGCCAGAGTGTTGCCAATGAGGTTGCAGATAGTGCAGGATAACTTTCCATTTGTATATCACTGTTCTTTTTTACTCTGCAGGTCAGGCAGGAATGCCTTGCAAATGTGTCTCCACTATTAACACACACACAAACAGGTGGTTGTCCAAACTAAATCCCTTGCTCAGGGAGTTTATTTATTCCTAGGGAAGGCAAGACTCATTCAAAACAAATGTTTCAAATTCCCTTCTAAACTAGCTGCACTTGCTGCTAGCTTACCCTTATGTCAGATGAACTTTTGAAGGAGAGCTAATGAGATACACTTGGTCAGCAAGACAGCAGTGAACCTCCACACAGATATACCCTGTGATGCCCTGTGAAAAAGTTCACTTGCCTCTGAGGTGCTTCCTTGTGCCTGACTCTGGCAGAGCAGATCTCTTCTTGTCTGGCACCCCCAGCTAATGCCTACTTTAGTCCTTTGATGATTTTGTCTCTTCCTGTGACTCATCTCTCCAGCCAAGTCCCAGTTTAGTCCACCCCTTCCAAGGTGGAAAGAGTCCAACAAAAACAATTGAAAGGTTCTCACCAAAAGGTCTTTGGCCATATGATCCTCACACCCTTCCCTTGTGGCCCTCCATTGGTCCTTGTCCCCTTCTCAGAGGCTTTATGCAACCTTCTTCAATGGCTGGTAGGGGAACCTGTGCCTTCCCTCTACACTGGGTTCTAGTTCAGTAACTTCATAACCAGCAGTCAAGGTGTGCCCAGTCCCACTCCTTGCTGCTGTGTCTCAGGGCTTCTTCCTACCCAGCCTCTCTCAGGCTTTATCCCCCACAATCTCTGAGTTCACCCTTGTTTCAAAGCCAGGGCTCTCAGGTCCCACCTCTGGAATCTCTTAAAATATATTAAAGTTATGAATGTTTAATATTTTTATATATTTAAATTATAAATCCATAATTATAAAGATTATAAACCCAGTTCTACTCTCCTTGGGCTTGACCGTACATCTCTCTCAATTAAATGCCTCCAAAGCTGTTCAATGCCTGCCCTTTTGCCAAGGCTTCCCACCACAGCCTGCTTCACGCCAATGGCTGACCTTTATTACTCTTGTCCACTTCTCAGCTTCCTCTACTGAGGTGAGTATCCCAGGGCTTGCTCTCTCTCCTCTCTAATCCCCAGACAGTGACTGCAAGCTCTCTTCCTATAGTCCCCTTATTTTTATTTTTTTCATGGCAAAGCAGACTCGACTGAACAGTCTATTGCTACTGCCCACCATAATTCCTCAATACTTAGTGGTTTATATTCTCTTGTTCTGCCCTGTATCTTTCAGGTAATGTAGCAATATCTTTATAATAATATCCAGCTTTTCTCTTTCTTTATAAAAGTCCTTACATATTACAGAGCTTCTGTACTAAGCAACCTGCCTTTATAATCATCACCCAATCCGTCCCCAAGTGGTCTTCATCTCTAATTAAACCTGGCTCTTCTCATAGGTTCAGCTAGGTAAAGGCTGAATTCCCCACTCTGTCACTCCAACTGTAGAAATGGGGGCCCGCAAGGATTTAAAAAATTAATACTGGCCACTCCAGGCTTGTATTAAACTCCTAGGGTTACAGGTTCTCTCTGACCTTGGCTTGGTAAACACTGCACACAAAAAAACCAACCACCACCACCACCACCACCTCACTTTGAACCCAGGAAGGAACACAGGAATTCCTTCCTGTGGGGTACCCTCAAGCCCTTTCATACACACCCACCCCCTCTGGGGAAGAGCTGACAAAGCCACAGCTAATTTCCTTTGTTTTCCAGAAAATCAAACAACATGCACAAACCTCTTAGGATACCAAAAATCCACTCCTGCTTTTTAAAAATGTAAATTTTATTAAAAATAAAAAATGAAAAGAATTCATCTGAAATGTAGGCTTTTTGCTAAATCTTAAAAGAAACAATTACAAAAATCAAGCATCCAAACTAGCTTTCTTGGGGGTTCATCTTAAAGGTTACAAGCATCAGAGGTTAGCACAGAGAAGATCCACAAGCCTTAAAAAATGAACAGAAATAAACTTGATCATGTCTAGCTAAACATTCTGATCTACTTACACATTTGGAGTTCAGATAAATAGTTCTAGGCATGATATGATGATTTATGATCATACCTGGTTTAAGTTGCTTACAGCATTGCTGCTTTGTCTCTCCAGCCAAGAGAGCAACAGACAAAGGGAAGGTTTCCCCTCCCACTCCATTAAAAAAAGTTCTAGCCTTCCCATTGGCTCTTTTAGTCAGGTGCCTACATTTTTTTTCTTTACCTGGGGGACTTTTTAACCCTTTACAGGTAAAGCAAGTAAAGAACAGCTACCAAGAGGGATTTTTACAGCTAACTGGGTGTCCATCAAAGGGAGCTTTCCCCTCGCCCCCCGCACACACACACTTTATTTATCACAAGCTATATAGCTCATTTGGGCTCACAGGCCTTCATTAACTCTTTCAGAGCCCTGTGGGGTACACACACCCTTATATTAGAGTCCTCTTCCTTCTTTAGACCAGTGGTGTGTTTTGCCATGCTACATCTTACATGCTTATGTTTCTGAGATAGTAATGTGATGAGATTTCAGTTGTGGACCTACCCTTGTTACAAGTAAGCAGCCATCCTTGTGATATGACATCCTAAAAGGTCACCTGTTGTAAATGCTGACAATTCTCTGAAGTTTGATCCTGTCTAGTTTATTTACAAGTATTTTAGGCTGCAGTAAATTTGAAGTATGTGACAACCTGGTTCTAAGTGATCCACCTCGTAACAATTCCTCTATAGGTAGCACAGGTATTTCTGAAATGTAACAGGGCAATGTGAGACAATATGCCTGCCTCTGCTGCATTTTGTACCACCTGTAGTTTTAACAGTCTGTATCATTTGTTCAGCCAGGCCATTTAATTGTGGGTACCATGGGCTTCAGTTTGTCAAATGTATTCCCAATTGCTTTGCAAAGTCTCTAATCTCTAAGCTAGCAGATAGTACACACTCAGTAATCATTTCTAATGGAATGCCATGCCAGATAAATACTGCTTTCAGTACTGCTAATGAGGCTGACTGTCTTGTCACTCTTCTGTTGTAAAAGGTATTTAGGGAAACAATCAAAATAATCGGTACGAAAAATTCATCTTGAAATACAAAATGTCTTTGGCTTCATTTTGCTACAGAAAACTCAGATAAAGAGGAGAAAACTGATAGAGAAAGAATAAGTAGTTAATGGTATTGTGATTCTGGAGCAGCCAAAGCATTAGGACTGAAATGATGTTCCGATATGTTTTAACCACACTTCTACTATCCCCACCACCCTCTCCCCTTTTGTACCTAGACCTTTCTAATTTCTATCCACCTTCATTCCTATAATAGAAAGACACACAGGTGATGATTCTAAAAAAAAATTAAAGTTGGTCAAAAAAGGGAAAGGGGAGGAGAAGAAATGTAAACATAACAGCTGCCTATTTTATCTTATACAATAAACCTTGATAAATCACCATCTTTATAGTCTGCACAAAAAATTGGGGGCATCTCCTTTCCTCTCAACAAAAGAGTTAACAGTAGGTACTGTGCTGATGTTTCCTATTACTGAGATTTTATTTCTTATGAGGTATACTTCTCACCCGCATACTCGCCAACTCACACCCCAGCCTTGATTTTAGACTACTTCCATGTAGTTACCTGCCACAGAACTGAAGAAGAGACGATGCCTCTTCCCAGGCCTGTCATAAACAGATAGCTAAGGGTTAATGTCTCTTTCACCTGAAGCACCTAACCAGAGGACCAATCAGGAAACCGGATTTTTTCAACTCTGGGTGGAGGGAAGTTTGTGTCTGAGTCTTTGTTTTCTGTCTGCCTGCTTTCTCTGAGCTTTGGAGAAGTAGTTTCTACTTTCTAGTCTTCTGTTTCTAAGTGTAAGGACAAAGAGATCAGATAGTAAGTTATATGGTTTCTTTTCTTTGGTAGTTGCATGAATATAAGTGCTGGAGTGCTTTGATTTGTATTCTTTTTGAATAAGGCTGTTTATTCAATATTCTTTTAAGCAATTGACCCTGTATTTCGTCACCTTAATACAGAGAGACCATTTGTATGTATTTTTCTTTCTTTTTATATAAAGCTTTCTTTTAAGACCTGTTGGAGTTTTTCTTTACTTCAGGGAAATTGAGTCTGTACTCACCAGGGAATTGGTGGGAGGAAGAAATCAGGGGAGATCTGTGTGTGTTGAATTTGCTAGCCTGATTTTGCATTTCCTCTGGGTAAAGAGGAAAGTGCTTTTTGTTTCCAGGACTGGGAACGGAGAGGGGGAGTCACTCTGTTTGGATTCACAGAGCTTGTGTCTGTGTATCTCTCCAGGAGCACCTGGAGGGGGGAAGGGAAAAAGGATTATTTCCCTTTGTTGTGAGACTCAAGGGATTTGGGTCTTGGGGTCCCCAGGGAAGGTTTTTCAGGGGGACCAGAGTGCCCCAAAACACTCTAATTTTTTGGGTGGTGGCAGCAAGTACCAGGTCCAAGCTGGTAACTAAGCTTGGAGGTTTTCATGCTAACCCCCATATTTTGGACGCTAAGGTCCAAATCTGGGACTAAGGTTATGACAAGGCCCCCTTCAACTGACACCATGGGGTGGGGGGGCAGGAGTTTGACTCCAAACTCTACCCTTCAGCACCTATCTTTAGAGGTTAAGAGTTGTGTATCTCTTTAAGGGAAGTCAGAGTGAAACTACCCACTATACCAGCAGTCGTCTTAAAAATCAGATTTATTAAAAATGGAGAGAAAAATGGTGAAAGCAAGATAAACAGCTTGCAAAACATACCACCTCTGAATACTTTGTGTAGGCCAGTGGGACAGGCTACCCCATGCTTAGTTACAGGTAAAAGAAAAAGAAAATCTCTATATAAATTCCCTTTTTTTGATGACTCTCTAGTCACCCTGATAGCCACATCCTGTTGTTCAGAGAAAGTCTCCCACATCCCTGACACAATCTGCTTTTCAAGTTCAACAAGAAAAAATGAGAAAACAAAATGTTGAATAGTTTCTCCTTAATTAAGCACCAGCCAAGCTGTGCGCAGAATGAGGCAAGGGGTGTGTGTGTGTGTAGGGAAGGGGAATGTGATCATGTAATTAAACTCTATCATAATGCATATATACAAGGGAGAGAAATTAAAGTTACACAGGCAACTTTAATTCCTAACCTTTAAGTGTTAGACTTTTGCAACCTAAATAGTGTTCTTTTAACATGGTAGGGGGTTGTCCGTGCAATATATATATATGCACTTTTGGACAATCATCTCCCCTGGAGGTTTCCCCAATGTCCTGTCACCAAATTGAGTCTTTCATAGGCCTCCTTGATCTCCACCTCTCTACACCCTCCTCATGAGTCAATATGATTGACTTTTGATTTGCATGCCCATTGTTCTTGCACATGGGAAATAGATCACATGCCCATGTTGAATGGGAGATATCCAAATTCTAGCTTAGGCTTTGTCTAACTCAAAATGTTTTACCAGTTAAATTGCTATAGTTATAGAGGTATCACATATACACAACACTCCACCATCCACTGCTGTGGATAATCTTATTCTGGTCTGAGTGGCTTTTTTCATTTTATCTTAAGCCCGTTCCCATGTAACATTTGCTAAACCAAAGAAAGCCATTCTTATACTGGAATAAATGTGTCTGCAAAGGGGGGTTATGTCAGTTTAAATTCACAGCTTAACTTATTAAAAAAAATTCTTATGAAGACAAGGCTTTAGATGATCACCAAGGTAGCATAGATGTGCCTCCCTTTAAAATTCTCATATCAATTTTTTTTTGCATGAAATGTAATTTATTGACAGATCCTGTCTGTCATGATACTTCATTCGTTTACTAGCAGACTATGAAAATGGAGGAAGTTGTCAGTGCTAATTTCACGACTGTATTGCAAAATTGTCATGAAGAATAATCCATATTCTATTATGCCTCTTCCTAATACTTTTTTAGGTACAAGGAGCCTTGGCACTAGATCATCAGCTGATGTAAATTGCTGCAGCTCAATTAACTTCAGTGGAGCTATTCCACTTTATTCTAGCTGAGGCTCTGTGGTATATTTTTTGTTTTGACTCTCTCTCTTCTAATTTATTATTATTAGGAATTTGAATTTTCACGTGTGTAATATTTCTTGTTAGCTCAAATTTCAAGTCATGTCTTTTCTTTTAATCCTTGCTTAAAATATCTACACTATAGTAATCACTACATAGGTTCTTCCATTCCATTTGTTACCCTAAGTTGGGAGTTTGACTGTTACAAATGAGCTTTCTAATCTGCTGAAGGCACAGTGCTTCATTGTACCTATCTTGTAGGAAACGGGTGATTTTGTTTTATGTGGTAATTTGGAGAGGTACAAGAAAAAGGAAATTGCTAAATTATGATTAGCAAAATGTAAGTAAATAGAATGTGTAGGTCTGCAAAGCTTTTGAACAGTCTACAAGATATTACAAGAAAAAAGGAAAACTGCTGTAAAATTAATGCAAACAATGAGTTCTTGAAAAGGTCAAGATTTTCTGCTAAAGTGCTATCGAAATACACAGTGTTTCCCCCTCTCCCAGAGGGATACTGTTTGCTTTGTTCTAGTAAGCAAAGTTTTACACAAAAAGTATTTCATCTACCTTCAAACAAATCACTTTTAAAGTATGAGGGCCAGATGCTCAGCTGGTGTCAATGTTGTAACACCATTGTGATCTATGGAGCTATGCCGCTTTCCAACATCTAGGAATCTGGGGCCACATTTTCAAAAGTATTTGGGTGCCTAAAGATGCAGGTAGGTGCCTATTGGGATTTTCAAAAGTGACTATGCAGGTTAAGTGCCTACCACCCATTCAGTCATTCACCTAAGTTCCTTTGAAAAGCTGGCCTCTGGTGCTTAAGATTGTTCCTTATATTGCTCCATGACTAAAAGTGGTTAAGATAAGGACTCTATTTGCTTACAGATTTCCCTGCAAGAGGCCAAGCTAAGGATCCCCAGTGCTGGCAAGTCCAAAGTGTCCACAGTTTCTTGCTCTGCTGGGAGTCATGGAGTGGACTGGCTTTCCCAAAGCAGACATCAATAGTCAGGAAGGGGGCAGGGTCAGTGCATCCAAGAGATGCACAGTTTAGTGCACATCTCCTATAAAGCATCTGCCTAGTAGGGCTTCCAATAAAGACCAACCAGAGTAAAATATAAGCCTCTTTTTCTCTGGCAGAGCCCTCAGGAAACATTGTATTCCTTCTCTTAGTGATGAACGTCCCTGATGCAGGGACAGTTTGACCATCCCTGTGCCAGATGAGGTCAGTCAATCCCAAAGGCTTGATTTGGCTTCCAAAATTCTTGGAAGCAAGGCACAGAATTAAAAAGAAAAGACTGGCCAAATCTTGGTCACCCTATCCATGTGAAGATTCCTGTTGACTTTAAATAGAGCAGCTCTCACCCTTTGTTTATCAATATTTTTCATTACTAACAAAAGCATGATCCTGACTCTGCTCAAAGTACAAAACCTCAATGTAATCTTTAAGTTTTCTATCATCTCATTATGGAGGAGAGGTCAATTAATGACT
The DNA here is from genome assembly GCF_007399415.2 of Gopherus evgoodei. Lineage (NCBI taxonomy): Eukaryota > Metazoa > Chordata > Testudines > Testudinidae > Gopherus > Gopherus evgoodei. Next base: position 148,390,335 of record NC_044324.1, read on the forward strand.
ATTAGCCAAGATAGTCAAGGATGCAACCTGGGTTCCCCAAACCTCTGACTGACAGAAGATGGGATTGGATGACAAGGGATGGTCACTGAATAATTATCTTGTTCTGTCCATTCCCTCTGAAGCATCTGGCACTAGTCACTGTTGAAAGACAGAATAGGGGGCTAGATGGACTATTGGTCTGACCCAGCATGGCTATTCCTATGCTATACTCTCTTCCCACATCCAGAAAGACGCTCACTGTTGCTCTATAATGAGCCATAACAAAGGTAGCAAGCAAACAGCATATATATGCATTAAAAGCAAGAGGAATATCAAGGAAAGGGTAGCCTTGTTAGTCGATGAGGGGGAATAAAGAATAACAGAAAATGCAAAGGCAACGTGTTAAATGACATTTTTGTTTATTTTCACCAAAAAGGTTAGAAGCAATTGGAAATCTAACATTGTGAATACCAGTGAAAATGATGTAAGATCAGAGGCTAAAATAGGGAAGGAACAAGTTAAAAATGACTTAAACAAATTAGATGTCACCACAGCCTGATGAAATACAGCCTAGAATACTCAAGGAGCTGACTGAGGAGATATCTGAGCCATTAGCTATTATCTTTAAAAAGTCATGGAAGAAAGGAGAGATTGCAGGGGAGTGGAAGGAGGCAAATATAGTGACCATCTATAAAAAAGGAAATAAGGACAACCCAAGGAATTATAGACTACTCAGCTTTACTTCAGTAGCCAGAAAGATAATGGAGCAAATAATTAAGAAATCAGTTTGCACACATCTAGAATATAATAAGGTGATAAGCATTTTCTTTGATAGGGTAATAAACCTTGGATGTTGGAGAAGCAGTAGATGTGCTATACCTTGACTTTAGTAAGGTTTTTGATACTGTCTCACATGACCCTCTCATAAACAAACACGGGAAATTGCAACCTAGATACAGCTACTATAAGATGGATGCATAACTGATTGGAAAACCATTCCTAGAGAGTAATCATCAGTGCTTCACAGTCAAGCTAGAACAGCATATCGAGTGGGGTCTGCAGGGATCATTTCTTGGTTTGTTCAATATCTTCATCAATGGTCTGAAGTAAAAAGGATGAAATTCAATAAAGACAAATGCAGAATACTCCACTTAGGAAGGAACTGCCTAGAAAGGGAATACTGGGGGTCATAGTGGATCACAAGCTAAAAATGAGTCAATAGTGCAACACTGTTGCAAGAAAAGCAAACATAATTCTGGGCTGTATTAGCAGGAGTGTTGTAAGCAAGACACAAAAAGTAATTCTTCTGCTCTACTCCAATCTGATTAGACCTCAGCTGGAGTATTGTGCCCAGTTCTGGGTGCCACATTTCAGGAAAGATGTGAACAGATTGGAGAAAGTCCAGAGAAGAGCAACAGGTCTGGAAAACATGAATACCCCCACTGATTGTCTCTCTTGTTCCACACTACATTCAAGTTCCTCATCCTGTGCCCCTCTCAGGTTCATGCCTCCTTAGATGCCGCTTCCTCTGTTGGATTAGTCTCTCACTTTGTGTGCGTCACACACTCTCCCTATTCTCCTTCAGGCTCATTTCTTTTGCCAGGCTTTTCCTATGATCTCTTTGACACAAACACATCTCACCACTTTGAGTCTGAACTATTGATCCCAGCATCATACTTGCTTGATCTGAGCTGTAAGCCCTCTGGGGCAAAAAGCCTCGGAAGATTCTGATTTCATATCATTCTAACCACATTAGCCTCAATGGAGGTACCCAGGCTTTACACTATCACAATTCCTATCTTTTAATATGTTTTATATCCTACTGTGTTCATTTGTGATATCATATAATGATAAGCACTTCCCTGATTGCAGGGAAATATATATTTTCCTATTCCTATGAGAAGTAGGATGGTCTAGTGGCTAAAATACTGGACAGGACTCAGGAAATTTTGTGTTCTATTTTCAACTTTGCTTCTAGCCTGCTGGGTGACCTTGAACAAGTCACTTCACATCCCTGTGCCTCAGTTTTCCCATCTATAAAATAGTGATAACAGTACTGATCTCCTCGTAAAGTACTTGGAGATCTATGATGAAAGGTGCTATATAAGAGAGAGCTATTATTGCTATTCTTTATTCTCCATACAAGCAAACTAGATGTTGGTTCAGTGGGGTACCATGAGTCACACAGATTTTTTTTAAAAAGATGAGGAAATCAGGGAAAGAAAATGGGAACAGAAGGGAGAAAATGGAAAGGACTAAATTGAGGAAAGACAATTAAAGGAGAGAAAAGGGATAGAGATGTAGGAAGGAGAGCGTGAAGTAGATGTGTTCTGCTTTGAGTGGAGTCCAGCGGCAAATTAGTAATTTAATAGAATTCCATACACTGAAGCTTTACAGTATGGATATTGTGTGGCAATCATACTCAGTCAATGAAACCTAAGACAGAAGCATTTCATCACCTTCCCAGACCCTTATTTGCTAATCAGTGAACCCATATGGGAAAGAATTTGCCTTGCAGCTTTTAAGGACTGTTCCTACAAATTAATGTGTGTGTGCATGTGTCACACTACAGAAGGGATGAAAGAGGGGAATTAGGAGAGGAAAGAGAAGTTAAAAGAAAGTAGGAGAAAAGGAAAGGGGGAAGAGAGTAGAGAATGAAAGAGATGAGAAAGGATTAGAGAAGGTAAAGGAAGCGAGAGGAGCAGAGTTTCCTTTTTTTCATTTTGAATATGTTTAATCATTGAGCCAGAGAAGAAAGAATATTGAATATGTTGATGTAGGTCTCCTTCAGTCTCTCATATTGAAATTGTTACCCTTTCATTACATACTTTAATAATTAAATACTAATTGGGCCAGAGAAAGAATTAGAAGGACTCTATAAGCTCCCTGCTTAGGGTACTCACCAGAGAGGTGAACAATCCCTATTCAAAATCCGTCTGCTCTTCAAGAGGAGAGAGAATTTGAACTAGGAGTCTCCCACATCCTGAGTGATTTCCATGTTCCTAGGGGGAAAGGTTTCAAGGGAGGTCCACATCCTGTTGGCTGTTTTGTGTAAACTTACCCGAGGGGCCTGATCTGATTGGCAGCCTATGAGCATGCATGCTGGATTGTGCACCCACATCTGACTTAGATGGCTCTCTTCCACAGTTTCTGAATTACTCTGGGGTTAGGGGGAAAATAGGCACCCAAATGCTTAGAATAAGGCAGCACTGTGCATGCCGAGAGGCAAAAACTTAGGCATCTACAGGGATAGGTGCAGCAAAACAGGAGTTTTGTGGATTGCAGTGGTGCCTAAAAATGGAATTTAGGCACTGAGTACCTTAATGGATAGAACCCTAAAAGATGAAAACAGTTGGTTAGTCATATGTCTCCAGCTGTATTTGTAGGAAGGAAAAGAAGCAATCTTTATTAACAAACAGCCCACTCCACGACTGCATTATCAAAAGCATGCTCTACTTTCTTTGTGACACCAACACACCAAGCTTTCCAGCATTTAAAAAAGAGAGACGGAGCTAGCAAGGAAGGGCAGTATAATGTAATTCCTAGTACCTGGAGGCTACAGTATAATAATAAATGATGGAACAATGAGAAATAAACTAAACCAGATTGGTGAAACTGGATTATGGCACATTAATCATTGTGCATTTCTTAGATGCTGGATCAGGGACCATCTTTCCATTTATTTGTATAGCATCCTGTACAGTGGGGTCAGATGAGGCCCATGAGCACTATGGTATTATACTGTAAACATTAAATAACAATTAAGAATATAAACAGGTATTGCCAGACTATGGAGGAGTCAGTGCTAAATACAATCAGTTTCAGCCACAGTGTCTTATTATGGATTAGATAGTCAGGACTGAAAGTGAGAATGAATCAAGGGAAATGCAGTTCACCTTGTTAAAAATCAACTAGTTTTAATACATCTGAACAAGAGAAGAAAAGGAAAGGAAAATTCCCCTAGAAAAATGTTTACCATCCAAGTCTTGCATATGTTCAGGGGTTAATCCTCTAAAATTAAATATGCTGTTCATCAGACAAGGTAACTCCTTCAACATTAATATAGCATGTCCTTCTGCAGTGAGAAATGATCACTTATTTTCTACTGGAAATAAAATGAAATATGTTTCCATATCCAGTGGGAGACTCTGTTAGTGATACAGTATTCAATATTTATGAAAAATTGGCATTAAATGGAACCTACAGTAAATATGTGAAGGAAGCTGGACATTTGTTCTTGGTCACATTCACTCCAAAAATGGAAATCCAATTTCTATGAGGACAATTAAAAATGGACTATCTCGGTGGACAAGAAGTATTGGATAGTACAAAGGAAATTTTCTTTGGTGATTTGATCATCTTTTTATAGTAGCCCTTTAGTTCTTTTTTAAAGGTTTCCATCCTCAGTGATTGCATGGTTAACATTCAAGTTTGACATGACGTTCTGATGTTTTTCCTGAGTCTTTAGACAGATAACTCCAGTGTCTCAGTGCTGCTCAAGCTCCTAATCAGCTGTGGTTTGCAATTAACTGGTTTTAGTGGTTTCCACTCACATCACAGATCTGGAGCAACAACAGAGATGTGCACTGCAATTTCTTCTGTTTTGGGAGAACTCTAAAAATAGGCTGTGGAAAGAGTAGAGATGTTATACTCCTGGCAGCATCTAGGAGAAGAAGTGTAATCAGGAGGAGAAGAATAGTAGAATCGGAAGAAGAGTCTGCAGGCTGTAGACAGGGCTGGATTTACTCCTTCTGCACCCCTAGGCACAACATCTTCAGTGCCTCACCCTGCCTACAGCTGACCTTTGTGTTGCACACAGTTTAAAGAGGTAAGGTGCCCCTAGATCGCCGGCGCTGCTAAGCATGTGCCTACTGTGCCTAATTGGAAATCCTGCCCTGACTGTAGAGTGGATAGGGAAATAGCATTTCCCCCCACCCAGCAGCTAGAGATGGGTGAGGATTTCAAATGTATCAGACATCTGAGGACTTGAAGCAGAGTCCAGGAACAGCACACTCCCTGCACTCTTCTCCATCTCAGTAGGTGGGCTGGAGAGTAGGCTTTTCCTTAAGGTATTGTCTGTACACCTAGTTGTTTCCATGTCCTCATCTTTCACACCAACCTCTAGCTAACAGATTTAATCCTCTGTCTAGTACAGCTAGGTACATGGTAAAGTTTTCAATGACTGTCAAAGTGGAAGATGGGAAACCAAAATTCTGGACTTGGTTTCTTGATTCCAAAGTCATAATAACAACAGGTGGCAGAGACTAGGGGTGGCTCTAGCCATTTCGCTGCCCCAAGCACGGCGGCATGCTGCCAAGAGCGCTCTGCCGGTCGCCAGTCCTGTGGCTCCGGTGGACCTCCCGCAGACATCCCTGCAGAGGGTCCCCTGGTCCTGCGGCTCTGGTGGACCTCCTGCAGGCCTGATCCACCGAAGCCGTGGGACCAGCGGAACCTCTGCAGGCACGCCTGCGGGAGGTCCAGCGGAGCCGCATTCCGCCCTCCCGGCAACCGGCAGAGCGCCCCCCGCGGCATGCCGCCCCAAGCATGCGCTTGGCATGCTGGGGCCTGGAGCCACCCCTGGCTGAAACACTGCAAAATTCTGATGAAAACAGAACACTTTTCATAAACATTTTCCCTTTTTATTAGCACCAAAAAGCTCACAATGTCAAGGTTAAGCAGTAAGACCCTAACAAATAGCTGACTGTCTGCATGCTGGCTATACAAAGAGAGTCAGTGTATCAGCCAAAACCATTTGCAAGTGCTGCTTTTGCCTTAGCTGGAAAGTTGTATTTAATTATTTGTCAAGGACACCCACTGTCTGGAACAGGCAATATTTTATGTTATAGACATTGACACTGAAATAAATACACTAAGATATTTCCACGCACAGAGTCTGGCTATCTCTTTTCTCCACCAGTACCTCAGAGGCTCAGTCCACTTTTCCAGGTGGCACTCAGGCAGAGACCAAGCAAATGAAACAGCAGAACAGGAGTCAACATAACAACTGCCTTTTCCAGTGCTGGTTCTAGCTCAGTTGCATTTCTCCAGCAGCAGCATTCCCCAGGCAGGGACAGATGGAAGCCCCATTGCTTGACATAGTTAAACCTAGACAGGACAAGATACCAGAAAAATTTATTTAAGAGAACAATGCTGCATTGGCAGAGAGATGGATTAGTGACCATCTAAATTCTATGATTCTATTGATGTTGTCACCGTGGTGCAATGCTACCTGTTAAAAAGAGTAACAAAATGATAAGGGAGAAAATACCACTATAGATATTTCAAATGTATAGGTTTTTTTTCTCTGTGGCTCCTTTGTATTCCTTCTATTCTGTGATATCTTGAGTTGATACTCTGGGTTCTCCACATACTGAAGACGTGTGGAGCACAATGAGAAAAACAAGAAGCACCTGATTTCCAAAAGGCACTTTGATTTCTAGTATATAAACATGTAGGAAACATTACACTATACCAGGTGTGGGAGGTGAAAACGTCAGAATGTTGTCTGATGTTTTTCCTAGCATCCAAAAAGTGGACATTGGGAGCATTAATACCTTTGATGATCTGTGCCTCAAAGCTTTTCCTAAGTGTTACTTCTTTGTGACTTCCTGGTCATCACAGAGCTCTCTAGTTTGAGTTCACTTGGAGCCTTTCCCAATATGCTCATCTGGTTACTGGTCCTTTAAATCTGGGAGGCAGAAGTGGTTGCAGTGGTAAGGGGGCCGTTTTGCATCTGACTACTGTAGGTTGCGCATTCTTCCCTTTCAGCTGGTAAGTTTTTTTAATTCCTACAATGTTTTCCTAAGGGTTTTACCCTTCCTCTAATTCCTGAGACAGTAGATACATATCTTCATTTGTGACTATTCTGCAGAATAAATTTTGTCCTGACCGCATTTTCTACTACTCCAGCTTGTAATAGTAGATATTTACCCTACTCAAACTGTAGAAAGCTTTTATAAATTCCCATGGTCTTAGAATATGTGCCACCATACTTTATTTTCAAAGCCCTTCTCCAGCAAACTTAGTTGTTTAGCACTTAATCAGCAAGCAGACTGCACAGTCATTTTCAGTTTTCCTCTTTCATATCACTGAAATGATAAGCCCAGAAAAAAAATCTAATAGACACTAATGTATTTAAAACAAATGTATTTTGTGTATAGGCAAACAGATGTAACACAGAAAGCATGAATTACCCTATGGCCTGTACAGCAGATAAAGGACCTCTACAATATCCCTCTTTACTGTCAAATAGCTATAGTTACATTTAGAAAGAATAGGGTAAACAGATGAAAACTAAAGCAAATGAGTTCTCATACTTAAAATATATGCCACTCTAATTATATTGTTTTCTGAAAATATTCTGTGACAAGAGTACTCTAGTTAGGGACATATGATAATAGCATGAATTTTCTACCATTTGTTTGATTATTCTACAAAAATAGGTCCAAAAGTTACAAACGCTCTACCCTCCCGTGGAAAACCTCGCTCTATTAGGTAGAATTTCTCCTTGCAATATTTAAAGGTTTTATGCTTACAGACGAATATGGTGAATTGTTTGATTTGTCTTTCTTTTCTTTCTGTGTCTACGTTTAATTGTACACATAGCACTGTTCATTTAAGCTCTCGCTAGCTCCATTGCAAATGCCATTTTTAGCATGAATATGTAATATTATGCCTGTTGGCATGCTATATACATGAATAAATGTATTTTAAGTTTCATTAGACTGTTGCTTTGGATGCAAATTTTCTGTCCAGATCCACATTTTTTAGCCACTCACAATTAGTTTTAATAATTTATTTTTAAAAAAGGAATATGTTCAATGATCTCAAGTATTTTTTTGCACAAATCCAGCTTCAGAAAGCCTATTTTTTAAAAGAGCTTTCCACTACTATTTTAGCCTAGGATGTGGACAAAATCTTATCATTTTAAGGTAAATATTATGGCACCAGACTGATAGATCTGTTCTAGACTGATGCAAGCCTCACCAGTATAAACACCTTTATGTTGCCATAACTGCATCCACAATAGAGGGTTCTACTGATTTAACTAAATCATTTTTTCTACCAATTCAGTTATATTGATGCAAAAACTGAGTGTAGATAAGCCCTAAGTATAGCCTAGGAAATTGAAATAAAATTTTCTTCAGATTATCCTGTCACAAACTTGTTCTACAGGGACCACTCTGGCGAAAGGAGTCAGATTGGTCTCAGTGTCTATTAAGGACCAAAGTTGCTTCACTTGTACTGTAGAGCATCAGCAGCAGTAGGTGTGGGCAGTAGGTGGTGGCCTCCTCCGCACCAAATTGACCCCTATTTGCTATGGCCCTAGACTATGGGTTCATGCAGGCATGTTGGAAGTTGGGTCTAATAAGAGCATGCAGGGCCGGCTCCAGGGTTTCTGCCGCCTCAAGCCAGGGGTGGAGGAGCTGATCGGCTGCACTTCGGCGGAAGTTCGGTGGCAGGTCCTGCACTCCCTCTCTTCCTCTTTGGCGGCACTTCGGCAGCGGCTCAAAGAGGAAAAGAGAGACTAAGGGATCCGCTGCCAAATTCCTGCCAAAGACCTGGACGTGCCGCCCCAATAGCGGACAGAGTGCCGCCCCTTTGTATTGGGCGCCCCAAGCACCTGCTTCTTTAGCTGGTGTCTGGAGTTGGCCCTGAGAGCATATCTAAGGCATGCACACATACAGAGTATGGTGTATTCCCGGCACAGAGATTTTGAAAAGGGTATTCAGAATGCTGGGCTGCTTTTCTATGTGTTAATTCAATGTGTCTAGTCTCTCTACTCCTGAGGGCACAAGAATACCCAAGATATCATCAGCTAGTCTTGTGTCTGTCAGACATACCACAAATACCTAAAGCAGAATAACATTTTGGGGCAGTACCCTTTAACCAACTAATGCTTCGTCCCATCCTTGGCTCCTGAAAAATAAATAAATAAATAGAATAAATACATTATCTAACTGTATACTTCTTACAGTTAACAACTTTACTATCCTTCTTCAACCGTAACCGGAAATGACTCCAGCTTACCTTAATGTAATGTCAGGAGTGTCTCATCTCCTACAGGAGCTATCCAGTCCCCTGAGATACCACAGGCACATGAGGGTTAGGAAGAATTGACTGGAGACACCCACCTGGATCTGCTTCCCTGTCAGCTGGGACATCACCATTCCTATCTCTATATTCTACAGGGAAACATGTCTACACACACGTGAACCCCTCCAAAAGGTTTTAGTTCATTCCCCAGATAGGGCCTGTGACTTCACTTCCACTCACCCATGACTTGGGCCTTCTTGTACGCTTCAGGGCTGGACCCACTGCAACAATATAAGAGTAGCATTAACGAATGTTGATATGCAAAACAGTACAGTACAGTGTGAAACTACTAAGGTTTCTTCTACATAATCAAAAAAGCAAGCAAATGAAAATTGTGCCTGTCCTCTACTCCTGCAAGAACAGGAACAAACCTTTCCATTACCATAAAAACTGTACCTCAAAGATCATCCACCCCAACTTTACCTTAGATGAGAAGAGCTTGGCTTGTTTAGTCTAGCAAAAAGAAGACTGGAAGGAGATATGATTGCTCTCTATAAATACATCGGGGGAGGCCGGGGGAGATGGTAAATACAAGGGAAAGTGAATAGCTATTTAAGCTATAGGACAATGTTGGCACAAGAACAAATTCAGGCTGGAAATTAGAAGGGTGAGATTCTAGAACAGCTTCACAAGAGGAGTTGTTGTGACAAACAATTTAATTGATTGCATGATAGAGTTACTTGTGATGGTCTGGGGCAGGGCTCAGCAGCCCTGGGGCTCACTTCCTGTTTATGTCTTGTGTTCCTAAAAGCTCATGCTTCAGGTTTTCAGCCAGCTATCTGCTGGAGTCAGGAAGGTATTCACACTCCCTCCTTGCCTCACCCCAACACACAAATATATTCTGAGTTTTTAAATCTCCTTCCTCTGAAGCATTGGGGCTAGAGATGGGACATTGGACAAGGCGGGCCAGGGCTCTGAGGTGGCACCAAGGAATCTCTCTCTCATGTGCTTTCCTGGCTGGTTCTTGCTCACACACTCAGATTGCTACATGTGGGATCAGGAAGGAACTTTCCCCAAGGTTAAATTGGTAGGAAGCTTGAGGGAGTTGCATCTCGGTATATCTCATTTAAAAATTTATCTGCCATTGCCAGGGTCTCAGGCACTGATGCACCTCGGTCACTCCTATTCTGTGCTGGTAGTCTAGTCTCCTGTGGGCTGTAATATATTGGTCTAATTTCAGTTGTTGGGTTTTGTGAGTTGGTGATAGGTGGTGCTGGTGGCCTGTGATATACTGGTGGTCAGACAATATGATTTGGTAGTCCCTTCCAGCCTCAAACTCTGACTCTGTAACTCTGCCACCAGTGCTTCCAGTGCCAGCAATGAGTAGAAAACTTTTTTTTTATCCCATGAGATTTAGAGACGTCAGAAAAACAAAATCCATCCAGAGTCAGGGATGAAATCTTGACACTATTTGCAAATCACTAACCTGAAAAAAACAGATTGGGTCAACTGAAACATTTCAGTTTGATAATTTTGAAACATTTTGATTTTGACATTAATTTTTTTACCTTTTTTCTAGACAGTTCATTGCAAAAATGTCAAAACAGGACAGGTTGGCAATTTTGAAACTTTTCAAAAAGTTATTGAATTATGAGATTTGTCTAAACCAACCCTTTCCTTTACACAGTTACTATTTTGATGACCAGCTTTTCTGATTTAAAAGAAAAAAAGGTTAAATGAAAAACTCTCAATCAGTTCTATCCAGCACCCTTTCTACCAAATGTTTCTCTCCAAGCCAGCCTTCAACTTTCCCTTCTGCACACCAGGATCACTAAACTACTTCTCAGGTCCACACAACACTATTAATTGTGAGGGTTTGATATAGTAATTTGAAGTTCAATATATTTGGCCAAGAAACTTGCAGAACAAAACAATCTTAATGTATAGAATGCTAGTGAAAGTTCAAGAATGTTCCTTATAAGATACTTCTAATAAATTTTCTGATTTATTTATATGTATGTGTGAGTATGGATAGCACATTGTGGTCACTACCTTTTTACAAATAGTAATAAACAGTCTGGGGACTAAAATCATATTCTGATTATGAAGATGTACTCAAATGTCTAAGTAAAATAGCAATGTAAGTCAGGTATTTTATAAGTTTCTGTGATGATAATTAGAATATTACACTTCAATTTTGATTGCTTTATCATGGAAGAGTATTAAGGAGAGTCAGAGTATATAGCAGGTGGTATACTTTGGAGTGGCTGCAAATGTAAGAAATTATAGCAGAAAAGTAGAGAAACTTTTCCTACATATTTTGGAAAAGAGGAACCCAATGTATGACATGCCCTCTGCAGAGAATAGATAGGAGAGATCCTACAAGCTTATGTCACATAGAACTACCTTGTCCATGAACTAAACAAAGGAAAGTCCAGGACCTAAAGGAATTTAGGCGGAGATTCTTTGTACAAGGAATAGTTAATAGATGACTCAGAATAATGAAGCAATGTAGGAACAGCCCATACCATTCTATAAATGATTTGGTAAAGTATTTGCAGGAAACCATTATTCTGCAAAAATCATTGTGTGTAGATAACCAAATAATGGTTCTCTCATTCACACAGTTTCCTATTAGCACATGTAGAAATACATTTTCAACTGCACCTCAAGTGTATTTAACTGGGCAACTTTCATTAAAGCTCTGCACTGCCCTACAAATGTACTTTAAAACCTCTATATATGTAATAGTTGTACCAGGGGTAGGCAACCTCTGGCACGTGTGCCAAAAGCGTCATGCAAGCTGTTTTTCAGTGCCCAGTCCTGCCCACTGGTTTGGGGGGGCGTCTGCATTTTAATTTAATTTTAAATGAAGCTTCTTAAACATTTTAAAAACTTTATTTACTTTACATACAACAATATCTTAGTTATATTTATAGAAAGAGACCTTCTAAAAACATTAAAATGTTATTACTGGCATGTGAAACCTTAAATTAGAGAGAATAAATGAAGACTCGGCACACCACTTCTGAAAGGTTGTCGACCCCTGAGTTATACTATACCAGTGATGTTGACTAAAAACATTGCTTTTAATTTAAAATCTCTGCTTTATAATGATCTAAACTGATAAGCAAGGTTGTGGTTCGCCCTAAAGGAACTGCCAGGGAAAGCCTCAGATAACTAGTTTTCCCTTAAAAGGACATGGATACAGCCCTCCGATCAAGAATAAACAAGCAAGCAGTAAATCTTCCCAATATTTATTTAGAAGTGAGTGGTTACAATAAAACAATAGAGATAGATAAGATAGAGATAAATATAATAAAGATTACAGTTAAAAGGAATGAAGCAGTGCAGCAAATAAAAGCAATGCAATACAATAACAATTGTTTCAAATGGCGCATGGCAAATAAAGATACAACAATAAAGTGGCACAGCAAATCAAAGAAACAATAATAATATAACTGTTTACTTAACACTTTATATCATATAACAATATAATATAATAATTTAATAACAATATAAGAATTAAACATTCAATGCTAAATACTTTAAACATCTAATAAGTACTGATCAGGCAATCATGAGATGCATAGGTGAAGATCTCATTCAAAACTCAAGCATGCAGCTTTATTGATAAGCAGAACCCATACACTCTTATTTACATTCCAATCAAATTGCCTCTGTATTCATCTATTAGCCCTTCTGCTATGTTGATTAAGCATTGTCTGCTGCCACTTGCTGCTGCTGAGGGAGAAGCTCTGTTGGCTGAGCTGCTAAGGAAGCCGTTGCCATGACGACCTTAGAATTCTGTGGTTGCTGCTGCTACTTAGGTGGAACCCCAAAGCAACCCCTCCCAAAGCCTAACAAGCTTTCACCCAAAGCTGCCTAGCTTCTTCTGCTGCCGCTGACGTTGCTTCTCAGGTGGGTTCTTCTGCGCAAGCATCTTCTTCCTTGTAGTTGTCTTGCAGCTTCTTTTCTCTTCCTAGGTCCCCAATCCCACTACAGAGTTTAGCCTGCTGGCTGTTGCCTTTATATGCATTTTGCAGCTCATTAACTATTATTATTATTGTAATTCAACCAATCAGCTTTCAAGGAGTAGCATATACTAATATATGTCACGTGCACTGAAATGTCATGCTCAATCTCAGCCAATCAATTTCCAGAGATTAGCATATGCTATTTAGTTACATGTACAGGAAGCTCCATCTATCTCTATGGGCTCAATGTATCCCTATGGAGTTTTTCAGCTGACGTTTGGATGAACCATAGCTACTTCCTGTTTGAAAGTCCCATGTATTCATATGGGATACAATGTATCTCGATGGGATTTTGCCGAGTCATTCCCCAAAGGAAGTGATGCAATACTGTCTCCTGATCGCATCATTCCTATACATTTTTATGGGCTTCTATGTGTTCCTGTGGAGTCTTTTCACTACATCACACTATAGTCGTAATTACTGGATTTTCTTAATTTAAACTAATACTATTTTTTATTTAATTAAAGCCTTGTTCTTAAAACTAATTACTAGTATAAGCATGCCAAATGGTCCTGACACTACCCCCATTTGTTTTATCTCCAATTAAGCAAGTTATAATTTTTGTGATTTTAGACCCCCTTCCTAAGGTTTTTCTGAAATCTTTCAATTTAAAGTGTTATAAGGCTTTTCAGGCAACTAAGGGAAAATCTTTCACACAAGCTTATTTTCTTGACTCAGATGAAATGATATATAATATACTGTAATATGTAAACCTGCTGCATGTAAGATATGTTAGCAATGGAGTTATATTATGTATCTGACATACAAAGGAGGGTAGGATAATTGTAGTACACTATATAGGATCTGATTTACCAATGAGATACAACAACCCAAAAGTAGAGTAAGTCTAATGACTGCAAGACGAGGGTGAATGATCCTTGATTTTTGTAGTTTAGTTCACTCTGCTAGTTTATGATTTCTTCCGTCAGTCTATTTTCTATAGGCTTGTCTAACTGAGTTTTACATATAAAAACGATTGGGTTTCTACCATTTTCTTTGGTAGACTATTCCGCAGAAGTGGATCTTAGGCAGGACATTTTTCCTTGATATTGTCCTAAATGTCACCTTTCTTAATTCCATCTCCTTGCTCTTACTTTTTTGCACAACCCAGGATTAGTTATGATTTCTCATTCCTTGTTGTTTATATGATTCCAATAATTGCCAACTGTGGGCCTGATTCGCCTATGCCTTGCCCTTTGTGTCATCATTTACACCATCTCACAGAGGTGTGAAATACTGTCACATCAGATTTCAACACACACACGTAAATGACTGAACAAGATGACAAGACCATGGAAAATTGGGCCGTCATTTGTTGCATAGCCAAGGTATATATATTTCACACTTAAAATCTTGCTTGGTAGATCGATTCCCTGAGGTCCCTATGCAGTTTTGCTACTCTTTCCGGAAATACTCACAATTTGTCATGATCTTTTTGGTGATGGAATTCTGAGAACTGAATGCAGTGTTCCAGGAGCAGTTAAACAGCTGCATAAAGAGGAATGAATACCTCCCTACTCTGTCACATATCTTTGGCTATGGAGCCCAAACTTAAACTGACCATTATTTTCCATTTTATTACTTAGGCCTATTTTAAAATTTTTCAATTTTTGTTCAATTAAATTTTTCTTCGACATATCTCATCCAAAAATATTTTGATTTGGTTGCCAATGAACAAATATACAAAATTCCATTTTCAAATTTTTGATTTTTTTGCCCAAAACTCATTTTTTTGACAAAAAAATATAAATGTCCATTTATTCAAAGAATTAATTTAAAAAAACCTGTTCAGCAGAAAATTTGTGATCAGCTCTAGTATGGATAGACACTGAAGTGAGGAGTCAGGATGGAATGTCAGCACCTGGTGATAGCTGCCCTATGGAACCTCTACTTCCCAGGAGATAATGGTCCTTCAGCCAAATTGTTCCCCTTTGGCTCAACATCGAAATGGTGGTGGTGTTGCTGGCAGTTCTTGTGATGATTAGGGACAGAAGGTGGGATTCCAGTAAATGTCATAAATGTACCTGTAACATACATGAAATAATACACAGGATACTTTAAAAAGTTGTTTCCCCTTCTCAACAGTCCACCATAGAGTCCTGCATTCTGGAGAAGTTCATCAAGATGGATGATGGTAGGAGAGCAGAGTCTTTGCAAATAGCACTGCCATATACAAATAATTAATGACCGTGGTTGGGGATATAAGAGGGAGCCTCTAGTGGATTCAAGCCAGATGTATGAAATAGTGTGTGCTGTGTGTAGGATGGAGAATATAGAACAGTTCTCCAAATCCTGGTCAGAGCCTTATCTATTTCATTTGAATTGCCTGAATGCTAAGGATCTGACTGTAACTTTCACAACTATACACATATGTTTGTCGGACTGTGTAAAGAGAAAATCAAATGCAAAGTCATCTACCCAGCCTGTTTCTGGCCTATACCTTTTTTCTTCCTCCTCTGTCAGGAAGAAATGCACCATGTTAAAATCTTTAGTCCACACTTGTATCCAAAACTATTTCTTGCGCCAAAAGGAACAGAAATGTTTAGCATTTATAAATTTGCAAATTCTATAATAACATTAGAAAGGGCTTCCTCACTGCTATACTTAACACTAGATGAATTATGGACCAAAGGGTTCATCTTCACAGGAAAGCTTGTGTATTAAGACATAGATATTACAATATCTTGTCTACCTTAGTATAGTTAAATTATAATATCTTCAATCATTTTTATCTTCCTTTTCACTTCATATTTCAATTGCTTCAGCTTTCCTTTTGTACATGTAAAATATCCAGAAATATGCCTGTCACTTTTCCACAGTTTATTTTGTACTTTCTTCTTCACTTTCATGAGCTTTTTTTAATAAGGCCATGTCTACACAACCACTGATGTCAACAAAACTTACGTTGCTCAGGGGTGTGAAAAAACACACCTCGGTTTGACATAAGTCTCCTTGGCATACATGATAGTGTGTACAGTGCTAAGTCAGCAGGAGAGCTTCTCTCAGTCTGTCACTCACTGTGGTAGTTTAATGATGTTTACAGGAGCGCTCTCTCCCATTAGCATAGAGCAACTACACAAGCAATCTTACAGCAGTGCAGTGGCATTGGTACAGCTGTGCCACTGTCAGCTCACGAGTGTAGACATGGCATATGTGTATTCATTGATAGATTTCACATATACACATGGGTATCCATTAATTATCTACCACACTTCATATTTCCCCAAGGAGATGAGAGGTTGAGGGGAAAAAATGTTCACGTTGAATGAGAAAGAATGGATGCTGTTAGAGCATTCTTAGGTTGACAAATTAATGATATCCAAGGCCAGGAACAGAAATCTAAAGTGAACTCAAAATATTTGGCTATGTACATGCTTATTCATATTGACACTGCAAAAAAAACCAAACAAACAAACACTATACACGCAGCTTGGGGAACAAAACACAGGACCTTCTGCTACAAGGCCCTAGTTCAGCAAAGCACTGAATTATGTACTAAAGACAGGCTTGTGCTGAATGGTATGTCTTTGATTACTATCCCCAAGACTCTTATTGCTTCTGCCGAGGCTGTGTGGCCTAGTGAAGAAGACACTGCTCTGGGACCTAGAAGACATGCATTGGATTCCTGACTCCACTACTAGTCCATTGGGTACCTTAGAACTTTCACTTTACCTCTCTTAGGGTGATCACCCATCCTGAATTGGGCAGGACAGCCCCGAAATGCAGAGTTCATGTTCTGGTCCCGGGCTGAATGACTCCATGACAGCATTAAAATAATAGTAATAAAGTTGTGAATTTTTCACTTCACCAATGCCTTTCTTACTAAGCGTCTCATAGACTGAAAACTGTTCACATGAGATATTTGGGCTTCATTCAGAAGGCCATTCCTATTCAGCAAAGCATGTAAGCATATGGCTATAGTTTTGCCTGTGTTTCAGTGATTTGCTGAATAGGGATGGACTGAGGCATGTACTTAAAGGCTTTGCTACATTTTTTCATTAACAATACTAATGCATTCATACAAATTAAAATCAGTTTGCAATTCATTCACAAATAAAAATGCAGGTAAATTTTTAGACACCATATTCACAATGAATAATTTAACCAACTCTACCTAATATCAAATACTTCAGGTTCACCTAGTAGGAATATACACTTTAAATCAGATGGGAGCCTTGGACAATGCAAATAGATAACTGCATGAACTCAAGAATGAGTGGATAATGCATACAAAGAACTGCAAAGGAAATTCTTAAAGAAGAATGCAATAAAATAAATCCAAATCAGTCTCTTAATAATCTACATATTCTGCTTGTGGCACTCAGAAATTCCTATTTGAGACTTTGAGTCCCCAAGCTCATCATGTAACACTCACAAAGAACAACAAAAAGACCAGTTGCTTCTAGATTTAGTCATCGGCGTCTTGCATAAAGACAACTTAATAGATGTATGTTGGTGCTTATTAAATGAATTGGACAGTGTATTATATAGTATGTGGCAGCTGGATTTAAATAGCTGCTTTGAAAGAAATCCCTGTGCTGCCTCTGCTAACAGACAGATAATACATTATTGTAGACAGGAACTATGCTTACATTCACATATTAGGCAAGATTCAATTCTACGAATGGTTGTCATGTTTGTGTTTGCTTATGTTATAATAAATTACTATTTAGTTAGAGATAAAACTGAACACCAAAACCTCTTTATGAGTCTATTTATTTGCCAATAGCAGGCAACTCTCAAGTGGGTGTACGGTCTGCTTGAGGAAAGGGATCAGTGACCTGGAAAACTAATAGTTTGGAACTTCATGATAGTATGTCCACAAAGTGACACTAAATGCAACAAATAGATAGCACCTGGGTGTGCTTTGAAAAGCTAATAAAATAAATTTTGCAAGGATGGGAAAATTCAGGGATACGCAATACTTCCTTCATGAGAAGAATTAAATGTCTTAGATACTGAATCAGTAATAAATATAAATAAAATGAACAGGGGTGAATTTAACACACCCTGAATAAAGGAAGAACAGCTAGGAAGATGAAAATTGAGACTATCAAATATCAACATATGAGTAGAAAATGTGACTTGTATTTTCTTCTGACAGAGATGCTACTTCAAAAGTAGTATCTCCTTCCATTTTATACTATTTGAAAAAAAATGTTTATTTTGTTAACATTTTCAGCCACTGTGGGGTTTTTTTGTTTTGTTTTGTTTTTCTGTGTGGTGAGACAATAATTCATTTTGGAAAATTAATGGATGTCATCAAATTGTAACAGAAAAAGAATATTTTGTTCTTAAATTCTGGAGTGTCATTTTTCTAATGATCCAAGAGCGCTTAGCCCCACAAGATCATGTGAAATACAGTAAGTGTTATACCTTTCTACAGATGGGTAAAGTGAAGCAGAAAAGATAAGTAACTTGTTCAAAGTCATATAGACAGTCACTGGGAGGCCACCAGAAACTTGACACTCAATGCTATGTTCTAACCACTCTTCCAAATAATGCATTTCATGTGTCAAATCTTAAAAATGCCCAGTAGATGTCCTATAATTTTACACTGAGGCAGTATCGGAGCTGTTTGTTGCAGATTATCATATCCTATCGATGTAAGGAAGCCCTGTAGTCCAAACCATGGTCCAAATTTTTCTTTAAATTGCCATTCCACTATCTCACTGCTAAGTTTTATCCATGTACTTTTTTTTAATATGGTTTTCGAATGAGCACTTTTTTCTCTATAATAGATAGCTGCATTATAAAGTGTTACTTTATAACCTAATTATGCCATAGATTATTCTAAATTGTCTTGTTTCCTCCTTATTCAAAATGCAATTGCAAACCATGCTATATAATATTAAAACCATTACTAGGATCCCAATAACTAGGCCTGCAGCCACAAATAAATTAGAAATATCATGCTATTCAGTTTGAATATAGATTGCTGAATAGACTCTACATATCATTACTATTAAATGTGTGACACTGAGTGTTAAAAGATTCCAGGTCTCATGATTATTGCTCCATACCTCTGGTGGTTGTTCTCCATTTCATACAATAATCCTTCTAAACCAAGGTTCTTTTGGAGGACACCCTAATAAGCCCTTGATACCTCGCACTGAAACATGCAGTGACACCATTCCAGTATTTCCAACCCCCAAAAAGTATGAGATTGGCTTAATAATAATGTTTTTAAAAGATACATTTTTGGGGGGTCTTGTCTTTAGGTTTCTGAGCCTTTACGTTACAGTCAGTCACATTTTCAGGTTTTTCTCCACAACTATGCAGGCTAGAAGTCCTTTAAAAAAATGAAATCTAGGATTATCAAGCAAAATAACATGATTCCAGGAGCAGATATTTTAAGCAAAGCATCCCTTATCACAAGACTCAATAAAATTGTGAATGTTGGCAACACTGCATCTCTACGAGGCTTTTAGTATGCTAGCAGTGCTTCTTGTTGGGACCAAGCAGGACTGCCGGCAGGACTGCCAGCATCACTAGTGGACTCTCGACTGCTACTACGGTCTTTACAGTATTAGCACTTGCACGCAGTTTCTTCTTCCATCAAAGCTGGCGTTGCATAGCAAACATCTTTCTTGAGAGCCAAAATCTCATGGAAGAAGGGGAAGATAGTGAGCGGTGCCTTCTGGACTGCTTCTGTCTATGGAAACCCCAGAGTGCACTTTCTAAAGCAGTGACATTTTCTGATGAAAGTTAATTTTTTTTTTAGATTTGCTGGAGCATGGCCTACTTATCAAGGAAACCCAACAAGTCATCATCTTATCTGTCAGAGTTTTCACTTGTCTATTGAAAGAGACATTAAAATACTTTCCTATACATTTTTTAATTGGATTGTATTTTCCCTTTAAATAATATGAATAGAGCAGTGAGTGTTGCTCTTGGGAAGTCTTTGTTTAAAAAACAAACCCAAACTGCCAAGATCAATATTAATTTTCTGCAACACTTATCATGTGACTATTACGAAACCATCAACTGTTCATTGAAATTATACATACTGCAGAACAGTAACTTCCATTATTTGCATGTAAACCTAAAAAATCTCTGACAAACTGTAATCATTTACTGGAAGTGCCTGTTAACATTATGGCAAATTACATATTGCAATTCTCATTTGAAGCTACAGGTACTCAAATTGCTTAACAATATTTCAAACAAGTTTGTCAAAAAACAGTGTATTGATGCAAAAACATTGGTAAGTAGCTGATACATGTTGGCTTTTTCCTGAAACATTTATCATCTTGGTATCCAAACACTGAGGGCAAGTGTTTGGATACCAAATTGATTTTCCTTTATTAACCTGAGCAATAGTAGAGCTATATTTTTTGTCTCCAATTTCTTAAGAGAAATATCCATTGGAAGAATCATTTTAAAATATGCTGGGAAGTGATGATATTCAAAATCTGGTATAAAAAGTGCTTTTTCTTCAGGAATACCACAGGAGCTGACCTCTAGATGTGATCCTGTAGCATATTTATAGAAGTGGAGATAATCTCTGGTCAAAGCCTGATCAGCAGCCCAGAGAAATCAGTGGACAGGCTCCCAGAGCTTTGGTGAGCATGTCATTGGGTCTTCAGTGTACACTGATGTGAAAAACCAAACTGGATCACTGAATTCTGAGTACCATGTCCTCATATTTCACCTGTGCATCTGGGCTGTGCATGAAAGGATGTCTTGATGAAAGCACAGCACTGTGATCCAGAACTCTGAGCTGAAATACATTTAGCATGTGTTAGACCCTCAGGAAGAACAGCTGGCATGAAAGGTGGCTTTGTGGATGTCAGTGTGAACAGAATGTTAGCCAATCGTAGAGCTGGAAAATACAGCATAAAGGGGATTTGTGATTATTTTCATGAATAAAACCTACTGAATCACTTTGTTGCCATCCATGGCCCCCCTTTTACTCCCTTAACCAATAGTTAGTCACACAAGAGATTTGAACTATTACAGATGTTCATGGATAATTTGCAGACAGAAAAAGGGACTTCTTCCTGTTTAAATGGTTTGGATAATCTAATCCATCAGCAGACACAGTAACAACTTGATTAGGTGACCTGTCATATGGAATGAAAGTGAATATTCATTGTGACCACTCACAAACAAATCATCAGTTTACACTTGTTGGCACTATTTGTCAAACAATGTGTTCAGTGAGGTGGTCACTCCTGCCTGAAGGGGATAAAGCAGCCCTGGAGAGGGCTGCGGGGGAAGGGGGGAAGCCAGATTGATTGGAGGAAGCAGCCACAAGTGGGGCCATCCCCCAATCAGGCCACAGCTGGCCCTACAAGAAGGCTGAGGGCCAGAAGCTAAAGCATTCTCTCTCTAGCTTCATTCAGAGAGAAGGAAATGGCTGCCTGGAAAGCTGAGAAGGGTAGCTAGTGTGGAGCAGTGCTGGGGAAGAGCAGAGGGAGCTGGGGAGCTCTGGCCTAGCAAAACCCCAGGCTGCAGGCCTAGTTAAGGACCCACAAAAAGGTACTAGGGCTACAGAGGGGCAGCCCAGATATAGGCAGAGGCAACTGTCCAATCCCCCTTGCCAATGATGAGTGGTTTACAGACTGCTGTCTGCCCCAGTGCGCAGGGGATAAACGGAGACTGGCAGTAGCCACTGAGGCAAGGTGGGAATAGGGGGCTAGGGGTTCCCCTGGGAGAGGAGACCCAGAGTGAGAGGGTACTGCGATGGACAGATCCTCTGGGAAAAGGGCTCTGGGCTCCAGAAGGGACATGGGAGCCAGCAGCTGGTGAGACATCAGCCAGCAGATGGTGCTCTGGAGCTAGAAAAGAGCTAATTCCCTGGACAACCAGCAGGAGATACCATGCTGGTGAGTCTCATCCCACCATACTGAATAATTAATAAAAATCCTGACCTAATCATAAGGAATTCACAAGCAGAATGCTAGGCTATGCTCATCAAATAGGTTATTTGCAATAAATTTGATCATCGGCATTTGGAAACAATGAGGCAGCAAAATCTAGGAGTGAGCCCCTATTTTTGTATTCAAGCTGAATCACTTCTTTTGACTCTGCAACCTGAAGGCTTGAAGATATCTGCCCCTCTGAGATAACTGTTCACAACCAAATATTGGAAGAGCCTCTAAGGCATGTCAACGCTGCAATAAATACCCATGGCTGGTCCATGTCAACTAACTCTGGTTTGTGGGGCTTGGCTATGGGACTATAAAACTGCAGTGTAGCTGCTCAGGCTCAGTCTGGAGCCTGGGTTCAGGGACCCCAGGAGATCAGATGGTCCCGGAGCCCAGGCTGGAGCCTGACCAAGAATGTCTGCACTGCAATTTTATAGCCCTGCAGCACAAGTCCTGCAAGCTGCAGTCAGCTGACATGGGCTGGCAGCAGTTGTTTTATTGCAGTATAGATGTACCAAGAGAGAGAGAGCCACAAAAAGTACTGCTGCTTGTTTGGTGGCTACAGTGATAAACAAATAACATTAGACCTTTCTGTGCCCAGCATCTATCATTAGCACAACATTAAAAATAATAATTTAAAAAAGCCTGTCATTTTCAGTATGCAGATAATTGTAAGCCTGGAATAACCCCAGTGTTTTTAAAGGAGTTCTCCAGATTTATACCGTTTTAAATGAGTGCATACTTTGGCCCAGTGATTTTTTTTAAGAAATCTGCTATGGTTCAACTTGATGACTGGCAGTAGAAAAAAAATGTAGATCTGGTGGAACTGAGTGTACTTCATTGACATCAGAAGATCTGGAGTCACTCAGGCCAGGTCTAAAATTGACCCTGAGACTTAGGTGCTTTTGACCTGCTTAACAAAATAAAACAAAAAATCCATTGATTTATACCCACCCTTTCATTGTTTACATTATTATCATTTCTTTCTAATCTTGCTTGTCCTATTTTTCTTTCCTTCTTATCTTATCTTCTATGTTTCCTTCTTGGGTTATCATATTCACTTTTAGGCCATAAGACTGATGAGATCTGCCAATAACATAAGATGCAAAATTAGAGATTACAGATGGTCACAATGTTATCTGAGCTGTTATCTAACTATTGGCAAGTATTCCAGACACCACCATAAGCTTCAGTAAACAAATCATTATATTTAAAGAGACAAACTAATAAACATAAATGTATTGATATTGTAGAAAGACTTTGATTAAAAGTCATTCTTCAATGTCAGAGGGACTTCTTTTTATTACCTATAGGTAAATTATTCATATTATCCTTATTGTGTATTTTAAATTTTATAAATATAAAAATAATAGGCTAAACTTGTTCCTTGATGTCTGAACATAAATTATGATTAATTCTTTATATTGCACTTTGATACATCTCAGTTTCACTTACTGATATGAGTCTATGCTAGGTATTCCTTTTTACACCTCCACTCATATAAATTGGCATGCATATGTTGAATTCAGTGGAATTGTCGTGACCTACACCTGCTGAAGATTTGTCCCCTGGCATTTTTTGTCATTTATAAAACTCCATACATATTTCTTGAACTGAAATATAGTGTTTACCAAAGTAATACACTGAAAATAGAATACTAACCTCAGACTCCTATGTACAATTGTATTGCTGAAAGACAGCTTTAAACTGCTGCTGGGGCTCCATAAGAAGCTCCACCACTGGAGGCTGATCCGAATGGTGCTGAACCAGGGAAACTTCCATTCTGTGGCCATCTTTCCTTTTACCTTGTATGAATAGTTTGGACAAATAATGAAAGGAAGGGTGTGGTTCAATAATAATCATTTTAAAAATAAACTTCTGAAATAGCTGTGTATTGAGTTATGATTAAAGTATGTAAATTCTATTTTTCATGCTACCTAAGACTGTTGTTCTTTGAGTCGACATTAATAACAATTACTGCACCAGTGTTTGAGGCACTAATTATTCTAAGTATAGGAAGATATTGTGGATATACCCCATTTAGTAGTAATTGTGAAAATGTCAAGCCTGTTTGTGTTAATAACACAGTAATGTTGGTGTCTATGTAAGTGGTCATAGATTGCTACAGTGGACTTTATAAGTATTACAGGCAAAATCCACAAAGGAACTTTTCTGCTGCAACTCTGTTGTGGGACCTAACTTTTTGGTGCCTTGCCAAACAGTGGAATCCTCAGCCCTGTCCTATATGCCCAGTCTCCTTATACAATGAGTGGGTGGAGATAGGCACCTAAGAATCAGATCCACAAAAGCCAGTGAGCCAAGGGGGAGAGCTGCCTAAGCGAGTCCATAGCTGATGCTGAGGAGAGGGATGTGGCTTAGTCCTTGTCCCTGTCAGGAAGTTAGGCATCTAAATCTGGGCTGGAGGTGCCTTAGCTCCATTTGCAAGCCACTGACCTGATCCCTCTCATGGAGTCAGGAGCTGAAGCCTTGTCTTGCAAAAAAGGCAGTGACATCCACCTAACACTCCAAAA
Source organism: Gopherus evgoodei (assembly GCF_007399415.2). Taxonomy (NCBI): domain Eukaryota; kingdom Metazoa; phylum Chordata; order Testudines; family Testudinidae; genus Gopherus; species Gopherus evgoodei. The sequence goes on from NC_044324.1 coordinate 148,414,791, forward strand.
GCTGAGGGAAGGTCTCCTTTCTAATCTTCATGCCAAATGGTTAGGATTAGCACCCAGGGTGTGGAAGACCTTAGTTCAGTTCCTGCCACTGCCTCATATAGAAAATGGATTTTAGATTGTGTTTCTCACTTCCAGGGGGGTTCTCTAACCATCGGGGTGGCTCTAGGCATTTTGCCACCCCAAGCACAGCAGGCAGTCTGCCTTCGGCGGCTTGCCTACGGACGGTCCGCTGGTCTCGCGGCTTCAGCAGACCAGCGGCATGCCTGTGGGAGGTCCTCTGAAGTCGCGGGACCAGCAGACCCTCAGCAGTCAAGCTGCCGAAGGCAACCTGCCTGCCGCCCTCGCGCCGGCAGAGCGTCCCCCGCGGCTTGCTGCCCCAAGCACGTGCTTGGCGTGCTGGGGCCTGGAGCCGCCCTTGCTAACCATGGAACTATAGAATCATTCACACTCTCTCTGTGGTCCAATCCATATTTAATTACTTATACACAGTGGATCAGCTTCAACAGGAGACACTGAGAGCTCCATACCAGAATATCTCATAACTCAGTGGTTAAAATCCTCTCCCAAGAGGTGGGAGACCGCTGTTTAAATCCCTTAGCTCCATCAGGTTTGGGGGCGGGAATGAACTGGAGTATCCCATGTCCCGAGTATCTTGGGGTAAAGGGTAGAAGGGAGACCCCCTCTGTGATTGTTTTGTGTGGAGTTAGGCATGCCCTGAGAAAACCTACCAGATTGGGTGTCACAGGCAAGATCGGAAAGACAATAATTAATTTGAGGCTAAGTGTTGGTAGGCAAGACTGAGGCAGCTGGGTGCATGCCCAGTGGCAGCAACTTATATGCTTCAGAGACTTAAATGGTGGATTTTTTTTGAGGAAGCTGAGTAGGGCTTTTGAGGTTCCCAATGGTGGGACATGGGTGGGGCAGAATTGGGGTGAGGTAGTGGGGAGGGGAAAGCTGGGGGCTACAACTGGTGGAAGCTGGGTAGGGGTGAGGGAGCTGGGAGAGAAGAATTGGTGGGGCCTGATTGGGGGAGGGGCAGAGTTGGGGTGAGGTGTGGCTAGGTGTGGGGGAGCTGGGAAGACAGAATGGGTCAGGGCTTGGTGAAGGTGGGGCAGAATTTATGTAAGGTAGGGACTGAACTGGTAGAGGGTGAGGACATAACTGATGGGGGATGCGAGGAAGAACTGATTTGGAGATATGGGGCACAGGATTGATTTGGAGGTTGAGGAGCAGAATTATTGCTGACAGGGGAGGAGGGTGAGAACTCTGGCCTCAGGGAACAAAATCCTCATACCCAATACATTTTGGAGCTTGGGCAGCATTCTCACTTTCTCTCTCTTGGAATGCACAGGGACAGTTCACCAATTGTTAGACTAGACAGACTGAAAAAACAATATAATCTCTTTGTAAATAACCACATGTTTTGGGACCAATCTCCTGATTTGTTGGCATCTGACTAATTTATTGTTTTTTCTCTTGAGGTTGACAATACTCTGAGTGATATTTAATTAATTATACTGCATTTAAAAACAGTGGAGAAAGTTACACACACTTGGGAAGACTATTTTGGGAACGAGAGGAAATGATTAATTTTTAATTGCTCGTCATCTCAATATATTATTCTCAAGTCCATGTCACTTTCTCCACTGAACGTGTGTTTGTTCACAGTTCTTATATTTAGCTTTAATGTTTGTTGGTTTTCACTGTTGATAATGTTAATTATGGCACAAAAGACAGATCGCAATCTAACATTAGCTGCAATGGCTGTTTTGATTTTAACCCAATAGCCTCATTCTGGACTGGCTAGTGAATATTCATGAGTTCATTTGGATACAATATGGTGGTGTGAACATCAAAATAACTAAAGGTATCAAGGTGCACCATGGCAGAGAAAAAGTTGGGAACCACTGACATAGGTACTTAAGAGATTATATATCATTGCAAGTCAAAGGGACTTGGGCTCCTAGATGTCTCTCTTGTTTTACAAATAGGATTTAAGTGCTTCTGAAAATTTTACCCAAAGTGTACATAGCATATCTTATGGATCTACAGAAAATCTTCAGACTGAAAATATATGAAATGCTGAAATTATTTCCCTTAGTATTTAAACAGCATGACTTTTGGTCATTGGTTTTGAATAAGTGTTCAAGAGAATTAAGAGAGATTCATTGATAAATGAATTGATTAAGATTTGATTAATTGCCAACGTCCATTCACTACTGTTTAAGAAGGTGTCCTATAACCCATCATATAAATGAAACATTGGCTTGTTAGTTGATTAAAGTTGTCTAGATTACATCTGGAAAAGAATGATAGTAATTTCGTAGTGTTGTAGAAGTCATTAAGAAAAATGTTATCTTCACTATTACCTATGTAGTCTTATAGAAGTAAATAAGGTAATTTGAGAGTAATGTCAGGTAGAATTTGGGTCAGTTATTATATGTCCATGGCTGATTTCACCTAATCCTTAAACAGAGATGCTGGTTCCCACCCACCCAAAAAAGGTACAGAACTTAAATATATAACAAAAAAATTCCATTGAAGGGTTAATAGATTAAGAGGCATATCAATACAAAATCTTCGATACAATTGTGTCTTTTTGAAGTATCAGAGCAAGTGCAAATCTGAAGATGATCTACACGGATAAAAGTCACTGTTCACTAGAATAACAACTTTTCACAGAAAGCCATTTACAGTCAGCATCAGCAAAACACAAATCTTAACTAAAATAGAAATTCACCTTGAAAGAATGTATTAGATGACACAGGAAGAGAAATCAAATATCTGGTGAATGTTATACAGATATTTAGGCCTAAAATCCATTTAAGTAATTACTTCAGAAGTGCTACTACTAAATAGATCATTTAGATGTGTCAGATCTATCTGTCTGGCTGGCTTTGGCATAATCAAAAGTATGATTTCCAAGAGAGAGGAGAATTAGCTACATAGCGCACACACACACTATCAACCTTGGCAGGAGACTACAATATGGGATGGAACTGCTGAGTGTTGATTTTGGTTTTGACCTAGGTTGAAGGAAAGCCAATGTTTATGCTGAACATTTTGTAAGTACATGCTAAATGTGTGTGGCATTCTTGCTTATCAGCAATGAGAAGTCTGTAATTCCATTAAACTTAATTGACAGATCAGTTTTAAAATACAAGGGCCAAATGCTGTGCCTGGAGGCTACTGGGCAAAATTCCATAGATATCAATGGAGCCTTGCCCATATACACCAGCAGAGGATTTGATCCCAAATATTTTAGTTGTGCTTTTATTATGGCATCTGACTAGTTCATAAGTTATCCTACTCTACTGCAGTAAACTCTCAAACTCATCCTGGCAATGGCATATGTCCCAAAGAAGAAGAGCAATTACTCCATTTTGAAAGGTAACCTTTTCACAGACTGGATCCCTCAGCTTACTGGCAGGGAATGTGTAAACTACAGTAGGATAAGTGTTCTACTCTCCTATGCTATTTGCTGATTCTGGAATAGAATGTAATTGCTGTCAAAGGAATATTTCATAATACCTATCTGCATTGTTGGAACTATAACAGCACATTCACAAAAAGTGGAACCATAGCACTCATGAAAATATTATGCAACCACTGGTTTTCCAAGACATGCTATATGTGACAGTGATTAATAACTCAGGGCCCAAGTATTTATAATGGAATTTTCCTACCCAGTTGTGAAACTTTACAATGCTTTCAGTTTATCTTTAAAAATTGCAACAATAGACATCACATTCAGATTTGATTGCAAAGTAATTATATTTTAATTCTATAGCAAGTGATCGTTTCAAAAGATGGAATAGGGTTTAACTACTGCCTAAGAAATGCAGAGTGTATCTTAAACTTTAAATACACATTGTTAGAGTGGTGTTACTTTAACACACACAACAGTCACAGTGGATTGAAAGCTGGTTTGAGAACTTTAAATATCACTAAAAGCCACTTAAGGCTAATGCATGTTTAGTTTTATGGAATTGCTCACATACTCTTTCTTACAAGTCCTATCATTAGAACCAGCACTCATCTTAGAGAGGTTGCTTTTAAAGTGCATATAAATCAAAACTGCCCCCTCTATAACCTAGTGAAATCTATCAGAGAAATAGTTCTTTTAACAGCAGGAGCTCAGGAAATGTATGAATGCGAAGAACTGCTAGTATTGCTATGTTGGTTTTGTTTTTAACAGTAATCTTTCTAATGTACACTCCTAACTGAGAGCTAAATTTTGGGTTTGCTACAAGCCCAGTGTTTAGGCAGCACATAGTCAAGTTGCCCCAGGAAGCAGATCATGACTTAGAACCACACTGGCATCCCAATTTCTCTGTGCTCCTCAGCTCAGAGACATACGCTGCCTATATCCTTTTGAGCATTAGCCAGCACAGTGAGGGTAAAGAAAGTTAGGTTCCACCATTCTGTGCCACTTCCTCAACAGATGCAGGGCTGGGAGGACATAATCCCCTGGATAAACTGTTTTCTTCTCTGTGCTGCTTCCCATGCTACCTTACATCCCCTTGCACTGGTGCACAGGACAGATCACGTTCTGACACAAAGACCCAGAGCAAATTACCAGACTAAGCAAGATGTTGGCCGAGGACCAGACTCTACTGCCTTTACTCTTTGTGTTGTACCTGATTGCACAAGTAGTGCCATTGATTTCAATAGGGCTAGATATGGAAGGAGTTGTTGCTCAGTGTGAATACAGGGAGTAGAATCTTGTCCCATGTAAATGATCAAAAGCAAAATATAACCAAGGATAAGGGCTTTCAAAATGTACATTGCCACAGTGTTTGCATATGGTTTTCTGTTAATTATTTAAATTAACACTTCATAGTGTACTAGTAAATGTATTGTGATATCTTTTGAGAAGTAATAACCACTGTTCTCATATAATGGAGATATTGAAACATTAATTTTGTTTGAAAAACAAAAAAGAAATCTGATTTGCTTTTCAATTTTTCAATTTTTTTAATGAAAAACCAAAATGTCTTCTGAGTTTTTTGTTTCCTGCCCCTACCATTGCCATTTTCCCTCTTCTCTTTTCTCCCTCTTTTACAAAATGGAAAATGGAAACAGAGGGCAGGAAAATGCAGAAAACTGTACATTTTTTGGCTTTTCATTGAAAAACCAGACATTCTGACCAAAATGAAAATTTTCTATGAGGTTTATATTGTGGATTAGTGTGCAAAAATATGAATGCTCATTGGAAGCATTCAGGCCTCTCAGAACTTCAAATCTAGGCTGGAAATCTCATGAGCAGATTCATTCATAAGATTGCTAGCAGCTTTCACCTCTGGACTCAGCTGGAAATATAACAAAAATCGTTTCTCCTGGGATTCCGCCCTTGCAGTTTTAGCTAGAAAATGGAAATGCAAAGATATGTATATTTATTTTTAAATCAAATCCAAATATTTCAGAACCTTCAAGGAAATTTATTTCTAACTTTGATTCTAGAAACAGGTTTTGGCAGTGATAGGTTGCCGTTTGTCCATATTAGTTTGCTATACCATGAAGTCTCATGAGCCTGTCCTCACATTCTTTTATTCTTTCTTTTTATTCTGTTTCTGGTTTCAAATAACTGGATTAAACTATTGATAGATCACAGAGAAATTTTCAAAATATATTGTCAGTATTGTCAGGGCAAAGAAGGTTGAAAGCTTGACTCAGAAGAGAAAACTTCTTTTCCAACCCCTCCTGATTTTATTATCTGACTGGTTAGTGGCAGCTGTGCAGCAAGAAACTTGGAAGTTATTCTGTTACTGACAAAACTAGAAAACCACAAGTCGTGTTTGATCTTTTTAGAATCGTATACAAATTAGTGGTGTTTTTTTTTAAATATCTGCAGAGTTTAGCACTTTGTACTTCCTCTCGCGCAAAAGAATGCGTTCATTAAAATCTCCAGGCACATTTTCAGTCATGTACGGTAGAATGGACAAGATCACACTTTGTTCTGGCTTACAGCTTGTTCTTACTGTATTTGCTGAAAGGTTTTGATTTAGCCAGCTTCAGCTCTATCAGAAATGTTTGATTGCTGGTGCCATCAGCATGTCTTTGCATCTTTTAAGAAGTAAAGCTCCAAGAAGCACTGCAAATTGTATTTAAGATGGAAGCTGGGATTTAACTGTGGCAAACATTTGCAATTTTTTTTTTTGAGATAGAGCTTATGGGGATTTCTAACTACATATGTATCAAAAATACCTTGGAGCTGACGCTTGGGCTTTTTGAGCTCTAGGTTTTAGTTTTAACTATGAAGAGCTTCTACCTACAATTAGGCAACCTTGTACTTCTCCCAATCATCCCCTCCAATCCTGCCTACCCACCCAGGCACACAAACAGCAACAAAAATGTTGCTTCTTTCAATCATTCTCCCTCCCCCCAATCCTCCCACACCAATAAACATGTCAGAGAAATAGTTGCAAGTAAGAAGCAGTGGGAAGAATTGAATTCCCCTACCCCCACCCAGTCTAAGCCTACGAGTACTGCAAGGAACTTGGCTCCTAATGGTATCCCCCTCCAGCACAACATAAGGCAGGAATATCCTCTCCCTTGGGGGAGAGACCTATACAAATGTTTTTGATTCCCTGGGTGTCACCAGAGACTCCAGTGGAAGGACAGTACATCTACATAGCTCCAGCATGCTGCTTGGAAATTATTGATGACAGCAGACCCAGCCTTATGTGAACAATGAGGAGGGAAATAATGTTTCAATATTGTCAATCCCAAGTGTTCAAAAACAGTGACTCAGACCCTAAAATATCATGATTGGCTGTGGTTTGTTTTCTTTTAGTATTCATGAGTTCAAGCTTTTCTCCACAGCCATGAGGGACAGAAACTTCCCTTTTTAAGAAAGAAAGAAAGAAAGATAAAGCTGTGGTTCTCATGTAGTAAAATGACTCTGAGAGCTGGGGTTTTAAGAAAAACACCAAATATAGCAAGATTCATGATGAAGTCACAAGAGCTGGTAACACTGGCATTCTGTGTGGTAGGGGAGAAGGTAACTCCGGAGGAGAGCTGCTATGAAAAGTGACAGGGTGCAATTAGATGGTTAAATGTTAAATAAATATGGTTTAAAAACAATGGATAAATACACAAGAATTGGGAGTTTAAAGAGTTATGAACCTAATTTTCTCTCAGCTTTAAAATCTCCATGAATGGCCTTTGCTACTTCAGCTTTGCATGCATGGTTTGCAGGTAGTAGAGAATTTTTGTCCAAGTTTTACCTGTGTGAATGTTCATAGACAACACACATTTCAAACATTCACACCACAGTATTTGCAGAAATGCAAATGTTTTAAAAAGCATGCACCCGTATTTGTGGTGGAAATACTTGTATACTCATCATGCAAGGAAACGAGTAACAATATCACATTGCTAACCAGGACAACTACCCAATGCAGCTCAAATAGAAACTTTCACTCATACCTTTTTTGAAAGAAATTATTCGGTAGTTAACATGAGGATGTTAGAACACATTTGAGGATATTTTATAAGTAGAAGAAGAAGCTAAATGCATTGAATATAGTATTCATTATTAGTGATCCATTTGGGTGTACTCCTTAAGTACCGACAGTGACAGTTCTTAACTCAAATATCAATTAGTAGTATTTTCTTCCTTCCTCCTGCGCTACACCATCTCAAAAGAAACAGACAGAATGAATCTTCATTCCCCATCCATTCTCCTTAGTCATCTGCTTTTGGCTTCAGTCTCTGTGACCTCAGCAACAATACCTCTGTCCTAGTAGCTGAACCCAACCCGGCAGTCCCTCCCCTCCTTTGGGAAAATGAAGTCCCAAGGATGGGAGTGTTTCCATAGGACTCACCTTTTTCCTACCAGTAGCTTTGTTCCTGCAGGAGCCCCTTAGGGGCAGCCATTTTAAAATATACCTTTCCCTTCTCCCCATTTTCTTTTTAAATTACTTACTTCTCTCTTTCTTGTGTTCACAAAGCAGTTGGAATTAGCCATTCAAAGAGGATTTTCCTTCAGTGAATAGAAAATACAATCTCTATCCCAAAGATTATTAAATGCTTATAATATCAAAAAGTTCATTTTCTTGTTACTGAGTGAAAGTACTTTGGCACATTTTTGTTCACTTGTTTTCCAAGCAATGCTGATATCATTACTCTTGCGAGAGAAAGAATTCTTGTTTTATTCTGTTTCAGCTTGGCTGCTCTGACTTGGGTTAATGCACCCCGGTTAAATAAGAGAGAAGATGCTTGGAAGCCTTTTGCAATTTAAGATGATGAATTGAATGCTAGTGGGTGCTCCATTCTGTATCTCCAGGCCAGTCACATCACACAGGAAAAAAAAGTGGATTTTCTGACAGTTTCCAGTATAGTTAAACATCACATGCAGTGAACATGACTGCCTGGTATGTTTGCATTGATCAGTTTACAAATGGTTAATCACAGGGGAAAGTTAGATCACAGTAAGATATAGGTTAATGTACAGATACTGTAGAAGATAAATCACATAAAATACTAAAGTGACAAAGTGAATACTGAAGTGACAAAGATCACCTGTGGGTGACATAACATGGCAACTGGACTGCTCATGCAACATAGCATCAATCTGCGGTAACTAGAAACCATTATCACTCTGGGGAGCAATTGGAGATAATGATATACACTGTAACACAACAGTGTAATTAGTAGTATATTCTAGAAGTTAATAAAATGTCTCAACTGCATTTCCCATTCATTGAGTTTTTAAACACTTTAGATAATTCATTAGTTTATTTATCACTTTATTCAAATCCAAATGATGTTTAAATATTTAGATAGCAAATAGAAAAATAATACACAGAGATTGGTAATAAAATAACAGACTTACCAAAGTTTGTAATATGTCCAACAGAAAAATATTATATTCCTCAAAAGATTATTCCTTTAGATGATAGCAGAAAGATTTGTCAGTGTCACTTAGATACTCCTACAGATGGACTTTTAATATTCCCCACCCCTGCCTAGGAACTTAATGGAACTCACCCTGAAGGACATGAAGTCCCCTATAGGGCTGGCAGTCAGAAATGACATGGACTGCATTTGAGTTATGCTACATTATACACCTTCTGTGACACACTCAGCTATAAGAGTCCTCACTGTGTGTTCAGTTTCTTGGAGTTCTCCTGGTAAGCTACAATGCAACAGCATCATGTCAGATAAAAAAATAAAAAGATAAAATGAAATCAAATGAAATTAAACCTAAAAGCAGATGATTTTTATAATAGTATATTTTCACTGAATGATCAAAACTGAATTTAGAGCCTGATCCTGAGAGATGCTAAGTAACTGGAACTCTGAAGTACAGCTGATTGAACGTTTATAAACTAGATGTTTTGTGTCAAAAAATAGCTTATTTTTTAAATGATTTTTTCATGGATAATTGCCATCATCAGGAAATTTTATTTGTCTGCCCCCCACTCCCTCCAAACAGTTTGATAGGTCCTATGTAAATTATGCTTTAACCCTCTGCAACTGAATAGAAGATGAAACCCTTTCTATATGGGTTATTGAACAGTGCTATAGAATTCCATAGAAAGGATAGAATTTTCTATTAAATTTTATAAGTCAGTTCAAATATACCTATGGAACTGTTAACACTTTCTTTTAAATTTTATAGGACATTTTCTCAAGAGAGCTCTAGAACACAGTTTAAATTTTGAAGCTATCCTCTCAATAAAAAGTCAGTTTTTTGTTTTTTTTTAAATGAAAGCTGAAATTAGCTTTAATATACAAAGGGTCCCAATAATCTAGGGGACCCCGAAAGACCAATCTCGTTTAACTTTTTAGTACCCTCCCCCCAAATAAGTGGTTCCAAAGTGGTCCTAGAATAATGCGGTATTACCAACCCAAAGTATTCAGCAATCATAAATCAACTCTCTCCCCTGGTTGCCATCATGAAATTTTAGAAAGCCACAGATCATGAGATTTTATTTTCTAAAATGGCTCGGTTGTTTTTAATTTGGCTTTTAGTTTTTGAGCTTTTAGGGTTCCCTTGGCTCATGTTTTCAAGCATTCTCTGCAATGAAAATGGCTAGAAATGTACTTCATTTGTCTGAAATGAAAGCTAAGGTTCTTTCTTAATCATGGCATTCAGGAACCTAGGGCTTAAGAAAATCACCAAATCTCATGGAAGTCAGCAATACTGATTATGGATTCAGGTGAGGTTCTTAGTATATCTAAATTGTTCTCCTATCTCTAAATGCCCAACAATAAACAAAATATATGTACACATTATAAAATTGATCCATTTTCACTGTATTTAATAATGTGGAGTGATGTAAAATATCTGAACATTTTCATATATTTACCATGCATTATGTTATACTAATTTTAAAATAAGTATTTTGTACTGTAATAGGTATGTCATGCACAATATCACAGATCAGTTTTATTCAAAACCAAAAAAATGTCCTGCCTATGAAGTACCAACCTCCTAGTTTGTGACAGCCATAATATTTGTTGGAATATAGAGTGAGAAGAGATGAAAAGATCCATCCGTTTCCATTACAATCAATCACGCAATATTATGTTCATCCCCGTTCTTCCATGCCTTTCAGAGCAGTTGTATTTACAATGTAAATTAAAACAAGAAGTATCCAGGGCCGCCCAGAGGATTCAGGAGGCCTGGGGAAAAGCAATTTCGGGGGCCCCTTCCATAAAAAAAAAAGTTGCAATATTATAGAATATTATATTTTCATGGGGGCCTGGGGCAAATTGCCCCTCTTGCCCGCCTCCCACTGAGCAGTCCTGGAAATAGCAAGTTATAGGGCCCAATTCTGCAACTTTTATATTGACTAGCCTTTATTTGTGCAAACAGTCCTATTAACTATAAACAGTATTGATTTACTCGTGAGTAAATGCTACTCTGTGTAAAGGCTACAGAATCAGCTCATTAATATTTTCTGATTCCTCTGTATAGTGTCTTTCATTAAAAACTTCTTTTTAGTTTAACAAACTTCTGTTATGAAAACCTGTCATAATCTGAGGAAAGCAGATCTATTGGTGTCTGAACAAATTAATGTAACACAACTTAGCACTGTGTGATGTGTCCTTCAGAGTAGTACTCGATGCCAAGATACTATCCTCTTCTCCACTCACAAAAATCATGCACTGCTAGCATTGATTCCTTTGATCTCCCAGTCTCAAGCAGGAGAGAAAAATGGTACAGGCTCCTTTGATCTGTCAGCCTTGGTTCTTTGTCCCACTGTTGTCACAGATAACATCCACCAGACATTATTTCCCTCCCTATCTAAACTATGGCTCACTTAGGACAGCAATAGTACAATTTATTTTTGTCCCATGTCCATGTATTAAGTTCAAGAATGTCAAAGTTAATTGTGTATTTTGTAGAACCTGCCATAGAAGCATGTCCAGAGATGTGAGACGTAGGCCCAGATCCATCATTTGAGTCTATCCTGCTTATTTTAAAATTGTTAAAAAATTAATTGTAGATTTTTAAAAATATATATATTTTTAGTTGCTATTTTTTGTTTAATTCTGATGACAGGTCAAGTTATTGTCATACATTATTACTATTTCTATTATGGCAGTGCCCATAATGTACTTAATTCTATTAGTACCTCAGGAAGACACAGTCCCTTCTCAGAAAAGTTAGCAGTGAAAGAAAGAATTAGAGAGACAGCATCACATGTACAAGGTAAGAGAGTACAGCAGAGTGGAAGCAGTGAAAGTTACAGGAAGTGGACATGTTCTTATACCATGTTTTATTTATCTGTTCACCCTACTTTGTCCATCTTTCCTTCAGTAGTTCAATTATTAATCTAACAAAGTCAGTTAATAAATTTTTTAATTCTTTTATTTTTTGACAGTGTGGAGTTTGTTATTGTAACCACAGTCTCCGATTATCAGAATGCTTCAGCATATGCTTAACTTACGTAAACCTATGATTCCTTTGCTTTTCTCTAGCAACTTCCAATATTTGTCATTTGATTTCAAAATGGCCTGCAATTCTCTGCTTTCTCTGTACAAACTAAAGCCCCAGTGTTGCAGACACTTAGGTCTTGTCTACACTATAGAGTTTTGTCGACAAAAGTTATGTAGATGATCAAAAAGTGCTATAATAATATTGATATTGCATGTTCACACTACACTCCCTCTGTCAGCAGAGCGCATCCACATTTGGTGCTCTAGCATCGACATTGAGAGCAGTGCACTGTGGGTAGCTATCCCACAGTGCAACTCACCAGCTTATGCCACTAGGACTTGTGGGTTGGCAGAGTGGATTTCAGAGCATCATAGGTGTGGGCTCAACATCCTACGATGCATTGTTTTCTGTCTCAGCATTCCATGGGCTTCCAGTTGCAGTTTGCAGCATTTTTCAACGGCCCTTCTGTGCTGTGTTACTGCCATCTCTATGTGAAAGGATGGATCGTCCACTGTTCTCTGCTGCTCTGTTAAATGCCACTAACACATCCCAGATGGCAGTGCATAAAGTTTCTAACTGAACAGGATTCAGGCTTGCCTGACCTGCTGTCTGACATGGGTAGGAGCAACATATGATTACTTTGGGCATACATGGAGCAGCTGCATACGGTGGACTGTTATTTTGGGGCTTGGAAACTAGCACTGAGTGGTGGGATTGCATCATTATGCAGGTCTGGGATGGCAAGCAGTGGTTGCAGAACTTTCAGATGCAGAAAGCCACCTTCCTGCAATTATGTGAGGAGCTCGTCCCAGCACTGGATGGAGAAGCGCGTGGTGAAGGCCATGTGGAAGCTGGAGACTCCCGACTGCTACCCGTGGACTGCGAATCAGTTTGGAGTTGGCTGCATTAATGTAAGTGTGCAGGTCCATTAATCACATCCTGCTGTGAATCACCGTGACTCTTGGCAATGTGTGTGAAATAGTGGATGGTTTTGCAGAAATGGAATTCCCTAATGGAGAAGGGGCGATAGATTGCATGCATATCCCAGTTTTGACACTGGACCACTTTGCATGGTGTTGCTTGTGGATCACCCCAAGTATTTCACTGACATAAATGCTGGATGGTCTGGGAAGGTGCGTGAGGCATGTATTTTTAGGAATACCAACCTGTATAAAAAGCTGCAAGTGATGACTTTCTTTCTAGACCAAAATATTCCAGTGGAGGATGTTGAAATGCACATAGTGATCCTAGGAAACTCAGCCTACCCCTTACTCTCATGGCTCATGAACCCTTGTACGGGAAACCTGGAAAGCAGTAAGGAACACTTCAGTGATAGACTGAGTAGGTGTAGGATGACTGTGGAATGTGCATTTGGCAGATTAAAGACACTGGTGATGCCTTTATGGCGGGTTAGATCTCAGTAAGGATAATATTCCCATAGACATAGCCGCCTGTTGTATTCTGCATAATATTTGTGAAGCTAAGAGTAAAAAGTGTGCTCAGGGTCAGACTGATGAGGCACACCACCTGGAAGCTGATTTTGAGAAGCCTGATATCAGGGCTATTAGAGGGGCACAACGGGGCGCAGTTTGAATCAGGGAAGCTTTGAGTCAACACTTTTAGAATGAGAACCAATAACGTGTTTTTTCTATGCTGCAAACTGCAATGCTTCATTAAATCGAGTTTTGTTAGGATGCACTTGTGATGATTCGTAGTCTAAAATTTCAGTAAGCACATGACTAAACTGCCTGTGTATGTCTTGCTGTCACCTGCTATCACAATTTGTAGGACACAAATAAAGATCAGTTATCTTTCAGATTCTTTGTTTTTATTAAAGAAACACACACAAAAATGCTTGATGGGAAAAGTAGGAACCAGGGAAGGGCAGACCTTCAGAGCTATGCATAGGTCCAGCTATCATTCTGAAAGCTGTCCAAGGGGATGGAGTGAATGGGAAATAAGAAGTTCTGGAAAGCGTAAGGGAATGCACGAGTGGCATTTGGGAAGGCGGACATGGAAAACAGTTCTGAATGTAATGCAGAGAAGGGTGGGCACACATCTGTTCTAACTGCAGTGTTATGAGGGACTTCAGTACATCTGTTTGCTCCTCCATTCCTTTTTTCATCCTCTCAGTGGCATCCTTAACCAAGTCCTGATTTTCTTTTCTGTCTTGCCTTTCAATTTCTCTCCACTTCCTGCATTCCCTTTTTTCTGACTCAGAGTATTGCATGATCTACCAGAACATATCCTCCTTGCTCCATCTTGGCCACTTTCTTATCTGGCGGAGGTGCTCCGCCAATGCGTAGGCGATTCCCCTGAAGGCCACATCTGCAGAAGCACAAGAAATAATACACAGAAGCATGATTGTTAGTTCACACACAGAACTAAGTTATTACAGCTTAGCACACCTCTTGTAACATACCAAGCACTTTCTTGCTGTCCCTTGGCAAGCACACATCTCAGCAAACACCCCAGGCATGGTGAGTTTTGCTCAGGGGAGTGGGGGAGGAGAGTGTTCTATCTGTGGTAAATAGTGATAGTGCTTTTGAAAGCATCATGGGTCAGGCAACTAGGGACTATATTGTAAATTCTCCAACCCTTTTCACAGGCGGGGGTCATGGACGCAGCTACTGAGCGTAACCAAGGAAGCAAGGCTTCGTCTGATGCACGCCTGCTGCTTCCAAGCCGATCCCTGTGCTGCTTGCCTGTGTGCCGCCTTGGTCCCTGCACAAGTGATTGCAGAGTGGCACAGGAAAGTTTCATTAAATGGGGAAAGGAACAAAGCAACTCTGTCAAGGAACCTTTGGCAGAGGATTCCCAAGTACCTCCAAGAAAGTTTTCTAGAGATCTCTCTGGAGGATTCCCGTGAAATCTCAGTGTGCATCAACACACTGTTCTGCTGTACTGCTTAGCTGCACAGAGAAATGTGCAGCACACAAAAACACAGCTAGCCTTGTACCTTCACCCACTTCCACAACAAAGCAAATGAAAGGATGGATGTTTACCTGGATGCAGGGCAGTGGAGTTTGAACTGCTGACCAAAGTGGTCACAATGGGCATTGTTGGATACCTTCTGGAGGTTATTTACAGTGACAAAACCAAGCACAGTGTTTACACTGGCACTTTGCCACAAAAAAATCCTGTGTCTCACATCAAGTTGGTTTTATTTTGTCACCAAAACTGAAGACTTTTGTCACCAAAAGTGACATTGCAGTTTGTACAACTCCACTGTTTTGCCTCAAAAAGCAACCTTTTTCCAAGAAAACGCTGTGGTGTAGACAAGGCTTGATACTGGGACTGTATTTACTGGGGAAGGGGGGTTCCAAATCAGCTGGAACTTCTGCAGCCCTAATTTATTTTTATTTCTTTTTTAAAAATATGTTAGAGTCCTACTCTTTGATCTTCAAACACTGTAGGGTTAAATTCAATCATTTGCAGAGAGCCTGCACAAAGCCTATGCAACAGTTAAGCCCCTCTTATGCTATATTTTGAAGATGTAAATGATGCACACACACTCTCCACACAGGGGAATTTCCTTCATTAGGGACTACAGGCCAAAGCCTGCTCACTCTGAGCATGATCTGGTGCCAAGTGAAGTAATGAAAAGACTACTCCCTTTGACCTCAAAGGATCAGACACTTTTTTGCAAGTACTCTGACTGAAGTTGCTTTGGGACAGGAACCTTGGGGCAAATTCAGAAGTGCTTATGTAAAGTAATAGTTTAGACTCCATTACACACACTTAGTCTCCTGAGACCTACTTACATCCATGAATGAGAGTAAAGGAAACTACATTGGTGTAGGTTAATGTAGGGAAGGGAAACTTTAATGGACACATTCTTACCCCTTCCCTATTATATGACTTACACCAACTCTGACTTCCTAAGACTCACTGTACAAGGTGCAGAGGTGATGTGCAAGAGGGTGTGTATATTACATGTTGGTGAATGGGGCTGAGTCTAAGTAGGTCAGTCAGTCTCATATAAACACATACATTGTGGTGCAAGAAAGCATAAGCTACACTAGTTTAGACTCCCATGCTGACATATGTCAACAAAGACTCTAGGACCCTTAGGGCACTATGTAAACAATAATGAGGATTTAGCCCTAGTTAGCTAATAATCATATATCAAAGTATGAAGAGAGAAGTTCTCAGAGTGGAATATTACATGTTTGAGCTTCATTTCCAAGGGATTAAAATCATTCCTCAAGGAGGGAAGCAGCAGTTAGATTCAGGGGCAAGGAGACTCCTGGTGACTAAATTCCCCAAGGGACCATTCAGTCTTAAAATTAGTGAACTACTAATCCTGATCCTTGAAACCTTTAATGGCTGAACACTGCCCAGAATATATAAGATGTAAACGAACCTCAGCTAGTCTGAGTCCAAACCCCAGGGAAAATGCCTTAAATTGAGTACAATAGTTGGTTCAATTTAAAACAGCCTGCTGACACCATCATGTTTTTTAACTTTTAAAAACTTTTTAAAAACTTTTAAAATGAGATGTAATTTTACTAAATATTGTAGTCTTTGTTTAAAAGTTGATCTTATACTAAACGGTACAGTTTTGTTCTATGAACTAGCAGCCTTTGCAGGAAAGAGATGCTGTTCTCAGCACAGAAGGAAGTGGCACAGCTGTCTTGTGCTACATCAACATTGCTTTTCCTGTGCTGATAAAATGGAGAGGTTTCAAAGTCAGAGACTGTATTTTGGGGAAGGAAATGTCAGGAGTGATTTGCATCACATATATGAGGCGCATCATTGCAAGTGCCTTTAGAGAAATCCTATCAGGTCATCTGTCTCTATGTGAAGCGTAGGTGCATATCATGCATCACATAGACTCCTGTTGGCTGCATCATAAAGTACTTTATGTAACTTTCATGTTCTGGGTAAATAAAAGATAAAATAACATTGGGAACAATTTGATAGCATGTTACACTCGCTATGTACAGGTTTAAATAACTCTGCAAGGTGCAAGCCAGTGGTGATTCAGACCCATTTATCCAGTGGCAGAAAGACCCTGAAAATGGCCTTATCATTTTGTTTTTTTCCCCTCATATCTGGACCACTACAAATCTAGCCTGCATAACCTACTGTTAAGAATTCTAAACAAGGTTGTCCATTCTCTGGGTCTTTTGTTTGGGATAGAACTGGTAGTTTATTGGGAAATGAAAGTTACACCTTTCTTATGGACTGATTGTTACCTCCTCCTAAATGAGTGTGGGGCAACATTTTTCCAAGACAAAGGATCAGTTTTAATTGTCCACTAGGAACGCACATAGTCCTGCATAGAGGTTTTCTGTTTTTCACCAATTAACAGTTAGCAATATATCTAGTGACAGAAATAATGCTTCATGTTAATTATTGTTGAGAAAACAATCACAAGCCAAATTACACTCACTAATAGAGAAAGGCTAAACAGGTAGAAAAACTTATCACAGCTTCCAGAAAGCTATCCCCACAATTGGGATGAGTTCAGAGAGGAACCACAAAAAAATGTTTGGGGCAACATCTCCATAATATTGCACATAATAATTAATACTTAGTATCTATAGCACATTACACTATCAGTGTTTTACAACCATCATCTAATGAATCCCCAAAAGGGCTACCTTCTCAGCTACATTGCAATTCAAAGTTCCATGCTGGTATTGGCTGGGTCCACTCCCTGGCATTTTAGTAGTCTGGATGTTTGCACAGAAATCTGGAGGGCCACAGAAGAGTGTGCTTTCATGGGTGATCAGTCCCTTGTTGTTTTCCATTTCACAGAACTCTGTGGAGCCCCAGTGGGGAAAGCATCTGTAGATTCCAGTGCAGGGGAGGGAAAACTATGGCCCACGGGCCGAATCCGGCCTGTCAAGGCTTTCAGTTTGGCCCATGGGATTGCCAGCCCTATGGTGCAGCAGGGCTAAGGCAGGTTCCCTCCCTGCCCTGGCCTCGCGTTGCTCCCAGAAGCGACTGGCACCATGGCCCTGCAGCCCCTGCAGGAGGGGAGGGCAGAGTGCTCCATGTGCTGCCCTCGCTTGCAGGCACCACCTCTTGCAGCTCCCATTGGCCAGGAATGAGGAACTGCAGCCAATGGGAGTTCAGGGGTGGTACCCACAGGTGAGGGCAGAGCGTGGCAGAGCTGCCTGCCCCACCCCATACCCAGGAGCCACTGCTGGACATGCTGGCCACTTCTGGGAGTGGCACGGGGCCAGGACAGGCAGGAAGGCTGCCTTAGCCCCACTGCACGCCACTGCCATCCCAGAGCTGGTCGAGGTAAGTGGCACCAGGCTGAAGCCTGCACCCCAAACCCCTCCTGCACCCTGCACCCCAATCCCCTGGCCTGAGACCCATGCCGCACACCACCTGCATCCCAATCCCTTGCCCTGAGCCCCTTCCTGCACACTGCACCCCCTCCCACATCCCTCACTCCCTCCCGCACCCCTACCCTAGCCCTACATTCATGGTCTTGCATACAATTTCTTCACCCAGATGTGGCCCTCACTCCAGTTTGCCCAGCCCTGCTCCAGTGGAAGGGAGAAGTAGCAATAGTGGTAGGGGAATGGTGCTCCCCAGAATTTCCATGTGGTTGGGAAAGATCTGAATACAGAGATGATGCACCAAACCCCACAAGTACTTGACACAGCTAATAAACATTATTACAAATTATCTTTTGAAGGAAAGTGACCAAAGATATAGGGCATCATATACATTACTCTTGTTCTGCAACCCAAAGCTTTTGGATGAAATATTTTACAGGTTTAGAATGTATTTTGTTACTTTAATTTGTTTCAGATTTCTACTTTTTTAAGTATAATGCTTGTTTTATTGAATAGGATATTAATTTATTTGATATCTTTAGTTTGTACAAGTTTATTACAATGAAACTAAGATTGAGCTTCAAATGGAAGTAGGATACTGCATCTGCAGTGATTTCTAAAGGTCTGATCCAGAACAAAAGTATCCTTTGATGTGGGATTAACTGCTCACATTCTGGTAATAGTTCTATGGGTTGTCAGAGAATTCTTTGAAAACTAAAAAAGTATCTTGCTGCCTCTAAAGAAAGTTTAAAAGTTGTATGCTGTACCCCTCTGTACCTTTAGATCAGTGTTTCCCAACTGATGTGCTATCAGGCATGAAAAGGTGTGCCATGGAATTTTAGAAAAGTGACTTGTGAGGAGAAAAAGTTCTCATTTATGTTAATTAGTGTCATAACCAAATTGCATTTTCTGCTGTTGCAATTCTGGTGTATATGTGTCAGACAGACATTTACACACAATAGGGTCAAAAGACTTTGCCATTCACATAGTATCACGTCATAGCTGCATTTTATCCACCATTAAGTTACAGTGATTAACTGAAAACTCAAAAATGAACAAGTATTTGAAGAAAAGAAATTCTGGCACCTCCAATTCTACTTTCCATTGTTAAGCTGAAAATGAACATAAGAAAGTCAAAAGGTAAGCCAATGCTACAGTGAAAGTGATTTGCAATTTGGATTTTTGTTTAGAGGTGAACCATCTTGCTCACTTCGACAATATCCTATGTGTGGGGAAAATCTCTCAAACCATACAATGGTGCCAAGTAAGTTAAAATGACACCTTACAAGCAACCATCTGTCCCTTGTCAGCAAGGGAACATATTTTTTTGAGTGTTTGAAGGATCAAAATGAAAAACAAGTGCAAATGATGAAAGATTGTAACAGTTCCTGACAAACCACTGGAAGCAAGCTACTTGGTCACCAAGTTTGTAGCGAAGGTGGAAAAGCCGCATACAGTAACAGAAAAAATATTTTTAGCAGCATGCACAGAAATGGTCAGAGTAATGTTAGGTGCAAATGCAGTCAATGAAATCGCTGAAGTTTCCCTTTCAGATAATATGATAAGTTGCTGCATTGATGATGTCAGCTGACATTGAGACTGTGCTCCAATCAAAAACTCAAATCAAGCAGAAGATTTGCATTGCAGCAGTAGTCGTGCTCAACTCTTGGCTGTACGTTCATGGAGATAATATAAAATATATATATTTTTATTTCACAGACAACTGCCCGGTCACACAGATGAAGAGGAAATCTTTCTAGAGTGACAATGGCCTACCTTGAGAAGGGAGAATTTCATTAGAAAAATTATCTTAGTGTTTGCAAATGGGACTGCTTCCATGACTGACAAAGTGAAGGGGTTTTTAAGCAAGGTCAAAGAACACAACCTAGATGTGCTGGTGATGCTGTTTCCTGCACTGAGAAGACCTCGTGGCCAAAACATTGCCAGAAGAACTTTCCTTAGTGTTAGATGGAGAAGTAAAGATAGTGAACTTAATAATACTTAATAAAAATGTTGCCTTTTCTCACTGTTGTGTGAGGAAATGGGAACAGAACATAAGAGTTTACTTTTGCACACCAAAATACCCTGGCTTTTCCATAGAAAACTTCTCATGTTTATATGAGCTGAGAGAGGAGTAAAAAATGTTCTTAACTTTGGAGGAATCCACATACATGGACTTAATCGCTGATGTGGCCTGGTGTGCAAAACTTGCCTACCTGGCTGATATATATTCCATCACTTCAATGAATTGAACAGGAAAATGCAAGGTAGAAATAAGAATCTTGTCTCCTGCATGGATAAACTGCATAGATTTAGATCTCTGTTAGCCCTCTCACGTGAAAAAAGTAGCAAAAGGCACAATAGAAATGTTCCCCCTGGAAAACATGGCAGATCCTACTGACAGTACTTTGGTCAATGTCATTTCTGAGCGCTTGAAGAGTCTGAAAGAAAAATTCAGCTCATATTTTCCTTCAACCTATATAGAATATTTAGACTGGGTCTGGGATCCTTGGATTTCCTCTTCATTGGAAAGTGCTAAGAATTTTACAATAATGACTCAAGAGCAACTTAATGAATTAAGAATGGACCACTCTTTTAAAATTAAGTTTGGCAACATGCCTTTGGACTCACTCTGGGTGACACTGGTAGATGAATACATAGTAAACTCAAATCTCATTTTCAACAACGTACCTGTGCAAGTTAAGTTTTTTCAAGCCTGACTTACAAACAAACAAAGAGAGCATCTGAAATTGGTGGAGAAAGAGCTCTGAATTGCACTGTCAACATTTCCTGCCAGGATTAAATGACTCTGCATATCAAGGAATGCTCAAATTTCTCATTAAAAGTAAGTTTTGTTATGATAATTTTAGCACAGGATGGGGGTGCACTGCACAAATATTTTATTGAAGTAAGTGTGCCTTAGGCTGGAAAAGGTTGGGAAACACTGTTTTTGATGAATGTTTCCAGGATCATTACAAGCATAGTGTAGGATTTTTTTGGCCCAGTTCTGAGTTCCTTCCAAACCTATGGCATTTCCACTCTGCAGTTCATCCATGCCTAGAGCTATGGAGGGTCTAGAGAGTCATCTACATGTCTCATGTACGTCATCTGGCCCAGCAATGATCCCAATACACAAATAATCTGTATGAAAATTGCGGATGAGAGCCAAAACCACTGGAACACAGGCACACATTAAAGCTGCAAAAGCAGCAATTTTGTGTCCTTATTTAGGAAGAAAAATGAACAGAGCCAAAATTTAGCCTTTTACAATTTGAATGCTGTCTGAGCGGAGGGCAGATATAATGTCAGTAGAGAGCTCACTCACCACAGCTAGGCCATAAAGGTCACACCTGTAGGTAGGAAAAAACCTCTTTATTGAAATCAGATGACCAAAACAATCAATACACTACCATTGCCCAAGCAATGGGAAAGGCCTGGGGTCAGTTGCAGAGGGAATAAAAAACAAATTTGGGGCCAGATTCACAAGTGTACATAGTTCACTTTAATTTGCACTGGAGCCTGGCAGAGCAGGCCACAAGTGCTCCCCCGTAAGCCCCAGCCTCCCTATTCCACTGTGCCTGAGCTCTGTCCAAGGATAGTGGAGATTTGAGTTCCTGGCCCATACCTGTACCTTCCTTTTCCCCATGGAGACCTGGTTCATTTCTCCTCCAACAGTTGTCTCACTGACTGACTGTAGCCCCTGCCCTGTGATACCTGCTGCCTCTGAGCTTTAGGGCCATAGTTTGGGGGCCACTGATCTAAAGGAAAAAAAGAGTTCAGGAGAGCTAGCAGCTTCACAAGGCACAAATGCAAACTATCCCTTTATGAAGGAAAGATACTAAGAATCCAATATGGCTCCATCAGGAACTCTTTAATGACCTGAAAATCAAAAAGGAGAATCCCACAAAAAAATGGAAATATAGACAAAGGAGGAATACAAGAGAACAGCAGAAGCGTGTAGAGACAAAATCAGAAAGACAAAGGCACAAAATGGATTACACCTACCAAGGGATATAAAAGGGAATAAGAAGAGGTTATTTAACTACATTGGGAGCAAGAGGAAGATGAAGGAAAGCATAGGTCCTCTACTTAGCAGGAACAGAGAGTTAACAAGTGATTACATCAATAAAGCTCAGGTTTTTAATAGTCTAATTTGCTTCAGTCTTCACTAAAAGTTTAATGGTGATCAGATACTCATCACAATTAATATGAATAATGTGGGGGAAGGAATACAAGTCAGAAAAGGGAAAGAACAGGATGAAGAATGTTTAGATAAATTAGATGTATTCAAGTCATCAGGACCTGATGAAATTTATCCTAGTTACTTAAGGATACTGAAGCAATCTCAGAATCATTAGCAATTGTTTTTGAGAACTCATGGAGGATGGGTGAGGTCCCAGAGGACTGGAGAAGGCACTGATCTTTAAAAGGTGCTGGTTGGGCCTCAACTGGAGTATTGTGTCCAGTTCTGGATACCACATTTCAGGAAAGATGTGCACAAATTGGAGAAAGTCCAGAGAACAGCAACAAAAATGCTTAAAGGTCTAGAAAATGATGACCTGTGATGGAAGATTGAAAAAATTGGGTTTGTTTAGTCTAGAAAAGAGAAGACTGAAAGGAGACATGATAACAGTTTTCAGGTACATTAAAGTCTGTTACAGGAAGGAGGAAGAATTGTTGTTTTTTTAACCTCTGAGGCTAGGACAAGAAGCAATGGGTTTAAACTGCAGCAAGGGAGGTTTAGGTTGGACATCAGGAAAAACTTCCTAACTATCAAGGTGGTTAAGCACTGGAATAAATTGCCTAGGGAGGCTGCGGAATCTCCATCATTGGAGATTTTTAAGATTAGATTAGACAAACACCTGTCAGGGATGGTCTAGATAATACTTGTCCTGCCATGAGTGCAGGGGACTGGACTAGATGATCTCTTGAGGTCCCTGCTACTCCTTCGACCTCAGGAATTATAGTCCTGTTGTCTTAACTTTGATATCTGGAAAGATACTGGAACAAAGTATTAAGCAATCAAATTATAAACACCTAGAGGATAGTAGGATTATAAGTAATAGCCAGCATGGATTTGTCAAGAACAAATCATGCCAAACCAACTGAATTTCCCTTTTTGACAGGATTACTGGCCTAATGGATGGGAGAAAGCAGTAGACATAACATATCTTGATTTTAGTAAGACTTTTGACTCAATCTCATGTGAACATTCTCATAAGCATTTATGGACATGCAGTCTTGATTAAATTACTATAAGGTGGGTGGAGTGCACAACAGGTTGAAAAAACCTGTAAAAAACAGTTATTAATGGTTCACTGTCAAACTGGAAGGGCATATGTAGTGGGGTCTAGAGGAGTCAGTGCTGATTCTCGTACCATTCAATATTTTCATTAATGACCTGGATAATGGAGTGAACGGTATACTTATAAAATCTTCAAAGGACACCAAAGTGGGAAGGGTTGCAAGTACATTACAGGAAGGGATTAGAACTCAAAAAGAACCTTGACAAATTGGAGAAATGGTCTGAATTCAACAAGATGAAATTCAATAAAGATAAGTGCAAAGTACTTCAGTTAGGAAGGAAAAATCGAATGGACAACCACAAAATGGGGAATAAGTGAGTAGGTGCTGGTACTGCTGAAAAGGATTTGGGAGGGTTAGTGGATCAGAAATTGAATTTGAGTCAAGAATGTGATACAGTTGTGAAAAAGGCTAATATGATTTTAGGGTGTATTAACAGAAGTATTAATGTAAGACACGGGAGATAATTGTCCTACTCTGCTTGGCACTAGTGAGGCCTCAGCTGGAGTACCATTTCCAATTCTGGGCACTGCACTTTAGGAAAGTGAGGAGAGCAACAAAAATGATAAGAGGTTTAGAAAACCTCAAGTCAGAGGAGAGGTTGAAAAAAAATTGTCATGTTTATTCTTGAGAAAAGAACACCGTGGGGGACCTGATAACAGCCCTCACATATGTTAAGGGCTTTCATACAAGATGGTGATCAATTGTTCTCCATGGATATATCTACACTGTGATTTAAAAAAACCCATGGCCTCTGGAGCCAGCACTCTGAGACCACTTCCACCACACCTACATTGCAATTTTATAACCTTGTGAGCCCAAATCAGCTAACCCAGGCTAGCTGGCACCATGCTGCAAGTCTGTTAAACATATCTGATGTACACTGAATGTAGGACAAGAAGTAATGGGCTTAATCTGCTGCCAGGGAGATTTAGATTAGAACTAGGAAAAGCTTTCTAACTATAAAGGTAGTTGAGTTCTGGAATAAGCTTCCAAGGGAGGTTGTGGAATCCCCATCATTGGAGGTTTTTAAGAACAGGTTGGAAAACCCCTGTCAGGGATAGTCTAGGTTTACTTAGCCCTGACTCAGTGCAGGGGGCAGGACTTCGTGTCTTCTCTGGGTCACTTTCAGCCCTACATTTCTATGATTATATGGTGATGACATTTTAGTTTAAACACATTTTCAGAGAATGTTAGATTCACATATGGCTTTCAGATGTCTAGTTCTGGGGGAAAGCTAATCTGCATAAACCAACTGTGTGTGTGGTATTCGTACCACAAAAGTTCCTAATGAAGTTTTTGATGTATTTACAAACATATTATGAGGTAAAAATATTCATACATTTTAGTTCATAATCAGAATGTTAGAATTTAACAAGGACAATCCATTTATATTTCATAATCAATGACTGTGAGTTGCTGCGAACTTAGTTTGGGGATGTTTTTGGAAATGTTGCTTGACAGCCCTCCTGGGAAAAGAGTCAGCAATGATGGAATTTAAACACTTTAAGAATAAGCAAGAATTCTCTCCCTGTTTAATTTACAATTCAGATCTGTGGGATATTTTAAACTGTCAGTTCTGATTTGTGGGCTATCCAGATCCCAGACATTGTTTCATGGCAATAGGGCTTTACCCAACCCATGAGCAGGATAACTGACAACAGATATCTGCATCCACTCCAGTGATAGCCAAGGAACCCAAGTGGGAACAGCTGGGAATGGTGGAACAATCAAGGAGTAGGAAACTCTGCAAGAAGTAAGAAATTGTGGCTCTCTCTCTCTCTCTCTCTGGACATTCAAAGAGATACATGAAAGTGGACCGAACCATGAAACTTGAAGAATCTTTCTCTTTATTCTATTTTTAAACACTGGGCCAGATTCAGCCTTGATGTATAATTCCATTTACATTAATGGGGATTTACCCACTAATACGTGGGCTAACTTTGGCCCAACGGCTTGAAGAAGCCATTTGATTTACGTCTGACTCTTTTTACAGGTATTTCTATTGTGGTAGCTAGTTATCAGTGAGCCTGGGTCACCATATGCCCACTGCATGCCAGCCAACCCCTTGCCCTATTGTTGAATCTTCAGGATGCTAATACACTACTGAATACGCAGATATACCTTGCTGTGGATTTTGTAAAACAGCTACCAATCCTTCTTGCATCATTGTAGATTTTGCAAGGTGTACAACATGCCACATAATCAGCATTGCCAACCCAAAGCATTAAAACAACAAAAATTCCGGTGGCACCTTAAACAAACTTTAAAAAATCATAAGATTAGCTTAAAAGTTGGAACATTTAAAAATAATGTTTTGGTTCTTTTTAATTATCTTCTTGTTTTTGAGCCTTTAAGGTGCACTCAGGTTACTTTTTCAACCTTTTCTCTGAAACCATGAGGGATAGAAACTTGCTTTTTAATTAAGAAAGCTGAGATTCTCAATGAAATATCATGACTCCAGGTGCTGTGGCTTTAACAAAAGCACCAAAAATTGCAAGATTTGTGATAAAATTGCAAGTTGATAGCACTGGGTGGATAGCTGGTAGCCATCTCAAAATGTTAAGTGTTCACACTGGGACATGTTTGCTGCTATAATCCAGTACCTTTTTGCAATAGATTTGGATGGACACAAGTGAAGGTGAATCCAGAGATGGTGCCTGGCTCCACTGGAGCTGCACTTATAGGGAACTGGGATGGTTACTGGAGATCATAACTGCTGAGGGGATGCAGTGCCCCCTAAGACCTTGCTTTGGTGGACTGCTTTTCAGTAGGCGACAAACCCTTTCCCCCCTTATTTTTGGAGAAATCCCATAAAATAATGATATTTAGTTCTTATATAACACTTTTTAATTCATAGATGTCAAAGGAGGTATCAGTATCGCTATTCCCATTTTTCAGATGTTGAAACTGAGGCACAAGGAGGTGAAATGACATGCCCAAGATTACCTAGCAAGCCAGTGCCAGAGCCAGAAATAGAACTCAGATCTCCCAAGTCCCACTACTATATGCTATCCACTTAGACCACACCGCCCTCTATACAGCTCATCCAGTTGCCTTTCATATGGCAGGGGATGATGTGGCCCTTTATGAACTGGTATCCTTCCTTTGCACTGTGGGTAGGATGGTGAGACAAAGGCAAATTCTGCTTTGATAAATGTGTGACACCTTTTCCTCTGGTCTTCTTTAGGGATGGGTGAACTGGCATGGCTAAAATAAAAAAGCGACATAAATCGCCATCTGAAAGTCAAACCTATGATCTCAAAAAATCAGCTTCTCTGTTCACTCTAGATAGACTGACAGGAGCTTTCCTAACATAGTCAGAAACCTGATTTTACTGACCTCTACATACTGTGTGCTGTTGTCGGAGGTCACAGTCCAACATAGAAATGGATATTTTTTAAGGTTTGTTAATTTCTTTTTATGAGTATAGATGAGAGTCAAGGAGAACTGGAAATGATGCCAGAGTGGTAACATCCATATTTCTGAGCAATAAGGAGTACATAGAGGAAAATGAACTGCAGTACTAGTGGCTTGAGATCGTTCGTTTGATGGTGTGTTTCTTTTCATAGGAAACAGTCTGTCTAAACTCTAATGTGTCACTGCTTTAAAGTCATCAAACCTTGTATGCCCACAGAATAATATTACAGCTTTTAGCTCAGGAAACTCAAAATTAAGATACATTAAAATTTCTGGGGGAAACTTGTAATGGTAATATTAAATGTGGATGGAAATAGACCTCAAATATGTGTACCAGCTAAAGACAGCTCAAGTGCCTTAGGGATCATTGTGTGGGAGTTGTTTAAAAAGAAGAAGGGGGAAATGTCAGTTTCCTAATGACACGTTGACAGTTTTCTGTTGTATTTTACTTTAGGGACTCCATTTCTTGCATTTGGCATTTTCAACAACAGTGACTTTCACCGGAGAGCTGCCTTACTGTTCTGTGTGTACTTGGCTGTACTCAGAGCTTCTTCTGCAAGCTAAAAGTACCACTTTATGCTTAAGTGTGGGTACTTCACAGAATTTTCTGCTCCCAGTATATTAGTGCTTTTTTAGGTTTAAGATGAGGGATCACAACTACACATTCAAACCTGTTAGCCGCATCCTAACCAGGCTCTGAGTGTCTTGAAATTCACTTTTCAAGTAACTTGCAAATTACATTTTATGCTGTTAAGTTACAAGTAAGTAAAGGATGACATTACTGTTCCCAGGTTGTGTAGCAGCATGTGTGACTCAACACTATGGCAAGTCAGAGGAACAAACCATTTTTTCATGCTATTTGCAACTCAGAATTATGAGTGGATGTTCTCTCTCTCACATTCCTATATCTGTTTCATCTATGTCTATAAGCAGATGTAGTTATCCATATATAATCTATAATATAAAAAATATAAGAATATAGTATAGTAAAATCAAGCCCTCCCCATTCTAAACAATTAAAATTGGAACCACCTCTACACATAGTCACGTATATGATTCCACAGTCATATGGTCATCTTTAAGCATAATAACAAAGGTTGCTGACAGGGGGAGAAGTGCAATTAGCCCCACTGACCTCATCTAGAGGGAAATAACTCCTTGCTCTTATATAGTGCTTTTCATCCATAGAACTCAAAGCTCTTTACAAATGAGGTTAGAATCATTATTCCCATTTTACAGATGAGGAAACTGTTGGCTAACTTGCCCAAGGTCACCCAACAGGCTAGTGGCAGAGCTGGGAATAGCACCCACATCTCCCAAGTCCCAGTCCAGGATATGCAAGAGAAAACTGTGTTACTTTTGAAATGTATCCTTCTCCTATAGCAACACAAAGAGTACAGGATTGCAGCAAATGAGCTTAGGAGTCAAATAAAAAAAAAATAAAAAAAATCCATGTCAACCTGAGAGAAGCACATAAGCTTCTTGTAAATATGTGTATACTCATTAATTTGCATTACACCTATACAGTTTTCCATCAGAGTTCGGCTACTCTGAGATGTTTTTCAGTTTTGGCAGCAGGGGAACCTTTGGGAAATTTTGCAAAACTAGGGCTTGCTTCTGCAAAAAATGACACACATCTACTTCCTCCTGAGACTAATGGGAAGTAAAGATGGTCAGCATCTGACAGCATGGGAGTATTTGATGTTTTTAATGTGCATGCTGAATTAAATATTTATTAGAGCAGTGGGTTTTTTGTTGATTATAATAATGAAAGTGTATTAGTGATATCACAATTTTATGTGTTTCAAAATTAGGAAAGAACTCAAAATATATCCATCTAGCCAGATATCTAAAGTAAGAATAATAACATTGAGTTGTCTTTCATGGAGAACCAAACATTTTAATGGGCACCTCTAAGAGCACTATACTGCTTCACAAAGAAATGTATATGGGTCTGTAAGAATAACCACTAGAATTAGTGACTACTCATCCTGTCATGAACCTTAACTTAGATCAGGCGACCGAGGCCAGGAAACAAAGGTCACTGTTTTACTTCTTTGAGTAAAACATTTATTATGGTGCCCATGTTCAGACTTGGGTTCAAACTTTTCAGACATCATAAATTTATAAAATAATAAAAACAAAATCCCCCATTCAAAACAAAAGTAGAACCACCTCTGCATGTATGCACATCCTTCAGCACAATGACGAAGATCGTAGATAGGAGGAAAAAAGTTGAATTAGCCCCACTGACCTCATCTAGAGAGAAATCTAGGGTTTTGAATTAGGTCTATTACTAGGGAACATAAAATATGCTGCTTAAGCAACTGTGATAATATGAGTAACATGAATTTCTAAGACAATTGCACCCATATACTTAATATTTTACCTATGAAAAGAAAGACAGTTTAAATTGATGAAATATGAATAATAATTCATGCAAATAGTCTTTTAAAACTATAGTCACATATTTTATGCTTGTAACTCCCAGAAGAAGTGTTTTACATAGTACATTCAAAAGATAATATTTCAGAGGATAATATTACAAGCCACTGGGTTAATATTTATTTTCCCAAATGTGCATATATACACACACTATATTGTACAGCAATAAAATACTGTATTCATGAGAATTAGGCAGTGATGTTATATGTAACTTTGTGCAGTGTGGTGTTACCCTCTGTCAAGGTTCCTTCTCCACTCTGAACTTTCAGGTACAGATGTGGGGACCTGAATGGACACTTCTAAGCTTAATTACTAGCTTAGATCTGGTGTCGCTGCCACCATCCCCAAGTGCCACCTTTTTTCCCTGGGTAGTCTTGAGGGACTTCACCAATTTCCTGGTGAACACAGATCCAAACCCCTTGGATCTTAAAACAGGGAGAAATTAACCATCCCCCCTTCTTTCTCCCACCAACTCCTGGTGGATCCAGATCCACTCCCTTGGATCTAAAAACAAGGGAAAAAATCAATCAGGTATTAAGAAAAAGGCTTTTAATTAAAGAAAAGAAAGGTAAAAGAAAACCCTCTGGGAGAGATTAGCATACAAGCTACTCTTACAGACAACAGATTCAAAACACAGGATGGCCCCCTGGGTACAAATTTAGTTATGCAAAAAAGTACCCAAATACCCAATTTTGATAATTCCCTTAATGGTACCAAGACAAGTTACAGAGAAAATAAACATAAACCTATTTATCCCTTTTTAAAACTTACTGCTCTAATAAGAGGCTGGTTTCTTGATCTTTTTTGATCCGGCTGAAACTAAAACTCTAAACAAAGGAAAATTTCCCTCCTTCCTTTTGAAACATTTTGTTCCCCCACTGGTTCCTCTGGTCAGGTGTCAGCTAGGCTAGGTGAACTTCTTAACCCTTTACAGATAAAAGAGGCATTAACCTTTAACTATCTGTTTATGACACCCTCTGATAAAGAGTGATGTTTATTTTCACCCTTTCTTACAGTGGGGCTGAATAGGAGAACTTTGGCCAAGTCACTACATTATCTCTTTGATTTTGAGGACAATTTAATCTGAGTATTTTAGCATTTTTTCCCTCAATCAACATTTTTCATATGGCTTGAAAACAGTATTATTAGTCTAGGCTGGCAATCCAATTGATTGCTTCAGGTGATATTGAGTGGATGGAAGAAATACACTGGTATGTAATTATTTGGAATATTGGTTGATGAGATGTTCCATAGTCTGAAGTCCATTTCCACTGTCAAAAATAGAATTGTGTTTCAATCTCCCTTTATTGAAAAGGTAGGCACATCTGCCATGCAATACGAGGATGCAGTTCAAAGTGGACCATATTTTCCATGTGAGTTCTTTGGCTGGGTCCTTGATGAGGTGTTTGTTTGAGACGTTGGCGTCCTTCAGTCTTGCTTACCGTAGACCTTTGGGAGAAAACCCCCAATATTCAAGCTCTTGTAAACAAGCCAAAAAGATTTGCTGGATTTGAGTTGGAATATCTGTGTATTATTTAGCTCTTCATGTATTGGAAGATCCCTGTTCCCTCAAATAAAATGGTGCTCCTCAACAATTCTCTTGTTGTGGACAAATGTGGGGCAAGTAGATGTGCACCAGTATGAGAAGCCATGGTTGTGGCAGTGATTTTACTGTCCTCGTAATGATCCACAGGATAGTGTTGAAAATTGACAAGTGATGCATGAGAGCTGAGTTCACATGGATGAGCAGTAGTCTGCAGAACAATAGATGAGGGACAGTGAAAAGATCTGTACAGTTTTTGTAACAGCTCCCCAGATCATTCCTATCATTCTGGATGAGATTTAGATGCATGCTTATTTTATGAGAATATTTTTCAGGTGCTAGTGGTACATGAGGCTTTGGTCTAACATCGCAACAAGGTATTTCAGGGTGAGATTATGTCTTAACAGCTGGCCACAAAAGTCTGTGTTCAGCTCCATCCTAGTTTTTTGATTGTTTAGATCACTAGTTCTCAAACTTTTGTTCTGGTGACCCCTTTCACATAGCAAGCCTCTGAGTGCGACCCCCCCTTATAAATTAAAAACACTTTTTTATATATTTAACACCATTATAAATGCTGGATGCAAAGTGGGGTTTGAGGTGGAGGCTGACAGCTTGTGACCCCCCACGTAGTAACCTTCCGTTCCCCTGAGGGGTCCTGACCCCCAGTTTGAGAATCCCTGGTTTAGGTCAAATGCTGACACAACAGTCGCAGTGAGGTTTGCTTTTAGCAATATAAGAAATATTTTTTCTATGTGTCATGGCATACACTCTTGTGTTCACACTCTACACACTATTGTAATAATCTTTCTACAAAGGTATGCCTGGTGAGGTATCATTTGAAAACTTAAAACTTGCTGATTGGTAATATCTTGGCAAAATGTCTGTAGCAGCGTGTAGACGTGTGGACTCACCCCTGTGGCGCCTCCTGCTGGTGAATTCTGGGAATTAGCTCATTCCAGCTCCAGAGTGCCCTCTGCAGGCCGGTGATCTGCCTGTCCTCTGGCCCCTGTGTCCCTCCCAGGACCCAGTGCCCCTTTATCAGGGGTGCTGCCCCCTGGCAGTAATCCCTTTTAGCTTCAGAGTCTCCCCCTCTCAGGCAAACCCCCATCCACTATCCTCACCTCACCTCAGTATATGGCTACTGCCAGTCATTGTCTAGCTCCCACGCCCTGGAGAAGACTGCAGGATCAACCTACTCATTGCTGGTAAGAAGGGTTTGGACTTGCTGCCTTGCCCTACCCCTGGGCTGCCCTCTGCAATCCCCAGTACCTATTAGCCTTCTGCTAGGCTGTAGCCTAGGGCTTTCCAGGCTGGACCTCCCCAGCTCCTCTACCTTTCCCCAGCCCTGCTCCACTCAGGTACCCTGCTCAGCTCCCTACAGCAAAGCCCTTCTCCCTCTACAGGCAGAGGGAGACTGTTTGGGCTTCTGGCTGTTATAGGGGCCAGCTGGGCCTGACTGGGGCATGGCCACATCTAAGCCTACTTTCCCCAGTCAGCCCAGGCTTTCCTTCTCAGCCTCAACCCTCTCCCAGGGACCACCCTGCTACACAGCTTTATGGATAAAGTTATAAATTTCCTCTTTATAATGTTAAAAGTACATGTTCAGACTCACTAGCACCAAACTGGTCAAACACACTCCTTTGCTCAAGATAGGTCTATGCTTCTCTTAATTTTCATTTAAGCAACAAATTGAGTCATCAAGCAGAAAGGGGAAAACAAAGAAAATTCATACCAATGAAAAAACCCGGCAGGGAACATCCTTCCATGCAGACTCTTTGTCACCTGGTTCTGAGCTAGATGTGCTTTTCAAGAGGAGGACTGAAACTATAAAAAGAAGGGGCAAACACCCCAAGACACCCCTCCTCTCTATCTCACACTTTGTGCCTGAGAAGACAAAAGAAGCAGCTGTTTGAATCTGGGGGAGGAGTCCTGACCTGAAGAGCTAGTTCAGTAATGTTATTGGAAGCATGAGATGAAAAGGTTTGCTTTAATTCTAATACAGTTTATTAAGTTAAGCACTAGAAATCTTATTTATATCTTTATTTTTCTTGTAACCATTTCTGACTCTTATACCTCATTGCTTGTACTCACCTAAAATCTCTCACTTTGTCTTTAATAAACTTGTTTCATTGTTTTATCTAATCCAATGTGTTTAAGTTAAAGTGTCTGGGTAACCTAGTTAAGATAACAAGTTAGTTTATATTATTCTCTTAAAGGAATAATGGACTTAATATATTTGAGGAAAGAGCTGGGCTGTAGAAGACAAATATTTATGGGGGAAATGCGAGACAGGGAGTGTATTTGTGTCACCCTGCAATATAACTAAGGCTAATGAGAGCCAGAGTGTGACTGGCTGGCTACAGTTACACACTTTTGCAGTCCTTCAGCTGGCGCAATGACTACATTTGTGGCAGGCAGCAGAACCAAAAATTACATGTCACTGAATCAACTGTTGCTAATGGTTTTGCTTTTTCTTACATTATTTTTGGATGACAGTGATGGATCTTTGTTTTAAATTTAAGATGTACTCCACCAGCTCATGCTAGTTAGCTCAAATCATGTGTCTAAACTACTTGACAGTGACTTTTTAAACACATGCATAAGGGCATACAATATTTCTGCTCAATAAAACAATAAATTATAATGAGTGAAGGCAATGATAGGGCAAAGAGGACAGAATCTATCTATTACAGAAATAGTCTAAGATTGCAAATGAAAAATAGCACCTGCACTGCATTAGCCAAGCATTTTTCATATCTCCTTCTCTCTCTTACAGTTGTTCATCTGTTTAAATAAAAATTGTAGTTCAAAATATTCAGGACAGTCCAGATCTTAAGGTCTGTCCTTATTAATTTTCAACTGTGTTTGTTCTCTCTCCTTAGTTTACCAAACTGCAGCAGAAGCCAACAGGTCGCCACAGGGGTTGTCACTGACAGATCCTAATACAGGACTGTAGCCTGAGTTGCTGCTGAAGTGGATTTTCAGGCAGAAGCAATATGGATAGCACACTCGTCCCCCTTGTCTACTACTCCCATGTGCAGACTGTCCTCCTTGAGTTCCAGGCAGGGGCATGATGCGGCTGAGACCATTCATCTCCCACCTCTCCATCCTTCCCAACCCACTACCTGGATGGGGAGATCCATGCATGGAAAGATGGATGGGGCTTCTTGCCCTGAAGAAGAATATGAACATTTGGTCCAATGCAAATAAAGTCTGCCCTCAGCCCCCATGCAATCTTATTAACGTAGGTAGGGGCAGGGAAGGAGGAAGAGTATACACAATGTGGCCCTGTGCTATGCAATGAGACTGGAAATTGCCATCAATATGAGCAGAGGAAAACTAACAAGATACTAGATAAGATACTAGATAAGCAGCCTGCCATTGCTAATACATCTTAGAAGGATACTTGCTGATACATTGTCTTTATACAGAAAATGATTTACAGTTAATGAACACACATGACAAAGAAGGGAATTTTTTTTTTAAATATCACTAGCCCGAAATGTCTCTAAGGAAGTGTTAGCCAGGGATGGGTAGTAACTAGTATCAGAATGAAAAACATGAATTTAAGAGGATGTGTTCTTAAAGGGCTTCATTAAATTATATCCTAAGTGACATGCTGCAATAAACAATGGCATTCTCTGGAAATGATCTCTAATACAGATTATCATATCTGTGAAAAATTATCCTTTGATAGGGCCCCTCTGCCTGCCGGCTGCAACATACCCTGTAAAGTGACAGTCACCAAAGAAAGAGTAGCAAGGAATGCTGAGATGATAAACAATCTGGTTCTTCTTATTGGAGAGTGCTGCTGTAAACTGACCAAGGATGCTCAAGACTTTTCAGACTGGAGATCAAATCCTTTTGCTGAGAGACAAATTGCTGCTAACAGTTGATTCCTACCAAAACATATTTGATATAAAATCATCTCTAGTTTGTGAATACATTGGATTTGGTGAGAGAAAAACATGCGATGTGGTTAATGAAGGTGCCCACTGTTTGCATTTTAGTGCACTTCAGATTTACTGATATTATTTTCCCTTTTTGATTCAAAATAAGATAACAAACTTCAAACACCTACATGAGCAAGGGCAAGGGCACCACGTTGGTCCCACTTCAGCCTTCAGAATGGGGTTTGAATGCAATCTAAATGAAACATAGGCCAGATGCTGGTTAATTTGGCAAGAGTGAAAATGACTGTAAGTTAGCAGAATGCAGGAAGAATTGTAACTCAGCTCGGTCTAGCAATTTTTCGGTTTTTTTCTTTTAGGTCTTTTGCATTAGAATTACACTGTTGTTAATTTCATTAAAGCTACAATATTTACTCTAGAAATCCCCAGGGTTTGAGTTTTACCCTTGTCAACATTTAAAGCAGAGATAAAGGAAGAATCCATATAATGGCTCATTAGACCATTACATCAGGGAAATGCCTGCTCAATGGATTGCCATTGTTTTAACCACGTGGAGCAGAGCTGGTCAAAATAAGTTTACGAGGGATACAAGTAGATAGGCCTGGTGCTGGACCTCTGGACAGGGATCAATTTCATCTTATGGAATAAAGCCAGATCAGTTAGATTTTTGATCATCATGGTTTTACTGCTGTGTAATTTACCTTTGCACAGTAGACAAATTGTAAGACTTTTCTAGCTTGGTAGCAAACAATCAGTTACTTATATACAATAGTTGCAAAGTCACCTGATCAGCATGGTAACCAAGAGAAGTACAGAAAAGCTGCTTTTTCCGCTTTGTTCTCACAAGAGAACGAGTTAGCATAGTTATTTAGTTGTTGTTTCTTGTACCACATGATAAATATGCAGTTAGCACTAAAGTGCCACATACTTAGAATCAAATACTGCGTTAGCACAGTATTTTCAGGCAGCTTTTATTGACTTGAGTAGCACATGAAGCTGATGGCAAAATTTGGACCAAAATGTATTTAATGTTTGTTCATCATGAACAGAATTTGTACATGTATGTGAAATGAAGGGGACTAGACAAAAAGTGCAGCCAGAAAAATATTTTTTCCCAATCTTAATTTGCTTGAATAATAATAGTACCCTTTCCTGTCAGAAGCAGGCCTTGCCATAGCAACTCCTGCTTTTTTTTCTGCTAAAGACAAGGTGGGTGAGGTAATATCTTTTATTGGACCAACTGTTGGAAGATTGGCCATTGTCAGAAGACAGGGTACTGAGCTAGATGGACCTTTGGTCTGACCCAGTATGGCTGTTCTTATGTAACTTCTGCTGGTGAGAGAGAAAAGCTTTTGAGCCACAAAGAGCTAGCTCTTCTTCATATCTGGGAAAGGAACTCCCAGCATCACAGCTAAATGCAAGGTGGAACAGATTGTTTAGCATAAGTAGTTAGCACATATTGTAAGGGACTATTAAAGGTGGACTTGCCCATTAACACCCCTAGAGTCCTAGGACAAAAAGAGGGAGTTAGTGGGTTACATTATAAACCACAAATCCAGTATTTGTTTTCTCTAGACTAGAGTATTGCAATTGTAAATTACCTTAGGCTATTTGTGAAAGCCATTCAAGGTATGCCTACACTGCAATTAGATCCCATGACTGGCCTGTGCCACCTGACTCAGACTGGCAGGATTTGGGCTGCCGGCCTGTTCAGTTGCAGTGTAGACTTCTAGGTTCAGGCTGCAACCTAAGCTCTGGGACCCTCCCACCTCCAGAGGTCCTAGAGCCAGGCTCTAGCCCAAGCCAGGAAGTCTACACTGCAATTAAGCAACCCCACAGCCCAAGTCCCGGTGAGCCCAAGTCAGCTGGCCCAGGCTAGCTGCACGTGTTTAACTGCAGTGTAGATATACCCTCAAATTCTATTGTGGAATACATCTGCTCCCCTCCTAAGCAATGTAGGTTGGCAGGAACAAACTAAACCTGTAACTCAAGAACTGTCTGCTACTGTCTGTCACCCTACTCCAGGATGAAATTTAAGGTACTGCTATTACCATCCACAAAGGCTAGATGGTGAAAGACTACAAAGCCTACAAAATTTAAATGGTTTAGGCCCCAAATACTTCAGAGAACTCTTTCCTCTCAAGGGAGATGTGGGCAAAGTGTTCTCAGTAGAAGACCCTGGCCTCTAGAATTTGTATCTTCCATACATTTCTTTAAGCCCAAGCCTATGTGTGTGTGGGAAGATAAGACACATAATGTTGTGATACATTTTATAAGATTAAAGAAAAACAGGAAGTTAAAAAAATCAGAGCAATAAAATGGATACATATTTTCTCCCATTCCCATCATTGTTACACAGGCCTGGGCAGCTTAACACCTACTGTTATTAAGAGAGTGCATGTGCAGAGAAATAGGTGAGCACAATTACATCACCATTATGTCAAATATCAGAGGGGTAGCCGTGTTAGTCTGGATCTGTAAAAAGCGACAAGGAGTCCTGTGGAACCTTATAGACTAACAGAATTATTGGAGCATAAGCTTTCATGGGTCTGACAAAGTGGGTATTCACCCACGAAACCTTATGCTCCGATAGTTCTGTTAGTCTATAAGGTGCCACAGGACTCATTGTCGCTTATCACCATTATGGTGCATCTGAACAAAAATTACCAGGTGAACCAACGAGCCCTCTCAAAGTTTGTATAGAAAATAAAAGGTAAAAAAACTGAAGAAAGAAAACTGCTAGTCAAATGTGTCCTTACTTCTGGCATGCTATGCACACGTTGGTAGCAGAAGAGTAAATAAATCCTATTTTGAAGTGTATAACTTTGCTATAATTACAATCTGAATCTACATTTCATTCTTAGGCAGAGTGCAGAGCCTTCATAAAAGTCTGTGGGATTCTTTGTGGACTCAGCACTCTGTCTGCACACAGGAATGGCAGGAATGAACCCGATTCTGTAGAAATCCTAATGCAGTAGTTGGCAACCTTTCAGAAGTGGTGTGCCGAGTCTTCATTTATTCACTCTAATTTAAGGTTTCATGTGCCGATAATACATTGTAATGTTTTTAGAAGGTGTCTTTCTATAAGTCTATAATATATAACTAAACTATTGTTGTATGTGAAGTAAATAAGGTTTTTAAAATGGTTAAGAAACTTCATTTAAAATTAAATTAAAATGCAGAGCCTCCTGGATCGGTGATCAGGATCCAGGCAGTGTGAGTGCCACTGAAAATCAGCTCACGTGATGCCTTTGGCACATGTGCCATAGGTTGCCTACCCCTGCCCTAATGTATTTTTAAAATTAGATTCAGAAAAAAATCATTAATATCTCCTATGTTTTCTGCATACATTTTGTTCAGCCTACTTCTTGCTACAGCTATGTCTCAGGCTATGTCTACACACTAGCACTTTTGTCGGTAAAACTTCCATCAGCCAGTGGCATGGAAAAAACACCCCACTGACCGACATAAGTTTCACCGACAGAAACACGGGTGTGGACAGCGCTATGTTGGTGGGAGATGCTCCCTTGACGACATAGCTACCACTGCTTGTTGGGAGTTGTTTAATTATGCTAATGGGAGAGCTGTCCCCATCAGCACACAGCGGCTGCATGGAACACCTTACAGCAGTACAGCTGCTGCAGTACAGCTGTGCTACTGTAAGGCCTCTAGTGTGGACATAGCCTCTTATATTTGTATCAGCACTTCACTTTAAGCACAGCTCATTTGTTTCTCTATCAACATGCTACAAAAAGCCCATTAACAGAGACATGTCTGCACTTCTATCACACCTTATCTAACAAAGACAATCTTTTAACTTAACACTGTTCACAAGCCCAGCCGTTAGCAAAGTGCAGGTTCTACAACACTGCTATTTGCCTTCAGAATCAGTTAACACTTACTTTTACATTTGCAGTGTTTGCTCATCTATCCGCTGTATCTTGTGTTTGAGCTTTGACTGAGGACAGGAAACAATTTCAACTCTCTTGTATAGGAAAGTACCTATGCAAAAGCCTCTCCATAGTTACAGTTGTAACCGGCTTGCATTCTAAAGCCTTATTTTAGCTACCCTTGAAACTTGGACTTGGAAAATGAGCTCTGCCTGACAATTGCCAGACAATGTTTCTCCAAAGTCTAAGGAAAATCATTAAACTACATTGAACTACAGTTCATTAACAAAAAATTAACTTGATAAACTTTTGACTTTGTCTAATGTTTCTTCATCCACCTCAAGTCTTTTTGAAAACTCATGCACCAGCAATATTTGAAGAAAATAGTTTTCTTAATTACAAAACTATAAAAAAAATTGTGAATCACTTGAAACCTGCTACTTACAACACCATGGCAGCTTGGTTACTGCACCACATTTTCCAAAGGCCATGATCCTACGGTCAGCATTATCAGAAGGGTGACCAGACAGCAAATGTGAAAAATCGAGACAGGGGGTGGGGAGTAATAGGAGCCTATACAAGAAAAAGACCCCAAAATCAGGACTGTCCCTATAAAATCAGGACATCTGGTCACCCTAATTATCAGTAAGCTCCTGATATGAGAAGGGCCAGTATTTAGGTATTTTCACCACATCTATGTTAAAGGGAATTCAAAACTACAAGGGAGGCATCCAGGTTAAGTAGTAGGACTCACCAGAAAACAAGAATTTTCTCTTTCATGAACAATATGAAATTGCTGGAATTTGTTTTTGTTCTGAGAAGGAATGAAAATGAGACCATTTGAAAAGAAATTCACAAAAAAATGAGAGAGAGAAAGACTCTTGCCATAAATAGCATGGGAGACCCAGGTTCAAGGCCTGGCTCTGAATCAAGATTGTGGTTTTTATGCATCCCCTTCAGAAACTCTATCCTGGACTAAGACACCTTCCTGATAAAAATGTAATTAAAGTGATATATTTCTGTGAAAAGTCTTGGTTTCAAAGAATCTACATTTTTTTGTGAAAAAAAGTTTTATATTAGAAAAGACATGTTTAACAATCAAACCAATAGGTGTTACCTTTTAACATAAATGCATAAATCAATGAACAGTGAACAACAAACCATTCCTTCATAGATCAAAAACCATCTTAAAAGTACAGAGGGTCTTTTCTTCATCTACTCTCCACCTCAGGGGAGATATATGTGCTTCAGGGCTATTCCAGGGCATACCAAAAAACAAAGAAACAAAAAGAAAAAAGAAAAAATACCTGTACCCAGAATATCGAACAACAGAAGCTATTCACACCCATTCATTCACACAATCTACACATGTACTAGCAATGACCAGCATTTCTTTTTGCAGCAATTTCTATCTCCTCATCCAGGCAATTATCAGAAATGATATTCAAAACAAGACTTTGGAATACAAACCTGATACCTACCTGGCTGGCTACCTGCTCCCTGGCTCACAGTCCCAAACTGGCAGCCTTGACAATTGAATTCCTTCACACATACAGCAAGCACAAAGGCAGTTCCCTCCTACGTATACATCCGTATAGGTGACTTTAGGGCCTACATTGCCATAGAATCTGAGTGATGCTGGAGTATGTAAGAACAACTGCAATCTCTCTCATTTCCTTCCAGGCTAAAGATAAATCATAGGAGAGAGAAAAGCATTGAGTGTCCAAGGAAAGGGGAACTTTTCATGCGGACAGTGAGTAAGCCTTGGTATGAGGAGAGTGGGAGGGTGATATGTGAGACATGGTGCCATAGGAGTTGGTCTCTCTTTTTCCCTGAGGTGGACTCTGCATCTTTCAAGCCCAGGCAAAAGGTACTTGTGGATTCTTCACTAATGCTAAGCCCTTGTATAGTAAAATCCACAAGTAATACTTTCTTCTCCCTCTGTTTGGCTTGAAGACTCTGTTCCACCATGGTAGATGATGACCTGGCCTCAGTTATTCACACTTTTGTTACCTCTCAGCTGGATTACAGCAATAGAAATACTTCAGCACTTAGGACACTCCACCTGGTACAAACTGGTGCAGCATGTCTCCTCAGCAACATGGACTTAGTGAGAGCACATCAAATCTTTTCTGTTCTCTGTACACTGACTTCCCATAGATTATCAAAACTAGTCCAAGGACTCAGTCCTTATCTTCATGGTGCTGCATGACCTGGGCCCAAGATATATAAGACTGCCTAGAGCTCTGGGATGAAGATTGTGGTTGACATTTTTGTATCATAACTGCCTGTAGGTTTTCTGGCCCACCAGGGACAGCCTTGGGTAACATCATCTGCAGCTCTCTTACTTTGCTACTGAGTTCTTGGGGTATGTCCACGCTACCCACCGGATCGTTGACTCCAGAACGCCACCAGGGTGAGAGGTGGAAGCAGAGTTGACGTGGGAGCCACGGCCGTCGATCCAGCTCCATGATGACAGGAGGTAAGTTGATCTAAGATATGTCGACTTCAGCTACGCTATTCTCGTAGCTGAAGTTACGTTATCTTAGATCAATTCCTCCCCTCCCCCAGTGTAGACCAGGTCTTGGTTTCCCCGTCCTGAGCTCAGGTTTATCCCTTTATAGTTCCAAAAGACAGTGACCTCATCTCTTGGACATATGATCTCTAGACTCTGTCCCTCCTGAGGATCTATATGTCCCAGAATGCCTGTCATACCAGTTACACTCACATGTTCATGTGCTTCAAGGTCCAATGTGCAGGTCCAGGGAGTTTGGTGGTTTTTTGTGTTTTTTTTCACAAACCTCCCACATATTTTAAATAGCTATTGCATGGGCTAAGAACTTCAGTAGCCCATTTTAGCTTAATTAAATAACTTGAATGCCTCAATTGCTGCAAAGGGAGTTAGTTTAGAATGCTGTGGTCCTGCTTCTGAATTTCCACAATGGCTTATCAGCTGAGCTGGTCCAAAATGCCATACCCTTCTACTCCCTCCCTCCCCGCCCCCAGGAAAATTTCAACTTTTCACTGGTAGGAGGAAGGCTTTAATAAAATGTCAAAATTTCCCACGGACTTTGTGGCAATTTCATTTACTTGAAAACCTAGTTTTCTGGGGAAAAAACAGTTTTGACAGAAAATCAGTGACTAGCCCTATTCATCAGTATTGTTAATGTTTACATACACAATTATATAAAACAAAATGACAAATTATTGCCCTTTGTTATCATCATTACAGACCCTGATACTAAAATCATATTCATGCTGCAAGGCAGCTGAGGGGCTGCCAGTGTGGATCTGATTAGAAGACTGAGAATTTAATTAATTTAAGTTTAATAAGTGATGGTAAGAAGTTTTATTGACTAATACCTCTTTCAATTCAGAGTGCAACAGAGGGTGTGGTTAACTAATTTGTATGTAAATGAGAAAGAAATAATTTGCTGGCTGCATATCAGATAAATTTTGTTAGCATATGATTAATTTATGTTTACAGGCCAGCACGTGTTCCTAACAAAGGGATGACTCTCATGTACTATAAACTAAGACACATCAAGTAAAATGATGTTTGGCAGCAAAGTATCTACAATATATTACCTTTTAAATACTGACGTTTGACTTTCTGTCAATGTGCAGCTGTGTGCTTATTTTTAATAGATCTTTTCTCTTTCTTTTAATAATCAAAGCAAAAGGAAAGTGCGGGCTGCTTGGGGTGCTATTAGTGCACAATGTTTTGACTATTGCTGACATCTCCACCTATCAAAGGTGGCATGGAAATGATGTAAACACCTCTCATTATGCTTGTTAATGGTGAAGCAGGATCAGAGAGATTTACCTGTTGGATGTACAACTGTGACTTGGATTATTTATGGAAGTACTGCAAAATAGAATGAGGTATTCCTTGTTCTGATAACTCTCTCCTATATGTATAAAAGAGAGTTATATGTATATTTACAAGAGTTATATAGAAAAATATGGGCCAAATTCTTCTCTGTTACATGCCTGCCAGTTCAAAGGCTTCCAGGAGGTTGTATGTATTTATAATGGAGTGCAGAATTAGGCCCCATAACTCTTCTGGAAATAACTGTATGTTAGGATAGCCTAGGGAGTGATTTTCCCCTCTGTGGTGTCTGTTGCCATCACAGACCATCCGAGGGAGAATTGCAGACATTTGTAGGGTCACCATAAGTGGCCTCATGCTGCAAGCTCCTCCACAGTGGGTGTGCGGGGGTGGGGCACAAGGTAAAAGGGGGCATGACACAGGTGTCACCACAGTGCTACCGATATGTTGTGCTGCTCCAGGAGTGGAGCAGCACATAGGCAGCCATGATAGAGTTGGGGGTTGGCCCATCTACTAAAGCAGTCCTGCCTCCTCTGATTTATACCAGGGGCTGCACCAGCCCGCCAGAGCAGCCCAGAATCAGAAAGGTATTAGGGGGGTTTAAAGCCTTCTCTGTTTTCCTGCCCCTGGGGCTGATCATTCTGTGTTGCATCTCCTAGAGGTGCAGCATCAAATCTCTGCCCTAATCTCCAAAGGCTTGGTTCTGCAAGGCGCTGAGCACCCTCGTTCCCATCAATGTCAATGGGAGTTAAGGGCATGCAGCAGCCTGAAGGACTGGCAACTAATGGGCTACATTTTCAAAATGGATTCCATATTCATTTAGAGACAGGCTAGAACTGCTGAAAAGGTTGTGCATGATAAGGGTTAGTGCTGCACATGGCTGATGAATACAGACTTGTATAGCCAAAGTTACATCATTACGGAAAATTCAAGAAAAGGTTAATTAATTCTTTCTTAAATGTGCAACTCTGGCTTCAGGAGGAAGGGGACAGAGAGAAAGATAAATATCAACAATAGGCCCCTAAGCATCAAGCTTAGTGAGAATTGACATAGAATAGACCTTTAAGGGTTTTGTGCCTGTATCTATCATTTACTAGTCATGTTTATGTTGAAACCTCTGTATTTTATGAACTCTGTTGCATAGAAAATTGTCATTCCGTTATATAATTGTATTTAACTTTTTGGACTTGGCACGTGAATTTCAGTTCTACAGATGAAAAAACTCCAGCACAGTTTATGTAACTAGACATTATATCACCAGCATGACAAAGAGCTGCAGCTCAATCTGCTCCATGAAGGCTAGATTGTGACTAGCTCTAATGCAACCTTAAAGGCCAGTAATGCAGTTCTAGGCAGCCTTTGGCACAGCACTGTGCTTGCAGGAACAAGCTAGCCCTGTGGAAACATATAAACTTCAGTGCAATGGACTGTAAAGCAATCTTAATTGGAAAGAGCTGTTTTAAGACTTGTTTCAATAAACTGGTGTGTCAGTCCAATATCTGTAGCTTCTACATGGGGAAAGTGGACACCCAGATTGTTACCCTAAATCCAACTGAAGCTCTAATTTCCCTCTGCAGTTAACCTGCATTTGAAGAAGTGGCAGAGGACCCTATGGTTAATTAAAAACACATTTTGTAGCTAGATTGCTGTCACATTCTGGGGTGCAATCCAGACCATTAAGTGGTTGTGTCACCGCCTGCCCTGTAACATTGTATGCCTCATAATGACTTGCTGTTATAGCTCCCAACCTGGGCCACTCACAAAGAGTCCAACAGTATGCAGGTTACACCCTAAGGCAGTGGTCCCCAACCTTTTCGTCTTCCGGGAGCCAGACAAAGGACCGTGTCGGCGGTCAAGCACCCGCCAAAATGCAGCCGAATTTCTGCGGCAAGTGGCATCTTTGAGAGATGTCGCCGCCAAAATGCCGCAGAAATTCGGTGGCATTTTGATAGTGCTCGACCACCGGCCAGGACGCGAATGCATTTAGATGCCTCCACAGGTGCCATGGCACCCGCGGGCACAGCATTAGGTACCCCTGCCCTAAGGGTCTGTGTATAGCCACAGCCCTGGTCCAGAAACTCTGACCCCAGCAGCTGTCAGCAACTCTCCAGTCACACTTGGCTTCCAGCAGCCTGGATTACTGTTGCAGGGTGACTCCAACACATTCTCAGTCTTGAATTTTCTCTAAAACATGTTCTGCACTGTCCAGCCCTCTCCTTGGCAGTTCAGATATTAGAGGTGCATGGTCCCTGCAAGGGGACAATATACAACAGCCTGATACTTTAACTGGAAATACCCAAACAATTCAGTGTAAACACAACTGAATAGCTTCGATTAAAAAAATAAAACAAGTTTATTTAACTGCAAGGAGATGGATTTTAAGTGAGAACATGTATAAGGTATGAAAGAAAATGGTTACAAG
Source organism: Gopherus evgoodei (assembly GCF_007399415.2). NCBI lineage: Eukaryota > Metazoa > Chordata > Testudines > Testudinidae > Gopherus > Gopherus evgoodei. The sequence continues at coordinate 148,459,756 of NC_044324.1, forward strand.
AGAAATAAAGATAAAACATTTTTTAGTAGCTAAAACGTAACAAGCTAGCCTTGGTTGCAGCTAAAATCCTTACGGCAGCTTCCCAGCACATTGCTGGCCAAATTCTCAGGTCAGGAGCTCCCCCAAAAGTCAGAGTGCTTCCTCTTTGTTTTCTTAGGTGAACAAGACAGAACATAAGAATAGCTATACTGGATCAGAGCAAAGGTCCATCTATTTCAGTATCTTGTCTTCCGACAGTGGCCAATTCCAGGTACCCCAGAGGGAATTAACAGAACAGGTAGTCATCAAGTGATCCATCCCTTGTCGCCATTCCCAGCTTCTGGCAAACAGGCTAAGGGACACCATCCTTGCCCATCCTCACAAATAGCCATTGATAGACCTATCCTCCATAAATTTATCTAGTTCCTTTTTTAACTCTGTTATAGTCTCAGCCTTCACAACATCCTCTGGCAAAAGTTCCACAGGTTGACTGTGCATTGTATGAAGAAATACTTCCTTTTCTTTGTTTTAAACCTGCTGGCAATTGATTTCATTTGATGACCCCTAGTTCTTGTGTTATGAAAGGAGTGAATAAAACTTCCTTATTTACTTTCTTCACACCAGTCATGTGTAGTGCCCCCTCTCCACCCTGTTACCTTCTTTAATGCCAATTTGCTTTCAGGTTTTGATGGACAGGTCTGGGTTCTTCTGGATCCTGCCACCCACTCAGCAGGGTGTATCTTCTTCATTTTTTCCTATGAATTTATTTGGCAGTGCCTCCACCCCCTCACTCCTTTCTGGCAGAGTCACCAGGGCAGCTTGGGAGGAAAATTTTAACAATGGGGTAATCCCCACTTACTTGCTAGATAGTTGGAGACTTCCAAGAAATAATACAAACACACGCAATGAGATTCAACACAATAATTATATTAAACAGGAAACAAATATAACATAACAGGTAAAACACTATTGTTAGGTTCACCAGTACCCACGCTGCTAATACCTGTGACTTTCCCCTGCCACGTGACTTGATGTAGCAAATATAAGATTAGTGTCCCATTGGTACGTGTACTTGGTTAGGGCCCTTGATGACCTATGACCACAAAATTCTTCTCTACGGTGATTTAGCAGTGTGGCTGACAGGATTCAGTACAGCCCAAAGGACTCACAAGTAGGAGAAGAACAGGAGTACTTGTGGCACCTTAGAGACTAACAAATTTATTTGTGCCTAAGCTTTCATGGGCTACAGCCCACTTCATTGGATGCATAGAATGGAACATATAGTAAGGAGATATATATACACACAAAGAACATGAAAAGGTTGGAGTTGCCCAACCAACTCCAAGAGGCTAATTAATTAAGATGAACTGTTGTCAGCAGGAGAAAAAAACTTTTGTAGTGATAATCAAAATAGCCCATTTAAGACAGTTTGATAAGATACTTAACATGGGGGAAATAGATTCAATGTGTGTAATGGCTCAGCCATTCCCAGTCTCTATTTAAGCCTAAATTGATAGTATCTAGTTTGCATATCAATTCAAGTTCAGCAGTTTCTCATTGGAGTCTATTTTTGAAACTTTTCTGTTGCAAAATTGCCACCTTTAAATCTGTTACTGAATGGCCAGAGAGGTTGAAGTGTTCTCCTACTGGTTTTTGAATGTTATGATTCCTGATGTCACATTTGTGTTGTGGCAAACCCAGGACAAATGGCTACAAAGGGAGGGGTAGTAATTAGTCCCAGGGGGGTTAAAAGGCCTCTCCCTATTCTCTGAGGAGAGATAGCCATGGGGAAATAAGGTTCAGCTGGAAAAGGAGTTACTAGGGAACTAATTAGGTTCAGCTGGCTCCAACTGCTGGAGACCTTTTTAAACCCTCCATGGCATGGAAGCAGGAGGGAGAGTGAGAGAATCAGAGAAGCTGCCAGCAAGTTAGGTGCAGCAAGGAAGAGTGCACTCTGTCTCCAGAAGGGGAGACACCCAGCACAAGACCCTGTGTGACCTGGAAGGATTTTGCTTTGCCCAAGCTTGTGTCTCCAAGGCTAAAAAGGACTGAGCCTGCTGAGGAGAAGTAGGTACTTTGCCACACGTGGTGTCAAAAGTGGGATATCATAGTGAGTGAGGCTCTGTGGCAAGCCATCTCAGGGCAAAGTAGATCACAAAAAAAATGGAGGACATAGTGAAGGCATTGATACAGACCACTGCGGCTCAACAAGAGGCTACCAGAGTACAGGTGGCGGCCCAGCAAGAGTCAGTACGTATCCAACAGGAGACAAACCAGTTGCTGATGATCCAGGCGGCCCAAGATTGAGCCACCCTGAATGAAGTAGTGAACCAGTTGAAAGCCCTGACCACGCTGATGTATGGGGCCCAGAGGACCCAGCGGTTACGGGCAAGCAACTATTTACAGAAGATGACAACAGACGACGATATAGAGGCATACCTCCTTGCGTTCAAGAGGATGGCACTGCAGAAGGCCTGGCCCCAAGACCAGTAGGCAGGCTTCCTGGCTCCATTCCTGTGTGGGGAGGCCCAGAAGGCCTACTTCGACATGACCACAGAAGCAGCTATGGATTACCCCCAGCTGAAGGCGGAAATCCTGGCTAGGTCAGGCATGACACCAGCCATAAGGGACCAGTGCTTCCATGAGTGGAAGTACAGGGATGACAAAGCACCAAAGTCCCAGCTGTTTAACTTGATCCACCTCACCCGGAAGTGGCTCCGTCCTGAGACCCATGGGCTGGAGAAGGTAGTGGAAATCCTGGTATTGGACAGGTACATGAGAGGGTTGCCGCCAGACATATGAGGGTGGATCCGCCGAAATCATCCCTCCTCTTATGATGAACTAGTTGCTCTCATAGAGAGACACCGGGGATGGAAGGCACCAGAATCAGAGGCCAGTCTCCGCGCTGGGGCCCCGGTTTGCCCTAGCACCAGACCAGACAATGGAGGGGAGGAAGGAGGTGGAAGAGCAGCCAGCAGTCCCGGAGAGACTGGAGGACTGGGGGAGAAAGACTTGGGGGATAAATTCCAGCAGCCCCAAGCGGGGTACCGATGCTATGCATGTGGCAAATTGGGGCATATCGCTGCCCAATGCCCAAATCTAGGAGAGCCTATGCAATGCGAACTGGAAGATATAGGGGGACCATGTGATCTAATAAATCTAGTCGGGATTGCGATGGTCCCTCATAGATATACTAGGCCCATTAAGATGAATGGTATAGAGACCAAAGCATTAATAGACTCGGGAAGTGCAATCACATTAGTCTTGGGGAAGCTGGTCAGGTAGGACCAATTATCCCAGGCCAAACATTCGGGAATATCCTGTGTGCATGTGGATGTCAGCTATTATCCAACCATCCCCATAAAAATAGAAGTTCTTGGAAACCCCACTAAGTTGACGGTGGGAGTAGTTCCGAAACTCCCCTACCCTGTCCTTATTGGGCAAACCCTTCCCGGGGTTTGATGGCCTACCTCCCGGGAACGAGTTAGAAGAAAATAATGATCCTGGGACCCAGAGTGTGGCCCAGATAGGTGACCCTCCCCCAGTCTTCCATGAGTTTAGCCAGAATTTGTTCTCCCCACCGGGGAAGTCCAGGAAGACTCGGAGGGAACAGAGGGAGGATAAAAGGAGGGGAATGAGGATCCTGGCCCAGTATCAGAAATCTATGCTGGCAGGGGAAAGAAGGGGCTTAACTGACAGTGGGACTGGGTTGGCCATCAACAACCCTATCGTTGGACCTGGTTCCCCAGGGGCTTTCCCCAAGGAGGAGACAGAGGTAGACCCCCCAGAATTTGGATAAATGGGGACCACACGTGGGAATTTTGGTCAGGATCAGGCCAATGATCCCATATACCACAATATTCATAAAGAAGTAGTTGAGGTAAATGGGGTCCCTGTGGAGAGGAGAGTTAAGGGCCCATATTACATGATTAAGAAGGATCTGCTATATAGAGTAGTCCGCGTCCAAGAGCAATTCACAGGACAACTCTTGGTCCCCCGGAAGCATCAGAAGGCTGTAATGGATCTGGCCCATAGTCATCTGTTCGGGGCCCATCTAGGGGTAGATAAGACCCTTGATCGGATTCTACAGAGGTTTTTTTGGCCTGGCATTTATGCGGGAGTCTGGCTATATTGTACCTCCTGTCTGGAATGCCAGATACATGGGCCCCGACCACACTTAAGGGCCCCTCTGGTACCTCTGCCAATTATCGAGGTTCCGTTTGAGAGAATAGCTATGGACATAGTAGGGCCATTGGAGAAGTCAGCTCAGGGCCATCAGTACATTCTAGTAGTACTAGATTATGCCACCCTATACCCCAAGGCTGTACCCCTATGGAATACTATGTCCAAAACCATAGCCAAAAAATTAGTACAGATTTTTTCCAGAGTAGGAATACCTAAGGAGATCCTGACGGACCAAGGGACCCCCTATGTGTCTAAGCTGATGAAGGACCTGTGTACAATGCTCTACATATGTACCCTTAGAACATTGGTCTACCATCCCCAGACCGAAGGCCTGGTCGAACGTTTTAATAGGACATTGAAAAACATGTTACGGAAAGTGATTAGTCGTGACAGGAAAGACTGGGATGCCCTGCTGCCTTATGTGCTATTTGCCGTACAGGAGGTTCCTCAGGCTTCCACTGGATTCTCCCCCTTTGAGCTGTTATATGGTCGCCACCCCAGGGGCATACTGGACCTGGCTAAAGAAGACTGGGAGGAACAGCCAAACCATGGGAGAAACATTGTGGAACATGTCTGCAGATGAAAGACAGAATAGCCCAAGTCACCCCCCTTGTGCACGAACACATGGAGAAGGCCCAAGGGGCACAACAGACGTACTACAGTCATCAAGCAATACCCCGGAAGTTCCAGGTAGGGGACTGGGTAATGGTGCTCATACTCACAGCGGAGAGCAAGCTCCTGGCCAGGTGGCAGGGGCCATATGAGGTAATAAAAGCTGTAGGAGAAGTTGACTATAAGGTCCGACAGCAGGGTCGCCGGAAGCTGGAGCAGATCTACCATATAAATCTGCTGAAACCTTGGCAGGATAGAGAAGCTCCGGTGGTTGTGCTGGAGGCACCATCCCCTAAAAGCAACCAGCCTGACCTGGTGGGAATATCTCCACAGTTGACTCTGGAACAATGATCAGAAGTGATCAAGCTGATCAAACGCAACCAGGATGTGTTCTCGGAAAAGCCAGGCAGGACTAATGAGGTTCACCATCACATCTTCACAGAGCCTGGAGTGAAGGAGAACATTAAGCCATACCAGATCCCGGAGGCCAAGAGAGAAGAGATTAGGAAAGAGGTCAGGAAGATGCTGGCCTTAGGAGTCATCGAAGAATCTCATAGTCAATGGTCCAGTCCCATGGTTTTAGTGCCTAAGCTGGACGGCAGTATGAGGTTCTGCAATGACTTCCGCAAGCTGAATGAGGTGTCCCAATTTGATGCATACCCTATATCCAGGATAGATGAGCTGATTGACCGATTGGGAAAGGCACGGTTTATGTCTACTCTCAACCTTACCAAGGGCTATTGGCAGATCCCCCTGGCCAAGGCAGACAAGGAGAAGACAGCCTTTGCAACTCCAGAAGGACTATATCAGTACACTGTTCTCCCCTTTGGGTTGCATGGGGCCCCCGCTACTTTCCAATGGCTAATGGACAAACTGTTACAACCCCATGGAAAGTATGCGGCAGCCTATCTCGACGACGTCATCATATATAGCCCCAACTGGAAGACGCACATGGAGAAGGTAGAAGAGGTCCTGGATACCCTGAGGAAGGCAAGACTGACTGCAATTCCCTCCAAATGTTCGATCGGGTTAGCTGAGGCCAAGTACCTTGGGTATATAGTGGGGAGGGGCATGGTGAAGCCCCAGCTCAGCAAGTTAGAAGCTATACAGAAGTGGCCCCTACCACTCTGGAAAAAACAGGTCAGAGCATTTCTGGGACTAGTGAGGTACTATGGGCTGTTTATTCCCCACTTTGCCACCAAGGCATGCCCATTAATGGACCTAACCAAAGCTCAGGGCCCAGTCATAGTAAAATGGTCTGCTGCAGCCGAAGCCACTTTTGCGGATCTGAGGACGGCACTCTGCACAGACCCGGTACTAGAAGCCCCAGACTGGGGGAAGGAGTTTATCCTACAAACAGACGCCTCTGATATAGGGCTGGGGGCGGTGCTTTCACAAATGGTGGGAGATGGCGAACACCCCGTCCTCTTCCTCAGTAGGAAGCTCCTACCTAGGGGACAGAAATATGCCATAGTGGAGAAAAAATGCCTGACAGTAAAATGGGCCATAGAAAGCCTCCGCTACTATCTACTTGGACTGAGGTTTACCCTAGTCAGAGACCATGCCCCTGTCATAAACAGATAGCTAAGGGTTAATGTCTCTTTCACCTGGAAAGGGTTAACAAACAACACCTGACCAGAGGACCAATCAGGAAACAAGACTTTTTCAAATCTGAGTGGAGGGAAGTTTTGGGTGTGAGTCCTTTGTTCTTGGTCTGTTCTCTTTCTGGGCTCTGAGAGTGACCACAGGAATCTCCAGGATCTCTAATCTTCTGTCTCCAAGTTGTGGGTACAAAGGTAGAAAGACAATATAGGCTTTTATATTGTTTTTTCTGTATTTGCAAATGTGTAGTCTGCTGGAAATAGTTTAAATTGTATTATTTCTGGATAAGGCTGTTTATCCATTTTCTATAAGCTACAAGACCCTGTACTGTTGACCATCTAAACTGCAGAGATAAACCTTTTACTTTTTCTGTCCTTTTTATTAAAAGTTTTGCTTTTGAAGACCTGTTTGGTTTTTTTTTCCCCCCTTGTTGAGGCTCGAGGGAATTGAGTCTGTACTTAACAGGAATAGAGAAGGGGTGGGGGGAAGGGTGGAATCCCTTTGTTTAGATTCACGGACCTTGAATCTGTATATCTTTCCAGGAGCCCAGGGAGGGAACACCTGGAGGGGAGGAGGGGGAAGGGAAATGGTTTATTCCCCTTTGTTGTGAGACTCAAGGAATCTGGGTCTTGGGGTCCCTGGGAAGGTTTGGGGGGACCAGAGGGTATCAGGCCCTAAAAATTCCTGATTGGTGGCAGCGCTATCAGATCTAAGCTGGTAATTAAGCTTAGAGGAATTCATGCTAATACCCATATTTTGGACGCTAAGGTCCAGATTTGGGAATTATATTATGACAGCCCCTTTGCAGTGGATGCACCAAAAGAAGGACAAAAATGCGAGAGTAACAAGATGGTTTCTGTTGCTCCAACCCTTCCACTTCACAGTACAACATAGGTCTGGAACCCAACATGGCAATGCAGGTGGCCTGTTGAGGGTGCACTGCTTTCTGACCCAAGTAGCCCAACCCCGTAGTGTTGAGCGGGGGTGGGGGGAATATGTGGCAAACCCAGGACAAATGGCTACAAAGGGAGGGGTAGTAATTAGTCCCAGGGGGGTTAAAAGGCCTCTCCCTATTCACTGAGGAGAGATAGCCATGGGGAAATAAGGTTCAGCTAGAAAAGGAGTTACCAGGCAACTAATTAGGTTCAGCTGGCCCCAACTGCTGGAGACCTTTTTAAACCCTCCATGGCATGGAAGCAGGAGGGAGAGTGAGAGAATCAGAGAAGCTGCCAGCAAGTTAGGTGCAGCAAGGCTCTGAACCCTTCCAGCAATGAAGAGTGCACTCTGTCCCCAGAAGGGGAGACACCCAGCACAAGACCCTGTGCGACCTGGAAGGATTTTGTTTTGCCCAAGCCTGTGTCTCCAAGGCTAAAAAGGACTGAGCCTGCTGAGGAGAAGCAGGTACTTTGCCACAGTGTCCATCTTTCTTTTGCATAGAAACTGTCCAGTTTGGTCAATGTACATAGCAGAGGGGCATTGCTGGGAGAAGAAGGTGGTGGTAAATCCGTCCACAGCTTTAATATGCAGCAGGTTATAAAATCCCCAAACTGTTACCCCCTGGCCTGAGGACACAGTTTTGCGAGTAGGGGGTCCCCAAAACAAATTCCCTAATGACTAATTAAAACAGCAGTAGGCAACCAAAGGTGGCACGCGAGCTGATTTTCACTGGCACTCACACTGCCCGGATCCTGGCCACGTGCATTTTAATTTAATTTTAAATGAAGCTTCTTAAACATTTTAAAAACCTTATTTGCTTTACATACATCATTTAGTTATATATTATAGACTTATAGAAAGCAACCTTCTAAAAATGTTAAAATGTATTACTGGGAAGTGAAACCTTAAATTACAGTAAATAAATGAAGACTCGGCACACGAGTTCTGAAAGGTTGCTGACCCCTGAACTAAAAGATAGTGCTCTCACAAAGTCCTTGAATGATCCTCAGGTTCAGAGATGACTCTGGACTCATTGGTCACTACAGAGGGGCTGATCTCTGCTGGCAGGGATCCTCTTCAGGTACGAATCAGACTGCTTTGGTCCCAGGATTTCCCCTCACCACAAAGGGGTGCAGGCCTCAAGGTGCAGATTACACAACTGTACTAAAATCCAAACTGTAGTCTCCGAGCCCAGCATCCAGACACTCACACAGCAGGCAGCAGCCCTGAACTAGCAGGCAGAGCAGAGCTGATTGGTCTCACCTAGGGAGCTGGAGGGCTAACTCAGCCTGGCCGGGGGAGTTTCCCAGCAAAACTCTACAAACTGGGAATCGCCAGTGGAGAAGGAAAAACCCAACTGAGGGATCTTGCTTTCATGTCACAGCTGCTAATACCTATTTCTGATCCCCTGTTGTATCCCCTTTTTTATCTCTTTTTGGATAGCACACTTCCATGACCTGATAGAGACTGGAAATCTATCATGGTTTCGCTGAAAAATCCTAAACAAAAAAAATCAGTAAATTAAACTGTATGATATCAGAAGCAAAGGTTTTTCTTCATAGATATGTAAGCCTGTGGCCTGAAGCCTTAGAGAGTAGGGAGATTGCTGGTGATCAGGGAGATGAGTGGTCCAGAGTTGCTGGATAACTCGATTGACAGACCCTATACAGGGAGCTTTCTGTTGACATCTGTAGGGGAGAAAGGAATTTGGGATATTTGGGGTCAAAATCAGTGAAGTTTTAAGTTTGGGAGCAATAAAAATTATGGTCCCTGTTGGGTAGTGAGAGGACAAGAGACATACACCAGATGTGCCTGGAGTGAGGGGTCATCATGACCAAATCACAGTCTGGCGCAGTTGGGTGGCAGAGCCTGGAAAGGGGAAAGGGCTTTCTATTTTCTGGTAAGGAGGACTCTTTTCAGCATCCTGTTTGCCGCCAATCCCTTTTGAAAACTGCAGAGAAAGTGAAGACTTGGCTCTGGGGTAGTGGATGCTGCAAAGGCAGCTGTACCATCATAGGGCAGTAGCTTAATCGAGGAACTCAACAGAGGATCCATTACCCTGCAGTCAAAGTTACAATCACTACAGCTGTCCCCAGAGCAGACCAGGCAGCACTTTTCTTAGGGGGTGGGGATGGACCTGCCAGATTTCTGTAGTCTACCATTCCTGAACAACAAACAGTGAGTGAGGGTGTAGTGGAGGAGGGAAATGGTTATTGCAGGAATACATTGCCTTATTCACCACTTATGCTGTGACAGGACTGAGTTTAAGACTACTGTCAAGACACCCTTGGGGATATAAGTCTTACTTAATAGATATCATACATCAAAATATTTGTATATTACTGGCTTTACAAAGCTTATTCTGTGTCTATTTTTCCTCAGTAAAGTTTTCTTGGTTTTATATAACAGACTCAGTGCATATGGGCGGAGGCTTGAGCTGTTCTTACGTTTTCAGAAGAAACTCCCTAGATAATTGAACCTGGCCATATTTGCTTCTGAAAACACCTGGCAGTAGGGTTACAGATATACATTGGTAAGAATACATGTATATAGTGCTGTGTGTGGGTTTGTGTTTGAGCGTATGATCATAATAACCATAAAAGTCAGTATGTTACCAGAAAAATCAGCCTTGAATCAAGACCCTTCATATGAGAGCCTGAGAACAATTACCTCAGAAGATGGAAGATGTGCAGAGCTGCAGATGAAGTGCAAGAATTGCTGCTGGCTTGAGGTAATACAGCTGCTCCTTCCCTCAATAACGGGGCAGGGGAAACAAAAGTGGATTTAGGCTTGATAGTGACTTAGCTGTATAAAATGTATCTGTTAAGTGTAGCTGTTGACAGTGGCACCTACCACACTTCTGCTTTCTAACCCTATTTGCTCTTGTGACATTGTACCTTAAAATAGGAGGCACAATTCCTGCTCAGCAATTTGGTTATGTTTGGGGGCATTAATTTGCATCGTCCCTTTACAGGGTGTAGCATATGACTTCCCTTTTCTCCATAAGTGTCATGGGGGTGTGGGGGGAAGGAGCCAAAACTCTGTCTTCTCCCTAACCACTCTCTGTTCCATTGTTCCTTGGGTGGGAGAGCATCTGAAGCACAGCCCTTGCACATGAATGGGGCTGTAATTTGGGGAGAGGTAACAAGAGCTGTATTATGGTGGGAAAGCTTTACTCTCTCTTGTGCCTTTGCATATTACGGGGCATAATCTAGCCTGTACATAGCAAATGCTGCTTTTTCATAGGTATTCCTGCTACAAGTTTATTGAACTTACTTCATCATAAAAAAAATTCCACCTTGAAAAATACAGCATAAAACTAATTAAACAGAAGGTTTGTGCAGCTTGGAGTCTGGTACGTGGTTCTTCTGTAAAAGTCTAACACAGATTGGCTGCATAAAAATAATTCTATATGATAATCTAGCAAGCATTGAAGTGCCACTGTCTTTCACATTAACGAGGTAGCTTCTGTACTGAATGAGTAGCCATTTCTAACAAATGAGGCCAACAACTAGCTGACTAGCATTCCAGTCATGGGACTTGAGCTTCTGTTCTCCTCACTGAGTGCTACTTGCAGCCAAAATTTAAGAAAAAAGCTTTCGGACTCAATAGTTTGTGTAATAAAGTCTACTGGCAAGGAGGCAAATACACACAATTACACATGGGGGAACAAAGTGAAAAGCCTACAGAAATAAGTATTTAATGGCTGTAAAGAATCAAAGATAAAAGAAATTAAGTTTTAGTAATTGTTTCTGATGTCTTTAGGTTTTGCCCTTGGTTAAAGGAAATCTGAACTTTGATGTGATTGAGATGAGACATTGCTGTTTGGTTCCTTACAAAAGCATACCATATTCATCCTCAAGTGCTTTAGTAATATATTGTTTGAGATATACTGTATATAAAAATTGCTCTCTCTTTCTCTTGTCAATATACCATGTGAGGCAGGAGGCTGGGAGGAAATTGAACTTTTCTGCTGAACACTCATAAATCTGAATCTGTTATTCATTAATGAGCCCTGTATCTCTTTCTTAACTTTATTGTTAGCTGATTTATTGCATGGAAAGGGTGTGTTTTAGAAAGTCTCAGGAAAGAGTACGAGTCTATCTGCAGAAGAGGCACAGCACAAACTACAGCAGTGGAAGCGGCCTCAGCCTCCATACCCCACTAATGTGTTTTGATCCTTAATTGAAAAGATGGAAACCTACTGATGGAATAATGTGGAGAGAAGGTAGTTTGCTCTCCAGGACCATTTAATTCTGGGTTTCTTTGCTGCCAGAGAAGGTGCCAATGGTGGGGATATCTTTCACTTGAGAAATTGGAAGCTTTAGGAGGTTGCTAATGGGTTATACAGGGATCTTTCATCTCTAGGCTCAAATCCAACCCAGGATAACAGTGACCAAAAATTGTTGCCATCTGCTTAGTGTTCAACAGCCTGTGTGAAATGAATCCATGGCTTTGATCTAAATCCTCAGGCTGTCTACATGTCAGAAACAGCCTCTGTATTGCCACCTTTTTTCATTCCTAAGAAGTTATTTTACAAGCAGCTCCCCCTCACACACACACATCAGTGCTAGACATATGGTCAGTAGGCTTATAAATGTATTTAAACAAACTGTCCAATCCCTAAAATTTTGTTATAACCCAGTAAGGTCCTATCATTGAGTTTTTACAGCCTAGTACCTCATAAGAGGAAGGAAATGAACTCTGGAATGACTCATGGATGCAAAGTCTTTCTTCTTTTTGTGTTGTCTGAATCTAGCATGGCTGGGAGTGACAAGACATTGGAACCATCAATTGTTATATTGGTCCATCCCAGGGGTCCAGTTAGTCCCAATGTCCTGTATCCATCAGTAGTCAGTATCATTCACCTCAGAGGAAGAAACTTTGCAGTGGGTAGTTTGTGAAGGTCCAAACATCTGAAGCCAATTCATCTTTTATGTTCTAAACAATCTGTGCCCTCATGCAGCCCCATGTAATTTGGTTGTGTGTTGGCAATCGCCATAGAAGACTGGGGCAAGGAATCTTTTTTCCCTCCTCAAGTAGCTCTGAAGCGTTGTTGTATGCCACAGTGGCTGGTGGTTCTATATAGTTATGGGGCACATCTACATCTCTGAGTATTCCCCTCTCCCAGATGGTTCCTAAGCATTCGAATACAGGGGCACACTCTGATTACAGCTCCATGGCATGTATGCTCATTACTTTGAGCCTCCGTATCCTGCCCCATCCTCCCTCACAGAACAACCATTCAGTTAGGATCCTCTGTACCGGTGGATGGCAGTGGGTAAGCAGAATTTGCCAAAATATCTAATTTTGGAACTTAAAAAAATGAAGTACTCTTTTACTATTTATGTTTTTATATCACAAGCACATTGACTATAATGAGCACAGTTTTTGGATGAACAGGATTATGCACAAAATACTGTTGAGAAGATTTTCATAATTTGGATAACCATACCTTTAAAGTAGCTGTCTGTTCCATGCAGTAACAGAGTCCATTCTGAATGAACAACTTGTCTTGAAGCTGCAAAGTTTTCTTTTGCTGAATTTTTTATCTGAACATATGTTATGTTAATCTAAACTTTTTGGAGCTATAACACCAATAAACTTAGTTGTTAGTGTTGTGAAGAAGAGAAACCCATTGAACTAGCATCAAAATAAATTTAAATATAAAAAGCACATCAGTGCACAACATAAAGGTGTGTGCATCCTGGACAATTATCCCTCACTTTCACAGATCTTGGGAGGCAGGCCAGTCCTCTCCCACAGACAACTTGCCAATCTTAAGCATATTCTCACCAGCAATCACACACCACACCATAACAACTCTAACTCAGGAACCAATCCATGCAACAAACCTCGATGCCAACTCTGCCCACATATCTAGACCAGCAACACCATCACAGGACCTAACCAGATCAGTCATACCATCACCTGTTCATTCACCTGCACGTCCACTAATATTATATATGCCAGAATGTGCCAGCAGTGCCTCTCTGCTCTGTACATTGGCCAAACTGGACAATCCCTATGTAAAAGGATAAATGGACACAAGTCAGATATCAGGAATGGCAATATACAAAAACCTGTAAGAAAACACTTCAACCTCCCTGACCACACAATAGCAGATGTAAAGGTAGCCATCTTACAGCAAAAAAACTTCGGGACCAGACTCCAAAAAGAAACTGCTGAGCTTCAGTTCATTTGCAAATTTGACACGATCAGCTCAGGATTAAACAAAGACTGTGAATGGCTTGCCAACTACAAAAGCAGTTTCTCCTCCCTTGGTGTTCACATCTCAACTGCTAGCAGAGGACCTCACCCTCCCTGATTGAACTAAATTTGTTATCTCCAGACTGATTCTTGCCTACATATTTATATCTGCCTCTGGAAATTTCGATTACAAGCGTCTGATGAAGTGGGTATTCATCCACAAAACCTTATGCTCCAATATATCTGTTAGTCTTAAAGGTGCCACTGGACTCTCTGTTGCTTTTTATGGATCCAGACTAACATGGCTACTTCTCTGATATTTAACATAAAGATGGTGTAAGTTGTGTGTCAGGTGAAAACTATTCCAAAAATAGATGTATGTGGTAAATTGTTATAACTTAAAACAATTTGGCATTCACTAAAAATGCAGAAGAGGTATAATTTATATGCTGAAGGAATAGAAGGGAGGACGGCTATAGCAGGAAAAGTACAATTCCTCAGCTTTAAAATTCTCCATGTTTAGCAGAAAGAGAGTGCATCTTTTTACAAGTATCAGAGGGGTAGCTGTATTAGTCTGGATCTGTAGAAAGCGACCGAGTCCTGTGGCACCTTATAGACTTACAGACATATTGGAGTGTAAGCTTTCGTGGGTGAACACCCACTTCGTCAGAAGCATGACATGAGTCAGATGTCGGTATTCATCCATGGAAGCTTCCACTCCAATACATCTGTTAGTCTATAAGGTGCCGCAGGACTCTTTGTCACTATCTTTGTAGAGGATATTCACGTCGTTCAGTGGTATTCGCCCTGCAGCACAAGTGAATTTGTAAGTCTCTGGATCTATAAAATACAGTAAGAACCTATAAAGTATCAGGGAAAAGAATCCCAAATTGTGTGCATTTATTTGAAAAATGTATCCCAGAAGCCTTTTGAATTCTAAAAACTGTAAAACACCTGAAATCAGACTCGGTGTGACAGTTTCACACAACTCTACTTACAGCACTTGTATAGAGAATACAGTTGTTTCAGACTAAGTGAAAGTTCTATTTTGATGCTTAATATACAAGGCTTCATATACAATTACCAATGCTAATATACTTCAGTATGCTACGCTTGGAAAAACACAAGGAAACTAAGGTTGCTATAAAATGTAACAGGCCACTTCCTGTAAAGTGAACTGCCACCAGCACATAAAACTCATTCTATGTGCTTGGCAGTGGCTATATTTTGCTTCTAAATGTAATTACAGTGTTGGCTATGATCTATTAAATAATAAATAATCTGAGACCCACAGGTTGGAGAGCTCCTTTTTCCTCATGTCCTGTCAAAGTATGGAAGATGTGATTTGTCATCTTTGGTGTCAGTTCTTAGGATAGTTTGGCCAGTTCCTTGCTATAAAGATCCAAAACCAGTGATTGTGCATTCTCAGGGGAGGGCCTACATCTCTGGAATATATTCTATCCAGCAATCCACCATAGTTCAAGGAAACCTATCTCTTTGCTCAATGCCTTGATCAATGGGACCATCCTAAGTTATTTTATTTAACTGAATCTGATACATACATAGTTTTGTATATATTTCATTAGGTGCAATGTATCAAGGATGGTTTATACGTTTAAAATTAAACAAATCCATAAAGCCACCTAGTCATATCTTTAATATCATTAACTGTTTTTGTTCTTTATAGCTACACCCAGATAGTCATAATGTTGATTAAAAATAAATAATTATTAGATGTGGAATTTTCTTAGATCTACCATTGCAATTGCACATTCAGATTGAAAATGTGATGCCTTGTGTCAAATGTTATAAAAATTTTACATTTTAGACTAACGTGTTTCCATGTTCTCTGACCTTGGATTCAACCTCTAAAAAGAGTGGAAACTGAAGGTGAACATCTCTGAAATCCTTTATGCTCAGATTAACTTCCATTATCTTTCCAGAGTTCATCAATTACAATTTTTTTAGGAAAATACAAGCCATTTTGATTTCTAGATAGTTAAATTATTTGGGAACAAGCTTCCTTATAAACTTCACCAAAATACTGCAGCTAAATTAAACACCACCAGCTGTTGAATGTGTCCCTTAAACTTGAATTGCTCAAATTAACATTATCAACAGGCTGTGCTTTATATATCTCAGAGATGATTAATGTTGTTATACTAAAATACACCCATAACAAAATGGGACAGTACAGTACTGATGAATAAAACAATTCAGCCATTCTTAAAGGGAAACAGAAGGGAAACAGAAGTAGCTGAAATTGGAGTAATAAAACTAGGACACCATAAATGCTAGATAAACAAGATCAGGAAGTGGTATTAATTGTGTGACTCATGTAAATCAAATATGTCTTCCTCCTATTTCCTGTTTTAAATCCTAGTATGCAAAGTGGTAGATAAGGTTTTCACAGATAATGGATAGAAAATAACAGAAAAGTAGCCAGTGTGGAGGGATCCCATCCATGCTGTGCTAAGACTTTGACAGGTCAGTCTTGATGTACTTAAGCCCTTTGCAAATGTGGGTGAATGACACTGTTGCTGAACCAGTTTTAAATGCAGTAAAACTGGTCCACATTAACATAGTTAAGTTTGTTTAGATATTTGGATGGGAGAATTTTCTTGGCTGTCTGTACAGTTTTCTCAGCCTCCCCATTCACTTGTGAGTAATGTGGACCGACTTAAATTCTGCTGCATTGAATTGTGGTCTGTTATTCATTATTGGAATACTAAAGTGAGCAAAAGTGCACTTCAGTTACTCAATAACATTGTGACATCATTTCTATATACTTGTTAAAATAGTCCATGATGACAAGGTAATGATGTCCTCTGAATGTGCATAAATCTACATCTTATCTCTTTCAAGGTCTGTCTGTCAAAGGTGTTGTTATTAAAGGTTCTTTGTGTTGTATTGGTCTGTTATTTCACATGCAGTTACTTATGCCCAGCCACCACACTGGCTGCTTGGAGCATTCACAGCATTTAGTTAATGCCTGATGTCCTTCATGGATAAGGGTTAGGATTTCTCCTCTCCTAGTTTGGAATTACAATGAAATTTTCTTTACCGTGAGTCCATTTGACTTACTTAATTCAAAGTGAAGTAGTCTCTTTTCACTTCCTTAGTGTTCTTTAGATACTTGGGATCCTTGAGATACTTCCCCTAATGTAACTTAGAACTTCCTGAAGTTGTGTGTCTGTCAAGGTTGCTTTTTGTAGATTGAGTTGTCCCTTTTCTGACACTGGTTTATATGTGTCCACACATATGCCTTTACATCATCTTCTAGCTCACAGGTACATGAGTGTGATGCAGATCTTCATGACAAAGCATCTGCTACTACCAGATTTTTCAACTTGCTCCTGCCTTTTCTACTGTTTGACTAATTCTGAGTGCTTTGCTATCTGTATAGCTATGGGTAGGGAAATGTTTCTTCAGCTGTAGTCGCTAAGAAAGGTTTTTATCTGTTAACCCAATAACCAGCCTGTCTCTGATACTTTAATGTTTTGCATTCCCAGAATCACAGTTTTCAGCCAATGTATGCAGAGCTCTTATAAAACAGTCAACATTTTCACCTGGTTCTTGAAATCTCTGGTGAAAACATGCTCTTTCATAAGCCACATTTCTCTGAGATATATAGTATGCATCAAACATAGCCAGAACCCTTTCACAGTCATCTTTGTGAGATTTCTTAGTAAAGTCAAAGGATTTAAAGATATGCTCTGCCTGCTTTCCCATAGCATAAATTAAAGATGATAACTCTATATCTCCAGTTTCTTGTGCAGCTTGGGAGCAGTGTGAAATCTTGCAAAATATTGTTTCCTGTCTGATCATTTTGTTATAGCTGAAGTTCTCTGGATCATTGAATAGTGGCATGTTGATATCCTGCAACATTTGTTGCTGTTTTCTTTCTGTTTCTGTTCTTAATCTCACTGCCAACATCATGCCATGTACTGGTGTACCAGATATGGACTAACTACAGAGCTTGCTTATTCATACCAGATGTCTCCATCATAAGATCCTTAAATGGTCTGCCAGGGATGGCTGAGGTGCATGTAAATAATGTATTTTACACACAGTTTCACCTAGTGGCTGAACAGCATAATACACTTTAGCACTGCATTACAGTGTGTGTATACATATGTCACAGGGTGTCTGGCCCCCGTGATTAAAACAGGTCCATTTCCCATGTGCTGGAGCAGGTGCTCTGTTGAGTCTATTAAGGGTGTGAGATTGTGCTTGAGCTATAAAGTGTTAGAAGGAGTTTCTGTGGTAGCAGAGTTTGAAAGGGAACTGCAGAGTGAAGCTGCTGGGAGAAAGGGTCCCCTGCAGTAATCCCTAAAGCAGGGAGTTGGGGTTGGATAATAGACTTAGCTGGAATGTTTGTTTTTCCTTTGGGAGAAGGCAAAGCAGGCAGGCCAGGTCTTGTCTCTTTTCATGCTGTCTAAGCAGCTGGAAGGGATAATCTGAGGGAGACGGGGGCTGTACCCAATTTAAGGCTGGGTGGAAGATTTGTTTTTTTGTGTTTATGTTTGGAACTTTGTGCTAATAAATAAAACAGGCCCCAAGAAGGGCTCTGAGTGGATGAGAAGAGTGCATGGAGTTTTGTGTCAGGAGCCCTGAAGAAGGTGTAAATAGGGGCAGGGCACTGCAGAGGCACTCCTAGCCATTCGGGGATGGTTGGGTGGCAGCCACCTCATTACAATATGGAAGTGAGATACTAGATACACTAGAGTTGGAAGAACTGGCATGTTCCATAGATTCAGTATGACTCTATCATTGTGTGAAACAATGTATAATGGTCAAGTGGATTTTAAAGTATTAAGCCAAAAAGTACCATAGGACAAAATTATTGAGAGAACAATCATACACAAAAATAAATTCCACTGTATTCTTGCAGACAGACTTCCTTGAAGAGAATGAATTGATTTTTTTTTAAAGTTGTTTTACATTCACTGAA
This sequence comes from Gopherus evgoodei, assembly GCF_007399415.2. Taxonomy (NCBI): domain Eukaryota; kingdom Metazoa; phylum Chordata; order Testudines; family Testudinidae; genus Gopherus; species Gopherus evgoodei. The sequence continues at coordinate 148,478,234 of NC_044324.1, forward strand.
GCTCTTGTTACCCATGAATTGTATGCTTCTTACTGCTGAAATCTATCTGGGATGAAAACTAAAATTCAGGGACTAAATTTTCCCAGATCAATTGGTGTTGCAGTTTAAATTTAGTTTTCTTATTAATGATCAAATTTCCTCTGCACCAAGCGGAATGGACAGGGGAGTCTATTTCCAGTGCCACTCCTCAGTTCTCATATTAGGAAAGTAAGACCCAAGCATGAGAATCATGGCAGAGGCTATCTGTAGAGAAATAATAAACACATTTCACAGATGGGGATACAAGGCATAAACATTTTAAATGATTTGTCCGCAATCACACAGCAAGACAGTGGCAAAGCCAGGAATAGAACTTAAGGGCTGCCTGGGTAGGGGGGGCGCAAGTGGGGCAATTTGCCTCAGGCCCCAGGCCCCGCAAGGGCCCCCATGAGAATATAGTATTCTATAGTATTGCAACTTTTTGTTAATGGAAGGGACCCCCGAAATTGCTTTGCCCCGGACCCCCTGAATCCTCTAGGTGGCCCTGTAGAACCTAGAAATCCTGACTTTCAGTTCCCTACACTTGCCACTAGATCTCACTCCTCTCCACAGTTTACATGTTGTTTAAACTGCCCAAAATAGGTTTTGAAATGACCCCATTAAGATGAACAGACATTAACATAACTTCGGGTGCTGTTGTTTCATTCTGTCTGGGTGCACATTCAGGAAGACTGCAGTGCCTCCATTTATACTGGAGGCTTTCCTAAATCATGCATTAGTACACACCAAATGGGGTGTAAATTCTAATGTGCTCGAACATGTCATGCGCTAACTGGCCCACATGGATCCTGCTAGCACATATTAATACTTCCGTGGTGTGCTTTAATGGAGTTCCTTTTCAAACAGGACTATGTTACCATACATTAGGGAACTTTTAGTGCATGCCAGCAGGATCCTTGTGGAGTAGTTATTGTGGAACACACTGATGTGTACTAGAATTTACATTCCAGCTTGTGCACACTATAGATAAGCCCTGGATCACCTCTTCCTTTGCAGTGGAACCGTTCCTCAGCACAGTCAACTGACAGAGAGACAGCCAGGATAGTCCCATCTAAAGTACAAGGTAACAAAATATCAGGATTAAAATATTCTTGATAACAGTTTGTAATATTTTCAGATTCACTGTTCTTACTTCATATTTTTCCTAACCTACTTTTCCAGCCCCTCCTTTTTACAGTGCTATTAGGCTTCAGATTTTTGTTAAGCCCTGTGATGGGATGTGTGCTCTACACATAGTGGGAAAGGGTTAATATGTACCCAAGAGGCCAATTAATCTGCCTGCTCACAGCTGGAGGGTGGGCCAGACCTAATCACAAATATAGTCCAACTGAGGGAGATCAGGGCTTGTTTCCATAAGGAGTTGGGTGAAGCCTGTTGTGGGGGAGGAAACACAGAGAAAAGGAGGTAGGGGTGTATCCTCTTGCTGAGGAGTAGCCTGAAGAAAGGCTGAGATGTGGAGAAGAGTAGACAGGCTTTTCCAATAACTAATGAGAGCCTATCCAAACCCCTGAGTAAAAGGAGGAGGAAGGCAGCCCTTGGATTGTGGAATCAGGTGGATTGAAGCACAGGATAGTATGAAGCAGCAGAGGTATGAGATGGCTTCATCTAAGCTGATGGCTTGATTTTCAGTCAGTGAGTCAGTGAAGGACTCTAGCTGGATAGGCAAGTGTAGGGACCTGAAAGTTAGGATTTCTAAGTTCTATTCCTAGTTTTGCCACTATCTAACTAGGTACTTTTCTGGCCAGAGTAGGCCAAAGGACAGTAGGGAGGAAACTGAGGTAAAGGTGTTGTAAAACTATATTCAGCATCTTTGCAAAATGTACATTGAAATCTAAGCTTTAGCAAATGTTTAAGTTTTTGAGGCCTCTGGTTTTGGTTCAGAACCAATCAAGGCCCCCCAGAGGATTCAGGGGGCCTGGGGTCTTCGGCGGCGGTGGGCCTCCGCTTCGGTGACAATTTGGTGGCAGGGGGTCTTTCCGCTCCGGGACCCTCTGCCAAAGTGCCCCAAAGACCCGCAGCGGCCCTCCCATCCCAGGCGCTGAATTACTGCTGAAGACCTGGCACTTCGATGGTGGGACTGGAGCAGAAGAAGCTCCAGGGACCTGTGTCCCGCTAGAGTTTTCTGGGGCCCCCAGAGCAAGTGAAGGACCCCGCTGCAGGGGCCCCAAAAAACTCTCATGGGGGCCCCTGCGGGGCCTGAGGCCTGGGGCAAATTGCCCCACTTGCCCCCCCCCTTTGGGCGGCCCTGGAACCAATTCACTTATAGTAATTTTACAAGTCCATATTAGTAAGGCTGATAAAGCACAATGACTTAATCAGGATGTTAACAGGTCTCTGCATGGCAGAACAATTTAGATCCAAATGTGAAAAGAGAGACTTGAATGGAGATGTAGTATGCTCAGGAGAACCGGAGCTTTGTACTTGTTAGTGCTTTAATTACACTGGGACTAATTTACTGGTGACTGACTAGCTCCGCTTTTATCAGTCTACTTTTCTCATTTGGAAGCAGATAGATATAAACTTAGTCACACCTTGTAAAATTATAATCTTTTTTTCAAAGGTGTATGTGGAAAGAGTTTTTAAACTTTTGTGTTTAATGAGGTATATGCGGTTAGAGAGAAGGGATTCTAGCCTTTGTAATTGAAAATACAGTGATATTAAAGGTAAACAAGAAAAGACATACTAAATATGTAACACTTGATAAATTAGAAAATCAATGCTGAGCTGTACAGATTCTGAAGACATTTAGTATTATGCAGGGAGGATCATAGGAGTTGCTTGATGCACTAATGCAAGTTTCAGGTGCTTGTAAAGTGTTGGATCTTCAGTCCTTGTGAGGTTTTTTTTCCCATGCTGAATAGGGAAGTTCTAGTGAGCAGATGGCTCTGCCTATCTCCTTTCATTTTTCTAATTAAAATACTCTTGATGACATACTGTAATTAAGATCTCAGAAGCTAGGTGGAAATCTTCCCCTTTTGAATGGGGAAAATACGCTTATAGCCTCTGTGATGGGTTGTGCACCCACTCTTCCCTTCTCCTCTACCCTCCTGGTGTCACCTGATTTACTGGGGATCCACTGAGCCTGCCTGTTCTCACAGCCTGGGCTCCCTCACCCTGTCCTGCCGTGCCAGGCCCTCAAGCCTCCTCTAGCACACAGGTTGGGACACACCCAGCTACATAAGTAAACAGCTGGTCTCAGTGTCTATGTGTGGGAAGATTCATTGCATAGTTGGGGGATTGGTCCTGTTTTGAGCAGGGGGTTGGACTAGATGACCTCCTGAGGTCCCTTCCAACCCTGATAAGGCAACATGTATTGTAGTGAACATAAATCTGTATCGTGTAAGCTCACAAAAATTACCCCTTCCTTCAATATGGAGAAAGATATGCATAGCTTCTCACCCATCCCCAGTTCTGAATTGCACAAACTGGTTTGTAGAAAACAAAAACAAGTTTAACTATGAAGAGTAGATTTTAAGTGACTATAAGTGATAGGTAATCTGCTTTGATCCTTTTGCTTCGTAAATAAACAAATAGCAAATTGAGTTTAACACACTAGAAAGGTAGGATATAAATTAGCAAATTCTCACCCTGAGTGATACAGACTGGCAGATTCTTGAGGCACAAGTTGTCTTGGCTTTCCCAGGCTTTCATGCACAGGCTAAAGATCCTTCTAACCTGGGTCATCACACCCTACAGTTCAGTCCTTGCTCCTCAGGTGTTTCCGGGTGTGTATTTCAGGGAGAGTGAGGTTATTGTCCCCCTTTACATCTTCTTCCCACTTGCTGGAAAGCTCTTTTGCTGTGCCTTGGGTCAAACAGTTCCCATGGTGTAATGTTGTCTCTGAGACATTTCTATTGTACACGGCTCCTGGTAATTCTTGTGTTTATATGTATCTCCTCAATAAGCCATTGCTTGGTCTTTTTACTGTTAGGCTGTTTTGTGGGTGCTTTCTACCTCACAACATGTTTCAGTAACACATACATAGCCTAACTTCAAATACAGCGGTAATGCATACAATCCAACAAGATATTACTGTCTAGTAGATCAAGACTTTTAGAATGATACCTCACAAGACAAGTGTACAAAACATTTTGTAATTAAATGACAGTGATGAATATTGGAGTGTCACAGCCTCCATCTCCAGGATCACTTGCTTTGATGGTTATCCTTCTTAAATAACTGATTTTTCACAATATTCAATTTGACTGATCACTTAATTCTTATCTACATTTTCAGGGGCTTCCCACCTCTCTCTTCAAACTTCACATCATAGCCCTGGAGCCTCCTCACCCTGTGCAGGGCCTTCCAGTAACTCTTCAGCATCCTTGTTTCTCTAGAATCATACATTAATATAATACTTGCTTCCTGTTGGCAGCTCACAACTAGCTCTTCCATCCTTTTTATGCAGGATCTGAGTTTTAGTGGCAATTGGATTCAAGCAAAGGGAATGCCAGACTTTCTGAGCCTTCTAATGGGAGGGAGGGTAGCATTCCATCCTTATGGAAGGGACTGGTAGAGAACAATGTCTTTGGTGGGAATCAAAGAAAAAGATCCTTACCTGAATCTCAAAAAATGTATAGTTTCAGTTTGTGGAATGGGCAAAAGGCCAGTACAATCATTTTTTACCATTTATCCAATCTTTGCCTCCAGCACAACTGATTTGATTTAAGTGCTTAATCAAAGGATCCATAACACTAGTTAGCCTTATAACACAAAACAAAACAAACATATAAACTTAAGACTAATAATTACCTATTGGTAATGCTAATAATATATTATGTTCACATTTCACTAGCAAATTTTGCCAGAAGTGGCAACTGTTCACTATATGGACTAAATTCAAGTGCTTCTGCTTATGAAAATATAACTTTCCATGTTACTGATCTTTTTTTTTTTTAAAGAGCTTTTAAATGGTCCACTTAAAGGACAAGGGAGAGGATATAAAAATCTCTATTCAGCAACCTTTCCTCTTACTTTAGTTGTCAATATTTTTCCCTAGTGCTGAGGGTATTATGTCTGGTGACAGCAAGAATATCAACTATCGGGTTCAAAGCAGCAGGAAAACTTTATGCTTATAGGCTGGCTACTGTTACCAGGGCTATGAGCCATAGCAGCATATCATTAAGGCAGGTGGTGACAGAACATCTTATTCCTCTGGATAATCCCCAAAAGTCAAAGATATCTTCTATGCCTTCAGTACCAACTGCTGTGTATATACTAGGACCAGTCATTTGTTCATGATGGGAATGTAAATATTTATAAAAGAAGCAATGAACACATCTCACAGATGGAACTCATACCAACTTCTTTATTAGAGGTTTTTACATTTAGCTCCAAGCACAAATCATCTTTTCAATCTGTACCTTGAAGGGTTTCAGGATGTGTCTACATCTGTTTACACACAGTGTAGCACAGTGGGCCCCAAGCCCTGCTCTGGGCTCAAACAGTAATATAAGCATTAATAACTCAGTCCTAGTAGAGTAGCTTTCAAGATCTTGGCCTGCAAAAAATATGCCCAAGCTGCTAAATTCCAGATCTAGATTTCAGAAGTATGGCCTGGATCCATGGAATCTGATTAATCCTATTGAAGAAACAGAATCCTACTGTAAACTTGGATCTGGAATCCAATTCAGAGTGCTTCCCCCATGCACAAATTTCAGGGCTATTCAGCTCCAGAGTTTTTGACCAGGCCTAGGTCTTGTTGACAAGCAGCCTAATGATAAGAATAAAGTAGAGGGATTTGGGGGGGGATGTGTGGAATGGGAGAGTAGGAAATGGTTTTAGTTGGCCTTTTTCCTAACGTGTTTCTCCTCATGTCCAAGACAAGGAATCTTACGTATCTTGCGCTATAAATTCTCTACCAATGGAAAAACATATTTCATTTGTTTTTGCAATCATTACTAGCCATCTTGTAACTTATGCCACTAATGTTGATGAAACATGTTCATGTTACTTTTATTCACTTCTGATTTCTACTTTTAATTTTTTTCCCAATAGGTTTCTTCATAAAGGGCCTAACTCTCCTTCCTGCCTTTGAAATGCTCTCAAAGATCTTTATGTTGAAGCCATTTGGTGCCACTGAATTGTCAGTTTGTAAGTTCCTCACTATTAATTCCTTACCTATGCAAGGTCCTTAGCAAAAAGATTGGTCTTATGGTTAAGGCACTGAACTGGCATTGGATCTCCTGAGTCCAGTTCTTAGCACTAATTCAGATTTCTGGTGATCAAGGGTAAGTTACTTAATTTCTTTCTCTCTCAATTTTCTTCTCTGTAAGATCTGGTTAACAAGGCTTTCTTTGTCTGCCCCTGTTTGTGCTGCATCTAGCAAAATGGGGTCCTGATCAAGGCCCCTAAGCACTACTGTAATACACATAGGCTAGGATTTTAAGGAGTTAGGCACCTAATTTCCATTGAATTTCAATGGGATTTGTGCATCTGACACTCTGTGGCTGAGATATTCAGAGCCAAATTAATAATTTCTACCTATACTAATGGCCATTCTAAAGTCATTAATTTTAGGTCCTATGAAACTCTTTATTAATTAGCTTCTTAAAGTTGGTTGAGCAACTTCCACCTTTTCATGTTCTCTGTATGTATATATATCTCCTCACTATGTTCATTCTGTGCATCCAATGAAGTGGGCTATAGCCCACAAAAGCTTATGCTCAAATAAATTTGTTAGTCTCTAAGGTGCCACAAGTACTCCTGTTCTTTTTTATTAATGTAATGGATGGTTACCCATTAAGGTTGGTGTTCAAAGAGGGAAGGGAGGGCAATATGCAGATAGGCATGCTCCCCCAGATTATTGTATCACACTGCTACATTCCATCCTGCCTGAAAGCAGCAGGTCTTCACCCAATGTCTTGATGACTGATATTTTTATATCTTGTGTGGTTTTAACATAGCTTAAAAAAACTGTATGGGGTCGTTGGGTTCTTCAGAGCAATAGCAACAGCAATGCAGAACAGGAATGCAACACTTTTAAAATAGTCAGAGAATGTCCTTGGAGTTGCAGAACATAAACTAGCTTTCCTCACTTTCGTTAACAACTCGTCCTCTATCTTTCTGAGTGCACTTATAAACTAATATAATGTTCATCACCCCAGCCATACAGTCTCAGGAATAAAACACATGAACTCTGGCTTAAAAAAAATGCAGGCCTTAACAGTACATGGAGCAAAAGAAACAATTCTATTAGAGCTCTGTCATGGCTCAGCCCAGTGAAATCAAGGCACTCAAGATCTGTGCCTGGTTATGTAACTTAGTCTCTTATACTGGTCAGGTCCTGACCTCACTTCCATCTGGCTGACAATGCTGGTGTCCTATTCACCTGTTTTTCCCAGTGTCTCTGAGTTTTCCCAGACCATCCTATACATAGAATGCCCTCTCAGTTGCGATTCACTAACTTTTACTCTCTTGTCTGTCGGATCCATCCTTAAGAGTCGCCTCTTCTGTTCCTGTAGGAAGTGAATAAATCAGTTGTGCATTTTAAAAAACACTTTTTATTGGAGCATCAAGATGTGCAAATGCCTTAATAAGGCTAGTGGGATTATGATCTGTATTAATGACATACCATGTGTAAATTTAAATTGTAAGCTCTTTGGGGCAAGGATCATGTAGTTTTCTCTTAGAGTTTAGCGCCTCTTTGAGTTCTTTGAAAATAATAAATAAGTAACCACAGGAGATCCTAAAGGCTTGCACTTCACACCAAAATCCTTCTGAATTACGTAGTACTCAGCATGTCTCAAGAATGACCCTTTGGTAAAGAAATTAAAGCACCAGCCTAACATGCTCTAATGCAGTGGTTCTCAACCAGGCATCTGTGGCCCCCTGGAGGGCCATGAGCAGGCTTCAGGAGATCCTCAAATAGTGCCTGCATTACTCACTGGGCCCCAGGGCAGAAAGCTGAAGCCCCACCACATTAGTCTGAAGTCCAGGGCCCTGAACCTCATCGTATGGGGTTGAAGTTGAAGCCTGAGAAATGCAGCTTCATGGGGGGGACCCTGTGGTGTGGGCCCCCAGGCAACTACCCTGTTTGCTCCCCTCCAGTGTCCCTGGCTTTTACATGCAGGAAAAACACAGTTGTTGTGGCAGAGGTGGGCTGTGGAGTTTATAGCATGTTGAGGGGGCCTCAGAAAGAAAAAGGTTCAGAACCCCTGCTCCAATGCTAATAAATAGGGACTTACCAAATTCATGGTAATGAAAAATGCATCACAGACCATGAAATCTGATCTCCCCTGTGAAAGCTGAATGTAGTATTTGTTGGGGTGGGTTTCGACTATACGATGGGCTCCAGATGGTAGTCCTGGCTGGCTGGGGACTGATGGGACTTCCTCTTCCCCTGCAGAGGCAGCAGCTGGGGCTGGGTCAAACCCACCCCTGGGAACATCCCCCCAGCTGCAGGAAGCTCTGTGACTCCTGGCTGAGAGCCTAGCTCTGAGGGCAATGCAGAAATGAGGGGGCAGCTCCCAGCCCTGCCCCTTCCCAGCTCTGGTCCTAGTGCTCAAGGGTTAAAGGGGCCTTGGACTGCCTGTGGGGAGAGGACCACAGTGCCACCCTAATCATGGGAGCCCTGGGTGGCCACCCACCGATAAGACCAGCCCTGCCTCCCCAAAAGTGACAACCCCCAATATCCTGTGACCTTAACTCCTGCTGATGGCAGTGCTGTCCTTCGGACTTGGCACCCATCCAGCAGGTGCTCCTCTCTGGCCACGTGGTTATGAAGGTGGAGACCCTGCCAGCAGCAGCACAGAAGTAAGGATGGCAATCCAACACCCACCCCACTCCATTGCCCCCTTTTGGATCAGGAACCCCACAGTTACAACATTGTGAAATTTTAGATATAAAGATCTAAAATAATGAAATTGACTATTTAAAAAAAAAATCCTATGACGGTGAAATTGACCAAAATGGACCGTGAATTTGGTAGGGCCCTACTAATAACCATTCTTAGCATTGATATAGTGCCTTTCCTCTGGAGACCTCCTTGTGCTTTATAAAAGTAAAGAGTAAACAGCGTTACAGCTATCTTACAAGTGGGGGTACTGAGGCATAGAAGCGTAAAATGACTGTTTGAGGGCACACAGCAGATTAAGGTAAAACCAAGAACAGAACCCAGGGCTCCTAACTCAGGGCCTATACTGGGCTTCACTAAGTGGCTTCAGCGTGTCCCTTGTTTTAAGCATGAGTAGGACTGAAGTCAATGGGACTATTTGTTTATTTAAGTACCATGCTGAATTGGGATCCTAGTGCTCATTCCATTTAGCCATGAAGCTCCTAGAGGGCAATAGCACATATACAGACACATGTAAAAGTGTGTGTAAGTAAGATAAGATGTTGTTTGAGATATTGTGTTACTAGGCACTCCTTTCTAGAGCTGGTAAAACCTTTCATCTGAAATCTTTTGTTTGAAGTTGCTCACAGGAAATTCTCATTTCATTTCTATTAGAAATTTTGTTTTTTGAAAATCAAGAGAAAACAATTTCAAACTTTTGAAATTGTCTAGTCTTTCATTTTCCTCTTCCCCTCCTCCCCGCACCCTGAATACAATGCAATGAATTTCTAAGGCTTTGGGTTTCAGAGGGGTAGCCATGTTAGTCCGTATCAGTAAAAACAACGAGGAGTCCTTATGGTACCTTAGAGACTAACAAATTTATTTGAGCATAAGCTTTCATGGAATATAACCCACTTCATCAGACACGTGGAGGGGAAAATACAGTAGGCAGGTATAAATATACAGCACATGAAAAGATGGGAGTTGCCTTATCAAGTGGAGGGGTCAGTGCTAATGAGGCCAGTTCAGTTAGGGTGGATGTGGCCCATTCCCAGCAGTTGACAAGAAGGTCTGAGTGTCAACAGAGGGGAAATTATTTTTCGTAGTGACCTAGTCCCTCCCAGTCTTTATTGAGGCCTAATTTGATGGTGTCAAGTGTGCAAATTAATTCCAGTTCTGCAGTTTTTTGTTGGTCTGTTTTTGGAGGTGTTTTTTGTTGAAGAATGGCCACTTTTAAGTCTGTTATTGAGTGTCCAGGGAGATTGAAGTGCTCTCCTACTGGTTTCTGAATGTTACAATTCTTGATGTCTGATTTGTGTCCATTTATTTTTTTGCATAGAAACCATCCGGTTTGGCCGATGTACATGGCAGAGGGGCATTGCTGGCACATGATGGCATATATCACATTAGTAGATGTGCAGGTGAACGAGCCCCTGATGGTGTGGCTGATGTGATTAGGTCCTATGATGATGTCCCTTGAATAGATATATGCAGACAGAGTTGGCAACGGAGTTTATTGCAGGGGTTGGTTTCTGGGTTAGTGTTTCTGTTGTGTGGTATGTAGTTTCTGGTGAGTATTTGCTTCAGGTTGGGAGGCTGTCTGTAAGCGAGGACTGGCCTGTCTCCCAAGATCTGTGAGAGTGAAGTATTGTCCTTCAGGATAGGTTGTAGATCCTTGATAATGCGCTAGAGAGGTTTAAGTTGGGGGCTGTAGGTGATGGCTAGTTGCATTCTGCTACTGTCTTTGTTGGGCCTGTCCCGTAGTAGGTGACTTCTGGGTACTCTTTTGGCTCTGTTAATCTGTCAAGGCTTTGGGGATTTCTTTCACTTCTTCCTCCTTTCTCCTACATTCACTAACTTTACAGATATTCTCTCACTGGAAATATTGTGGAGTGGCAAAAAAGAATGCCCCCTTCTATCTCCTCCTCCCCCTCAAATAAAAACAGACCAGATCTAAATGAATGATGGTCATATGTTAGTGAAGGTCTGGAGGAGGCGTTGTAATTGAGACTTCCTTCCTCCATGGTTTCCCTGCCTGCCACTCCACTCCCCGGTTAGAAGCTTATAAGTATGTTACAGCCTTTGAGCTAAGGAATATGGGCTCTGTAGCTCAAGGAGTGGAGTCTCAATTTCAAATCTCAATCTGCTGCAGAGGACCTATCCAAGGACATTGTATTACATTATCTTATATAAACACACATTCTGGCTACCACTACCATCCTGACATATGAAAATCTAAATATGCCTGATGGCATAGAATTTCAAGTTGAGTCCAGACACTGAGTTGATGTAAGGGAACTGTCTCTTTAGTACGATAGCATTGTGGAACATTCAAGTCTTATTCCTAAAATTCTCATAGCAATTTATTTTCATAGTCTACTGTGACTATAGACTCTGGTCTATTTGAAAGTGAGTGAAACCCTAAATTACTAGCCCCAGCATGTTATTAGCATAAACATTTATAAAGAAAAATATTACTTGTGAAGACAACTCCTCCTGTGCAAGTGACACACAAATCCCAACAAGACCAATTTATTCTGTAAAATATATTCTAGGAACAAAAAAAATCTAAATGTTCAGTTGCCTTAGTTTTTCAGTTTCCTCAAAAGTACACTGCACAGATTTGGATGTCATTTATCTTACTTAGGGATACATACCTCTTCAGCAAACACAGACCATGCATGCTAGGGAATAAATATTAATTCAATTTGTTCAGGGATTGTTTACTTCAGTTATTCACTTCAGTTTTCTTGCTGAATCAGAGGCCATCCTCCCAATTAACCTAAATTCACTGTGGAACTGAATACAGCTAAAACTCTGACCCAAAATGACAATTTCTTCTCCTGACCTTGAGTGGATCAAGCCAGCAATATGTTTCAGCTTTACTGTAGTGCCAAATGATTAATTAATGAGACAATGCTAGCCTGGGATTCCAAAACTCACTGAACTAACTTGATGGTGGCTCGGCAAGAAAAAAAGAGAGGTCTCTAGCTGAATTAGGAAGTTGATAGACTGCCGTTGTGTCTCAGGGATGACGGTTCAAAGTGTTTCACCCCCAGTGCCACAAAGCTGCACCTCTCACTTCTACAGCCACTGAGCTACATACACAACAGGTAGAGGGCAGAGTTCAAAGGAAGGCTGATATGGGCACAATCACAGGTCCCTTCCCCATTCTCCCCTACATACTAAAAGATGTGGAAAAGGGAAAGAATTGGCCCTCACTGATTAATGATGACCCATTTTGTTTTGGATATAATCTCTGCATATGCACTAAACATTAGAGCTGGGTGAATAATTTATTTTTCAGATGGCTGGCAGTTAAAAAAAATTGGTTTGGGTTGAACTAAAACTGAAAAATGCCAAAAATTTCATCAAATTGTTTGTCCTGAAATGGACTGTCAAAGTTTTTCATTTGACCTCGAACACTATTTTGTTTCTGGACTTCTGCCCTTATTTGTTTGAAAGAACTATTTGAACTTGGGTCTCCCCAAACCCGCTGGGTATGGTGTATTCTGAGGTCAAGCTCTCTGTCTTTCCCTTTGAAGCTGTTCTACTAGATAACTAACAAAATATTCACTGGATCATGGGTCTTCCACTTCCAGAGGAGTGCCCGGGTCACCAGGTAATTGATTTGCTCTGTTTTGTGAATGGCAAAGTCCCCTTGTCATTCTAGCCCAAAATTATTATTTATTTTATCCAAAAGCATTTAGTGAATTGGTGTCAACTTTGAAAATAACTTCAGGTTCACCAAATCTGCATTTTTCAATGATTAACCTATTTGAAAAGATTTCCCAGATCTACCAAACGCTAAGGCATGATCATTCTCCTCCTGGAAACAACCTTTTTTATTATTAAATAAAACACACAGAAACACAACTTTGTTAAAAGGAAGTGGCCCTTTTTTGTTGAAATTTAATATTTTTCAACTATCTCTAGAAAGGTAGGCAGAGAAAACTGCAGAAGTGTCACTTAAACTCAATAGAGTTTTAACAACTCAATACTTCAGCGGTCCCCATATGTCATAAGAACATAAGAACAGCTGTACCGAGTCAGACCAAAGGTCCATCTAGCCCAGTATCCTGTCTGCCAACTGTGGCCAGTGCAAGGTGCCCTAGACGGAGTGAACCTAATTGGTAATGATCAAGAGATCTCTCTCCTGACATCCATCTCCATCCTCTGACAAACAGAGGCTAGGGACACCATTCCATACCCATCCTGGCTAATAGCCATTTATGGAATTAACCACCATGAATTTATCCAGTTCTCTTTTACACACTGTTATAGTCCTAGCCTTCACAACCTCCTCAGGTAAGGAGTTCCACAAGTTGACTGTGAGCTGCCTGAAGAAGAACTTCTTTTTATTTGTTTTAAACCTGCTGCCTATTAATTTCATATGTTCTTATGTTACATTCTTGTGCTATGTAAGAGGTGTGAAGCAGCTTCTTGTGGCATGAAGAGGTCACAGATACAGTTATACTAACTTTGAGGTTCCCACTGAAATATATCTTAGTTCTGTGATGTGAATCAGAAGTGGGAGGAGGGTCAGAATTGTCAATTAACCAACTGCAGGACTCTCCAGTGGGGATATCCTCACCCCTTCATCTCACTCATGTGGTGACAAACTTGCTAATCTCCTCTTCACAAGCTTCTAGGATTCCATCTCTTTCTGAATGATAGGAGGCTGGAGGAAAACTTCCACTGGGATCTGACTTTAGGTGAAGCAGGGCTTGTGCTTCCTAGGTAACCAGTGGGAACTGTAGGGGTTCGCTGCTGCTCTGAAATCTCCAAGTATCTCAGATAGGCTCTCAAAAAGTGCAATGCCTAAAATTGGTGGATCTGCTATAGGCCCACATTTACCACATGGGCTCATTTAGCTACTTTTTTTCACTATGTTAACACTAAGATATAGGAAAATTTGTGGTGGGGTCTTGTGTGCATAATGGGGGTTTTATTGACACTTGAATAAAATGACACAAGATGAGAACAAAGTGTTACTATGACTTTAAGTTGGAACCAGTTCAAAACTGTTTTCTAATGTTGTGTATGGTTAAACATCTGAATCGAGACCGAAAGATGGATGTAGAGGTATGCTGTATAGGTAAGATGCTATTAAGCTTTCCATAAAATCAGTGGAGGAGAATATTAGTAACAATGAACTAAAACACAGGGCAGAAGTCCAAAGCAAAATCAAATATAAAATGACTGACCATCGGGTGTCGCAAATCATCAGAAATACTATACCTCTAAATGATATTGAAAAGACTACTTACGTCACTGTCTAGGAACATTTGGATGCTAATTCCATTTAGTTATATGATTTAGCATTTATACATAGTATAATGTTTTCATCAAAACATTGTAATGAAGCCTCACAAATACCTACAAATGGGAAAAACCTGGGCAAATAAGTTGTGACTTGACCAAGGCCACAGAGGTAGTCAGTGCTAAAACTGGGATTAAAACTCAGGCATCCCTAATTTACTTTCTTGCACTAGTACCATTAAATGACAGGGATGTTTGGCCTCTGTAAACAAGCAACCCAAATTTCTTCATATCAACAGCAAACTACTAACAGAAGCTTATATTTACACTTTTTTGTACATTAAAGTTTCACATAGACACAGCAGACTGCAAGGTCTCTTTTAATTAACCAAACATAATTTATGGCTGTTACTGCTTCAGATGCTGCCAGTGCTTTGACCATTGGCACTTGAAAAAAGCCCCTTTCCAGCCCAAAGACTAAAGTCCAGCTTCTATTCTACACTGATGCACATCCAAATTAACTCCTCTGATTTCAACGAATGAATTTGCATGTGTGTAGCGTAGCAGGCTTTGGCCCCTAATGTGTCAATGCTGGATTACAAGCCAAGACACTCAGTCATGTTCTTGCTACTGGCATATCATTTCCTTACAAGAAGCAGAGATGATTTAATGACATCAAGAACTGAGGCGTTGACATTATTTATATGGTCTAATACTTCTAGCCCAAAGTCTATAGCCAAGCACCTATAATAAAGGCTGGTGAATCTGATGGGGGATTGAGAATTCTACTGGGGAATGAGAATGTGAGAGGAGGGGAAGATACTGACTCCAGTTTAAGCAGAAAGTTTTTCATGGAAGAAGAATGTGGCTATAGCTAATTTTAGCAAGAATTGGTGAACTCTGACAATAGATTTTCTTTCTCTCCTTCATCCTCAATTCCACTTTAGGTTGAACAAGAATGCTAATGGTTCAGCCTCTATGTGCTCGCTGAATTCTGGCTCATCAGAACACACAATGAGCTCAGGTAGGGTGGGTGAATTTGAGAGAGTACATACTATGGTTCAAAAATCGCCCACCCCTTCCCGGTGCTGCTTTAATCTCATTTCTTTTGTTTCTGCATACTTTTTCTGTGTAGCTAAAGCAGCACTACCCACAACTAGCCGTAGCGTATAATGTAGTTGTGGACTAAGTGTCAGGTCTGAAATACTTCCTAAACCCTGAAATCTCAGTAATTTCATTCTTCTCACACACAGGGCTGGCACTACCATTTAGGCAATCACCTAGGGTGCCAGAATAATTGGTGGGCGGCATTTTGCCGGAGGGGGTGGCAGGCAGCTCCAGTGGAGCTGCCGCAGTGGTGCCTGTGGAGGGTCTGCTGTTCCGCGGCCCCGGTGGAGCTGCCGCAGTCGTGCCTGCGGACGGTCGGCTCCTCGCGTGGCTCTGGTCAACCGCCCGCAGGCATGACGGCAGCAGCTCCACTCGAGCCGCAGAGCACCGGACCCTCCGTAGGCACCACTGCGGCAATTCCACTGGAGCCAGGGGACTAGAGCATGGGGTGGCGAAATTCTTATCCATCTTGGGTGCTCAAAACCCTAGCGCCAGTCCTGCTCACACATGTTCATTGAGCTCTGTGTGGCTTACTGTGTTGTGGGTTTTCAGAAGCAGCCTTAAAAATTGAGGACCTGTCATCTCTGCAATAGCTGCTGCTGAAGCTCTGAGGGTGCTTTTTGTGAGGGTGGGAGTTTGGCTATGTATGTTTGGCTGAAGGTTCCACTCTCTTGTTGTTGAGCACCTTGCTGTAAGCTGAATGCTCTCAGGCCATTGCTACGGGGATGGTGTAATCACTTCAAGGGTAAAATACCAAGATAATGATATTACTGTAGGTGTGTAGTTTGTAAGGATTAATGTATTTGTTTAGATTTGTTTCCAATGGTGTCTATTTAAATTCTGGCCATGTTCCATATATGCAGAACCACATTTTCACAAAAATAACATTCCTAAATCACAATAGGACTTCTGTAATAATTCAGTAAATCCATCAAGGTGGCCTTCCAGCACAACTTCCCCCATTATCTCCCTCACCTACCTAGGAAAAACCTAATAACATATAGGTGAATCTTTCAGCATGCCCTGAAGGTTGTCAAAAGTGAGCTCTGGCAAGTCAGACAGCAAGACCAATCACCAACAATAGTCTACAACTACTTTGTCCTGAAGTGGCCAGGGAAAATAAGCTTGTTGTCACAGGTAAGGGCAGCTGCACCTATTATCCCCACTCTGTGCACCAGGAAGGGCACCCACTCTGGGTGACTCAGCCATCATCGCTCCTGGGGAGAGGCTTCCGTCTCTTCCGCTTGACTGGTATTTCCAGACTGCACAGCTCCCTGCCTATAGTGGGAGTTCCCTACCAGACTGCCTAAGTAGGGCTGCTTTGTTTTTCTCCTCAGAGGCTATAAACAGCAAAATTGCCCACCAGCATAAGTTACCACACAGCCCTTTCTAACCATGCACATTTGTTCTACAGGTGAAAGTATTACAAATAACTTAATAAAAACAATAAAAAAAATCTACACAGGGGCTCATACTTACCAGATGTTACCACAATTCCAACCAGAGCTCTACCAGATGATCCGTCTTTCACACCTCACGAAGGGGTTTTCTGTGGTTCTAAGTTCATGACAGCTCTTAGCTCAGAACAACTGTGTGGGTGCACACACCCTGGGGAGGTGCACCCATTTCTTTATACAGGTCTTTCCTTCTGATCTTCAGAATCTGGGCTTAGGTAACCAGCCATGGTCTTTTCCCAGAGTGCAGCTTCAAAAAGTTGAGGCTTTGCATACCTGAATATAGTTGCTTCCCACTAGGTATTTCCTAGGAACCACTTACCTTTTGTCTCCTACATTTGTTGTCTGGCATATTGTTTCAAATGTGTCCTTTGAAGCTCATAACACTTTGCAGGGTTTACCTTGATCATGTGCCCCCCACTATAAAAGTCAGTACAATTCCACAATGATAAATTTTCATTTATAATGCAATGGACTCCAAAGCTGTTTAAACAATAGGCATTTAAGGCTCCTAGGACTGCTGTGAGGCAGTGGAGAGCTTCAGAGGGGTATAGACCTCTCTGCCTTGTTCCCCAGCAAGTAAAGGAACAGTTTTACTTTCCTGCTGTCCTGCATTGCCAGCTCTGTGTAAACATCAAACTCCTCCTTCCACCAGGTCCATCACTGGGCCAGGTTTGTGCTTGCAAAATCCACAGCTTCAGGAGTTGTCCAGGCTGAGTTCCATGGCTCTTGCTGACAGCTGCTGCATTGCAAAGAACTTGCAACTCAGGTGCTGCCACCATGTTTCATTCACAAAGTGTGAAGCTGGATGTGGTTTAAGTTGACAAAGTTTCACTTGATTAAACCTGTGCATTGTTCCATCCACATGGCTGAGCTGCATCTGGCCTAACTCCCTATCCCCTGCCCCAGAGTCCCTCCAGGGGACACAAGAGTATATGCTGTGGCTGGAAACGTTTTCAGAGGCATTACTGTACCTAGGAGTATTATTACAACTTGGTTTTTGTGCTTTTAAAATTGTAATGTGCTAGAAATTTTCCTATTCCCTGCTTCCCACTATCCCCAGCCCTGTCAGGTTGCCTGAATGTACAGATGCTATCAATGTCTCTCAGCCCTCTGGACGGGACTCTTGCCTTGTGGTGCTTGGTGGCCTGTTTGGTCTTCTTGTTGTGAACCTCCCTCTCTCCTTGCCCAAGAGAAGGCATCTAGGATCAGCAAAGCAAAAATCAGCCTCCAGTGACATTTTAGGGGCCCAAAGGCCCCATGTAACAAGTGGTGGTGCTGCTGCTGCAGTTGCTACATCCTAAGGGAATGACCCTTTGCTAAAACTGCTCCAGCAGAAGCAGATGCTGTTGCATCAATTGGCATGGAGGCGTGAGGCCAAGTCAGACCTACCCCTTTACCCCACCACCCAAGGGGCATAGTGACCCCCTCCCCAGTCATGAATCAGGAGTTATTCCAGTGAGGTAAATTGAGTTATTCTTTTGCACCACTGAAAGTGAGATCAGAATCAGGTCCACTGTTCCTGACCTTATTTACCTAGGAGGAGGAAGAACACCTAATTACCTTGTCTGGTATTACACAGGAATGCTAAAGAGTGAAATGTTCACTCTCACATTTTTCTAATATGCAGGTTTTTTGTCTACCTCTTCAGGATAAGGAGATTACCACATATAGAAATCAAGAATCCTTTTTCAAAGGGTGTCTGCTCTTTGAGCAAATCACTTAAAGTATCAAAATGACAGACAGAAAACTGAAGCAATAGAAATTGCATCTTTGTATTCAGCTGCAGCTCACCAGGAAGTGTAACATTCTGCTAGTTCAGAATCTCTTGATTCTATACAAACTAATCTGGCTGCAATATGAATGACTCAACCAGCAGAATGTTATAGTGTGGATGATGTGATCCTGGACTGAACACTTTTGGTTGAAATGACCCCAGATAAGATCACTTGTGGTAAGCGGTGTTATGTCCACATGCAAAGCTCACAATACATAATCATGTTCCCAATTAAGGTAGGGTTTCCTGGGAACCTCTCTCTCTGGAGGTCAGACTAAACAATCATAATGGTCCCTTCTGACCTTGAAGTCTATGACTCTACTGGAGAGCACTCTGATTGATTTTAATGGATCTTCACCGTAAATCAACCCCCACTGCATCCATTACAGCAGCATCACTCTCAAGTAAGTGTAGACAGGACAGTAGTTGCTGTCTTAAACATGTTGGAGTTCAGAATTTGTTGAAATGCTCAAGTCAGTCCACTCCATGGGTACATCAACCCTCCAAAAGTCTTTCAGGGTTGAAACTTTCTTTTCTTATTATGGATGCTAGTTCAACTTAATTGACTTCTTCTGACACTGATAACAAAGACACTCAGGAAGATGCCCCTCTGCTTCAGCTTATGTAGGTTACATAAGCAAACAGATGAGTGGAATTAATGTACGTTAAAAGTTGAGAAACAAAGCACTCAAGTCCAAAAATACCAGTCTTAACTCTGCCCCCTTATGCTCATGCACAAAGAATGGTCTCAAATTAAGAATAATGTCGTAATACAAACTAAACTTTTTACATATACAGAGTCCAGTCATCTCTAAAAATTGGCCTACTTTTTAAGCCCCACAATAAATAACAGAAGCTTAAATATTAATGTCTACTTAGAATTCCAGACAAAGATGCTTCAGAACCACTCCATACCACACCTTGCTCCTGAATCCCATCTATCTCTCCAAAAACAGGGTATTCTGCTTCCCTAGTTAGTGCAGCAACTGACCTGGTAATAACTGGTATGAAACAGAGTAACAATTCAGAATTTAATTTCATTCCCTCCTGCTGTGTTCTTTCCCACCTTACAGTGCTCTCAGACGTAGAGCAGGGCAGCAGAAGGAAATGGAGCAGCAGAGGAAGCAGGAGCGAAAGTGAAGTTAGCAAACTGATGCACTTGTACTATTGTGCTGAATATTCTAATAACATTCCCCTCTTGGGTTCAGCTGAGTAGAATAATGTGGCACAGGACAGTCTCATAGCAGGAGGCAGAGGATTAAAGGAAATTTGAGAGGAGCGAAGTAGACCGTGGATAAGGGAGGAAACAGCCAGAGAACAGGTCAAGAGGGGAAAATAGACAAGTGGCTAAGGTATAGGATGAAGAGAGAACAGCTAATGAAGAGGAAATATGAAGGGGGAGGGGAAGAGAATGGAAAGGTAATAAGAGGAGAGTGAGGAGAAATAGAAGAGCAGCAAGGGACCAAAGAGAGAGGAGCTAAGAAATAGGATGGGAATGGAGGTAGGAGTAAGAAAATAGATGAGAGGAATAGGGAGTATGTATTGAAGAGTTAAAAGGTAAAAGGAAAGATACTATAGAAACACAACAGGAAGTGAGGAGCAGCCACTAAAGAAATGAGGAAAGCTTAGAAAGGAAGAAAATATGCACACACAGAGGAGAGGAAAAGATAAGAAAGGGAACAGAGGTACATGGGGAATATCAAGCTTTTTGATTGTGCTTTTTGAACATGAGCACATGGCCTATGTCTACCCTGAGAATGTTTAGCAATTCTACTGGTCTAGCACTAGCTGAATGAAAACACTACTGCAGCATGGGCACAGGCAGTTATATTGTAGTTGGTTTAATCTTTTCACAGCAGTAATGTAGTACATTCACAATGGGAATGGACAAGACTTTGAGAAAACGCTTGACAGCTTGTTCTCAATGTTTTGTTATGCTTCTCCTCACCCCAAATACACTTTTCTTCTATAGTCCTTTATGTGTATTAAAAAAAATCCTATGGCTTGGTTCTGCCACTCTTACTCATGCTGAGTACTAGCTTAGCCTGCAAGTAGTCCATCTAAAATCAATAGGACCACTTGCTCAGCAAGGGCAAGTCTCCCATTGACATCACTGAAGTAGGATTACAAAATTTTCAGAAGTCCTGAAATACTAACTCTGAGTAACACTGGCAGAATCAGTTTAATATATACTATATTTTAATGTGCATTAATAAAAGTATACAACAACAGGCTATGTTTTCATTGGGATGTAATTTCCTATATGCCAGTCAGTCAGGTATAGATCTACATTAAAAAAAAAAACAGTAATGTAAAAAGTATTTATTCTTTTAATTTGTTCCAATCAACATCAGTTATACACTGTGCCTAAATAATGCATAATATTTGTGCATATATTCCCAATTAGCAAATATAAACTAAATCACCTAAATTCACTCTGAAGATTAGGATAGCCTGTTCTGACAAAGCAGCAAAGAGTCTTGTGGCATCTTATAGACTAACAGACGTATTGGAGCATGAGCTTTCATGGGTGAATACCCACTTTGTCAGATGCATGTAGTGGAAATTTCCAGAGGCAGGTATATATATATGCAAGCAAGAATCAGGCTAGAAATAACAAGGTTAGTTCAATCAGGGAGGATGAGGCCCTCTTCTCGCAGTTGTGGTGTGGAAACCAAGGGAGGAGAAGCTGCTTTTGTAGGTGGCTAGCCATTCACAGTTTTTGTTTAACCCTGAGCTGATGGTGTCAAATTTGCAGATGAACTGAAGCTCAGCAGTTTCTCTTTGAAGTCTGGTCTTGAAGTTTTTTTGCTGCAGGATGGCTACCTTTAAATCTGCTATTGTGTGTCTAGGGAGATTGAAGTGTTCTCCTACAGATTTTTGTATATTGCCATTCCTAATATCTGATTTGTGTTCATTTATCCTTTTCCGCAGGGACTGTCCAGTTTGGCCGACGTACATAGCAGAGGGGCATTGCTGGCATATGATGGTGTATATTACATTGGTGGATGTGCAGGTGAATGAACCGGTGATGGTGTGGCTGATCTGGTTAGGTCCCGTAATGGTGTCACTGGTGTAGATATGTGGTCAAAGTTGGCATTGAGGTTTGTTGCATGGATTGATTCCTGAGTTAGAGTTCCTATGGTGCGGTATGTAGATACTGGTGAGAATATGCTTCAGGCTGTCTGTGGGCGAGGACTGCCCTGCCACCCAAGGCCTGTGAAAGTGTGGTATCATTGTCCAGGAGGGGTTGTAGATCCCTGATGATGCGTTGAAGGGGTTTTAGCTGGGGACTGTATGTGATGGCCAGTGGAATTCTGTTGGTTTCTTTCTTGGGCTTGTCTTGCAGCAGGAGGCTCCTGGGTACATGTCTGGCTCTCTTGATCTGTTTCCTTATTTCTTTGTGCGGGTATCATAGTTTTGAGAATGCTTGATGGAGATTTTGTAGATGTTGGTCTCTGTTTGAGGGGTTGGAGCAGATGCAGAACTCCACTGGCCATCACATACAGTCCCCAGCTAAAACCCCTCCAAAGTATCATCAGAGATCTACAACCCCTCCTGGACAATGATACCACACTTTCACAGGCCTCGGGTGGCAGGTTAAAGAAGAATTCCTTAACTTGAGCTAGTTTTTTTGGTTCTCTGTGGCTCAGCCCCTTGAAGGTAATATCACTCATAGCACTTTGACATGAGAGAGTACTTGGATGGGAGACCAGTAATTGAACTCCAGGGTGTTGCAAGAAGTGATGTCAGAATTCAATAAGTTGTGCTCATTGCATGAGCACTAAACCATTGTTCCAGGATGGTTGTGCTGGGGAGACTGTGTTGCTGGACTTGCTGTCTTTACTAATGTCAGGACTAGTTTTGACCACAAGTTGTTGTCTTTAAATATTCAACAGAACTTTCTTCAGAATAAAGTGTTAACTCCACTGTTACACAATTTCCAGTTTGGGAAATTACATTTTGTCTGCTTAATTTCCTTCCGCAATTTTAATTAGACATGGCATCCTTGGTTTTGTACCACTGTGCCGTGTTGCTGCATCATTCTGCACACAAAGTACTATCAAAATATAGGGGTTTTTTTATTAATAATGTTAGACTAAATTTTCACTTTATCCTGTGCTATCAGTTATTTGCATCTTAAAACTCTTTTAGAAGCTATTAACTGAAAGAACTTATTACTCCTGTCTTCTGTGTCTTAAGCTTTAATCCCTAAAACATAAGCACATGCTTCTTACTTTCTGCATGAGAATACTCACCAGGAGTACAGTTAGCAATGTGACAATCTTTGCAGGACTGGGACCTTAAATGTTAAGATCCTAAGATCAGGGACTATCTTTATGTATCACTCTAGTGTCTAGAACCTTGGGGCCCTGTTCCTAACTCAGGCTTTTGAACTCTAATGTATATTATAAATATTAATTATTGGACTATAGGAGAAATTCCACTTTACCAATATCACTTTCTTTGCCACAAGAAAAGCACCTAATGTCCATTGTTCCATTAGTCCTAGAATCTGTGGACATTGTAGACAAGTGTCTCAATAAGAACATAAAACAAGTCTCTTTTAGGCTGATACCTTGACACTCTGTTGTTCTCATATGGCCACTTACATTGCTTTGAAGATACAAGGGTAACAAATGGATGTTTGAGCAATTTAAAACATTTAATTCTCCCAGCTAACCTCTCAAAGTACTCATTCTAGGAACTAGCATTCGCTTAATAAGAAAGCCAGCCTCCAATTTTACCTTGCCCTCCGCTCTTGCATTCAGCCACTTTTAACAGAAATCCATTAACTGTTCTGGAAACAAGTGACCACACTATATTTGTAACTAGCAGATTCATGTTGGCACCTACTATGCAGATATTGACTAAACAATTGAAGTTTTAATTGTCTATTCCACCAAACAGCCAGCTTCACGAGGTAACTAGGAAACTTGAAAGAATTTTCTTTGTCTTTTGAGAAGAAAAACTTGTAAATTTACAACTTCAAGGCTAAAAAATTCTGTAATTCCATGTTAGTGTGAAACAGAAGCAGAAGGACCAAAATAAAGTACCTCCAGGAAATCTGTTTAATATATTTGTAGATAGTTAATATCTGTGATATTTTTGGTTGATTGAAAGTATGTGAAAACTTATGAATAAGCTGAAAGGTCTCCAAACTCTACAGATTAAACTAGTCTGGATAAGGTGTGTGTGCTGTCCAAACTAACTTGAACTCTTCAAAACTTTTGAGATTAACATATAATGACGAGGCCTAAATCAAATTGTCCAGTTCCTCTCCCCCAGCAATATATCAAAGCCTCACAGGGATTCCCCCACACCACCCCTTCCCAGGGAGGAAGTTAGGTCCACAAATGCATTTGTGTTTCGAACTTCCATTGAAATCTGAGGAAGCAAAGAGCTTAAATACCTTTTGTGGACCTAGCAATGGTAAAATCCTAGTGAAAACAAGGCTTTTGGCAGAGCGAGGAAAAGACTGTTGAGGAGCCTAGGATTTACCTCAACCTACTAACTCATGTTAATACTACATTTCCCTTCTAAAAAATCACTAACACTTTATCTCGTGTTTTGTTACCTCTTTTTAGCTAACAAGCGGAAAGAAGATATGGCCCCAGGGATGGAGGAAATCTGGTGTGCAGCATTTATACCAGCTCCACAGTGGATGGGGAGGCTCTTATACCCACTTTAAGGCCTAGTGATATTGCCAGGGCCTTAGTATAACTGAGAATTACGTTCCTCATTACCTGAAAAAGAAAAGTATCTGATACAGAAATCAAACAAGGAATGCAGAACCCCATAATGCCATTTCTACAGAGTCACTTTCAGGTTAGAGTCATGCTTCCCCGTAACTAGAAATGATGAGAGCTGTTTGGTGCGATGGTGAGTGCTTCTGAGAAACCCTGAATCCTGACAGCCCAGGGTGGGCAGTATTATATGTGGATAACTGCATTAGTACGTGGGGATGGGTGAAGGGATTGTAACCCCAACAGTGGTTAGCAAGTATTAGTGCAGGCCCAGAGAGAGTCTGGAAGGTACTAAAAGTTGTTGCAATATAAAACGGGACTGTTTCATTCACTGTTATGCCAGTGTAATTCTATTGAAGTCAATCGATACACTGATATAAGACTAGAATAATACAGTGATGAACTAGACCTAATAAACAGACCTGGGTGACTTTTTTTAATAATAGTTTACTTGACAAAAAATGAAGTTTCAGGCTGATCAAAACTCTTTTCAAATTTAACACAAGTTTGGTGGCTACTTTGTCAAAACAAAATTGGGCAGTAGAGGGCACTAGATTAATAAAGGTGATTAGGTCCTCTTCCCTAAGTCAGCAGAGGCAGTTCTCATCCCTGTATACCTTATAACCCAGCTGTTACAGTGCTCAAAAGGAATGTGGGATAACCCTGTACAAATCTCCACTCTGGAGCAAGGACATGAACCCAGCTCTCCAGTATGGCAAGAGAGCATCCTAGCCTGAAGGCTATTTTGGAGAGGGTGTCTTTCTCTATTTCTCCTATGGAAGTTGTTTCATTCTGTATAAATAATCATTCACTGGAGCAGGGACTGGGACCCAGGTGATTTCCCCTAGTTCCCAGGCTAGAGTGTCATTCTTTCTGGATCAATGAATGTTTAATCTATTCAAAAAAGTATTTTAGTTTGATCCAAAATTATCTTTAATTATTTTTCGTTCAGCAAGCAAACTGAAAAATTGATTATTCCCACAGCTCTACTAATTAGTATATAAATGCATTCCTAATATAAATACATTACTCATGTTTAAATACATTCAACTGTAAGTGTTTTAACTAAAATGACCAGTAATTGTGCAAGTTCTTGTAAATCAGAGTAAACCTTTAGGGATTAATTTTAAACCCCACATCAAGCCTTTGACAGTGTAAATCATTATTTGGTAAATTAAATACAATTAAGCAATAAAAATGATTATCTTTTGCAACAACGCCAGCTGGCCTCACTTAAGAGTCACGTTTGATCCCATTAATAATGGAGCTATAAAATTAATGATTCACCTAAGTACCATGAGACTAATTGTTTACATCTTTTGGTTCATGATATGATAGTGTTGTTCATATGTACAACCATGGTATCTTGATTTTTTTTTAAGCCAGATAGCTAGGGCAGCATGTGGATGGGTTACTTCCAAAGATAATACTTGTTCATAAGCCAAATATTTTTGGTAAATAGTGACGCATCAAAGGGCGGGGGTTGGCTTATAAATGGGTCTACACCAAAATTTGATGATTTTAAACTCTATGGAATCATTGAATTGAATATCTAATACATTGTCATTTTGTTTACCTGGAGCTTCAGCAGGCAGGGAGCCTCTCGGCTCCCAGTGTCTGTGGTTTGCCGTTCCCAGCCAATGGGAGCTGCAGGAAATGGCATGCCACTTCCTGCAGCTCCCATTGGCTGGGAACGGCAAACCACGGACACTGGGAGCTGAGGAGCTCCATGCCTGTGAACGCTCTAGGTAAACAAAATGTCCAGGCCCACTAGCAGCTTACCCTAATGGGCCAGGAGCCAAAGTTTGCCAACCCCTGAAATATAGGGTAGGTTTATGAAAGGGTCATACAGTTTTTGCTATTTTTACCTAACCATCTGGGGGGTCGGCTTATAAACAAATGGGCTAATGAACAAGTATATACAGCACTTCTATTTCCTCCTGTAGTTTCCACTGGATGTAATATTTTTCACATGCTGTCATAGGTCCCCATCCAGCAACACATTTAAAGGTGTGCTTGGTCATACTGTAATGGAATATTTTATGTGCTTAAGACTTTAAACAATTATGTTTAATTATGTGCAATATACAGCTGCTAAACAGTGCCACGTTTCACCTAAAGGGTGGCTGCATTTTAGTGGTGAATCAAGTGACTCATATTTATAGATATTAACCATTTGACTTCCTAAGTCTAATACATATTTTGGTTGCATTCTCATGTTACTACCAAATTAAGATAAAGTTTACTTCTTTCTTCATGCTGTATTTTTCATTCTGTCCATAGCTGATATTACAACAGTTCACAGTTCGGAGGTATCTTTGCAACCAAAATGCCTATAAACTCTTATTTTTAATGTTTAGAAATTTAGCAAACAATCTAATGAGGAATATCACCAGGTTGCTGAAGCAAGCCTCTCTCTCCCCACCCTCACTGCATGATAATCTTGCAGCAACTTGCATTGTTTATTTTTTTTAAAAATCCCTTTATCCCCTTTATCCTGTTGAAACAATTTCACACACCTATGACATCCTGGCTGGGATTACAAACCACCATCAGTCATTAGAATGTGACACATGTCAGCCTGACCACAGGTGTTTTGAGTGCATCTCAGGAATGGAATACTGCCTACAGGTAGATTACACAGATTTACCTAGGAACATACCTTCTATTGTTTTAGGAGATATCTTTGACTTTTGGTAATTAAAAATAAGAGTTGAGAGGGAGAGTTATACAAATTTTTAGAACCTAGTAAAGACATGAGGCAGAACATCTACTCTGTCACATCCATGCAACCTCAAGAAGTCAATGGGGCTTCACAGGCATAGATGGGAGCATAACACAGGATGAACCTAAGGTTGGTGGTGGGCATTATGTTATATCATATATTTACCTTTGCTCTGCTTACTGAATGCAGTGTAAGTTGTACTTTGAGAACTTTCCAATTAAATGTGCATTCCTGTAGGATCACACAGCATTGTTTCCATGGTAGCTGGCACTCATGAACTAAGGACAACATTTAACTCTTGACCTAAGAAACTTCTGAAGAGTCCAAAACTGAGCCTCTTAAGCCAAAGCAGTACGTAAGCACACAGAGTCTCATTAAACAATAGCACTAGTCACAGGAGTAAATATTATTCTACAGCAGTGATGTGCAAACTTTTCCAGTCATGCCTCTCACTTATCATTCACATAATTTGTCATGCACCCCCTTACTTCTGTGCTGCTGCTAGCAATGGCTCTGTCTTCAGTGCTGGGCAGCTAAAGAGCGGTATTTGCTGGCCGAGGCATTCATGTTGTTTGCAGCATGGAAGGACAATTTTTTTTAATCCTGTTTCTGTCTCACCCTGCAATGCCCACTCTGTTTTTATCCCACTCCTGCTATTATGGCAGTGGGTCCTGTGGATAGGGGGGAGGGGAAGTGAACCCCCTAATTTGCATATCACAAGTTGCAGAATCCCTCCCAAAATGCATAGGGGGAAAAAAAAAACATTGTATGTAAATCAACATACTAGCCAAGGTGCATGTTTTTCCTACAAGTCTCCTTTCTACCTGCACATTCTTTTAAAATGAACATGATCAGTGGTATTTATAAAATAAGCAATGCCATTTGCCAGCTGCCTGTGGTCACTGCAAACTTTACACAGAAAAAGGTCTGCATGTTGCCACACTCAATAAAACACATTCTAAACAGGCCCCTAAATTTTAATTGTAAAAGCTTATAGGTGCAGAGTAAAAGCTAAATCCTCCTTTCACAGAAGAAACAGCTGTAGCACATATTTGAACGATTTGGTTAGAGCCTTGAGAGGAATAAAGTCAACAGAGATTCATTCTGATTAAATTTACACTAGTGTAACTTCCATGATTTCCAGGGAATCGTCTTGCCTCATTACATTTCTGAAAGTGAGAGGTGAATCAGGCCCAATTATCTTTTAGGGGAGAAAATTGTAACCCTGTTTAATTATATGCAGGCCTCTGCTCATACATAAGAGATTCGGTACATACCAAGCACGGGGGGGATGTTCAAGCAATATTCTGAATAAGTCTATTACTCCCCTTCTTCCTGCAACTCATCTTAACTCTTTGCTGAATCACAGGGTAGGGTACTTTTCAGGAAGCATTACACAGAGGTTAACTACATGGCTATTGGATGTAAAATCCTGAAAAAGAGATGTTAATAGTTCCCAGACAATTTCAAAGAGTGTATCATACCAGCTATCAGTGACAATTACACAAGGAGTAAGCATGGGTCACTTTCAGGTTAAAATTAGTGTACATGGATTCTCTGTAACTTGAAGCATTTAAGCCATGATTTGATGACTTCAATAACTCAGCCAGAGGTTAGGGTCTGTTTCAGGAGCAGCCTGCAATGTACAGGAGGTCAGACAAAATCATCTTGATGGTACCTTTTGGCTTTAAAATCTCTGAGTCTGTGGAAATATAGGATTGTAATTACAATTTCAAATTGGCATTATGGTTGCCTGGTTACCTATGCAAAATGAGAGGGTGGCAGCAGTTCAACTGTCAGGTAGGAAGGGAGGGCCTTGTGGCAAAGGCTGTGAAATGGAACACCATAGACCTCCTAGTCTACAGCCACCTCTGAAATTGGACAAATTGCTTAATCTCTCGCTGCTTCAGGTCCCCAACTGTAAAATGAGGACAGTAGCACTTCCCTGCCTTGAAGGACAAATGTATGAATAGTTGTGAGGTGCTCAGATACAATGCTGATGACGCCCATATAAATCAGATAGACATGAAGGCCACATTTGGTGCTGATTTTATGATGTTACTTTCCTGTTTTCCAATTTTGTGACTTACTGCTGCCCTGATAAGCACTCTCAGGAGACCAGAAGTTGAATGCACCATAAAAATCAGGAATAGCACTTGTTGCAGGGGTGGGAGAAGTAGCAGTATGTTAACAATTACGGGGATTTATCAATATATTTTGCTGCCTATTCTGTTGTGTTTATTGGTTGGATGTGGGAAGGGGTATTTTTAATTCATTTTCAATTTTAAGCTTATTAAATTTTTTTATTGAAAAATTTAGACTAGCTAAACTGAAAAAAAAAAAACAGAAAATTTCTGTTGGACTGGTTTTCAGTTGAAAACTTGGCTTCCAACAATGGGAAAACCTGAAAAGTGTCATGACTAAAACATTGGAAAATTTTGATCAGCTCTTGTCAGAAATTGGTCACATGGATGGAACTATATGGGTAATTTGCTCTGCTCCTGCCTGAACTATACCTGTTAGAAGGATAAATTTCCTAGAAAACTCTGGTGGTTTTTATTGAGAACCCAATATGTTATTTAGGCCTGATCCACTTATTGTTTTTATCGCCATACAACTGTCAGTTAGGGGTATCATGCGGACATGCATCCGATGAAGTGGGTATTCACCCACGAAAGCTCATGTTTCAATACGTCTGTTAGCCTGTAAGATGCCACAGGACTCTTTGCTGCAGTTAGGGGTATGATATTTTTCTTGCCAATTATAGTTATACTTGGTAGACCTCTTACTATGGATGAAGCTATACTGGTATAAAGGTGCCTTATGTTGATATAGCTGATTACACTTCCCACACAGGACTAGCTATACCAATATAAAGCACCTTTATACTGGTACAACTATGTCCACAATAAAGGGTTGTACTGCTTTAATTAATGGTACGGTTAAAGTGATACAACTTGTGTGTGTGAACAAGGCCGAAGTAATGTAGGAAAAGAGAAGCTCTAAAAATAGAGCAAAGGCTCCCTCTTCTTCCATAGCTGGGATGCTGATAGCAAAAATCTGAAGACCATCCCATCTCTAATGATTGGTAAGTAAAGTAATGATTAGTTTTAATAGGGAATTATTAGTGCTGCTCTGCAAAGCAGCAGCTTATATAGAGTCTTGGAATTCAATGACTATCTTAAGAAACTGAATGGCTTTAGTTTTCTATTCTTGTAAGGCCAGATTGCAGCTCTTGTAAGGGTGAGCAAAGATGGGAACGCAAATGGAACTTTTACTTCCTTAAGAGCATAAAAAAAAAAAAACATAATAGGTCAGAGCAAGTCAACCTACCCCAATATCCTGTCTTCAGACAGACAGTGGCAGGTGCCAGATACTTAAGAAAGAACAGAACAGGGCAATTTATCAAGTGATCCATCCCATGTCATCCATTCCCAGCCTCTGGAAAACAGAGGTTTAGGAAGTCCCAGAGCATGGGGTGGGATCTGTGACCATCTTGGCTAATAGCCATTGACGGACCTATACTCCATGAACTTATCTAGTTCTTTTTTGTGTGTGCACTTTTGGCCTTCACAACATTCCCTGTCAATCAGTTCCACAGGTTGACTGTGCATTACATTAAGAAATACTTCCTTATGTTAGTTTTAAACCTGCTGCCTATTAATTTCATTGGAAGAGATCTGGATCTTTTTTTTTGTGACGGGGTAGATAACACTTCCTTATTCACTTCCTCCACACTATTTATGATTTTATAGACCTATCATATTCCCAATTTAGTAGTCCCTTTTCCAAGCTGAACAGTCCTTTTCTTTTTAATCTCTCCTCATACAGAAGCTGTTCCATGCTTAATCATTTTTGTTGCTCTTCTCTGCACCTTTTCCAATTCTAATACATTTTTCTTGAAATGAGTTGACTAGAACTGCATTCAGCATTTAAGGTGTGGGCATACCATGGATTTACATAGTGGCATTATATTTTCTGTCTTCCATCTATCCCTCTCCTACTCATTTCTAACATTCTATTAGCCTTTTTCACTGCCACTGCACATTGAACGGATGTTTTCAAAGAACTATCCACAATTACGCCAAGAGTGTTGAGTGGTAACAACTAATTTAGACCCTATCAGTTTGTATGTATAGTTAGGATTATGTTTTCCAGTGTTTGTTACTTTGCATTTATCAACCCTGAATTTCATCTGCCATTTTGTTGTGCAGTCACCCAGTTTAGTGAGATCTCTTTGTAACTCTTTGCTGTCAGCTTTGGCCTTAATTGTTTTAAGTAATTTTGTATTCTCTACAAATTTTGCCACCTCACTGTTCATCCTTTTTTCATATGATAGATGGATAGGTAGAACAGCATGGGTCCCAGTTGAGCTCCTTGGTGGAGTCTGTGAAAACTGACCATTTATTCCTACCCTTTACTTTCTTTCTTTTAACCAGTTATTGATCCATGAGAGGACCTTCCCTCCTTGTCAAAACCCTTCTGAGAGTCCAGGTACACTATATCCGCTGGATCCACATGTTTGTTGGCCTCCTCAAAGAATTATAATAGAGTAGTGAGGCATGGTTTCCTTTTTTTAAAACGCCATGCTGACTCTTCCCCAACATAATATGTTCATCTATGTATCTAACAATTCTGTTCTAGTTGCAGTTCAAATTCTCTTTCGACCTAGCTAATTATACTTCTATGCTTGACTTGCCAGAGTTTGTTCCTTTCTATTTTACTCAATAGGATGTGATTTTCAATTCTAAAAAGGTGTGTTTTTTGTCTTTTACCACCTCTTTTACTCTGTTTAGCCATCATGGTTTTTTTATTTCGGGTGTCTTTATTTATATCTATTATATTTTATCTTACAGGTATACATATAGTTTGAGCCTCTGTTATGGTGGTTAGTTTTTTTTTTTAAGTTTCCATGCAACATGAAGGCATTTCACTCTTGTGACTGCTCCTTTAAATTTCTCTTTAACTAACTTCCTCATTTTTGTAGCTCCCCCTTTTGAAGATAAGTGCTAAACTGGTGGGTTTCTTTGGCATTTTGCCCCCTACAAGGATGTTAAATGTGATTACATTATGATCACTATTACCAAGCCGTTCAGCTATATTTATCTCTTGGACCAGATCCTGTGCACCACTTAGGACTAAACAAGAATTGTCTCTCCTCTTGTGTGTTCCAGGACTAGCTGCTCCAAGAAGCAGTCATTAATGGTGTCTAGAAGTTTTAACTCTGCAACCCATCCTGAGGTGAAATGTCCCCAATCAATATCGGAATAGCTGAAATACCCCATTATTACTGGGTGTGACAGAGTGCTTTATTTACTGCTAGGATGGTGCCTTCTTCTGGCCATTCTAAGGATTAGCTTCATGAGGTCAATGCCCCTTCCCAGAGCTGCACGTCATGTCTACATCCCTCTCTGTTTGCAGCCCGTCTCTCACACCACAAGCTGCTGCTGCCGCCTCTTCATGACTCAGCCCTCCAGTCAGGTCACTCTACGCCTTTTCGCCTTCTGGGGTACCAAAGTCTTCTTTCATCAATCCTAGTCAGTCTTCCTACTCACTGCCCCAGTGGTACTTCCTCAGTATCTGGCCAGGGAACCCAGACCCACCTTCTACTCTAGGTTCCAGCTCAGGGACCATCTAGTCAGCAGCCAAGGTCTGTTCTCTTCTAGACCTTACTGCCTTTCCCTGAGTCCTTTCCTTACCATCTGGCATTCCTCCCTCTCTGGGTTTGCCAGTGTTCTAGGTCCCTCCTCCCAGGGAATGACTGCAGCCTCAACATTCCTCCCTTCTCCCAAGGAGTGACTACAGACTTTCTCAGCAGTTTCTAATTTCCTGTCTTTATAAATCAGCCTACCTCATTCCTCCTCAGATGGGCTCCCCCACTCATTCAGAGGATTATCTAGCCATCTGATTCCCCTCAGCTGCACCCTGTCTGGTTAGTTAGCCCCCTTCTCAATCCACATTAATCCTTTCCAGGCCAATGTGGAGTGAATACCCTACCAGACCGGGTTTTCTGTTTTTATAGCTTCTCAAATTTTCCTGAGCATTTCAGCCACCATCACCATTCTGGGCCGGGAGTCAATAGTATATTACTACTGTTATACTCCTACTATTAAAGCATGAAATTTCTGTCCATGGAGATTTTGTGCTACAGTTTGATTCATTTAAGATTTTTAATATATATGAGTCTATGCTTTCTTTCACATATAGTGCCACTCTCTCACCGGTGCAACCAACTCTGCTATTCCTACATATTTTGTACCCTGGTATTCTCATGTCCCATTGATTATGATTCCATCAAGTTTCTGTGATGCCTATTATATCAATATTCTTATTTAATACCAGGCACTCAAGTTCACCTATCTTAGTATTTAGTTTTCTAGCTTTTGTATACATTTGTCAATATTTGGTTGTCTGACTTCATGTGATGTAGTTGATTGGGGCTCTGTTTTCTTTGACTGTTTTTCTTCAATTTCTGCCTGTACTTTATCAACTTCTATCCTTTCCTCTTATCTAAGATATAGATAATCCCCATTAATACATCCTCCCCGAAGAGATGGCTCTGTCTGAACAGTGTGCTCCTCCATACCTGTTGTCTTTCTCCTGGTCTGTAGTTTAAAAACTCCTCTATGATTTCTCTAATTTTACATGCCAGTGGTCTGGTTCCATTTTGGTTTAGGTGTAGCCCATCCTCCCTTTCTAGACTTCTCCTTTCCTCAAAAGTTCTCCTGTTCCTAATAAACCTAAATCCCTCCTCCCTATATCATTGTCTCATCCACGCATTGAGACCTAATAGTTCTGCCTGCTTAATTGGCTTTGCACATGGAACTGGAAACATGTCAGAGAATGCTACAATGGAGATCCTGGACTTTAATTTCTTACTGAGCAGCCTAAATTTTGCCTCCAGGACTTCTCTCCTACTTTTCCCTATGTCATTGGTACCTACATGTGCCATGGCCACTGACTTCTCCCCAACATAAGCCTGTCTAGATGTCTCGAGAGGTCACACTGGCAGGCAAGTGATCGTGCAGTTCTCCTGGTCATCACAAACCCAGCTATCTATATTTCTCTTACTTGAATTCCTCACTACTGTTGCCTGTCTCTTTCAAAACATGTTCTTTCATCTTGAACTTGAGGCTGAGTATATGAAAGTAGCATTAAAATACTTTTTTTTCAGCATTGCTGAACACCTGGTAAAACAGAATGATGAGTTAGAGTTAGAGTCTACATTTAGGAAAATCAGAAATGCACTTAAATGTAAAAGATTAATCTAAATTGACTATTTACAAAAAATATGGTGTTTTATCAAGTACTTTGTTACATTACTTTGTGTCATGACTCAGTATTTTAAAAATAATGCTCCTTATCATGTTGATTATATATTAAATTTCACTCTGTTTGTATACATTTACATTGCTGTATCTTAAGTTAATGATGAGATATTTTTTCCTGGCTACATTTCTGTTGAGGAACTCTGCAGTTACGTTTGCTAAAGGTCATGGTAACATTGCACCTTTTTTCATGCTTGATCCAGTAATGGAGCCAACATCATCACCAACAAATTCTGCAAAGCTGTTGATAGTTCTTAAGAAGCAAAACAATACCAGTACTTTCGTTTCCATGATATTCAGATATTTTTCCGATATGCCTTGGAGCCCAGACTGATAACCTATTCATATTTTATGATTTTCACATATTTGGTTTTAGAAACTTCGGTGACATTTTTTTCTGTTTAAGATTTACATTTTTTAAATCAAGATTATGATCTAGCTACAATACAAGGTGAGGAAGAGAATAGCAGGGAAATATGTTAATATCTCCTGTCCCATTTTTCAGACTTCAATATCATATAAGCACTAGCAATAATAAACTCATCCAGAATGTCTCTGAGAAGAACCTTTGAGGTCTGAACTCACTTTTAGCATAAGCAGATAATTGTTTCCTTTTAAACCTTCATTATTTTCAATTCTCTTTCTTGTCTCAGAATTCCTGCAGGCCTGGTGCTGCAGTTCTTACTCAGGGTTGATTCTTTCTTGAAGTCAATGGGAAGTCTGTAAGATCACTAAGCCTGAAGTCCTAGCTGTAAAAGTCTGAATTATGTGGGAGGGAGATGTTTGGCATCAAATATACATTGAGGACCAGATCCTCAGCCGATATAGATCTGCATAGCTCTTTTCAATGGAGCTGCACTGATTTACATCAGCTGAGGATCTGGCCCTGAATTTTACAACAGAAGTGGTTTTTATCAAAGACAGTATCAAAAAGTATGTTTTCCAATTAACATTATTGACTGTGTTTGCCTTAGAGGAGCTCCCCGTGAGACATTTGCTTAGAGACAGAATAATAGAGGTGGACAATACTATGCTAATCAACACAAGGTACTAAACCTGCTTCCACCAGGAAGCAGTCACATCACTACAATTTTCCTATCATATCTGAAATTCTGTCCTTGATACATCTTTCAATTCTCTGCACACGTGTGTGTATGAAGTCTCCAAAATATTGCTTAGATTATAGTAATTGTCTTAATTCTTCACTAGTTTGTGCCATATTATTTGTGTCCTAAATCTTACTTTATTATGTGTTGTTGCTTAAACCAATGTAAAAATGTAAACACATCTACACGCAAAATGTTCTCCTTTATTTGTAACAAGAATGTCCTTGACAATACCATACATAAAATAGGGAACATATAGTAAAGATCAGGAAAGGAGTACACAGATTACAGGACTTGTCTGTATTTCCACACAAAGAAATATTGACTCAAGTTACCTATCTGCAGTGGCTGGCAAACTTAAGGTATGTCTACACTATGGGATGATTCCGATTTTACGGAAATTGATTTTTGAAAACATTGTATAAAGTCAAGTGCACGTGGCCACACTAAGCACATTAATTCGGCGGTGTGTGTCCATGTACAGAGGCTAGCATCGACTTCTGGAACATTGCACTGTGTGTAGCTATCCCATAGTTATCCCATAGTTCCCGCAGTCTCCCCCACCCATTGGAATTCTGGGTTGAGATCCCATGTCTGATGGGGACAAAAATTTGTCACAGGTGGTTATGGGTAAATGTCGTCAGTCAATCCTCCCTCCGTGTAAGCAACGTCAGATAATCATTTTGCACCCTTTCCCCTGGATTGCCCAGGCAGACACCATAGCATAGCAACCATGGAGCCCATTCAGACTGTTTTCACCGTTACCGTATGTCTTCTGGATGCTGCTGACAGACGCAGTACCGCAGTGCTACACAGCAGCATCCCCTTGCCTTTGCAAGTTAGCAAAGATGGTTGCCAGCCCTACTGTACCATCTGCTGCTTTGCAAGTTGGCAAAGACAGTTACCAGTCATACTGTACCATCTGCTGCTGTCATGGGTGCTCCTGGCTGGCCTCAGTGAGGTCGGTCGGGGTCGCCTGGACAAAAATATGAATGAATCCCCAGGTCATTCTCTCCTTTAAGTTTTCTCTAATGGAGATTCAGTCCTGCCTGGAATATCATGGCAGCTGGAGGCTTCCGACTCAGGCTGCTCTTCCAGTCAGCAGCACCCATGGTCGTGCCTACCCCAGCCTACTCCTTGCTACCAGGGTTCACAATCAGATACTTAGACCTCTACATTTTGCCGCAAATAAAAAAATTAAGCTGCCGTTTAGACAGTTTACATATTCTGGGACATTTTGTATTTTACCAGTGTCAACCAAAGGCCCACATACAAATGGAGATTCAGTCCTGCCTGTGCTTCTATCCTAGTGCTTATGACAGATTCCCATTTTCAGCTATATGCTGAGCAAGTGCAGAATGGTGTTTCAGTCTACTTCGCTGTAAGCCAACTGCCCACCCCTCCCCCCTTTGATCTCTGCTTTCAGAGGCAATAAAGTCAGTGTTGTTTCAAATTCATGCATTCTTTATTACTTCAGTACACAAATAGGGGGTAACTGCCACTGTAGTCCAGGAGGGATGGGGGAGGAATGAAGCAATGGGTGGGGTTGTTGCAGGGGCACCCCCTAGAATGACATGCAGCTCATCATTTCTTCAGGATGTCTGGGGCTCTGGCCTGGAGCTGCCATTTGCCTCTCTAGTTCTTTAGTAGGCTTGCCTGATATTCTAGGCAGGACTGACTCTCCATTAGACAAAACTTAAAGAAAAGAATGACCTGGGGATTCATTCCCATTTTTGCCTAGGCGCCCCCGATCAACCTCACCGAGGCCAGCCAGGAGCACCCACGGGATGATGACGATGGATACCGTCTGCCATCCGCAAGGCAAGGGGATGCTGTTGTGTAGCGCTGCAGCACTGCGTCTGCCAGCAGCATCCAGTAGACATACGGTCACATTGAAAAAGGCGAGAAATTAATTTTTTCCCTTTGCTTTCACAGGGGTGTGGGGGAGGGAGGGCTGATGACATATACCCTGAACCACCCGTGACAATGTTTTTGACCCTTCAGGCTTTCGGCACTCAGCCCAGAAATCAAATCGTTTTTGGAGAGTGCTGGAACTGTGGGATAGTTACAGTCGTCAGTCGCCTCTCCCTCCGTGAGCATCCATTTGATTCTTTGGCTTTCTGGTACACTTGTCTCAGATCCTTAAGTTTCATGCAGCACTGTGTTGACTCCCTGTTGTGGCCTCTGTCCATCATGGTGTCAAGTATAATTCCCAATTCTGGACCTTAGCGTCCAAAATATGGGTACTAGCATGAATTCCCCTAAGCTTAATTACCAGCTTAGATCTGATAGGCTGCCACCAATCAGGACTTAGAGTAGAGTGCCTGATAGACTCTGGTCTCCCCCAAAAACCTTCCCTGGGGGTCCCAAGACCCAAATCCTTGAGTCTCACAACAAAGAGAAATAAACCATTCCCTTCCCCCTCCCTTCTTCCTCCTAGCTCCTTCCCGCCCTGGGAACACTAGGAGATCGCCTGATTCAACTTCTTGAATCACCACACCGAGAAGAGTGTTACCTTCCCACCTCACCCAGAGGCCGTACAGATTCAAGCTGTGTGAATCTAACACAAAGAGAACATTTATCCTTCCCTTCTCCCCACCAATTCCCTTGAACCTTAACTAGGAGAAAAAAATCACACAGGTCTTAAAAGCAAAACTTTTAATAAAAAAAGAAAGAAAAAAGTAAAAGGTTTATCTCTGCACTTTAGATGGTAAAAAGTTACAGGGTCTTTTAGCTTATAAACAATAGAAAGAAACTTTCTCCAGCAGAAACACAATTTAAGCTACTTCCAGCAAGTACACATATGCAAATGAAAAAAAAACACATTAAAACACTATGACCGCCTTTTCTTACTTACAATTCTAACTGTAGCAGGGAGATTGGCAGAAACCTGGTTGCACCTCTAGTCCCGTCCAGGACCCAGAGAGAACAAAGCCAAACCCAAAACCCACAAGCAAAGGCTTCCCTCCACGAGATTTGAAAGTATTTTGTCTCCTGATTGGTCCTCTGGTCAGGTGTTCACTATTTATTAACGCTTTATAGGTGAAAGAGACATTAACCCTTAGCTATCTGTTTATGACACATGGCCTTGGAGATTTTTTCAAATGTTTTGGCATTTTGTCTTTTGGATTGGAGTTCTGATAGAACAGATTCATCTCCCCATACAGAGGTCAGATTCAGTATTCCCGAATGGTCCATGCTGGAGCTCTTTTTTCATTCTGGGACTGTATGCTCATCTGTGCTGATCAGCGCTCCATGCTGGGCAAACAGGAAATAAAATGTAAAAGTTCTCGGGGCCTTTCCTGTCTATCTGGCCAGTGAATCCGAGTTCAGATTGCTGTCCAGAGCTGTCACAATGGTGTACTGTGGGATAGCTCTCGGAGGCCAATAGTGTCAAACTGTGGCCACACTAACCCTAATTCGAAATGGCAATGTCAATTTCAGTGCTACTCCCCTCGTTGAGGAGGAGTACAGAAATCAATTTTAAGAGCCCTTTATGTCAACAAAAATGGCTTCGTTGTGTGGACGAGTGCTGCTAAATTCGACATAAAGTCATAGTGTAGACCAGGCCTTAGGTGTTTACAAGACCTCAGGTGCTTTCTATGTGAGATAAACCAGTCTTAGAGTTGGTTTCAGAGGTCACACAGTAAAGATGGCTATTCTGACAGCAGGGTTGGTGTTCCAAGTCCATCAGCTAAGTAATCTTTCCTTTATGGCATGATTACAATTATGTCCTTTACCTAATGTATTGTATAGTGTGTACAGCATCTACTGCTTACTGGCCTACAAAAAATAAAGTTATAATGATGGTGAAGATCTCAAGTCATGAAGGTCTGTGGGAAAAGTTCTGGGTTTTATCTGATATCTTATCTACGAGTGAAGTTTAACTGGCAAACAAGTTTGCATGTGCACACATAGTCGGGTTAGTCGGGTTCTATTTCTTCAGGATCTTGGAGCCTTCAGAATTTTTCTTAACATTCACCCTTTTGAGGCTCCAAAATATGGATGAACTGTACTCTTCCAGTTCACTTATGCTTCAGCACTGGCCATTTTGTTGGAAGAGCTCTGTGGAACTCATGGAAAGTGCTAGGTTCAGATTCCCTCTTTTCCCAAGTTCCACTCAGTTCAATGGAGTTGGGGAATATCAGGAAGCTGTTTACAGCTCCCTAATTCTGTAGGCCAGTCTGTGCCAGCCCTAGTCTCTGCATGAGTCTGTCTAGGGATTGCTCTAATTTGTGTGACTAGTGCATGTTCCCTAAGGAACTGCACAATAGCTGACATTTTCTGTCCACCAGAGGAATACTCTGCTGCTCAGAATGCATGTCCAGAATCTCTGGCAGAATCCAACATCTTTGGTGCAAAGCATCTGGATCTGAAACTAGAATCTGTCCCTAAGACCGCAATTAACATTTGAAGTAGTATAAGGTCTAGGGGTGACATTTTGATCTCATTGAAGTCAATGGGACTTGTTCCTTCTGATTTTAGTGGAGTAAGGATTTCACTCTGGATGAATGAACATCTAATGTTTTTTGGCTTAGAATAATACCACAACTGTCTTGTGCCATATGGTATGCTGATAATTCTTCTGTAAGCTCTCAGTATCAATGTTATTTTCTTTCAGTCATGCTAAATATCTTCTAATATCTTTTTTCATGATCAAATTTTTCATTTCTGGTATTACCAATTATGGACAAAAAGTAGTCAAATAGTAGAGAGAAATTATTTCAAGGCTATATTTTGAAACATTACTGCATTTTTAGGGTAGAATTATTATACTATTGACAGAAAAATTATAAGACTGTGGAAATTGTATACAGACAAGCAAACACCAGTTATGGTGATCTCTCTCAGACTAAAACATGCAATTAAAATTTTCAGGTGCAATGATATTTACACCAACCGCCTTGGGTATATTTGTGAGGTTATTTGCAGAGAGGTGTTAGGAAATGAGCCAAATAGGATTTGCACCTTCAGGAGGTACAGAAAAGAAATTAGCAGTACTTGTATCCCAGCTCTACTGTAAAGCTTCACCATTACCTATTTTGCCATCTTGCAGTCAATGTAGCAACTCAGTGGATGAAACTGGTAGTAGTTAATGTCAACAAATATACATTTTTAAACTTTATCAAGTGTTTTATTAATAATTGTAACTTTTTTTCTATCTATAAAGTTCTTTTTCCTCATCTAGAAAAAAATATCTTATGGTGAATCATTAAACAGCATTTCTCAAACTTTATTCTCAATTGAATACCTCTGATTCTCCATCCACCGGGGAAGTCAATGTGACTGAAAGGGAATGGAGATGAAGTTAGAATATTTCTCAAAGTATTAACTTCTGGGGTTTATTATAGGTGCAGCAGTAGCAATGCCTATTATTAAGATTAGAGTTGGTTGAAAATTTCCCATCAAAACTGTTGTTCAGTAAGCAAATTTTTTGTTTTTTGACAAAATGACACTTCCTGTGAAAATTTTCTGCTTTCCATAGCAAGTTTGGACTTTTGATTGAATGACCAAAACTCCCCAAACTGAATTTTATGGCTGAAAGCAAAAAAATTCACTTACAAAGTGAATTAAGTTAAATTGAATTAAGGCTACTTTAATTCTGAATAAAAGCAGAGTTTTAATGCAGTTTAACTAATCCACTTTAACTTCACACCTTTTTTTTTACATTCAGATTAATTTTCCTGAATGTCCTCATGCAGACAAGCCCTGAGAGCTGAGAACCAGAGTGTTGGTGCCCTCAATTCAATTTCTGTTTAACTAATACTTGGACGTGATGTAAAGTCTTGGTTTCTCCAATTTTTTCTGTTTCTTTTTTTAAAAGTCCATAATTAAAGACGTATCATATTGCAGAAGAAGGCAGAGTTAAGATTGATCTTTTCTTTGCTTGCAACAGTAATATTCTTTCAACATATTTTTTATGGAATGTATGAATAATGTAGCTGAGCTGAGATGGCTGTCTTTTTTTTTAATTCTTTTGTGAAAACAAGAATAAGACAATTCAGCCTCTGTCGAGGTTTTTTCTCCACTTTGAACTTTAGAGTACAAGAAGTGGGGACCTGCATGAACACTTCTAAGCTTAATTACTAGCTTAGGTCTGGTACGCTGCAACCAGTCAGAATTTAGTGTCTGGCACACTTTCTGTTCCCCCAAAACCTTCCCTGGGGAACCCAGATCCAACCCCTTGAATTTTAAAACAAGGAGAAATTAACCATCCCCCTCCTTTTCCCCCCAGACTTTCCCCTCCCTGGGTTGCCTTGAGAGGCTTCACACAGATCCAAACTCCTTGGATCTTAAAACAAAGAGAAATTAATCATCCCCCCCTCCTTTCCCCCCACCAATCCCTGGTGAGTAGACTCAATCCCTTGGATTCTAAAACAAGGAAAAATCAATCAGGTTCTTAATAAAGAAAGCTTTTAATTAAAGAAAGAAAAAGTAAAAATTATCTCTGTAAAATCAGAATGGAAAATGCTTTACAGGGTATTCAGATTCATATAGACTAGAAGGACCTCCCCACCCTCCCAGCCTTAGATTCAAAATTACAGCAAACAGAGGTAAAAATCCTTCCAGCAAAAGGAAAAAACATTCACAAGTTGAAAGAAAACAAACATAAGACTAATCAGCCTTGCCTGGCTATACTTACAATTTTTGAAACATGAAAGACTGATTCAGAAAGATTGGGAAAGTCTGGGTGTACGTCTGGTCCCTCTTAGCCCCAAGAGCAAACAACAAACAAAACAAACAATGCAAACAAAGACTTCCCTCCACCAAGATTTGAAAGTATCTTGTCCCCCTATTGGTCCTCTGGTCAGGTGTCAGCCAGGTTCACTGAGCTTCTTAACCCTTTACAAGTAAAAGAGACATTAACCCTTAACCATCTGTTTATGACAACTATAATACTGCTATTTATTTAATAGCTATTCATATATTTTTGTTTTTCATATTTTGCATAATTTTAGGCTTGATATTCCTTCTATGCAATATTTTCAGTCAGTTTACCCATCTTCAAATCATA
Organism: Gopherus evgoodei; assembly: GCF_007399415.2. Classification (NCBI taxonomy): domain Eukaryota; kingdom Metazoa; phylum Chordata; order Testudines; family Testudinidae; genus Gopherus; species Gopherus evgoodei. Next base: position 148,520,567 of record NC_044324.1, read on the forward strand.
ATATTTCTTTTCACCCGAAGTGAACTATGATAGACTACATAATCACAGAACATCATGTATCATGGTAGATATAAAGTAATCTTGTTTTAGCAGCAAACAGGTGTTCATACTGGGGTTGATGTTGCACTTCGTATGATTCTGTGTTTATCCCCTGAAGTATCTGTTTGAAATATCTAGTAGTAAACTCAGGAAATAGGAGCTCTTCACGTCAGAAGCATTTCCTGAAAATAAAGCTGAAACTATCATTGAGTCATAAAAGATGCTAAAATAACACATAAAACATCTTCAAGGATGATATCTGATCTAGATGAAAAAAATTCTACAAACTTTCTAATAAAAACCCAATCTGCAGTGCTATCTTTCTGAGAGATGAAATAGGGGGAAATGCATATAAAACATTTAAATGGCAAAACACAAATATGGGTGCTGTTTATCAGATTCCATAGATTTTTATGGAGAAATTATATTTTCCATGGTTACGGCTGCACCCAGGCTCCATTACAAGCCCGATTTCACCCACCTATAGCTTTGGCTGCAAAACTTGGTTTGGACTCAACTCTAAAGATAAAGACAAAGGAGGACACTTGTTCTAAACTTGAAGAAAATCAGCCACTGTTTGAAGTACAAATCTTTAAAAATAGCCTTTTTTTTTTTTCCTCCTCGTGTCTCTAAGAATGTGACCTTGCTGTTGTGGGAATGGAATGCACTGTGTCAAGGCTGTATGCAATTTGCCGTATGTTTTCCAGTTTGCTAGCATAGCCTTATGCCTGCTCAGTCCCTCCTGCCCATCTTCCAGGTGCAGAATAGAGTGGCTCTGTAGAGTTTGCTTTTCTTCTAGCGCTGCTACTCACTCTACAGCTATGCTTCTTTGTCGTTTTTTTTGTTTTTTATTTCTCGTAACAATCATCCTTAAGTAATGCACAGCTACTTACTCCTGTTTTAACTTACTTTCTACACCTTTCCAAACTTAAAAATCAAGATGATTCATTTGACAGAAATAATCTATGGTAGTTTAATTCATATACCAAGCCCTAATGCAGTAGGCCTTTTTAGCCTTGGACAATTAAATGCAAAAATAGCATTGGCCTGATTTTTTAGTCTCCCATTAACTTCCCATGAGAATTGTGGCTACTCAACAGTACTAAAAGTTAGACCACATGTTATTTTAGCTGAGATTAGAGATGGACACAATTCAAAATTTCTCTTTTCTTTTATACAAGAGGGAGACATTTTTGGTATATATCCTGTTTTTTCAACAAGATTTTTTGAGATTTGAGATATCTTCATCTCTAGTTTTTGTTAGTAACTGTATTGATTTTAGTGTGAGTTCAATGAGGTTTAAATACGGCTCAAAATATTCACTTTTCTGCTTTATTTTTGTAAAAGATGCAGTAGCAATGCCCTTTAAGGTTGTGTTACATTCCCCTATTATAATTCCTGTTCTTTTCAGTTGCTTGTAATTTGTTGACAAAGTTATTAAAAATGTATCCATATACTGTATGTCACAATGGGAGCTTCTGGACACTGAGAACTTTAGAAAAAAAGGGTCTTAATTTAGGTCCTTAATTGGGAGCTGAGCTGTTTTGAAAATCTAAATCCCAATTGTGGATGCTGAGCCCTGAATTCTTTTGAAAATCTTGCCCTACATGTTCATTATAACTCAGCCAAATCGAGCCTTACCAAAAAAAGGTAAAACACAACTTTTTACTCCCTGGCACCACTAGGCTCTCACTGTTTTATTTGATTCTCTAATTTTTTAAGCTCTGTGTGACAAACAGAGCAAGGATGTTTTGACCAAAAAAACCCCAAAACAAAACAAAACAAAGTAGAAATTCAAGATTTATGTACAAGCTAAATATATATTGGAAATGTGTGTTACTAGTCTGAATAGTTTAGAGTACACAGATATATTTTCATTAACAAGCTCTTTAAAAAAAACTTGGATGCTATTTGTCAAATTATTTTAAAACATTTTGTAAAATTACATGTAAAAAAATCTCCATGGTGTTTACATTTTTGGCATACCTCTAACTTAAAAAAAAAGAGTTTGGTAAAATTTTATTCTTTATGTATAAGTAAAGAATATTACAAACTGAGATATAGTTAATTTAATTGAGGGCTTTAAAGACTTGTATATAAAGACATAGTTATTGCTACTTTGTCTCCATACCATTATTGGCTCCTTTCATATATCTTCTGCTGCTTCTCATAAATCTAGATTGTGAGTTCTTTGGAACAGTGACTGTCTACTAGCTATATGTTGGCACAGCTCCTATCACAATGTGACTGATTGTTCCCTGTAGGTGCTACCAGAATACAAACAATATAAATATAACCATATTACTTAATATAGCAGTACATACATTATAAATTCTCCATGGTTTGATGGACACTTGATATGTTCCATATAGCTCAATAAGTATTTTTTAAAGCCTGTCCAGGGCAAAAGAGAAGTGAAAAACAAATGGGATCCATGCAGACCACTTCTGAGCTCTGTAGGACAAAACAAAGCAGAGACAACTGAGGAGCTGGAAAAGCTATGGAGCTCCAAAGATCGTTAGAGCAATGATAAGGAAAAGGGACTCAGAAGCTTTTCAGAATCATGGTGGAAAGAGGTGGAAGTCTTATTGAGCTCAGTTTGTAGTCTCTTGACCACAGTGTAGTTGGAATGGAGGAAGATTGAATTCCTGGTCTGCATTTGAAAGATCTTGGCAAAATGTTTGTGTCTCTGGATATTAAGAAGTCTGGGTTTGTAGCTGTAAGCTGTTTGCTTTGTAGTAGTGTGATGGGGTGGACTAGGCGCAGAGGCCCCGTTGGAGCCCTCTGGGTCCTGCCATACCCTATCCCAGAGAGGAGCAGAAGAGAAGTCCTCCAAGCAACCTAGACTGGTCTCAGGGGAAGCAGCCTATCAGAGGGACCGCAGGAGCAGCCAGTCAGGGGCTAGGAGGGCCATATAAAAAGAGGCAGCAGAGACAGTGTCAAGCAATTGCTGACTGGAGCTGAAAGAGGGAAGACTGGGTTCCTGGCTTGCTGGAAGAGCAGCAGGCCCATGGACAACTCAATGTGGGCAAGAGTGAGCCTGGAGAGGGGTGCCAAAGGGGGGCTGAGTAAGGAGTGAGCCCAGAACCTATCCAGGCCAAGCAAGGGTATTGCGATGGGCCCTGTTGTTCTGGTTAGAAACTGAACCCAGGGAGGGCTATCAAAAAGGACACACCAACTGAGGGTACCGTGATAGGCCCCTGTTTGCCTGTTACAGAAGGCAGTGTCTCTGGGAAAGACCATGAGAAAGAAAGCAGAGACTGTATACCCCAGAAGGGGTTCTCTTTGTTGCCCTTACAGACAGTCTGTCACTCAGCTGGAGGGCTGAGTCACTGAGGATCTACCAAAAACACATCAGCCGAAGGGATGTTCATGGGAGGTGGGTGTCACCCCATTGCAAGAACTGAGACAAATTAGGCTCAGAAAGGGGTGCTCATGAGAGGCAGGGGCTGACCCCATTGCAAGTAGATTTTGAAAGTTGATACCCATATGAAAAAATACATGGTAGGTGGGTACAATAGGGTCTATACATTGAAGGTATGTAGGGAAAAATTGGAAAAGTTAAATTAAAGAAACAATATGAACTAAGAATGTATTTGAATATTTGTTTATCTTCCCTTATTTATTATTTTCCCTATTGTTAGAGGATTAGAATTTTTTTCAAAAGTATAACTTTTCTAGGTAAACTCTTGATCAGATTTTAGGATCCCAATACTGTGCAGTCCTTGACAGTGAACTTTAAAGATTAGCTGGTAAAGTTTATGAATCATACTTTAAGAATGACTGTGCAAATGGATTCTGTACCAGAAGTGCTTCTTAGTAGTGACAGCTTATCAATGGAAGTTTAGTTCTTTCAATTGATTTTCAGATGCTTCAATGCTTTAATGCATGTAACTCATGTCTTTTATTGAGCACTCACTGCTTCCAACTTTCATATGACCTTTAACTCAATTTGTTCCCCTCAAAATTGTCTTGAGTATGTAGATACAATATAAAAAATACAGCCTATTTATGGGGCAAATACAAGTAACATAAATTCATATATATATTTGTTACCTAAATACAAAACAAGGAAATAAACCTTTTAAAGTTATTAAAATTGCTATGTGACAAGTACTTCTCTCATTTATATAACTAAGCACGTGCATAGCCACGCATATGTGTGCATGCAGATATTATATACACACAAAGCTCTGTGCATGCATGATAGATCATTGGTTTGTGATCTGCCCAGAGTAGTGCATTGTTGTGCTGGGGCAGTGCTTTATTGTGCTGTCTCTGGAACAGCCCAGGGGGGAGATTGTGACCAGCAATAGTCAGTCTCTCTACAGCTCAGCAAAGGGAGTAAACTGTCAGGTCTATTCCTGTCTCAGAATATGTATGAAGCCAAGGTTCTGCCCCCCTTCTCACTCATGTGCACAAAAGCAGAATGTCCTGGCACTTTGCTTCCTGATGTCCTTCAGGGCCATCCATAAATATAAAATATATTATGGAGTGGATGGGGACTTAATTTTCTCTGACAGAGTTTTTTTCAGTGTTAGGAGAGGATGAGAGGCAGGGAGGGTCTTAATAATCATCCAGAAATGTGTTACATAATTTGTGTATGGTCCTTCTAGAAGTGGCAATATAAAGCACCAATACAAGGGAGTAACTGAAGCCTGGCCTACACTAAAAAGTTAGGCCAACCCAGTTATGTCAGTCTGGAGTGTAAAAAGTCTACACATTGGAGTGAGGTAGGTAAGCCAACCAAAACCTTGGTGTAGCTTGGCCTAGATCAGTAGAAGAATCCTTCTGTACATCTAGCCACCACCTCTTAGGGAGGTGACTACCTTTGCTGATGGGAGAACCCATCCCATTGGCATAGATACTGTCAACACTGAAGCATTACCAAGACACAGTTGCATCTGTGATGCTGTAGTGATTCAAGTATAGACAAGCCATGAGTATCTTATTTCTCCTTACCCCAATGCAAATAATAGATCATGATCTGGCTGTATATATTCAAAATAGGAATACAACAAACCCATTTCTTTTTCAGATTTCTTGTCAACACCGTGATGGTGCATTGATTTAACTAAAATCGTTTTTTTAAATGATATCGATTAAGGGGTACAAACCCCAGCACGGACACATCTGCTTACAGATGGCATCTATGGGTTTAGTTAAGTTGAAAATGGGGCAATTTCTATTTGTAGCTCATGCCTAGAGGCCAGAAGTTCCATTGCCTTGCACTTTGTCTGGTCATTTTCTGCATTAATGCACAATTGGTGTAAATTGTTACCATTCTGATTGTGTAGCATGTTGAACTTACTTTGCACTGGTGTAAGTGTATTAAAATATATGGCAAGTTTAGTAATTGATGATCTGGTTATTGGTTTTTATCGGCATTGGTTTTTAATTTGACCCACATAGCCAGTGCTCTGGGTAGAAACAGGATTGTATTTTATAACTGTTTTTCTATATAGGCAGTCTTACAAGTGCTCAGCACCCACAATCAGGGCCAGGATTTCAAAAGACCTCAGCTCCAATTTAAATAAAATAAGTAGCCTGATTTATTTTCAAAAGAAAAACTCACACTGGGAGCTGCTGAGTACTTCTTCAGAAACCGTCCTTTCTTTGGGTGCTTAAATAGAAGGTGAGCTGTTCTTGAAAAATGGGTGCCAATTGGGGGCATTAGGCACTCGAAAAATGTGAGCCTGAGCTCTTGTCCTGTATGTCTCCAATAACTTGGTTACATCAAACCACTTTTCCACAAAGGCACTTTCCCTTCCACACTTCAACTTCGTGACCCAGAGCTGTTCTCTTATAAAGCCATTAAAATATACTGTCAAATATCTACTACTTCCATAAAAGGCCAGTCATATTTTGGCCTGTTTATAAAAAAAACACTGTTAGTGTTCCTTTTAAATGAATCTACGGGGAATGGAAAATTAATATTGTTTTTAATGTGTTTGGCTGATTCTCTCTCATAGAAGAGAATTGAAGTTTTACCAGGCACTTCAGTGAAAGCAGAACACGAGCCTAACACATAAAATACTAACTGATAAATTGTAGATCTTTGAGTAAGATCATTAACCAATAACACCAAGGAGTCCTTTAGGCAAACAGAGGCCCAAACTGTTTTAGTCAGCTGAGTCATTTGAAAATGATCCGGGGCAATAGGCAGAAGCACCCCAGTGTATTCAGAGTTGAAGAACATAGGGCATTTTATTTTACCATTGTGATCTTTGGAAAGGGGCTTACTGTACTTTTCCTATGGTATAGGTTGAACTTCCCAAAAACATTACCAGTAATATGTATACTTCACTGGACACTGTCTCTATTAAGGACCAACTGACATGGAAGGTGTAGCAATTTTGGATGCAGCTGACTTAGGCTGCAGGCAGCTGCTGTCTAACTAGAGATGAAAAGCCTTATCAAGACTACAGTCAGAGGAGTGGTTTTATTATGCATGTCATATTGTCCCTGCCAGAGTTATTTCTAGTGAATGTTATAACCTCTTAATTTAACCTTAAGATGAGGTCAGAATACATAAATCAGGGAAGGGATTTTTCTGTTCAAGTCTAAATTCTCTCAAAGTTTGCTTAACTACTTGGTGAGAAAATGTTTCTAGTTTAATATCTTTTGAGGTTGAGAAGGGACAATAAGGGCTAGATGTGTGAATTGTCCTTGAACTTGACACATTAGGAGGCTCACTGGCATCGGACCATACATTTTCTGGTGTTCTTACCTCTCTAGCACTTTTTGTGAACACCTTTGAAAATGTGAGTTTATTAAGCAGGGTGGGATCAATATTTCAAATCATTTACTTCCAGCTAGTCAATTATATAAATAAGCTCTGAGTGTCAAAAGCTTCAGATTTCTTGCTGACTGAACTGATCAAGATGCCTGTAGCTGTGACACATGAGAATACCCCTGTTATAGTAAACACAAGTTTTCTGTAACATATTTTAGTGTTCTTTACAAAGGAAAAAGGGCAATTATTCTGCTTTTAGGAGAGATCTGAGGACCTGTCAAGTGACTAATGAAATGTAGAAGTACAGGACTTGCTTAAAGAAGGCAGGAGTAGTTGAAAACTGAGTTGTCATTTCCAGAGAGCCCTTTACTTGTTCAAAGGAAGATACATTTTGAAATCACTTCTAAAATATGAGCCTGAAAACCATCGATTCTAAAATGTACTGAGTTTACGACTGCACAGGATCTCTTCTGATCGTTCCACAACTTTAATTTGATGCAGGCATAAACAAAATCCGACACAAGGATTGGATCAGCCTCTGGGTCACAAAGTACTGTTAAAGGTCATGCCACCAACAATTCAAATCCAGTATTTGAGCCAAATATATTGTGACAGTTAGTGCTTCAAATGCCAAAATAGATCTAATATGCCACAAGTGGGGAAACATACATTGGCCACCAGTTTAAAAGTCTTCTCTAGCCAGCGTCTAATTCTCAGAACCTGACTTTTCAGTCCTGTTTAGTTCACAGCACAGGTCCCACCTAATTTGTGAGGCCAAGAATGTAAAAGACAATCTCAGATTTTATTTAGAGGAAAGGAAATAATTTCTAGACTTTTTTCCTTGTAAAGATAGTCTTGAAAATATAACATATCTAGGTTTTGAAAGCTTTTCACTGAATCTTCCTAATGATCATGGGTTAATCACAGTTCCACAGAGCCATTTAGGGCTGTGCTTTGGGGCCTGAAAACACCATAGATCCCTTGATTTCTGGGAAGACTCTAGATGAAGATTATCATTGTAGGGTGCAGTATCCAAGCAACTGTTGATGGCATTAGGGCTTCTGCAAACTGCCTAAAGCTGAGATGACACCTCTGCTGAGCTGCCAGTGTGACCTCCAGCAATGAGGGGGTGGGGGAGCTCAAAGCAAGGAGAAACTGAGGCAGTATTATCTAATAAATTTTGTAAAGAATCTCCTGGCCCTCTCAAGTCACATAGGCAAAACTTTTTGACTTGAGCGCCTGCATTAGGCACCTAAATCCAGTGATGCATAACTTCAGACAGCCACATGTGAAAAATGAAGCATAGAGAACTTGAGGCTAACATTTAGTAATTTGTTAAATAATGATAATACTGAGGCATCAAAGGTATCTTAAAGAATTAAGTGAGAACACCTGATCTAAAAATTCCTCAAACTTTAAGGCATCCAGATCCCTCACACAGTAGCACCTGCATCCTCTAGTGCTGAGGACAGGGCCCTATCCACCAAAAGTATAGTTTGTTTCTATTCCCATTCCCTCAGCCAATCTCTCAAATCACACCCACAACACCCACACCCACAGCTAGTAGGGTTTAGGAAGCCTATTAAAATACTGATTTACCTCACCAAGGAGTCATGACCATCGAACAGTTAAAGTTTGTAAAGTGCTACAAGTTAAGTGTTTAGTTTTTACAGTTTGTAAGGGAGCCACAGCTGAAGTATTGCTCACCACTAGAGAGTCTTAATTGTATTGTGATGACTAGACTGTAGAGGATTTATGCTCACACAGTTGGTTAGCCTTTGATTAGTTTGGGGCCCAAATGCACTTGTCACAAATAACAGGTTCTTTATTCAGGCAGCTGATTAGAGTTAATTAAGAAGATGAAGTTGGTGAAACACACAGACTTCATGAGTTTTATTTGGCAACTATAGTTGGAATCATAGAAAAATAAGAGAGCCCACTAATTATAACAGAATGAACCCCTTGATCATGCATACTTACAGCCTTATGGCTGGCGCAGGATAGAACAATTCCCAATGTCAACATATTTACAACATTATAGAGACTGGAAAAAGCAAAGATGGAAGAAAAAGTGAGCGGAGGTCATCACAAGAGGAGATGATGTTTTGGGATGCTGCCTACTGAATCAGTCCCAATGTCCCACTTATGAATATTCATACATCAGGTTTTATACATATATTTACATATACTTACAAGTAGCAGGCCCCTTATTCATATGAGGCTTTCCAGTACCCATCCTCTGGTTTCCAAATGCTGCATTAAGCTATTTGCATTAATACATTCCCCAACATTTCCAATATGTTAATGTGGGTAACCTTATTGTTACACATACTAAAAATCCCCTAGAAATCTGTTATTTCAAGCATAAACTGTTATTTTGTGGTTCATTTGTTTCTTACAAATCTATAGGATAAGCAGTTTGACTTAAGGTTACCTCATGTACCATTTATGCTGAAACATTTCTAACTATTAAACCACTATAGGACTGCATGGCGCCTTAGTTTATTGCCAAGCCAACTTAAAATGTTAATTAACATGTTATGTTTCCCTACTTTCCTGACAGCTCTAATAGCTCCTACTTTACTATCTTACATCATTTTAATATCCTTTAGTGTATGAGATTGCACCCTAAATTCAGATCAGAGATTACAGGCCAAGAGTTGTATTGAGCACCTTCTTGACTGTGCTTATTGCTTTGGCTTTTGCAGAATATACCTTTTGAAACTTAAAGTTATCAAGAACTACGTGAGGTCCTCCCTGAGTAAAAGACTCAGTATGTGTGATAACAGTCAAAAGACTTAAATATGACAGTTGAAAACAGTAATTCCTTCACCCACAATCAAAAAAGACTCCTCTAAAATATTAAAAGTTGAAAACAATAACTCCTTCCCTGCACATTGCCATATTCTATTACAGTCCAATGTTTCAGAAGAGGTGAACAGAAGTATAGATAGCAGCCCCTCAGTGTAGGTCAGTAGCTTTCTGCCTAAGATGGTGGTACTGCAGAGCTCACTACTTAGATCAGTGCCTAGTTGAAGTCAATGGGAGTTTTGCCATTGCCTTTAACTGAGCTAGAAGACATCATGGAGACCAGGGTGGCAGTATTACTGAACTGCGTGCATGGGGTGTGCTCCTGAGCTACATAGGTTTTCTCAGTCAACCTGCTGTTTGTTTTCACGGCAGTGAGTCATTCAGATGTCCACTCTGCTAGGGTTTGCAAACAGCAGGACCAAATAGTTTCTCTAAAATTTACAGGGACTATCCCATAAACAGGGACACTTCTGGTTTATAGGGGCACATGGCTATCTTGTTTATAAAACTGAGTTTGTGTTGTTAATTCACATTCTTAGAGTGTGGTGCACAAGAGAGAGTCATTTTGTGTGTGTGTGTGTGCGCGTGCAGTGGGGAAAACGGGAGTTGGTGGCAAAATGTTTTACAAGCCTGGCAAAAAATGCACTGCTAATTCCATCCTTTATGTTAGGAGGGCCAAGGCTATGGAAGAATCGCAAAATGATTCAACAGAGGAAGAAAGGTGCCGTCTTTTTCAGTGTAACTATCAAAGCCACTCATCTTCCAGATTTCATGAAGTCTTCACCCAGCATTTTGTTATCAGTATGTTGATGAGTTTCGACTTTCCCACTGGAAGAGTTAACAATAGAAAATTCTACCTAAAAACTGTTAAGCACTAGACCCAGTGCCAAACTGAATGAGAGACTACATTTATTGAGGGCTGTGAAGATGACTTGGGCCAATGCATGTGAGAAAATGAAGGCATTAAAAAAAAATCAATTTACAAAGAGTTATATAACCTTCCATTCAGTGCAATAAATGGTTCCAATAAACTGATGATCAAGATATTTCCATAGATATTGGCAGAAGATATGTGCCTAGTTACATAATGGCTGCTAAATGTATTTATTGAATTGACACCAAAAGTGTTTGCATCTTGGCTGCAATTCTTCTCTCAGGTAAGAAAGAAATGGTCTCTGAGCACTCATGTAAGTCCCAATCAGGAAAATAATTGGGGTTATTTCTGAAGAAGACTCAACAGGATTATTATAATTTGTTTTCTGGCTCATGCCCGCATTCAGTTGTGCTGTCCAGAACATTGCAGATACAGGGAGTAAAGTGTCTTTTTTCCTATTGGGACTCAGCTAAAACTTTCCCCTCCAGTAGCATACTAGTTATTTCGAAAAACAAAGCATAAATGAAGCAATGGTACAAATTATTCGGAATACAAGTAGCAGATTGTTATATTGGTTATTTTTGTTACCTTATCTACTTAACCACTCTGCTGCACAGTGGTTCTTTAGTTCAGTCCCTATGGCTTTTTGTTGGGTTTCACCTTTTATTATGTTTGTCCCCTGTTTCTCATTAGTAAAGGAAGTGAGAGGGAGATGTAGGTTATAAGTGGGGTGGGGGAGGAGAAGCAATGACTATCAGTCTTGTAGAAAAATGTATGTATCCTTTCTTGACTCAAATGAATTGTAAACTTGCTTAGTGATTGCTAGAAGATAGAATTAAGTAAATTTTCTACTGGTTTCAGAGAAACTAAATTCTTCAGAGGAAGGACAAGAAACCAAATAATGGATTGTGGGATAACAAGTCCATATGTAAAGTTTCTTCTGAAACTCAAAGAGTAAATGGTTGCCTGTTACCCTGAAGCGTAAGTGTTGGTTTGTATCTTTTCTATTTTTAATTGCTTCTATCTAAATGTAACAGTGATGTTATTATTTTCCATATAAATGTTGAATCCTTTTTTGAATCCTGCTAATCTACTAACATTAATATCTTGTGGGAGTGAGTTCCACATGATAATTATGCATCAGATACTTATCAGGTTTTATTATTTCTTATCAGATTTGAATTTGTTGACTTTCAGTTTCATTGAATGTCCCTTTGTTCGTGTATCATGAGAGAAGGTAAATAGGAGCACACTGTTTACCTTCTTCATCCTGTTTGGTTTTTATATCACTATTGTGTCCTCTCTAAATGAAACAGTCCCAATCTCTTCAATTTCTCTCTATATGGAAGTTTTTCCATGATTTTAAGAGTATATGTTGCCTGTCTCTGAAACTCTTTATTGCTTCTATACCAGTTTTGAGATAGGGTAACCTGAAATGAATACAGTATTACAGGTGAGGTCATATAACAACATCATAACATTTTCATATTATTTCCTGTCTCATTCCTTACACATCTTAACATTTTTTTTAATTCAGCTTTCCAGAGTTGTTTCATAAAGTGCATGAGTAGTTCAAATTACCCCTTCTGTTGTGCATTACCTTGTATTTTGTCAACACTGAAGTTCAATTGCCAACACAGTTCCCATTCACCTGCCTGTATTAACTCCCTCTGTAGTTCTTCATAGCCTTCTCTAGTTTTGTTTGCAGTTCAGCCACTATACTCTTCAGAACATCCTATTGAAGTTACCTATAATTCCTCAGGATGTTCATGTGACTCCCAGAACTGCAACATTTTCAGAATTGTCCGATGACATTTAAAAAAAAAATTGGTAATTATGCTCTCCACTCTACCGTTGATTTGCTGAGTGGGCTTGCACAAGTCACTTTTACCTCTGTGTTAATTTCCCTGTCTGTAAAACAGGGGAAATCTTAAGCATGTTGAACTTCATACAACTTGGCATTTATGTAACATTTTAGATGTATGGAAGCCAAACTACCCAAACTCTTCCCCCCCATCTCAGGCTTGGCCTCAAAAAGCTGGGAAACAATGCAGAATACCCTAGCTGGCTGACAAAAAAAAGGACTTCTATATGGATGGCTCCCGTACACTGATTCCCCATCTCTTCTGCTGCTTTTCCTTGACTCCCTCACCCACAAGACCTCTCTCCAAACCCCACTTTTAAGGCACTGTGGCCACCACCACCCACCCCACTTACCCAGTTGTCACTTCTCTACCCCTTTCCTCTTTTGCAAGGCCACAAGCCTCTCTTGCTTCCCACCTATCAATCAACAGTCCTTGTTGCTACTTCTTTCTTGAGCCTCACAGTGCTCCTCCCTCCCAAGATCCCTGGCAATTTCCCTTACCCCTCTGCAAGCTACTGACTGACTGCCTCACCAACTGTTTTCTCTTGAATCTTAACTCTCTCATGACGGATTTGTCTATTTAACACAGTGTTTATTCTCTTTCAAACCAATAATAAAGATACTAGGTAAGACCACTGTACTGAACATTGAATGCAACAGTAACCCCTTTTACAGCTCTCCCAAATCAAATAGCCTAGACACATGTCTGTACCATCTTTTTTACGTTTTAGATTTCATTCCATGTGAGGTACTTCTATCTAAGTCAATTAGAAGTCACTTTCAGTAACATTTTGCAACACACTGTATCAAATGCTTTTCTAAAAACTCAGTGCATTACGTCTACCACTTTCACTTCATGCACCTATTTGTAATTCTCTCAAAAAAGCAATCAAGCTAAACTCATATTTACTGCTCAGACCTTCATTACTTTCTAGATGTTTCACTCTTTTCTCCATTATTTTCCTAGGGTTTGAGATGGACTATATACACACACAATATATATTTATAAAATATTGCCTAAATTTCCTCAACATACTGGTGCTCCTGCTGCTTAAAATGACTCACAGATCACTGACTCAACAGTACTCTGATATGAAGAAATATTCTCTGTTTATTCTTCATACCACCCACTGCCAGCAAATACAATTATCATTTTATAATTGGAGGAGGGCTAGAGGGAATATATAGGAAAAAGGAATTAAAATTAAATAAAGTGTATTGGATAATATTGTTTTGGCACCCTCTAAATCTAGCATAATAGCATCAGGTGTGCAGCAAATGAATATTAAGGTCTAAATTAACTGCAGCAATAATAATGCTCAAAATCCTCTTCCCTAGCTAGCTTCTGGAGAAGGTAAAAAAACTAACTGCTGGGGGATGCACTTTAATGGCTAGCCTGGCATTTTTTTTCCCATGTGCAAACATACCTTTCTGTATTTCATAACTTTTACCCAATTAGGATAATTATATCTAATCAAGAAACTAATTGTAGAAGATTCACTAATTAGATTGTATTCTACAGGAATGTATTTCAGCCTTTTTTTTAAATCTGGGAATAGTTCTGTACTCAGACAATAGTATGCTGTGGCATGTAATTTAGAGCAGCTGCTATGACATAGCCACTGTGAATAACAGCGGTATTAGCAGTGCATTTATGTTGACTCCTCTTGATCACCACAGAACATTTTTTGCAATTAGTACCTGAGGGGCGGAGTTGAGTTCTCCATTGGTTTTGTTACAATTTTTCAAAGGTATAGTAAAGTCCATCAGAACTCTTAGTTGATTGGTTTGTGGGTGGGTGGGAGTGTGGTTACAGTGGAAATTACAAGTACAATGGTTGCTTTCAATCTCTTTAACATGGAAACTACATTATGCAGGCCAATATGCTGTATAAAATGGGTTAATATGTTTTGTGGTAGAGAGGTAGGTAGATAGGAGTTCTACTTCAACAGATCGTAGTAAGAACTAGTACTGTAGCAAACATTTTACACTAAAAAGAGTACCTTATATGTGGCTATAAAACTACAATGCCATGTGTACCTTTATGGCCAGTTTTATTAATTATTATTTCTTATTTATTTTTGCTGAGTTTGCAGCAGTTCCCATTGACCCAGAGGGATTTTAATCACTACGATCTCAGCATTGCTGAAAATCAGACTACTTAAATGCCTCAGTATTGGCTTAGACAGATATTTAAAGTTCTTTAAGCACTTCAAGGTGCACATCAGTGCCTAGTGGGATGTTCAAAAGCTCTTGGGTACATAACGTGATTAAAATCAATAGAAATTAGGCACCTCGGTGCTTTTGTATATCCCAGCAGGCACCTATCTGCACCTTTTAGATACCTAAATATCTTTAAAAATCTGCCCCTTAGAAACTTAACTTTACACACTGTTCTTATTTTTTGGCACCTATTTTTGAAAATCCTGGAAATGGGATTGAATTTAAAGATTCATAGATGTTAAGGCCAAAAGGGACCATTATGAGCAATTCATCCCTGTACCAGTGCTGAGTATAAACCAGAGATTGGCAAGTGCCCCTCGTGCTTGCTCTATCCTTGTGATCTGCTCTAGCTCATACCTAGTTTAGGGTGACCATATTTCCTAAAGTAAAAACTGGACAGCCGTGGCTCGCTGGAGTCTGAGAGGCCCTCTCCTCCCCTCCTCCCCACAGGGCTCATCAGAGCCACCTCTCCAGCACCCAGGGCTGGGTCTGACCCCCTCCCTGCCGAGATCCTTGGCCCATGTCACTCATGGCTAGGGCTGGGCCCTCTGCCCCCTACTACAAACCTCCTGCTGTCCACGGCTGGGGATCCATGCCACCTGCAGCTATGGCTGGGGCTAAGCCACATGCCACCTGGCACAAGTCTGACACCTCAGCACCACTGCCCATCACCACCCGCACCAAGTTCCTTCGAGCCCCCACCAGGGGGGCATACCTGACTTTTTTTGTAAACTGGGCATTCATTTCTTTGCTATTCCCACTGATCAGTTGGGAAGAGCAAACAGGATGAATGCCTATTTTTGTCAAAAAAAAAATTCTGGAAGAGCTGGGACAGAGCTTAAAAAAGGGACTGTCCTGGCCAAAACTGGATGTATGGTCACCCTAATCCAATTGTCTAGTCCCTTGTGGGCCTCAGGCAGCCAGAGGATGGCTGGATTACAGAACTTTCTCCACCACACTCTTTGCTGCCCATAAAATGTCCCCCCACATGCCCTAGAATTCTTTTGGTGCACAAAGATTGGCCTTTATCTAGTGAGGGAGGCCCTCTGCACCAGAGACATTCCTCATGAGGGGGGTGATCCATACAGCTGCTGAGCAGCCACTTGCCATCAGTGTATCTGGTGCGAAGTGCAACTGAGAAGTCATGAACTGGATCCAGGGACAGTGCTTAGCAATGTAAAAGCACAATGCACAGAAGACAAAAGGCAACACTGTATTATAACTGGATGCATCACACACAAGTTTCATAGTAGCTAAGTCCAGTATAGTCTTTACTGCCAACATATTCCCCAAATTCTGGGTGGTTAAAGAAAAAATAAAATAATAAAGGGTCAGATTTTGTTCTCTTACTTTAATGTAAATCCAGAATAAATCCATTGGTGTATTTGTACCAGTATAACAAGAGTTGGCCTGATGCAGCTACTAGAATTTGCTCTTTAAGAAGCCTTAAGGAGTTTAAGTAGTCAGTGAACAGTTTATTGGCAGGCAAATGCAGTAACTGCAGACAGGCTGTGAACAGAGGTTCTAATGCCTGCAAATCTCTGACAGCTCTTTCTTTTTTTGAGAAACACCATTTGCTCATGTGAGTTATTTGTGCCAAAGTGCAGAGAAGGTGAGACACACTAATTCCACTGAAACCTTGTGCATTGTGTCAAAATCAGGGCCTGGAAGCTGCTCATCTCCAATAGCGCTCATTTCACACATCATCCATTGTGTGACTGGGAAAGGAAAATATTTTCCCATCTGTTCCCCCCTAGTTTACATTGTCAGTGAATCAGTGTATCACTCAATATATGATACAGACTTCTCCCCAGTGAAGGCAATGAAGAGAGATCATCCACACAATAATTTCCATCAGTTTAAAGCGGTGTGCCTTTGTAATAACTTGAGCATGCCTGGCATTTGCCAACAATTTTATTTAACATAGCACGTCACAGAGGTCCTGCCAAAATGGCAGGTATTATCTTTCAGTGCATGATACATGCTTATATATGGCTTGTGGGTGGGTGGAAAATGAGAGTTCATGAAAAGATGTAGAATAGGCGGCGGTTGTGCCACATCAACATGCTTTAGCCTCAAACAAAAGGGGCCATCTGTGGTGAAAGGATGGTCATTCTCCATGAGCTCCATCCGTCCAGTGCTCTCTAGATTGTTAACATGGCTCTCAGCTAATGCACATAGTAGAGGTCATTTGTGATGTAGATACCTGACCATTTGGAACTGCTTTCTCTATCTTTTCTTTGCCTAAAATAGGAGCATGGAAACAAAGTAGGAAAAACTCTAAATATAATTACTTTAAAAACAGTGTGTAACTACAATATATTTGCACAAATACATTCCCTGTGATATTCCATAAGGAGGAACTAATGGGTCAAATTAATTGTGATAGTTTCTTCATAATTTCTTACATGGAACTGTCTTGATCTTTAAAATCTAACATAACAAACAAAAACTGCTGGACCAAGATCACCAACCCATCTCACATAGATAGCTGAACAGCCATTATGTTTTAAATCCCTTCTGGCCTTATAATCTATGACCCTACATCTTGAACATATTTTATAGCAAAACAGAGAGAGATTTTTATCAGGCACCCAGGCCCCTCCTCTCAGTCATGTGAGTTAAGGAAAGAGAAAAATAACTCTTGAATAGAGCCAGCTGGAGACTGCAATCAGCAGGAACAGATGCACAAACAGCTGTAGCAGCAGATACCTTTGGAATCTTTGGACACTGATGATATTATCAGATGCTTTTCTCAGTTTTAACTCTGGATGTTTCCTCTCCTTGCTGATTGGCTGTTTGCTCTAATCCTCCCAAACAGCCTCTTTACTTCAGCTTCACTCCATGCTCCTCTCTTTCCCCTTCCTCTAAACCCCATTAGAAATTAGAATGTGAAAAAAGCAGATACATTAACTTAACAATGTCTCCCGCTTGTGCCAACCTACTTTGGGGGTGGTGTTACTCTATCCTGTCTCACTTGCTGCTGACTTCTTTTTGGCTGGAAAAAATGTACTTATTCACCTTGGAGTGAGGGTATTTTAAATTGATGGAGAAAGAACCTTGGAAACTAATTTTATAAACCCTCCAAAATAGTTGATTATGTTTGCAAAACTTCTGCCTCCACCAGGGTCACCTGATTCTTGTAAAAACTATATTCCTGTGCTGAACATTCTCCCACATCATGTATATTCAGGGTCATTTGTCATACATATCTGTATTTAATTCAACTGTCATTTTGACTTTTCAACTCATCTTAAGTATAAACTCCTGTCAGCTATTAGATCCACTGAAAAACTGGAACAGTCCCCTTTAAAAGTCTTCTGTGTTTCCCATTGCATTCTGTCTAGACAACTACCGATATCCAAGGCTGAGAAACATAAACAAAAGTCAGATAATATTCCGACGCTTTTTGAACACCAAGTTATGAACTGGGTGCTTCTTAAAAGTCTAAAAGTAACCTTTTATTATTATATCTTCACCCTCTGTCTCCAAGAGAGACTCTGAAAGGTGTTTTTCTTTTTCAGCTGTGCCACAGGTTTTCAGAGCATTAATGCACAAGATGTTTAGCTACACAATAGTCATGCTACCCAATTATTAATTAGGAAGAGTCACTCTCATTATTAGAGGCAAAGAAAGTACTGGTTATTTCTCAAGTGTGCTCACACTGGATCAAATCATGCCCCTAATCATGTAGAAGGGTGAGTCTCATAGCAGGATCCTCTTTTTCTGGTGGAAGCCAAAGAATGTACGTTATGGTTCAGAATCCAAGATCAGAGACTACACAGAAGCCAGTGGATATCAGAATGATGTACACCTCAAGAGTCCCACCAGCTCAGCTATCCACCCCCTGGCTCAAAGGAGATTACGTGGAAAAGGCATTAGAGTCTGTAGCGGTATTCTCTGTATCTCGTCCCCATCAGGAGCAGCATCACTTAAATGTGCAAGGACCCAGTGAGTAATTACTAGAAAATCAGACCAATGTCATGAATTTGGATTTATCAGTTTAAACTTCATGTTGTGTATGGAAGATAGTTTGGATCACAACCATAGTTACTAGATATCTACAAACTTTTTTCCATTGAAAATAAAATGATAAAATTCTGCTGAAATGCATGCTGTGTTAAAAATTTATGTCATGCTTGTCCAAAACTATGTAAATCAAGCATAGCACATAAGCTAGATAAATCTCTGCCTGTATATTCTCTTGGAGCTACTAGCTATCTGTACTCAATCAGTCTTATTAGTCTCAATTGATATCCAGTGGATAACAAAGTGTGGTAAACAACGAACAACAAAATTAGGCAGCACAGAAGATTTAAAAAGGATTCAATCATTCTTTGTATTTCCAATGCCAATTTAAAGTGTTCTCATTTTTCAAGAAAGTGTCAGTTTCTCTATATTATGCAGATAATAGAATAAAATTGCTTAATTACATAATTTCTGCAGAAATTCAGTTCCTGACAATTTCTCCTGGTCCTATGAATAGTTAATAAGCCTGCTCCCTCTAAAAATCTTTGTTATTAAGAGTCCATATTAAAGTGTGGAAAACTTGTTTTTAAAATCTGTCTTCGTTGATTTCATATTAAATCAAACCTTTTTCAAGTTTCATGAGATCATAAGTATAGAATTTCTCTGAAAATGTGAAGAATATGCTATGTGCTTTCTTGTCTCACACCGACAAAAATCAAGGGTAACTTTTTGTTCAACTCAACTGTGTTACAATGATCACAAACCAGTAGAGATAACAAGAGAATCAGGCTACCTGTCACTACTACAGAGGAATCATCCAGAAAAATTAAATAATTCCTTAGGGCATAATGATTCCTGCAGTTGTGTATTTCCTTGGGTCCTGATCCTGCAGTGAGATCTGTGCAGGGTTTCACATAATTTTCCTTAATATTAGTGTAATACTGCTGGTGCCATTATACTTTTAGTCTCAGTTTTTCAATGGCTTACACGATGCATACTCGATTCTGCTCACAGCTGCACTTGTGCAACTGAAGGTAAAATGTGGCTCTGACTTTTGTATGATTCCTTTCCTTTCTTAATGTTGAGTTTGACTACATTTTTCATTGAGAATTTGGTTTTCAATGGGGTAGGGGGGGAAAAATATTTACAGAAAATGTTCATGCTTTATTTATAAGCTAGAGAACTGGACAACACATTTCAATGACTCAAAAAAATCATAAAATTTTGTCTTTATTTTGAAAAACCCGTAAACAAGATTTTAAAATATCTGATGTTTATCCTGTGTTTTTTTTAAACTAGTTTAATATATAATTGTTGCATTATATGCAAATATATTATTTTACAAGAATTATATTGCAATTCATTGTGCAAGAAATCTACATTTTCCACATAATTTGTTACTGATGTACCACGGAAATCAGGAAGTCTTGACACAGAACATATGTTAAGTGTGTCATAGACAGACTATATGTGGGCCATGTTAATTTTGTAAGATGAGGCAGAATGATGTTTTGAAAACTGCCTACTGGCATATTTGGATGAGCAGTCCACAAACTGCTGAAGGGCCACAGATATGACCACTTTCCTGTTTTCATTCTTAATTGAGCCTCTTATTTCTGATAATTGTTGGTAATTAATTCTCCTACATAATATGTAAGTTTGGTGTCTAGTCACCAGACTAGTCTCTAGTGCTGCAGAAACTGTTTCCGACAAAAGATTTATGTGTTATAGTTTGCATTTGAATTATACCAAAGCTACTTTAACTACTACAGTTCCAGTGCTAGCCTATCTTCAGACATTTGTCTCTACCCCACTAACAATTACCCACCAAGAGTTAGCAACTCCATGATTAGTATGCAAAATAAAAAGGTTGTATTAACATTTATAGTTTCCATTTATAGGCATTATGATACTAGATCAGGGGCCTCAAACTCAAATGACCACGACGGCCACATGAGGACTAATACATTGTCCCTAGGGCCGCATCGACACCTCCCCCACTCCACCACACCCCCACTCCACCCCTTCCGTAAGGCCCTGCCCTGCCTTTTCCTACCCCTTCCCTGCCCCTATTCCAACTCCTTCCCCGAAATCCCCACCCCCAACTCTGCCCCCAAGGGGTGTGGCAGGTGCTCAGGGCAGGGATTTGGGGTATGGGGTGCAGAAGGGATGAGAAGTGTGGCAGGGGGTCAGGGCGTTGAGGTGCAGGAGGGTGCAGGATGTGGCAGTGGGTTCAGGGCAGGGGGTTGGGGTGCAGGAGGGGTGTGGGGTGCAGTAGGGGGATCAGGGAGGGGGACTGGGGTGCAGGAGTGCGGGGTGCAGCAGGGTGTTCAGGTCAGGGTTGGGTGCAGGGTGCGGCAGGCGGATCAGGGAAGGGGGTTGGTTGGGGGTGCAGGAGGGGTGAAGGGAGTGGGGTGCAGCAGGGGGGTTGAGGGAAGGGGGTCGGGTGCAGGGCGCGGCAGGCGGATCAGGGGAAGGGGGTTGGTTGGGGGTGCAGGAGGGATGAAGGGTGCAGGGTCTAGCGGGGGGTTGAGGGCAGGCGGATCAGGGAAGGGGGTTGGTTGGGGTGCAGGAGGGCTGTGGGGTGCAGCAGGGGGCTCAAGGCAGTGGGCTGGGGTGCAGGAGGGGTGTGGCAGGGGGTCAGGGTGCAGGGTGTGGCAGAGGCTCAGAACAGGGGGTTTGACTGCAGGAGGGGCTCAGGAGCCAAGCTGCCCGCCCTGCCTCCGTGCTGCTCTGGGAAGTGGCTGGACTGTCGGGGAGCAAGGACACAGGGGTGTGTGTTGCTGTTGCTTCAGGCACCGCCCCCATCATCTCCCATTGGCAAGGAACGGGGAACTGCAGCCAATGGGAGCTGCTGGGGGCGGTGCCTGAAGCAACAGCACACACCCTTGCACCTCTCTTCCCACGTTCTTTCTGCTTCACGGAGCAGCGCAGGGGCAGGGAGGGAGCTTGCCCTGCCCTGCCCTGCCCTGCCCTGCCCTGCCCTGCCCTGCCCCGGGTGCGCGTAGGGCTGGAGCCCCTCTAAGAAAACGGTGCGGGAGGGCGGGGGAGCTGAGAGGAGCTTGCAGGCCACAGAAAATCGTGTTTGAGACCCTGTACTAGATGTAACGGAAAGCTGGTGCCTTGAACAGCTCTTAAAATGCTAATGCAAATATACCTAAGCACATAACATTTCCTTATAATGAGTGCACTCTGGCTTTGCAAAGGGGCCTTAAATTGAGAGTAAATGATCTTCACACCTAATTTAAATAAATAAATAAATAAAGAGGCCTTAGTGTAAACGAGAATCAGGCTCAGTCTGTGGTTCACACTGCAGACAATTTGCAGAATGCTTGTCTTAGTGGACTCTGTCAGAATCATACAATGAATATGAAGAAATACCCTATAGTATATTGAGCCAAAGCTGGACCAACACAGTTTAATATAAATAAGTGTTATGTAGCAACATCAAGTTGGGGGCGAGAAAGGAAGTTAAGCAGCTGTAATGACTATTCTCTAGAGCAACCTTCATCTGAGGAAAACAATTCTGTGTACAGGAGTGAGAAACCATAACAGTGAATTGTAGCAGCGAGTAAAATTAACAAAGTAATAGATATGAAGCAGGTTTAAAAAACAATGTATACATATAAAAAAAATTAAAAGTGCAAAGAAAACAGTAAGCTTATTCAAACATATCAAGCTAAAATGACAGCCTCCTTATTCTTAGTACAACTTATTAAAGCAGTGCAATAAATGATTATTATAAAAGACAACAACATGTATCACAGAGAGACAAAGTGTCCACCTTCCAATTGTGGCAACCTCAATCTCAGGCTCCAGCTCTTCCACCATTTCATTTTGACAAGTCATATAATTTGTCTATTATTCTTGCCTTGAGTCTAAGCACCCTTGTTATGATAAGATCCTCTAAATTGGCAAAGATGGTTCAATTTCAATGAAGGCTCAATGGAAAGCAGGAAGGTTTCTAAATCATTGGAAAGTTGCCTAGTTTCAGCCAGCTTGCAGTCTCCCTCAGCCCTCCTCCCCACCTCTTTTGCAATCCACCTGTCAGGTTGATGGGGAATAAAGAGCAGGGAAATCCTGACTCCCAAGTTCCTCCGCAGCTCCCCAGGTGGGCAGACAGGGAACCAGAAAACCCAGGGAGTGGTAGCTCCCAGGCTTATGGCTCCTTGACAACTTGGGTTCCCAGAGTGGCCACAGTCAGCAGCTCCCAGACAGACTGCCTTTGAGCTGTGGACCTCAGGGCTTTCTCTTCCATGAAGAATTTCAAAATTGGAATGAAACCAAATGTTACGATTTTTCTAAATCTTCCTCAAAACAGAATTACCTTTCTTCACCCAGCTCTACCCAAAAGTGGCTGGAAGTCACCTTAGTCCCTCCTCCCCATGGGCTGTGAGGCACAGCACAGAACCCCACCCCAAAGAGGTAATATTCTTACTGTTATGACTGTGGCATGATAGCACCAGGAGATGCTGTGTTTGGTTATGTGCACCTTAATACTAAAAAAGTATTGACAAAATTGAGTTAATTCAGAGAAAAGTAACAACAGCAACAAAAATAGAGAGAAAGAGTCCAGAAGAAAGATTAATTCTTAAATGTATATTGATTGGCTACGAGATAAGTAAGGAGGGTGGGAGGCAGGAAGCATAACAACCTATAAGTAACTGGAAGACAGAATGGAGAGAAAATTATTCAGGACTGCACAAGGAAGTATAACTAGGAGTAATGGGATAAAATTCAAAGTCAAAATTTGTTCAGATACTATAGAAGCAACACATAAAGTGTTGACCGAACTGAACCCGAGTTCCATAATGCTCTGTGGCTAGACCAAAGATAAAGGAGAAAACTCCTGCCTGAAAAATGATTGTTCTAAGGCCACAGGCGTAGTTTCACCATAGAAGGAATGGAATTGTATCAAGAACTGTGAAACTGGCTGTCACAAACAGAAATATTAACTAAAGTATGTAAGTTGATTTCCTGCTGTAACTACAAGTGTGATTGAATAAAGTATGTTGTGCAATTAAAACAAAGTAGCTAGTAGTAAATAAGGTATTATAGAATTCTCTGTAGTTGTGCTAACATTAACTGTGGAAACTTACTAGTCAAATTGCTGTAACCTCTGCTTGTGCAGAATCTGTTAGAAAATTGGATATATGCTCTTATGAAAAATGTGCATTCGATGAGGTACAGCTGCACTAGGGTCTGATTGGTGTGGATGTCTCTGTCTTTCAAAACATGTATGGAACCAAATAAGAAAAAAAAATGAAAGGTTTGTGCTAATTGAGTAGAATATGGGGATTTTCCATTTGTTGTAAACCAGGAGAGTATACAACAAGCAGGAATAAGGCCATGCTTTTGGGACAGACTGACACTGCGATACGGTTCACCAGTTTTGGTAATGTATAACCTCTCTGTATTGTGTTGACTTATCTTTGACTAAGAAACTGAGATGTCAGCAGGGCCGGCTCTATCATTTAGGCAGCCTAGGCAATTGCCTAGGGCGCCAGGATTATTGAGGGGGCGACATTTTGCCAGAGGGGCGACAGGCGGCTCCAGTTGACCTGCTGCAGCTCCACCGGAGCCACGGACCAACGGACCCTCCACAGGAATGCCTGCGGCAGCTCCACCGGAGCCACGGGATCAGCGCGGGAGGCGGCGAAATGACCATACGCCTAGGGCGCGAGAAACCCTGGCGCCGGGCATGGATGTCAGATAACCAAGGCTTGTGTTAGAAACTAAAACACAACCCATAACAAAAGTCAGTATGTTTTAACATTTTCAGTCCCTTTTTTTGATAAGTTCAAACCCACTATAATTTAGTGCTTCAGGCCAACTCAATATCTTCTTCAAGTGAAACATGAATATAGGAATTGCTATAATGGATCAGATCGTTAGTCCATCTAGTCCAGTATTGTGTCCCCAACAGTATCATGCACTGGACACTTCAGAGGAGATAGAAATCACATTTGAGATCCTTCCGTTCTTTTTTTTCCCTCCCCCCAGAGGGTTCAGTATCCCTCATGCATTCTCTGTATAGGGATGGTTCTAGACATGTTATGGCATTTTTAAATGGAGCAGTAGTGGTTTCAAACCTTCTAAAGGATAATTATTTAAACTGCCATTCCTACAAGACCTTGTTTATTTATCAGTACATCTTTCAGAATTTTTCACCATTTATTATATATATGGCACAATATATTATATACTAGTAAAATAATAGCATCATAAGTCCAGAGTGTGTAAAGGAGCTTTCACTCTCTTCTTCCCTTCTTAACACCCCAAATGTCTGATGAAAGGAATAATTTTTTTTTGTTATAATGGGACTTTTGTGGGCATTGTAATTAAGTACTGAATGGACAATGCAAAATATTACAACTGGCTGAATGGAGTTTTCATATGTGACATTCTTAATACCACCAGTTAGTCAAGTTGACCAGATCAAGGATCCAATCCTGCTGTCATTGGCATGGATGACAAATCTCCTGTTGACATCAGTGAGAACAAGTCCCTTCTAGCCATAAACAATGCATAGAAAAAGGTGCCACATCAATAGTTAAATGCCCTCTTTTATTGTATTCATTTCTGTTTTTCCCATTTGATTAGGCTGTGTCTGAACAAACTCTGTTAGGCAGATCAATACAAATTCCTGTTTCACTGAAAATATTAATAAGGCTTTTGCTTTAGCTTCCTTGCAAAATCTTGGATTATAGACCAACTCCACCAAACTTTTTTAATACTCTGCAGACATAGTAAATCTTAGCACAATCCTGACAGAAGTGGTAATAGCTTATTTTGCTAGGGCATGTCAATGAAGCAGGGTGCAGATTCACCACATAGCCCTCGCGTCATTAAAACTTTTCTACTTTATGTTTTAAATCCTCCTGACACTACATGAGCCACCCTCATTTACTTTTGCAGACACCTCCTTGGTGTTCCTCACAGGGCAGCTGGTGGCCAACTCTGTGGATTCAAATTCTGATAGACAATTACATAAACTTACAGTCTTGTTAGAAGTCAGATTTAAATAACATTTTTTTTCAACAAATGATTTAGTGTCCAATTCACTTTAGCCAAAAATGAACCAAAGTACAGGATCTGCACAGGTCCTATGCACCACTTAAGTCCCAAGTTAAGGTGTCCACAGCTAAGGAAGGCTGCATATTCAAGTATCCTCAAAAAGAGTGCACTTTCGGACACATATGGACGTTAACATATTTCTCCATTATGATCAGAAAACAATATTTGTATCACAATGGTTAAGTTAACAAAATCAAATACCCTCCCCCATAAATTACAGATGTTTCCTTAAAACTGATATTTAATGGACACTAACTCTAGTGGGTCAAGGATATTTTTAAAATATAATAATATTTTATTTTTAAAAGAAATCTATGAATTTTCTTACCAGTGACTAATGGGCTTCTCTCTCTCTTCTCCCCCACCCCAACCCCTGCAAATCTCTAGCGGTATCCTTGTACAGAAAATCTCAAATATTTATTCTTCTGGCTCAGAGCAGGTGTAATTCCCAGTTTCACTTTCACAAAGTTTAGCACACAAGCTGCAGCATACTTTCCACCACCCCTCCAAAAATATTAAGCATAGAAAATACATTCCAGAAATAAATAACCACAACACTCTTCATATACATTAATTCATGGAAAATAAATAAAAATTAAAAAACAATCCACCATATGGAATGTCATCTTGTTCTACACCTGGACATGAGCTAGCAACTCTCAATGTGCCTCTGTATCCTAATTTTGGGCATTTTGGACATGTGAATCCATTATGAGACCGTCAGTTCCCCCCTTATTTTATATTTAATATATTGTAGGTACAGAACAAACTCAGACTGATACCCACACATACAAGAACTAGCGTCACCCACAGTAGCAATCTGAGTAAAAGTCTTTCTTTCATGGACACTATTATTTCAAGGCCAGAAGGATCCATTATGCTAATCTATTCTGACCACCTGCATAACTCAAATCATTGGTAATTTTATGCATGAAGCCCACAACTTCTGTTTGAGCTATAGCATATTTTTTAGAAAGACAACCAGTCTTGATTTAAAGAATTTAAGTGATAGAGTATATCACATCCCTATGTATATTGTTCCAATGCTTTTTACCCTTACTGTTAAAAATATGCACCTTATTTCTACTCTGAATTTGTCAAGCCTCAGATTCCAACCATTAGATCTCATTATGCCTTTTTCTGATAAGTTGAAGAGCTACTATCAGAAATTTCTTCCTCATGTAGGTACTTGTAGACTGTGATCAAGTCGCATAATCTTCTTTTGAATAAACTAAAGACATTGAGGTTCTTAAGTCTCTGACTACAGGGTATGTTTTCCAGACTGTGAATCATCCCTCTAGCTCTTTTCTAAACCGTTTCCAATTTTTCAATGTTCTTTTTGAAGTGTGGACACCCAGAACTGACACAGTATTCTAATAATGGTGTCACTAATGTTGTATATTGATGCCTCCGTACTCCTACCTAATAGTTCCCTGTTTATGCATCAAAGAATTTTTTTTCCCCTATTACTTACAGCATCAAACTGGGAGCTAAGGTTCATTTAATTATCTACCATTTCCACAAAGTCCTTTTCAGTATCCCTGCATTCCAGGGAACGTACCTAGATGTATGACATTGATTTGGATGTGTTAAAAAAATTAAGCCCACCTACCAAGTGATCCATGTTGATCTGTAAAACTAACCCATCCCATCCCTGTTTATCACTCCATAATCTGTCTGCAAAGGTAATGATTTTATATTTTCTTCCAAATCATAGATGATAAAGATATGAGAACAGATCCCTGCAGAAGCCCACTATAAATACCCCTCAGGATGATGTTTCCCCCCTTTTAAAGAGAGACAAGATAGGTGAGGTAATATCTTTCATTGGACCAACTTCTGTTGGTGAAAGAGACAAACTTTTGAGCTACACAGAGCAATTCCACAAGTCAGTGAAGTTTGAATGCTTGTCCTGTCCACCAGCAGAAGTTGGTCCGATAAAAGATATTACCTACCTTGTCTCTCTCATATCCTGGGACAAACACAGCCACAGCCACACTTCAAACAATCACTCTTTAATCCATTATACATTGACTTTTGTATAATGCTAACATTTAAATCAGAATGTCTTGCATGTCTAAGTATAATATATCAACCCAGTTACCTTTATCAACCAAACTTGTAATCTCATTAAAAATACATTTTGTTTGGCAAAACCTATTTTCCTTGAAATCACACTGATTTGTATTAATTATGTTGTAGTATCTGGGTTCCCTCCTAGAGCACTTCCCAACTGGTCCCACAAAGTCTGTTCCTACAGCTTCAAGCCTGAGAACTGACTGGACTACTTTATTGCTGTCTGTGCTTTCTCATTCTCCTGAATGTCATTTGCTTCACCTTTGATCCTGAGACTTTTATCTCTGTATTCTTCCACTGGATCTTCATGAAATCTGTCCACACAGTGCTTTCATTTTAAAAAGTGCCAGTCTCTTTCTGTGGGACTACCTATATAAATACTCCTCCAAAATTATTCCCTTTGAATGGAAAAAAAATATTTAGTCAACAGTGCTCACAGCTCTCTCTGCTATTGCGCAATATTCTCTAGGACCCCATAAAGTTAGCTTTTATTGTGTTGGATAAAGCATCTGTACCTTCCCCACACAGAAGACATTTAAGTGTGATTGAGAACTTTTATTCCTCAGCCAGTAATGAAGCAATTTGCTAGGCCATATGGGAAACATGGCACATTATTGACGTTAATGCCTTTTCCTTATTTTCTGTTAGTACATTTTCTCATCAGAGAATAGCCAAAAGAAAAACAGATCTAAACATCAGAGAAATGGAAAATATTTTGTTTCTTTCTCCTAAGTTATGAGAATTGCTGTGGGTCCATGGAGGTGCATTCTTAGTAGAACTATATTTAGATATCAATTATACTCTCTCTAGATTGTTAAGTGAATTTACTCTCTCTGGAAGTCCTCTTCATTTAATTTCTTCTTCTTGATTATATTAATTAATCTGCAGAAAAATTATCACATGTATTTTGCAAATCCAATGACTTTGTTCTTGAAGTAACTATTCAGCTTCTTTAATATAAAAAGTCAAGATTTATCCATTACTTGGTTTTAAAGTGCATTTCTTCTCTGAGAGGTAACTGTATAAACAGCATCATGAGGTTCCATATTTATCTTCTCTCCAGGATCAAATCAGATCTTTTCCATTTAGAAGCATAGACGTGTTTGTTTTTCAAACCTCCAGTTCTGCAAATTTAACATGGAATCTGGAAAGTCAAGCTGGGTTCTTTCAGGGTAACATCACCAACAATAAAGATTCTGCAGTCAGAAGATGGTTAGCAAGTTTGATACATGAGGTAGAAGAGAACCCAGCTCAGTCTTCCAAAGTTGTATTGGCTCTGCAGTGTCAACAGGAGTTAAAAGTCAAGAAAGCTTATCTTAGGCTGCAAAGTGAGCTATCTGTGTGACTGCACATAGCAGGGTTGTTTTTTTTTAAGAAGGGAACATTTTTACACAGTCATTTTCAGACTAAAACCATTTTATAGTAATTAATTTTTGATCAACTTAAAGAATATTTTTGGAAGTTGCACATTTCATATGTTTATGGCCTGGAGTGTGACTTTGGCAAATTATTACAACATAAAGTGAGTTCCAATTAAAATCTTGATGTTTAACCTTGCAGTATGTAAATTGCTATTTTTGTGGTATTCCACATTTTAAAGATACAAAGCAGCTCAAATATCCTGATACAACAATGGTATAAACTCCCATTGATTTCAATGGGCCTAGGATTTGTCCTTGGGATTTGTCAATTTTAATGGACAGCTGTTACATATATAATTATACACAATGTATATATGTATATATTCCTTGGGGTATTCTGCACCAAAAAAATTAAAAATTCTGTTCACAGTATTTTAAAATTCTGCATATTTTATTTGTCAAAACAACAATATAGTCATGCCAGTTTCAATTATTTTGGTAATGTATTTCAAAATACCTGTCAGCAAGTATGTCTATAATAATACAGACAACAAAAATGATTAGGAAATGTGGGGTTTTGGTTGGTTTTTTTTGACAAATAGATTCCTTACTAGGCATATTAGTATAAAACTTTGATTACTAATTCATTTAAACTACAGTACAGAAAAAGAATTCCCACACCCTTCAGAAGCAGTGCAAAGGCTTGGGACAGTCTGGAGGAGCTGAGGGACAGGGAAGTAATTGCTGGGAAGGAGCCTGGGAGTGAACCTGGAGGGTTATTGGGTGTGGGTGGGAGAAGTATGGAACAGGTTTTTTGGGCAAGAGGGATTGTTAGGGAGTTGGAGAGCCTCCCTCATGCAGATCCTGGCTGATCCCTAGCCTCTCCTATTCAGTCAGGCACATCTGCTTCTGCCCCTGTGTGTTCCTGCACCCCCATTTCCCATTCAGCCAGGCATTAGTGCCCCTGTCTCCATGTGTCCCTGAAACCTCCTCAGCCATCCCTACTCCCTCATCCCCATGTGGCCCTGCACCCCCATTCAGCCCACTAGATCCTGTACCCCCACCCCAGTCTGTCCCCCCAATAGTGTTTTTGAACCCCAGTCTGTGTGACCACCCCCCCCAGCAATCCTGTGTTCCCCACTCTTTCTATCCCCCCAGTATCCCATGTCTCCCAACCTGGCACCATGGCCAGGATGCTGTGAGGTAGACAGTCACTGACTCCTCCCTTTCTGCAGCTGGTTGCTCCAGCCTCTGAGCCAGCTTCCTTCTCTTCTAGTGCCACCTCAGCCCCTGGTGGGTAAAAGGTATAATTGCAGCTTCCCTTCTCCTCCCCTTCAGAATCAATTATTCTGCAGGCTGGGGGGAAATCTGCCGAGGACATTAATTCTGCACTTGCACATGGTGCAGGATTATCCCAGGAGTACATGTATAATCACCATATCCTGTATGTGGTGCACTAAGAGCTGTATTATAATTACAAACTATTACTTTAAGCAAATGATGTTTCCTGGTCCTGCTTGCACACTAGATGGCTCTATAGAGAAGCACAGATCTGGGTCTTCAGCCCTCAGTCTGCAAAAAGCCAGTCTAGACCAAAGTGGGTTAAGTTGTACCTCTCTGCCTGAAGGAATAGCCTGCTCTGTCTCTCTCTTTGTTTCCTTCATGTTAGGACTTGGATTCTAAAAAATAAAGTAGTGTTAAAATACTGTGGAAAGTGCAATGTATGTTTTTTTTAATCTAACTTCTCTGTCTGTACTGTGTGAACATAACAGCATTGACCTTAATGGGAATTAAATGGTTAAACCCTGAACAATTATTTAAATATTGGGTATGAATTTGTCAAGCCACAGTTGCTTAGTTAAGTTTTAAGTAATTTCAGGGAAGAAGAGCTAACATATCACAGCTACAGAAGATCATGCTGTATTTAGATATGTCATATGCCAACAAAATTTCTAGCTTATTTTCTGTTGCAGAGTCCTTTTTATTGAAGATATCGGGAACAGTGAAACAACACTTCATTTTCAGATAGCAAGTTGGTCTGAACGTAAGAATGGCGATAGTCAAACCAATGGTCCATCTAGCCCAGTATCTTGTCTGCCAACAGTGGCCAATACCAGGTGCTTCAGAGGGAATGAACAGAACAGGCAGACATCAAATGATCCATCCTATGTCACCCATTCCCACCTTCTGGCAAACAGAGGCTAGGGACATTTCAGAGCAAGGTTTTGCATCCCTTCCCATCCTAGCTAATAGCCACTGATGGACCTATCCTGCATGAACTTATTTTGTTCTTTCTTTTAGATCTTGTTATAGTCTTCACCTTCATAACATCATAGACTCATAGACTCTAGGACTGGAAGGGACCTCAAGAGGTCATCGAGTCCAGTCCCCTGCCCTCTTGGCAGGACCAAATACTGTCTAGACCATCCCTAAGAGACATTTATCTAACCTACTCTTAAATATCTCCAGAGATGGAGATTCCACAACTTCCCTAGGCAATCTATTCCAGTGTTTAACTACCCTGACAGTTAGGAACTTTTTCCTAATGTCCAAACTAAATCTCCCTTGCTGCAGTTTAAGCCCATTGCTTCTTGTTCTATCATTGGAGGCTAAGGTGAACAAGTTTTCTCCCTCCTCCTGATGACACCCTTTTAGATACCTGAAAACTACTAGCATGTCCCCTCTCAGTCTTCTCTTTTCCAAACTAAACAAACCCAATTCCTTCAGCCTTCCTTCATAGGTCATGTTCTCAAGACCTTTAATCATTCTTGTTGCTCTTCTCTGGACCCTTTCCAATTTCTCCACATCTTTCTTGAAATGCGGTGCCCAGAACTGGACACAATACTCCAGTTGAGGCCTAACCAGCGCAGAGTAAAGCAGAAGAATGATTTCTCGTGTCTTGTTTACAACACACCTGTTAATGCATCCCAGAATCACGTTTGCTTTTTTTGCAACAGTATCACACTGTTGACTCATAATAAGCTTGTGGTCTACTATGACCACTAGATCTCTTTCTGCCATACTCCTTCCTAGACAGTCTCTTCCCATTCTGTATGTGTGAAACTGATTGTTCCTTCCTAAGTGAAGCACTTTGCATTTGTCTTTATTGAACTTCATCCTGTTTACCTCAGACCATTTCTCCAATTTGTCCAGATCATTTTGAATTTTGACCCTGTCCTCCAAAGCAGTTGCAATCCCTCCCAGTTTGGTATCGTCCGCAAACTTAGTAAGCGTACTTTCTATGCCAACATCTACATCGTTGATGAAGATATTGAACAGAGCCGGTCCCAAAACAGACCCCTGCAGAACCCCATTTGTTATACCTTTCCAGCAGGATTGGGAGCCATTAATAACTACTCTCTGAGTACGGTTATCCAGCCAGTTATGCACCCACCTTATAGTAGCCCCATCTAAATTGTACTTTCCTAGTTTATCTAGGAATAAGAATATCATGCAAGACCGTATCAAATGCCTTACTAAAGTCTAGGTATATCACATCCACCGCTTCTCCTTTATCCACAAGGCTCGTTATCCTATCAAAGAATGCTATCAGAATAGTTTGACACGATTTGTTCTTTGCATCTGGCATGGAGTTCCACGGGTTGATTGTGCATTGTGTGAATAAATACTCCTTTGTTTGTTTTAAACCTGCTGCCTATTATTTTCATTTGGTGATCACTAGTTCTTATGTTATGAGAGGAATAAATAACATTTCCTTATTTACATTCTCCAAACCAGTCATCATTTTATAGATCTCTATCATATCCCCTGTTAGTTGCCTCTTTTCTAAACTGTAAAGTCCCAGTCTTCTTAATCTCTCCTAATATGAAAGCTGTTACTCCTAATTATTTTTGTTGTCCTCTTCTATGCCTTTTCCAATACAGTAACTCCTCACTTAATGTTGTAGTTCTGTTCCTGAAAAATGTGATTTTAAGTGAAACGATCATACGTGAATCCAGTTTCCCCATAAGAATTAATGTAAATAGAGGGGGTTAGATTTGAGAGAATTTTTTTTTTGCCAGACAAAAGGCATTATATACATTTTAAACAAACAATTTAATACTACACTGGGGTGGGGGGGAGAGTAGTGCACGTACTGTGCGTTACAAACATACTGTACTGTACTATAGTTGGGAGGTGCCCCTGCCTTACCCTACACAGGCACAGCCCACTGGCACTGGAGATGAGGCAGGCAAGGAGGCTGAAGGTGCTGTAGGCTAGGAAAAGCACGTTGCACAGCAGTGGTAGCTTCCCCTACACTGCAAGCACTAGGGGCAGGAGGCTTAACCCTCGGCCTGCCCACACCACCCCTTCCCCCAAACCCCCATCTTGACCTGCATCTTCCCTCCCCACCACCTCCTCCCCCTTTACTTCCCACTCTGTGTCCTCCGTCCTCCCCCCTCCCTTCTAAACACCTCAAGCCAGCTGATTGCCGCGGGCAGAAGGTGGGGGGGGAGGTGTGCCGAGTCCTCGCTACTCCCCGCTCCCTCTTTCCTGGGGCAATCAACTGGCCTGTGGTGTTTAGGGGGCAGGAGGGAGGGGGGAGGAACAAGGACTCAGCACCCTGGCTCTCCCTCCCTCCCCCCCTTCCTCCTGCCCGGGGCAATCAGCTGGCCTGCGGTGTTCAGGAGGGAGGGGGAGACTGTGTGCCAAGTTATTGCTCTCCTTCCTCCCTCCTGCCCCCATATAACAGCAAGCCAGCTGATTGCTGTGTGGGGGTGGGGGGACGGGGGAAGGCGCTGATTTGCAGGGTCTGCTGGTGGGCCACAGGTGCTGGGGGGGGCACGTAGGAAGGCTGCCAGCTGTGCAGAAAGTAGGCAGCCAAACAACGTAAGAGTGAAGCATTGCACAACTTTAAATGAGCATGTTCCCTAATTGATCAGCAATGTAACAGTGAAACAACATTAACTGGGATGACTTAAAGTGAGGAGTTACTGTATATCTATATAGATATAGATGTCTATATCTATATCTTTGAGTGCGACCAGATCTGCACTTAGTACTCAAGAGGTGGACATAGCATGGGTTTATATAGAGGCAAGATGAGGTTACTCATGCAGTTAGGAAAAAATCGTTTTTATTTATAAATGCATCAAGTTTAAAATGGTTACTATGAGCTTGTTCCTGCAATCCTTCTCATTCAGGTCATCTTTATTCACCTATCAGCTTTAAAGGCATCTCTAATGCTTTTTCTATTTTAAGATTACTCTTTGAACTATATTGTAGTCCTTTATGTTGATATCTTTAACATATTGTGTAATTTGCTTTTTAGAAGTCCCTTTAAACAACTTAACATGCCTATCAAAACTTTGCATAATTTTTTTGTCATCTAGGAAAGGCAGTAAGACTCCACCAAAGAAAATATCTCTTGCAAATAACATCCATAATCTCACTATTGATGGAAATGATTTGTTCTTTTATGCAGTTCTCAAAATCCAACAATTCTAACCAGTTACACTTATCTGTAAATGAGTTTGTCTACATGTTTGGGGGAGGGTGTTAATCTGCATTAAATCAAGTTAGTCTGGTATATCAGTGATTGAGTACACGCAAAGCAATTTGTTACAGCACACTCACTCTGCATTTATCACATACTTTGGAATCCTCTTTCAAAGTGTGTCAAGTTTGATGCAAATTGAATTAATTCAATCTATTGTTCATATGGATGCAATGCTGCCACACACTACTTTGGGAGTCCTTCAACAGCTATCCCACACTGCTTTGCAGGTGTCCATTACTGACCTGTTTACCTATGTGCCCTTCCTTGCTCCTGGGTCAAATTGACCACGTCTCCTCCTGTTTAAAAACTGGAGCAGGGCAAGAATTTACCCATTTGCTTCTTGATTTGAATATATCAGCTTTGCTGTGGTATTGCTTCAGAGACCCTACAACATGCCTTGAGCAGCTCTTGGAGCCATGATGAAAACCTGGATCTCGTCACCAACTGGAGAGAAGTGATGGGGTCCAGTCATGCTCTTGTGACTAGTTACCAGAATAAAGATCTTTTTGTGGGGACATTGCTAGGCAGATGTCTGCAAGAGAGGCTGATAACTGGGGTCAACCAGTGCCAGATAAGCAGCAAACAGCTTAGGAAAATGTACATTAAAACCAGGGGTGGCAGGAAAATGTACATTAAAACCAGGGGTGGCAGGAAACAGTCTTGCAGTGGACATAAACCCTGTCCATAAGTTGAGAAGCTGGACAGGATTTTATGTAATTACACCACTACCAAATCCAAGAAGGTTGTGAACCCTGCAGCTCCCCCTGAGGACAAGCAGCAAGAGTCCTCAGAGGAGGAACCAAGAAGGGCAGTGAAAAGTTCTTCAAGGAAATCCAGGATTTCTTCAGGACTTAGGACCCTGACAGTGGTCACATGGGAAGCAACCCAATTCTGGTCATGTAGGAAATGAGCTAGCATCACAGCCAGAAACTCAGACCAAGCCTGAGGAGACAGAGCTTATGGAGGGAACCTTGGCACAGAAGTATCTATTTTTAAACTTTATTATTATGCTATACTAGCTTCTGTTCCAGGCCTCCCACCAGTACAACCATTTTTAGTGTATGTGAGCTGTCTAAGTCTCCAGCCCCAGCCCCCTTCCCTCCCCTCCACACTACACTATCCATTTGCCCTCCCCCCCAAGTACATGTGTTCAAAATGGGGGCTGTTCCAACCACTTTATCAGCTTCTGTCACAGGCTAAAGACCTGACTATTGACTGTTGTTAACCACATGCCATAGAGGACACATACCTCTCTCCCTATTTGCCTTTCTCCTCCCTGCAGCTGTCCTACCTTGCAAAGCTGCAAAGTCAAACCAGAAACCTAATTCCCACCCCCATCTGCTGCCTCCAAGCAAAATGGAAAACCCAAACAGCATATACTGCATAGCTAAAAATCCCACTCATGCCCTCTTTGTGCACACACCACTTAGCATCTCTGAGGTTTCCTTAAGACTGGGTAGAATCTCAGGGAGGGGAAATCAGGAAGCATTTCTATATGTCTGACATAGCCTCTCTAGAATAGGAACAATAACCACTTGTGGGGTTTTATTTTACTACTCCTTCAGCTGCAGCAGCCAGATTCTCAAGGACAGGCCCTTTTACAACAGCTGACTGGCTGGCTAACCTGAGGGGAAGAAACTGAAAACTGAACTCCTGGGAGCCTAGCTCTTTTGAGACATCTAACACCCCTAATAACATTGAGCCCTGACATGCAACACAAGACCCAAGAAAAGGAAAATGCGGAGGCAAGATCTGTACTTGCCTGTGAATTAGAGCCTTCTACTGCACTGTGTCACTTTAAAAGTTTTGTTTAATTATTATTTCAATTAAAGGTTTATTTCCAGTCTCTACATATTGTTTAATATAAACCATTAAACTTTAATTCATAGTCATCAATGCATTTTACACAGAAAATCTGTAAATTTGCATGAGTCATAGGTTTTTACAGAAGTATCAAGGCACAGGCAAGATAAAATGATTATCACAGCATGCCACAGCTACCACCCATAAAAGAGACTGTACTGCTGACAATCCAATCTCCCCACCCCAACTCTACCTCCCTGGGCTAACAGCTGGATTTTAGGCCTCAGATTCAATGTAAGAGCAATAGGTATTCCTAACAGTACTCCCCTGGCTGTTTATATTTTCTATTGGACACCTTGCAGGCTGCTCAAACAGCTGAGCAAGTCTCTGAAGTTCAGACTCCCACCCCTTATTAAGGCTTTTCTCCCATATGCTTATACATATTGTGCAAAACAATACATGTAGCTTTTTTTTCCCTGCAGCTTCCATCCTATTCCACAAGCAGCAACACTTTCCTTTCAGACAGCCAAACACACACTCCACTGTCATTCTGCAGCTACTGAAGCATTAGTTTAACAGTTTCTTCCTTCTGTCCAAGTGGTTTGTGAAGGGCTTCATTAACCAGGGACTCAGAGGAAAAGCTAGGTCTCCTAGGATAACCAGAGCAATCTCCACACCATTCACGTACACAGTGATCCTAGGGGCAAACTGTCCTTTATTCATTAAGGTAAACAGAGCTGAGTTGTGAAAGATCCCAGCATCACGGACCCTTCCAGACTACCTTGCATTTATGTTTGTTAACCTGCCCCAGTGGTCAAGCACTCCTTGGAGCACCATGGCAAAATACCCCATTTCTGTTTGTAAACTCTGAGCCCTGGTGAAGGGTTGTTATGTGGGTCCCATCACATGCCCCAATGCAGTTTGGGAACCCCATGCATGCCAAACCATCAGTAATCTCCAGAACATTACCAAGCTTTATAATCTGGAGCAACAATATTTTTCCATGGCACTACACAGCTGCATGATAAAGGCCCCAAAACTCAATCTCCTTATG
Organism: Gopherus evgoodei; assembly: GCF_007399415.2. Lineage (NCBI taxonomy): Eukaryota > Metazoa > Chordata > Testudines > Testudinidae > Gopherus > Gopherus evgoodei. The sequence continues at coordinate 148,557,954 of NC_044324.1, forward strand.
CTGAATTGGTTGGCTACAGATTAGTAGCAGTCTGGGGTGGCTAGCTTCTAGATGGCAACGGCAACCCTCTTCTCCATGGGAATGGGGCACCGCATGTTGGTTTGATACATACCTCAAAAATAGTTGCCTCCACCATCCTGAAATTCTCTCGCCAATTCTGGCCATCTCAGGTTTGCAGAACAATCCTTTTCCACCTGTTAATGCTGGTTCCAAAGAAACAGCACTGCACTGTTTGAAGCTGCTCCTGGAACAGTGCCAGAGTAGCAGTTCCTCAGTGTCATCCTCTTATTCCTCATCCTTGTCCTCCTTTCACCCCTGATACTGAAGCTGCTGCTGGAGGAGCCACTGCTACAGTCATATCAAGTGGCTGGTGATGCAGTGGGCACAGTCAAAAATGAAAGCCATCTGGCTTTGAGAGCTGAAATACAGCCCAAGCAACCTCCGTGTGTTCACATAGTGGCTTTGAGCATTGTGGGGTGCTTGCTGGTTGACAGCCATTATAAAGCGGCACTAGTCTGCCCAAAAAAAAAGGAAGTATGGGACAAAAATAGCACAATCAGATATTTTTTTTTAATTTGAACCCCCTCAGTCCCATAATTCCACTATTCAGCAAAGCAAAGGAGCATGGAATACTCTCTGAGAATGCCACATGTTTAGTATGTAGCAAGCCCCACTGTGTGTACACAATGATGCAGACTGAAAGAGCATAGCCATCCTGCGTGCATGCTATTAGTGTGGCTTTCTTACTATGCATTAACTAATGAGCATCAAGAAGCTGTGGATTAACACCCTGTCCCCCATGTAGCCAATTCCTAATGACTTCCCATTTGTATGTGCCACAGAAGACTATGTGATTCTATGGTAATGATAACAACACTTAATATGAATGTCACTAATTTATGATGGCATTTTTTTTATTTTGGTGAGATCTGGGGGACTCAAGAATACCAATAGTTTTACTCAATTCGATTGGCTGAACCCTTAATTTAGTCAGTGATGAATGCAGTTCCTAAAATTCTGATGAGGAGATATTTGGGGTTTAGCAAAATTCTTAAAACACTGAAATATTGAGGAAGAAAAATATATAGAGAATGAATAAGCATGATAACATGGCAAAAAAGGGCAAATTTTAAATCATAATATACCCAATCTTGTGTCTCAGTTGAAATCACATTGTTTACAAATAAACAATCAGTCTTCTCCTCAGTGCCTAACCCTGCATTCCTGCTGCTTGGGTGATTTCAAAGAGAGTCTGTACATGGAACAACTGCAGGAGTGGATCCTTATTTCAAAATATGTCAAATCACCTGGGCTGTTGTATCAGTTTACAGAACTCAGGACTTGTTAGTGTTCATAATTAAAAAAAAAAGTCTTTTGCTTTTGTGTTTCTGTTGGGTGATTCGTTCTTAATTAAAAGAAATATGAAAAAGATATTCTGTGTTTTTTAAGGTACAATTAATTATGTGGAGCCAGAGTTGTGGTGCCTTTTCCCATTAGGTGCAAAAACTGCCATGCCCCACCCTCAAATGAACTGCTGTTGGGCAAACACCTTTAACTTGTAAAAATCCCCTCCTGTCGCTCTTCATGCAGGAGGGGATAATCTAGCCCAATTATAGCCATCATAATATATACGTGTTATTTTTCTTGTATAATGTCTCACACTAACTGTGTTCAGACATGCTTGATAGAGATAAACATTATGGTTGGAGGCACATTGCCTTGGATAAACTGCTCTTGTTACAAAGCCTTTACTCTCAAAGGAGAAATGCTGTGAAGCCAAATGTATAATAAGTAACGTTTTCAAGAAAATTCATACCTTTTTTTAATTTGTGTTTGCTCAAATTTAATCTGAAGAACCAGTTACTTTCTATATAGTCAGATTCTACTGAGTGAGGGATTTAGGACTAAATTCCTGCAGCATGCACTATAATTTAGCTTTGAGACACCATGGAAACAGGACTGACCATAGTTAAGATGCAGGTTGTAACATTATTGCAGTTCTGATTATATGCGGTTTTTAAACTATTTTGTCGAACACGTCTCTGTAATCTTTAAAATGCAGTACAGTAGAGCAGAATTTTACTAATCCCTACTTCATAACCAAAACACCTTATAATCTAAACAAGAACATGTGGGTCCCTTATCCTCACCTCTCAGCAAAGCTTTAATAGTGGAAAAAAGAGAGATCTCTTTATTAATACAGAGTAAGAATGGTCTTGGGGTTAAGATACACAATTGGGGGTTAAGAGACCTGGGGCCCAGTTCTCTGCATTCTGTGCAAATCCTACCAACTCAGAATTTTAAAGTCATTTTGTACTCATTCTGCATTGCTATGAATAATTACACAAGGTGCAGAGTAATAGAGAATCCATCCACTGATTCAATTCCCAGTTGTAACACAAGTTTTCTCTATGACCATGAACAAGTCATGTTAGTTCTCTCTGCCTGTTTTCTTGTGTGTAAAATGAGCATCAAAATTATTAATACTTCGTCAGAGGTGTGTTTAGAAACTTAGAGACCCCTGGCCAAAAGGAGATACAAAAACGCAAATGATTATAATTTAACTCAGTTACTCCCCTCCTCTTTACACCCAACCTAAATTAGGCTTGTGGTTGTTAATAACACACTGGAATGACCGGCATCCACCCATCTATACCTGCACATGTATCTTGTACCTGAACCCACATCTGTGCCTTCACCTTTATTTTGCTGTGTCCTGCTCCTTTTATTTCTCTTCAGAAGGTAGTTATGGCAGTTATGTCTTGAAGTTGTTATCTGACTGTATTTTTTTTTCATTTGTTTTTAGTAGATTCTGATAACCTGTTGAGACATGAGAGTGAAAATTGTAGTTTTCTATATTATCCCTACATTGTACAAACATTTACAGAGAGATTAGAGGCATGCATTATTTTTCTGAGTATCACTCAGGCTCTAACATAGAGTATGTAATTTGATCCCAACACGTAATGCAGTTAACACATTATGCAACAGCGAAAGTCAAAGGGCTCTATTCATGTAAAATTTGGCATCTCGGTCACTTGCAACAGCAATCAAATGAACTGGTTTTGGGGGCAAGCATATATTTAAACATCAAAGGTCCCTAACCATACTGGGATTTTAAAAAAATCCAGTTCAAGAGACAAATAGACTGGAATGAAATAAGAGTTTAATTAGGACTGAGCCATTTAAAATGTGCAAAATAGGAGCTGTTCATGGGGCTCACTTAGTTTTTAGCCTATTTATAAGAAGATAATAACCCTTCTGGAAAAGTTGTCCAGTGTCAATGAAGATACACACAGGCTCAGCAGGAGCAAGTGTAAGAACATGGAGGAAGATATGGCTTATAAATAGCCTACATTAGAACAGCAGTACTGGGTCAGACCAATGGGCCAACTAGCCCAGTATCCTGCCTTCCGACAGTGGCCAAAGCCAGGTGCTTTAGAGGGAATGAACAGGCAATCATCGAGTGATACATCCCCTTTCATCCACTCCCAGCTTCTGGAAGTCAGAGGGCAGTCCTGGACTATGGATTTGCATCCCTGACCATCGTGGCTACTAGCCATTGATGGACCCATCCTCCATGAACTTATCTAATTCTGTTTTGATTCCCATTACAGTTTTGGCCTTCACAACACCCCTGACTACAGATTCCACAAGTTGACTGGGCATTTTGTAAATAAAAACTTCCTTTTGTTTGTTTTAAACCTGCTGCCTATTAATTTCATTGAATGACCTCTGGTTCTTGTGTTATATGAAGGTGTTATACCAATTATATTAGACCAGTAAAAACCAGCAGGATCTTATTAAAGGGGACAAGGCAAAGATGCCACATTTATTATGATAATTTGATTTATGACTAATAACTAATATCTTAATTCTTATACACACACACTATACTAATACCTATATGCACACACACACACACACATTCACATTATAACTAATACCTATACACACACACACACACACACACATTCATCAGGTGTTCTGCAGCTGCTGCATAGTTACCAGTCCTGAAGATAGCTTAAGTTCATGGCTTGATTTTGCAGCTTGGGTTCGTAGCTTGTGTTGGCTAACTGGCCAGGAAAGCCAGGCACAAGGACAAGCTGGATCTCTGTTGGTCAGGCACTGATGTCCTTCCATGTTGGCAGCAAAATGTTACCCAGAGTCTCTCATCTCACCCTTCTTTTTTATAGGCTTTTAGTTTGGATTCAAAGTCTATAGGTCTTGCTGTGTCACGCTGCCTCTGAGTTTAGATTGATCACCCATCAATTGCAGGCGTGACTTTCAGCCTTGAATCTGGCTTTGATTTTCCTTCTGTTGTCCTTTTCTTTTTAGGGTGGATGCTTCTTACTTTGTTTAGGGCTGTTGTTTAAGTCTTCAGCCGTTGGTATTTGAACTTTAGCTCATCAGGACAGGCTGGGGCTGGAGGTTGATTTCGTCATTCATACATACCTCATTCACACATCTAAACTGAACTAATAAGATTACAGCAGGGTTTGCAAAAATGAAGGTTGGAGGAAGCTTTTACAAAATGGAGTGAGTGTTTTAAAATGGGGTTTGAATTACAATATGGAACAGAAGTTACAGTGTAGGCAAGTGTAGTGAATGGTGAACAGAAGTTACATTAATAAAGTGAACAATTAAAAACAATTTCACTTATCATTCTACAAAGGACTAAATAATACTTCCATATTTACTTTCTCCACACCATTCATGATTCTCCCTTAGTCATCTCTTTTCCAACCTGAAAAGTCCCAGTCTTTTTAATCTCTCCTCATATGGAACCTGTTCCATACCCTTAATAATTTTTTTTACCCTTCTCAGTACCTTTTGAAATTCTAATACAGCTTTTTTGAGATAGGGTGACCAGAAAGTCACACAATTTTCAAGGTGTGGGGATATAACGGCTTTATATAGGGGCAATCTGATATTTTCTGTTTTATCTATCCCTTTCCTAATGATTTCCAACATTCTCTTAGCCTTTTTGACTGTCACTGCAATAGAGTGGATGTTTTCAGAGAACTATCCACAATGACTGCAAGATCTCTTTCTTGAGTGGTAACAGCTAATGTAGATCCTACCATTTTGTATGTTTTCCAATGTGCATTACTTTGCATTTATCAACACTGAACTTCATCTGTCATTTTGTTGCCCAGTCACCCAGTTTTGTGAGATCCCTTCGTAACTCTTCACAGTCTGCTTTGGATTTAAGGATCATAAGTAGTTTTGTATCATTTGCAAATTTTGCCACCTCACTGTTTACCCCCTTTTCCAGATCATTTATGAATATGTTGAACAGCACTGGTGGACACCACTGTTGACCTCTCTGAAAACTGACCATTTATTCCTACAGTTTGTCTCCTGTCTTTTAACAAGTTCCTGATGCATGAGAGGACCTGCCCTCTTATCCCATGACTGCTTAATTTACTTACGAGCCTTTGGAAAAAGTTAAGGAAGAAAGAGTTCTAAGTTCTGAATTCCAGAAATTTAGAGCTCAGGTGAAGGTACGGGAGAGCAGTATTTGTGATTTCTCCTTCTATGAAAAGAGGAGGAATGATGTAGATTTCCTAATCCAGATCTGAGAATCAGCAGATAATCCCATGTCCTTCAGGGTCAGAAGCAAAAGGAGATCAGCAGCAAGCACTGATGTATATACAAGCAGGTGGTAAAGGAACCACTTTTTCCAGATCGCATCTTCTCCTTCCAAAGCCAACAATATTTGCAAAAACCAGCATTTCATCCTCAGCATCCTTCCAAAAGCCAACAATATTTGCAAAAACCAGCATTTCATCCTCAGCATCCTGAGGTGTATTGTACGATCCCCAACCAGATTTATGTAATTCAATGACTATTAAATAGGGCTGATTGAAAAATGGGAATGATTTTTTTGCAAAATATACTAACACAATAAACAAATAAACACAGTGATAATTTTTCATCATGTTTTTACATTTTCCTGAAATGTTCTGATTTTTGAAATAAAAAAGATTTGAAATGAAAAATTTTAATTTGAGTTGGTGTGAGAAGAAAAAAAATATTTTTGATTCAGCTTGAATTGGATCAAAGCTAAACATTTTTTGTATTCACTGTTTGGGTGATTCTAGGTTATTGGTGGGGTTTCTTTTTTGTTTTGCTTGCTTGTTTGGTTTTTCTCCTCAATTCTTACTTTATATGAGAAAGAGAGAGCAACAAAAGCAAAAACAAACAATAGAAAAAAACAAACCAAAACAGAAAACCAATATTGTTCAGTTTCAAACTGATTCTAATTAAATGTTTCATTTCAAATTGTTTCTTTGAAAAATCAGAATAATACTTACATGTTTTGCATAATTATTTTAATCTCCAAATAAACTTTTTTGTTGGATAACCTTTTCAACAGCATATTTTTGACCAGACCTACTAAAAAGCTTAACCATGATTTATGGTCTCAAATCAAAAGTCCCTGGCACTAATCATATACTTATTGAGATGTATTATGGGATCATAATACATATTCTATGACAATTATTTACACCTCAGGGTAGAGGACAGCAAAGTTATATACACTGGGATAAACACTGAAACCACCCAGAAACTGAAACTAGTACAAAATGTGTCTGCCAGCCTATTAGGCAGAGCTACTCACCATGGGCTTTTAACACTAGTCTTCTGGAAGTTCCATTGACTGCCTACTGGATTTTAGATTAAAGTTAAGGGATTGGTTTTAGTCTATAAAACTCTAAATGGTTTGAGACATTCCTACCTGAGAGACTCTCTCTTCATGTGATACTGCCACAGACACAGTAAGTGGAGTCTCAAGCAAGTACCTCCTTGGTTTGAACAACAGGAGGCTCGAAGGAGAATGTTCTGTGCGTGGTGGTAAGGACGGGGGGGCCTCTGCTTTTGAACTTGCCTCCCCACTTGGTCCACCAGACCCTGGATTTGTTAACCTTCTTGAGATGCTATAAAGCCCTGCCTCTTCCCTCCACCCTTTTTTCCTTTCCCCCTTGGCATTTGTGGAGATAGTGGATTGAAAGATATGTACTGAAATGTAGAGATAGGGCAGTTTGATAGTCATTATTATTATTATTAGCATGAGTAAAATTAATAACTTAGAAGTAGTGTAGAACAGTCTGCCCCTTTCAGAGAAAGGAAGCTGGTCCACTCTGACTGATGATCAAACTCACCTGGGACTAGGACTGGGTCAGGTGATCCCTATAAAGAGCCTGAGAACTCAGGAGAGAGGTTGACTCCTGTGACTGGCTCTGTGTTGGTCAGGGGAATAGCTTTCTTTTGTGAGTTTTGTTGTTCAAATTAATAAAGTCTGCTCTGAGGTTAGGGCCTGAAAGAGATCTGAGTATGATGTACATTCCTTCCTCATCTGGGAAAACAGGCCAACAGCTTTACAAAGTAGAAGCATACTTTTGTGTATAGGGTTGTTGTCTCTTAATTTTTGTAACCCTGCCTATATGAATCCAAAGAAAATTAAAAAAAACAATTAACTAAATGATTGAATTCTATGCAGTACTTGAAATCTCCTCTTCCCTGTGTTTTGGCATTTGATGATTCAGAAGACTTACCAGGACCAATGATCAGTCTGTAAATTAAGTAAAATACATTTTCTAATTACTTAATGAAGTCTTTGAAGTTCCTGTCACAGCGAATGTGTTTCTTATAGAAAAATGCATTATACTAAAAGTTAGAGAAGGAAAAGATCTCTCTTAGGTAACTATATCCTTTATCTGGGGGCCAGTGCTGGATTATTCCTATGTTACATTTTAGGGCTTACCCCAGAGCTCTTTCAAAATCAGTTAAGTAGTTTCTCAAATTTCTATTTGCAAAACAAACTTTGCCTCTTACATATAAAAAATGAAGTCCCTTGTCCTGCAAACCTCACTCAGAACTATCTAGTAAGGGCTGCAGACTTGACCCTCAATGTTGAACAAAATGTTTTTTCTCTGCTTGCCTGTAATGAAAGACAATGGTAAGTAATGCTAAAGGAGCCACACTCATCCCCAGTGTAACCTCCTTGAGTACAGTGGAGAGGTGCCAGTTTATATCCGGGATGGCTATGGTCCAATAAACTTGTGCATTTTTTAATTTTACTGCTATATTTTGTTATTGTTTGGGAAAGGACATTTTTCTGTAACCATTTCTGCGTGAGATTTTCAACAACATCTACTCTGTGTGTTTGGCTTTGGCAGGACTGAGATTCCTGAGAATTGTGAAGTGGTGAGTTAGAACTCCAGTAATTTAAAATGAAAAGAGAAACAAACCAGGAAAGATCAGTGATTCCACCATCAGTTGTGGGGAAAAGTTGGAAACTATCTTAACTGATTTGGTATTAGTACACCTGAAAAAGCAATGTTTAATTAAGGACAGACTGTATAGGTTTAGGCAGTGAAGTTCATGTTTAAGTAACCTGCTGAAAATCTTAGAAGGGATTACTGCCATAACAATAGATAAGAAACATTCAATATATGCCACATGCTTAGATTTTCAGAGAGTATTTGACAAGGTTCCAAGTCAAATTAATGGCTTAGGCAGAGACATGCAAGAGGAGGTAAAAGAGGGTGCTAGATAGAAAGTTAACTGAATAGCAGGAGATAGCAATGGGCAGTGGGATGGGAGACTTGTACCAACAGGAGAATAGAGTGATGTTTCTTAAGGCATGTCTAGAATAGAATAAAAGCCCTGTGGCATGGCCCAGTTCAGTTTATGTGGGCTATAAATTTAGGCTGAGGCTGGAGGTGTTGGTTTTTTATCCCCATGTAGGCATACCCTTAGTAGCAAGGCAGATCTCAGCTTTCATCATTATTATTATTATTATTATTTTTAAGAATGTTTCTACTGAGGTCTCTTCTTTGCAGAGAGAGCCTGGAAAATGTAAGCGGATGGTGAGAAGTACAACTTTGACAACTGCATTTTTCCAAAAATAACAGGTTATTTATGGGCTTTACCTGATAAGCTTATCTGAAGCAATCAATCCTCTGTATAGATAAAGGGTTCCATGCTTAAACTTTATTGCAAGTAAAGGACAGTGCTGATGTAGTGCAGTTAACCAAATGAGCTCCTCAGCGCAATGCATGGAGTAGCAGTACTCTTAGCAAGGCCACTCTCAGAGAATCAGAAATCCGCTTAGAAAGCAATTAATTGATCCAATCTCCAGTAAGTTTCCTTTTCACTCAGCTGATGCCTATTTAGTGCTCAACAAGCTATAGAAAGTTTAAGGTAAAATTCAATAACCATTTTTCCAACTTCTGGGTAGTAGTATGCATCAGTTGGCTAGGCTGGGGGTGTTGAGACATAAAAGCATCCTATGCAGATGTTCTGTTCAAATTTTCATTTGTACTATTTCTCCTGATAGTAATTGAAATACCTGGACCAGCCATAGTTATCTAGGTGCAGCTGCTCTGAATAGCTAGTGGGTCCCTAAACATGGAAAAGTTTGGCAGCGGGTTCTTTTACAATGGCCTAGCAGTGCTTGTTCTGCATGTGTGTGTTTCTATGTCTGCAACTCCCAAGCCAGAACAATATCAGACCAATCAAGGCTGTTGATGACTTCCTTGTTGGTATCAATGTAATTAGTAAATCCCACAACAGTAAATTGTGACTTTGAAAAAATGGTCTGCATGATGAAAGTCAATGGGTCCAAATTAGGGATTTCCCGCTGGTTTCTGGGCAAATAACCCAGCCGGTGAACTAGCTGCCTCTGCCTCTAATCGTCACTTCAAATTCTTGCTATGAGAGACATACATTCTTGATGATTTAAGCAATGTCTCCATCAGGACAGTGTAATGTCAGCAGTTCCAAACAGAGTACTGTTTACAAAAGGTAACCTTCACTCAGTCTGCAGTCTCTAATGCTCAGTGTTCTGTAGAGAAGGGTAGTGGCAGCTCTCAGTAATTCTTACCACACCAGAGCTAGGAAGAAGTGACCCCAGACCTCTTGACTCCTTCTTTAGTGTCCAGTGCCAAGACCATTCTTCAGTTAGTACATTGTTTTGATATCAGAAATAATAGGTGAATATCTATAGTTAAGAGGCAGTTATTTTGTTTTACCACTATTAAAACAAATTGTGTTCTTGTTACAGAGTGGTAGCCATGTTAGTCTGTATCAGCAAAAAGAACAAGAGTACTTGTGGCACCATAGAGACTAACAAATTTATTTGGGCATAAGCTTTCGTGGGTTAAATCCCACGTCATCACTTCATCAGATGCATGAAGTGGAAAATGCAGTAGGGATATATATATATACATAGAGAACATTAAAAGATGGGGGTTGCCATACCAACTCTAATGAGACAAATCAATTAAAGTGGGCTATTATCAGAAGGAGGAAAAAGAACTTTTGTAGTGGTAATCAGGATGGCCCATTTCAAACAGTTGACAAGAAGGTGTGAGTAACAGTAGGGGAAAATTAGCATGGGGAAATAGTTTTCAGTTTGTGTAATGACCCATCCACTCCCAGTCTTTATTCAGGCCTAATTTGATGGTGTCCAGTTTACAAATTAATTCCAGTTCTGCAGTTTCTCATTGGAGTCTGTTTTTGAAGGGGTTTTTTTGTTGAAGAATTGCCACTTTTACGTCTGTAATTGAGTGTCCAGGGAGGCTGAAGTGTTCTCCAACTGGTTTTTGAATGTTACAATCCTTGATGCATAGAGACTGTTTGGATGCTGGTAACCAATAGAGTCTAAAGTGTTACTAACAGAGAGGATAAAAAATGTCTAAATCCAAATTTTTTTTTTACTTAAATGGGACAATTTTTTCATGAAAATTTTTACAAACATTTTTCGATCACCTTTAATTTAATTTTGTATTTGGGAGGCTTCACTGTGGCATCCTAAGGTCCATGCAAAGATATTGAGTGCAGATAAATTTAAAATACAAAGGAAAACTTGAACCTTTAATTCCATTCACCAGCTTCCATCAGCAGGAGTTACAACCACCCAAGCTTAGGATAAAGGGCTTGTTAACTTAGTGTCACAGTTAAAATTGTGATAGCTCAGACTGGCAAAGAGCGAATGTTCTAGAAAGAGCAGAAGTTAGGTACTCTGTCGACTTTTCAGAAATCGTTCTCACACTTTCATGGCCACAGTGTGCCATCCCTGTGCTGGTGCTGTTTTTTCTGTACAAAGGAAGCAGGATGCTGAGAGCTGTGCATCCACTTTGATCCACGGAGATCAGATAAAACCATATGAAACTTGAATTTCCATCCCATGGGGAAGTCTGATGCTTTGAAAAAGTCTTTGATCTGAATCAGAATGAAAACTTGAAATTTCCCACAGAAAGGATATTCCAATCATTTTCATTTCAGACAAATGGAGCCATTTCAATTTGATTTTTTTTTAAATGAAAGAGAGCAGCCAGCTAGCTCCCATGCCTGGATTTGAAGGAGACCAATTCTGTGGACTGGGAAGCCTAAGGATATGTCTACACTGCACACTAAGTCTAGACTCTGATTCAGGTTTAAACCCAAGTCCCTTTTCTATCCACACATACATCTATCTAACTTGGGTCAGCGAGCACTCAGGACCCAAATCCTAGGACTGTGCTGCGGGGTAGGTCAGAGTTCAAGCCACAAACATGACTCAGGAGGACTGCATAGAGCATGATGGACCCATTAACATGACTGTGAGACCTAGGTCCAGCAACTGCAAACCCAGGTGTACAATGCAGTCTGGACACTCAAATGTGTTGGCTTGGAAAGATCATATCCACATACCCGGTCTCATAGACCTTGGTTAACAATGCAGTGTAGACATACTTTAGAAGTCCTGAGAGAGCTGGCTCCAGGGCAATCCATAAGGTTGCCCCAGAGCTAGAGACCATGAAAGCAATGAGAGCTAGAGACACGCTTCAGCGTTCCCTAGCAGCCTACCAGGTAAGCTATCAGGAAACCGGGCTGAACTACCCGTGTTTTGGTGGAAGTTCATCAAAGCTGAAGAGTTTATGAAAATTTGTGTGGGAATTTTGCTTTGACAAATTGGCAGCTTCTGGCCAAAACCCATTTTAGAAAATTCCTGACCAAGCTCCAGTCCCAGCATTATGAGAGCTCCTTCCATGCAGCTGAAGGGAGCAGTAGAAGTTAGAAGTGCAATGGACTTGGGACAGAGCTGGTGGACTGGTGACTAGACAAGAGCGAATAAGTGATTTTTCAGTTCAGTGGCTAAACCAAAAAATTATTAAAAAATGTATTTGAGTTGAACAAAATATTCTGAATGTTTCAAAACAACAACAAAATGTCAATTTAAAATGACACTTCTGGAAAAAATGTCAGTTGGATTTGGCCAAGACTGTTCACCAAATTGGTAAACAGTCTTGGTGCCCCCAAAATGCATTTTTTCGGTGAATGTACTGGGCTCTGAACATTTTTTGCTTAGCTCTATTTATGACTACATGGATCCACTACCAGTCCTCCTCCCCCCACAGCCCTCACCAACTCACATACAGTGAGATGCAAGGAGAACACAAGCAAATTTAGGCCTATGCTTGCTGTAGATGAGGATTCTTCTGCTCCTCTCAGCTTTCAGAGAATCCATCAACACACAGCCCAGTGACTTGGGCTGTGTACTGCCACTAGGCTTTGCCCTTGGGAGAGATTTACTGTTCAAACAGGCAATGCCCCAATTAAATATAAAATCACACTTACCGAGTTTTCATTGCTGTTGGAAGAGTCCAACTTACAGTTCCTTTTATAATTCAGTTAATGTATTTTTGAAAGATGTTGTCATCCTAAGGAGGTGAGTAGTGGTGGTGGAGTGTTTAGGAGGAGAACCATTATGCAGTTTCTCTTTCTTTACACCTGATTTCCTTCTCCTCCCTCCCACAGAAAAGTCAGCAGGATGGTTTCCTTTTCTTGGTCCCCACCACTTTTCATCAATACAAGATCATGAAAATAGACAAAGCACCCAATCTATGCCTTGCACTTGCAAGGGGTTAAAATTGGGCCCTGATTTTGCAATTAGATCTACTAGTGCAGACTCACTTTAACTTCAGTAGAAGTCTACATGAACATAGGGGCTTGTGTGTGCCTATGTTTTGCAGAAGGGTAGTGATAGTTTGGCTATTTTCCATCCCTCACCAAAATCCTGGTATTGCTCGCAGAAAGAGCTGGTCAGGAGTTTTCTGATTAAATATTTTTTTGTTGAAAAATTGTGATCTGTCAAAACTGAAACTGTTCACAAAACAGGGTCAGTTTGGACAAATCGCTTGACTTAAATTTTTTTTTGAAAAGAAGCTTTCAAATTATTTAATTTTTTGGCAATTTTAAAATGAAAAATTCCAGGTTTCTGGTTCAAAATGACTTTGTTTTGAAATGTAAGATAATTAAGTTGAAAAAAAGGGCTAAAGAGGGGGAAAGGGTCAAAATCAAAATGAAACATTTTGATTTACCCAAACCGATTTTTTCCAGTTTTTTTGGTCTGTGAAAATTTGAAGTGCCAACTTTTATCCCAATTTGGGATGGTAAAATTTTTAAAACTCTGCAAAATATTCACAGGATGGGAAAACTGTTTCCTGCCTAACTCTAATTTCATTAAGACATCTTGCCTTTTTTCACTGTAGCCTTTTTTCAGGTGAAGGAAACTAAAATTTAAAAAATACTCTTGACTCTTCTCTAATACCATTGTCTTTGCCCTCGTAACATTAAGGGAGTGGTATTGCCTCGTTTTTTCCAATGAGTGCCAAAACACTAATCACTAACTAGTGTGGGGAGTTATGATTTCTGAGAATTAGAAGACTATAACTGTTAAACCAAACAGAATTGCCTCAGATTAGCTGCCATAGCAGAGAACTATGGTAAGATTAACACAATTTAATAATAGAGAGCCTTCAAACAGTAATCTAAGTGGTTCCAAGCATACACTAAGTATTATGTAAGCACACAGACTGATGCACACTACACTGTGCTTCCTTTCAACATGTCCAAGTACACTCAGCTTAATATTTACAATGGGTTGCCTTCTCCCCTAACAGCATTAACATAAGGAAGTTTGTTTTACTATGCTCAGATTTCATGTAATAACACTTTCAAAGAAGACATCCTTATTCTCACTGAAACAAGCAGGTTTATGTGTTCCTGTGCTAATGCAGCAAAGAATCCTATGGCACCTTATAGACTAAGAGACGTTTTGGAGCATAAGCTTTCATGGGTGAATACCAACTTCGTCGGATGCATGTAGTGAATACCCACTACATGCATCCGACAAAGTGGGTATTCACTCACTAAAGCTCATGCTCCAAAACGTCTCTTAGTCTATAAGGTGCCATAGGATTCTTTGCTTCTTTTACAGATCCATACTAACATGGCTACCCCTCTGATACTTGTGCTAATGCAGTGGTTTGCAAATTCTGAAGAACAGCTGCATTTTTTTTATGATCCAGAAATAAAGTAATATGTGTGTGTGTATATATATATATACACATACATACACTTTAGATATTACTTCTTATATGATTTAGTACAGCATACAGATATGGCAGCATTTCCCAGTATTTCCTCAACTAAGACTGAGGGGGCCTCACAAACATTTACTGAGAAAAGTATACTGTAGTCTTTGGCAAATGGTGAAGATGTGTTAAAACAGAATTCAGGGCAGAAAAGAGTATGTCTAATGGTTACAGAATGGAAGTGGGTGTCACAAAGATTTAAAGAAATAACAGAAGGTTTGAGGGGGCATAATCTAATGGTTAAAACAATAGATTGGTGGCGAATTTTATTTCTAGTGGTGCCCTTGACTTGCTGCATGGCCTTGAGCAAATCAATTTTTTTTCCTGTAAAGATGGTAATGAAATGTTTTTTTTCTTCAGAAAATATTGACTTTTCATTGAAAACCAAAAATTTTCATCCCCAAACCAAACAATTTCAGCCAAAAACAAAATCTTTTTTTTTCAACCAAAAATAATACTGTAATAAAAAAGTAAAACAAACACTTTCTGAGAAAATTTTCATTTGATGGAAAACTGGCTTTTTGACTAAAATTAAATTTCAGTGGAAAATTTTTGACTGACTCTACTTCTGTTTATTTCCCCATCAACCTCAAAGGCTTCTTACTTAAAGGTGGCAGGGTTTGCAAGGATGGAATTCCTGAACTCTGCAGATAAGATTGATAGCATGGGTATACCCATCCTAGGCCCACGATTTAAGCAAGTGAGTACACTAACAGGAATAGATACTATTCCATAATTATGCAGGTCTTTGTGCACCACCAGGGCATATTCATGGATGCCTATATAGGATGCATTGACAGTGCGATGCCAGTGTGTTCTGGAGGTCTGATCTGTATCAGCATGGGAACACTGGTACTTTATTCCTTTCTAGAGACACAGTGGGGTGGCCATGTTCACTGTGATCTTAGCCAACCCAACCTGCCCTCTACTGCATTCTACTTACCCTGATTTCTGCCAATCTGGCAGGCGGCAGTATGCTAACGGCACTGCTTACAAACTCGATTGGACTGGCTGTAGCATGTATAATGCCATCCATGCAACTGGGGCATGTTGTGTGCTTCACAATATCTATGAGGATAAAAGGGAATATTTGGGGGCAGAATAGATTGAGGACACAGAAGGCTTGGGGGCCTGCCTACAGGCAATCACCTAGTGCATGTCTTGATGCTGGCACAGAGTCTGTTACGGCAATGGCTATAAGGGATGCCTTGTGTTCCCACATTGTCAAGATGAATGGAGAGTACATTGGGACCGATTAATGGGGCTCGCATTGCACTTGGGTCCCAGCAGTGAAATGAAATGTAGTTTTATATGATCTGAGGTGCTCCTGTATTTGCTTTTCAGCCATCCCTAGGTCTTCCTGATGATGTCTGAACTCTATTTTATGGTGTTGATCTGCCTTCCTGGAGTGGTCCTTATGCACCACTAGCAGCAGGGCAGCTCTGGTTCTCCATCATTTGTCCCTCAGAATCTGCAGCCTTTGGCTCAGATGCAGTAGTCTCCTGGACATCCTCTCTTCCCTCATTGAGTCTGAGGCTGGCTCAGAGGTGTCTAACAAAGATAGTTTATGAATGTTCTTGATTCCCAGTATGGGTTTGTAACCTTTCTACATAAATAAAAATTTGCAACTTTTAACTCAAAGGCCATTCCTTTTGTTGTCTTGCTGTGCTAGCTACCTCTTCTGTCGAGTTCTAAGCTTGATTCAGTCATATTCCCCAGTAAAGAATAGTGTGTTACCAGAACTTTAATAAGGGAGATTTCTTTTAAAAAGGGATAATCTACTGAAAGAGAGTAACATTGGTGATTATTTCAAATTTATTCTCACCACAGTTCTCTTAGATGGTGTGGTCATGAAGGAAATCCCAGAATGGGAGAAAATAATTATTTCAAGGCAGAAACCTTAAGATTTTGCAAGTGAAATCTTTCTGTGTCTTGTACCTGATGAAATTATAAATGACTAGAGGTGTTTGTGAGTTACAGGGGAGACATTGCACAGAAATCTGATAATAATATCCCAAATCTAACCACTAATTGCCTAGCTTCATATTCCTTCCTCCCTTCATTTATAGGGAAAGTAACTTACTCTTACTTACTAAAAGATACTGTCCCACGCATTAAGGATGAAAGCTTAATAATCTGTTATTAGTTTTTTCAGCTGACCGTGAATACATTTGTCTTTCTGACACTCTGTACCTTTTTCTGATCAAAACATAGGTGCTGGAACCTGGGGTGCAGGAGGTGCTGCAGCATCCCCTGGCTTGAAGCAGTTTCCATCATGTACAAGGGTTACAGTTTGGTTCAATGGTTCTCAGTACCACCACTATACAAATTGTTCCAGCACCCCTGGATCAAAAGGTAAATTAAGGGGGGAAGCATTCTATCTCCATGGAACCAGTGGATAATTGCCCTAGGCTGTAAAGCACTATTTAAAGTAGGGTCACAGCACCACTCTGGTTTGCCAAGCCACCTCTCCATCATAATGGAGAGGCAACCAGGCCAAATTTTAGTGACTGGTATTGAGATCTGGCATCCAGGTTGCAGCACCACTCTAGTTTGGCCTTGCCAGAAAGTGACTGGGCCATCATCCAGATGGCCTGTCCTCTGGATCTGCAGCCTATGCTTGTGATCCCCATGAGGAAACTGACTATGTGATCCTAATAGCCAAGACTCACTGCAAACTGTGGTCCTGATCCTGCATTGAGCTGTGCTTGAGGGGACCCCTGCACTCAAATGAAGCCTCACTGAAATCAGTGGAGTTACCCCAACAGAGAATGTATTCATCCCTGTGTAATTTAGGCAACCTAAGGTCTTGTCTACGCAAGAAAGTTGAAACAGTTTTAATTAAATCAGTTTTAAACCAATTTAGTTAAATGAGTGCTAACAACTGTGTGGTCACTCTTTTATTTCAGTTTGAATGGCTTATTCTGATTTAGCTTCAACTGAGTTGTAGTAGATTATGCAAAACCAAAATAAGGCCTTGTATACACTAGAGTTTTGTTTCCTCAAGTTATGTCAACAATCAAAAACCAGTATAATTACTTCACTTGCACATGTTTACACAATGCTCCTTCTGTTGGCAGAGCACGTCCACACTTGATGCCCTAGCATTGACAGAGCAGTGCATTGTGGGTAGCTATCCCACTGCCCTACTCACCATCATCTTCAGCTAGGAGTTGTGGAAAGGCAGAATGGATCGCAGTGCCTCATGGGTCTGAGCTCAATGTCCACTTAAGCAGTTTTTTTCTGTTCCATCATTCCATGGGTTTCCAACTGCATTTTGAGGCATTTTTCAATGTCCCCTGCTTACTGTGCACCCACCATCTCTGTCTGAATGGATGGATCTGCACTGCTGTCTCCTGTTGTGGTCACTGTTATGAAAACATGACGGCTGGTCATGCAGTATCATGAGCACCAAACCTGAACAGGAAGTAGAGGTACCTGACCTGCTGTGTGCCATGGAAAGAAAGAACACTGGATTACTTTTGGCATTCCCAGAGCAGTTGCACACAGTGGACCATCACTTTTGGGCTTGGGAAACAATCACTGAGTGGTCGGATCGCATTGTTATGCAGGTCTGGGATGACGAGCAGTGCCTGCAGAACTTTTGGGTTTGGAAAGCCACCTTCCTGGAACTGTGTGAGGAGCTCATCCCAGCACTGCAGTAAAAGGATATCAAAATGAGAGCTGCCCTCTTGGTGGAGAAGTGAATGGAGATCACTGTATGGAAGCTGGCAACTCCAGACTGCTACTGGTCATTCACAAATCACTTTAGAGCCAGGAAATCCACAATTGTAGCTGCATTAATGCAAGTGTGCAGAGCCATTAATCACAATCTGCTACAAAGGTCTGTGACTTTTGGCAATGTGCGTGAAATAGTCGATGACTTTGCGGCAGTTGGATTCCCTAACTGTGGATAAATGACACGCAGATCCCAATTTTGGGCCTGAACCATCTTGTGTTAAAGTACGTCAACAGAAAGGGGTACTGCTCTTTGATATTGCATGCACTTGTGAATCACCATGACTGTTTCACAGACATCAATGCACACATCTTCAGGAACACTGGTCTGTACGGAAAGCTGCAAGCAGGGACCTTCTTTTCAGACCAGAAGATTCCAATGGGGGGTGTTGAAATGCCCATAGTGATCCTGGAAGACCCAGCATACCCCTTGATCCCATGGCTCAAGAAGCCTTACAAGGGAAACCTGGACGGCAACAAGGTAGGCTAAGCAGGTGGAGAATTATTATAGAATGTGCCTTTGACAGATTAAAAGTGTGCTGGCACTGCCTTTATGGCAGATTAGACCAAAATGAGGAAAATATTCCCATGGTCGTAGCAGCCTGCTGTGCACTCCATAATATTGGTGAGGTTAAGGGTGAGAAGTTTCCCCTCAAGGTGAAGTGTGAAGGCGGATAGTCTGGTGGCTGCTTTTGAGCCAGGTGCCAAGGTGATTAGAGGGGGAAAATGGGGAGGGGGCATTCAAATGAGGGAGGCTTTGAGGCACCATTTTGACAATGAGTTGAAGAGATGTGTCTTTCTATACAGCACTCTGCCATGCTTTGTTAACTTGCCACCTTTCATAACATTTTTGGTGATTCCTGACCATGCTTTGTAGTCAGCAAATGATCAGATTGCCACTGTGTATTAATTCCAGCAGTAAACACCATATGTAGGAAACAAATAAAGACTGGTTATCTTTCAGAGAGTATGTTTTTATTAAATACCAATTAACAACATGCACAAAGGCTTGGTGGGAAGGGAGATAACAATGAAGGATAGCGTAGCCTCTTAAAATTGTGTGCAAGTCCAGCTATCGTATTGGAAGCTGTCCTAAGGGGTGGTATGAATGGGTTACTGAGATGGATTGGATCAGCTTGGGTGGGGGCTAAGCAGAAGCAGTTCTATATCAGTTCTGTATCAGCTGCGGGGGTGGGGAGCTGAGCATGAACAAATTCAGCATGCAGAATGATTAGGGACTTCAGCATCTCCGTTTTCTCCTCTATCACTTTTATCATCTCCTGGCCCATTAAAATTGCCCATGACTCTCCTTTCTGTCCTGCCTGTCTATTTGATAATTTTCTTTTAAAATCTCTCTCTTTCGCTACACCTGCATTTTTGTTTTTCAGCTTCTGCGGATTAGAGCACTTCTCAAAACAAATCCTTGCTCCTCCTTAGTCACTTCCTTATCTGGAAGAGGCACTCTACTGGTGCATAGGGGGTTCCACTGAAGGCCATATCTGCAGAAGCACAAGAAACAATATACAGAAACATGATTGTTAGTGCATGCACAACATCAAACGATTATAGCAAAATGCATTCTTTTTTTATATACTAATCAGTTTCTTGCTGTCCCATGGCAAGCACACAGCTCGGCGAATACCCTAAACATGGTGAGTTCAGCCTGGGGAGGTGCTCAGGATGGAGCAAAGGATCTCAGTAGTGTTTTATCTCTGCAGGCGACTAGGAACAATTTTGTAAATTCTGCCACCATTTTCCTCAGGTGGAGGTCATTGAAGCCAATATCTCACTCCTGAGAGTAAGCAAGAATGCAACAAGGGTCCATCTCTTGCATGCATGTGGCTTCAGACCTGCTCCCTATGCTGCTCACCTGTGTGCTGCTTTGGTCCCTGCACAAGTGATTGCTAATTGGTGCAGGAAATTTTCCTACAACAGGGGAAGGAACAAAGTAGTTCTGCCAACAAACCTCCAGCAGATGATTAGTGAGTACCTCCAGGATAGTTTCCCAAAGATCTCTCTGGAGGATTCCTGTGAAATCTCAGTGTGCATTAACACTACTTAGATGTATAGGGGAATGTGAAGCACATGCAAACACAGCTAATCTTGTACATTTCTATCCCTTCGCCCACTTCTAGATTATACAAAGCAAAGGACAGCTCTGCCTCATATAACTGAGTAGCATCAACTCAAAAAGATTGCTTACCAGAGCTTTCCTCTCCTGCATTATGTGCACCAGAGATGGACACCTGGGATTGGCTAGGCCCCTCCAGAATGGAAAAGAAGTCCTGACTCACTGCATCACTGAACGACCCTGCCATATCTTCCACATCATCCTTCAACTCCTTTGTCCTTGGGTTTGAGTCCTCTGTCCACTGTCTCCAGCCCCACCAAAGTATCCATGGGGCTCTTGGTGGATGGTGTCCAGCTCCTTATAGAAGTGACAGATCTTTGGAGCAGAACCAGAGAAATGGCTTGACTCTCTTGCCTTCTAGTACCCCTGCCTCAGCTCTTTTATTTTCACACGGCAATGATGTGTGTCCCATTCGTAGCCCTTATCCAGCATGCCACAAGAAATCTGCCCATAGGTATCAAAGTTCCTACGGCTGGAGCGGAGCTGGGACTGCACAGCCTCCTCTCCGCACAGACCCAGCAGATCCAACAACTCAGGTGTGCTCGAAACTGGAGAGCGTTTGCTGTGTGGAACCACCATGGTCAGCTGAGAAGATGTAATGTGAGCTCTCCACACCAAGCAAACAGGAAGTGGAATTTCAAAAATTCCCAGCCCTTTAAAGGGCGAGGGGCAGAAGTCTGTACCTTGGTGCAGCGGAGTTCAAACTGCTGACGAAACTGGTCAGAATGGGCATTGTAAGACACCTCCTGGAGGTCATTTACAGCAACATAACCAAGCACAGTGTCTATATTGACACTTTGTCAATATAACTTTGCTACAAAGACCGCTATATCTCTCATCGAGGTGGTTTTATTTTGTTGACAAAGCAAGAGAGTTTTGTCAGTGGAAGGAGTACTGTGGAGTGTACACGTCCACTGTTTTGGAGATGAAAGCTGACTTTTGTTGACAAAACTCTGTAGTACAGACAAGGCCTAAGGCTGTTTCAGACCAGAAGTGTCCAAAAAGCCTGTTGCATCAGTTTAAGCAGAGATGATTTTATTTACACCTCTAGTTAAGCTGGTGCAACTTCTTCACATAAACCAAGCCTAGGATATACTAGGCTTGAGGCTCCACTGCATTGTGTAGTCATTTACAATGAGGTAAATTGGTGTAAAGTGCTACCATTTTGATTTGTTAATGTTTTGTATGCACTTTGCAAAGGCATAAATTACTGCACAAAGTAGAATCAGATACAGTAAGTTTAGATAATACAAGAGAAAACAGCCATTTGATTTGTCAAATCAGATAAATTATCACCTCTTGCAGCTGTGCTGTTCGATTAAAAACAGCACGTTTGCTCAGATAATTTCCCTAATCATTTTCCCTTCCTTTCTCATCAAAAGTTTCCTTTGAGTGTTGAATTAAAGACCTTTAGAGCAAATTATTACAAAGAGAAAGCCCCAAAAGAGTTGTCTGAGGAACCTGTGGCCCAACCACTGGTATCTCTACCAATCAAACACCATTATGTATCTTCATCAGGTTGCTGATTGCTTTAAAAATCTGCAAGGCAAAGAGATCATCAGCACTCTATAATAAACAGGTGAAGTCAATCATGCTGTCTTTGTTAAACTGCTTGTGTTACCAAGATTACCAGCATTGCTGCTATAGATAAGGCTCTGTCTATTTTCTTATTATAAACCCTATATTGAAAGGTTTATTTCTTGGCTATTTCTATTTATCTTGAGTTTCAGCTGGGTGCAATCCATTGTTTCTGTTATTGTTGTAGTGGATGGTGTTGCATAACAATTTTACTTTTAGGTCATTATTTAGAGAGTGGCAAAAGAAAATAAATGACTTTTCTGGGGGCAGGGTTCTTTATTTAAAAAAAATCCTTTTGTATAAATGAAATTGTACACGCTGATAATTTGATAACATGAGAACTTTTCATTGTGAAGAGTTTACCCCTGCTAACTGGATATTATCTAATTTTGAGAATCAGTTCTTGAATGTACATTAACAAATTAGCATAGCAGAATACCTGACTGCAGTGATCCTGTACAACTGTATTACAGTGGAAATAGTTATGTGGAGCTTTCCTTAGAACCTGTTCACAGACTGCTGCTATTGCAGAATGCATAGCATGACAACTCAGTGGCCTTCTACTATGAGCTGGTGACAGCTCTGAACTGCACTGGCTGCTTGTGATCCTGCACATGTTCCAGAATTTTATAATGGACCTGTGTTTTATATATAAGGCTTTACGTTTTACTTGAGGGCCTGTCTGCTGTTCTGTATCTTGTACTGATAAGTATGATCACCAATATTTTAATGCCTGACCATGCCACCTCTTGAGATAAGAGAGCCTGGGACTGGAATGCACACCAGAATCATTACAGAATTCTTCTGTTTCCTTCTTAGTTTTGCAGGGTTTTTTGTTTTGTTTTGTTTTGTTTCATTTTGTTTTGTTTTTGAGTATTAAGCTGGGCTTCCAAAAACTGAGGCAAACAAAACTAGTGACAACTTCTGACAATTTTAGGCCAGTAGAAAATCTGGGAATTTAACCTTTATTGCCTGAGTCCCAATGCAGAGCCATCACCGCACCATCTTCTTTCCAAATCTTGACTTTTTCCTCCCATTCAGTTCAACAGGAGATTGTAATACACAATTTTTGACAATATATAGTGCACTGCTAAGTGAGGCTATAACTGATCAGCATTCCTCACCCCACTCATAGGTTTCCAAGATGGCTGGCAATGAGTACATTGGTTTCCCCCACATCTAGCACAGACTCAGAACACTAGGGAATTATTCTTCAAAGAATGAAAGGTCACTAGCTCTCCTATATAGTGGGTAGAAGAACCAAGGCAACAATTGCTGCTAGTGCAATCTGTACCTGGTTTCTTCTGTATGCCCCTCTCAGAGGTTCCATATTAAGGGGGCTGATATAATTAGGATACCCTTCTCCACTCACCCTTAAATAACTGCTCTTGTTGGGCTGTTTCTTTCATACTGGCACAGGTAGGAATAAATGATGATTTACCAAAAAAGATTTTATAATCCATTGCAGTCAACAATATATCCTATGCAGCACAATATTTGATACTCTCGAAAATCTGATTTTGGTCAGCATGAATGCTAAAATTCACATTACAAGGAGTTCTTTGGGACTGTCATAAAGTCTGCTTTTTTTCTGTCATTCCACATGGAAACACAATGCCCAACAGTCTTACTGTGCAAAAAGTCTGTAGAAACATCAAAACTAGACAAGGAGTTAACCGTAGGGGACTAAATTCTAATGTTTATATCTGAAAGAGTGGGCATAAAATGGTAGGTATAAAGTTAAAGGCTGCTAGGCTGAGTCTCCTTAAAAATCAGGATATATTTATTTAAATCTTGCCATCCTATAAAACTTTGTTTCACCAACGTCATTGTTTGAACTTTTGTTGGCTATAATCCCTCTCCAAATACTTAAAGACGTACATTTCTGAGTTGGTTTGGTTGTTTTTATAAAAACTCAAATCACATTAGGGAAGAAAGTTGATCTCAACAGTGATACCAATAACTTCAGGTGAGGTTTTTTTTAGCATTCAATATGTCAGTTTATTTCTACTAATTTGTAGATTCCTGCTACATCACTGAATATTTTTATTTAACTGCATAAGTTGCATCACTGTCAATATACATTTTTAGGCCCTGGCTTCAAATAAGCATGAAATCAAACACTTACAAAATACAAACAATGGAATCCTCTGTTTGTTAGTGTCTTTCATGTCTAACCTTGGTGGATAATATATTCACATGAGTATCAGCATTATCATCTGCTTACCCTCTTAAAACTCTAAGGATTCAAAGAAAGAAAGAAAAATTGCACATATCTTCACTCTGTCTTCTCTCAAATGATATAGCTAAGGTGATTCTCCTGTTAATAACTTCTGTCTAGATAATGTTACGTGCACAGTGTTTAGAGAGGGAAGCACCATGAGCAGATGTGAGAGATGCTAAATAGTAAAATGTAAGGTTATTTTGAGGTTAGGTTAAACTGCATTAAGAATGCTCTAGGGAACAGCATTTGGGTCAGATTTCTGGTTTCCCTTGGCAACTGTATAAGGTTTGTTGGAAGGATTTATAAATGTTGATCTTCCCCCCACACATACACACATGAAGTACTGTATACCTAAAAATGTCCCTGACTTCATGGATCTTTTCATATTTGGAAGCATTGTGATCATTTTCCAGTCACTAAAGAAAAAGACCTTTATAGGGACACCACAGAAGCATGTGCAAGTCTGTCTTTTGACCTTTGGTGTGTGTAGGTACTGTCATGAACATGGTACCTGGGCACGCATGCATATGGAATCCATTATCTGCTGCACTGTTGTGAGCCTGTCTGATGCTGAGACATATAAAAAAGAATCTTGATTTCTGAACCATTGGAGTGCTGGATTCTTCTAAAATTCAATGTGTTGCTAGCCAAAAAACAGGAACCTCTGCACTCATAAATGGCACATACTAGATATCAGCTTTTTTCAGGAGCTCAAAGTGCTTCACAAATATTAGCTGATTGTAAGCCATGAAGATTTTTGATGCCCTTCTCCCACTCCCAAACCAAGCATTAGAAGTAGGTGTTCCCCAGTCATACAGAACCAACTTCCCCTCTGAGCAATCTCACCTTAATGTAAGAATCTTCTTAGACTGCTAAACCACAGTGATATTGTCAGAGAGAGAGCACCTACTATAACTCATGGGAGAGCTGTGAGAATTAGTTAGTGCTTATGCTCCTGAAAATAAGGGCTAAATATCATCTTCATTGTTAATCTCAGAGTATACCAAGCCGGAATGTCTTTTCTTCTGCTTTCCTGTTTACAGCATTAAAGTGCCCTGCTGACATGCAAGCGGAAAATTTGTGTTTTCCTCTGCACTTGAGAATTGGAAAATAATTTGCTGTGAATAAGCCATAAAAGTACACTATGACCAACTGACAGAAAGCATATGAAAAGACCCTTCATTCTGGCTTTGCACTTATAAAATCAAGCAACTCCGTGCATGTTTTTTAGAAGGAAAGATGGGGTCTGGAGAAGGCTTGGGATTTCAATCATCTGTGTTAAACACAGACACTTTTCCTTTCCCTTTCCTACTTAGGTGGTTGCTAATTAACTCTTGCTGTATTGCCTGTCTCAGGGCTCATTACTTATATTGTGTTAGTGATAGGTTCCCTGAGATGTCTCAGAATACTTCTGGGATAGCAAACAGCTGGAGTGCAATCAGAATTCACTTTACAGGATATATTCTGACTTACACTGGCTTACATGATCCAGTCAGCTGTGAGGAGGAGAAAAAAAATGTGGAAATCTTACAGAAAAGCTCTGTGTAGGGCAGGAGGTGAAACTATCAGAAGACAATTCCCCTGCCTCTCTCCTGCTCCGTAAAATAGTCTGCACAGATAGAAAGGGAGCATATGTCATAGTCTTTGGGGGGAGAGGCAGGTGACAAACTGCCCTGTTTTTCTTCTCTTGTTTGAATTCTGTAATTAAAAAACAGACATAAACATGATTATAAATGCTGCTTGAAGCAGTATTAAATCATTGTATCTGTTATGTGGTCCTCAGAGGAGGGCACAATGACAGCAGTCAATGGTAACACAACCAAATCTCAGCTATTCTTCCACAGTTGAGGTTGGAGCCTTGATTGAGATTGAGGGAAAAACACCCTCCAACCCCAGCTCGGCAGAGATCTGTAGTGTTAGGGCCAGGATTTCTGTAAGATTCTTAGATTTGGTGGCTTCCCTCTCACCCCTCCTCCTTCTTCTTTTGGATCTTGCTGCTCTGCATCCTGGGCAGTCTTGCAGGGGGAAATGCATGTTAATGGCTTCCCTTGAAAAACAATAGTTCTTGAATTAATGGTCACCATTTTATGCATTTTTGCAATGAAAGGAACCTCCCACATAACTCTTGTTTCTGAGTTGTGCCAGTATTTGTCTTGAATAAAACTATTTGTAACTTTATTGGTGAAGACCTGTTACAATTCTAGCAGTTCTCAAAGGGGGAGTAGTGGGCAGCAAGGGGAAGTCTTGGAATACTACAGTGTAAAGGCCATGATCTGGCAAGGGCTTGAGCATATTGCAACTTTACACACAAGTATTCTCATTGACTTCAATAGGACTACTCATTGTGAATAAAGTTATGCATGTGCATAAGTGTTTGCAGGATTGGGGCCTAGGGTAGGAGAGAGCATCTCAGAACAAGATCAATAAAACCCTTAGTTAATTCTGTGATCATCTCATTTTATTCTTGTTAAAATCCTATTTCAGTCTTTCAATCATTGCATCATTTGCTTCTTGTTCTAGTGAAACTGTAAAACTATTTTTAATCTTGTGAAATGCTAGATCTCGGCAGCTGTTCAGAAACAAATGCAAGAGTTCAGTTTCTGTTCAACTATGAAAACCAGTGGTTAAGTTAGTTGCACATTGTTCACCAAAGATAGAAAGTGTCATATAAGGGCTAAATTGTTAGTATTTTACTATTACCTCAAAAGTAAACTTAACAAAATTGTATATATTTTAGTTCTATAAATATCAAAAGCTTTTTGATACTGGAAAGAAGGTCAAAGGACCTTAAAAATGTAAGGAAGACGTGGTTTCAATACTTAGCTGTGCCACAGACTTCCTGTGTGATTTTGGGAAAGTCACTTATGCACCTCAAAGGTGTTTCAATGATTTCAAGGGGAGTTAAATACATAAATACCATTGGGTCTTAGTATTCAAATGCAATGAATGTTTAAAAAAGTACAAAGAGATAGAGATCCTCTAATGAAACTTCCCAAATATTTACTATTATAGCCACTGGCTGTTCACCTTGAAAATCAATTAAAATATCATCTGTTTTAAACTCTGCACTTTACCAGATCTGAATAATTGCGTGAAGTTGTAGAGTTAAAATACTTTGGATCTCTTAAATGCTTGGGCTTTATGCTGAGCAATATAATTTGCCTCTCACATTTACCTGGATGATACTGTGAGAGTTTCTTTATCACTGTATCATCATTTATAGCTGGTTGACTGCCTTCCATTTCTTCATACTCAGAAACTGGTGATCAGACTAGAAAAGTATCTCCAATTTTTTGGACAAGGGCTCTCTCTTCTTGGTCACCTGGTTTTGAAAAGAGGACTGTGATTTACAGAGGAAGGTGAAAAATGGAAAATGTTTTCCTTGTCTTGCTTTTGAAATCATTGAAAAGCAATTCTGGAACATGACAGGTGATTAAAAATGCTTTAATATGAGCTACTCAATTATGTCAGAGCCATTGATCAAGCTTTCACTGCAGTGATATTCAATTTTTCTGCTCTTGCATAAGGGTTTCTCTCTGCAATAGGATAACTTGCATTGAGCATTCATTCTGTGGTTTTCAGAAATCTCATGACATGTTGGAGTTGCATAATGAATATGCACCTTTTACAGTCTGACTAATGCAGAAGTGTCCTGATGGGACTGAATCTCTTTCAAACCGTGCCAACATTTACATGCTGAAAAGGAAGTATCCTACAGATGAATAGTATGTTGTGGTGTCCTATTGAATATAACATTTATTATCTGAATAGCACATGTACACACACACACACACACACACACACACACACACACACACACACACACACACACACACACACACACACACACACACGGCAACAGTGAATAATTGGGGAGCTCTGTGCTGATTTCTTTCTTGGACTTCTAGACTGGCACTGGAAGTCTCTATAACTCATTAAATTTGTTTTCTTCATTTTCTATGCCTCATTCAATTTTGTGTACCTTATTTGGGGTTTGGGATATGCACTTTATAGCCTCTTCCAGCAACTCTGCATGTTGGCCTAGTATCTAGAAGATAAGACTCTTCTCTCTGCTTATAGAAACATGCAAACTTCTTTCTGTCCTACGGAGATGACCCCAGTTTTCCAAGCAGAAAAAATGTATGAACACTTCTGCCCTACAACTCTTATACAATTGAAAAGAGTCTGTGCTGTATTCTCTGCTCACCAACAAAATATTTTAACTATGATCCCATGAGAAAAAAAAAAGCTCCTATAATGTTTAAGTTTCTAGGTGGTTAGCAGCTCAAAAGTCTTTCACTGTCATTTCAAATGGTTGTAATTGCTGTACCACACAGCTGATCCACCCTTCATTCATTATGTTTGCCCAATGTGTTTTCAAAATATCATTTTTTTTAGCATCTGGACAATGATTTCTGACACCAGTTAATTGATTCCACTTATCATTATGTGAAGAAGGATGACTTGGTAGCAATTTTGCAGTTCAAATGACAAGGAAATGTATTTTTTAAATAGTTTACAAAGGGAAGGAAAGTGAGGAAAAGCAAAAGAAAAGGAATGAAATATGGGGCACTAAGAAACCGGTTGAGGTGAAAGTGGTAGAAAAGGTAGAATCCATAGAGAAGATGAGTTAGAGAAGAAATGAAGTTATAAAGGAAATAATAGCTACCTGAAACACTGTACATTAATTTATGTGATCGTGATATGCATGTTTTGAGTTTGAGCAAGACAACCTCACCTCGTGTTAGCTCAGTGTCCCCATCTATAAAAATGGGAATAATACTTACCTTACAGGAGGGTTGAGAGGATTTATTAATTGTTTATAAAGTTCTTTGAGATCCTTAAATATGAGTTTAATACAGAAATTAAACTTAGTGTACATTACCAATCAGCAAGATCTGTCATTGTAGCACTTATTTCTCAGCCTCATGCTTCCCTAGAAGCTTCTTGGCTGTCTTGTATTTCCTTTTTATACAAGACCTGATACAAAAAATAGTTTCTGGGATCTTTGATTTTTATGTGCATACATTTGCTTCAAAGGCTTAGTTTGCATGATTTAAGGTTGAATGTATTTATGTTACAGATTGTGTATTAAGCAACATAGCCCTGATATGTAAACTATACATATGGGCCTAAAAGCAAGATAAATCCATTGTTAATACCAAACTAACTTCAACTTGCTTGAGATGTTAAATATTGTGTTTCATATTATAATGCTACCTCACCTATTGTATGCAGAGAGCCCATTTCTACCCTGCAATTCAGAAATCAGTATAATATTTGACCCTGAACCCCTAACACTATGTTCTGATCATGATTGGGTAAAGGCACTAAATAACTGTCAATTATTACTAAAGCATTAAGACACTCCAGGGTGTATTTTATTGACCCATTAATATATGTCTGAAGTGGCTGAATATACTTGGCTTGTGGCCTTGTGCCTTGCATGTACTAATGGACAGTATGTATTATTGGACAAATAAGACACACCCTGTTGTATCTTACTGCCATAGCAACTTCAGTGAAAGTAATGTATAGAGCCTAGTTAGAAAGTGTTTTAATTCTGAACTTCCTTCTTACTGAACAATTTTAGGGTGTAATTTGTTTATCTTTCATTGCAGAGTTAATCAATTAAGGAAGTTGTGAGACTGTAAGATGATATAATATGCTAGCATGTGTATTTGTAAGGTCTTTTAAAAATGTAGATTTTTACCTAATACACAATATTGGTTCCTTTCAACTTGTTATAATTGGTAATAGCTATATGTAAATCCATATTGACTCCTTGTGGCATTATAAGCTATCATGTTCATCTGAAAGATGGAGAGTATTTAAAAGAATTGTTGACCAAAATAATAGGTATTGAATCCATATTGCTTTATTCCACAGTAAGGAGTATATGATATATCAGGGGTGGGCAAATTTTTTGGCCTGAGGACCACAACTGGGTGTGGAAATTGTATGGTCGGCCATGACTGCTCATGAAATTGGGTAGGGTGCGGGTGGGAGGGGAGGGCTCCGGCTGGGGATGAGGGGTTGGAGGTGCAGGAGGGTGCTCTGGACTGGGACCGAGGAATTGAGAAGAAGGGAAGGGGATCAGGGCTGGGGCAGGGGGTTGGGGTGCAGGAAGGGTTCAAGGGTGCAGGCTGTGGGTGGCGCTTACCTCAAGCAGCTCCAAGAAGCAGCGGCATGTCCCCGCTTTTACGTGGAGGAGTGGCCAGGCAGCTCTGCACACCACCATGTTCGCAGGTGCTGCCCCTGCAGCTCTCTCATCGGCTATGGTTCCTGGCCAATGGATGCTGCAGGGGCAGCGTGAGGAGCCCCTTGGCTGCCCCTATGAATAGGAGCCAGAGGGGAAACATGCCACTGCTTCTGAGAGCTGTATAGAGTGGGGCAAGCCCCCCGCCCCACTCCCCAGCTGGAGGACTGGAGCAGGGCAAGCCCCAGACCGCACTCCCTGGCGGGAACTCAAGGGTCAGATTAAAACATCTGGAGGGCCGAATGTGGCCCCTGGGCTGTAGTTTGCCCACCTCTGTGATATATAAATAGATGTTTGTTATGGACTTATGATATTATAAGAGGTGTATTTAGTATGCAATAGAAAATAGGCTACTATACTTATGCATTACCCAATCTCCAACCAATAACTACTCATGTGTTTTAATTTAAAAAATTAAAAGACCAATGAGAAAGAAAGACAGAAAGAAAAGAAAAACCTTAGTATGGATTAGTGGAGTATTTCCCTGTATATATAATTTCACTTTACAAACGTCATTTTTATTGTTTTATTTGTTTGATATGATGAAAATCCTCAAATCAAAATGTTGATTTTATCTTTGGGTACTTTTGTAATCATAGAGTGACTATTTGGTAAATGTATTAAAATATCCTCTGGGAATGATACCTTGTCATACCAACTTATATATATATAAAAACACTATGCAGTTGGAGGGCTGTAAATGCTGTTTATTGCAATTATCAACATAATCTCACATGTTCCCCCTCTCTGTTTGATGTATTCCACTTTTGTCAGTCGACTTATACTTGCATTTAAACCGGTTAGGGCAGTGTATGGGTTGTGTATGTGGACTGCTTAGCACATTGGGCCCCAGGCCTCGATGCGCTACTGTGCTAGGATAAAAACAACAAGGAGTCAGGTGCCACCTTGAAGACTTAACAGATTTATTTGGGCATAAGCTTTCCTGGGTAAAAACCCACTTCTTCAGTGCTAGGACACTAGACAACGGAACAGGAGTTGGAATGGGTATGGGTATGGGAATCAAGGGACGTCCACTAGACTAGGAATAGAAAGGAAAGGAAGAAGATGCAGTTGGACTGGAATAATAATGGAGTAGAATGGACATGAAATAGAACTGAATGGAAAAAAGGAGTAGTGCAATTAGAATGGAATGTATGTAGCATGTGGAATGGAACTGAAACAGATTAAAATCAGAATAATGGGAGCAGGTGGGCACAGAGTGAATTTGGGATAAATTAGAAAGGAGCCAAAAATAGCTGGTAAAAACAGACCTGGAGTGGAATAGACTCATAGACTCATAGACTCTAGGACTGGAAGGGACCTCGAGAGGTCATCGAGTCCAGTCCCCTGCCCTCATGGCAGTACCAAATACTGTCTAGACCATCCCTAATAG
Source organism: Gopherus evgoodei (assembly GCF_007399415.2). Lineage (NCBI taxonomy): Eukaryota > Metazoa > Chordata > Testudines > Testudinidae > Gopherus > Gopherus evgoodei. The sequence goes on from NC_044324.1 coordinate 148,589,709, forward strand.
ACATTGATCTAACCTACTCTTAAATATCTCCAGAGATGGAGATTCCACAACTTCCCTAGGCAATCTATTCCAGTGTTTAACTACCCTGACAGTTAGGAACTTTTTCCTAATGTCCAACCTAAATCTCCCTTGCTGCAGTTTAAGCCCATTGCTTCTTGTTCTATCATTGGAGGCTAAGGTGAACAAGTTTTCTCCCTCCTCCTGATGACACCCTTTTAGATACCTGAAAACTGCTATCATGTCCCCTCTCAGTCTTCTCTTTTCCAAACTAAACAAACCCAATTCCTTCAGCCTTCCTTCGTAGGTCATGTTCTCAAGACCTTTAATCATTCTTGTTGCTCTTCTCTGGACCCGCTCCAATTTCTCCACATCTTTCTTGAAATGCGGTGCCCAGAACTGGACACAATATTCCAGCTGAGGCCTAACCAGCGCAGAGCAAAGCAGAAGAATGACTTCTCGTGTCTTGTTTACAACACACCTGTTAATGCATCCCAGAATCACGTTTGCTTTTTTTGCAACAGTATCACACTGTTGACTCATATTAAGCTTGTGGTCTACTATGACCCCTAGATCTCTTTCTGCCATACTCCTTCCTAGACAGTCTCTTCCCATTCTGTATGTGTGAAACTGATTGTTCCTTCCTAGCTGGAGCACCTTGCATTTATCTTTATTGAACTTCATCCTGTTTACCTCAGACCATTTCTCCAATTTGTCCAGATCATTTTGAATTTTGACCCTGTCCTCCAAAGCAGTTGCAATCCCTCCCAGTTTGGTATCGTCCGCAAACTTAATAAGCGTACTTTCTATGCCAACATCTAAATCGTTGAAGATATTGAACAGAACCGGTCCCAAAACAGACCCCTGCGGAACCCCACTTGTTATACCTTTCCAGCAGGATTGGGAGCCATTAACAACTACTCTCTGAGTATGGTTATCCAGCCAGTTATGCACCCACCTTATAGTAGCCCCATCTAAATTGTACTTTCCTAGTTTATCTATAAGAATATCATGCAAGACCGTATCAAATGCCTTACTAAAGTCTAGGTATATCACATCCACCGCTTCTCCCTTATCCACAAGGCTCGTTATCCTATCAAAGAATGCAATCAGATTAGTTTGAAACGATTTGTTCTTTAAAAATCCATGCTGGCTATTCCCTATCACCTTACCACCTTCCAAGTGTTTGCAGATAATTTCTTTGATTACCTGCTCCATTATCTTCCCTGGCACAGAAGTTAAACTAACTGGTCTGTAGTTTCCTGGGTTGTTTTTATTTCCCTTTTTATAGATGGGCACTATATTTGCCCCCTTCCAGTCTTCTGGAATCTCCCCCGTCTCCCATGATTTCCCAAAGATAATAGCTAGAGGCTCAGATACCTCTTCTATTAACTCCTTGAGTATTCTAGGATGCATTTCATCAGGCCCTGGTGACTTGCAGGCATCTAACTTTTCTAAGTGATTTTTTACTTAGAACAGAAAAGAGGAGAGCAAAGGTTGGAGTGCGATTGACATCGACCAGGAAGCGAGTATAAAGCAAAAGAATGGCCCTGGAATACCTGGAGCACCCTGGGGGAGAAGGGAAGTAAAGGGAACGAAAACCGCGGTGGAGCTGCACGGGGCCGTGGCATAGCGAGCCAGGGGCCTGGCGTGGAGCGCAGCAGGTGAGCCGACAAGGGGAAAAAAAAAACTAGCTTGGAGCTGGAGTGCAAGGGACTGGGCTAGACTGGAGTGGGCAGGAGCCCAAGCGTGGGGAGTGAAGCTGGAACTGCCGGGTGCGGGACCCCGCAACTGAGGGCATGCAGCGCTAGCGGGCGCCCCTATAATAAAGAATCCCTAGGCGAGGCCGGCGGTGGGCGTGAGCGGTTCCAGTGAGGTCAGCGGCGGGCGAGCCAATGAGCAGCGTGTCTGGGAGCTGCCTGAGCTCTGGGTCCCGGCGCGGCGCGGCTCGGCTGCTGGAGGGGGGTCGCTGCTGAAGCCGCAGCTCAAGACATTCCGGCACTAGGCAGAGCGGCGGCGGCGGCTTCGCGGCGTGGAGGGGCTGCAGCGGGGCGCCCGGCTCGGAGCGCGGGAGAGGAAAGTGAGGGACGGGAGGAGGCGCTGCCAGGCACAGGTGCTGCTGCTGCTCCAGCTCACCGGGCGGTGGGGTGTGAAGTGCCCCTCGAGCAGCGCCGCCCGCAGGGGGATGTACCGGCCGCTTGGTCTCCGCTCCCCGCGGGGAGCCGGCTCCTAGGTCGCGCCGGACTCAGCGGGGACCAGCAGGAGCTGAGCGCCCTGGCGCTGCGGGGGAGGAGGAGGTCGCTCATCAGAGGCACCTGGGCAGCCAGGTAAGCGCGGACGCGGCAGCGGAGAGAGCCCGGGCGCGCCGCGCGGGTTGCTCCCCTCGGCGAAAGTTGTTGGTAAAGTCATTTGTGGGGGGCGGAGGAGCGGGGGGCTTTGGGAGCAGGGGACAGGGCAAATCGAGGAAGGAACCGGGGCTTGTCCTGTGGCTGCTGCCGCTCCACCGCCCCCCCCCCCCCGGCCACTGGAGTTGGGGACGAGGCACTTGAGAGGGGAAAAGTGGTGTCGATGTGAGCGCGAGTAGAGCCATAGAAGGGAGCTGCAGGCTTTCCATCACAGCGCTGGGAGGAGGCGTGGGGGTGTTCTCCGAGGGGTGATTCGGGGGGTGGACTAGTTGTTGCTGTTGTTTGCCTTAGAAACTATTGCATTGCCCTACTGTCCCTGCTGCCCACTCAGTCTGATCCCCCCCCCCCCGCAGCGTGTGAGCGCATCCAGCTCCAGGCACTTGCACACCTAGGTCAAGGCTTTGGGGTGGGGGGGGGGGAAACGTGTCCCTGGGTCTCTCGGCAATGTGATTCAAGTGTGGGGCAGAGGCTTTGCCTCGCTTCTGTTGGATACTAAATCCCAAAGGTCTGCGGAGACTGAACTGCATCCCAATCAGACACCTGGCAAAATCTGGCTAGGAGCTGATTCAGAGCAGTAACGTTAATGTGGGTGCCCCTCTAAAAACGCCTATGGAAAGATGTCAAATTCTCGCTAAAAACCCCACGGCAGGGATCTTGCTTATGGTGACCTGTCGGATCCTCGTTAAGTGGCGCCGGTGCTTTTCTGCAGCTTTCCTCCTTTGCAGTACTAAGTAAACGGTCACCACTGGCTGTGGAAACGTATAGGTCGAGGTGACACGCGAATAATGGTGACTAATTCGCTGGAGAGGTTATTGTTTGGGGCTTTGAGGACAGCCGCACCCGCCTTTCAAATATCCCCTATGTCAGAGTCTCTCTCCTAGTTGCAGGAGCGCAACCTGTGCTTACCCTGGCAGTGACTGGATGGTTAGTATATAAATCTTTCAGGGATTTATGAAGGGTTCAGTCGCACTACGGATTACTCGTGCCGTCTGACATCGTCAGTGGGGAACTGGTCTTTAAATCTTGTTCTCTTCGATGATGATTCTCATTCTACGAATTTACTTACCCACATTCTGCTTTTTATCCGCGTCTTTTTAAGTCTAGGTTTTCAGGCAAATTAAGTTCCAGGAGATTTGTGAGCAGCGTGTGTTGTGCCAAATATAATATCAACACTGCAAGTGTTTAAAACAGAGCCCAAGTATTTACTTTTAAAATGTGTAGCTCACCGTGAGAACTGAATAGTGTTTAAATCTATGAGCACAGAAACCCAAATATGTTAATATACACTGGGCTATATAGCTCACCGTGCTAGTTTCTCTACTGACGGAAAGAGTTCTCATTGCCTGATATTACTTTGTCTCATTTTCTTTCCCTCTTTTGTAAAGCACAAATCTAAATCGTTATCTGTATTCACCATATATAGGAGTAGCCACAGACACACAAACTACAACCTCAAATGTTGCTTAAAAATATTTAATAATGGAAAAACTAGAATGGTTGTTTGAGTGTGTGTTCTGGGGTGTTTTCATTTTGATGTTATCTATCTTTTACATATTGCTCTGCGATCTCACCCTGTGTCTATCACAATGCTCATCAGTTCTTTAGACATCAAAGGCAGTGAATAATGTGCTGTGGTCTGATTTTGTTTCTATGTTTAATTAGACATAATGTTTAGTTTTGCTTAAATTGTGTTGGAACTAAACTACAGTATGAAATATTGATATTTCCATAATGGAAGCCAGTGTTGTAGCTTTCAGAAAAAAATGTGCCTCAGCATTCAAGAATACTGGTTACTTATACAGTAGGAATTCTTAGTGGCATGGAAGTAGTGTTTCAGGATTTTCTGATGTGTTTGTACCAAAATGTTTATTTTCCCTTTTTAAAGGGAATATATAAATCTCAATATGAGCTGCTACTTAAGTTTTTTTGTTTACCTTGTAGTTTGTGATCAATGTAAAATGTAGTTCTTACAGTTCTTGATGTCATTCAATAAAAACACTGCATTTTGACTCTAGTGGTATACCATTGTTAACTGTGTAACTTGAATTTTCTTTGAAGAATTTGTCAAGTTGAATTGAAATATTGAAACATTCTAAAAAGGTTAGGAGGATATTAAAATATTATTGGATGATAGTAGCAAACTAACAATATAATCCTGGCAAATACTAATTTAACATATTTGGTTTGCTGCCAGCCTCTGAGGTTTCGTCAGTACAGGTGGCAACTTTTATGCATCCCATTTTGGTTATGTTTTTTAAGTATAATGCCCTTTGGCACCCCACCCTGAAATTCAATTTTATGTTCTTTCATATTGGATCAGACTTGGGCAATATTTGGCTGGTGTCTAGGCAAGCTGGTTTTGATTTTGAAGTAAAATATCCTAATTTACAATAGAAAAAGTTGTAACATGTACATTCAGAAACACAAATGTATTTTCAGACAGATGAATATTAACTCAGCTCCTTCCAGAATATTTCTTTTTTTATAAAATAACATCCAAATGCAATCTGCTGTATTGCATGGAACTGAATTTTCATGTTGTTCTACTATATAGACAATTTGTTGGAGGTAGAATATGTATTCTGCAGTATTATTCCCAGAACCAGTCATGATCATATGATTGAAAATTGCAAGTAAAATGTTAACACATCTGATAAAGTTTAATTCTAGGAATAAGTATTGAAGATTTTATTCACCTTGGGCAATACTTCCAAGCTGATAAACTTTCCATCTATGGAACTCTTTTCTAGTTTTAAAGAAACAATTGTAACTTTAGAAGCATTCTGGCTCCCTTTAATTACAACTGAATATTTCGTTCTAGCCTGATATGTTATAAGTATTGGCAGAACCAAACTTGAGACCTAATCCTGAAATGATTATTCAGACAAAATTTTCAGTGATGAAAGCTGAAGTTTCACGGGAATAACTATTATATGGTTGAGACCTTTATGCTCAGTGTTCTCAGATTGTGGCGTGTGGACATTTGGTGGCTAGTAGTGCATTTGCAGAATAGAACTAAATAGAAATTATGTTATGTGATTGTTAATATGAGGGAAGGTGGTCTAAAAGGCAACTATATTGAGATGTGGTTGACTCTCTAAAAAGAGCTTGAGAACCTCATCACTAGATCCAGTGACCTGGTTGGCTTTAAGACCAGGACTTCTAAGAAATAATGACCCATTTGCAATAAAGATGGCTTGTGTTCTGAGCAGATTACTTAAGGATGAGATTAATGATCTGTGAGGCATATAATTGTGATAGAGGCCCTAATCTCTGTGTGTAAATAAACTGATGCTATCTTTAATTATATAATTTAATTAAAATTGTACCTTGCTATTTGTTACTGCTGCTACCAGTGATATTAGTAATAATCTTTTAGCCAGTGAATAGTGTGTAATGTGTTCATGCTTAAAATAGGGAGCAATTTGAATAAGAAAAACTGTTCTTGAAGGGTGTATCATTCTACCACCACAGGTATCTCAAATATAGCCATGTTTTCATGAATTTCAATCAGCATAAGACTTTTGAATATATGATACATAAACACAGCCATTCTGTAAACTTTATATTCATGAAGTGAAATACTAAAACACTGCCTGTAGCTTATAGCTGTGCAAGTTTTTCTAAAAATCTCTGCTAATTTTATTCCTGACTTGATCTATCTAATATTGTTTTCTGTTCTGTTCAGAAGTGTTGGTTGTATCAAACTGTATGGTGGTTGTGCTGTGGACTAGGGTCCAGCGAAGTGTTTAATGATCTTATTCTACTTTAACTGAAAAAGGGTGTTTCAACAAAGGGACTAGAAGAGAGAGGTTAGCCCTACCTCTCTATATGCTGAGTAATAATACTATATATAATAAGCTCTACACACTCTGAGTATTATAGAACATAAACTGAAATAAGTGATTGATTTATTTATACTAGGAGTTACGTATGCCACACTTACAGGAGCATAGACTACTCTAGTATGATTTTTTTTTAATAGGGAGGAAAAATAAATGCATCAATTTTAATTGCTTTTTTGGACACAATTATGGATTGTAGATTCTGTAAGTGGAGGGTCAGACCATGCCCTACTGAGTAGAACAACTTTTCTCCCAAAATAGCCAGTGTGTATGAAAATGAGGAGGGGTGACATTGTATCACCCAGTCATTCTGAGTTTGCTGATTCATGCTGTCAGGGAGGCTGCACTAATTGGTGTAAAAGAGGGTGAGTGACGACTTTGCTCGTCTTATGTTTAAATTTGAAGGGGGGAGAGAAGCTATATCACTACCAAAATTGAAACTATAATAATATAAACTAGAAAATTTAAATATTTAATCACTAGGGAAATAAAGGGAGTTTAGTTCTCATTTAAGTAAAATCCTCAATGCAGTCTTATCTACAGAGTCACTGCTATTACTTTCATAATATAGATATTTTTTATGGGCACAAATTTTAATTCTAACAGGAAATAGTCACTAACTGATTAGTGGATTTAATAATGGATTTAATAGAGGCCCAACCGTGTAAGCAAAGTGCCAGGAGTAGTTCTTGGAAGCAGGCATAGTTTCACTGAATAGATTAATAAGATTATGCCTGGTAGCAAGTGTTTCTTGGACTGGGCCCTGACAGACAGATTTTTAAATGTATATAGGATCCAAAAGATGCAGATAAGCACCTCGTGGGTTTTTCGAAAGCACCTTAGCCTCTAAATCCTATTAATTGATTGCCTTTACAATGCCTTACTTGAGTAGCAGGTGTTTAGCACTGTTGAAGGGGTTTTTGTGCTTCATCTTTAAAAGCCATGGGAGAGCGGGCAGGTTCTAGGGGAATAATCTTATTAAAGAGTCTCTGCTGGCATTTCCACCACATAATTCTGATGGGGAGGCAGGGTTCCCCACTCTGCCTGCAGAAAACTGTTTAATCTCAGGATCTGCATTAGGCTGGGGCATTCTGTGCAGAGGCCCTGTCCCTCTCACTTGTCTCTGGCTCCCTGTGTAGGCCGTCCACTACTCTGGTACCTGGCATCATAACTGCTATCAGCGACTTTGCATTGGCCCCTGGAGCCTTGGGGTGGTCTAGGAAGAATTTTTACGGATAGGGTCTGCAGAGCCAGAGAGTAGACAGTATGCCACCTCCTTGTCTTGCAGTCTCCCTACATATATGTCTCCTATCCTGCTTAGTCTTTATCCCAAACCATGTAGAGAGAGTTCTGCAAGATTCTGGTTGTGGTATGGGAAGGTACAATGGAAGTGACAGAATCTTCTCTTACACATGAAGAGCTCAGGAGGGAGAGATCCACCAGTACAGGACCTTCCCTTTTCCTCACATGGAGATGTTAGGCAGTGATTCTCAGCCAGTGATCTGAGGCTCCCTGAGGGGTCATGAGCAGGTTTCAGAGGCTCTGCCAAGCAGGGCCAGTGTTAGACTTCCTGTGGCCCAGGGCACACATGGGGCTGAAGCTGGGGCTCCGAGGCCTGCCACTCTGGGATGCCTCTGTGGTTTGGGGCCCAGGCAGTTGCTCTGCTTTCTATCCCCTAATGCTGGCCCTGGATTTTATATGCAAAAAACCCAAATGTTGTGGCATATATGGGCTGTGGAATTTTTATAGCATGTTTGCGGGGAGGGGCTCAGAACACCTGATCTAAGGAGTATGATCTAGCTCAGGAATTAACCTTAAAATTCCTGAAAGCAAATATATCTGCTGTATTGATGACTCTTTTGACAATTAATGTATAAGTCCTCATAAGTCATTTCCAACTTCAACCCCAGCTTCTGAAACAATCCCACTTAACATTTTTAAAATCTTACCAACTCTTTTGGGATTTATTATTCTGTTTTAATAATACAGGGTTTTACTTAAGTGGATGGAGAAATAAACAATTTGGAGTCATATTATTCTTTATTGAATTACAGGCTTTGAAACATCAGAACAAACTGGGTGCAGAGAAGGGGGAAGAACTTAAAATTCAAAATACTCCAGATAACACTTAACAGAATTACTGCAGAAAAGATCATTGTAGTCATGCATTGTAGTATGGTATTTGCAGTTTGTATATATTCAAATACACATTAATTCCATGCTCTGTTTTAGTTTTTAAATTTCACATGTATTTATGATCAATTTTTGTAAAACAAACACGTCTTATTAGGATTTTGTTTTATCTGATCAAGAGAGGTAGGTGGATTGAGGTACAAGCTGATGTGTGGGGATGTTAGTATTTAATTGTGTGCTACTGCTTGTTGGAAGGAGTGATCAGAATGTATTGTATTTTGGTTTTGTGATTTTAACTAATTTGCAGGGCATTCAGAGCTTGCCCATGGGTGCTTTTTATTTATTCTAAATTGTAAGTAAATAATGAATGTCTGCCATCCAATGTTACACCTGAGACACTATGTTTTGAGTTTACAGGTTCTGCAGCATGTGGTTCATACTTGTTGGACCTTTCATTAGTTATAAAATGCTCAGAGAGCAAGCATAATGTACATAGGTGTTTTTTGAGCTTGCTTGATGGTGTGAGAGTAATAGCCAAGGTTGCAACCTTGCAAACACTTTACTCAAGTGTTTGTAAGATTTGCCAGTAGCTCTAACCCTGGAAAATAAACAGTTCTCTTGGCTATTGCCCAGTAACAACAAAGAGAGGGGTATGAGGGTAATATGTGACTTCAGGTTATCTGTTTTTCTAAAAGTAAAAGCCTATTTGAAACTATAGGGCTCCCCTCCCATATTACCACCCCACTCCTCCCGCAAAAAAACCTTAAAAAAAAATTCATCAGGACCCCTATCTAGCTCTAACCCTCATCAAAAGGATATCCATAAATATAGTGAGAGAGTATACTCTTATTCTGCTTTCGCAGAACCTGAGACACGGTAGAAGATATATTTTACCTTGAAATCATAATTTGTATCTTTGGGCATTAAGGCATCAACTCTCTTTTGCCAGACTGTTAATGAATTAAATCTGATTTTTGATGACACAGCCTTGATCCTACAAACAGATGCCCTAGCATGGACCTCACTGCACCTGAGTGCAGTCTCATTTTCTTTTTGAGCAGAAGTGTTTAGCTACTTTTTCATGCTTCTGTAGTAAAGAATCCATTGCTCTGAAACTCTGCTCTTTCTCCATTGCCACTTTATTTGTGTTTTCTATTGCTGTTTTTTATTGTTTTCATCAATACAAATTATTGAAACAGCAAACAATCCAACCCTATTGACTATTCAAAGGAATATGAAACTTGTATTCTATACTAAGTGAAATAAGGCAGATACTCAAATAGAAACTCATCAAAACTCAGGAATAACAGAATTTGAAAAAAAGGCTTCAGAAGTCTATATCTTTTTAAACATCCTCAATCAATATCCCTGCCCGCTGATGTTTAAATGCAGAGCCATAGCCAAGAGATTACTATATATTCTTTCCCTGGCACAGAGTTGGGAGGCAGAGACTCTCCTCATCCTGTGAAACAGATTATGGACCTTGCCTCCAATCCAGGAGGTTAGTTTGTATTATCTCCTTTCTGGGAATCCTTTGCAAGATTGGATTGGATGATCTGTTTCTCTACTCTGCCTCCAGCATTGATTGTGGAGCTGTGGAAACCCTTTGTGGAGTGCAGAAAAGATTGGAAGTAACTGAATCTGACACATGGAGTCTGCAGCAGACTCTTCTTTATCTCTGTGATGGCTGACTGCCAGCTCCTCACTCTACTCTCCCTATCTTAATAAACAGTGGAAAGAGGTTCTAAGGAACAGCACCTTCAGTCATGGCAGCATCCTTTAGTGTAAGGCAGATGTGTGAGACACACATGCAAGGAGTGTGGAAGGCAGAATGTTAGGAAGAGGGGTAAATGGCTATGGGAATATTGAAGAATTGCGTGTGTTGGGTATTGTGGTTGACTGAAGATACTTAGATGCTAAATGGTTGTGGGGGAAGAGGTGACAGTAGTTCAAAGGACTTACTGGTATGCCGGAGTCCTGAGCGGGGCGTGGCCTCCATGGGAAGAGGCAGGGCCTTTCAAGATTTAAAGGTCCTGGAGCTCTGGCTGTGTCTGGGAACCCTAGGGCCTTTAAGTCACCCTGGAGCTACCAGCTGCAGAGGTGGCTGGGAGCCTGGGGGCTCCCCACAGTGGCCAGAGCCCCAGGCCCTTTAAATCACTGTCGGAGAAGCTGGTCCGGCACGGCTTACCAGCCCGTATTGGCTTACTTTCACCTCTGTTTGGGGGAGAAATGCTGTAGGGTACTATTGGGAGTGGGAAAGCAGAGAGGGCTGTGGGTAGAGAGAGCATAAAGTGCAAGAAAAGACTTCCCAGGGCTAAAAGTGAGAAGTCTAGCCCAAAGGGTAAAGGGGAGACCTAAAGGGCATTTGGTGGGGATAGAAGGGAAACAGTACCTTAGGGGAGATATGTAGATATGGAGTAGGAGAGGCGGTGTGAGCAGGGTCAGGAGGACACTGGCTGCTGAGGGAGGAAGAAATGAGGAGATCTAGGGGAGGAAGTGAGGGAAGCAGTAGATCAGGGATCGGCAACCTATGGCATGCGTGCCAAAGATGGCACAGCAGCCGATTTTTTTTTTTTTTTTTTTTTAATGGCATGTTGCTGCCTGTCAGGATCCCAGCAGCATGTCATTAAAAATACTGCCCGGCCTGGCCCTCTCTTCTCCACACTCTGCCCCTCCCCCCTCCTCCACCCCTCCCATGGGGGCAGAAGCTTGGTCCTAATGGCTCCCTTGCCTCTTCCTGCAGTGTGCTGGGTTCCTGTCCCCCCTCCTCCTCCTCCTCTCCTTCCTTTCCTGCCGGCCAATCAGCTGATGGCCCTTGCGAGGGAGGGGGTGGGGGAGGAGCGGAGTCAGTGTGCTTGCTGTTCCTGGTGGAGAAGGGGAAGGCTCTGTGTGTGTGTGTGTGTGTGTGTGTGTGTGTGCGCGCAAGAGAGAGAGTGGGGCATATCCCCTTCAGCCCCCTGCTGTGAGCACCCCATGACCCCAGCTCACACACCAAGCCCTCTCCCCTGACTCTCCAAACCCAGCTCTCTGCCCTGAGCCCTGCAGCCCCCCCCTCCCCACGCATCTTCCCTGAGCCCTGTACCCCCCTCACACACACCCAGCCCTCTGCCCTGACTCTTGCACCCCCCCCCCACATACCCAGCCTTCCCATGCACCCTCCATATCCTGACTCTGGCACCCCCCCACATCCCCATCCCCACCCTGAGCACTAAACGGGAGCTCCTGCACACACACCCCCACGCGCATCCCCCCCCCACACACATTCCCACCTGCACCTCTCGCACCAAATGGGAGCTGCCCTAGGTAAGCGCTCCACACCCAAACCTCCTGCCCCAACGCTGAGCCCCCTACCTTATTCTAGCGCCTGGCTAGACCCTACACCCCAACCCCTAGCCTGCTCCTTCACTCCCAGCTCTGTTCTCAGTGCACTCCCACCTTCAACTCAGTGCAGAGAGAAAGGCCAGGCCAGGCCCTAAACTTGTGGTTGATCATCAGTAGAGACAAACATTTAAAATGAAAAACACCTGAATTGTATTGAGGAATATTCACACAACATAAGAAGTAACCTGACAACTCTTCTGAATGTTTCCCCTCTGATAGTCTGCTATAGCAACTCAGTAACGGCCGCGGCCGGCTCCAGGGTTTTTGCAGCCCCAAGTGGCAAGGAGAAAAAAAAAGCCACAATCGCAATTGGCAGCACTTCGGCGGCAGCTCCACTGCGCCACTTTCTTTTTTGGCAGCACTTCGGCGGTTGGTTCTTCCCTCCGAGAGGACCCACTGCCGAAGAGATGGATGTGCCGCCTCTTCCCCTTGGCCGCCCCAAGCATCTGCTTGCTGCGCTGGTGCCTGGAGCCGGCGCTGGTAACAGCAAGGTTATTACTTCCCAGCCCTCAAAACTCAATCCATTCCAGCTATCAGTTAAGATTAACCCCCATCCTACTAAAGGGGTAGGCTCAGCCTATCCGATCTTGAAGAAATAACCCAACCGGCTCATTTATACATAGAGCCCTGCATGGATACATAATTTGTATCCACATCTGATCTGCAATCCACAAATATGGTCTGTGGATATCTGCAGGGCTCTATCTCTACAGTCAAAGTACATTACTAAAGGCTGCACTGAAGTTAACCACTGACATCCAGATTTTTTTGGCAGGAGGTATGAAATTTCATAACTAGCTTCAGTGAAATACTTACTGACAAACTTTTCCAGAAACATTGCAAATCGAAAGAGGGAGATTAAGTATGTTTAACTATATTGCATGCCTTACTAGTCAAAACCTACCTGGCTTCCACTATAACTTCCTTTAGACTACAGGATTGCTAAATCATGAGTCCATTTTATAACCAAGGATTGCTTCATGATCCAATGTTCACACAATGCTTTTGTGAGGAAATATCTAACGTTTTTGCTTTCAGAGTACACTGTGCATCTGAAAGCATGCTGCTGGGGACAAATAGCTCAAAAGTATAGCCATGCTTTTGGGTGTGCCATGTTCCTTATTGGATGGTTTTCAAACCAGCAATGTGGAAACCTCTTTCTAACATTAGCATGCATACCTTTATTGTGTCTCATTTATTCTTATGAATGGCACCAAGAAATGAGATATTTTATGATTAGAGGATGGCAGGTAATTGGCAGCAACCATGTGCTATACCACAGACTTGCAAGGGACATCCCAGCAGTGCATCTGTTTGCTTTATTGATCATACTATTTAAGTAAATAGTAACTCTTCATTGATTCGATATCATGTACACATAGCATGCTCACTAAATTGTTACGTATTTTTGTTGCAGGTTTCAATTGGCTATCTGAGAAGCCACAAATAATACTGTGCAACAGAGAAGACTATCCAAATTTTATTCAGACTTTTTGGGCACAAGACCATTATGACAGAGGGAATACCATCTGTCCAGAAATATTTTCCATTTCTGGGAATTATTGATAAATGAGAATTATCGAGAACATATGGTCACTATATCTCTAATGCTATGACTGAAAGTGGTATGCTTTGTTCTGACGCTCAAAGGGAAAAGTCAGCTATTGACCGTAGAGAAGTGAGCACTATGACTGTGCAAAGAGCTTTATTCTGAACAAGGTGTCAAGCAAAGGTAGGGTATACTTCTGACACTTAGGAACTTTTGAAATGATCATAAGAAGAGTCAGAAAAGGAGATCCCAGTGGTTTGTTTATTTAAAAAAACAAAAAAACTTGGAATTGAGTTGACTAAATTCACAAATAGGTACTGGAGGTCCCAGAGGTCTGAGGAGTACCTGCATAAATATCTTTGCAAAATGCTAACAGTGGATATCTCCTAGCTTAGCAACATGGTGAGCAAAGTCATTAAGACAAAAAGACACTTAAGGGTATAAAAAAAGGAGAGGGACCTGAGGGAATGAGAGGATTGACAGGCAAGGACTTTAATATAGAGAGATAAAGACTCTTCTAATTTCTTTTCTGCAAAATTGGGTTTAGCACTACCTTGGCAAAGTGAAGGAGTCTTAGATCTACCTAGGTAAGTTTTTTGTAGCATTTAATTTTGAGTTTCTCCATCTTTTTTGTTTGATAATTATTGAAAATTTTCTTGGGTCTTAGACTGTTTCTGGAATCCTACACCATAGTCCAGTCTTAGAGATGACAATAATTTTAGTTCTCTGGTGAACCTGAAACTGATACCTTACCTGGGGCACAAAGTCCCATACCTGTTACCTTCAGTCTCGTTAAGTCTACTAGATGGATGAGAAAAGCCTGGGGACCACAAAGGGTGAGAGGACTAGGGAAATGAAGAAAACAAACATGCTGTGGTAAGGTAGAGGTCTGCTTTACATTTAAAACTAACTCCCACCCCTTCCCAAAATCCCACACCTGAATGAGAGAAGAGAGCTTTAAGGCAAAAGGCATGTCTCTGTGAGCAATGGCTGGTAAAGAATCGTGATGGCTGGTGGAACGGGAATGAGCATGAATAGAGAGAACCAGTTGGGGATGATTTGTACGCACACTAGTTAGTGGAAATTGCAGCTCTGTAGTCAATGGCTGGTGATGACTTTGATGGAAAGCAGAAGCTGCTATTCTCAAGTTCCTTGTTCTTTCAGTGCAATCTTTACTATACTGCCAGTTAGCAGTGGGAGTGTAGAGGATATAACAGAAGAAACAGAGATGAATATTTGACTTGGAGGTTGATGTTGTAGATGGATCTTCATAGGTGAGGTGATTATCATCTTTTCCCCTTCAGTGTATGTGTAGATTTCAGTAAATGTACAGAGCATAAAACCTGACTTTTTTTGATTAAAAATTACAACCACCTCTTAAAAAAAATCAAATAAACCCAAATCAGCAGGTGATGTCAAGTGCTTCTTGGAGAGAACATATTGATAAGAAGTGCATGGAACATATAGAAGAAGCTTTTGGAGATGGACAGGACTGGGAAGGGATTCTTACTTTTACAATAAACATAATTGCTTTTGTGTCAAGTATCAGAGGGGTAGCCATGTTAGTCTGCATGTGTAAAAAGAAACAAAGTACTGTGGCACCTTATAGACTAACAGATGTACATATAGACTAACTACATCTGTTAGTCTATGTGTACATCTGTTAGTCTATAAGGTACCACAGGCCTTGTTGATTTTTACATAATTGCTTTTATTATTCATTGAGCAAGTAACATCTTGTTCTTTTGATCCCATCAACGAGATGGTGATGGTGCTTGTTTGCTTTGATAGGTAAACTGGAGAGAGTTTAGAGAAGAGGAAAAATTTATGAACGGATTTGGAAAATAAGGCCGGGCAGGTTGCGGGGGTGGGGGGGGAGGAGGGATGAAAATTAGGCCTCTTCAGTTTTGAGGAAAAATTACATCTGAGAAACACAAGACAGATGTAGAAATCTCTGTCCATCTGAAGCTCTTAAGAAGTGATACTCTGTCCTACAGAGAGTATAGGACCTGAAGCTTTTCTCTGCAAACACTTAAAACCTGGAGACTCTCAGCCCAAGGAACATCTATTGGTTTTCCTGCCCCATCCCGCAATATCTTATCCCTGTTACATCTGTGGATAGTCTATGTTGTACTGAAGTCCAATAAAAATCAAGGTTACTTATCCACATGGTCTCAAGCACAAAGCTATTTCCCAATGTTCTTTGAGGACCTGATCCAAAACCCACTTAGTCAATTATTCTTTCATTGATTTCAACAGGCTTTGGCACAGACCCTAAAGACTACTAGTTCTAAGACATTAAATTACTTTGGCTACTTTTAAAATTATTCAAATCCATATTTGCAGTACTGTGCATATTATGGTAATGAAACATCACACAAACTTTATTTATTCAAAACACAACCTAAACCATCCATCAGAAAAAAGATATTTACAAGCAACTAATAAGCGTTTTAAAGCTGTTTAGTTTTCTCATTTGGAAATATGCCTAAAAATAACCATTAATGTAAAACATTTTATACCATGAGAGTAATGTAAGGCTTTCACTGGCATATTAGGCTTTCTTGTTTAAAAAAACCCACAAGATTAGGTTATAAGTATAACGTAGTGATGTAGGAATGACAGTTAAGCATGTGTTTAACAGTGTGTAATAGGGTGGCCTGTCTGAAATCAAACATGGACTTAAGACACTCTTGAATTATGAACACAATCAGGTCCAACTTTTTGTAGCACCTGAAAAAGAAGAAGGATGCATGCAAGGCGGCTAAGGTCCCAGTCTTCCAACTAGATCCATGTAGATGATTTGGTTTGGTAACTTAGATGTTAGTGAAGTTTTTCAATTTTAATTTAAAAACCAAAAATCCTTCCGCTCCCCCCGGCCCCCCCACACACTTCCCATCATAGCTCCAAAATACCAAAATAAGATAAACCAGTTTCAAGTAGGAGTTGACAGTGTTCGTATATGCTATGTCCAAGAAGAAAAATTCTTTGAAATGAAACGTGTAGCTTGCTGTGTGTCTTCTTGAAACTATTAAATTAAAGTCTAACAACTAATGACAAACCAGTATTGCTATGCACAGATGTTGAGCTTATTGTCAACCAGTGTTTGAAACTTTTTTGTGATATAGTGAGTCATACGGTGACTACTATGTCTTTTTTCTTTCTTTTTTTTTTTTTTGGTCACATCTTATCAAGTAATCTCCCGTGATACACTTTGGTATAACTTATTATCTGCATGACAATGGGGAGTCAGTGAGATTTATTGCCACATACATGATTTCTGGTACTGTTTTTCACCTTTCTGCCAATAACACTAATATTTACTATTTGGAAGATTCACATGGTTCATGTTGTCCTCCTTCCCTCCCTCCTCCCCCTTTGGAACATCATTTATTATTTACAGTTTCATTAATATTAGGCTTCTGTGGAGATTATAGTTTCAATTTTTTCTATTTATTTCTGTACCAGCCTTTTAAAATAAAGTAGTAAGATTCTTCTTTGATGTGATAAACCTACTGAGGTGGATAAAAATGTATTTGCATGGTGTATTGATTTATATGCTGAAAACATTTTGTCATAGATTAACATATATTTGTGTGGTTTGCATGACTTTGAGATTGCATAAATTTTTCCAGTTAAATGAGATGATACAATGCTGTAAGCCATACACTTCCTAGTAGAAAGTTTGGGCATGCTGAAACACTTAACTTCAAAGTTATTTAGTTGTATTCTTCAAAATTCTTGATAAGAAACTATGGTTGATCTCCTTAATTTCTTATCTGTTATTTAGTAGTTGTTTGTTTGTTTGTTTGTTTACTCTTAGCTATTATTTTCTACATATTATCTAGGAGATACCTATAGTGTAAAGTTCCCCTGGGATATTAATTCATTTTAACTGTTTAGCACCAGATTCTGCTCCCACTGAAGTCCAGTGCAAAACTTATTGATTTCAGGGGAAGGATTGAGCGCACAGAATTAATGTTATCCTGATTCTACAAGTGTGTGTGTGTGTGTGTGTACACGCACCAAACTGCATTGACGGATCAAGGCCCAAGCTTGTGTTAGTGGCTTACTACTAGGAATATCCAAAGTACTGTACCTTTAGTATTGCTTCTGCATTATTCCTTGAACAAAATATCCATAGAAATACTTTCATGAGAAATTTACAAAGTACATTTTAAGTAGCTTGAGCTGTTTTTTAATCTGAATTTGAATATTAGAAACATTCAAGTGTCTTATTTTATAATTTGTGGGGAAAACAATTTTAAATTGTAGATGAAGATGGTATCATGTTTGAGGATTTGGGGGGGGAGGGAGCAAAAAACCTAGATACGAACTTCCTTTACTTACTGTCTTCTGCAAATTGACACCCTAAAGTTATACTCAGAAAAGATATGATACATGAATGTGTAGATTTTAAATTAGAGGCTCTATCCAGATAACGTGTAGGTTTTTTTTTTTTAAATCTGTCAATAATGCCTTCATTTTTTTAAAATGGAAATAATTTTAAAGATCTGAGGTGAAGTCCCAGCCACCATTGAGGTTGATAAAAGTTCGGCCATTAACTTCAGCAGCATCAGGATTTCATCCTGATCCATGTTCCAGCATTTCTGCTGTTTGCTTTACTTTTTAAACTTCATTAGGCTTGGACAATCAAACCATTCTAGTCAAGTTATTTGCATAACATTGCTTTGGGGTTTTCTGACATTATGCAGGAATTTTTTTTTATATGCATCCATATTAAAATACTAATTCAGATTAGGTTTAGGTGAAGTGTTTGGCTTCTACTTGTTTTAATGAAATATACATTTGAGGCTTAGAAATGCTTGACCAATGTCCCTGTATAGTGCTTTTAATATAAAGTGGCATGTGTATACACATATACATACAAACAGACCTTTTAAAAAACTCTCAGGGCAAGTTATAGAAGCTTATTTTGTTTCCTTTTATCCTAGCAGGGGTGCTGGAACAATTTTTATAGTGGGGGTTCTGACAGCCATTGAACCAAACCGTAAAACCAGTATATAATGGAAACCACTTCAAGCCAGCATCAGCATCCCCAGCACCCCTAGATCCAGCATCTGTGTATCCTAGTATTCTTAAAACCATTGAAGGACTTGTCTCTGGTAGCCCTGGCATAACTTGAGGTCTGAGTTTTATACCAATATGGTTAAATTGGTGCAAAAGGTTTTATAGACACTTTTATGTCACTAAAACCTGTTCCTCATTGACTTAAAGTAAGAGTGTCCACAAAGCTTTTTGTACCAGTTTAACTATATCAATTTTTAAAATGAGATAGGCTTACCTGTACTATAAAACTTTATAGTACAGGTAAGCCTAAGTGAAAGTTCTCCTAATTAAGAGGAGTGACAGTCCAGAGTCTTCTGAAAATTCCCCCAGCCCTTCATTTGGGGAACCATGAAATCCCCCTTCTGAATTTCCAGTCCCAATCTGGCCCTACATCCCCTTCCTTCTAAAGAGCTATGCTGTGATACTCATTCTATGGATCTATAGTCTCTCTAAACTTCCTTGTACCAAGGTTGTTTACAAGTCTGGGTCAGCCTCAATGAACCGTATAGGGCCTAAGCCAAAAGCATGTTGAAGTCAATGAAAGACTCTCATTGACTTCGGTGAGCTTTGGATCAAGGCCTAAAAACAGTTGAATTTATCCAGGCTGTTGGATGTATTTATACTTGTTTTGAGCTTTTAACAGTTTATCCACTCTTATGCCATATTCTATAAGGCTCTCAGATAAGCACCTTTTCATGTCAAGAAAGCAAAGTTCCTTCTTGCTAAGTGACACTAAATGTAGCTAGACCAAGTCTGACCATGGATGGCTGTAACAAAATTGATGTTTACTCTTGCAAACTGCATGGAGTATTTTTTTAACTTACCTCAGGAATAAAGCAAATAATTAGTTGATTGAAGTCTTTACATGAATAACACTAATGAGACTGAGCTGCATTTTTGTCATTCTGGAGCAAATAAATATTAACAATTATGAAATTTCAGTTACTACCAATCCAGAAGGATACATACTCTGCTAGACCTGCCAATTGAATCCTAAAGGCATGGTCACAAACCATTTCTGGCACAAGATTCTCAGTATAATATCATAACCTCTCTTCCGAACCATTAGTTCTGCTTCAGACTTAGCATCAGAGAACTTCATTCTTGCCATACCATCATGAAATCCTCCCTCTCCTCTGCAAAAGGTCTAGTTGGAAAAACTTCATCACTACAATTTAGCTTAGCGTAAAACAGTCTACTTGGAGCTCAGCAATTAGAACATGACTACCCCATAGTGCTGTACTGTGATCTGTGTGGGGGTGACCCACTCTCTCTTGCATGGCCAACAGAAGGGCCAATCCTAATAGCGCTCGCGCTCTCTCTCTCTCTCTCTCTCTCTCTCTCTCTCTGCACCCCCTCTTATACAAAGTACCTAAAAGGGGCAAGGTGGGGGTGGGGTCATGGCTCTCCCTCCTCTGCATCAGGCTGTGGAGTGGGGCTATCTGCACTATTGTAATGGATGATGCAGAACAGAATGCTCATCTCTCACATGTGCTAACCAATCTGAAGAGAGTGTTTCACCTGAGGGACAGTCATTCCTGGTACTCCCAGGGGGACAGTGTCCTCCTCTACAAATGGCAGAAATGAGTGGTAGCCCAGGCAGGAAGCTTATTACTCCTGTCTAACAGACTACCCTCACGTCCTGGCATGAAATTTTAAACTGATGGCAGATTTTTGTGGTGTGATTCCTGGATGTTTTAGAACCTGCTTCTGCCTTCATATTTGAGCCCCATTGAGATCAGCTGGAATGCTTGAATCTCAGGGGCCCCAGCTCTGGTATTTCCTTTCTTCCTTTGCCCATTGTAACATGAGTCTGACCTTCTACTCACAAGGTGAAGCCTGTTCATGGGGGCTTCTTCTGAAAGGATGATTTGGGTAAAGAGGACTTATGCTGGCATATAGAGGTTCCTCTACAGCAGTGGTTCCCAAACTTGCTCCGCTGCTTGTGGAGAGAAAGCCAGGTGGTGGGCCAGGCCGGTTTGTGTATCTGTTGTGTCAGCAGGTTCGGCAGATTGTGGCTCCCACTGGCCACGGTTTGCTGCTCCAGGCCAATGAGAGCAGCTGGAAGTGGCGGCCAGTACGTCCCTTGGCCCACACCACTTTACATTTTGTCAACCTCCTTCATTTCCTCCAGGTACTTGGCAGCGGGCAGTCCTGGTAGCCCCTGTCCTTCCTCCAGGTCAGGTTTCTCCTGGTCCAGGGCCTCCCCTGGCGCAGCAGCAGGGTCTGAAGGGAATAGCCAGCAGTCTGCGTCTGCCTCCCTCTCTGGTGCTGCTCTGACTGCGCTAAGGTCCCTGCCCTTTGTATTTCCTGTTCCACCCCTCCCCTTCCAGGGGGTGGAGTAAGCTTGGCCTGGCCCCACCTACTCAGGCTGCGAGAGTGGCTCTTTACCCTCAGGTTCAGAGGGAAGACACCCTGGCTCCCTATACGGTGGAACAAGTTTGGGAACCACTCCTCTACAGTCTATATTTAACTGACTTAAATTTCATCTATTAATGCTTATACATTTTTGGCCATGTCCTTAGAGAAATGAGGATAAAACTGGAAAAACAAACAATATAGGCCAGAAAGGAAAGCAAATAAATAGTGTGCAGGTGCCTAATATAGCTAAATCCCCAAATAATGGTTGCAAAAGTATGTATGTATGTCTCTTTCCATCTTCATTATATTTACTATATGGCAATTAAAGATCCTGTGCCAAAAAGATAGGAGAATCTGCTTTATACTTCAAAAGGTTAATTCTGATTATTTATGTTGATAATTCAGTCAAAGGAGGGGTTAATATTTTACAATCAAGCACCAAACAAGTGGGATTACCATGCCTTGACTGAAAATTCTCATTCAAGTCTAGAGTGGGTTTTCTTATACACTTCATTTTGTGTGTGTGTGTGTGTGTGTGTGTGTGTGTGTGTGTGTGTGTGTGTGAGAGAGAGAGAGAGAGAGAGAGCTGCCTAGATTTTAATGGTAAAAAAGAAGTTAAAATTTGTCTTGAAGTGGCATGCTGTATAATCTGTTTTGTGAAATGATACATGGAAAAGCTACCTGTTCCTGTTTCAGTTACTCTTGAAATTATTTATTGATCATGATTTTGGTTACCTGTGGTTTAAAGGAAATAAACAAAACATTGCATATTACAGGTGACCTGCAGAGGGGAAATATTATTTATGCCCTTACTTACTTCTTTGTAATGGAGATAACTTTTTTTTTCTGTGCTCCAAAGAAATTTCCTATTTAGGTATCTTGAGTGCCTGGATTTCCAAGAGTTCTGCTCCCATTTAGGATGCTAACTGAAGTAGTTAGATTTTCTCACTGAGAACAATGGGAGCTGTTGGGCATTCCAGATATATCCCTACACTTAGTTCCTGGAAGTGTTTGCATTTGAAATTCTGAGACATATAAAATTTCTGGAGAAGTTTAGACCTTATTCCATCAAGGAAGAGGTAAATTTTCCCTGGTTGAGCTAGGATGATGAGGTGGTATTAAAAATTTAAAAATAGGTGGTTAATTTGTAGTTATAATATATCCCTTTACTGAACAGTAAAGTTTCACTTTATCATTTTGTTTTGGGTGAAAGGCACTTAGAATGATAAGGCACTGTTTGATTCTTATGTGTTTCTAAGAAAATCCTGTTCTGAGTCAGCCAGTATGAGCAAAGGGTCCTTGTTATAATAACTTTATAATAGGACTAGTTGTTATGGATTTGTCTTGATGCTTGGGTCTCCAACCTGGGTTTGCAGGTTCCCTGGCAGTCCTCAGACTGCAGCCCCCACTCTTCTGCTCACTGGAACAAACAGGAAGTGTAGGTTGGTGCATCCTAGGTTACCAGAGGTGCTCTCACAAAGCTCCTGACTTGAGGAGGTGTCCCAACCTCTCCAAGTAGCTAAGACTCACTATTTTAAGCCAGGAGACATAGGAAATTGCTTCACGCCGCAAGTGAATCCCTGACTGGATGCTACATTGGAACCAGCTTTCTCACCTGATTCCTGAGCCCTGTCTGCCTGCCCTGCTCCTGGTTTCTGCCTTGTCCCTTGTTCCAGATACTTGCTTCTATGCCCCATCCCTGGCTATTGATTATGGCTCTGACCCTTGGCATGACTCCTGACTCTGACTCCAGCTCCCACTCTTAGTGTAATGACAGAAAGTTTGGAGTAGGAATCATTTGCCTTACTGTTGTATGAAGGGGATCATGTAGTGAGCCTTATCAGCAGAAGCACCTTGCTTACACTTGGAGCCAGGCATGAGTCATGTCACCAACACCTGTCTGTAGAGCTCTCTGTAAAAAGTTAAATAAAGTGTTTTACTGTTACTTAAGAAATCTCCAGTATCTTTTTTTTTATGGTCTAATAGCAAGTTGACAATGGTGTCAGGACAAAAGTAAAAGTAAGGAAAGACTAGAACAAATCTGAAAAAAATATATAAAATAAGAATAAGGAGAATCACCAAATAAAGCTTCTAGGAAGCTTAGTATTTGAAGAAAATGCATCAGAAAACTGGACAAATTGGAAGCAAGAATTTGACCTGTACAGCATCACAAGTGGCACAGACAACAAAGATGAATGGCTGCAAACAGCATTATTTCTTCATTTGGCAAGTGGCGAAGCAAGAGAGGTATTTAACACTTTTCAATTTGATGATGCAGCAGATAAAGAAAAAATACAGATCTTAAGGAATACATTTGAGGCATTCAGTGCACTGCAAAGAAATGTGCCTGTTATGTGACACATTTTTCACTGGCAGTCAGACAGAAGGGGAAAGTATACATCTATATGGGACTGATATAAAACTGGCAGCACAATCTCATGAATTCGGAAAACTGTGTGTGTCACTCATTAAAGACTTCATCATGTATCTATTGTATCAGACTCAGTGTGAGCTAGATTGTTGAGGATGATAAATTTAACCCTGGAATGTGCTGTGGACATAGGTCCTGCCGATGAAATGACTGCAAAACAGTTGCAACTAAGGGCTGAGTGAACCGGGAAAAACACATGCATGCGCTGCAGTTTGTCTGCTTTAGCAAGCACCCAGTCATGAACTAGACGGTGTCCTGCTGCTAATAAATGCCTATGATAAAGAGACGTGAAAAAAGAGCAGTCAGAGGCAACTGAGGGTTATTATAAATGTAGATGTGTAAGGAACAGTCCTGTATATGAATAAGTACTCCTTTCCAGAGTTGCACATTTAGGCAAAGTCCCAGTATAAACAGGTGTTTGCTCATCTGCTATTTTGAGAGTAATCATATGATCTATTTCTTGGGAACGGATGAGTGGAATATGGATTGCTCATGAACGATCACGAAACTGTCCATTTTGAAACCAATATTGGGGCATAGGCCAATGTGTTGTGTCTAAAGTTTTTTTTTTTTTTAAATAACATTTTAAGGTCCAAACCAATTTGATTATCTGGCTGATAGCCTACTCAGGAGAAAAACTGTAAGTATGTGGTAAATGCAGTTTGGACTGTATCAGTATAAGAAAGCATGACTGGAATTTCAGGTAGCGGAATTTGACTCTCAAGCAGTATGGGGTTTATAGGCTGTGACATCTTTAAACTTAATTCAAAGAGTCAGTATGGTAAAAGAAGAACCAGAAGGTGCCTGGTAGATATTTAAAGAATCCAAGGGTGTATTTTATAGGTTTCGAGTGCTTGCCATAAAGATGAACTCATAAGTACCACCTGTAATTCTTGCACCTTGTAAAGTTCCAGTGGTATTCAAGTACAAACTAGAAAAATAACTGCACCACACAGAACAATGTGAGTAATAACAAAAGTGCAAGAATCTATGAAATGAGTCGATTCTACAGTAACTGTAGACAAACCAGCTCAAGATGAAATGAGAATATACTTGGATCTGAGACACGCAAATAAAGCAGTATGAAGGGAACACTTTCAGTTGCCTACAGCCAAATGACATACATTCTAGACTCTGTTCATGCAACACACCCTCTGTTCATGCAACACACCAGCTGGCAGGTACAGATTCACCAGACTTCCCTTTGGCATTTGTTCAGCTCCAGAAGTATATCAAAGAGTAACCCAACAGAGATTTGAATGTTATATAGATGACCCACTGGTGTGGGGAAATACTGGACAAGAACATGATCAAAGCCTTGAGAATTCTACGTAGGTGTTGTGAAAGGAAATGGCAACTGAACAAGAGAAATTGCAAATTGCCTCTGACAGATAAAATGTTTGGGGAACCACTTGACAAAAGAAGATCTAAAACCTGACAACTTAAAAATTGCTGCAGTAACTGAAATGGCCACACTGACCTCCCGGGCTGAATTACAAAGATTTCTTGGGATGGTTATTTACGTTGAGGAAATTTATCCTGAACATGTCAACAATAGCAACTCCTATAAGACAACTTTTGGAAAAAGATCTTGACTTTGCCTGGAAACCAATGCATGAGGTGGCATATGAACAGTGGAAAGAATTGCTTACAAGGGAACCCGTGCTGAAATACTTTAATGTGAAAGAACCAGTTGCTGTGTTAATGGATGCAGGTTCTACTGGACTAGGGGCTGTATTGCTACAAAATGAGGCTCTTGTTCCTTATTCCAGAAATATTTGCATTAACATTTGGCTGTACTCATTTTCATCAGTTTATCTATGGAGGAAAAATAGCTGTGGAAACAGATCACAAAGTCTCTTGAGGCCATTTTCAGAAAACCTTTGTACAGTGCTCCACCAAGGATTCAAAAAGTGTTTTAAATGCTCCGGCAATATCAACTGAAAGTTGGAAACAGATCAGGGAAAGAGTTAGCAATTGCTAATAATTTATCAAGAGAATACGTGTTGCGTAGTGAAGGAAGAAGCTGATGTTGCAGTACATCTTATGACGTCTGATTAAGAACATAAGAATGGCCATACTATGTCAGACAAAAGGTCCATCTAACTCCATATCCTGTCTTCCAACAGTGGCCAATGCTGGGTGCCCCAGAGGGAATGAGCAGAATAGGTAATCAAGTGATCCATCCCCTGTTGCCCATTCCCAGCTTCTGGCAGGCAGCGGCTAGGGACAGCCTGCCTAATTCAAAACAGAAGTTGAAGGAATTTCAGCCAGGTACTGAAAATGATGATGTCCTGCAAATTTTAAGACGACCTATTTTAGAATGATGACCAGACAAGAGACCTGAAGTATCAGAGGATGGATATGCTTATTGGCCATATAGAAAGGAACTAATTGTGCAAGAAAAACATCACTCTTTAAAAGTAACATAATCATAGTCCTGAAACGTCTCAAAATAGATTTAGGAGATTATTTATGGGAGTCATCTCAGAGCAGAAATATGTAAAAGGAGAGCTCAAGAGCTGTCTATTGACCAGGCATGTGGAGTAAAATTGAAGACATGGTACAGTCTTGCAACACATATCAAATCTTCAGAAACAATAATCAAATGGAACCAATGCTACCACACAAGGTCCCAAACAGACCTTAGCAGAAACTTGACATGTACTTGAAGGTGGTAATTTTCTTAATCTGGCTGATTCATTATTCAAAATACTTAGTCTGGATGCTTCAGGACATAAGTGCCTCTGTCCTCTGATGCTGCAAGTCTATATTTGCAAGGTATGCATACAGTGACAATAGACCACAATTTTTTCCAGATACTGTAAAACTTCTGCAAAGCAGTGGGACTTTGTGCGAATGGACTTGATATTTTGTGAATAATCAAGTGAAATGGGTGAAAGAGAATTTCAAAGTGTAAAAAGGATTGTTTAACAAAATCTAGCTTGGATAACACACATCCCCAGTTTAGCCTGTTAAGCTATTGGAATACACCTATGGGAGATTAAAAATCACCTGCTCAGCTCCTCATGGGAATACATCTAAGGACCAGATGGTTGACTTCATCAGTGTTGGAATCCAAACCGATATAAAGAGACATACAAACTAGCCTAAAATTGAGACAAGCAGAGCAGAAGTATATCTTTGACAAAGGTGCAAAGCTTTTTTTTATCGCCACTGAAAATTGGAGACTGTTTATATTAATCAAAAAGGAGCATGGAAATCTGAACAGATGACTGACCAACACACTGCTTCAAGATCTAATCTTCTCGAGACAGAGGAAGGAGATGTCTATAGGAGAAACAGAAAGGATTTGATGAGCACTAAAGGAATTGTGCAGGTGGTGAATGTTCCATATTTTCAAACGGAAACTGTATCAACATCCAGATCAGAAATACAAGCCATACCAGACCGGACTAGTGAATCTACTGTGTCTCAAGCATCAGTTCGAAACAGAAAAAAAAAAAAATAGGACACTGATAATCTTGCTACTACCTCTAAAGCAAAGTGCTAAGAGTATCTACTAAATACAGAGACTAATTATTCTACTCCTTTGGGATTCACATTAGAGTTATGGACACTTCATTACTCAACGGTATCAAATTAAAGTTGAAACTTAGTTTAAAAATTGTACATATCTAATTTTTATTTATTTATTCATTTATTTACTTTAAAAAATGTAATGATGATAGGAACTTTGCAGAAGGAACCAGTTACCCGTAGTGTTGTATGTGGGGAACTGTTATGCCTTTATAAGCAGAAGCACATTGCTTGCACTTGGAGCCAGGCAGGCAATCCAGGAATGCCTGTTTGTACAGTTCTCAGCTAAAAGTGAAGTGAAGTGTTTACTGTTTCTTAAAATGTCTTCAGTTTCTTACATTTTTTGGCAATAGCTATTACCCTTGGCTTGACTCCGGCTCTGACCCCTGGCTAGACTGACTGTGACCCTCACCTGTGGTTCCCAACCATTGCTGGAATTTTCAACAGCATATTTCATCTAATGATGCAAATGTCACTGAAAAATGGAGACTTATGTATTTTGTATATGTTTGTGGAAACAGTTTCACCAGTAATGTAGGTCAAAATATGTTTTAAAATGAGTAACAGGTTTAGTCCAACAAAGATTTAAACAATAAATTGTGCACAGCAAAATGTGTGCATTAGTTAAATTAGTATACAAATTTAACTAGTGGTCTTGCGTACAATTTATGTCTATTAACTAAAATTTGTAATTCACACATTTAAAGAACTATAAAACCCTTAAAGTGTAGTTGCTCATGAGTCACCAATGCAGTTAATTGAAATATAGTTAAATGTATAGCATAGGATGCTTGACTGAAAATCTAAACTGTTTGCAAATATCTTGGTATAGGCCTGTAGGACTGTATAATTTATCTTTCTCATAATCTCTTCAATGCTTAAGAGGGTGATTATAAAAATCTTTGGGCCAGATCCTCTGTCTACTGATGTGTAAATTAGTAGAGCTTCACTGGCTTCTATGTAATTGTGTTTTGGCACCACCTGAGGATGTGGACCTTAGTTGTAATGGTCATCCTATACAATATATCTCAGCTGATTTTGGGGTGGCTTTTAGAGAGTCAGATACCTTTTTAATTAAATGTTGGTATATTTGCATTGTTTGTGAGTAATTCCATGATTTAAATAACTTCATAAACACACGAATATAGGTCTCTTGAAAGTGTAAGCAGATTATACCAGCTGTTCTGCACAGTTCTGCAGAGGTGAAATAGGATACTACATTCCTGCTCTTCTAGTTCTGCTCTAAAGAGGTGCAGAAACTACCCAAAGTACTAACTGCTGTTACAATTTCATGGTGTATTCATATAAATACTACATTGAGACTATCAGACTAACTTTTTTCTTGCAGTTTGATCAATGCATTCCTTTACCTAGCTTTGCATTTATACATTAAGGTCCAACTTTTGATGCTGCAAAGTTCTAAACTCTGCGGCTTAGCCAGTAGTTCTTACAAATTCCTTGACCTACCACCATTGATCTTTCTGAAATGATATAGTCAGACTCAGTGTATAATACTGTAAGTGCTCCAGTGTGACTTTATTGCATAAAGACTTTAGCGCAGAAATCTGAGAAGAAGTCTGGATTAAGGAATTTGTGAACTCCTGCTAGTAAAGCCTATAAACAGGATTGCAAGGATTAGATTTTTATCAGTAAATGCCAGTAAACATTGATTTCCCTGTTCACACGCAAACCAATGGCAACATATTTCTATTGATAATAACAAAATTTACAGATAGGCAAAGTCAGAAA
This sequence comes from Gopherus evgoodei, assembly GCF_007399415.2. Taxonomy (NCBI): domain Eukaryota; kingdom Metazoa; phylum Chordata; order Testudines; family Testudinidae; genus Gopherus; species Gopherus evgoodei. The sequence continues at coordinate 148,618,170 of NC_044324.1, forward strand.
AATGCTGCTACTCGAGTTGATTTAAGGATATGCACTTTCTTTTGACATACGATGTTGACAATTTGTGTTTTTAATGGTTACAAAGCTTTAACTTTTTGAAACTACATCAACTGTCATTTAAATAATTAGTGCCTAACACTCTTCTCTCTCCCGCTCCCATAGCTTTGCATATCTAGGAAAATTTAAATTGTTAAAAATAGAAAAAATGCTAGAATCAATATGTTTAAACTCTTTTTTTTTTTTTTAAAGTAGAATTTTGCCAAGCCTATCTATAACTTCCATTATCAAGTTCGTCAGACATACACTGTGTATCTCTTCAGTCCTTTCACGCTCTAGCCTGCCTCAGCTAAAAGTGTGCTTCTGGATCTCAGGCCACGGGCTTTGTTTACCCCGTGTCATCTGTGGCAACTGCTTCCCACAGGAGATTCATCACCAAAGCAGGTGGGATGATGATGCTTTTCCTGTGGGCTCTGACAGAGAAAGTCTGTTGTAAACTGGGGCCATGAGGTCACAGGACATAGCACTGCAGTCACCATGCTTCCTCGCCATGCTCCTTTTCTTGTGTAATGGGTGGGATTGAACTGGAGACCTCTAGAGCTTAGTGCATTAGCCTCTACTGCCTGAGCTAAAAGCCAACTGACGGTTAGCTAAAGCTGTAGAGCGGACTCATTTAGCTCTCTCTCTAAGTGGTCTCAGTGCCACTAGATGGGACAGAACACCACACCCAGGAGGAATGTGGGTTACACTTGTACCTACTGTTGACTCTGACACTTGAAACAAATCCTCTCACCCACCCTTGTGCCACCACAATCCCACTCCAGTCTGATTTGTCTACCACTAGACTTTCAATAGATGCTGTAACAATCCCAGGCTAAATCAAAGCTATTATGCAGAGTGGCTGAGGCGCAACTGATCAGTATCTGGAGGGGTATGATCTATGATTTACATGTCAATATTTAATAGTACTATTTCCAGTCTTTGTAGGATAGGCAGATGCAGTAGATTTTGTTTTATAGTGGATTGGTGGATAATAGAGCCCTGTTGTCTGTGACCTGCATCAGTGAAAGATGCAGGATAATCTCAGTCCCTGTAGAGAAATTGGATGGGGGAGGCGGGTAAGTGTTTCTCTCCTCTATGAATGGACTGTAGGAGGCAGGGTGGGTGCAAGGATGTTTCGTGCCCTAGGCAAAACTTCCACCTTGAGCCTCCCCCCCCCCCCGAGCCCTGTGGCAGCTCTCCGCCTCCCCCTGCCCTAAGGTGCTCCCCCCTTCCCCCCATGGCAGCTCCCCGCCACAGCTCACCTCTGCTCCTCTTCCTCCCTGAGCATGCCGTTGCCGCTCCACTTCTCCTGCCTCCGAGGCTTGTGGTCCCAAACAGCTGTTTGGTGCCTCAAGCCTGCGAGGGAGAGAAGCAGAATGGGGCGGTGTGCTCAGGGGAGGAGATGGAGCAGAGGTGAGCTGGGGCGGGGAGTTCCCCTGCGTGCCGCCCCCCCCAACCACTTGCTGCAGGCGACCCTCCCCGCACCCCCCTGCCCCAGCTCCCTCTGCCTAAATGCTGCCGCTGACCGGGGCGGCCGAAGGACCCGAAATGCTGCCTCCCAAATGCTAGCACCCAGTCGCCTAATGGGTTGCACTGGCCCTGGTAGGAGGTGAGAGAAGTATCTCTAGCTCAAAAGGACAAGTCAGTGGAAGAGGCCTGTAGTTTAGTTAATGGTGAGCCCTGGTATGAATGTAGGAGAGGACAATGAAGGTCTGTGGTCCATATTGGAAAAACTTAGATAGATTAGGTGGGTATAATGGGGTCTTTTGCCTATAGGTGGAGGCTAGAAAAAGTTTTGGAGAAAAGCGGAGTTGAGATTGATGTGGGAAGCTTAATGAAATTCCTATTTGACAAGTTGTCTTTTTTTCCCTTAACTCTTTGTGAGCAGATAGGTGACATACTCTCTCACTATGTTCTTAGGGAGGAAACACACTAACCAGTTGCAAAGGAATCTGGACCTGTTGGTCACAGGGAGAGGTCAGATTGTTCTCATTGCATGGAATTTCCAGAGTTTTTCTGACTTCCAATTAGCAACACAGGCATTCTCCATAGTTCCTTCTGTCTGCAGAGTAGAAGAATTTCTGTCCATAATCTGAAAAAATCAGGTTATTTTCCCAAGAGAAAAAATAATTAACTCATGTAAAGATCCTGTCTTCAGGAAGGATTCCTCTGCTCTACTCCTGCAGAAAAGCCTCTCTGCCAAAGATGCACAATGACTGGCAACCCAGCTGAAAGGAAAAAATGTGGTCAGGAGGTGCCGGATTTTCTCAGCCCATTAACTCTACCTTAATTGCACTACTTTTTGCCTGTGGTTAATAAAGGTCATGTCTGTCTGAACACATTGTAGATCATACTGGCATATTTCACAGAGACAAGTATAACTCCTGAGTCATTGTGACTTTGTGGTTGAACAGTAACCTGGTTAATGAGCATCCTTTAACCTTAGTGTTTCTTTCCAAGAGGTCCTAAACCATTTTTTTGGTGGGGGGGAGGGGTAGTGGGCAAGTTTCCTAGAGAGTTAGTAATCTTGTGCAAAGTTTATCTGAACACCAGAAAAGAGCACACAAGATACTTTTGAAGTATTCTATTTAATTTATTCAAGAGAAGGTTAAGAGATGACTTGTTACATGGGGAGAAGATTTCTGAGTGTAGCCTCTTTCGCTCTGGTTACTCTTTTTTGTCAAACTAATGGATGAAAGCTGAATCTAGACAAATTCAGACTAAAAAGGCATATTTTTTTTAAATCAGTGAAGATAATTAATAATTGGAACAGCTTATCTAGACAAATGGTTGACTTGGTCACTTGAGGTCGTTAAGACTGGATGTAGAGCTGATTAAAAACTAGGGTTTCTTTGCCCACAGAAAGTTTTGATCAAAATGGAAGGGTGGAGGAAAAAGGAGGGAATGGAATAGTTTTCATCTAAATTTTCCATGGAAGTTTATTTTCTTCTGGCAGGAATTTGAATACTAAGAAAAATCTTTGGCCAAAAAGTTTCAAATTGGAAATTCGGCTGCAGTGTCTTACGGGAGTAGTAATTCAGTTACTTCATGCTCCTTTTCTTGTCTATTCCTCTTTCTTAGTAGAACTCCATCTTTTCATGGCGCACTGTGGTCTTCACTTGTGAAAAAAGGAGCCATTGTATCATGGGAATTCTTAGCCATGGCGAATCATGGGAGATGTAGTTCAGTTGAGAACATAAGAATGGTCGTACCGGGTCAGACCAAAGGTCCATCTAGCCTAGTATCTGTCTACCGACAGTGGCCAATGCCAGGTGCCCCAGAGGAAGTGAACCTAACAGGCAATGATCAAGTGATCTCTCTCCTGCTATCCATCTCCATCCTCTGACAAACAGAGGCTAGGGACACCATTCTTTACCCATCCTGGCTAATAGCCATTTATGTACTTAACCATCATGAATGTATCCAGTTCTCTTTTAAACCTGACCCATAGAGGAGAAGGAGAACATAGGGCAACTGAACTATGACTCTGTCAGGAATAACAGCAGCCTTTCCAAATGAAATCTCTTTTTACATATAGGCATTTGGGATTTAGATGGGCAGGTGGGGAATCCATGGGGGAAAAAAAGGATTTTTTTTTAGTAGAAAACCCAATTTTCCAACAAAGTTTCAGTGGAAAATACAGACCTAATTGGGTGTCTTTCTGAAGGGTTATGAACTAGATGTTGTAATCACTTGGTGAAATTCTGTAGCCTATGTTACACAGAAAGTCAGACTATATGGTCACAATGGTCTCTTCTAACTTTAAATTCTGTGAATATATTAGAAGATCAAGAAGTTTGGTATCTGTGAACATAATTATTCTTCTCTACAGTACTGAAATTTGAATAATTCATGGCAAATTTACACTTAAATTAAGATGAACAATTAATGTTGCTTTAAAAACAAAGATTTTTCTTAATGTATCAGATGCTTGTAAAACACACAAGACTAATACTTCTGAGTTTTTCATATATGTTTATATAAGAAACAATGCAGAGAGGATTAAAAGTTGAGTCACTCCAGGACATACAAAAGCAAATTAAATTCTTTGCTCATGAAGTCACAACAGAAAGGAATATAAAAGATAGTCATAATCCTGCCCATGTTTTATATCACAAAGATTACTTGTATTTGGGGTGTGTGTGTGTGTGTGTGTATTATTTTTTCATGATTTTATATATTTCTAATTATGCAAACTCCTGCTAAATCCCTGAAATACTAAAAAATTAAAGTAGAAGCCTAAACAGTGGTTGTGATTATCTTCTGTATTGGATAAGGTATACTGTGTTTTAAAACTTTAGAATTACCTGCTTTCCTTTATAACAGTCCTTCAATAAGCATTAGCATATAGTGCTCATAGGACCAGATCGTAGCTGAGCTCTGTCAGGATGGACAAGTGGATTAGGGGAAAGGAGCCTTCTTTCCTGTGTGCTCTCCACGCACAAAATTGCATAAGAGACCTAAAAATGGTAGAACTGATGGCTGACTGGGGCAGGGGTATGTCTATATGTATTCAGTTGAACTTCTGTACCATCAGTTTTTCATGTATGCCTGGTTAGGAAATAATGCTCTGTGTAAATCTCTGTAAGAATTAATGTTGTTCTCGTATTCATGTATTGACTTACTTTCTGCCAATGGCAAAAACAAAACCCATATCTACCTGTGAAGTTCTTGCATAATTAGGCCGTGAAAGTGTTCTAGTCTCTTATGCACAAATTATTCCTTGCTTTCATATCTGAGGGATTTTTCTCTTGTTGGAAAGAAAATGGAAAATGTTCCCTGCTTTGCCATTTAAAAAAACAAGTATTGTTTGGGTGAGTGAATCCAACTGACATTCAACTTCGGGGGGTCTCATCCGCTTCTGTAAAAACCAGCAGTACATCTTTCCTTTTCCCCTCTTTCGGTCTCATGCCCCACTGCTGGATGAGAGTATTTGTTGCAAAACATTTTGATCTTTAAATTAGGTAAAGGGTGGATGGGTATATCAAGTGTGGAATGGTGGAGGCTGGTTGTAGATTTGCTGTGGCTAGGTTTGGAGACTGTGTAAGGATACAATATAAGTGGCTGGAATTCTTGGATTCCCTCTGCTAAATTTCCAGGTGCTCCAATGTTAGATATCCAGTAGTGGCTAGACAGGTGGCAAATTACAATTACTGAACTGACTGGCTAAGAATTGTGCAAATTCGACTACTTTTGAGACTCTTTTCTCTACCCTCACTGTGCCCTGCTTGCTGGTCTCTGCTAGCTGGTATGTCTTGGGGCAGTGACTCTCTGATTTTCTCTGATATGATTGGCCTCTAGGTGCTACTCGTGACAAACTGAGAGATGTATGTATTCCCTTTTATTAATATTTTATATGTGTACGCGGTGATAGGGGTCAGAAGTTGTTAAGGAAATCAAGCAGGAAAGGTAAAACAATGAGCTAGCTAAAGAACATCCCAACAACCACTCAAACACAATGGCCCAGGCTTATAGCCATGGCAAGGTGACTCCTCAGTCCCAACCCTGATGACATAGTTGTTTTTTCTCCTAACCAGAGGCAGAAGTTGGCTGGGTTGAATTTACACAAGCTTACAAGGAAAGATTAGGGTGTAAATTAGACCCATGTATGTAGTCCTTTTATTGTTTTTACTCCTTTGCTGGCCTCTTGCACAGACTTCAGGGATTTATCCCAAAATGCAGCTCTGATTTCTTCAGAGCATATACTCTGAAAATACTCTTGTGCAATCTGGCTTATTCCTACGTACATGAGCATGGGAGCCCCTCAATATAAACTGACAGAGGGCATACCAGAACTTTTATCAGGCCTAACATACTCAGTGCCACAACTCACTGTCGTCATAATCGGTATCTAAAGGATGCTATGTAAGATATCATATGCAAACTGGTAACACTCTGGTCATTACTATCATTGTGTGGTGAATGTATTGGTGGTGTTTAAAGAATTATAGATGTGTACTGGAAATAAGGTTCTCAAACATGTTTGGCAGACTGCGCCCAACCAGAGACAAAGGAATGTTGTTTTGCAGGTTTGACATTGCCTCCATTGTAAATTAAGCAAGGTGTAAACTAGGACAATGAAGAGCACATTTTTTTTATATAATTATATAGTGTGTGGGTATAGTAGACAAACTCATCTCGCAAGTGAGGGGAAATGATCACTTAAATATCTCATCAGGGAATGAAGACGGCACCTTCAAGAAGCCTTCCTGCCTCTTGAAACATGGCCAATATATTTTAGAAGATATAAACAGAGACAAGAAGTCATTTTGTCATCCTTCACCTGAGGAGACAAAGAAACCAAGCGCTTTGGGCTTTGTATCAGATCCTGGCTAAAGACTGGCCAGCTGTGCTGGAAGAATGACTGGTGAGAAAACTGCATTGAACAAAAGCCTCTATTTGTTACACTTTTTAAGAGTAAAATCTAACTTATGTTTACTTGTTTGTTTGTAACTGTTACTATCTCTATTTCTTTTACTTGGTATCACTTAAATCTAGGTTCTGTTAATAAACTTGTTTTACTTTTACAAAACCATCTCAGTGCTCTGTGTTAAACTAAAGGTAAAATCCTCAGCTTAACTAGCAGGCTGGTGTGTATTATGTGTCTTTGGAGGTAGTGAACTTCATAACTTCTATGAGGGTCCGGTGAGAGGTACTGGATACTAGGTGGGAGGCAGTTTTGGGGAAACTCAAGGCTGGAATAGCTGTCGGTGTCACTTTGCAAGGAGTAACCAGGCTGGTGGAAGCCAGGGTGAGGCCATTGTGCTGTAAGCAGGCTACTGTGATAGGGCTCTGAGCCAGAGCTGCACAGAAGCACTCAGCATTATGAGGCAGGTGGTGAAACAGTCCCTTACGGGACTGAGTGACACACCCCCCATGCCCCCCCAGCATCACAGAAGGAATGCATACTTTTTATTATGTTTTTTTTTAAGACTCTGCTTTTGAGTCATTTTAACCAACTTGATGATCAGGGCCGGCTCCAGGGGTTTTGCCGCCCCAAGCAGAAGAAGGAGAAAAAAAAAAAAAAGCAGAGATCGTGGCAATTCAGCAGAAGGTCCTTTGCTCGGAACGGGAGTGAGGGATCCTCCGCCAAATTGCCGCCGAATACTTGAAAGTGCCAACCCACTCTGGAGTTGCCGCCACAAGCACCGGCTTGATAAGCTGGTGCCTGGAGCTGGCCCTGTTGCTGATAGTTTCAGGCTTCTGGATCAAAAGGGCTTACAGGTGCCAAATGAAGTTGGGTCAGTTGCATTAACAGTGTTGGGAAATGGGGACCTGCAGCCCAGAGATCCAGTCTCAGTGAGTGGACTATGTGATTCTTTCCTAACTGAGATGTGGGAAGCCAGGCCCCTGAGGGGGTCTGTCACCTGAGGACTCTAAGGGACAGTTTGTCCTGTAACTCTGACCATAATGTAATAAATGTTTTTAATAACACCCTAGAGAGAGTAAAATCACAAGGTGCTGGCTGTTCCTGAGTGTTTCCTTGTTCAATGTAGACTTGAGACTCTTTGCTTGCTTGTGTGTGTGTGTGTTTTATATAAAGTATGTATGACTGGACATGTGGAAGTTACAATGCACACTGTTAAATTCCCCATAGTATTCTGCCTCAAAATTAGCATTTTACTATAAATGGGAAGTAAGACCTGCTGGAGATAATGGGTGGTAAAACAGCTGTGAAACAGGTGGTTTAGTATATATTGCATACAGCACATAGTGATGCTACCGACTTGCCACTTTGGATACTAAACAGCCTGCTATTTCAGTATTGGGTATGTGAGAAATATGATGAGCACTTATGTTGATCTTCATATGCTGAACTGAATGAATGAATCTGAAACGGACTCGAATGCTGTGCCTCCTTTCTGCTTCTGCTGCTGATAAAGATCCTAATACTGATCCTTCTCCCATCAAAGCAAGTGGCAAACTAATTACCTTGAGCAGCAACAGGCCCTATTAAAACTGATTTTCTGTGCTGGAATCTCCTCTGCTTGTTACTACCAAAAAGACTGGAACAAGTGGGCCCAACTCATCGCCCTTAACTATAAATGTAGTGAAAACAATGTATTTACACCAAGGATACGTGTCACAGTATGTGATCTTTGTTAGGCACTTCTAAATAGACTAGATATGTTGGGTGATTTTTATTGCCCTTTGGGTTACTGTCTGGCTTTCATTCATTTGAGGATCTTGGCACTTTGCAGACATTATCATGCCTTTTGAAATAGGTATAGGTTGGTTTAGACTAGAAGTTTTTTGGTTCTGTTGCAACCCCAGTTAACTGACAACTAAATAAAGTTACAAAGTCATTCCATGAGTCATCGTCTTTTGTATGGTTTGGATAGGTAGCAACGATTACACATTTATATTGAGGTTGTATAGCCAGCACATTGCTGCAGTAGTGAGCTGGTGAATGTCTTTCAGGCTCCCGGTGAAAGAATGAAGGGGACACTCAGATATGATGTGCTCCATTGTTACTTACAGGTATTTGCCTTATTTTCCATTTAAAGAGAGTTTGTCCACATCTCCGATGTGATTCAATCTGCACCAGTCTTTCCTATATAAATCAAAACCTGGCGGTTCCTTGCCAGGGTTAATGATGAGCTGTTTGTTTTGAGCAGTTGAAACGCTTCATGTGACTCTCCGTTGAGCCTCTGCGTCAAAGTTGGGTGTAAGATCTTGATGCAGCTTCATAGAAGGCTTGTCTTTGTCAGGATCTGCAGGTTATTGTGCAGCGGGATCCTCATGTTTGCGTTGACTTGGTTAAGAAAGAGTGATAACAGAGGTCTCACTAGAAAAGGTCTACAGATATAACCATCTGTCAAAAGTGTGATTTCTTTTTAAAACCAATATACTGTAAGACTTAGTCTGCATGCAGTAATACTAGGTATAAAGGTGCCTCTATACCAGAGTAGCTTATTATGTTCTTCAACCGAAATGAGCTATCACGGTGTAACTGGGCCCATACTGGGGATGGGGGAGTGTCTGCCTTAACTAGACCAGTGTAGTTAAAATGATACGTTTTAAGTGTAGGCAAGCTTCTAAAGACAGGAGGGTTCTGTTAAGCATAAGAACCTCTGCCATATAACACAGCAAACGTGATGCTATGGGACAGTTGAATGAAGCTTACTGTATCCAGTTACATTTCAAGGGTGATGCAGTTGCCTGACCTGGAATTTAGCTGCTAAACCAGGGTCAATATTCATTCTCATAGCATTCTTATTAAGACAAGCAGTGAGGGCTGTAGTTTTACATTATAGCCAAAATCCTCCAGCTGTATGGAGCCCTACAATGACACATAGGGGATTTGGTTCAGTGCCATCTACTGACTGACCAACATCACTTCTTTCAGTACTTCCATGTTGCTTGGTAGTATTTGGATGGGAGACGTACCTAGCCTAATTCTGTTTCAACTTGAGAAATGTAAAGGGATTGCATTGTGAGGCGGTATGGTTGCAGACAACCATACACAGAAAATTAGAATTTTACTTCAGGCTTAATGAAGAAGCTAAAACAGTCACCTTCATTAGACTTGGAGTTGTAGATGCTCTATATAATGGGAGGTTTTTAACACATATGGGATATATCAAGCTGCAATTTCATATCCTGAGAGAAATAGATCTGAGAAATTACCCTATATCAATTCACATCATGTAAGTAGGTAAGAATAACTAAATTAAATAAATTTAAAATATTGTGCAGAAGTAGTCTTTATATGTAAGCGGGGTCTGAATTGAACTCTCCCTTGACAGCTAGTTTGGGAGGGGGAGAGACTTCAGGAGCAAATTGTATTTACATGAACATACCTGCTCTGCGTAGGTATCTAGCAGGAAGGAGTTGTGTAGCTCCAAGTGATCAGTTTTGGCTGGTGTTTGGTCACAAATCATTTTAGTATTGAATGAAGGGGTATTGAAATGTTATGAATGTTATCTTTATTGTATGACTAAAGGGGAGCAGAACTGTGCTGAGCTTGTCCTGATGGAGGGGTCACCCTCAGTTGAAAGGGACTTGCTAAGCCAGGGACTCGAATGCCAGACCCCTGTGTAAGTAAGAAGGGTGGGAACAGATATTCCAGCTACAAGAAGTGGACTCTCGCTAAGGGTCCCCAATCTGGTTTAACCTGTTCCTCCCCACTGTTCAAAGAGAGCTAAATAGGCTTCATTAGGAGCCTTGTGTTATGTTAAAGTGCTCAAATGAGAGCTGAAATCACTTGTGGTGGGCCACTGTTTCTACCCAGCCTGAAAGGAGCTGAAAATTGCTAAGAGACTGATGTGCAGAGGTTACAGCTGAGAGGCAGGTGGGAGCAGAAGATGACTGACAGTGGGCTGGCAAGTGAGTGTCTGGTGAGGTGGCATACAGAGCAAGTGCTCAGACTGCAAAACAAGCAAGGTGCCTTCTTCCCCTGATGGGAGGTAAACTCACACAGATGCACCTCTAAACCCTGGGTCCTCAGTGACCAAGGACAACAACTGTTAGTGGGGGATAGAGTGACCAGACAGCAAATGTGAAAATCGGGATGGGTATGGGGGGTAATAGCAGCCTATAGGAGAAAAAGACCCAAAAATCGGGACTGTCCCTATAAAATCAGGACATCTGGTCACCCTAGTGGGGGATGATGAGGGAACAGAGAGGAACACAGAAAAGGAACTTTTTAAATTTATTTATTTTTTAAGGGAATGAAGGGCTAGGTTCACAAACTGGTGGAGTTAGTGCACCCTCTTTCCCCAATAGTCCAGAGGTTAGGGCAGATACCTGGAAGAGGGGAGACTCAGGTTTGCAGTCTGCTCTGGAGGGATTGGAGACTGGAACACAGGCCCCCCACATCACAGATGAGTGTCCTAAATACTGAGTTAAAGGTTATAAGGACACCACATCCACTTCCATAAATCTAGCCCTGAAAAAATAATTTTTTGATCAAAACTATTGATTTATATTTCCTAGTTCACTGAAATTGCATTTTGGGGGGAATAAATTATTCATCTACAATTTTTCACCCAGCTCTATATAGGATGTGAAACATTCAGCCTCCCTAATCTTAGAAATGGTAGGTTTTTTAAAATGAAGTAAGATATACACAAGTGAAAATTATCTCAAGATATTTATGTAGCTGAGGAGATACTTCCAGTCTTTGTATGTATGTGATTCCCATAATGCGGATGGGAGTTATGCCTGTATTTGGAAGGAAGAGTACACCTATGCTTTAGTATTTCACAACTTGATTAAATTTTATACATCTAGTTATGCATGTCTTTTAAGTATTTTTCTCTCATCTGACCAAAGTGTACCTTGCCTACGACAACAATGCCATGTAATTAGTAAGTAGTCTGAATGCTGTGGGTTTTTTGTTTTGTTTTCCATTTCTGAAGCAATTGATACTTTATCTCTCAGGTTCCATTTCAGCTACACTTTTAAGAACATGAATACAATTACTGCAGTGCCTTGCTGCTTTGGATGCTTTAGTGCTCCATTTATGTGAGTAAATGTGAAACAAGAAGTGATGTGCTATAGGCCACCAAAACTGATGGAAAGTATGGGATTATTTCCCTGTCTCTGATGTAGTTGCCTCATGCCAGAGAGGATTTATCACTGTGAATTATTTAAACAAACGAACAAACAAACAAGGCTGAAAAGCAAATGTTCTCCCTCTCTGAAATAGATGAGATTGTTTTCAGATAGCCAATATCCTCAATAAATACATGATGGAGGAGGTTCCTGGATCTTCCAGCAAAGTCTTTTCAACGCCCAACCCAATGTACTGCAAATTATTATGGGTTATACCATTAAAATATAGTCAGCATACTTTTTAGAAACAAAATAACACTTCTAGCAATAAGCAAGTGCTTTTATTTCCCTGTTGGGTTATGAAAGAACACATGCTTAAATAGCAGAGCACACAAACAAATCTTCCAGTCTTTCACCTCTCTTCTTTATGAACTCATACAGTATTACTCTTTTATTCACAAAAACACGTTCACATACCAGATCATGGACTGGGGTTAAAAAGAGGCTATGTTGTGTAGAAAGTGTCTGGGAAAGTTCTTCAGGTGATTTCTGGTCTGAAAGTCATACTTTTTCTTTCGTTGGATTAACTGGCTTCAAAATTGAAGCAGCTTGCCTTCAATACATTAGAAAATATTTTCAAAGTTTTTTTTTCTGAAAGTCCATAGACTAAAGAATGGAAATTATAGGAGTAGAAGGCATCTGGCGTTGTCCCCAAAGGTTAGAGAGTTAAGAGGCCACTTTTTTTTTTACTTCATATTGAAATGAACAGATTAAATTTCTTTCTTAAAATCTGTGAATGATACTCTGAACAAGGAATTTGAAGCTTGGGAGAGTTCAGCGCTGTGTTTTTTTGTTTACCACACATTTTGCTTGCTTAAGTATTTTTAATTCTCTCTTACATGCTCTCACTTTCCTTTCTCCTCTTCTTATTTAAGAGAATGTTGCTAGGAAATATACTACTTACTATAATGCATCTAACAATGTCCATAATCTAGAATAGGGCTGGTTTAAAAAAAGAAAAAATGAACAAAACACTTACTGCTCTGAACATGGGCTCTTGCTGAAAATTTTCATAGGAAGAGATTGATTTTCATGAAATTTTCCATCAGTAAAATTGAAATGAAACAGGTCAGTTGAGGTTAGGTTGGTAATCTGAGTCTGTCTGAGCCACCGCAATGTGTTATGAATGTTGTCATTCTGGGTCCATCATGCCCCTATCCTCCTCCACGGGCCATGCACCCTGAACAGATTACATTTTCAATGATGCACAATGGTCCTTAGGGAGTGACATCTGATGACTCTCACAGAAATTAATGTTGACCTGAAATGAAATGATTTGACATCTCATTGAAACTTTTCAAAACCTCTTGTTCTGCAGAAAAAATTTCAATATATTGACATTTTGTCTTGATTTTTTTTTTAATATGAAAACAAATGTCAAAATGTAATCTGTGGGTTAGAACATCCATTTTTTAATCTCTATTCTGTATAGTGTTCTGTCGTCAAAAAGACACTATATAGTAAACGGATATTCTTTCATCCATGAAAACTAAATTTTAAAATTCTATTGTCATTTTCCTTTTTAAGACAATTTTAACATTATTGGTCTCTGAAAGAGAGTGAATCAAGAAGATTGACTAACACAGTAACTATGTCTCTTCTAGTAAACAAGCCTGATGAAAAATGATTCTATGAGTACATGAAGCAGATCTTGGTATGCATTAAGGCAGAGGTCGGCAACCTTTGGCATGTGGCTCGCCAGGGAAGGCACCCTGGCGGGCCAGGTTGGTTTGTTTACCTGTCATGTCCACAGTTTCGGCTGATTGCGCCTCCCACTGAGCCGAGAGATGTGTTGGCCACCGCTTCCTGCCAGCCTCATTGGCCTGGAGCAGTGAATTGCGGCCAGTGGGAGCTGCGATTGGCTGAACCTGAGGACGCGGCAGGTAAAAAAACTTATGATTTAAGGTACTAGACTTAGAGTCAGGAGATTTGGGCTCTACCCAGTTCTGCCACAGACTGAGTGTGACCTTGGGCAAATCACTTTGTGCCTTGGTTTCTTATCTGTAAAATGAGAATAGTAATTCCTTTCTTCTATGCTTTTGTCTTGTCTATCTAGATTTTAAACATTTCAGGACAGGGACTGTCTCTATGGTGTCTTGAACAATGGGATGCTACTGTAATATAAATAAGGCTGTATTAGCCTTTTGTGGTGGTGGTTTTTTTTAATCATTAAATATTTTAAAAGCCTCTGCCTGAATACTGGATTATAGATGGTGTCATGGTATAAACCCCCACTCTGAACCTTAGCATCCAAAAGATGGGGTACCAGCATGAATACCTCTAAGCTCAATTACCATCTTAGTACTTGTAGCGCTGCCACCAACCAGGAATACCAGTGTCTGGTACACTCTGGTCCCCCTCAAAACCTTGCCCGGGGACCCCCAAGACCCAGTCCCTCTGGATCTTAACACAAGGAAAGTAAACCCTTTCCCTCACCGTTGCCTCTCCCAGACTTCCCCTCCCTGGGTTACCCTGGAAGATCACTGTGATTGAAACTCCTTGACTCTTAAAACAGAGAGGAAAATCCACTTCCCCCCTCCTTCTCTCTCCCCCTCCCAGACTCTCCCTGAAAGAGAAAGTAAACCTAACACAGAGAGAAAATTAACCTTTCTCTCCCCCTTTCCTCCTTTCTCCGCACCAATTCCCTGGTGGATCCAGATCCAGTCCCCTGGGGTCTCACCAGAATAAAAAAACAATCAAGTTCTTAAACCAGAAAAGCTTTTAATTAAAGAAAGGGGAAAAAAAACAGTAAAATTATCTTTGTAAATTTAAGATGGAAGATGTTATAGGGTCTTTCAGCTATAGACGCTGGGAATACCCTCCCAGCCTAAGTATACAAGTACAAATTAAAATCCTGTCAGCAAAATACAAATTTGAACTCCTCCCAGCCAAATACACATTTGCAAATAAAGAAAACAAACATAAGCCTAACTTGCCTTATCACCTAGTACTTACTATTTTGAATCTATAAGAACCTGTATCAGGGAGATTGGAGAGAAACCTGGTTGCACGTCTGGTCACTCTCAGAACCCAGAGCGAACAACAACCAAACACTAACAGCGCACACAAAAACTTCCCTCCCTCAAGATTTGAAAGTATCCTCTCCCCTGATTGGTCCTCTGGTCAGGTGACAGCCAGGCTCACTGAACTTGTTAACCATTTACAGGCAAAAGAGACATGAAGTACTCCTGTTCTATTAACCCTTAACTATCTGTTTATGACAGATGGGAATTAGCCAAAGTGCGATGCTATCTTGTTCAGGATAAGGTGAAGGCTAATAGGGGAAGAACTTGACTAAAGATTCTGGCTTTGCTAGCTGGGAAGCCGTTCTCCTCCTCCTGAGTATTCTATAGAGTGACCAAATTTCTAAATACTTATTCTCTTTTGGTGCTTCTCTTGTATGTGTACTTGCTGTGAAAGTTTTTTTCCATTACCAGTACAGTCCATATTTTACTATGCCACAATTTTTCATACGAGTCATCATATTTTTCTGGTTTTGTGTAATAGCGTCTAGCTGATGACAAAAATAAATTGTCATTCTGTTTAAAATCCGCATCCTTTACTGGAGCATTAAGTAAGCACGTCAGGGGATCTCTAGAAATCCAGCATTTACCCAAAATATTATACCCACTTGTAAGCACCAAATGTAAATGGAGCAGGCAGAAGACTTGATCCACTGGTGCGTTCCAATTTTGTGATGGATAACCTCATTGAAAATACATTAGTGTAAAACCGGAGTAGTGCAGTGTTTAAGTTGTGCCAAAAGTTCTCAGTGGTGACCTACAGATGGGATAAAATAACATTGGCCCCCCCCCTTTTTTTTTTAAGTCTAAAGTCCTGAGATAATCTTTTTTTAAAGTTGTTTTTGCTTGGTGTTTTATTCTGTAAATGAGGAATATATGCTGTTTGTTTGAATAGCTACATTAATAAAAAGAAACACCTAACCAAGTCTGCAAGTGCCGACAACACAAGTTACAGGAACAGAACAACATTAATAGTTCCATTCACCCTGACAACCAACAGAATTCATTAGGCCTCCACTTTCCTGTAGTGGAAGACTCTTCTGAGCATTGTCATACTTTGGCTAAAGGCTGGGGAGAGAAGGTATTTTATCAGAACTGTTCTTCCACCATCTGTGTAGGATGGTTAAGTTGAGTGTTAGCAAACAAATAACAGTTGAGATTCTGTGTCACTTTATCAAATAAAAGCAGCAAAGAGTCCTGTGGCACCTTATAGACTAACGGACGTATTGGAGCATGAGCTTTCGTGGGTGAATACCACCTTCGTCGGATACACTAACACGGCTACCCCTCTGATACTTTGGCAAATAAAACTTACATTGAATTCATTAGGAGTTCTTCTTAATTAAAGTCCACAAAATGTGTCTTAAAGTTAAGTAGTATGAGTTAAAACCATTTCCTTTCTCAAACAAACTTGTTTCATTTGCTTGTCCACTTGCCCATAGAGTTTTCCAGGGAAAAGCAAAGTAGATAAGATCTGACAGTTTAATGTAAAATATAAAAGGGGGAGAACCTCTCTCAAGCCTTCTTTTATACATAATAAAGGAGCACCCTCATGGTCACCATGAACACACAGGCACACACAAGTGCATACACACTTTTTCCTAGGTGTAGTCTTCACCTCTAAAAATTTTGCCTAAAGGGTTTGTAAGTTAGCTAGAGAGGTTAGCAATGGTTTCCCCACCCCATACCAGCCATTTTGTTAATGGCAATGATCCCCATCAGTCCTCCAGTGGCTTACTTTATCTTCATCAAGACCCACTCTACCTGTCCGATGAATTCGGCAGCCTACATGCCCGTTTTCTCTTTAGCAGTACAAGTCTGTATGACCAGGCCTGCTGTTTCCACTGTTCTAGGGAACCTGGTTCGCTCTGGTGCCTATCTCCAGTGGTCCAATGCCTTCCCTATAGTGTAGAAAAGCTTTTGAGGGATCTAATTTTGAATGAATGTAGAATCGTTTTAAAGAATAATACAAACAATAATTGTTTAAGAAGCAATGAATTTGTAAAGGTTTTCAAATATCATAATACGTCTGTGCTGCTTCTTCATCTTCATTAAGGCTATTGAAAGAGCAGTCATAAAGCCAATCCTTTTTAGTAAGATTTACAAGTAAATTTTTGAATCATTGTTTACCTTCCCACTAGCGCTTCCCTACAAATCAAGCTATATCTTGAATTTGTATCTGGGACCTAGTATTTAAAAGCAACAGAATATTAATGTTGTTTATTCGTATTTATTTCCTTTAATTTTCTTTTTCAGTAATAACTTTGGTAGTAATACTCACTGGTTGAGGAAAGTTTAATTGGCATAAAGGTTTCCTTTTACAGATTCTTCAAGTTATGGCTAGTAATTTTGCAAAACAATTGAATGTTGCTGTTATTTTCCCCTCTTGTTTCTTGTACCTCCCCCATATGACTGTTCATATTAATAGGCACTATTTTATTTGCCAAAAATAAAACAAAAAAAAGTGGGAGGTGGAGGGAAAGGGAGGATAATCTGGAAATCTAGATTGATTTATTTTCAATTTTCCGGATGATTCTTACGTTTGTTTCACCACTGTGCCATAACTCAAAATGTAGGGATGGACAACTTGAAACTTTTCCCTAAATACAAAAGGATATGTGAAGTCTGAATATGTTCATGTAATTTGTTTCATTATTTTTAAATTTCATATGCTGTGGTTCCTAGTTCCAGTAAGTAAATATGATGACAGTTTGTTCTCGCAAGATTTCCAGCCCAGTTTTACTGATTTAAACTCTGAAAGTTACAAAGCCTCATTTTTGTTACACGAGTGCCTCAAGTAGTGCTTGTGGGTGAAATATTAGAAAAACAAAGACTACTTTTTTTTGATCAGGGCAAAACTAGACTCATAATATTTGTATTAATTTTGAATGTTAGGGCAGCCTAGAAGCAAATCGGCAAAGCACCAAAAAATTATTTTGACCCTCTTTCCCACACACCAAAATCAAGAGGTGTGCATAAATTATTAATTGGGACCAGAACCTCCCCAAAGTTCAAGAGGAGCTTATTTCTAGTTTTCTAGATTACATCATCTCACCCAAAACAAAACTTCTTTAAAATCCAGTTCACCTTAATTGACTGTCATAGCATGCCTGAGGATTTCTGGTTTCAGTGGCTCTCTGACTGAGACTCACTGACTATAGCTGTCTGCCAAGATGTTGGCCATTCCTACTTCAAGGATACCATTGCATCACTTCTTGTCTTGCTCTAATCAGTCCACTCTCATTTTTTCTGAAAGAACAGCCATAAATAATCTTTAAAAACGTTAGATAAATCTTTCTTGATCATACAAACTAGCACCCATCCAAATGCTTTAGGGGAACCTAATGCAAAAGATCTCTTGTTTATGTCACCTACAGAAGAGACAGAGCTCTATCAAAAGAACCAATCAATACCTGGTGCTTCCCTAGACAAAAATAATACATTTTGAGCGGTTAAACTTGATACAGCCACTTGAGGTCAGCCAGGGCTTGCATTCCCGTCTCTAGTGCCTGAATGCTATGGGGAAGGATGGAATGTGAACTCTGCATAATACAGCATTCTGTTCTAATCTTACTCTTATGCCAGTCAAGACAGATGGAAAAGCAGGTGGGAAAAATGGAAAAAAAAAAATTGAAGTGGAGATATTCATTGCTAAATATGGAATGTTTTCACTGCCCAATTTCATTATTTTCCCCTTTCTCCAGGAGGTAGAAAGTGTTCAGATTACTGGTTTAAAAGTCTTTTTCACAAAGAATCAGTTCTCATAATGTTCTATGGTCCTCCCTCCTTCGCACCCCCCCCCCCAAGTTTTGGTTCCTTATATTTAATATCACAGGATATTTATGTCTAGGAATACTATCTGATTATGCTGTCACTCAAACACATGTGCATCCTCAAATGGTTTACTTACTTTAACTGTTCGTAGCCTATTTCTACGTCAATTTGTCTGCCTTAGCTGTACTTACTTAAAGTTTTATAGGAGGAAAAAGTAGTAACATCTTTCTTGTCACTAACAGATATCGCACGTGTCAAGCATTTCACATGATATGTTCAGCAGGAGAAAGAAAGACTAACCTACAGAGTACTGTTTTTAGCACAGTGGAAAATGCAGTGGGGGAGGTGGGAGGAGCCAGGAGACCATGTGGTCTGGTCTCTCTCCCCATCCATTGGTTGGTGTCTATAATTCTGTGCAGTTCACAATCTCTATTGACTAAAGCCTTGTACATCATCTTTACATATGAGCTAACTTGAGTGGTTGTATGAAGTCAGCTCAGAGAGAGCTGGAAATAAGACCCAAATCTCAGCCACTCTTCAATGTGACTTTTTGGAATGAGTATGCCAAATATATATCTTTGGCTAGCTAGTTGGTGACCACTGCTTTAACCACTAGGAAACACGCTGTTCCCAGAGCCAAAAGTAGAACCCAGGAATCCTGATACTCAACAAGCCATAGGTGTTTAACAAACAGTTGTGTAACCCACTGGTAAAGTTTGTGCTGTATCCCCTTAGGAACTGATCCTCAGGGTATTACAATCCATTTCTACTTGCAAGTACTCCTTCACCTCAAGTGCAAGAGATTTATGCTGTTGATCTGAGGATCCTGTGTTCAAATCCTACTGAGTAGCTGTGCTTGAAAAAACAGTATATGATGGATATTATAATAATCTAAGACTATATCCTACTTCTGCCCAAGTTTTCACAGGTGGGTCTGAGGCCCCATTATATTATGTGATGCACATGATAATAGATGGTTCCTGCCCTGAAAATCTTAAAATCTGGAGTAAAGGGTCATTGTGAGTTGGATGCTGAAACTGAATCCACCATACTTGTTATATATAGGGACACTTGGTGGCAGAATAAAAACACTAAAAATGCAACAGTAAAACAAATATTAGCACAATATCTAAATTCACTTTTAAATACAGTATTTTCTGATTATAAAATTGTTCCAACAGTTACTCTTGGGTCCTTTTATACCAACTTCTATACATGGGTTATTTACAAGAATCAACTTCAGATGCACAGCCCAGACCTCTTCCATCTCTGCTATAAGAGCAGCTGATGAAGAAAAATGTGCTGTTCTCCTCTGCGTGAAAAAGTCTGTATGTAGAATTGCAACACATGTTACCAATGGGTTTACACAAGTATTTGTCAAACAGCAGCGGAATGCTAGGCATCAGCAGTCTTGGTTTCTATTTCTGGCTTTGGGAGAAGAGTGAGGACTAGTCGTTAGCATAGTCAACTGTAACCACCTTGCTTAGATTGTCTGGTGAGGATCTTTGTATATAAAAAGACGAGTCTCGACAGGTTGAACTAACTTACTATGGAACTAGTAGCAGAGTTTACTTTACATGATCTAGCTGCTAAAGAGTGACATACAGCTACATTATGTTAGTGTGAACAATAGAAGCACCTAATTTGCCATGTTTCCTCTGAAAGACTGTGTGGCAAGTAGATGAGATTTTTTTTATCTTGCTGTAGACACATGGGTTCTATTTCCAGCCCTATACAAGCTCTCTGTTATCTTGTATGTGAAATGGGCAAATGATTGATTGTATCCACTTGAGATATCAGCATATCGCCTTGGTTTGTAGTAAGGTTTGTGACATGGACAGAAATATTGACTGCAATCAGTGGAAGAGCAAGGGTTAGAAATGGTCCCCGGGCTTGCAGATTCATGCACCTTCCCAAAGACCATACTGCATGAAGTGAGAATGGTTTGCACTGTCTAGTTTTGCTTCCCCCCAAAATCATGACAACCAGAACTTTTCATGTCCTCCTGAGCCTGCCTGCAGAAGGGCTCAAAACTCGGGAATTACTGTTCCTGTGTGTGGTTATATCACCTTACAATAATGGGATCCTGACCAATGATTGGGACCTCTAGACACTATTGCAATAATAACTAGTAGTAGTTCAGTATGGCTTCTTCTTGGTCTTGCCTCACTCATCATCACAAAACGGCTCCTGAGCTGCACTCACTTTGGGTTGCACCCAACATTTCCAGTTTCTCCACTTGCAACTAAAAAATCTGAATTTGCGAAGTCTGAGTATGAATTTGCTCACTCAAAACTGGTTCATAGTTCTGCCTGAACAATTTATCCCCACTTTCTGTAGTGGACTGGTCCATAAAAGCTCTTAAGAGCTGTCATATTCTGAATCTTCTTCAAAAGAAAGGAAAATAAAAACCTTAGCTTTTATATGGACACATTTTTTTCCAATTCCTTTAAAAAGCGTCACAAAAGTGAGCTTTCTCTTATGCAGAATACCCATGGAATATGTGGAAGTAACACTTGTATACACACTGCTGAATAATGAGCAACATTCTGTAGAGAAGCCTTATATCAGAATGCAGGAGACTAGCAGTGGGATCCTAGAGCTATATCGGGGCTGCTTTGGGGGAGAAGAAGAGATGGGGAAGTTTTAGAACAAACTAGAAAATTGCTGTAAGTAAGAGGAGACTTATTGTTGAAAGAGAAAATTCATATAATAGCATGAATGTAGAAGTATTACATTTGTTTTTAAATAAAATGTTATCACCTATGCAGACACTGAAAGCTCCTACTTCAAATATCAGTGCTGTGTATACATTTGATATTCTAAGTATCTTTGACTGATGTTTTTGAACAAGTATTTAATACTGACTAAATAGTTGATAACTCAGCTAATAAACCCTTTCTCTTCCTTTTTGTGGGAGAAAACATCTTTTGTCTATCAAGTTTAAGGACTTTTTCAGTGCCTGAACTGAATGGGAGGAAGGGTGGCCCTTTGTTCAAGGCACGAGACAGGGAATCATGAAACCTGGATTGTCCTCCCAGCTCTCCCACTGACTTCCTGTGTGACTTTAAACAAGTCACTTAGTTTCTCTGTGCCTCAGTTTCTCTGTGTAAAATGAGACTAATACTTCCCTACCTCAGAGAATATGTGGCTTAATTCATTCATGTTTGTCTCTCTAAATCCAATTGGCCAGTCATGTCTTCTAGCTAGAATCACTGGCTGACTTACTTCTTCTTTATTCTTTCTTCTTCTTCTTCTTCTTCTTCTGACCCAGTTAGGGATGACAAAATAATCAAGTAAGCATAGTGAAAGATGTCCTTGTTTACAAGCTACATTCAGTTCCACTACTGTTTTTTAGGGCTTGTCTACTCTTTAAACACTACAATGGCACAGCTATAGTACTTCAGTATAGACACTGGAGGGATTCTCCCATTGGTGTAGGTAATCTACCTCCCCGAGAGTCTACACTGGGGGTTATCTCAGTATAGCTACATCTCTTGTTGTGCGTTTTTCACAACCCTGTGAGATGTAGCTATACCAATTTAAATTCCTAGTGTAGACCAGGCCTCAGAGTCCATCTCCAACCAGCTCCCACTGCAATCGACAAATCTTTTCAACTCTTGCTACACAGAATGTTTCAGACTTTTAAAGATGCATTAACAACTTGCACCTCATGGATCTTAAAGCTCAATATACCACAGCGAAATGGTCAGATATGGTACAAAATGGTCAACATAGAATAGACTATGTTTTACACGTCAACTTCAATAAATGACAAATGTCAATGTCTCTATATATTGCTGTGCCGTGGCATTATTTTACAAACAAACACCTTTTCTACATGAGAAACATGCTGTGGTTTAAGTTAAATGGGATTTAAAAAACATTAAATTAAATGGGTGGACACACTTTCTTTTATTTAGGTTTAAGAGTAGCTTGTTTTCTTAAATTGATTCCTAACCTAATCTAAACTGAAATGAGCCTGATTTAAATCTAAACAAATGGCCACACAGGGGCTTGCACCAGTTTAATTAAAATAATCCACTGCAACAATCTCCTATTCACAAGCCCTGTATGATGTGTATGGTATGCATCCCAAGCTGCATATGATTGGTGAAAATCTATTAATAGCCAAATTTATATCTGTGTCTACACAATGAAAGGCAGAGCCAGTGCACATCTGAATGTGAGTGAAGACATTTTAAAAGTAAAGGCCTAATCTCTTCTCATTGAGATCTGAGAGTTTTTTGCCATGCACTAACTCCAGCAGGGACAGTCTCAGACCTAGGATAGAAAATCATTGATACTTAAAGACACTGCTTCTTCCAAGATCAAGATTACTGTAAGTGTATATGAAAATACTGGTCACTTTAGTATCTGTGCCAACTTAGTGTTGATCTCTACCTCAGCTAGAATAACTACTGGAGTCCTTGAACTCTATATGTTTGTATAACTGACCGGATCCTGGCTGAGCTGTATACAAATTAATGCCCCAATTTTGCAAACCTAAATCTTCATGCCCAATCCTGTGAGGTTCTGAGCACCACCTGATGGATGGTGGTTGCCCTCAACTCCCATTCAAGACAGGCTGTCAGTGAGGGCACTTAGTACCTCTCAGGTTTGGACACACAAAGCTGGCCTTAAACCATAGAGAAAAAATCAGTTTTATCACCCTGCCATCCTCTTAAAAAATATTATGGTGCAAAGCATTATTGCATGACACTTTTATAACTGTGCTTCAGGGTGAGATAACCATGCTTATTTTATTAAATTTTATGGTGGGTTGCAGAAGTCTGAGGTAATCATTTTATTTAGCTTGTTAAATACACTTTGCATATACTAGAGTGTTTATGGCTTCTGGTAAAGTCAAGCTAGGGAGGGAATGCAGGCCGAAATTCCTTCAAAATTATCTCTTGGTGTAAATATTCATTATTTGCTGTATATTTACCGTGAGTAAAAAGTACTAAATCTTTTAAAGTTCAGAAGTATCAGTTGTCTCTTATTAAAAAAACCCATAAAATAAAAGGATCAAATATTTAGTGTTAATACTGTGGAACCTGAATCTTTTTTATTTTTAAAAGAAAGGTGGTGAAGTGTTAAATAGAGAATTGTTTAGTAAATCACTGACCTACAAAATAAGACTTAATTCAGCATCCAGTTTTGGTATTTACTTTGGACAAGTCTACACTACAAATTTGTATCAGTGCACCTGCACTGATACAGCTGTGCTGCTCATAGACTTTAAGATGAGAAGAGACCATCATGATCCTCTAGTCTGACCTCCTGCACATTGCAGGCCACAGAACCTCACCCACCCACTTCTGTAATAGACCCTAACCTCTGGCTGAGTTACTGAAGTCCTCAAATCATGGTTTAAAAACTTGAAGGTACAGAGAATTCATCATTTACACTAGTTTAAACCTGTAAGTGATCCATGCCCCATGCTGCAGAGGAGGGCAACCCTTTCTCCCCCCTCCCTCAGGGTCTCTGCCAATCTGACCTGGGGGGAAATTCCTTCCCAACTCCAAACATGGCGATCAATTAGACTCTGAGCATGTGGGCAAGACCCACCACCCAGATACCTGGGAAAGAATTCTCTGAAGTAAACTCAGAACCCTCCTCATCTGGTGTCCCATCACTGGTCTTTGGAGATATTTTCTGTTAGTGGTCGCAGATTGGCTATATGTCATTGTAGGCAATCTCATCATACCATCCCTTCCATAAACTTAACAAGCTCAGTCTTGAAGCTAGTTAGTTTTTTCCCCCCCCCTCCATTGCTCCCCTTGTCAGGTTGTTCCAGAACTTCACTCCTCTGATGGTTAGAAACCTTCACCTAATTTCAAGCCTAAATTTGTTGGTGGCCAATTTATATCCATTTGTTCACACTGGTGCTTAACTTAACAACTCCTCTCCCTCCCTGTTATTTATCCTTCTGATATATTTACAGAGAGCAATCATATCTTCCCTCAGCCCTCTTTTGGGTAGGCTAAACAATCCAACCTCTTTGCGTCTCTTCTCGTGAGGTAGGCTTCCCATTTCTCGGATCATCCTAATAGCTCTTCTCTGTACCTGTTCCAGTTTGAATTCATCTTCCTTAAACACAGGAGATAAGAATTGCACAGAATATTCCAGATGAGGTCTCATCACTGCCTTGTATAATGGTACTAACATTTCCTTGTCTCTACTAGAAATCTCTCCTGATGCATTCTAGGATTGCATTAGTCTTTTTCACGACTTTATCACATTGGTGGCTTGTAATCAGCCTATGGTCGACTAATACACCCAGATCTTCCCCCCCGACTCCGGTCACTTCCAACTGAAACATCCGAAGTTTATAGCAAAAATTCTTGTTCTTTGTCCCTAAATGCATGGCTTTGCACTTTGCACTGTTAAAGTTTCATCCTATTTCTGTTACTCCAGTTTACAAGCTCATCTAGTTCTTCTTGTATGATATTCTGGTCTTCCTCCATATTGGCATTATCTCTTAACTTTGTGTTATCTGTAAATTTTATTAGCACACTCCCACTTTTTGTGCCAAGGTCAATTATAAAAATGTTAAATAAGATTTGTCCCAAGACTGATTCCTTAGGAACTCTGCTAGTAACCTCTCTTCAGCCTAACAGTTCATTTTTCAATATGAACCACTGTAGTTTCTCATTTAGCCTATTCCTTATCCACCTTTCAGTTCTCATATTCACCCCCATCTTCTCCAATTTAACTAATCATTTCCCATGTGGAACTGTATGAAATGCCTTACTGAAATTCAGGTAGATTAGATCTATTGCATTTCCTTGGTCTAAAAAATCAGTTATCTTAAAGAAGGAGATCAAGTTGGTTTGACACGATCTACATTTTGTAAAAACATATTATCTTCTGATGAAGACACTCTATCAGCTTAACAACCCCACCTCTGTGAGAGAAGCTTTCCTACTAACATAGCGCTGTCTATACAGGGGGTTACAATTGGTACAGAGGTGCTGAACAATTTTATAGTGAGGGTGTTGAGAGCCATTAAATCAAGCTGTAAACCCTGCATATAATGGAAACTATCTCAAGTGGAGGGTGCAGCAGCACCCCTACTTCTAGCACCTATGGTTTGGTATAACTAAGTTGCTCAGAAAGGTGGATTTCTCATTTAAACATTTTAAAATACAAACATTTCAAATGTTGAAATGGGACATTTTGACGTTTCTTGCCCATTTTCTCAGAAACAATACTTTTGTCAATGATATTTTGCAAAGCATTTAGATTTTGATGAAACTATTTTCACTGACAGAAAATGGCTCTGTAGAAGTTTTTCTAGCCAGCTCTAGGAGTTGCTTGTTTTTTCATGTTTTTACTTTAGTCCTTTTTTTGTTTCATCTCGGGAACTTTATAAACATTAAGCTTCTTGGCACCCTTTTCGCAAGGAAAATATTATCCCCATTTTAGAAGCAAAGACAGATGACAATTGAATTCTGGGTAGCAGGGTTGGGAATAGAATTTGGGAGCACTTAATCCTCGTTCACTGGGGTGAAGGAGTCTCAGGTTTTCTTCTATTAGTTTGACCATAGATAGGTGAAAAACAAATGTTAATAGGGCCTAAGAGAAGTTCTAATGTTTCTGGTTTTAATTTCCTTAAGGCAACATTCCTTCCAGTACCCTGTTTATTTCCATAAATCACTAGGAAGCATCCCTAATGTCGTGGTGGGTAACCTAGGCACTGAAGTTGCATGGTGTCCCTATTGAAGTTAGTGAGTTTTGCCATTTGATTTTGGGAGTGGGCAGGATTTCGCCCTGAGAATATTACTCAATTACAGACTGGAAGTGTGGCAACTACACTGTAAGGCACATACTTTTTAAGAGCCTTCAGAAGATGTTCATAACTTCGACGTCTTAAAAGTGGTCTGTCTGATTAACAAGCTGGAAGTGGCCTTCTGTGGAGAAAATGCTGTGGAGCTAGACCAGGATATCTGGCTACTTATGGAACGCTAAATAAAAGGAGAACATAAGAATGGCCATACTGGGTCAGATCAAAGGTCCATCCAGCCCAGTATCCTGTCTTCTGACATTGACCAATGCCAGGTGCCCCAGAGGGAATGAACAGAGCAAGTAGTCAACTGATCCATCCCCTGTTGCCTAATCTCAGCTTCTAGCAAACAGAGGCTAAGGATGCCATCCCTGCCCATTCTGGCTAATAGCCATTGATGGACCTATCCTCCACGAATCTGTCTAATTTTTTCCGCAACATCCTCTGGCAAGGAGTTCCACAGGTTGACGGCGTATTGTGTGTAAAAAAACAAAAACAAAAAACTTCCTTTTGTTTGTTTTTAAACCTGCTGCCTATTAATTTCATTTTGTGACCTAGTGCTTGTGTTATGAAAAGTCAAGATAATCATTCTAATATTAAAATATAAACTGCTACTGACAGTCAGAGCAACCAGAGACATGAGCTCTGAAATTATAATTATATAAAAATATAGAGCTTGACCCCAAACTCAATCAGAATTATTTTTTTCTGAAGTTGTTAGGTTTTTATTTCTAAATGCCTCTGCACTTCCTGCATCAGGCAGAAACCACAAACGGTGAAATATTGTGACAGATTGATCCTGTGAATGTTCCAACACAGTTTAGGACAACTCTTTAAAACAATTTGGATTCTTATTCAAACAGGCCTTCCTAACTGTGTGAGAGTCTGTAATTTGGGACAGATTAGCCTGTGTATATTTGTGGAGATGGAGCACACAGAGCTCCTCCTCACGCAGCCTGTGTAAGGAGGGGCTGGCCACTGCATTCTCTGTGTGTGGGGGTGAGTGAGAAGGCATGATCAGGGACTGTTCCCTCCATGTGCTAAGGCCCCACCTCCATCCCTTGCGAAAGAGTTTCCTCAAAAACATGTAGGTTATAAAATACCCGTAACATCCTGAACAATTTGCCTTTTGGGCTGAAACTTTCTATGCTTTGTCTGAACCCAAAGCTGAATGTTTATGGAAAATTTGAGAACTTTATTTGGAGGTTGGGAGGTGGGGAAAGAGTGTTTTAACGATAAACATTTATTTTGTCGAACTGCCTCCTTCCTTTATTTCTTTTCAGGGAACGCTTTTAGATTAGCATAGCTTGGGTTTTAAACTGAATGTCAAATATGATTTAACACAGTGTATGTGCAGTGTGCTGGAGACCTTGGCAAATACCTGACAGTTTGTCTGTGTCCAATAATCAGGTCCTATCCCAAAATAGTTGTTAAAATTAATAGAAATAGTTGCAATCGTCTGCTTAATATGATGTAAAGAAAAATTAATGTGAGTACAAAGGTTTTTATTCCTCTCAAATATTGTCATGTTAGCAGATTTATTTTATGGAAGAAGTTGTCAGAACTCCTTTTACAGAGAGACATTATTACATGGGGCAGCGTATTTAACTGAGGAATGGCATTGTCTGCTTCCTTTTTCTTGGCCAAATCTGGTATAAAAAAAAAATTGAACAAAGCCCTAATAAAATGGCCTTTTAGAAAATGCTAAACAGAAAACAGGCCTGAGGGAAGGAATCCTGAGTCCTAAAATATGCTTTCAATCAGACTTGGGCTCCTTAGTGCCCACCAAACTTCTGAAAATTGGACTTTCTTCTTTGTGCTCAAGTCTATGGATTCATTACAATGGGTATTTCTGCTGCTTGCAGCTTAGGAGCAGAACTAGACCTGTCAGATGCTGGCAGAAGGGGAACAGCGTGCCTTCTGAAGTTCCCGACAGTCTTTTTGACTTTCCCCAATGGCCAGCAGCTCAGCCAGGCCTCCATGCTGAAGGGCTTTTCTGAGAGCAATTCAAAACTTTATCTGAAATTTTAGATTAACGATGCATCTCAGTGTGTCACTGATTCCCTCCCAGGGCTGCATTTGTTTTTTGGAGGTACTGTCACCTCAGCTCTTCTTTCCTTCTTGAGGAATTTGCAGAAGCTGGTGCCCCTTCAGTCCTCCAGCAGCAAGCTGGGCTGAGAAAAGCTGGAGGCAAAAGAAATAATCTGTCACCTGTCCACCGGCGTCTCTTTGAGTATCTCTTTGAGGAGCTCAGTTGGTTCTTTGTGCAGAGTTCAACCCAGGCTAGGTGAGGTCACCTGAGCTGTACTCCCCTTGCCAGGAGAGAAGCCAAGCAGGATTGGAGATGCTAGTTCTGCTGGGCAAGATGAAGCTCATGCCCCTCAGGGTTGCCTCAGTCCCTTCCCAGGGCAGGTACGAAGGCAGGAAGTGATGGAAAAGAACTGGATGCAGGCACTCTATGAGGGTAATGAAGCTAGAAGGGCACAGCAGGTAGGCAATTGCATCTTAGTTCCTGTAGCCTGCACCAGTAGCCACCCCTCTGACTCTGGAGCTCAGTTGTCCTTTCCTCCTGCCCCAAAATAGGTTTAGGAATATAAACTCCTAAAGAGGTGGAAATTACCGGTAATAATAACCAGTTTATTGTTTTTCCTCCTTCCCACCTTCATGGAATGCAACATGGCAGATAATTCCCCTGCTCACCATTATGGAGTTGAGGCATGGCAAAACATTGCCTAAAAGACTATGTCATAGACCTATGCAGATTTCTCTATGTGTGCATACATACACACCTCTACAAAGGAAATTTCTTTTTCCTTAGGGCAGGAATTCCAGCAGAACTGGAGTTAGAGAATCAAACTGTAAAATATAGTTATAAAAACAAAATAACAAAGAAGAGGATAGGTTTTTTTTTTGTTGTTTGTTTTTTTTTTTTTCAGGCCAGAGAATACTGAGTATTATGAAACTAATCTTAGGAGGTCTGCAGCTGCCCTAGACAATCAGTAGTTATATGTCCTTCCCTCTGCACCCTGGGAACGTGTAATAGAGGGATAGGGATTTCCTGCCACAGCTAAAAGACTTGGAAAGTATCGAGTTGTCATTCCCAGCTGTTGCTGTGGGTTGCCATGCTCTAATGTTGAGATTATTGTTTCCAGCTTCTGTTGCAGGTTGCCATGCCTTGCCAAAACCACCTCCCCCTCCCTTCAGCAGATGGCTCTGGAGTGAGGAGAGGAACAGCAGCCTAGATATGGAAGGATCAGCAAGCAGTAACGGGTCTCTGGTCCTGCTATTTATCTATTTCTACCTTGGCATCCATTTTAAAAGACCAGAAGTCTCCACAGTGTGCACGAGTCAAAAATGTAACCTGGTATCTCTAACAAAGATAAATGTGCCTATTTTCCCTGGTACTGGGGAACTCAGAATTTCCAACTGGAGGAGATTTTTATGTGAAAGAGTGTTTTCCTCACTATCCAGGCAGGCATAGTCTCAGCTCCTTCCTCTGGGCATGAAATCAGGTGGCATCAGGCCAGTTAAATAAACAAAAGTGAATTGTCATGTAGCATCCAAAATGTCCCTGTGTGCCTTCTCAAGCCATGCAAGAATATGTGGACAGGATTGCAAGTAAATTCCCTCAGCCTAAAACCCATATGGCCTAAGGCAGTGATACTCAGACTGAGACTTGCGAGCAGCAAGTGGCTCTTTAATGTGTCTCCTCTGGCTCTTTGCATCCTGTGTGATATAATTATTAACTAGTCAGGATGCTTTTACTATGTTGTTAATCAGTTGTAGTTGACATAATCATAATACATGGTCAGTCATTTTGCTATGAGAATTATGTATAAGTAAACCTAAATAATTTCCCCTGTCATATTGTTTAAATATGAATCTATAGTGCTATAGTAAATGAAACAGTGAATTCACACTACTGTGGATCTTTTGGGTAATACTGGTTGCTAAGTTGGCTCCTGAACCACTGAGGTCTGTGTTTTACTGGCCTATGGGCTTCTCCCTGGAAAGAAGAAAAAGTGAGACTCATAGATTCATAGACTCTAGGACTGGAAGGGACCTCGGAGGTCGAGTCCAGTCCCCTGCCCCTCATGGCAGGACCAAATACTGTCTAGACCATCCCTGATAGACATTTATCTAACCTACTCTTAAATATCTCCAGAGATGGAGATTCCACAACCTCCCTAGGCAATTTATTCCAGTGTTTAACTACCCTGACAGTTAGGAACTTTTTCCTAATGTCCAACCTAAATCTCCTTTGCTGCAGTTTAAGCCCATTGCTTCTTGTTCTATCATTAGAGGCTAAGGTGAACAAGTTTTCTCCCTCCTCCTGATGACACCCTTTTAGGTACCTGAAAACTGCTATCATGTCCCCTCTCAGTCTTCTCTTTTCCAAACTAAATAAACCCAATTCTTTCAGCCTTCCTTTTATAGGTCATGTTCTCAAGACCTTTAATCATTCTTGCTGCTCTTCTCTTGACCCTCTCCAATTTCTCCACATCTTTCTTGAAATGCGGTGCCCAGAACTGGACACAATACTCCAGTTGAGGCCTAACCAGCGCAGAGTGGAGCAGAAGAATGATTTCTCGTGTCTTGTTTACAACTCACCTGTTAATGCATCCCAGAATCACGTTTGCTTTTTTTTCCAACAGTATCACACTGTTGACTCATATTTAGCTTGTGGTCCACTATGACCCCTAGATCTTTCTGCCATACTCCTTCCTAGACAGTCTCTTCTCGTTCTGTATGTGTGAAACTGATTGTTCCTTCCTAAGTGGAGCACTTTGCGTTTGTCTTTACTGAACTTCATCCGGTTTACCTCAGACCATTTCTCCAAATTTTCCAGATTATTTTGAATTTTGACCCTGTCCTCCAAAGCAGTTGCAGTCTTTCCCAGTTTGGTATCGTCTGCAAACTTAATAAGCGTACTTTCTATGCCAACATCTAAGTTGTTGATGAAGATATTGAACAGAGCCGGTCCCAAAACACACCCTTGCGGAACCCCACTTGTTATACCTTTCCAGCAGGAATGGGAGCCATTAATAACTACTCTCTGAGTACGGTTATCCAGCCAGTTATGCACCCACCTTATAGTAGCCCCATCTAAATTGTATTTGCCTAGTTTATCGATAAGGATATCATGCGAGACCGTATCAAATGCCTTACTAAAGTCTAGGTATACCACATCCACAGCTTCTCCCTTATCCACAAGGCTCATTATCCTGTCAAAGAAAGCTATCAGATTGGTTTGACACAATTTGTTCTTTACAAATCCATGCTGGCTATTCCCTATCACCTTACCACCTTCCAAGTGTTTGCAGATGATTTTTTAATTACTTGCTCCATTATCTTCCCTGGCACAGAAGTTAAACTAACTGGTCTGTAGTTTCCTGGGTTGTTTTTATTTCCCTTTTTATAGATGGGCACTATATTTGCCCTTTTCCAGTCTTCTGGAATCTCTCCAGACAGATTGAGATCTTTTCATGTCTTTGGGATTTGCAATCAGACACTCAGACAAATCAGTTCCGAGCTAGTAATACACTAGGAAACTTTATGGAAAGCTGAGGATATTCAGATTCATTCTGACTCCTATACTCCTTATTGTAATGTCTAGCATGTCATATGGAAAATTGAAGCAATCATGAAATACAACAGGTAAAAATACCTCTCTGCAATTCAGAGCTAGAACAGGTGCAGGATCAGTAGTTTCCCTCTGTTGTCTAAGAGCTATCTACAGGTCTTCCAAATGGATCTATCTGGAGTTAGACCTCAGAATGATGCTGGGACTGTTCAGTTTGGGAGTAAAAGGGCTACCAGTAGTTAAGCTTGGCAAGATTCAATTCTTAGTTGTTTCATAAAGTCACTGGATAATATCAATATTTATTTTTAAGCATTTTAAATTTATCAATTTTAATTTTCACAGTTGGTCAAAATAATTGATTTTAAGCATTTTTTTCAATTTTTTAATTTTCACAGTTGAGGGACATTATTGTGGGTCAGATAACGGAGTGTGTGTCAGAAACTAATTATTTAATGACAGTTGTTGAGAGTCAAAAAGATAGTTTTATGACCATTAAAACACATTGTCAGCATCACATGTCAAAATATACAAAATAAATATCCTTAAATCAAACTCTCATAAGTTATCAATCAGCGTTTTTCTTACTTTGCCTCTCTGTAAATTCTGATTGTTGATGGAAATGTTTTTGTCAATTTTGAGTGCATGCAGTGAAATCAACATTTACTGATATTTACTGTTTAAAAAGCCTAATCTTCTAAATCTACTTATAGGTGGAATCAAATAAGATCACTGTTCAGATGGGGAACCTTATGTAGCTGCGCAAGAATTATAGAAATAGTTTTGTCATATTCCCAGTCTCAGAAATCCATGGAAAGAATACAACATGAATGTAATTCATTGTCCATATCAGATCAGAACATTATAACCTGCTCCCCATACTGTTTCAAGCCTCAGATACGTGAGGACTAGCAGAATAAGCTCAGTGGAGGTTTGTCTTTAAAGCATTCCCATTTTACTGTCCTCTGGCAATTATGTTTTGCAGACGGATGTCAGCCTTTTTCTTTTGCCAACTTTGATCATTAACACTTGATCTTACATGTTCTCTCAGGATCTCTCTCCAGGTGCTTAGTAGCAATAATATTAGCTTGAGAGAAAAGGGAAATCCACTTATGTTTTCCTGGACATGACTCCCATCCTCAAGTCCTGCTTTGAAAACATCAAGAGATAGAGAATACAACATTTTCCTTACTAGTTTGGTCCAGTGATTAATCAATCTCACTGTTAAATTCAGATTATAAATTAGATATAAATTTTTGTCTGGCTTCAGCTTCCAGTCACTTGTTCTTGTTATGTCTTTCACTGCTAAATTTAAG
Organism: Gopherus evgoodei; assembly: GCF_007399415.2. NCBI lineage: Eukaryota > Metazoa > Chordata > Testudines > Testudinidae > Gopherus > Gopherus evgoodei. Next base: position 148,651,251 of record NC_044324.1, read on the forward strand.
ACCCCTTTAGTACCTGGTATTTGCTCTCTGGGAAGATACTTGCATACTTTAATAAAGTCACCTCAAAAATGTCTAAATTAAACTTTTAGATTTGTTTGACAATTTTAAAGGTATTTTCATCTGAAACAATTCTGCAAACTTGGGAAAGATTCACAAAATGTTTCAGTATCATCAGCTATGCATTTTTGCCCTGCTTCCCTCCACCCCCCCGCCCCCCAAAAAAAAAACAAACACGAGAGTATTGGTCAAATTTTGCCAAGCTCTACTCACTACTCTACTATTTTATACATCTCAAAAATAGCACTGGCCCTTTTAGGCATAGCATCATACAGAGAGCTTGTGTTCAGTTAGTTGTCCACTGTGATCCTTAAATCCTTTTCAGTGTCACTGCTTTTGAGGATACGGTCCTGTATTTATGGCCTAAATTCCTTGAAAATGCTTGAATTTCTTTTTAAAAAAACAAACCCACCCTACTTTGAAAGAACATTATGCTTGTAAAGTGAAGCATTCAAAAGTTAAGAAATGCCTGTGCAACCTTAGTTCAGCTGCCTTGTGTGTATGCTTATCATCTTTAATTATATGATCACCTACTAATCTTTCCACAGGATCCGTGCTTCATTCATTGCCTGGGATGGATAGTGCGCAGGGACTTAATGAATGAAGCTGCAATGTGTAGTGTGTCTATCTCATTTGTTGCAGAAATTGGAAAGGGTGTGATGAATGAGGCAGGGACAATAGGAAAAGAAAATATGGTCTTGTGATTTAGGGAACTGAATGCCACCCTGAAGAACTAAATTCTTTCCCGGCCTCTGTCACAGAGTTCCCATGTGATCCTTGACAAGTCACTTAAACCAGACTCTACACAGGTGGCCACTAATTGAGTTCATTTTCCAACTAGAGAAAGCTAGTGCTAGATTTGTAGAAGTGCTGAGCACTCATACCTGCCGGGGAAGTCAATGGGGATTGTGTTCAGTACTGTGAAAAATCAGTCCCGCCTAGGCAATTCAACTGACATCCAAAATTTGTCAACATGTGACAATTTTGCCTTCATACTGTGTTTCTCAGTTCCCTATCTATAAATTTGGGCTGATGGTGTCGTCTTACCTTGCAAGAATGTTGTAAAGATCGTTACTTATTTAATGTTTATAAAGCACACAAATACTAATGTGATGAGCATCACAGAAAGGTCCACAATGAAATTAATGATTGTATATTCAGTGCAGGGTTTGGAAGGCAGTAAATAAGACATGGGACCTGGCAGGAAGTGTTGAGTATAAAAGGACATATTAGATAGTGCTCACTGAATAAGCAACTACCCTGTCTGTGCACTGAATGTGACAGTTCTTGTGGAAAAAATAGAATATGCTCACATAATTTCAGACTGTATCATAATGCATAAACATATTAATATGCCACAGTCAACCTTGATTCTGGCATTTCCAATCCTTCTGAGTGCTTGACTTTGCAACCTTATCGTGCTTTTAATATATTTTTTGGATGTGATTATAATTATTTTGATTTTGCTGGTTTTTATTGGGAACTGCATCCTGACTCATAGTTTCAAGCCAGTCAAATTTCACCAACCATCTACTCTTGATTTGGGAGTATTGCATAAAATAACTGAAATTGAATCTATATGCATATGTTTGATACTGGGTTGTTTTTCATTGCTTTTTAAAAAGGTAATATAGCTTTGGGGAAAAAATACCTAAACTCCATATCAAATGTTTTTTCTTTTTGTTTTTACTAGTAAAAGAATCAGTGTATGCTAGTTCATATTGGATTTTAACACAGGAGTTCTGTTTATTATAACATTTTGTTACCATAGAAGTATAAACTGAAAGGTAGCAATGATGAGTTAGTGTAATATATTACATTAAATAAACTTGTCCTGTTAGTGCTTCATGCAAGGCTTTGTTTACATTACAGTAAGCTGTTTTCTGCTGCATTTACAATTCTGCTGTACAAATAAATTAAGGGAGCTCATGACAGCATGATTTACTTTTTTGATACAAACTGAAAGGCGTTAATATTTTTTTAGCGTATTTGCTTGTAGATGGGTGTTCTTTAAAGTTGCTGTATGGGCATCATCATCAACCCTATCATCTAAAAAAGAAAATAGATGAAAGGCTATCTTATCTCCTTGTTCCCATACGTAGAAGAAGGGCAAATATTAAATGTTTTATATTTAGAATTCAAAGACATAGCAAACAATATTGAATAACCTTTATAAATACATCCCTCTCCTTTTAACCGAAGGTAAATTTTCCATTAAATGAAATAAATTTTTTTAAAAAAGTTTAAATCATATGCAAAGATTTGATTGCATATAGGAAAGTACCAAATTCTGCTGTTAAACTGGAGTTACTCTGCTGAAATCCAGTGAATTTATGATACACAGGTGCCTTCAATGTCTTTGTTTTTAGTGATGATTCATGAGCTGAGAAGGGGAAAAAGCCAGCCTGAATTTCAAATCCAGGCTAAGTTTGCAGGGCTAGTAGGTAGGGGAAAAATATCTCTATTTGGTAATGGATCAAATTTTATCTGTAAACAATGAGAGAAGAATACTGGACTTCAAATTGCTGTTTTTACAGAGTGTTTTTTAAAGAGTGCACTTTAATCATGTAAGAATTTAGCTGCTCATATGAACATACCATTGATAACAAAAATATTTTTTTCTTTGGTTTTGAGACTATTGTTAATAGGGGTAGGTGGGTGGTAGTAAAATTTTTCATTCCTCCATCTCCACCCTTCTGTGGTAAAATCTGCATCACTCAACACACAGCTGTCTATTCCTCTCCTCCTTTCTTTTTATTCTCCGTCTCCCCTCTCTAAAGATATAAGCTCACAACACAGGGGCCTGGCAACAGAGAGATGGTATCATGGAAGCAACTGATGCCCTTTCTGTGTGTAGGTCTGTGTTGCATGATCTGAACCATTAAAAGGAAAACTGATAAATCCTTTAAGCCCCCAAATTTAACATAAGTATGAAGCTGTAAACTATCTTGAGAAATATCCTTTGTAGGATTTCTAATTAATATTCCGTTTATAAGTATTTTTATAATGCAACACTTAATTTACACTAACCGCTATATGTAAACAGAGCAGCATGAGCAAGGAATAATACCATATTATGCAAACACAGCTTTGTTTATACATAGAATCACAATAGAAACTGAACTTCAATTCTGTAACAGTCCATTACATTTTGTAGCACTAGAGTTTACTTCCATGAATTGCATCTTAACGTCCTTCCCCTTTGTATATTATCTGGTAAACTACACATATCCTACTTATAACTTTATCCTCTGGAAGTATGAAGTATGGTATTTTAACTTTGGTGAGAAAGCACCTTCTTAGATTGAGAAGGGAACATGTAAAGTTTAAACAGAGGCTTAAAAGTTGTGGAAGGTAAGCGAACATGTAGGGTGTGTGGGGGAACCCAATGAGATCTGCAGACATGGATTTATGTAAAATATCTGTATTTGGAGTCATTTATTCTAATGTATTTGAAATAAACACATGACTTTTAGGCTGTGCTAGTGTCAGGCCTAACACTAGAAATTCCCTGTGAAAACAAACTTTTTTTAAAAAAATTGTCCTTAACTTCTAGTAAGAAGGAGAAGATGGAAGACGATAAAATACAGGTAGGAACTGATGAGAAATAGTCAAATGAAAAAAAAAAGTCTCATTCAATTACATCATATAGTGGCACCTAATAAGTGGCAAGTTTGTAAATTACTTATATACCAATGCTAGAATTTTAAATAATAAGATGGGTGAACTAGAGTGCTGTGTATTAAATGAGAATATTGATATAATCGGAATCACAGAAATTTGGGGGAATGAGGATAATCAATGGGACACAGTAATACGAGGATACAAAATATATCAGAAGGACAGAACGTGCTGATGGGAGAGTGGCACTGTGTGTGAAGGAAAGCATAAAATCAAATGAAGTAAAAAATCTTAAAGGAACTGAACTGTCCCATTGAATCTCTATGGATAGTAATTCCATGCTCTAATAATAAGAATATATCAGGAGAGATATATTACTGACCTCCTGACCAGGATGGTGATAGTGACTGTGAGATGCTCAGGGAGATTAGAGAGGGTATAAAAATAAAAAAAAAACCAAACCTCAGTAATAATGGAGGATTTCAGCTATCCCCATATTGATTGCTACATGTCACTTCAGGACAGGATGCAGAAATACAGTTTCTTGACACCTTAAATGACTGCTTCTTGGAGCAGCTTGTCCTGGAACCTACAAGAGGAGACAATTCTTGATTTAGTCCTAAGTGGAGCACAGGATCTGATCCAAGAGGTGAATATAGTTGCACTGCTTGGTAATAGTGACCATAGTATAATTAAATTTAACATCTCTGTAGCAGGGAAAACATCACAGGAGCCCAACACTGTAGCATTTAATTTCAGAAAGGGGAACTAAACAAAAATGAGAGGATTAGTGAAACAGAAATTAAAAGATAGGATCAAAAGTGGAATCCCTGTGAGCTGCATAGAAACTTTTTGAAGACACTATAATGGAGGCTCAACTTAAATGTATTCCCAAAATTAAAAAAAAAAATAGTGTAAAAACCAAAATAAGTGCCACTGTGACTAAACAACAACGTAAAAGAAGTAGTGAGAGGCAAAAAGGCATCCTTTAAAAAGTGGAAGTTAAATCCTAGTGAGGAAAATAGAAAGGAGCATGAACTCTGGCAAATGATGTGTAAAAATATAATTAGGAAGGCCAAAAAAGGAATTTTAAGAATAGCTAGCCAAAGACTCAAAAAGTAATAGCAAAATTTTTTTTTAAGTACATCAGAAGCAGGAAGCCTGCTAAACAACCACTGGACGATCAAGATGCTAAAGGAGCACTCGAGGATAAGGCCATCTCGGAGAAACTAAATGAATTCTTTGCATCAGTCTTCATGGCTGAAGATGTGAGGGAGAGTCCCATACCTGAGCCATTCTTTTTAGGTGATAAATCTGCGGAACTGTCCCAGATTGAGGTGTCATTAGTTTATCAATTTGTTCCAAAACTTCCTGTAAACAGTAGTAAGTCACCAGGATCAGATGGTCTTCACCCAAGAGTTCTGAAGGAAGTCAATGTGAAACTGCAGAGCTACTAATTGTAGTCTGTAACCAATCATTTAAATCAGCTTCTGTACCAAATGACTGGAGGATAGCTAATGTGATGTCAATTTTTAAAAAGGGCTCCAGAGGTGATCCCAGCCATTACAGGCCGGTAAGCCTAACTTCAGTACTAGGCAAACTAATTAAACCTATAGTAAAGAACAAAATTGTCAGACACATAGATGTATATAATTTTGGGGGGAGAGTCAACATGTTTTTTTTGTAAAGGGAAACAATGCCTCACCAATCTACTAGAATTTTTTGAAGGGGGTTGTCATAAACAGATAGCTAAGGGTTAATGTCTCTTTCACCTGAAACACCTGACCAGAAAACCAATCAGGAAACCGGATTTTTTCAACTTTGGGTGGAGGGAAGTGTGTGTCTGAGTCTTTTGTCTGTCTGCCTGTTTCCTCTGAGCTTTGGAGAAGTAGTTCTATTTTCTAGTCTTCTGTTTCTAAGTGTAAGGACAAAGAGATCAGATAGTAAGTTCTATGGTTTCTTTTCTTTGGTATTTGCATGAATATCAGTGCTGGAGTGCTTTGATTTGTATTCTTTTTGAATAAGGCTGTTTATTCAATATTCTTTTAAGCAATTGACCCTGTGTTGTATCATCTAATACAGAGAGCGCATTTGTTTGTATTTTTCTTTCTTTTTTATATAAAGCTTTCTTTTAAGACCTGTTGGAGTTTTTCTTTACTTCAGGGAAATTGAGTCTGTACTCACCAGGGAATTGGTGGGAGGAAGAAATCAGGGGAGTTCTGTGTGTTGGATTGCTAGCCTGATTTTGCATTCCCTCTGGGGGAATAGGAAAGTACTTTTGTTCCAGGATTGGGAACGGAGAGGGGGAATCACTCTGCGTAGTTTCACAGAGCTTGTGTCTGTGTATCTCTCCAGGAGCATCTGGAGGGGGGAAGGGAAAAAGGATTATTTCCCTTTGTTGTGAGACTCAAGGGATTTGGGTCTTGGGGTCCCCAGGGAAGGTTTTTCAGTGGGACCAGAGTGCCCCAAAACACTCTAATTTTTTGGGTGGTGGCAGCAGTACCAGGTCCAAGCTGGTAACTAAGCTTGGAGGTTTTCATGCTAACCCCCATATTTTGGACGCTAAGGTCCAAAATCTGGGAATAAGGTTATGTCATGGTGTAGCAGCGGTGGGATCTAGACAGAATCCAGAAGCCAGTAGGAATATTATATTTTTCTTTTCTCTGCTAAGGGCTTTTTAGCAGAGAGAAACAGTTTGGTTTTAAAAGGGAACCAGAGAGAATTTTTTTTTTCTGCTCTCTCTAGCAGTTTGTGGTTTGCATGTTAAGCGAGAAGACTGTTGAGGGTCTTTTGTCATGCAATAGCCCTCCCATTAGGTGGCAAGTACCAGCACTTATATGCATGCAAATAAAGTGGTTTTTCTGGTTTCCCTTAATTGAACATTAGCTAGAGAGAGAAAGGGAAAAAAACACTGTTGCTAGGCAGACTTCAGGAGGCAACGAGCCTGCAGTTCAAAAGAGAAACACCGGAGGGCACCCCAACACAAGAAAACAGGAACCATGTCTACCAGGACAAAAATGGAGGCCGAAGACCAATTCAAAGAAGCTGAACACAGGCGAGAGATGGAAAAACACAAACAGGAACTAGAAATAAAACAAAAAGAGATGGAGATAAAAGAAAAGGAAGAAAACATGAAACTGGCAGCCTTCCAAAGAGAACAGGCAGCCCAAGAGGCAGCACACAAAAGAAAACTAGAAGAAGAAGAGGTGGCCTACCGAAGGAAACAAGCAGAAGATGAGGCGGCCCACCGCCGAGACATGGAAAAACACCAAAAAGAAATGGAAAAACAACAAAAACAAATGGAAAAAGAAAATGAAGAGAAGGAAAAACAGAGGAAACATGAACTGGAGTTGGCAAAAGCTGGGCTGCATGTGCCAGCCACCCCTAACAACCCGGCGCCAATTATTGCTCCACAGCACAGAAAATTTCCCACCTACAAGGCAGGTGATGACACCGAGACCTTCTTGGAAAATTTTGAAAGAGCCTGTCTTGGGTACAGCATCCCCGAAGACCAGTACATGGTAGAATTAAGGCCACACCTCAGTGGACCTTTAGCAGAGGTGGCAGCTGAAATGCCCAAGCCGCAAATGAATGACTATAAACTTTTTCAAACCAAGGCCAGATACCGGATGGGGATAACCCCAGATCATGCCCGTCGGCGCTTCAGAACCCAAAAGTGGAAACCAGAGGTGTCATTTCCCAAACACGCCTACTACCTTGCAAAAAACTATGAGGCCTGGTTAACAGGAAACAACATTCAAACCTTGGAAGAAGTGAACCTCCTCATACAAATGGAGCAGTTCTTGGATGGTGTTCCTGAAGACATCACACGGTACATACAAGATAGAAATCCCAAAACTATCGCTGAGGCGGGGGAGATTGGAGCCAAATGGATGGAACTGGCAGAAAGCAAAAAAGCTACTGTCAAGGGGAACGATTACCCCAGGGGGCACACAGACCATAAACCCTACAACCGAGGACAGCCAAAGACCCTACATACCACCCAAGTAAAGCCACAGATACCCTACTCTTCAACCTCACCAGTCTCCAGTAACTCACCTCGGCCCAGTGACCCATCAGATGGAAGATGCTTTAAGTGTAATGAACTGGGACATATCAAGGCCAACTGTCCCAAGAACACCATGCGAGTGCAATTCATTACACCACCATCACCCCAAAGATCCCCAGGCCCAGATGCCTCTCAAATACCCTTGGAGCGAAGGGAAAATTTGAGAGTGGGCGGAAAGAAGGTTACTGCGTGGAGAGACACGGGGGCACAAGTGTCAGCTATCCACCAATCCTTCGTTGACCCCAAATTCATCAACCCAAAGGCCAAAGTTACAATTTACCCCTTCATGTCACAAGCTGGAGACTTGCCTACAGCTCAACTGCCTGTCCAGTACAAAGGCTGGTCAGGAATGTGGACTTTTGCAGTCTATGACAATTATCCTATCCCCATGCTACTGGGGGAAGACTTGGCCAACCAGGTGAGGCGGGCCAAGAGAGTGGGAATGGTTACCCGTAGCCAAACCAGGCAAGCTTCCAGACCCATTCCTGTTCCTGAGCCGTCCACAGAAGCCCCGTCTGTGTTACCAGAGACCCAGACAGAGGCAGTGGACCCGGATTCCATGCCTACCACTGAAACAGCCACAGCATCTCCAGTCCCAGGCCCGGAACTGGAACCGCAACCAGCACCAGCAAGTGCAACCACATCTTCAAACTCAACGCCAGAGGGCGCCAGCAAGCCAGAACTGGCAGAAGCAAAAGACAGCCATACCCAAAAGGCTCAGCCAGAGCCTGAAATACCCTCAGGTGCACCAGCGGAGAGCGGTTCACCAGCAACGGAAACAACCCCATCACCTACATCGCTTCCAGAGGGACCAAGCCCAAGTCCCCAGTCTGAGAAAGAACTGGTGACCCCAGCCTCAAGGGAACAGTTCCAGGCTGAGCAGGAAGCAGATGACAGCCTTCAGAAAGCATGGGCGGCGGCATGGAGCACCCCACCGCCTCTCAGCTCTTCTAATCGATCCCGGTTTGTTATAGACCAAGGACTTTTATACAAGGAAATTCTTTCTGGTGGACACCGGGAAGAATGGCAGCCGCAAAAACATTTGGTGGTTCCAACTAAGTACCGGGGGAAGCTCTTAAGCTTAGCCCATGATCATCCCAGTTGCCATGCTGGGGTGAACAGAACCAAGGACCGGTTGGGGAAGTCCTTCCACTGGGAGGGGATGGGCAAGGACGTTGCCAAGTATGTCCGGTCTTGTGAGGTATGCCAAAAAGTGGGAAAGCCTCAAGACCAGGTCAAGGCCCCTCTCCAGCCACTCCCCATAATTGAGGTCCCATTTCAGCGAGTAGCTGTGGATATTCTGGGCCCTTTCCCAAAAAAGACGCCCAGAGGAAAGCAGTACGTACTGACTTTAGTGGACTTTGCTACCCGATGGCCAGAAGCAGTAGCTCTAGGCAACACCAGGGCTAACACTGTGAGCCTGGCCCTAACAGACATCTTTGCCAGGGTAGGTTGGCCCTCTGACATCCTTACAGATTCAGGGTCTAATTTCCTGGCAGGGACCATGGAAAAACTGTGGGAAACTCATGGGGTGAATCACTTGGTTGCCACACCGTACCACCATCAAACCAATGGCCTGGTGGAAAGGTTCAATGGAACTTTGGGGGCCATGATACGAAAATTCATCAACGAATTCTCCAATAATTGGGACCTAGTGTTGCAGCAGTTGCTGTTTGCCTACAGGGCTGTACCACATCCCAGTTTAGGGTTTTCACCGTTTGAACTTGTGTATGGTCACGAGGTTAAGGGGCCACTACAGTTGGTGAAGCAGCAATGGGAGGGGTTTACGCCTTCTCCAGGAACTAACATTCTGGACTTTGTAAGCAACCTACAAAGCACCCTCCGACACTCTTTAGCCCTTGCTAGAGAGAACCTAAAGGATGCTCAAGAAGAGCAAAAGGCCTGGTATGACAGACATGCCAGAGAACGTTCCTTCAAGGTAGGAGACCAGGTTATGGTCTTGAAGGCGCAACAGGCCCATAAGATGGAAGCATCATGGGAAGGGCCATTCACGGTCCAAGAGCGCCTGGGAGCTGTAAACTACCTCATAGCATTTCCCAATTCCTCACTAAAGCCTAAAGTGTACCATGTTAATTCTCTCAAGCCTTTCTATTCCAGAGACTTACAGGTTTGTCAGTTTACAGTCCAGGGAGATGATGCTGAGTGGCCTGACGGTGTCTACTACGACGGAAAAAAAGACGGTGGCGTGGAAGAGGTGAACCTCTCAACCACCCTGGAACGTCTGCAGCGGCAACAAATCAAGGAGCTGTGCACTAGCTTCGCCCCATTGTTCTCAGCCACCCCAGGACGGACTGAACGGGCATACCACTCCATTGATACAGGTAATGCTCACCCAATCAGAACCCCACCCTACCGGGTGTCTCCTCATGCCCAAGCTGCTATAGAACGGGAGATCCAGAACATGCTACAGATGGGTATAATCCGCCCATCTACCAGTGCCTGGGCATCTCCAGTGGTTCTGGTACCCAAACCAGATGGGGAAATACGCTTTTGCGTGGACTACCGTAAGCTAAATGCTGTAACTCGTCCGGACAACTATCCAATGCCACGTACTGATGAGCTATTGGAAAAGTTGGGACGTGCCCAGTTCATCTCTACCATAGACTTAACCAAGGGGTACTGGCAAGTACCGCTAGATGAACCTGCCAAGGAGAGGTCAGCATTCGTCACCCATACGGGGGTGTATGAATTCAATGTCCTTCCTTTCGGCCTTCGAAATGCACCCGCCACCTTCCAGAGGCTGGTAGACGGTCTACTAGCTGGACTGGGAGAATTTGCAGTTGCCTACCTCGATGATGTGGCCATTTTTTCAGACTCCTGGCCCGAACACCTACTCCACCTGGAAAAGGTCTTTGAGCGCATCAGGCAGGCAGGACTAACTGTTAAGGCCAAAAAGTGTCAAATAGGCCAAAACAGAGTGACTTACCTGGGGCACCAGGTGGGTCGAGGAACCATAAACCCCCTACAGGCCAAGGTGGATGCTATCCAAAAGTGGCCTGTCCCAAGGTCAAAGAAACAGGTCCAATCCTTCTTAGGCTTGGCCGGATACTACAGGCGATTTGTACCACACTACAGCCAAATCGCTGCCCCATTGACCGACCTAACCAAAAAGACCCAGCCAAATGCCGTTAAGTGGACTAATGAGTGTCACAAAGCCTTTACCCAGCTTAAGGCAACGCTCATGTCTGACCCTGTACTCAGGGCCCCGGATTTTGACAAACCATTCCTAGTAACCACAGATGCATCTGAGCGTGGTATAGGAGCAGTGCTCATGCAGGAAGCAACAGATCACAACTTCCATCCTGTCGTGTTTCTCAGCAAGAAACTGTCTGAGAGGGAAAGTCACTGGTCAGTCGGTGAAAAGGAATGCTATGCCATTGTGTACGCCCTGGAAAAGCTACGCCCATATGTTTGGGGACGGCGGTTCCAACTACAAACTGACCATGCTGCACTAAAGTGGCTTCATACTGCCAAGGGGAACACCAAGAAACTTCTTCGTTGGAGTTTAGCTCTCCTAAATTTTGATTTTGAAATTCAACACATCACAGGAGCTTCTAACAAAGTTGCTAATGCACTCTCCCGTGAGAGTTTCCCAGAATCCAGTAGTTAAAAAGTGTTCTTAAAATGTAAAAGTCTGTTAGTTATATACTTAGTAGTATATGTAAAGGTGCATGTGTTGTATTAATCTGTTTATTTTCAAGTTCTAGAAGGAAATTGCCGCCAGTGAGCTTCCCCACTGTCTGCAATTTGGGGGGCGTGTCATAAACAGATAGCTAAGGGTTAATGTCTCTTTCACCTGAAACACCTGACCAGAAAACCAATCAGGAAACCGGATTTTTTCAACTTTGGGTGGAGGGAAGTGTGTGTCTGAGTCTTTTGTCTGTCTGCCTGTTTCCTCTGAGCTTTGGAGAAGTAGTTCTATTTTCTAGTCTTCTGTTTCTAAGTGTAAGGACAAAGAGATCAGATAGTAAGTTCTATGGTTTCTTTTCTTTGGTATTTGCATGAATATCAGTGCTGGAGTGCTTTGATTTGTATTCTTTTTGAATAAGGCTGTTTATTCAATATTCTTTTAAGCAATTGACCCTGTGTTGTATCATCTAATACAGAGAGCGCATTTGTTTGTATTTTTCTTTCTTTTTTATATAAAGCTTTCTTTTAAGACCTGTTGGAGTTTTTCTTTACTTCAGGGAAATTGAGTCTGTACTCACCAGGGAATTGGTGGGAGGAAGAAATCAGGGGAGTTCTGTGTGTTGGATTGCTAGCCTGATTTTGCATTCCCTCTGGGGGAATAGGAAAGTACTTTTGTTCCAGGATTGGGAACGGAGAGGGGGAATCACTCTGCGTAGTTTCACAGAGCTTGTGTCTGTGTATCTCTCCAGGAGCATCTGGAGGGGGGAAGGGAAAAAGGATTATTTCCCTTTGTTGTGAGACTCAAGGGATTTGGGTCTTGGGGTCCCCAGGGAAGGTTTTTCAGTGGGACCAGAGTGCCCCAAAACACTCTAATTTTTTGGGTGGTGGCAGCAGTACCAGGTCCAAGCTGGTAACTAAGCTTGGAGGTTTTCATGCTAACCCCCATATTTTGGACGCTAAGGTCCAAAATCTGGGAATAAGGTTATGTCAGGGGTCAACAAGTATGTGGACAGGGAAGATCCAGTGGATATAGTGTTCTTGAATTTTCAGAAAATCTTTAACTTTGACCACCAAAGGCTCTTAGGCAAAGTAAGCTGTCATGGGATAAGAGGAAAGGTTCTCTCATGGTTTGGTAACTGGTTAAAAGATAGGAAACAAAGAGTAGGAATAAATGGTCAGTTTTCAGAATGAAGAGAAGTAAATAGTGGTGTCCCCCAGGGGTCTGTACAGGGACCAGTTCTATTCAGCATATTCATAAATGATCTGGAAAAAGGGGAAAACAGTAAGGTGGCAAAATTTGAAGATGATACAAAACTACTCAAGATAGTTAGGTCCCAAGCAGATTGCGAAGAGCTATAAAAGGATCTCTCAAAACTGGGTAACTAGGCACAAAATGGCAGATGAAATTCAAGGTTGATAAATGCAAAGTCACGCACACTGGAAAACATAAAACCCAACTATACATATAAAATGATGGGGTCTAAATTAGCTGTTATCACTCAAGAAAGGGATCTTGGCGTCATTGTGGATAGTTCTCTGAAAACATCCACTCAATGTGCAGTGGCAGTAAAAAAAAATAAAAAAGCAAACACAATGTTGGGCATCATTAAGAAAGGGATAGATAATAAGACAGAAAATATCATATAGGCGCTCTATAAATCCATGGTACATCCACATCTGGAATACTGTGTGCATCTCAAGGAAGATTTATTGCAATTTGAAAAGGTTCAGAAAAGGGTAACAAAAATGAGTAGGGGTGTGGAACGGCTTCCGTATGAGGAGAGATTAAAAAGACGGGGACTTTTTAGCTAAGAAAAGAGACGACTGAGGGGAGGATATGATTGAGGTCTATAAAATCATATTGGTGTGGAGACAGTGAGTGCTGTTTACTCCTTATCATAACACACAAACTAGGGGTCACGAGATTAATTTAATAGGCAACAGGTTTAAAACAAACAAAAGGAAGTATTTCTTCACACAACTCACAATTAACCTGTGGAACTCTTTGCCACAAGATGTTGTGAAGGCCAAGATTATAACAGGGTTCATAAAAGAACTAGAGAAATTCATGGAGGATAGGTCCATAATTGACTATTAGCCAGGATGGGCAGGGGTGGTGTCCCTAGCCTGTGCCAGAAGCTGGGAATGAGCAACAGGGAATGGATCACTTGATGATTACCTGTTCTGTTTATTCCCTCTGGGGCACCTGGCAATTGGCCACTGTTGAAAGACAGGATACTGGGCTAGATGGACCTTTGGTCTGACCCAGTATAGCCATTCTTATTTTCTTATTCTAAATCTTCTTTTTTTTTTTTTTAATAACTTTTGCCATTCTCTTTCTAGGGGAAAAAACAAAAAAACCCCTCAACTTACTTACAATTTCTACTATTTGTTTCAATTACATACATCCCAGAACACCTAAACATTACTTCTCACTGCCCTTTCTCTAGTACATGTCTTCTACTACATGGAAACAGGACAACTTACTGAAAATGTTGATGAATAAAAATAGGCAAGCCTGTTAGGAGGAACCAGAAATTCCCTGAATCTGTTTCTCTGACATGCATAGAATGACCTGCTTTATCTTCTACATTATAGATGGGTTTTCAATACAGTCTTACATAGTGTGCGAGTTTCTTTTTCTCTTTTCTTTTCTCTTTTTGTAACTATGTTCCTCTTTGTGTCAAGTACAAAATAAGTAAATGCTCAGTTGACTATACATTTATTTTTAAATGAAGGAAAATTAGTCTGTGAGAATACATACAATTTAAACCGCTTTCCTTCTGTTAAGCTGGATTGGTTTACATTTTATAAATTAATGATCATAAATACTACCCCAATCTATGTTGCCAGTTTCTCTCCCAGTGAAAAACTAACCCACCCCAAAGTTCCAGAGTTGACAGCTCTCAGACTGGGGAGACCCTGGTAGTAGAAGGAAGCTAGAGCCAGAAGCCTGAGCTCCAGGTAGAAATTACTAAGAATGGAGACACCGAGAAGAACTCAGTGTGAGTGCCAGAAGAGCCTGAGATAAGTGAGAACTCTTGATTTCAATGGTGAATTTTATTTTTGAGACACTAATGACCGCAAACAATTCCACATAATTCTTAAAGCAGCTCCAAACAGAGGGTCATATTACTCATAAGGGAGACTCTGTATATATCACAATGGTCTGTCAAGAATGAGAATAGAGGGAGGGGACTGCAGGGGAATCCTGTGACCATGAGGAGGTGCTCAGTAAGTGGTAGCCCTGTTACAGTTGATGAAACACTCACCTAGTCCATCTGCCTTCTAGTGCAGGATAGTTTACTACTGTATATTTACTGGTGTTTTTTCCCAGTCTAGTTTTAATATGTCAAGTGCTGTGGCTTCCACCACTTACTTTGGCCTATAATTGTCTAGGTTAATAGGTAGAGCTTGCTGTTGGGAAGCTTTTCCCTATTCTCAGCTTCAGTTTTTCTTTCCTAATTTTAACACATTACTCCTAATTAGGCCCAGTTGTATCACCTTACACAACTCTCTCATGGTTGTCAGATAGTTTTATATTGTTATGTCTTCCCTTAGTCCTCACTTAGCTAAACAGGCATGTTTAACTTTCTAAAAATATTTTCTCATCAAAGTAAATCCTTCAAGCTCCCTGCTTCTCTCTGATCTATTTGCTGTTCTCCCAGCAACTTTCTGCTAATATAGTGCTCAGAACAAAACCTGCTCTTTTGAGTGGGGTCAAAAGATAGCCAAGTAGAGAGGATATATCATTATTTCTGGGCTTCACAATGTCATGTTAGGGCAGTGGTTCTCAAACCTTTTGTAGTGGTGACCCCTTTCACACAGCAAACATGAGTGTGATGCTCCGCCCCCTTATAAATTAAAAAACACTTTTTAAATGTTTAACATTATTATAAATGCTGGAGGCAAAACAGGGTTTGGGGGTGGAAGCTAGCTTGTGACCATCCATGTAATAACTTTGCAACTGCCTGAGGGATCATGACCCCCAGTTTGAGAACCCCCATGTTAAGGCTCGTGGTCACCTAAAACTATGTTGGCTGCTTTTACTGTCCTACTGCATAGCAAATTAGACCTCTCTTCCAGTACTACTGCTTCACAGGCTTCTGCTTGGAATATATTTAGGACGCCCAGAGTAAGGTGCACAGGCAAGGCAGTGAAATGGTGGGAGCTGAAAGAGCAGGGAAGTCAGTCTGACCCATTGGAGAGAGAGGAAAAAAGTTTATCTGCCAAGGGATCTGCTATAATCTGCAAGAAATACAGGAATAGAGAGCAAGTTTTTTGCCATCTTAGTAGTACCTTGCACATTTAAATCAAATTTAACAATTGGGACTCTCAAGTAGTTCAAAGAGAAATCCATTTCAGTCTTTTCTATTTTAATTGACTATTAAATTACCTTTGGGGGGAAAAAAGGACATGTCAGTTGTTAACATAAGAAATTTATTACACAAGCTAATACTAAGGAAATAACTAGGTATAAAAGTTATTCAAGTTTTTCGGTATCAATTACATAAAAATTTGTTAAAGCTGTATAATTTACTGATGTAAGACATGTAGTGTCAGAATGGGGATGACTTGTTAAGGTCTTCATGAGATGCTCAGGAATTCCCCAGGCTGCAGCAGCAGCCACCTACTTGAGTGAAGATTTCATCATCTGAAAGCAGCTCTGATTATTTTAAGCATATATGATGTAATTGAAAGAGCTTTCTTCTCTTTTCTTTAAAACCTATATAATTCTCATAGTTTTACACTTTTTGATCATCCATCTGAATTCCTTTAACATTTCAACTTCTTTGGCCAATTGCCAAATCTTTGAAAATGTCAATAATGGGAGAGAAAAATAATTAACCTTTAGAACCTATACTGAAATGATATACAGTAACTCCTCAGTTAAAGTTGTCCCGGTTAATGTTGTTTCGTTGTTACGTTGCTGATCGATTAGGGAACATGCTTGTTTAAAGTTGTGCAGTGCTCCTTCTAATGTCGTTTGGCAGCTGCCTGCTTTGTCCATTGCTTGCAGGAAGAGCAGCCCCTTGCAGCTGGCTAGTGGGGGGCTTGGAACCAGGGTGGACGGGCAGCCCCCCTATCAGCTCCCCCTATCCACTCCCTGCTGTCCTAAGTTCCCTGTGCTGCAGCTGCCCAGCAGGCTAGCAACTGCAGCTATCCCTCCCACCACTGCCATGTGCTGCTCCTGCCCTCTGCCTTGGAGCTGCTCCCCGACCCTCCTGCTTTCTGTGTGGAGGGAGGCTAATGTCAGGGTGTCCCCCTTCCCCTGTTCCTGCATCCTGCTTACCCCTTCTCCATATAGAGCAGGGCGGGGACACGGATGGAGAGAGACAGAGCGAGCTTGGGGCAACAGCTGCTGTCTCAACTTTCTGATCCACTTAAAAAGACAATGCACTTAAGAGTGGTTCAGCTAACTTAAAGGGGCAGTGTGCATCTCTCTCTCTTCCCCCCCCCCCACAAGGTGTGTGTCTGTCTTTGTCTGTATGCTATCTCACCTCCCCTCCATTCCTGCTGCCTTGTAGAGTGAGAAGCTACATTAACAATTTGTTAACCCTTGAGGACTCAGCCGAGTGCTAGTTCATCATTTAGCACAGGGGTTCTCAAACTGGGGGTCGGGACCCCTGAGGGGGTCATGAGGTTATTAGATGGGGGGGGGAGTCGCAAGCTGTTAGCCTCCACCCCGAACCCTGCTTTGCCTCCAGCATTTATAGTGGTGCTAAATATATTTAAAAGTATGTTTAATTTATATAGGTGGGGGAGTCGCACTCAGAGGCTTGCTGTGTGAAAGGGGTCATCAGTATAAAAGTTTGAGAACCACTGATTTAGCAGCAAGGCATTCCCTGGGAAATATCCCACCCTCTTTCACCCTCTAACTTCACCACCTCAACCAAGCTTCACAATCATCATAGCTGTGAACAGTGTTAAATTGTTCATTTAAAATGTATACTGTGTGTATATCTATATAATATATAGTTTTTGGTCTGGTGGAAAAAAATTTCCCTGGAACCTAACCCTTCCTCCCATTTACATTAATTCTTATGGGGAAATTGGATTTGCTTAACATGGTTTTGCTTAAAGTTGCGCTTTTCAGGAACATAAATACAATGTTAAGTGAGGAGTTACTGTAATTTTTGCAGTCTCCTATATCACAGCTATGCACAAAAGGAGGTATTTTATGTTCCAAGCTAGTGAAAGTTAGATGCTGGTAGGCCTAATAAAAGTTTACTACTCAATTCTCAGGTACTTGCAAACGATTAGCTAGGCTCTTCTTCCAAGGTTTCCATTTTGATTCCACAAATGTTATAACATTGTAATTTTAAAATAAGTACATCTAGTTGTAGCAATCCATCCTCCTATTTGAACTGAAGTTAGTTTTGCAAAATCTTTGTCATGTTTTGGTTTTCAAGTGCAAAATATGCCTAAATGTTGGATTCATAACCTGAAAGATACACCAACCTTTCCTTTCCTAGACAGGTGCGACAGAGAAGGAACAGTAGACATAGAACATGGCTCAAAGAAGAGTATGGGATTTAAGACGTGTCATAAACAGATAGTAGGGGTTAATAGAACAGAAGTACTTTATATCTCTTTTACCTGTAAAGGGTTAACAAGATCAGTGAGCCTGGCTGTTACCTGACCAGAGGACCAATCAGGGGAGAGGATACTTTCAAATCTTGAGGGAGGGAAGGCTTTGTTTGTGCTGTTAGTTTTTGGTGGTTGTTCTCTCTGGGTTCTGAGAGCGACCAGACGTGCAACCAGGTTTCTCTCCAGTCTCTCTGATACAGGCTCTTATGTTCTCAGAATAGTAAGTACTAGGTAGATAAGGCGAGTTAGGCTTATGCTTGTTTTCTTTCTTTGCAAATGTGTACTTGGCTGGAAGGAGTTCAAATGTGTATTTTGCTGAAAGGATTTTAACTTGTACTTGTATACTTGGGCTGGGAGGGTATTCCCAGTGTCTATAGCTGAAAGACCCTGTAACATATTCCATCTTAAATTTACAAAGATAATTTTCACTGTTTTTTCTTTCTTTAATTAAAAGCTTTTCTTGTTTAAGAACTTGATTGTCTTTTTTATTCTGGTGAGACCCCAGGGGACTGGGTCTGGATTCACCAGGGAATTGGTGGGGAGAAAGGAGGGAAGGGGGAGAGAGAGGTTAATTTCTCTCTGTGTTAGGATTACGTTCTCTCTCAGGGAGAATCTGGGAGAGGGGGAGATAGAAGGAGGGGGGAAGGTGAATTTTCCTCTCTGTTTTAAGAGTCAAGGAGTCTGAATCACAGTAATCTTCCAGAGTAACCCAGGGAGGGGAAGCCTGGGAGAGGCAACGGTGAGGGAAAGGGTTTACTTTCCTTGTGTTAAGATCCAGAGGGACTGGGTCTTGGGGGTCCCCATGCAAGGTTTTGGGGGGACCAGAGTGTACCAGGCACTGGAATTCCTGGTTGGTGGCAGCGCTACAAGTACTAAGCTGGTAATTGAGCTTAGAGGAATTCATGCTGGTACCCCATCTTTTGGACGCTAAGGTTCAGAGTGGGGAATTATACCATGACAACATGAATTAAGCAGTGAGAGGAAACAAAAGAACCACAAATGTATCAAGTACCTGTTAGGTTACCACAGAATTCACATTAGGTTTGATCTTCATTAACCATCTTTAAGAGGCAGCATATTAATGACATTTGTACTAAATTACAAGGCATTGCACATACAAGTGAGAAAAGAGAACTCATTATTTTTCAGGATTTGATCTTTTATAGATGACTTTGGTACTTAATTTTCAGTTAAATTTGATTTTATTTAGCTTTTCTGTCATACTGTATGACTTGAGTAATGCAAAGTATTCTTCATTCAAAATCGGTGTTGTAGAAAGGCCTTGGTGTCAGCAATGTTGAGTATTTTTTCTTTTTTGTGAAATTTCCTTAGTGTAGACAAGACATGAGAGCTTGCCTTGTATGAAAATAATTTTAGCAGCTGTTGGCCACAGCTCCCATTGAATTACAATTGTACGCTATAATACAATGGCATCTACAGTCTTGGTGAATTTGGTGGGAGCTGAGGAGCTCAGGTCATCACTGTACTGAATAATTTCCAGGTTCATGAGCTAAATCAGTCCCAAATTTGAATTGTAAATTGGTTTAAATGTCTGGCTTCCTTTGGACTGGTTCTGAGATGTTTTTGGTAGCTCAGTAGAAACAAGCTCTTAGTGGGCTTTAGGCCCATTTCTAGCCTCAGATACTGCTTCTCATTACAATTAATGGAAGTTGTGCTTTGTATGTCTGAGGGTGGTATTGTACCCTATGGACCAAATCCAGTACCCAGCTCCATAAGATGTGGAGGAAGAACTTGCTTCCTGGTGGAAACATCCTATATAGGCCCTCTTTCAATACCCTTTTTAATCATTGCATGGTTGATGACAGGAAAATCTGCATAGTAGTGGATGTCCTACCTAAACTCTGATCCTCTTTTTTGCATCCAGGACCTACCCCAACCTTCAACAATGTAACCAAACTAATTTTGCTGACAGGCAGCCCTCTGAATCTGCAGAGGAGGTCAGGTTTGACCTTTTGTATCTAGCATTTAAGTAAGGACATTAAAAGGAGCCTTCATTTGTATGTCTTTGAGGATTCTAGCTTTGTTTACTATTTTACTTTCAAGTTCCTTTATATATAGGTAAGTACAAAATCCAATACAAGTATTTCTGCTTCAGAAGATTTAGTGAAATTCCAACACTGGCATAAGTCCTAAACTGCTTCAAACTTCTTTTCATTTCTTCATAGGCTTCTCAGACCAATTCCACTGTGTTCCACGTCAGGATTAAGAACACATCAGTTCTTTAAATATAGGTGTTGGATTGTTCAGTTTTAGCTCTACACATTTCTTGATGGAAGCATTTGATTTTGAATGTGTGATAATTTTATTATAAAGGCTACTGTTAGTAATTCAGTTAAGAACACAGGGCCCCTCCTGTGCCATTACTTTATCAGCTGAAATCCCTATTGAAAATCAGTGCCGCAATATGACACAATGCCTACTTTCTACATTTATTTGCACATTGTAGTTTTAGTAGACTGGATGAAAGAACTTAATTTACCATGTTCTTTAAAGTTTGGCAGCTTTCCTGTCACGCAATGATGTATGCATTCTGTTTTTTTTTATTATTATTATGAGTGTCTGTGTGTGTGAATAGAGTGTGATTAGATTTTATTTATATAAAAATGGTCTTTTTACTACCTATTTTTATCAAGTTAAATAGTCATCATGACAGTCTGCTGAAATGTATAATTCCTGCCTCTCATAATTTCTCCATTACTTAGACTGTGTAAAGTACAATAAGTTAACATACAGCAGTCTATACAATTATGAAGGTTAGTGACTAAAAATGAATATACAGCTGAATCCAGTGGGCTCTTTTATTTTTGTTTTTTCAAAGAGCTATATTTATTAACCAAAGAATATATTTAAAGATACATAATACCAACATTTCTATTTTAAATTCTAGAGTTTTTAATTTGCCAGTCTGGAAATTAGGCTATATGTTTTAACTAGGTTTTTTAATCTGTTTTCAGAAAGTCACCTCCCACTTTTCTCCTCAAAGCTGATCATGTGAAGCAGTTTTCAAAAGTAATTTGTGAATGACTGCTATCATCTATAAAGCTTTTAAGTGGAACCTTAGTAGTTTGCACTAGAAGGATCTTGCCTTCCTGTTATTTCCAATGGATGCCTCATTATCTCTGAAAACTGTGGCTGAGATTTTTTTGAATAAGACTTGTAGTTATGGGCCCAGTTGAATTCCTATTGAATTTCATTAGGATTTGGTCATCACAAATGCTTAGGGTCCTTTGAAAATGCTAGGCTATGTTTGATTGTTTTGTTATTGTGGACTTAGTCCAAATTCTAATTTGTTAGGTGGTGAAGAAATGTGGATTCTTGGTGTCCTGACTTTTGCTATTATGTAAATGTTAAGACGAGGGTAGTGTTGTTTTGTTTTTGTTAACGTGTGTGGGGTATAAATATTTGGCTTTTTTAATCTTATCAAACTAATTACATGAAGTATATACACTGTAAAGTATTGCAATATGAGACAAGAACTGTAGTGTGTCATCAAACAAAGGAGAAATGTTATTAGTTTACATGAGTACATATTCTTGTGCCTGGTCAGAAGATTTTAAAAAGAAGTTATATTTGCTAGAATGCAACCGAAATATAGGTACAGACTGGCCTATAGGAAAACTTCCCAGGAGTGTTTCCTCATATCCAAGAGCTTTCTCAGAAACTGACAGATAAACATATGTAACCCTGCCCCAAGATGTCAGCTGAGCCTCCTCTCCTCTTGTCACATGGGTTGGGTCATGGGTTCTTTCTTTTTTTGATCTGTGGTGTCCCTAACTAAGGTGACTTCTCACAGTTCCCTTTAGGCAATGAACATTGCTACCACTGCTAGCAAGGTGTATAAAAGCCAGTACACAAGAAACAATAAAGTATGTCAGCACAAACCCCAGCAAAAGAAATGACATATCCCAAAATAACAATATAACAAGGAGGACTTTATTGGGATCTGGAGAAAGAAAGGGTTAGGGTTAACTAATAAGTGCTTACATTTCAACAAATTGCCCACCTCCCAAGACTGACAGTTTATCTCAGTCCCAGCTCCCTCCGTGACACCTTCTCAGGCAGATAGTACACTGAGGAGGAGCCTGGAGGAGACGAGTGCTGCAGTGAATTAAACATCTATGGATAAAAGTCCAAGCTGGCAAGGTGACCAAGGCCAAATAGAATTTTATTCCAAGCATCTGCCTTGGGGAAAGTGGCCTATTACTGGGGAATAGTGAATTTATGCTCTAGACATGTTCTTATTTGGAATAGACAGAAGGCATTGGATCTCCTCATTATGTGGGGAGAAGAGGCTGTGCAGACACAGCTATGGACCAATCATAGAAACATCTATGTAAAGATTGCACAGGGGATGCAGGTCAAAGGATATGACAGGGATAAGAAGCAGTGCCGCATGAAAGCGAAGGAACTGCTACAGTCATACCACATGGCAATGGAGGCATCAAGCTTTAGACCTGCTGCTTTTACAATGAGCTGCATGTCCTATTTAGTGGAGACCCCACCAGCACTCTGCAGACCACCATAGATACCTCAGTGGAGACCGAGACAGAGACCCCTGCCATGAACAGCAAAGAGGAGGAGGGAGGACATGTGGCAAAGGGGTGCAGACTGCCAAAAGCCAGGATCTTTGAGACTCCACTGCAGTCTAGCTAGTCTCTCTAGCTGACCATAGACCGGCCTGATCCATCGGAAGCAACCTGGGGTAAGTGCATTCAACCTTAAAGTTTAAATTTGAAGATGGCATCCAGCCCAAGTCCAAGCTTGCAGGATATAGGCATCTGCTTTTAATTGTTTTACTCAGAGGAGAAGAGGTAGAGAGCCGATATACTTAGAGGTAGAGCTGTTGCTTGCTTTTCACTTCCCCTGTAGGATTGATTAAATGCAGAGCAGTTTGTTTATGTACATAAGGATGGCCATTGTATCCTCCTGAGAGAACTCAATGACACTTTCATGGAGGTACACTGCAATCCTGTCCCAATCGTTTCTGGGAATGGCTGCTTTATTTCTTCCTCTGCAGTAGGATGCTTTCCCATGATATACCAAAATGATTTCAGCAGGCACCATTGCAATAAACAAGCTAGTGGCATATAGGCCCGGGAAGCTTCAGGACATCAGTAGCAGCTGGGTCTCTGTGCGTTTGTTACCATCAGGTGTGAGATGTCAGCTCTGCCTGTGTGAAATAGTGCCTGTTCTCTGTGCCATTGCCTTTTACTTGTACCCAGGGAAATATGGGTCAATCTTTTGCTTTATGCAACTAGACAATTTGGTCCTCCCTACACCTCCCACCCTGGCAATGGCATGGCCATTGGACAGCCAATCTTGTGCAGAGGCTCGCTGAAGCTGAGGTGTCAATAAGCATGTCTGACATAAAGTTTTATGGACATAAGGGAATTGAGTCTGAAACTTTTATTTTGATTTCCTTTGACTGCAAATCCAATGTTACATCTGTCTGTTTTATCTGTAGCTGCTGCCAATGATCCTTCAATGCCTGACCCTGATGAGGAAGACGAGAAAGAAATAGATTAGGGAGGACGTGTTCAGTGAGATTTTGCAAGCCCCAGTGCTGCACTGAACCGTGAACAGAGGGCCTTGTGAGTGAATACGGCAGAAAGCCTGGAGAAGGAAAAAGCAGATAGGAAAAAGGCCTAAAAGTCCTAGCAGAAAAAGGAAGAGGGAGATGCACCAGGACATAATGAGACGTCAGACTGTTCTTTACCTACAGGTCCAGCAGTCACATGCTCACCTCTCTTTTCAGTACCACTCTAGTGTAGTAGCTCCCTATATCTCCCAACATTCCATGTGGCATAGGCTGCATCCCTATCTCTACCACTCCACACTGGGGGATGGTAAGGAGGACCGCAGCTTTACATATGCTTATTTGTGAGAGCCATGGTTTTTGTATTTGTAGCCAAAATGTACTGAAATGGACATGAATGTTTTCTAGGGTTCTAATTTCAAAGTTCTGTTCCAAATTTGCATTGTATTGTTTTTTAATTGCACATTATTATTGGCACTGTTTTTGTTATGCAATACTTTATTATTTGGAAATCATTTAATCTTTATTACTTCATAACATATACAGAACAATGTGTAGTACTCCCAAAAGCACACAATAGAATTGAACAGGACCACAGAAATTATAGGTTTAGTGCAAAACACAGTGTAATATATGATTCATAGGTTTATTAAAAGACAGAGTAATATTAATAAATTCACACCTAGTACTACACAATTCCTAACACACCCCCCCCCCCCAGAAAAGTCAGATGCAAGTAGAGCACTGTACGGCACAGAACTTTAGTGCTCCTTTAATGCCTCACTCAGCTGCATAACTATACATTGACCTTTTCTTTTGTCCAGGTGTTCAGAGTCAGCCACTCTACTCCACTCCACCCCACCCTTCATGCCGGCTGTAACTTTTCCCTCTTTGCCTCACAGATATTTGCAGGACATAACAGGCAACTATAACTATTGGGATGTTTTACACATTGAGATCTAATTTAGTGAGTAAACACCACCAGCATCCCTTCAGTCTACCAAAAGCACATTCAACTGTCATTCTGAACCTGCTGAGCCAGTAGTTGAATCTTTCTTTGGAGCAGTATATGACTTCATGAGCCAGGAAAGCAAGTGATAGGCTTGGTCCCCAATGATCACTATTAGCATTTCAACATTGCCAATAGTAATCTGCCAGTCAAGAAGGAATGTCTCTGCTTTGAGTTTTCTGAACATCCTGTGTTTTTTAAAGATGAAAGTGTCATGAACCTTTCCGCACCAGTCCATATTGAGATTGGCTTGCATAATCATAAAAAAAATCCCTTTATGTTGACGTATTCTGTTACTGTGGGTGAGCTGGGGCCAAAATAGCGATATCTGTGCCAACCATTGCTCTGCCGCAGTTTGGGAACCCCCTAGATGCAGATACATCCACTATGTCCTGCGCATTCATGAGAGTCACAGTCCTGCATATAAAGATATGATTAATAGCCTTGCACATTTGTATCCTCACTTGGATTGTCCAACTCCAGAATGATTTTTCATTGACAGGTAGCAGGTCAGAATTTCAGGTTTCCACAGTGTGATTGCCACTCGCTTCTCTACTGTCAGTACAACTCTCATTTTGATGTCCCTACACCAGCGGGCTGGAGTGAGCTCAGCACACAGATCCAGGAATGTGGGCTTGCATGTCCAGAAATTCTACAGCCACTCTTTATCATCTCATTATGATGTGATCCCACCCAGTCGGTGCTTTTCTGGCCTAAAAGTGGCGCTCCACCATTTGCACCTTGAATTGTTTATTTTCTCTGTCCTTGAACAATCTGTCCTCAAGGAAATTCATATCCCCTCTTGTTGTGGTACTTCCTGTGGCTTGGCAAATACCGGAGGATTGTTTGTCCTGTTTTCGCAACTCTCATGACAGTAGCGCATAGCTGTGTGCGCTCCATGCCTGTGCCACAGGCTTTGGACTATGACAAGTACTGTGTGAATTTGTGGGATTTAAAAAGAAAAGGCAGAAAAAGTATGGGATGGAGAAAGTTGCATGGTGAGAATTTGACCCTTGCCTCCTAGAGTTCTCTGCATGACTTATTCCTACCACAGAGCACACTGAAGATTCCTCAAAGGCATTGTGCAGGAGGGTAGTGTGGTATACTGACATACTTACTCATGGTGCTCCATGCTTGTCATCTACACTAACTCTCCCAGTGAGTATGCAACACGCTGATGAAACAGCCAATTATACACGTGCATGAGCGATATACCCACGGTGGTAGCTTCATGCTGACATAACTTGTCATCCAAAGTTTGTAGTGTAGCCTGGCCTCAGTATTTGAAGTGCTTGTGAGAGCTCTGTCTTATTCTGTGTATAGTTTCAGCTGTTTGTGCATAACAACAAAATGATCTTCACAGCACCTGCGCTGTCCGAGGAGCTCAGTCCTTAAAAGTAAAGTCCCCATTACCACCATTTTTCTTGCCTTTCCTGGAGGCCCTTGTATGCAGAGTCTGAAGATGCAGGAATACAAGAAAGAAGTCAAGTTTTTATTTCTGTATATCTACTCTTATATAGCAGCCTTCAGAGTTCACATAAAAATAACTTGGCTAAAAGTTGCCTTGTTTTGGCAGTTTGAGATATCAATATGGATGATAAATATTAAATTATTCAGCAGTGTTCCAAGGGAGATAAAACCTTTTTTTATTTGTGGGCCACAGAAGCCACTTAGATTAATGATACTGGATTAGTTAATATACACAAGAAGTGTTTGGAGCTTCTAGTGGCTCTGAGATTGTTTGAAATCAAATTCTTTTAATGCTAAGAATTTTATTTTGTTTTTGTCTTTGCTTGCTGAATATATTGGGTCATGTTGGGATTTGTTTTTGGACCCTCTACAAAATATTCATCCCAGATATGGGCATAGTATTTGAAAAGTTGCCATTGTATAAAATATACTGCACTGGCCATATTCTGACTTCAGATGGGTGCATGTAATTCCAAAGACTATTTTCCCCTTTAGTCTGAATGAAATTTTGTTAGATATATAAAAATAGCAATAATGGGTACAAATGTGGCAACTTCTTTGAAATCAGTAGGTATGCATCTGGACTGAATTGGCCTAATACACTTAAATCTAGTTAAGTCCTCAGATGGTACTATAAGAAGGCACAGTGTTGATAACTTGGTCCTTATTCCCTTTGAACATAGAGCATAGTCCAATGGGAGTCCTTGAGCACTCCATTTTGTCAAAGGATGTAACCATCTTTTAAATATTTTCTGGACACATTTGTTCCCTTACCATTCAGCATCAGTAAAACTTGGCTATAAACATCATCTCCACAGAACCTAATTTAATTAAACTGCCTGACTCTGTGCTCAAATGAAGAGGGAAAAAAACCCTAATTTAAATAACAATCAATATTACATGTAAAGTTATAACTTTATGAATTATTTCAGTATTTCTTCACTGTATCTTTCTCGTTGGGATTCTGAGTACATGCCTCAGGAAATACAGTAAATGTGTGCTTTGCAGGGGCATTGATATGTTGTGCGGTGGACATGTTCTGGTCACAGTATGGCCAGTGCAACTACTACAGAAGTTGGAGAGATTCTGCTTGATTTCAATAAGAGAGTTTTGCCTTGAATTTCACCTCACAGAGCTTGAAGTTGATATGGATTTGGTAGCATCCTTTTAAATAGTGCTTATTGAGGTCTGTCTGAGAAACCAGCCAGAGCATTGTGTGTGTGTGTGTGTGTGTGTGTGTGTGTGAGAGAGAGACGTTTTATATGGTTCATAAATATGGTCATTTTAGTCTACAATGCCTGTGTGGGTTCTTCATATTAGCATTGTAGTATAAAGGTCAAATGACACAACAGAGCCTATCTGCTTAGGACAGAATTTAGCCTGAAAAGGATAAAGCAGTCATCTTAAAGTGCAGTTACTACACCACAAGTCTCTGAGATTCTGGAGTTATTTCCTACTAAATATACAGAAAAACTGCAGTATTGTGGTACAGTGTTATAACTAAATGTAAATGTTAACTTTGTAACAGCAGAGACTGTATTTCAAAAAGATGTAGTTTGGATACCAGATTGAGTAAGTCACATTGCTATAGGTTAGGTTTCTTGTCATGCGCAAATGCTTCACTACCTTTACCATGGTATTTGAGCAAATATATAGAGAGTCTAAATGATTACACTTACTATGCATAATTCTGTTTGTTTAGTGTGCTGTACCAGCAATGTTTCCATAGCTAATAGATTCCTGACAGTAATTCAAATGCATGCTTTTATATGGTGTCTTCCATCCACTGATCTGAAAATGTTTTATCAGAACTCAGAGTCATATTCTTTCCAAACATGGAAAACATTTGGCTAGTACAAAAAATCATATTCCAATAAGAATTAAGAATTTATATAAAAAACCTAAATTTAAGGCCATATGATGTAGCGCAGCTGCAGAACAGTGTCTAAGTGAGCTCCTGGTCCTTTCAAGTTCATTTTAAGAGCTAATGTTTGTCTCCTCAGCCAATTAAATGACAGAATCATTTTTGAACATTAAGGCAGACATCCTGGGTAAACTTGATATCAAGCCTTGATCCTCTAAAAGGATTGGAAAGACAATCAAGAGGGTGGAGTCTTGCAGTTTGCAAAACCCAACCATTTGGCTAACATGATGATGCAAGAAATACTTTTATCTAAATGTACAATAGTAGCCAGTAGGTTTTCAAAGGTAATTAGTATGGTGTATATGTTGGTATATTTGTAATGGACAGCAGAAGGACATGAAGATTTGTTAAAGATTTTTAAGTATTATGTTAATTTGTTAAAAGACAATATTAAGCATTCATATGAATGGAGTATTTTATGATGCATTACTATTCTTCTCTTAGTTCTTACCTGATCAGAGCTCTGACTTCCTGTATCTGTTCCTCCTTGTTTATCTTGACTGTGGTAAAACAATAAATTAAAACACTTAAATAATTGTCAGAGAGTGTACTGTGGCAGCAGCTTCGATGCCATTGATATTTGTTGATTTCATTTTAATCCCTTGTGTTGAATGTTTTAGAAAAAGTCATTGATGGTAAGCCGACTGAAAAATTGAGTCTTTAAAAGTGACCTTCAAAGTAGAAAAATAGATTTTTATGGCCTATAAAAATTGATAGACCAGGAAGGTTTGAAAGGGGTGCATGAGTGGCTTTTGTTCTAGAAAAAGGGGTGTGGCTGGGAGTGGAGTGGCTTCTACCCTTTATGAAATATTGATGGACTAACTCCCAATAGATATTTCAGAGTTGTCCAAGTCCTTAATGGTTAAGAAGTGAGGCTAGAATCACGACCAAAGACATTTTCTTCCAACGGTTTCAGTTATGAAGGTGTTAACAAAGGAGAAAAATGGTTTTATACTGTTTGAATAAAAATAATTTATCTCAGTTAATTAAGTTTCACACCCTTGGCTATGACATCTCAGGCACTTTGCTTGCTCTGCAGTTGTCTATGAGAGACAAGATCTAAATTATTTATGTAAAATAACAAAAACCCTTTTGGCCTTCTCTAGGTATCGTAAAGGGTATAAAAGGCAAAAAATGCATCCTGTGGATCTGACTCAATATATGTTGACCTGTCAAGTTTAAAATATAGTGTATATAAAATTAAGCTAAATAGTAGAGTTTAAAATATTAGTTTCTCTTTGTAGATTGAAAGGAGGTGTGAAGTGATAGTCTTGCATCTGGGAGCATCATCATTTAGGAGGCAGCTTGCATGGGAAGGCAAGTGGGTGGAACAGGGGGAGAAGATGAGGAATGCTGGATGAAATTATTTAAATTGAGATAAATACAGGTATATTAGGAACTTAGCAAAATATTATCTAATTCTGCTAACATTTTCCTTTACCTTTTAGAAATTTGGTAGAACAGCTGAACATAATGTTTCCATAAAGCAACTACAAATGAGTAACCTATCCTGAATGATTGTTTTCTGCATCACAACACTGATGCTTGTTGGAGTGCATTTTGTTGTATTTCCAAATAGTCTTTTGTGGTCCCCTCCCGCATTTTGATAACTTAGCTTTTTATGCCAGCCAACTTCATTGCAATGGTCGAAAATATTTCCAGGCAACTGATGATCTTTGTGATAGGATATATTTAATGTTTGTAATCAAGATAAATATATACCCTTAGAGCTGATTGAGAATTTTCTATTGGAATGGCTTTACAAGGGAAAATACGGTTCTGCAAATTCAGATTTTTACATGGGAAAATTTCAGTTGTGCTGATGATTTTTTAATTTTTTTAACTGGGAAAGTCTCAGTGAAATATTTTCATTTTGAGATTGGTTTGACCTAAATTGGAATATTTAGGTTTTTTTAAATTGATCCAAAATATTTCAAGAAAGTATATTAAATTACATTTTCCTATTGTGGCACATTGCCATATGGGAGTTGTAAGTATCCAGAGAAGCTGGCCCATGGGAGAGAATGAGGGTCAGAAAAGTATCTCCCATAAAGAAAGAAATGTCCTGGTTACATCAGGTGGCTCCCGGACGGTGGCACAGCATGGCTAAGGCAGGCTCCTTGCCTGCCCTGGCCCTGCACCACCCCTGGAAGAGGCTGGCATGTCTGGCAGCAACTCCTGCAGGGGTGCGGGGAACAGTCATAGGGTCTCTGTGTGGTGCCTGCTCTTGCAGGCACTACTTCCACAACTCCGATTGGCTGGAAACAGGGAGCTGCAGCCAATGGGAGCTGTGGGGGTGGTGTCTGCAGGTGAGGGCAGTGTGTGCAGCTGCCTGCCTCTCCCTCCCCCACCCCCTAGACATGCCAGCCACTTCCGGGAGTGGCATGGGGTCAGGGCAGGCAGGGCGCTTGCTTTAGCCATGCTGTACCACTGCCCGGGAGCTGATGTAAGTGGCACCTGGCTGGAGCCTGAACCCCTCCTGCACCCAACCCCCTCCCCTGGCCTAGAGCCCTTCCACACCCAAACTCCCTCCTGGAGCCCGTACCTCCTCTTTCACCCCAACTTCCTGCACCAGCCCCTTCCCATAGCCCACACCCTGCACCCCAATCTGCTGCCTGAGCCCTGAACCCCCACAGAGCCTGCACTATGAACCCTTCCTGCACCCCAACCCCCAGCCCCTGGACTCATCCTATGGCTCGTCCCACACACTCAACCCCTCGGCCCAGCACAGAGCCCATTCTCCCCCTGACACACTGTCATGGTATAATTCCCCAATCTGAACCTTAGAGTCCAAAAGATGGGGTACCAGCATGAATTCCTCTAAGCTTAATTACCAGCTTAGATCTGATAAGCTGCCACCACCCAAAAATATAGTGTTTTGGGGCACTCCGGTCCCCCCAAAAACCTTCCCTGGGGACCCCAAGACCCAAATTCTTTGAGTATCGCAACAAAGGGAAATAAACCATTTCCCCTCCTTTATTCCTCCCAGATCTTTCCCACCCTGGATACACTAGGAGATCACCGTGTTTCAAACTCCTTGAATCACAACACAGAGAAATCAGATTTTTTCTCCCCCTTCTCTCCCCCTCCCAGGTTTTCCCTCCCTGGGCTATCCTGGAGAGAGAGACAGATTCAAGTTCTGTGAATCTAAAACAAAGGGATTCCACCTTTCCCCCCTCCCTTCTCTCTCCCTGTCTCCCACCAATTCCCTGGTAATGTTATAACCTTAGTCCCGGATTTGGACCTTAGCGTCCAAAATATGGGGGTTAGCATGAAAACCTCCAAGCTTAGCTACCAGCTTGGACCTGGTACTTGCTGCCACCACCCAAAAATTTAGAGTGTTTTGGGGCACTCTGGTCCCCCTGAAGAACCTTCCCTGGGGACCCCAAGACCCAAATCTCTTGAGTCTCACAACAAAGGGAAATAATCCTTTTTCCCTTCCCCCCTCCAGGTGCTCCTGGAGAGATACCCAGACACAAGCTCTGTGAAACTACACAGAGTGGCTTCCCCTCTCTGTTCCCAGTCCTGGAACAAAAAGTACTTTCCTCTTCACCCAGAGGGAATGCAAAATCAGGCTAGCCAATTCAACACACACACAGATCTCCCCCTTGATTTCTTCCTCCCACCAATTCCCTGGTGAGTACAGACTCAATTTCCCTGAAGTAAAGAAAAACTCCAACAGGTCTTAAAAGAAAGCTTTATATAAAAAGAAAGAAAAAATACAAATGGTCTCTCTGTATTAAGATGACACAACACAGGGCAATTGCTTAAAAGAATATTGAATAAACAGCCTTATTCAAAAAGAATACAAATCAAAGCACTCCAGCACTTATATTTATGCAAATACCAAAGAAAAGAAACCATATAACTTACTATCTGATCTCTTTGTCCTTACACTTAGAAACAGAAGATTAGAAAACAGAACTACTTCTCCAAAGCTCAGAGAAAGCAGGCAGCCAGAAAACAAAAGACCCCAGACACAAACTTCCCTCCACCCAAAGTTGAAAAAATCCGGTTTCCTGATTGGTTCTCTGGTCAGGTGTTTCAGGTGAAAGAGACATTAACCCTTAGCTATCTGTTTATGACACCCCCTCCCTTCTCTCTCCCTGTCTCCCACCAATTCCCTGGTAAGTACAGACTCAATTCCCTTAAGCCTCAACAAGGGGGAAAAAATCATACAGGTCTTAAAAAGCAAAACTTTTAATAAAAAGAAAGTAAAAAAAGTAAAAGTTGTCTCTGTAATTTAGATGGTAAAAGTTACAGGTTCTTTCAGCTTATAGACACTAGAGAGAAGCCTCCCCCCAGCAAAATACACATTTGCAAATACAGAAAACAATCAAAAGACTATAACCGCCTTTTCTACTTAATACTCACTATTTTGAATATATAAAAGACTGTAGCAGGGAGAATGGCAAGAAACCTGGTTACACGTCTGGTCCCTTTCAGGACCCAGAGAGAACAAAGCAAAACCCAAAAACACAAAACAAAGGCCTCCCTCCCTTGAGATTTGAAAGTATCTTGTCTCCTGATTGGTCCTCTGGTCAGATGTCTCAGGTTTACTGTTTGTTAATCCTTTACAGGTAAAAGAGGCATTAACCCGTAACTATCTCTTCATGACACACTCCCCAAATCGCAAACAGTGGGGAACTTCACTGGCGGTGATTTCTTCCTAGAACTTTAGATTAACCAGATTAATACAACACATGCACCTTTACATATACTACTAAGCATGTAAACTACAAGACTTTTTACATTTTAAGGACAATTTTTAACCAGTGGATTCTGGGAAACTTTCACGAGAGAGTGCATCAGCTACTTTGTTAGAAGCTCCTGAAATGTGTTGAATTTCAAAATCAAAATTTTGGAGAGCTAAACTCCATCGAAGCAGTTTTTTGTTGTTTCCTTGGCAGTATGAAGCCACTTTAGTGCAGCATGGTCGGTTTGCAGCTGGAACCGCCGTCCCCAAACGTATGGGCGTAGCTTTTCCAGGGCGTACACAATGGCATACCATTCCTTTTCAATGACTGACCAGTGACTTTCCCTCTCAGACAGTTTCTTGCTGAGAAACACGACAGGATGGAAGTTGTGATCCGGTCCTTCTTGTATGAGAACTGCTCCTATACCACGCTCAGATGCATCTGTGGTTACTAGGAATGGTTTGTCAAAGTCCGGGGCCCTTAGCACAGGGTCAGACATGAGTGTTGCCTTAAGTTGGGTAAAGGCCTTTTGACACTCATCAGTCCACTTAACTGCATTCGGCTGGGTCTTTTTGGTCAGGTCGGTCAGTGGGGCAGCGATTTGGCTGTAGTGTGGTACAAATGGCTTGTAATACCCGGCCAAGACTAAGAAGGTTTGGACCTGTTTCTTTGACTTTAGGACAGGCCACTTTTGGATAGCATCCACCTTGGCCTGTAGGGGGTTTATGGTTCCTCGACCCACCTGGTGTCCCAGGTAAGTTACTCTGTTTTGGCCTATTTGACACTTTTTGGCCTTAACAGTTAGTCCTGCCTGCCTGATGCGCTCAAAGACTTTTTCCAGGTGTTCTAGGTCTTCGGGCCATAAATCAGAAAAAATGGCCGCATCATCGAGGTAGGCAACTGCATATTCTCCCAATCCTGCTAGTAGACCATCTACTAGCCTTTGGAAGGTGGCGGGTGCATTTCGCAGCCTGAAAAGAAGCACATTAAATTCATACACCCCTGCGTGGGTGATGAATGTTGACTGTTCCTTGGCAGGTTCATCTAGCGGTACTTGCCAGTACCCCTTGGTTAAGTCTATTGTAGATATGAACTGGGCACTCCCAACTTCTCCAATAGCTCATCGGTGTGTGGCATTGAATAGTTGTCTGGACGAGTTACCGCATTTAGCTTACGGTAGTCCACGCAAAAGCGTATTTCCCCATCTGGTTTGGGTACCAGAACCACTGGAGATGCCCATGCACTGGTAGATGAGCATATTATACCCATCTGTAGCATGTTCTGGACCTTCCATTCTATAGCAGCTTGGGCATGAGGAGACAGTCGGTAGGGTGGGGTTCTAATTGAGTGAGCATTACCTGTGTCAATGGAGTGGTATGCCCGTTCAGTCTGTCCTGGGGTGGCTGAGAACAATGAGGGGAAGCTAGTGCACAGCTCCCTGATCTGTTGCCGCTGCAGACGTTCCAGGGTTGTGGAGAGGTTCACCTCTTCCACACCACCGTCACTTTTTCTTTCGTAGTAGGCACCTTCAGGCCACTCAGCGTCATCTTCTCCCTGGACTGTAAACGGACAAACCTGTAAGTCTCTGGAATAAAATGGCTTGAGAGAATTAACATGGTACACTCTGGGCTTTATGGAGGAATGGGGAAATGCTATGAGGTAGTTAACAGCTCCCAGGCGCTCTTGGACCGTGAATGGCCCTTCCCATGATGCTTCCATTTTATAGGCCTGTTGCACCTTCAAGACCATAACCTGGTCTTCTACCTTGAAGGAACGCTCCCTGGTATGTTTATCATACCAGGCCTTTTGTTCTTTTTGAGCATCCTTTAGGTTTTCTTTAGCAAGGGCTAAAGAGTGTCGGAGGGTGTTTTGTAGGTTGCTTACAAAGTCCAGAATGTTAGTCCCTGAAGAAGGCGTAAACTCCTCCCATTGCAGCTTCACCAACTGTAATGGCCCCTTAACCTCGTGGCCATACACAAGTTCAAACAGTGAAAACCCTAAACTGGGATGTGGTACAGCCCTGTAGGCAAACAGCAACTGCTGCAACACTAGGTCCCAGTCATTGGAGTGTTCATTGACGAAATTATGTATCATGGCCCCCAAAGTTCCATTAAACCTTTCGACCAGGCCATTGGTTTGGTGGTGGTAAGAAGTGATTCACCCCATGAGTTTCTCACAGTTCTTTCATGGTTCCTGCAAGGAAATTAGATCCTGAATCTGTAAGGGTGTCAGAGGGCCAACCTACCCTGGCAAAAATGTCTGTTAGGGCCAGGCACACAGTGTTAGCCTTGGTGTTGCCTAGAGCTACTGCTTCCGGCCATCGGGTAGCAAAGTCCACGAAAGTCAGTATGTACTGCTTTCCTCTGGGTGTCTTTTTTGGGAAAGGCCCCAGAATATCCACAGCTACTTGCTGAAATGGGACCTCAATTATGGGGAGTGGCTGGAGAGGGGTCTTGACCTGGTCTTGGGGCTTTCCCACTCTTTGGCACACCTCACAAGACCGGACTTACTTGACAACGTCCTTACCCATCCCCTCCCAGTGGAAGGACTTCCCCGACCGGTCTTTGGTTCTGTTCACCCCAGCATGGCCACTGGGATGATCATGGGCTAAGCTTAAGAACTTTCCCCGTTACTTAGTTGGAACCACCAACTGTTTTTGCAGATGCCAGTCTTCCTGGTGTTCACCAGAAAGAGTTTCCTTGTATAAAAGTCCTTGTTCTATAAAAAACCGGGATCGGTTAGAAGAGCTGAGAGGCGGTGGGGTGCTCCGTGCCACCACCCAAGCTTCCTGAAGGCTGTCATCTGCTTCCTGGTCAGTCTGGAACTGTTCCCTTGAGGCTGGAGACACCAGTTCTTTCTTAAACTGTGGACTTGGGCATGGTCTCTGGAAGCGATGTAGGTGATGGGGTTGTTTTCGTTGCTGGTGAACCGCTCTCCACTCGTGCACCAGGTGGTATTTCAGGCTCCGTCTGAGCCTCTTGGGTATGGTTGTCTGCTGCTTCTGCCAGTTCAGGCTCGCTGGCACCCTCTGGCATTGGGGTTGAAGATGAGTTTGCAAGCGCGGGCGTCAGTGCTGGCAATAGTTCTGGTGCAGGTTGCTTTTTCAGTTCCTGGTTTGGGAATGGAGGCACTGGGTTGTTTCAGTTGTTGGTCGGGGATCCAGGTCCACTACCTCTGTCTGGGTCTCTGGTAACAGACGGGGCCCTTGTGGACGGCTCAGGAATAGGAATGGGTTTGGAAGCTTGCTTGGTTTGGCTGTGTGTGACCATTCCCACCCTCTTGGCCCGCTTTACCTGGTTGGCCAAATCTTCCCCCAGTAGCATGGGGATGGAATAATTGTCATAGACTGCAAAAGTCTACATTCCTGACCAGCCTTTGTACTGGACAGGCAGTTCAGCTGTAGGCAAGTCTACAGCTTGTGACATGAAGGGGTAAATTGTCACTTGGGCCTTTGGGTTGATGAATTTGCGGTAGATGAAGAATTGATGGATAGCTGAAACTTGTGCCCCCGTGTCTCTCCACGCGATAACCTTCTTTCCGCCCACTCTCAAAGTTTCCCTTCGTTCCGAGGGTATTTGAGAGGCATCTGGGCCTGGGGATCGTTGGTGTGATGGTGGTGTAATGAACTGCACTTGGTTGGGGTTCTTGGGGCAGTTGGCCTTTATATGTCCCAGTTCATTATACTTAAAGCATTGCCCAGCTGATTGGTCCTTGGGCCGAGGTGAGTTGCTGGAGACTGGTGAGGTGGGAGAATAGGGCTTCTGTGGCTTTCCTTGGTGGGGTCTTGGACTGTCCTCAGTTATAGGGTTTATTGTCTGTGCGCCCTCTGGGGTATTCGCTCCCCTTGACAGTAGCTTTTTTCTTTTCTGTCACTTACATCCATTTGGCTCCAATCTCCCCTGTCTCGGTTCTAGTTTTGGGTTTCCCATCTCGGATGTACCTTTCTATTTCCTCAGGAACACCCTCTAAGAACTGCTCCATTTGTGTTAGGAGGTGTAGCTCGTCCATATTGTTAAGCTGTGTTCTTGATATCCAGGCCTCATAATTCTTTGCAATGTGGTAGGCATGTCGGGGAAATGACACATCTGGTTTCCATCTTAGGTTTCAGAACCTCCGACGGGCATGCTCAGGTTATCTGTTTATGACACACACCGCAACCCCCTGTCCCAGATCATTGAAAATGAGTGAGGATGGGGGAGAGCGAGTGACAGAGGGAGAAGTGATGGAGTGAGTGGAGTGGGGCCTCACACAGGGGCGGGGCAAGGGCATAGCCTCAGGGAAGTGGTGGGGCAGGGGATGCGGCAACGTTGTTTGAGTTTTTGTGATTACTGTTATTTCTTCATTTTCTTTGAGGTAGATCCTCGGTTGCACTTAAATTCTAAAAGCGATCTTGTGCTTAAAAATGTTGGAGACAACTGCTATAAAGTTTAGCCTGAGTTTATAACTATGCATTATTTTTAGGTCTTTATTTAAAAAATAAAATTCCAGTACTGACTAGGTAAAATTTTTAATATTTTCTTGTTAGCATATGTTAATTGACCCCACCTAACATTTTTGTAGTGGCATTGTCTCTTGCATCTTTTTTTTTTTTTTTTCAAAGATTGGATGTGATTAAATTGAAATAATGTTTGACAGGAGAAAAGTTATGTTGATATCCTTTTTTTCCCCCTTCAGATACTTTTGTCAGCTAATTTAAAAGTATTTTATTGTAAAATTATTAACACTCCATAAAAACATAAATTAGGCACAATATTCAATATTAACTTTCCCCCTCATTTGCTTGAATTTCTTCAGTTTATCCAGTGTTAATAGCGAAACCTAAAAAATTCAATTAAAATTAATATGTTCAATGTTTTGTATTAGAAAATGTTGATTGGAAGCTATTAGGAAGAAGAGTATTATAATTTGTTAATTATTACAAGATTAGATTCCATTAATTCTGCTATAGTAGATTAATTAACTAACATAGCTACTTAGCCATGGCATTTGCTATTAGAAACCTAGAATTCTGCTCTCTAGGTTTTCTTAGTGAAAACAACAAATATTGGTTTAATCCTTTTATTCATCTAAGATATTTATATATCCCCCACTACTTACATCTGAGCACCTGCCAGTCTTTAATATGTTTATTCGCACAATATTTTGTGAGATAGGGAAATTCTACTATTCCATGTTACAAATGGGGAACTGATTCACAAAGAGACAAAGTTAATACTCAGTCCTGCCTTGAGTGCAGGGGACTGGACTAGATGAGGTCCCTTCCAGTCCTGCGCTTCTATGATTCTATGAAAGAAAGGACCAGATTTTTAAAGGAAAAAGATGTAGCTAAGGCTCCAGTCAGATTTTCAAAATGGGAGTGAGGCACCTAGGCACTTCTGAAAATCCCACTAAAGGCCTATTTCAGGGATTCTGAAACTGGAGGTCATGGCCTCTCAGGAGGTTGCAAGATTATTACATGTGGGGTTGTGAGCTGTCAGCCTCTACCCCCCAAACTCTGCTTTGCCTCCAGCATTTATAATAATGTTAAATATTTTTTAAAAAGTGTTTTTAATTTATAAAGGGGCAGTCACACTCATAGACTTCCTGTGTGAAAGGGGTCACCAATACAAAAGTTTGAAAACCACTGGCCTATTTGCATCTTTAGATGCCTAAATACATTTAAAAAATGGCTCCAAATGACTTGCCGAAGATCACGCACTTGGTTTGTCACTTTGGCCCAGATCCTGCGCCAGCTTATGCTTGTGTGTAACTTTAAGCCTGAGACTGGTCCCACTGACTTCAGTGGAACTGCTCATTGGCTTAAAGATAAGCATGCACATAAGTGTGTGTTGGGCCAGGATTTACTTTAGGTGCAGTTCCAGTATGTGCTGCCACGTAGTGGGGTGAGGTAGGACATCTAGTAGTAACATTAGTCCTCTTCTGATGAAAGTTATTTCTTGGTCATTGAATGGTTACAAGATAAGTGTTGTGAAAAGAGACTTTAAAAGACTGCTTTCTTCTTATTAAAACTTATATTGATGGAAAGATCCAGGTCCTCCTTACTACTCATTGCAATCAGATTAAGTCAGATGATTTAACCTATCAACTTTGTATTTAACATCAGAGAACTGGCTTAATGCAGGACAATGACCTGTCAGGTCATAAATCAGTACATTATTAATGAACTAGGCTCTGCCGTGTGGTTTTAGTATAGTAGACTACAAACCATTACTAAAGTGGAATCCATGTACTCATCCAATATATAGGATTTTCCATATCTTTGTTGCAATGCTGCTGATGGTCATTTGAAGACTGGTTTGAAGCCTAACCCTCCCCCCCCAAAAAAAAAAAAAAAAAAAGCCATTTTGCCTCTTTGCTTTTAGTAAAGCAGAAAATAGTAGGGAAAATATCTAACTGGTCAGAAAAACAGGGCAAAGAAATCCATAGACCTGAATTTGAGAAAGAACCGTTTAGTTTAGATCACTGTTTCAGATGTCAGAGCCGCATTCTTGAAGTTTCTGTTGGGCAAGGAAAACCCCTTGACTACATCTAAGATTCCCTCAATGAAAAGGAAGCAGATAAACCAAACAGTTTATCCAGTCCTATCATTTTTTATTAAAAAGAACATCAGTGTATTCTGAGTCTTTCCTAGCAATTTAAAACCAATCTATGCTGATAACTATCAGCCAGAAGCTCATGCATACCTGTCATGTTATAATGTTACTTTAAGTTTGGTACTTTTGGGAAAACAGTTTTAGACTTATTTTACAGAGTTTTATTAACATTTTCTTGGTAACATAACTGCACTGAAATAGTTTGATTTATGAAGGAAAAAAAAGTG
This sequence comes from Gopherus evgoodei, assembly GCF_007399415.2. Taxonomy (NCBI): domain Eukaryota; kingdom Metazoa; phylum Chordata; order Testudines; family Testudinidae; genus Gopherus; species Gopherus evgoodei. The sequence goes on from NC_044324.1 coordinate 148,690,717, forward strand.
TGCTTCTGCATTGCCTTTTATCAGAAACATTGGACTATGTGTTGCCACTTTATGGCTTCACAGTAACTTTTATCAGTAGATTCCTGTTTTCAGAAGACAGTTACACATCATTCAGAAGATTAATTTCAAAAGAAAATGACTAAAGGCAGTCCTTTTAGCTTAATGAGTTCCTTTAACTGGGCAATGACCCACAGAAAAGCTGTTTTGCGGCAAAGCTTTACAGGTCTATAAAAGATTGCCCTTGTGTGAGAGAAGATTAAATACTCATATTTTTGAAAACTCACTGGTTTTAATTCTGAGTTGTAAATGGGCTGTTTCCTCACATGCAAGAATACCTGGACCTTACTTTCTTCTATGAGGGGAAAAAAGAGCATCCAGCTTCTGCTAGAGATTCAAATAATTTCTTTTTATTACTTCATACAATATACATTAAATATTTCACAAGCCTCCAGGAAAATAAACTACCAGTATGTCATTGACTGGTTGTATGCAGCATTTCTCAGAATTTCTAATGAAGTGAAACTGATGAATTCTCATAAAAATACACATCTCTATAATGTTACTTTAAAATGTGTAATTTTTCCTTGACAAATAGAGGTGTTGTATTTGCTTATCCCTAGATAGCTCCTCAGTATGTATCTGTGAAATAATATAGTATGTCCTATATTCTGATCATTCTTCTCAGGTTCATATCTTTTCAGAGTTTTCTTCTAAGTTTTGGCTGTGATTCTTTGTTATACTCTTATCTCACACCTTGAATTTCTAATTTAAATGGTTTATGATGTACTCCTCCCAGTTTTTAAGCACTGTAATCCATCAGTAAATTAACTAGTTGCTGGAATAATTCTCAAAATGTTTTAGGAAACACTCTTCTGTTCTGGATGTCTGCTGTTGCTTTGCAAAGAAAGATCAAAGAGCTTGTTGTTAACCAAAGCTAGAAAATTTTATTTACATACAAATACCATAACATTTCTAAGTCAATTTATGGATCTGATAACCTTGTCATTGTCTATTTTTTATTTTACTTAAAAAAAAAAAATCAGTTAAGGAGTCTTGTTGACAAAATAGATTAATGCACTCAGTGACTTTCCTTTAAAACCTGGGCTCAAATCCATATTGAGTCACAAATGAAAGTAATTTTGGCAGTCTGATTCTAATCTTTTCTAAAAATTTCATTGCCACGGTAACACACTTCTCAGAATAAATAGTAAATGGCTAGAATAGCAGGGATATTGCAAATCAAGGTTGAGGGGCATGAGAGAAGCTGTGTAAAAGCTTACTCAGCACATGACTTCAGCTAGACTTACTACTTTAAATTAATGTACGTTTACTCTAAAGACCATTTCAAATAAAAAGGAATCACGAAGTGCCCAGCTCAGTGGGAGGGAAAAAAAATAAACATCCCACTTCTATACTGCCTGAAACCTGAGAAGCATGAAAAATCCGTTTAGGAGTCCTTGTGCTGGCTTCCACCATATTTTTTGTTGAAATGGGCTGCAATAGTATCATTAAAAACGTCTGTAGCTTGGTTAATAAATTGAAAACCATGCTAGAGATTGCAATTATTCACTTTTCTTCTGCTACCCAGGTATTTTCCGGAAGAAATATTATCATGTGAATCTACTGAATGTGGTTTTGTAACAGCAATAATCTCAGTTAAATGCCATCATATTGGGTCTTTATGAAACAGTTACCATGTGGTGAAAATTCATTTACTAATATAGCTTAATTATACAGTGCTGTATAAGAAACTAGTTATACATAGTTTACAGTCTCTGAACTGTTATAAAACAAGTCAAACCTATTATTATTTGTTAGAGAGCAGTCCTAATACTTGTACATAGTGCTAAATTTAAAGTAGCTCTGCAAGGTGGTTTTATTAAATATAATCTGCACTTCTCATGGCTAAGAATCTCAAAGTCCAGTGCAAATATTAATGATTTTAAGTCTTGATAACATTCATAAGAGGGAGGTAAATATTACTATCATTTTATGGAAGGGGAAAATAAAGAACTGAGGTTCACTGATTTACACAAGAATAGATCGTGACACCCACTTCTGTATCTTAATTGCTAGAGTTTGTTCTTTTAGTAATCTGTTTTTATCTGTTACAGAAAATGTAGCTATTGTAATTTTGTATCGAAAGGTTTCCTATTTAAATTACACTGAACAAAATTGACACCTATATGGATGTAGGTACTAATGCATTCTGTTTACCTCAATCTGATGGCACCTGAGGAGAGATCAAGGATATTCTTTCTTGCATGAGTGTTCTTTGTAATCCTAGCATATTACCTGTTTTCCACTCCAGCTGGTTTCCCTGCCTTAATGATTTATAGTTGCAAGCATTGAGTACTTAGAGCTGTTCAGAATCTTTGGTTAAAATGTTTTTCCACTGGAAAATGCCACTTTGTTGAAACTGAAACTTTGTGAAAATGTATCTGTTTTGACAAAACTTTTTGGAAGATTTCTCATGCTGAGGATGAAATTTCAAGAGAGATCCCAGAATAATCTAGTGGTTAGGGTATTAATCCCTCAAGTACCTTTTCAAATCCTCAAATTCAAGTCCCTACTCCGGAGAGCAGGGACTTGAACCCGAATCTTTCATGGGTGCTGTAACTAATGGGATATTGGCTATTCTGGAGGAATCCCTGTTGTGTTTGTTCATGAAAAAAAATTGAAAGGTTTCGTATTTGTCTACAATGGAACAAAAACAACTTTAGAAACCCCAATTTTCTGTGAAACAGAATTCTTGTGTTTTGGCCACCCTGTTGGTACTTTCTTTCACTACTTATTCTCAACCTAACATTTATCATTTCAGGTTATCTTCACTTCCATCTGCTGATAGCAAATGATGATTGTTGTATCCTATGGAGAAAAAGGATCAGAGCATTAATTGCAATATATTAACTTTGTTTATTGCTCTATAAAGTATGTTGATTTTGTCAGACAGAAAGGGTCAATACTTTTGGGTAGTGGATTGAGCTACAAAGTAGGTAGAACCAAATTTTGAAGAGGGCTGCTTGTATTAAACTCTTGTGTTTCCAAGAAAGGCTTATATAGGGCTTCCCGGAATGTACTAGAATTGTCCTGAAGGCCATCATCCAGCCTTTATTGCTTTGGCTTATGTGACGGGGCAAGACCAGATTGCTATAGAAAAGGAGTGGGAGATAGATATATTAACCCTAGGTTAAACAAATCCCTGGTATCAGGATAAATAAATGGCAGCTGCTCCAGGTCAATTAAGACACCTGGGGCCAATTAAGAGCTTTCCAGAAGGCAGGGAGGATGCTAGGTTGATTGGGCCACCTGAAGCCAATTGGGCTGGCTGAACCTAGTTAAAAGCCTCCCAGTTAGTCAGGTGGGGGCGCATGTCAGGAGCTGTGAGAAGTTGCACTGCTGGAGAGATTGAGTTGTACACACAATACAAGGTACAAGGAAGAAGGCCCTGAGGTAAGGGTGAAGTGGAGCTTGAGGAAGTGGGGGCTGCTGTGTGGAAGTAGCCCAGATAATTGTACGTGTCCTGTTCTTAAAAGGTCAACTACCATAACTGATACTGTTAGGGTCCCTGGGCTGGAGCCTGGAGTAGAGGGTGGGCCTGGGCTCCCCACCCCCATTGCCCTCCTGATTAATCACTGAGACAGGGAGACAGCAGAGACTGTGCAAGGGAGGATAGCTTCTCCTCACCTCCCTTGCTGGCTTATGATGAAAACGACTCTGTAGAATGTGACCATTGTCTTTAGAGAGAGAAGGGTTAAGTGGAGGGTCACAGTGAGCCTCTGAGGCTAGTGAAATCCATCAGGAAACGCAGGACCCGTGGAGACAAGGACAGAGCTTTGGCACACCTAACAGTATTCTGAGGATTTTGTCTCAAAAAGCATAGATTTTTTTTTTCTGTTCAAAAGGTGACATTGTATTCATAACCAGGACCCATACAGTTCAAGGCCTTTCAGATATTGTCTACTGCCAGCAGTTGCAAATATTTCTATTCTATTGAAAAGTAAAAAAGCTATTTAATTTGTTTCAATAATAAGCCTTCAAAGCTTCTGATTACAATTCTGCCCCCAGATATCTTATTGGCGTTCCAAGAGGATTGGCATATGTGATTAAATTATATTAAAATCCAGCCTGTGAAGAAACTCCAAAGCCATTTGAACATTTCTAGTTTGTCATGGTGCAAGGTTTAGTGCAGATTTGACAGTGCAACCCTTGTTGCTCTTCTTGGTTCTACTTTGAAAAATGGTAAAGAAAGCTGCTCCCTGCATATATTGATTGTTGCATCTTCTTTCTTCAGTGGCTAATAGAGGAAATATGATCCAGTGTTTAGGCAACTAGTCTGGAACTCAGGGAACCCTAGAATCGGTTCACTGCTTTTTCACAGATCTCCTATGTGACCTTGGCCAAGTCACTTATGGTAGATATTTAAAGGTTTTTAGGCACCTAAAGATTCAGATAGGCATCTAGTGTGATTTTTTTTTCAAAAAAAAAAAGAAAAAGAAAAGCATTAGATGCCTAACTATCGTTGAAATCAATTAGAGTTAAGTGCCAGTGTCTCACTTCCACATCTCCAAAACAGGGATACCACCACTTCCTTACCTCACAGTGGTATTGTGAAGTGTTAAGATATGGGGGACTATATAGGTACCTAAGACTGTTATCTTTGTCCTTCTAACAAAGCTCTGGAACTGTCTAGCTTAGGTTGAAAGGTCTCTTTAAAAAAAAATGTTTTAAGATAGCACAGTTTAAATTAGCACAGTCTAAAATACTGGTGTATACAAGGTAACTCAATCAGGTAGCGCATGTTAAATTACAATTTGAAGCCCAGGCTTCTACAGGACTGCCTGTCTGAAGATCTCAAAGCTCATTATAAACATGGAGTTGCTAGTTGTGATTGTATAGTTAAGGTGGAGTTCTATTTTACACTTAAAGCAGAAATTCAACCTCTTATTTTCATATAATATGCATATAGCATTTATTTACATTTTATGCCTCAAACACTTGTGAAGTAGCTAAAGTATAATTTTACAGTTTTAGAACATTTTTGCTCTAGAATGTTAGCTAGTACATTTTATCCTAGTCTAGAGGTACCATAAGAGGGAGAGAGCGGGGTTCTGTATCAACAAAAAATAGTTTCTAAATTTCCAATAGGATAAAATATTGCTGGAAAGTCTTAAAATATACAATTTAATATGGAAATACCTTAGAAGCTACTATCTCTTGAGTAAGTCAGAATTGAGCACTTGGTCTAGAAAGTGACAAATGCCCTTATTTTTTCATATTTACAGTTTGCCATGCCACTTTCATTTGTAGCTATTTGGTGGCACGTTAATTTTGCAAAGAAGACATATTTTTCACCTATATGGTAAAAATACTGTAATTGGAGACTATCATTCTCCTTTCAAAATTACACTTCATTAGTCCTTATTTCCTGATTTACATCACGTAATAAATGTGTAGTCTTAAAAGGAGCCAACTTCAACTTTTAAGCTAATTCAAGCCAAACATTTGGAGACCAGAAATTAGCAATGTTAATGGAAGCATAGACAATAATTGAAAATAGTCATGTATCTTGGAATAGTACTGAAATCTACAAATTCTTACCTGCAGAGAGTAGTCTCGAGCAATAAGCTTAATATTGTACATTATTCTGCCTTTGATGTTACATTAAAATTCAGAAGCCAGTATTACTCGTGCATCATTATCCATTAAACTAGAGAATTCAGCTGTTCAACTTTCATCAGAATCATGAAAATTTCATAGCATGTGTTAAATATATCATAACAACTGGTATACTTTTCTTCGGATGAAGAGTGTTGCACATATTTATGTATTACTATTAACCAAAAATTATACTGCAGTTAGAGAAGTAACAGCATCTCTAAAACATGCCATTGGTTTGCCAGGAATGATTAAATCAAATGTGATGAGTGCAATTTCTGTCACTTCAAATGATCATACTTTTCCCTCTCAAGGAAGATGTTTTATCAGTTGTCTGGCATAGGAGAAACCTCCCAAGCTGACCTAATTCACAGAATACCATGTTCTAATATAAGATCTATGGACTGTGCTATGGCTGTCCAAGGGTAAACTTGTAGCATAAGTAAATTAATACTCTAAGTGGTAACAGAAGATTTGTATTCCCTTTGATCCAAAATTTTTGCTTGGGTTAGGTGATACATGCGGTGTTGAATTGAGTGTGTTTACATCCTCACATAGCAATTCTTAGCTACTCTGTGTAATCTCTTTATTTTAAAATCTACCACTGTAGACTTAGGCACAAAAATAATATTAAGATGAGTTCATTCAAATATTTTTTGTATGCTAACACTTACATATTCTGTTTTTGTATGGTCAGAAAAAGAAGTGAAGTTATATGCTCATTAGTATGAGATACAACAGCTCTTATGAAAGCCTTTGTTTTCTTAACCCAAGAAAGTACATGTATGTAAGCAGAGTCAGGATGAGCTCTACCCTGACATCTGGTGGAAAGAATTTCAGAGAGTGTATTTGCATAGGCACGCCTATCCTATCCCAGGCTGCCGAGCTATGGGATTGCTTTGTGAGAGAAATGACTCAACCTCAGTTGGGTGGTACTTGCTAGACAAGGGACATGGGTTCCAAAACTCAGTGAATTGAGAGAGGCTGGGGACAGGTATCTCTGCCTGGTGGTGCAGTCTCCTTGTGGAGCCAGAAGCATCAGTTCCACCCCCTCCTCTCTCCACTGTGGAATGTCAGAGTTGTTTTTTTTATTCCCTCAAGAATCTAGATACAGGTTGCTGAGCTGAACTCACTTTGGGCTAATGGTGCACTAGCACTGGGGCTCCCCTACTAAGAGCTGAGATCACTAAGAGTTGAAATCACTAAAGAGCTGAAATTACTGAGCTCAGAGTACTGAGTACTGTGCTAACTAGTGGGGGAGCCTGAAGCTATACTGTGGAACAGAGCAGCTGGTGGGGTGGAGCAGTTTATGGGGATGGCTGGAGCGGATCACGGGACAGCTGGTGGAGCGGAGCGGCTGGCACAGCAGAGTAGCTGTGGGACAGGTGGAGCGGCCCACAGAGCGAGCGGAGCTGAGCAGTTTGCAGGGAGAACTGGAGCAGCTCATGGAGCAGAGCAGCTGGTGGAGCGGAGCAGTTTGTGAGGACGGCTGGAGGAGCAGCGTGGAGCGGCTGGTAAAGCGGAGCAGTTCGTGGAGAAGGCGGAAGCAGAACCCACGGAGAGGCAGGGCAGTTGGCCCCGGACCACGTAAGGTGCCCCATTCTACCCAGGCTGGGGGGAGGAACCTCTACAGATAAACTCTTGAATTCTGGGGTGGCATTGAACAGAGACTTTTGGGTTGTTGGACTTTGGGGAGATTGGACTTAAAACCCTAAGGGGAAAAAGGACATTGCCAAATGTACTTGGAGGTGGGTTTTTGTTTATGGTTTGTGTTATAACCCTGTTTGTGGTGTTTCTCCAATGGGATGCCATATTGATTCCTTCCTTTATTAAAAAGATTTTGATACACTCAGACTCCGTGCTTGCGAGAGGGGAAGTATTGCCTCCTAGAGGCGCCCAGGGGGGTGTGGTATGTAAGTGTCCCAGGTCACTGGGTGGGGGCTCGAGCCAGTTATGCATTGTGTTGCTGAAACGGAACCCCTGGATACTGAACCCGGCCCTTGTTGCTGCCAACTCAGAGGGGCAGAAGGGTTACATGTATAATAAACACCCAGGGTTCCTTTTTTCTGAATGTTATGAAACAGCTTGGTGTTCTCATCACTAAATTCCTTCCTCCCTTTGCAGAGCTTTTCTCTTTTAAGGAATAAATAATTGTGGGGTGTTTTTTTTAAAGTTCTGGGGTTTATTTGTTCTAATATATTGTTTGGAGACAGACCTAATTAAGGGGGTAAGATTGACTTAAAATTACACTTTTGGCTAAATTTCTTGTGTGCCATTGTCACAATTTACACCACAAATTTTTGTAATTGAAATAAATTAGAAGAAAATAATTTTCTTAATTTTTTTTGGCTATTGGGTGTATACTCACTTTTCTCTATTTACCCCTTCTTCCCCCCCATGTGATATTAGAGAACAAACATTCTAAAAAAATAGAGCATAAGATTGTGAAATTACATACATTGGCAAGAGAACTGAGAGGTAGGAGATGCATCTTTTTAATTTTATTAAAAATACATTTCAGATTGGTGCATAATTTAAGAGGTATAAACCTCTGTTAACCCTAATTGATTTGAAAACCGGTGGCTACTAGAAGCAGAACATTTCTGATAGCTGAGCCTTGCAAAAAGAAGACAGTTTAATTACCTTTTTTGGTAAAGGGCGGCACAAATAAAGGAAGAGCAGGAACATGTCAGCTGAAGGTTAGAATTAAAATCCACAACAAAAGACTGTGCTCATGCATGTATGCAGTGTTGTAGCCATGTCTGTTGAGAACATTAGAGAAACAAGGTAGTATCTTTTATTGGACCATCTTCAATAAAATGCGAGACAAGCTTTTGAGCTTACACAGAGTGTCACAGCTAAATACAAGGTAGAGCCCAGAAGTAAAGAAGAACTCTGTATAAGCTTGAAGCTTGTGTCTCTCATCAAAAGAAGATGGTCCAATAAAATGTATTACCTCACCCTCCTGTTCGCCCTAGTGCACATGCATATTTTAAAAGCTTTGACCATCAGGCTTTTAGGATACAATGATATTTTCTTTTACTATAGAAAATCTGCAGTACTAGAGGATAAACTTAAAACAAGTTGAGGCCATCTGTATCCATCTGTCCACCCTTTTTTTACAAAACTATAATGGTTTTTGTACAAAGTATGCCTTGTGAGGTATCATTTGAAAACTCATAATTTGCTGATCATTATTGTCCTGGTAAAATGTATGGGAATTTTGTATGTAAAGTTGTAAGATTCTACTGTATGACTTTACTGAAACATGCTCCAAGTTTAGAAAAGCTGGCACAAACCATTTCCTCAGAGACAAAAGGCAAACTGACACCTCAGTAAGGTGTCAACATAATTAAATTGACTATCTATCCCCTGGTTAAATGGCCATTCTTTGGCAGGTAAAAAGGGTGTGAGCAAGACATTTGCTACTTGAAAATGGAACAGCTGGAGGTTTCCATGCAAACAGACTTCATGTCTTCTGAACCTCAGCGGAAGATGATTTTCAAAGAGGAAAATAACTATAAGAAGTAAGAACAGAGGACACAAATCAGCCTCCCTTCATCTGTACTTACGGCATCAACAATACCTGAAAGACAAGGAAATTAACACTGAACTGAGGGAGATATTCTGTCTGAAAGAAGTTGAGTCAATAAGACTTCTAGAGCATGTGGTGAGGGAAACTTTTGCTTTGATTAGGTTTGTGTTTTACCTTTTATTTCTTCATAACTAATTCTGATTTTTATGCATCATTACTTGTAATTACTTATAGACTCATAGACTCATTGGTCAGAAGGGACCAATCTGATCATCTAGTCTGACCTCCTGCACAAGGCAGGCCACAGAACCCCACCCATCCAATTTTATGACAACCCCTATCCCAGGACCGAGTTATTGAAATCCTCAAAATTGGTTTGAAGACCTCAAGCTGCAGAGAAACCACCAACAAGCGACCCGTGCCCCACGCTGCAGGGGAAGGCGAAAAACCTCCAGGGCCCCTGCCAATCCGCCCTGGAGGAAAATTCCTTCCCGACCCCAAATATGGCGATCAGCTAAACCCTGAGCACGTGGGCAAGAGTCACCAGCCAGCACCCAAGAAGGAATTCTCTGCAGTAACTCAGTTCCCATTCCATCCAACATCTCCCTGCAGACCATTGAGCAGACCTATCTGGTGGTAATCCAAGATCAATTGCCCAAATTAACAATCCTATCATAACATCCCCTCCATATACTTATCAAGCTTTGTCTTAAAGCCAGGAAAGTCTTTTGCCCCCACTACTTCCCTCGGAAGGCTGTTCCAGAACTTCACTCCCCTAATGGTTAGAAACCTTCGTCTAATTTCAAGTCTAAACTTCCTAATATCCAGTTTGTACCCATTCGTCCTCGTGCCTACATTAGTACTAAACCTAAATAATTCCTCTCCCTCCCTAACGTTAACCCCCCTGATATATTTATATAGAGCAAGCATATCCCCCCGCAGCCTTCTTTTGGCCAGGCTAAACAAGCCAAGCTCTTTGAGTCTCCTTTCATAAGGCAGTTTTTCTATTCCTCGGATCATCCTTGTAGCCCGTCTCTGAACCTGTTCCAGTTTGAATTCATCCTTCTTGAACATGGGACACCAGAACTGCACACAGTATTCCAGATGGGGTCTCACCAACGCCTTATATAACAGTACTAACACCTCCTTATCCTTGCAGGAAATACCCCGCCTGATGCATCCCAAAATCGCATTTGCTTTTTTAACAGCCGTATCACATTGGCGACTCATAGTCATCCTGCTATCAACCAGTACCCCAAGGTCCTTCTCCTCCTCCGTCGCTTCCAACTGATGCGCCCCCAACGTATATCCAAAATTCTTATTATTAATTCCTAAATACATAACCTTGCACTTTCACTATTGTATTTCATCCTATTTCTATTACTCCAGTTTACAAGGTGGTTCAGATCTTTCTGAATAGTATCCCTGTCCTTCTCCGTGTTAGCAATACCCCCCAGCTTCGTGTCATCTGCAAACTTTATTAGCACATTTCCGCTCTTTGTGCCAAGGTCAGTAATAAAAAGGTTAAATAAGATCGGTCCCAAAACCGATCCTTGAGGGACTCCACTAGTGACCTCCTTCCAGCCTGACAGTTCACCTTTCAATACGACCCTCTGGAGTCTCCCCTTTAACCAGTTCCTTATCCACCTTACAACTTTCATATTCATTCCCATCTTTTCCAATTTGACTAACAGTTCCCCGTGCGGAACCGTGTCGAACGCCTTACTGAAATCTAGGTAAATTATATCTACCGCATTTCCTTTATCTAAGTAATCCGTCATCTTCTCAAAGAAGGAGATCAGATTGGTTTGACACGATCTACCTTTAGTAAATCCGTGTTGCAATTCGTCCCAATTACCATTGACCTCTATGTCCTTAACTACTTTCTCCCTTAAAATTTTTTCCAAGACCTTGCATACTACAGACGTCAAGCTAACAGGCCTATAATTACCCGGATCACTTTTATTCCCTTTCTTAAAAATAGGAACTACATTAGCAATCCTCCAGTTATACGGCACAACCCCCGAGTTTATCGATTGCTTAAAAATTCTCACTAACGGGCTCGCAATTTCACGCGCCAGTTCCTTTAATATCCTCGGATGGAGATTGTCCGGGCCCTCCGATTTCGTCCCATCGAGCTGTTCAAGTACGGCCTCTACCTCAGTTGCGGTAATATCCACATCCCCGTTTATCATCCCTCCATCATCGCAAGGTTCCTCACTAGTCTTATTAAAAACTGAAGCAAAGTACTTGTTTAGATGTTGGGCCATGCCTAGGTTATCCTTAACCTCCATTCCATCCTCAGTGTATAGCGGCCCCACTTCTTCTTTCTTTGTTTTCTTCTTATTTATGTGGCTGTAGAACCTTTTACTATTGGTTTTGATTCCCTTTGCAAGGTCCAGTTCAATGCGGCTTTTAGCCTTCCTCACTTTATCCCTACATGTTCTGACCTCACCAAGGTAGCTTTCCTTACTGATCCCGCCTTTCTTCCACTCCCTGTAAGCTTTCTGCTTTTGTCTAATCCCCTCTCTGAGTTGCTTGCTCATCCAGTTTGGCCTACAACTCCTGCCCATGGTTTTTTTCCCCTTTCTTGGGATGCAGGCTTCCGACAGTCTCTGCAGCTGCGACTTAAAGTAATTCCAGGCCTCCTCCGCATTTAAATCCACTAATTCCTCCGTCCAATCCACTTCCCTAACTAATTTCCTTAACTCTTTAAAATTAGCCCTCGAGAAGTCGAAAACCCTAATCCCAGATCTACATTTGTTTATCCTTCCATCTAGTTTGAACTGAATCAGCTCATGATCACTCGAACCAAGGTTGTCCCCTACCACCATTTCTTCTACGAGGTCCTCACTGCTCACCAACACCAAATCTAAAATGGCATCTCCTCTTGTAGGTACTTCAACTACTTGATGAAGAAATCCATCCGCTATCACATCCAGAAAAATCTGACCCCTATTATTCTTGCAAGTACTCGTCCTCCAGTCTATATCTGGGAAGTTGAAGTCCCCCATAATCACACATTTCCCCTTTGTGTTTACTTCATTAAAGACATTAAAGAGTTCTCTATCCATATCCCAATCAGATCCTGGCAGTCTGTAGCACACGCCAAGCACTATCTCAGGGGAAGCTCTAGTTGCTTTTTTACCCAGTGTGATTTTTGCCCAGACAGACTCTGTCTTATCCATTCCATCGCTTCTTATTTCGCTACAGTTAATTTCATCATTGATGTACAAGGCTACTCCACCACCTTTGCCTTTCTTCCTGTCTTTTCTAAACAGCACATAGCCTTCAATAACCGTGCTCCAGTCATGAGTACTATTCCACCAGGTTTCAGTTATCCCTATAATATCTGGTTTCACTTCCTGCACCGGTAACTCCAGTTCCTCCATCTTGTTACCTAGGCTCCTCGCATTAGTGTACAGACCTTTTAATTTTCGGCGTTTGGCTTCAGTGACATTCTTTCCCCCGTCATGCAGAGACCTTTTACCACCAGCATCACCCGTTACTCTGGTTTCTACTCCACTATTCCTCCTTGGATCAAATCTTGGGACCGCAAGGGTATCCCCTCTCACTTTGTTTACTTTCCTCTCCAGGTTATATTCCGGCGTGGAGATCTCCCGAACATCTCCCAACCATCTCCCCCAACTTCCTAGTTTAAAGCTCTCTTGATGAGATCGGCGAGCCTCCATCCTAGAATTCTATTTCCCTCCTTGCTTAGATGAAGTCCATCCTGAGCGAACAGTCGTCTATCCGTAAACGCTTCCCAGTGACCGTACATCCCAAAGCCCTCCTTATAACACCACTCCCTAAGCCATCTGTTGATCGCCATAATCTTGTCATTCCTTCGTCGCCCCGCTCTAGGAACCAGCAGAATCCCACTGAAGATCACCTGAGCCTCGATGTCTTTGAGCCTCTTCCCCAGTCTGGCATAGTCCTCCTTGATACAGTCCAGCGAGTAACTAGCCGTATCATTCGTTCCCACATGAAGGATAATCAACGGATTCTTTCCCGCTCCCGCTAAGATCGTATTCAGCCTCAGGTCCACATCCTGTATCTTAGCCCCTGGCAGACAGCACACCCTTCTGTTCTCCCGATCAGGTCTAGTTACAGGCCTATCTACTCTTCTCAGTAAAGAGTCTCCAATCACGTAGACTTGCCTTTTCCTGGTGACAGTGCGATTCTGCGGTCTATCCCCCACAGCAGGTGGTCGCAATTCCTTTCGATTTGTATTTGCCCTTACAGTCCTCCTAGGGCTCATACTTGGTGTCGCCTCCATTGACTCCTCCCCTCCTTCTGCAGGACTAACTGCAGGACTATAATCTATTTTTCTGTAGTTAATAAACTTGCTTCATTGTTTTATTGAAAGCAGTTTGTCTGGATTGAAGTGTTTGGGAAACTCCATTTGAGATAACAAGGTTTGTGCTTATCATTTCCCATGAATGAACTGATGGACTTAATATGAACTTGTATTGTCCAAGAGAGTGCTGGGCACTACAAGAGACAGACTTCTGGGAACAAGTCTGGGACTGCTGGTGTCACTCTGTAATATAGTTTACGGGTGGCTGGCTAAAGCACTCACTGCTGGGCGTAATTTACATGGTAAAGGCTCTATGTGAGCAGACCAGAAGTGGTTGCTTTCATAGTGAAACAATGTAAAAGGCACTCCAGTTTGGAGAATTGAGGTGACACAGTTGTTCAACAGTCCAGATTGTAACCTGGGGAATATCACACAACTCATATATATCCAAATTTTCAATATCCTTTAAAAATCTGGATATCAGAACTGCCCTCGGGATTCCTTGTCAATGCCATAAACAGTGGTAAAATCACCACCCTATTCCTCTTACACTGTTCTTGCAGCTAAGTATCGCATTAGCTTTTTTTGCCAAAGCATTGGCCTTGGGGTTCATGTTGAGTTGCCTGTCCACTAAAATCCTTTTTTTAAAGTCACTGCTTTCCAGGATACAGTCATCCATTTTGTAGATAAGGCCTACATTCCTTGTTCCCGCAAGTGTAACTTTTTGTTTGGCTGTAATAAAATATATTTTGTTTGAATGGGTCCAGCTTATCAAGCAATCCATATTGCTCAGTATGACAGGCTTGTTCTTATCACTCCACCAAACTGACATCCACAAATTTTATCAGCAGTGATTTTATATTTACTTCCAAATTACTGATGAAAATGTTGACTCGTGTTGCTCCTAGTACTAATCCCTGCAAAATCCAACTAGAAACGCTCGCTTTTGAGGATGATTCCTTTTTGACAACTTGATTTGGAGATGTCAGTTAGCCAGTTGTTAATTGACTCAACGTTTTAATTCTATGATGACATCTAGATTTCAAACCAGAAGAAAATATCCATCATATTACTCAGGTATTGGATTTATTTTAACTGGAGTTTGAAATAATTTATTACGTATTCACAGTTCTATCTTACAATTTCAAACTCATCGTAGCAGTATAATTCCAACAGATATTAATGTGGAAACAAAACCATTTAAGACCAAATTACAGTCAGACACTTTCAGAAATGAGAATAAATATGAGCAAATTTGGCAAAATAGTATAAAATTGGACAAGCAGCATGCATAAAATACCTTTACACAAAGCAGCAACAATGTTTAATTTTAATGTGTCTGTGAAAATGAGACCACAGACCCAAAATTGGAATAACCATGTTTTCTTGTGGGGGACGGTGGTGAGGGTGGGACCTTGAAATTTTACCTGCTCATAAACAAATTTTTTTTTTGAGTCAGCCCAATATTTTGGTCATATATGTAAACTTTTTCCCCTAATTTTATGCTACATACATCCATTTCCTTTGTTTCACACAAATGACTGCAAGAGAGTTGGATGTGCATAGTTAATTGATTAGATTCTTTTTTAAAAATTGGCAGAGGCGATCTCAGCAATTACAGCTGGCAAGCCAAACTTCAGTACCAGGCAAATTGGTTGAAACTGTAGTAAAGAAAAGAATTATCAGACACATAAAGAAACATGATTTGTTGATGAAGCGTCAACATGGTTTTTGTAAAGGAAATCATGCCTCACCAATCTATTAGAATTATTTGAGAGAATCAACAAATATGTGGACAAGGGTGAGCCAGTGGATGTAGTATACTTGGACTTTCAGAAAGATTTTGGTCCCTCACAAAAGGCTCTTAAGCAAAGGAAGTAGTCATGGGGCAAGAGGGAAGGTCCTCTCCTGGATCAGTAATTGGATAAAAGATAGGAAACAAAGGGTAGGAATACATGGTCAGTTTTCAGAATGAAGAGAGGTAAATAGCTGTATCCCCAAGGTGTTTGTACTAGGTCCAATACTGTTCAATATATTCATAAATGATCTGGATAAAGGGATGAACAGTGAGGTGGCAAAATTTGCAGATGATACAAAATTACTCAAGATTGTTAAGAAAAAAGCAGACTGTGAAGAGTTCCAAAGGGATCTAACAAGACTAGGTGACAAAATGGCAGATGAAATTCAATGTTGATAAATGCAAAGTAATGCACACTGGAAAACATCATCCCAAATGTACATACAAAATGATGTGGTCTAAATTAGCTGTTACCACTCAAGAAAGAGACATTGGAGTCATTATGGATAGTTCTCTGAGAACATCCACTCAATGTGCAGCGGTAATTAAAATAGCTAACAGAATGTTAGGACCATTAGGAAAGGGATACATAATGAGACAGAAAATATCATAATGCCTCTATATAAATGCATGGTATGCATGTAGTATTCAAGATACGGGCATATCTGGTTGCCCAATCTCAAAATAGATATATTAGAATTGGAAGAGTTACAGAGAAGGGCAACAAAAATGAGTAGGGGCGGCAAGGGGGCATTTTGCCCTGGGCCCTGCAGGGGCCCCCACGAGAGGTTTTTGGGGCCTTTGGAGCAGGGTCCTTCACTCGCTCTGGGGGCCCTGGAAAACTCTCATGAGGTTTGGGTCCCTGGAGCTTCTTCTGCTCTGGGTCTTCGGCAGCAATTCGGCAGCGGTGGATGCTTCCACTCCGAGGCCCATCGCTGAAGTGCCCTGAAGATCTGCGGTGGGAAGTCCTTCCACCCCGGGACCTGCTGCGGAAGTGCCGTGGGTCTTCGGGGCACTTCGGCGGCGGGTCCTGGAGCGGAAGGACCCATCGCCGCTAAATTACCACCCCAGGCCCTCTCAATCCTCTAGCCCTGAGCTTCCATATGAAGAGAAAGAGAAAAAAGTCTTGGACTTTTCAGCTTGGAAAAGAGATGGCTAAGAGGAGATATGATTGAGGTCTTTGAAATCTTGACTGGTCTGGAGAAAGTGAATAAGAAAACACTATTTACTCCTTCACACAACACAAGAACTAGGGGTCACTCAGTGAATGAATAAGCAGCAGGTTTAAAACAAAAGGAAGTACTACTTCACACAATGCACAGTCAACATGTGGAATTTGTTGCCAAAGGATGTTGTGAAGGTCAAAATTTAATAGGGTTCAAAAAAGACCTAGATAAGTTAATGGAGGATAGATCTATCAGTGGCTTTTAGACAGGATGAGGAGAGATGCAACACCGTACTCCAAGTATCCCCAGTCTCTCTTTGGGAATGAGCAACAGGGAATGGATCATTTGATGATTACCTGTTTTGTTCATTCCCTCTCGGGAACCTGGCAATGGCCACTGTTGGAAGACAGGATACTGGGCTAGGTGGACCTTTGGTTTGACCGAGTGTGGCCATTTTATGTCATTTTGAAATCCAGTGTAAATATTCATATGGATACAGGAATGTGTTGCTGTTACTTTGTTCCACTTACCTGGATTTGGTTATTGTAACTCATATAATTAATAATGGGTATTTTGTGGTTGCTTACCTTGATACCAGAGTACATTTATACAAAATGAAGTAATTGATTATGTAATTATTTTATTGCCTATACATTTTAGCAACCACAATGCCTCCAGTATTATGGATCAGAAAGCAAAATTTCACAAGGAGTAAAATGATAGAAAGTGCAGGAGCCCTTGAGCAATTACCTATTACAGCAAAACAAGCTCTAGCTAAACCTGACAGACAGATTCTTTGGATCTTGTAAGAAGATTTGAAAAGTCAAGCACAGGGAAGTTTATGCTTCACCTGCACTGGATTAAATGATGTCATGTGTCACCTCCTTATCAACTGGCTCACTTCAGATAGTGCTAATTTATGGATGGTCTTCCAAGATGATGATTTTATTTGTTTTCCTTTGGCTATATGAGTGCAGTGGCAAGCTGTGCCTGTTAATTTAACCTTGTTAATGTCTCCTGTAAAACCATTTGTCTCTTTAATCGGCCTGCTTCTTGTCCCACAAATTGTCCTTGCATACATTAGTAAAGACTGTATCGTCAGGCACAGTATAAGGTACCAAATGTCACAGTGTGGATATTCTCACAAAGATTATTAGAAAACATTGTGAACATGCTGTAGATGGCAGGAGCCTGTTTTCCCTCTCACTAACAGCCTTCCATTGCCCCTTACTGGAGATGTTGTGCTGGCAATGCATTGTGTTCCTGGCCTTTAGGACGCCTCCTGTGGGATTTGATCTGCTCCAAAGGAACTGAATGCAGTAAGCCTACAACACAAACCACTACAGAGGGGGAATGTTTACATGCTGCAGGGAACACGTCTTAATTCAGATAGAAGGCTTGACTAAAAAATCGCTCTTTGAAAAATCATCATATTAAGTTTGTGTTAAAAGATGTATTGGTGGTTGCAGAACAGTATGGCCATACCTTCAAAGCCTGCTGTGTGATTAATATAGCCATTAAAATATATCATCTCTTTCACATGCAGATTTTCATTATTTGTTCATAGTACAAATAACAGAATAATGATAAGGCAGATGAATGAACAGCAGTGACTGTGCTGTGCTATTATATGAACACATGGTCACGCATATATTTTAGGATATTTTTTATTCTACTAAATATTCATGAACAAATACATGGCTCATGTATGTTTTACTTTCAAATTCTGATCTATAAGGGTTATCTTGCATATGCTTATGATAAGTTTCCATGAAATTCTTCTATTGGGAAAGGGGAGCGAGAAGTTTGAATGCTTGTGGAAGAGGCCAGCAGTTCTATACTGTTGCCTTGTGGATCTTTTGAGATGCAGGTGCTTTCTTGGAGGATTTCCTATAGGTAGTGGCCTTCTATGCAAAGACTCTTTGACTCCTTACTACTACATGCAGTTTTCCCTCGCCCAAGCTCCGGAATAAAACAATTAGCTTCACTGACTACTAAAGGTGCTGGAATACTTTGTAGAGTGGGGGTGCTTAATGCCATTGAACCAAACTGTAAACCATGTATATGCTGGAAACCACTTCAAGCCAGGGGGTGCAGTAACACCCCCAGCATGCCTAGTTGTAGCTGTCACAAATTAACACTCTGCTGAAATGATGATCTATGCTTTAATCTCCTTTCACCTTCTCTATTGCAGTTCATTTCTCAACGGCCTCTTTGGGTTCTGGTCTTAATTTTTAGAACATGGCTGCCAACCACATCTGGAGAAACACAACAGCAATTCTATCAACTCTTCATTCATTTCAG
Organism: Gopherus evgoodei; assembly: GCF_007399415.2. Lineage (NCBI taxonomy): Eukaryota > Metazoa > Chordata > Testudines > Testudinidae > Gopherus > Gopherus evgoodei. The sequence continues at coordinate 148,709,478 of NC_044324.1, forward strand.
GTTCAGTAAAAAGTAGATAAAGCTCAAACCTATTTCATGGAATTTTTCTCTCTACTTTCCTTCCCACACTCTCCACAAACATAGCATTGGCATCATCTCTACATGCACACAATTTTGCATTGCTGGTACAAGAATCTTCTGCTCTGCCATTCTTGTTTCCTGGAAAAGGCTTCCTATGTGTGTCTGCCTTGTGAAATTTCTTTTCATCTCTCAGTGGAAAACACAAGGCTCAACTTTCATTGTAATTTCTCTCTTGTTTCATTTATTATTTAACTCTGTAATTTTATTATTTAACATTTGAAATCATATTGGAATACAATGTATATGACAGATCCATTGGAAACTTGCACTGTATTATCAATGGATAATAAGATTTCAGGACAAATTACCATTTCTAGAGCTCATTGTTCAATATCTCTCAAAAATACCACTGAGCTAGTGATAACTCTCTCTCGCTGCTATGATTGAATCCCATTATACAATAAATAATTACATTATGGTTGCAAGGCCTGGACACTTTACAAGAGAGAGATTAAATAACTGAAAAATCCAACTTTGTTTCCTGCACAGAATCTGGAACATCAAACAGCAGAACAAAGTGAGTAGTGTTAAAGAAGGATTAGTACTTGGCATTAAACCCACTCTTCTGAAAGCAATGTTTGTCTGGTCCTAGCAGGGATGAATGACAATCACATCCTAAACCAGTGGCACAATATCAACTAGTGCATGCTGAGGGTAATGTTAAGCCCCTGTGTAAGCATTTCATGAGGAGTTACATCAGCTTGTGCCATGGCTGAATTTTTGTCCACAGGGCTTCATATACCAGGGTACATCACTATTCGCTGAAGTCAGGTATACTATTTCTGGAAGGGATTGATAGAAGATGCTTTCAGAAAAAGATGAAAAAACACATTGCAGCTAGCCAATAATACATGGATGTTCACAGGGGAAACTCTGACTTTCTAGTAAACACCAAGGCAAAAAGAAGGCAAGTGTAAAGTCTTGTAACACTTTTTACAGAATCCAAGCAATGTCTGATAAAGAGAGATCTAGCTGGTCTGTTTAGAGGTAGATTAAAATGCAATTTTTGGGTTTGGGGCTTCTGCATCAGAGGGAATTTTGTACTGCACTTATGGAGCAGCAGGTACCATGTCACAGAACTGATTGCTGCCAGGCAGTCACCTGCTTTTAATACAGAACTCAGGGAGGATGAAATGAACAGTCCATGGTAACTGAGTCAAATCATCAAGTCATGAAGGAGGTCAGTAGCTAAGAGTCAGGAGCGAAGTCCTCCAACACTTATTCATGAGAGTTACCCTTGCATCTGCATGTAGTCCCAACAGGATCATATTTTTGCTTGCTTGAAGTCAGTAGGACTAGTTGCATGAATAAGGAGAGAGCCTTATGTGACTTCATTTTATCCAGCATGTGAAACCTCCAAGTGGATTAGGTGAATATGGGCTCAGTATAGTCTTAATCCACCTCTGAATCTTTGAACAGTTTAGGATGCTTCTCCAGTTGGCATTGTGTGACAGATCATTAATAATCAAAGCAACAGTAAAGCACTACATGTGAAGTGTAAATATATTCCCCATGTCATCAGAAAATCTGGTATTAAACATATGTACAATCATACTAGTGGATTTATCAAGTGTATAATAATATATGTTTGAAACTAGTATATATCCAAATAACAGTATGTTTGCCCAGTTAGCAGTTTTGCATTGGTCTATCCCACATTGAAAAGGATTATACAGACAGAGTGGCTATCTACAAAAATCAGATTACCTTCCATGACAATGGTGGACTATGATTATTTATAATAATCATATTTTCAATAGGGCTTTCAAGCAATTAAAAAAAGTAATCGTGCTGTTAATAATAGAATACCGTTTATTTAAATATTTGTAGATTTTTTTTACATTTTCAAATATATTGATTTCAATTACAGCACAGAACGAAGTGTCCAGTTCTCACTTTATATTTATTTTTTATTACAAATATTTGAGCTGTAAAAAACAAAGAAATAATATTTTTCAGTTCACCTCATACAAGTAGTGTAATGCAATCTCTTTATCATGAAAGTTGAACTTAAAATGTAGAATTATGTAAAAAAAACAACTGCATTCAAAAATAAAACAATGTAAAACTTTAGAACCTACAAGTCCACTCACTCCTACTTCTTGTTCAACCAGTCACTCAGAAAAACAAGTTTGTTTACATTTGCAGGAGATAATGCTGCCCAATTCTTGTTAACACTGTCACCTGAAAGTGAGAACAGACATGCACGGTTGTAGCCGGTGTTGCAAGATATTTATGCATCAGATGCCCTAAAGATTTATATGTCCCTTCATCTTCAACCACCATTCCAGAGGACATGCGTCCAGGCTGATGATAGGTTCTGCTTGATAACGATCCAAAGCAGAGCAGACCAACGCATATGCACGTTTATCATGCGAGTCAGATGCCACCAGCAGAAGATTGATTTTCTTTTTTGATGGTTTGGTTTCTGTAGTTTCTGCATCAGTGTTGCTTTTTTAAGACTTCTGAAAGCATGCCCCACACCTTGTTTCTCTCAGATTTTGGAAGGCACTTCAGTTTCTTAAACCTTGGATCGAGTGCTGCAGCTATCTCTAGAAATCTCACCTTCTTTGCGTTTTGTCAAATCTGCAGTGAAAGTGTTCTTAAAAGGAACAATGTACTGGGTCATCATCTGAGACTGCTATACTATGAAATATGTGGCAGAATGTGGGTAAAAAGGTAAAACAGAGCAGGAGACTCCCGCAAAGAGCTCAGTCAAAATTTAATAAACGCATTATTTTTTTAACAAGTGTTATCAGCATGGAAGCATGTCCTCTGGAATGGTAGCTGAAGCATGAGGGGCAGGGCCGGTGAAACCTATTAGGCGCCAATCAGCTTAGGTGCCACAAGCCTGGGAGTCAGAAGTGAAGCAGCCACGGTGTGCTTGGGGAGGAGACGGAGCAGGGGTGAGTTGGGGCAGGCAGTTGCCGTACGGCTCCCCGGACCGGGGGGCAGGGAGCTTCCATGGCGGGCGGAGCTCCTCAGGGCAGAGTAGGGGAGCTGCTGCAGGGGGGGCAGGGAGCCGCCGCAGGGCTCAGGGACGGGGGAGGGCGCAAGGAGGAAGTTTCGCCTAGGGAGTGAAACATCCTTGCACCGGTCCTGATGAGGGGGCATATGAATGCTTACTATATCTGGCACATAAATACCTTGCAATACCAGCTACAAAAGTGCCATGCAAACTCTTGTTCTCACTTTCAGGTGACGTTGTAAATAAGAAGCTACAGCATTGTCTCCCATAAATGTAAACAAACATATTTGTCTTAGCAATTGGCTGAACAAGAAGTAGGACTTGTAGGCTCTAAAGTTTTACACTGTTTTCTTTTTGAGTACATTTGTAAGTTGCACTTTGATGTTAAAGGATTGCATTATGGTACTTGTATGAGGTGATTTGAAAAATACCATTTATTTTGTTGTTTTTACAGTGCAAATATTTGTAATCAAAAGAAAGTGGGCACTGTCTATTTTGTATTCTGTGTTGTAATTTAAATCTATATATTTGAAAATGTAGAAAAAATCTCCAAAATAGTTAATACATTTCAATTCACATTCTATTGTTTAACAATGCAATTAAAACTGTGATTAATCACAATTAATGTTTTTAGTTAATCGTGAGTTAACTGTGACTAATTGACAGCTCTAATTTTTATTTGCGCTACCTTATTTATACCAAAATAACTGAGTCTGTTTCTGTAGATTTAAGTCTAACTTTATTCTTGTATGATCTTTGAAAAACAGTTATACCTGCCTTATTTATATCAAATTCCTCTGGGTCAATTCTTTCCTATAAGAAAGAATATGTAGATATACACATTTTTCATGTTATGGGATGAATTAGTTGTTTTGGGGATGTTACATAGTCTATCATTGTGTAGTATGTATATAAAGATATAAAGGTTTTTCTTTGATATAATTATGTTGTTACAACATCATTTTATTGTGCTGGTAAAACTAGAAATTATAAGCTAAGGACTAAAGATTAAAGCACAAGGTTAAAAGCTCAAACCCCTGTCTGCAAGGAAGCACATGATCTAGTAAAGCTGACTTGTTTTATATTGCTTGGATTTATGGATAGTTGTGCGGTTTTGGGGGATATTTAAGTGAAATGAAGACGAAAAAAGATGGTTTTATTTTAGGTTGCTTTAGTTTCACAGGAATCCTCTTAAAATACCTGAACATCTACACAAGGTTTTGGCTTTGTTTTATTTACATTTCTCAAAACCTGGCCATGTCACACACTTAGTTTACTCATTTAATATCCTTCTCATCTTGTATTAATTACTTCTATAATTGGATTTAATTTATTAGCTGCTACTTCAGTGAGAAATTCATTTTGTCCCCTTGTTTTCCAGCAATACTAGCATTTCATCATTGCAATAAATAGCAATAAAAATAATGCTTGAACAGATATACTCAGATTGAGGCTTGTGAGGTGCAAGTGGCTCTTTAATGTCTCCTGTGGCTCTTTGCAGCACATGATATTAACACAGTGTGATTTAATTAATAACCAGTCTAAGTTATTAATCAATTGGTGTCCTTTTACAATGCTATTAATCAATTGTAGATGAAAAATAATAATGCACATTTTGCTGAGAGAATTATATGTATGATAAAAATAGTAAATGAAACAATGAATTCACATGATGGTGGTTTTTTTGGGTAATGTTGATTGCTAATTTGGCTCCTGAACTACTGAGGTCTGAGTATCACTGTGCTAGAAGGTGCCAGCTAAGTCTTTAGGGTTTGATTCTATGCTGCAACTCCAGGAAGAGCAGACTAAGGGAAAAAAGCTGCAGGGTATCCCATAATCCCCATATTGCCATGCAGCATGGGTATTCCCCCATCCATCCCCAGCACATCTCCTATACTGGGATTTGTGATGAGGAAACATAGGGCTGATTATAGTAGCCCTACAGTGTGCCTATGCAGGGAAATTCTTCCCCAGACTAGTTGACTATATATTTGATGCCCCTCGTTGCTGTCAAAATGGGGGACAGAATATGTCTTTTTCTCAATACCTTCCATATTCAGAATGTCTTAATCTCTTGTCTTTCATCTGTGTAATTCCTGACTTCCTTCTGATGAAGTCTGGATGGAGAAGCAGAGCCTGCTGATCTCTCTGGTGGCATTGAATTTTCAGCAGTGGCTCAAGAAGAACCTCTTAATGTGAACTGAAAACAATGATAGACTGAAAACAATGATAGACAAACAGCAAAAATTTGAAAAATAATAGCACAGATACTGGCAGCAGCTAGTAGACATATATTTTAGCTTGGCAACAGGTATGTTTTTGGAAGTTAGTTTTCTAAATCAAAGGTATTACTTTTTCTAAAACCAATTTAGGACTTGTTATTAACACCCTAGGCCATGTTAAACATTCCCTTACTTTGTGAGAAGATCCAGTGAAAACCAGGTACTTTCACAGTGTGCGCAGATCATACCATTGAACCATTAATTGCACTAATCTATTGTCCTGAGGGGAGGCATGTGATGAAGAACCTAATGACTTAAGTAAGGGATGAAAAATGGTAGAACATAAGGGTACTTTTAAATGTTGTAATAAGGGTATAGTAATTTATGGGACACCGTCAGGGCCGACTCCAGGGTTTTTGCAAAAGGAGGGAAAAAAATAGCTGCTATTGCACTCTGCAGCTCTACCACCGCCACTTCAGTCTTTGGCAACAATTTGGCGGATGGTCCTTCGCTCCAAAAGGGAGTGAGGGATCATCCGCTGAATTGCTGCCAAAGACCCGGATGTGCCGCCCCTCACCTTTGGCCGCCCCAGGCACCTGACAATTTCAGTTTTAAAAAAAAAATATTTCTTGACTCAGGCTGTGGAGAGAATCTTGAAAATGTGACTCAAACATATTGGGGGGAGGGATAGCTTAGTGGTTTGAGCATTGGCCTGCTAACCCAGGGTTGTGAGTTTAATCCTTAAGGGGCCCACTTAGGAATCTGTGGCAAAACCAGTAGTTGGTCCTGTTAGTGAAAGAAGGGGGCTGGACTCAGTGACCTTTCAGGGTCCTTTCCAGTTCTGAGATAGGTATATGTCCATATATATTTATTACAAAATCATTATTTTGTTTTTCTTTTTCCTTTTTTTAAGTTGGGGGGAAGGGAGAAACAAGGCTGCTTTATGATTTTTGAACATTTTGGGATTGACAATACTGTTAAAATTTTATTTATCTTTAAAAATATCTGGTCAGAAAAGGGAGAAACAGATTTGCAGAATGCGGGGTGGGGGGACTTAATTCCACAACCTCTGTTCATTCCATGAAAATTTAAACATTGAAATAAAAAATGTATTCAAAAAATTAAAAAAAAATTGGACCAGGACTATAGCTTAAAAAATAAAGGGTTGGGTACATGGAATTATGCAAAAATCGTTAGTTTTGTAAACTTCAATTTGTTCTTTTAAATGCATAGAGCTTATGAATGTCTCTGAATTTGAAGATCTTGTCGAATGATGTCTTAATGTGTTTTTCCTGACTCAGCAAAACACTTAAGCAGCTTCTGACCTTTAAGCATGTGTTAAATTCCATCCCTATGACGTAAATCACTTAAGCATGTGCTTTAAGTGCTTTGCTGAGATAAGGTCTCAAAGTTGTAGCACCAGCTACCCTGCATTGCCATCCCAAGGTTCCTGAGTGAGCCATGACCTTGTAGGACCAGCTCTAGAAGTTAAGGGTAGCTGTGCTATTGAAATCAACCTATGTTGTTCTGCAGTGATGGCAGTATTGTAGCGTTTTTTTTTTCCTTCTAAGTACAGAAATAAATAGCAATTACTGTGGGTACATACAGTGGAAAACGCGGTTTTATACTGTGAGCACTTTTTAGTCAAGAACTATGCTGAGACTTATTTCATATAGGCCATTGAGGGATATTGGATAGTGATAACTTTAGATAACTACTGACTTGAGTTAGTTTTAAACTGGTAAGTCAGAAGTAGAAGGCTTCACATCCTGTAATCAATGTCTTTAGCTATCTGATACCCACAGAAGATTTTGATTCATATAGTTATCAAAAGAAGAAAAACTGAAAGAGGCGCTTCAGTGAGGTTCTGAGATTCTACCTGGTTCATGATGGCAACTGTGTAATGGGGACCCATGTTATATGATTACTTTACAGAAAATCAAAGCCTCAAGGAACATCAAATGTTGATAGAATCATCAAAATGAATGATGATGTGTTAATATTCCAGTCAATTAATTCAGAGTGGGAAAGTTGGTTGGCAGTACTCCTTAATTCCTGCATAATTATTTGAGAGATCACAGTTGTGTTAAAATGGAATTTCTTTCCAAAAGAATGTATAATATTAGACTTTCGCTAAGTGCATGGTATGGTTTATGTATCTTTACTATTGCAAATTACTTTAGTAATGTTGTTTACTGTTTAAGCCGTCTACTTCTTGAATTACTGCAATTACTTCGGAAGCAAGATAACCAGGTAATTAGGAGCTGTTTCTACCAAATTACAGTTTGGACAATAATGGATCATAAATTTTAACATGTTTGGAAGAACAGTAAAGGAAATGCAGTTGATGATGCTGCAGAAAAATTCTGAATGATTTATTTGTTAAAATCCATCGTCGTACACTATATCTGACTCGTTCTCTATTAAACTTAAGCCATAAAGTTTCTAAATAACTTTACACGAAAGAACAACATAACTCTTTCATAAGCGCTGTAGTTCTTCTCTGTTAATAAATTACAAATATTAACTTTTTAGTAACACATCAAAAAAGTGAGTTCATGTGACTGATTAACAAATTATCGAACAACAACAAAAATTAGTGTTTGCATCAAGTGCTGGTCCCTGTGTGTGTTCCACTCTGGGTACAACCTGAACCTGGACAATTGTTGCTAGCAGTATCTGTCGTTGTGTGCCTGCCCATTTCATTTCCTTGTGCTCTGAACCGAGGGTATAAGGGATCTGTGGATAAGCGGCCTCTACAATTCCTTTGTATCACTTCATAGTCTGAGATGGAAACTCTTCTGTGTCCACAAAGTTAATCTTCAGCACTTTCCTGTAAATATTGTTCTTTGAGTGATTGCAGATTTCCATTCCACTATAGGCATGTGCATGCCTTGGACGTAGGTGTCGGGGATCTTTTTCCGCTCTGCAGTACCCATGAGGATGGCTTTAGCCATGCGCCACTGTTCCCTGGTCTAAAGGTGAGGAGCTACCCCCAACTCCTCTCAGCTCCTGTTTACCACCTGTGATGGTTGTTGGAATGATCTCAGACTTCTTTATTCAAGTGCTTCCCTCACTTGTTGTAAATAGTTGCAGTTAATTATTGTTAGTAGTTAGTTGGTTCATTGAGTAAGTTAATGGTAGGTTTCCTTTTTTTTGGTGTCCTTTGGGACCATTTATTTTCTTTTGGAACTGGTCTAGGTAATGGAAGGATGCTTTGCTCCCCAGGGTTCAAGTCCTGAGGGATATGCTCAAAGCTCATGACTGTCAGTGATCCTCGTCTGACCTGCCTGAAATACATGGGTGAGGTTGATATTAGTGGCAAGTGTCACATCTGCAAGGGCTTCAAACCCCACTCAAAGAATAGAGCAGTGAAGCTGAAGTGCTTGCTTATGGATGCAGCAATTTGACCCCCATCTGAGTCATCACATGGGGAGCGAACCTCAAGTGCTTCAGCAAAAGCACAGAGTGCTCCACCAGATGTATCTTCGGCTCCGTGTTCCGATCCCTGGTACCAAAGAAGAGAGAGAGACGTTTCTCGGTCTCAGCGTCTTGTTTTTCCATCTTGGAAGGCATTTTGAGGCAAGATAGGGGCAAGAACTCTACAAACTGTGTGGCAGAGAGAGCCACTTCAAGAGCTTCGCCTGTTGAGAGTGTTCATTGCCTCTAGAGCCTGTGGCAGGTCTCTTGAGGCTGTCCCCTGAGAGACATCTGAGGAGCCAAGAATTGATGCTGCTGCCATCTACTTCAGAGGCATATGCAGCCACAGGAGACTTGCTTAGCTTCTCGGTACTGATTTCATCATCACTGAAAACCGTCCAACCACTTCTTGCTCCTGCAGCTCAACTCTCACCGCACTGAGACCCCCCTGTACTACTGTCTAGACCTCCTCTCAGACCTTTTTGAGAGGGAAATCTCCCTTGATTTCTCTGGTACCACCATCCCTGGGTTCAGGTGACCATTCTCAAGTATAATCTGTAGCAGCACCTCCACTGTCTGAAACTTCTGACTCCTCGTCCTTGGACTTGATAATGCTGTCCTCTCTGTCCTGGCTAGGACATAGCACTTACAGAGTCATCTGGACCATGGACAATGCAGCTTCCCCAACATTGGCCTTTCCCTTGGGGCAATGACCAGCACAATGATGGGTCTTGGGTACACACTAGTGGTCACAATGTTTTTGTAGGCAGGACCCTGAGGTAAATTCCCTTCAGCAATTCAGGATCATCGTTTGTTGTTTTTCGGAGGACTAAACAAGTTTACTTAGAGCCAAAATGGTAGTCCTACTGCATATCTTGGATATATCTGCTTCCAGGTTATGTAACCATTTGATTTGTACCAGGATAACTTCTATGTTCTGGGCCAAATAACAGGGAGGCTGAAGCAAGGAAAGCTAGTGGCTATATCAGTTCCTAAATGCTCATAGTTTCTCCAGATTTCACTTCAGTGGGAATTGAAATCAATGGGAATTGTGTGGGTGAATCACATGCTGCTCTTTTTAAAAGTTCTGATTTTGTGTTTGGGTTGTTGTTAGCATCTTTCAGGCATCAAGTGTGATATTTTCAGAAGCACACAGTATTAACCTAATTCAGTCCTCACTGAAGTCAATTGTAAAATTCCCATTCTAGGCCCATACCGACTGCTTTAGAAAATCCTTCCAGAAGTCCTCAGAACATTGACTCTCTTAGATATAATTATAGACCTTTATGTTCATATAAGTTTGTTTTATTTTATATGTAACTCAGATCAGAGGTTCTTCCTTCAGGAAATGGGCCTGCTTGGATATGATTTAACTCTCCTACTTGGCCTTTTTGTGGGACTCTCACAGAATTCCTCTATCTGCCCTAGTAGAGACAATCATAAAATGATTTGGATATCTGGTAGAACTGTCCTTACCATTGATTTAACAATAAAGCCAAACCCCAGAAAGTGGAGAAGAAGAGGAGATTTAATCTTATGCAGCATATGCAGACTTTGGGTATAGTTATGCTTCATTCTTAGGTATAGTCAAGTTACGCTCCATATAGGACTCACTGCTATAGCTTCCCAATTCCCCAGTTTGCTCCCCTAGAATCAGTTAGAGAGTCTTAGGGCCAACCTGCTGGCAGAAATAGCTGGAGCATAAAAATGTTTATACCTTAGCCTGATGTGCTGTGGTGGTTGCAAGGGACAGGGAGGTTCTAAGCCATCAGAGTTTCCTTGAACTATAGGTTTCCCTATACTTGAGGAATTCCCAGCTATCTAAATCTGCTGGCTCTAAGGCCTCTTTGTGCTGGCTGAGAAGGCCATGGGGCTGGATCAGAGTGGAGAATCAGGTATTTGGATCAGGGTAGGAATGCTACCTATTCAAGCAAGTCTATTGCTGTTCAATACTATGCCTGGTAACTCAATCTCTTACTAGGGCTGTGTCTACATTTGAGCTTGGAGATCTGATTACCAGCTTGCATAAAAGTAGCTGTGCTAGCTTTGCTTGAGTTAGCAAGATGATAATAGCGATGTAGCGCAGGGCAACATAGGCAGCAGCTTGGGCTGGCAGCCTCAGTATGTACCAACCTGGATCCCTTGAGTATCACACCTCCCAGCTTAAATGTAGATATAGCCAAAGACTGCCAAAGGCCTCTATTGTTGTAAAGCAGAGCCAGGTTTGTGAAATATCCTTTATACTGGTGAACTGATATGGAAAGATAAGTATACAGTGTGTGAACAAAGCTTTTGGAATGGTCAGTCATGAAGCTGTTTTTCAAAAAATTGAACATTAAGAAACCAAGAGATGAATTTATAACTGAACTATTTTACACTAATAAATACTGCTTAATAACATAAAATTTGTGCATAACAATTAAAAAGGTGATTTTTTTTAAGGGTTCATTAAACTACCAGTCAGCACTCCAGCCACAAATCTGTTCTCTTAATTTAAGAGAATAGAAGCTCGTAAGTTTCTCTGAGATCTGCTTGCGCTTCCAGCTGTGGACTGACGCAGCTAATTTGATGCAATATTTCTTGATGCTGTATTACTTTATTTTTTCCTTTTTTTTTTTTTTTTTTTAAAGAATTTGAATAAAGAAGAGAGGCCTCACTTTGGGGCTACACAGGTTTAGCATGTTCCTGTAAAAAGTCTTTCTATCATACCTAGGTACTGACGCCAAGATGATGTGTTCATTGTCCAGTCAGAGGAATCTGGAAACTCTTACTTAAAGGCAAACAGAAAAAAGGTCCTTTAAAAGGGATTACACTACAAAATGTAAAGAATTTTGTTCTTGGAATCAATAGAGCATGAAGTGAAACTAAGGGGTTGTCTACACGTACAGTGCTGCATTGGCGCAGCTGCACCGATGCAACTACACTGCTGTAGCGCTTTAGTGAAGATGCTACTACACCAATGAGAGAGCTTCTGCTGTTGGTGTAGTTAATCCACCTCCGTGAGAGGTGATAGCTAGGTTAAAGGGGAAGCTCTCCATAGTGCTGTCTACACAAGGCATTAGGTCGCTATAAATATGTGGATTTTTCACTCCCTTGAGCAACGTAGTTATACCAATGTAAGTTTGTAGAGTAGACCTGGCCTAAGAGATGATATGGCATGAGGAGGGTTTCAGAAAATGTCTTTAAGCAGGGGTAATTAATAAGTATAATTAACTACAAAAGAAAGCAGAAAAAGACATAAAGGTGTCTTTGTCTTTCAAAAATGCATTCAAAAATGGAATACTCACTGCATACATATGAATATTGTAGGTGGATGAGTCTTGTTGCAACGTCCTGTCTAAAAATAATTCGGTGGGTCTAATTCTGCCTGATTACCACTGTGCAACTGACATTGACTTTAATAGGCATTGTATCCATGTAGCTGAAAATGGAATTGGGGCTAATATCTAGTTTCTGTCCTATGTTTTTCTTGTATAGAAGGAAGCTGCAAAGGGACAAAGAACATGCCCAACTACATTGTTCATAGACTACTTCACTGTCACGTATGGTATAGTACTTTGAGCAGTAGCCACTACCTGATAATTCAGAGGGAGATTTAATCACGGTGCTTTCTCTTTCCCCAGACAGTATATTAATGTTTAACATATTGAATGCTGTATATGGAGGAGAAGAAAGAGGTGTTTCTGTGAATCGTTCCTGACTTTTCTGACAATCAGATTAAGCCCCAAAGCATGAGATTTAGCTAATCTCATTTCACCATCTTTTAGGTACACAATTAGGGTCAAAAATAAAGTTTGAACTCTTAATTCAAAATCTCTTGAAAAAGACAGCTAACACAGTGTTCATGGTAACACACACAGTTTCCTCTTTCATCTTTGGAAAAATCTACTTTTTAGGTTTATGTTTGAAATTGATTACTTCTGCACGTTTGGCAGCTTTATCTTTTGGTATTTTTTTCCCAGTAAAGTGGGCAGAGGTCAAAAAGTTGCATCCATGTTGAAAGTTTTGGCTAGAGTGTGAGTTTTTTTTCTCTACAAACACGGTGGGAATCTATAGAAATTTTAACATTTCAACCAATACAATTTTCAGTTGCACTCAGTGGTACAAGTCACTTTAGTAAATTATATGACAATACTTCTTTTTTTTCCAAAGCAGTTTTAATGGGAAATGTTTTCTTTGTGTTTTTTTTTATATAGAGGATCTGAAACCAGATTTTGCTTTTCATTTGGGTTGGTCTGGATATAACAAATTAAATGTTAGTTTTTTATATTAGTCTTTGATCAGATAAAAAATTACATGAAAATTAATTGGTGGGATAATATTAGAAGAACCACCATAATGCTGCCATAACACACATCATTTCATTAAGCAAATCATGCATCCTTGGTCTTATTTCTATTTTATTTCATAAAGTAATTGCAATAGTAATGAAGTCGTTATCTGAAACATTGAATCAACACATTTTTGCTTATGTAAGAAAGGGGAGGAGGGGACATTAAGAGGTGACTTGAATGCCAAGAATGGTTGAGTGGGGAAAATGCATCAGCTTGCCATTTAAAGGGCAAACATCTGTCTTGATATACAGCATTAAAATATTTTTCTCAGTTAATGTTCAGGATATATGTTAGTGATATAATGGGTCCTTACAGTGCATTTATTCCTCTACAGGATACTATTTTGAATCCAGTTTAAGTTGGTAATGATTGAAGGTACTTGATGACTCGTCAATAGAGCCCTGCAAATCTGTGGATATGCACTTCATATCCGGACCATGTTTGCGGATCGCGGCTTGGGTGCAGATAGAAATTTTTTATCCGTGCAGGGCTCTACTCATCAGTGGATTACATGAAATGTTGAGTTGATGGTCTAACTCCTCCACATTGCTAGTAGGCAGATATCCACACTGGAAAAAAGAAAACATCACGAGGCAGATATTCATACTTATTGGCAGTCTGAAAAGAGTGTCAAAGGGTATGAATGGGCCTGAAGTCTGAACATCTCTCATCCTAGAGGCCATCTGTTCAGAACTGAGTTGAGGTCATGCAGGGTAGCATGGGAATTTACATTACAACTCTCCATGCTGCATAGCTGTTTTAAAAATCAATGTACTTACTGGCTTCCATAACCATAGTATCCGAGCACCTCTCAGATGTTAAAGAGCTTAGGATGGATGGTCCAGTGATTAGACCATTAGCCTGGGACTTGAGAGACCTCAGTTCAAGTCCCTGTTTCACCACAGACTTCCTGTATGATTTTGAGCAAGTCACTTAGTCTGTCCGTGACTCAGTTTCCTATCTGACAGTAGCACTTCTCTACCTCAGAGGGGTGTTGCAGGAATCAGTACATTATATTGTGAGGCACTCAGATACTGCAGTGTTGGCCACCATATAAGTACTATAGATAGACAGATAAAATATGGTAATACCTTTAGGAGGCATGGAAGTGTGTTAGCAGGGAACTGAAACACAAATAAAGGCCAGGTTCTGGTTCTGGACTCTCTCTAGCCCCAGGTTTGAGCAACTACGATCTGTTCTTGTAGGGACCATTTTTGAGTTAGGAATTGCGGTGTTCGGGTACGTCTACACTGCGGATTATTCCGATTTTACATAAACCGGTTTTATAAAACAGATTGTATAAAGTCGAGTGCATGCAGCCACACTAAGCACATTAATTCGGCGGTGTGCGTCCATGGTCCGAGGCTAGCGTTGATTTCCGGAGCGTTGCACTGTGGGTAGGTATTCCATAGCTATCCCATAGTTCCCACAGTCTCCCCCGCCCCTTAGAATTCTGGGTTGAGAGCCCAGTGGCTGATGGGGCAAAAATCATTGTCGCAGGTGGTTCTGGGTAAATGTCGTCAGTCATTCCTTTCTCTGGGAAAGCAACGGCAGACAATCATTTCATGCCCTTTTTCCCTGGATTACCCTGGCAGATGCCATAGCATGGCAACCATGGAGCCCGTTCAGCTTTTTTTTTTTTTTTACAGTCACCATATGTATATTGGATGCCACGGACAGAGGCTATACTCCAGCGCTAATCAGCAGCATTCATTTGCTTTTGCATGATAGCAGAGATGGTTACCAGTTGTTCTGTACTGTCTGCTGCTGGTGTAATTTGGCATTGAGATGATGGTTATCTGTTCTTCTGTGCTGTCTGCTGCTATCATGGGTGCCCCGGCTGAGATCAGCCGGGGACGCAAAAGCAAAACTGGGGATGATTCTCCAAGTCCATTTCTCCTTTATGGTTTCTAAAAATAGAGTCAGTCCTGCCTAGAATATGGGGCAAATATATTAGAGAAGCAGTGTATCAGAAAGTACAGCTGCTCTGTGTCAGATCCCGCAGAAATGATGAGCTACATACCATTCATGGGGGGGTGCCCCTGCAACAACCTCACCCATTGCTTTCCTTCTCCCCCAACCTTCCTGGGCTACCGTGGCAGTGTCCCCCCCATTTGTGTCATGAAGTAATAAAGAATGCAGGAATAAGAAACACTGAGTTTTTAGTGACATAAAATGAGGGGGAGGCAGCCTCCCGGTGCTATGATAGTCCAGGCAGAACATTAAGCAGTGTGGGGGAGAGGAGCCCAGCATCCCACTGCTATGATAGTCCAGGCAGTACAGAATCTTTTCTTTTCACATGAAAGGGAGGGGACTGATTGAAGCTCAGCCCCCAGTTGCTACAATGAAGACAGTTACCAGCCATTCTGTACCATCTACTGGGAATCATTCCTATTTTCACCCAGGCGCCCCCAGCCAGCCTCACCTAAAGCTAGCCAGGAGCACTCATGGGTTGATAAGAAGGACGGTTACCACTCCTACTACACCGTCTGCCACCGGGGAGGGGAGAGGAGCGTATACTTCTCTTCACTGCTGCAGCATCGCGTCTACCAGCAGCATTCAGTAGACACAGGGTGACATTGAAAGAAGTCAAGAAATGATTTCTTTCCCTTTTCTTTCAAGTTGGGGAGGGGAGTAAATTGACGAGCTATTCCCTGAACCACACCGGACAATGTGTTTGAACCTACAGGCATTGGGAGCTCAGCCAAGAATGCAAATACTTTTCGGAGACTGCTGGGGACTGTGGGATAGCTGGAGTCCTCAGTACCCCCTCCCTCCCTCCATGAGCATCCATTTGAGTCTCTGGCTTCCCTTTACGCTTGTCACGCAGCACTGTGTAGCCTGTAGATTTTTTTTTTCAAATGCTTTGGCATTTTGTCTTCTGTAACGGAGCTTTGATAGAACAGATTTGTTTCCCAATACAGCAATCAAATTCAGTATCTCCCGTACGGCCCATGCTGGAGCTCTTTTTGGATTTGGGACTGCATTGCCACCCATGCTGATCAGAGCTCAACGCTGGGCAAACAGGAAATGAAAATCAAAATTTCGCGGGGCTTTTCCTGTTTACCTGGCTTCTGCATCCGAGCTGAGATTGCTGTCCAGAGCGGTCACAGTGGTGCTCTGTGGGATACTGCCTGGAGGCCAATACTGTCGATTTGTGGCCACACTAATCCTAATCCGATATGGTAATACCGATTTTAGCGCTACTCCTCGTTGGGAGGAGTACAGAAATCAATTTAAAGAGCCCTTTATATCGATATAAAGGGCCTCATAGGCCACGTCCAGACTAGGAATTAAAATCGATTTTAGATACGCAACTTCAGCTACAAGAATAACGTAGCTGAAGTCGAATTTCTAAAATCGAGGTACTCACCAGTCTGGACGGCGCCGCATCGATGTCCGCGGCTCTCCGTGTCGATTCCGGAACTCTGTTCGGATTGATGGAGTTCCGGAATCGATGTAAGCGCGCTCGGGGATCGATACACCGCGTCCAGACTAGATGCGATATATCGATCCCCGAGCAATCGATTTTAACCCGCTGATGCCGCGGGTTAGTCTGGACGAGGGCATAGTGTGGACGGGTACAGCATTAAATTGGTTTAACGCTGCTAAAATCGGTTTAAACGCGTAGTGTAGACCAGGCCTTCCACCATTCTTCATTCACTGTCCTCTGTGCTGAGCCATGGGCACTTCTTGCCATGACCTGATTGCTCACTGAAATAGAGGAGATTGCTTTAAAATGTGTGTTCACAGACAGAGCAAAGTTGAGAGAGGTGATATATTAAAACATCATGGGCTAAATTCTGGGTGTAAAATGATCCCACACAAGCAAATGTAACATGTAGTGGAATAAATGTAGAATAAGTGGTTTCCAAAGTACGAAGATGGTTTACGGCAGTATGTCTGATGGTGCTGGTAGGCAGTGTGATGTGTTTTTGAAGGTGATGGGGAGAACCCTTATTGTTTGTTTAGAAGGCACTCCCAGTTTCCGTTAAGTGCCACCTTTCCATTATTGCTCTATAGCCTCTTTGCAGCAGTGCTGTCTTCACACTTTATGCTTCAGTTACCATATGCTGATAGCTAGAATGTCTCCCTGGGAGATCATTCTGATTCCTATCCTTCTGGTACCTGTTGGGAGGGTGGCATTTGCTGCTTTATGTAGGAACAGCATCCCCTTAATGTCTTGCACATTAACTAGCAACAAGACAGCTGTTATGACATTAACATATGTGTTTGGGACTTGTACATGTGGATGGCTCACACTGGGGGGAAAGAACAGTCCTGCATTTTGTTGCATGCTCCATGTTTGACTTCCGCTTCCCAGTCCTTTAGGTCTGTCATAACCTAGTCCCAGATTTGGACCTTAGCGTCCAAAATATGGGGGTTAGCATGAAAAACCTCCAAGCTTAGTTACCAGCTTGGACCTGGTACTGTTGCCACCACTCAAAAAATTAGAGTGTTTTAGGGCACTCTGGTCCCCCCGAAACCCTTCCCTGGGGACCCCAAGACCCAAACCCTTGAGTCTCACAACAAAGGGAAAGAAATCTTTTCCCTTCCCCCCTCCAGGTGCTCCTGGAGAGATACACAGAAGCAACCTCCGTGAATCTAAGCAGAGGGAGTCCACCCTCTGTAATTCCAGTCCTGGAAACAAAAGCACTTTCCTCTTCACCCAGAGGGAATGCAAAATCAGGCTAGTAAATCTAACACACACAGACCTCCCCCTGACTTCTTCCTCCCACCAATTCCCTGGTGAGCTGCAGACCCAATTCCCTGAAGTTCCCCACTCAAGAAAAACTCCAACAGGTCTTAAAAGAAAGCTTTATAGAAAAAGAAAGAAAAATACATACAAATGGTCTCTCTGTATTAAGGTGACAAATACAGGGTCAATTGCTTAAAAGAAATATGAATAAACAGCCTTATTCAAAAAGAATACAATTCAAAGCACTTTAGCAATTATAGACATGTAAATACAAAAGAACATATAAATTTCTATCTGATCTTTGGTACTCACAACTGGGAAACAGAAGATTAGAAAGCAGGAAATAGAAAAACTTCTCATCCGAGAGAGCATACGGGCAGAAGACAAAGAACTCAGACACAAAATTGCCTCCACCCAGAGTTGAAAGAAATCCTGTTTCCTGATTGGTCCTCTGGTCAGGTGGTTCAGATTACTTCTTTCCAGGTGAAAGAGACGTTAACCCTTAGCTATCTGTTTATGACACGCCCCCCAAATTGCAGACAGTGGGGAAGCTCACTGGCGGCGATTTCCTTCTAGAACTTGAAAATAAACAGATTAATACAACACATGCACCTTTACATATACCCCTAAGTATATAACTAACAGACTTCTACATGGTAAGAACACTTTTTAACTACTGAATTCTGGGAAACTCTCACGGGAGAGTGCATCAGCTACTTTGTTAGAAGCTCCTGAGATGTGCTGAATTTGAAAATCAAAATCTTGGAGAGCTAAACTCCAACGAAGAAGTTTCTTGTTGTTCCCCTTGGCAGTATGAAGCCACTGTAGTGCAGCATGGTCAGTTTGTAGCTGGAACCGCCGTCCCCAAACATATGGGCGTAGCTTTTCCAGGGCGTACACAATGGCATAGCATTCCTTTTCACTGACTGACCAGTGACTTTCCCTCTCAGACAGTTTCTTGCTGAGAAACACGACAGGATGGAAGTTGTGATCTGTTGCTTCCTGCAGAAGAACTGCTCCTATACCACGCTCAGATGCATCTGTGGTTACTAGGAATGGCTTGTCAAAGTCCGGGGCCCTGAGTACAGGGTCAGACATGAGTGTCGCCTTAAGTTAGGTAAAGGCCTTTTGACACTCATCAGTCCACTTAACTGCATTTGGCTGGGTCTTTTTGGTCAGGTCGGTCAGTGGGGCAGCAATTTGGCTGTAGTGTGGTACAAATCGCCTGTAGTACCCGGCTAAGCCTAAGAAGGATTGGACCTGTTTCTTTGACCTTGGGATAGGCCACTTTTGGATAGCATCCACCTTGGCCTGTAGGGGGTTTATGGTTCCTCGACCCACCTGGTGCCCCAGGTAAGTCACTCTGTTTTGGCCTGTTTGACACTTTTTGGCCTTAACAGTTAGTCCAGCCTGCGTGATGCGCTCAAAGACCTTTTCCAGGTGTAGTAGGTGTTCGGGCCAGGAGTCTGAAAAAATGGCCACATCATCGAGGTAGGCAACTGCATATCCTCCCAGTCCTGCTAGTAGACCATCTACCAGCCTCTGGAAGGTGGTGGGTGCATTTCGAAGGCCGAAAGGAAGGACATTAAATTCATACACCCCCGCATGGGTGATGAATGCTGACCTCTCCTTGGCAGGTTCATCTAGCGGTACTTGCCAGTACCTCTTGGTTAAGTCTATTGTAGAGATGAACTGGGCACGTCCCAACTTCTCCAATAGCTCATCGGTGCGTGGCATTGAATAGTTGTCCGGACGAGTTACCGCATTTAGCTTATGGTAGTCCACGCAAAAGCGTATTTCCCCATCTGGTTTAGGTACCAGAACCACTGGAGATGCCCATGCACTGGTAGATGAGCGGATTATACCCATCTGTAGCATGTTCTGGATCTCGTTCTATAGCAGCTTGGGCATGAGGAGACACCCGGTAGGGTGTGGTTCTAATGGGGTGAGCATTACCTGTGTCAATGGAGTGGTATGCCTGTTCAGTCCGTCCTGGGGTGGCTGAGAACAATAGGGCAAAGCTAGTGCACAGCTCCTTGATTTGTCACCGCTGCAGATGTTCCAGGGTGGTTGAGAGGTTCATCTCTTCCACGCCACCATCTTTTTTCCCGTCGTAGTAGACACCGTCAGGCCACTCAGCATCATCTCCCTGGACTGAAAACTGACAAACCTGTAAGTCTCTGGAATAGAAAGGCTTGAGAGAATTAACATGGTATACTCTGGGCTTTAGTGAGGAATTGGAAAATGCTATGAGGTAGTTCACAGTTCCCAGGCGTTCTTGGACCGTGAATGGCCCTTCCCGTGATGCTTCCATCTTATGGGCCTGTTGCGCCTTCAAGATCATAACCTGGTCTCCGACCTTGAAGGAACGTTCTCTGGCATGTCTGTCATACCAGGCCTTTTGCTCTTCCTGAGCATCCTTTAGGTTCTCTCTAGCAAGGGCTAAGGAGTGTCGGAGGGTGTTTTGTAGGTTGCTTACAAAGTCCAGAATGTTAGTTCCTAGAAAAGGCGTAAACCCCTCCCATTGCTGCTTCACCAACTGTAATGGCCCCTTAACCTCGTGACCATACACAAGTTCAAACGGTGAAAACCCTAAACTGGGATGTGGTACAGCCTTGTAGGCAAACAGCAACTGCTGCAACACTAGGTCCCAATTATTGGAGAATTCGTTGACGAATTTACGTATCATGGACCCCAAAGTTCCATTAAACCTTTCCACCAGGCCATTGGTTTGATGGTGGTACGGGGTGGCAACCAAGTGATTCACCCCATGAGTTTCCCACAGTTTTTGCATAGTCCCTGCCAGGAAATTAGATCCTGAATCAGTAAGGATGTCGGAGGGCCAACCTACCCTGGCAAAAATGTCTGTTAGGGCCAGGCACACAGTCTTAGCCCTGGTGTTGCCTAGAGCTACTGCTTCCGGCCATCGGGTAGCAAAGTCCACGAAAGTCAGTATGTACTGCTTTCCTCTGGGTGTCTTTTTTGGGAAAGGCCCCAGAATATCCACAGCTACTTGCTGAAATGGGACCTCAATTATGGGGAGTGGCTGGAGAGGGGCCTTGACCTGGTCTTGGGGTTTTCCCACTCTTTGGCATACCTCACAAGACCGGACATACTTGGCAACATCCTTGCCCATCCCCTCCCAGTGGAAGGACTTCCCCAACCAGTCCTTGGTTCTGTTCACCCCAGCATGGCCACTGGGATGATCATGGGCTAAGCTTAAGAGCTTCCCCCGGTACTTAGTTGGAACCACCAACTGTTTTTGCGGCTGCCATTCTTTCCGGTGTCCACCAGAAAGAATCTCCTTGTATAAAATCCTTGGTCTATAACAAACCGGGATCAATTAGAAGAGCTGAGAGGCAGTGGGGTGCTCCGTGCCGCCGCCGAAGCTTTCTGAAGGCTGTCATCTGCTTCCTGCTCAGTCTGGAACTGTTCCCTTGAGGCTGGGGTCACCAGGTCTTCCTCAGACGTGGGACTTGGGCTTGGTCCCTCTGGAAGCGATGTAGGTGATGGGGTTGTTTCCGTTGCTGGTGAACCGCTCTCCGCTGGTGCACCTGAGGTTCTTTCAGGCTCTGGCTGAGCCTTTTGGGTATGGCTGTCTGTTGCTTCTGCCAGTTCTGGCTCGTTGGTGCCCTCTGGTGTTGAGTTTGAAGATGTGGTTGCACTTGCTGGTGCTGGTTGCTGTTCCAGTTCCGGGCCTGGGACTGGAGGTGCTGTGGCTGTTTCAGTGGTTGGCATGGAATCTGGGTCCATTACCTCTGTCTGGGTCTCTGGTAACACAGACGGGGTGCCTGTGGACGGCTCAGGAACAGGAATGGGTCTGGAAGCTTGCCTGGTTTGGCTACGTGTAACCATTCCCACTCTCTTGGCCCGCTTCACCTGGTTGGCCAAGTCTTCCCCCAGTAGCATGGGGATAGGATAATTGTCATAGACTGCAAAAGTCCACATTCCTGACCAGCCTTTGTACTGGACAGGCAGTTCAGCTGTAGGCAAGTCTACAGCTTGTGACATGAAGGGGTAAATTGTCACTTTGGCCTTTGGGTTGATGAATTTGGGGTCTATGAAGGATTGGTGGATAGCTGACACTTGTGCCCCCGTGTCTCTCCACGCAGTAACCTTCTTTCCGCCCACTCTCAAATTTTCCCTTCGCTCCAAGGGTATTTGAGAGGCATCTGGGCCTGGGAATCTTTTGGGTGATGGTGGTGTAATGAATTGCACTCGGATGGCGTTCTTTGGACAGTTGGCCTTGATATGTCCCAGTTCATTACACTTAAAGAATCTTCCATCTGATGGGTCACTGGGCCGAGGTGAGTTACTGGAGACTGGTGAGGTGGAAGAATAGGGCGTCTGTGGCTTTACTTGGGTTGTATGTGGGGTCTTTGGCTGT
This sequence comes from Gopherus evgoodei, assembly GCF_007399415.2. Classification (NCBI taxonomy): domain Eukaryota; kingdom Metazoa; phylum Chordata; order Testudines; family Testudinidae; genus Gopherus; species Gopherus evgoodei. Next base: position 148,731,589 of record NC_044324.1, read on the forward strand.
CCTCGGTTGTAGGGTTTATGGTCAGTGTGCCCCTTGGGGTATACGTTCCCCTTGACAGTAGCTTTCTTGCTTTCTGCCACTTCCATCCATCTGGCTCCAATCTCCCCCGCCTCAGCGAGATGTTTGGGTTTTCCATCTTGTATGTACCATGTTATGTCCGCAGGAACACCATCCAAGAACTGCTCCATTTGTATGAGGAGGTTCAGTTCTTCCAAGGTTTTAACATTGTGTCCTGATATCCAGGCCTCATAATTCTTCCCAACGTAGTATGCGTGTTTGGGAAATGACACCTCTGGTTTCCACTTTTGGGTTCTGAAACGCCGACAGGCATGATCCGGGGTTATCCCCATTCTGTATCTGGCCTTGGTTTGAAAAAGTTTATAGTCGTTCATGTTCCCCTTAGGAATTTCAGCTGCCACCTCTGCTAAAGGTCCACTGAGCTGTGGCCTCAATTCTACCATGTACTGGTCTTCAGGGATGCTGTACCCAAGACAGGCTCTTTTAAAATTTTCCAAGAAGGCCTCAGTGTCATCACCTGCCTTGTAGGTGGGAAATTTCCTGTGCTGTGGAACAATCATTGGCGCAGGTTTGTTAGGGTTGGCTGTGTTTTGCTTAGCCTTTTCTAATTCCATGGCCTGTCGGTGGGTTTCCCTCTGGAGTTCCAGCTGTTTTTGGTGGTCTGCATCTTTGGCTGCTTGCTCTCTTTTGTAAGCTGCCTCTCTTTCTCTTTCTCTTAGCTCCATCTCTCTTTGTTTTATTTCTAGTTCCTGTATTTTTTTTCCATATCTCGCCTGTGGTCGGCGTCTTTGATTTGTCCTTCTGCCTCAATTTTTGTCTTGTTAGGCATGGTTCCTGTTTTCTTGTGTTGGGGTGCCCTCCAGTGTTTATCTTCTGAACTGCAGGCTCTGTTGCCTCCTGGGGTCTGCCTAGCAACAGTGCCTTTCCCCTTTCTTCCTAGCAAATTGTTTTCAATGTAAAGTAAACCAGAAAAACCACTTTATTTGCATGTATATAGTGCTGGTAATGACTCTCAATGGGAGTGCTATTGTCACAAAAGACCTGTTTGTCACAGCTTAATGGTTCCTTGCTTAATATGCAAGCCAAAAACTGCCAGAGAGAGCAGAAAAAAAATTCTCTCTGGTTCCCTTTTAAAACCAAACTGTTTCTCTCTGCTAAAAAGCCCCTACCAGAGAAAAGAAAAATATAATATTCCTACTGGCTTCTGGATTCTATCTTTCCCATAAACGCTGCCACCATGTCATAACCTAGTCCCAGATTTGGACCTTAGTGTCCAAAATATGGGGGTTAGCATGAAAAACCTCCAAGCTTAGTTACCAGCTTGGACCTGGTACTGCTGCCACCACCCAAAAAATTAGAGTGTTTTAGGGCACTCTGGTCCCCCCGAAACCCTTCCCTGGGGACCCCAAGACCAAACCCTTGAGTCTCACAACAAAGGGAAAGAAATCTTTTCCCTTCCCCCCTCCAGGTGCTCCTGGAGAGATACACAGAAGCAACCTCCGTGAATCTAAGCAGAGGGAGTTCACCCTCTGTAATTCCAGTCCTGGAAACAAAAGCACTTTCCTCTTCACCCAGAGGGAATGCAAAATCAGGCTAGTAAATCTAACACACACAGACCTCCCCCTGACTTCTTCCTCCCACAAATTCCCTGGTGAGCTGCAGACCCAATTCCCTGAAGTTTCCCACTCAAGAAAAACTCCAACAGGTCTTAAAAGAAAGCTTTATAGAAAAAGAAAGAAAAATACATACAAATGGTCTCTCTGTATTAAGGTGACAAATACAGGGTCAATTGCTTAAAAGAAATATGAATAAACAGCCTTATTCAAAAAGAATACAATTCAAAGCACTTTAGCAATTATAGACATGTAAATACAAAAGAACATATAAATTCCTATCTGATCTTTGGTACTCACAACTGGGAAACAGAAGATTAGAAAGCAGGAAATAGAAAAACTTCTCATCCGAGAGAGCATACGGGCAGAAGACAAAGAACTCAGACACAAAATTCCCTCCACCCAGAGTTGAAAAAAATCCTGTTTCCTGATTGGTCCTCTGGTCAGGTGGTTCAGATTACTTCTTTCCAGGTGAAAGAGACGTTAACCCTTAGCTCTCCGTTTATGACAAGTTCAATTAAATCTATTCTTGCCAACATAAATGTAGAATGTTAACATTTACCTCTAATTGGCTGCCTCATATGTCATTATCTGCCGGTTGCTGATTCTGCCTGTTCCAGGATTCACTCCTATCATTTGTGGGTATGCGTCCTGTCAGTGCCCTATAGATGAAATTGTACTGGCCTTTCCTATGTCACAGATGTTATGGCTACTGCGGTCCTGAATGCAGGCTTCTATGATCACATCCTACTTCTCTTATTTTGTACAGTTCAAGGGAAACACACTTTGAATCAACAGTGAGTATTCCTTAGCAACAGCAGGAGTTTGTATGGCTCTGTGTGGTGTGATTATAGACCTGGGATGTGGGCATTCTTTAAAGGAGGAGACTGCTTTACTTTGCACTGTCCGCTAATTCAATGCACTGCTAACTCTTTGGACATTGTTTGCTATTGGTAACAGTCTAATTCACCTCCTTCATGGTGGGAGTATTTTGTGTCTCTGCAATCTCTGACTGGCAGACTTTTCTAGCACTGGGAATCCTGGACCTCACTTTGCACCAGGAAAAGCCAGTATAAACCAGGAATAAATTCATCCTGAACTTCTAATTCTTGTATATTACAAAGACTGTTTGTTTTCTTGGTGCTAGTAACTGAAGAGTCAGGGAATTAGTCTCCTATGCATATTTCTTATAAAATTATTCTTGTTACAGTGATCAGTTGGTAGGAAGTTTATAAAAAATAATAATAAATAGAATGAAGCATGGAAACAAGCATGATCACAGCACACATGCAGGGTTTGCGTGTTTTATGTTCAAGCTGCATAGTATGTCATGGTAATGTTTTTCTTTAATGGTGATTCTCTGCTTTAGCAATATGTGGGGAAGGGAGGAATAATGTAAAGAAGTGATGTAGCATGGTGCAATGGATTAGGCACCAGATTGGAAGGGTTGAAAGCTGAATTCTCTTTCTGTCTTTGCCACTGATTTGCTATGTGACCTTAGGCAAGTTACTTTACACCTGTCTCTTTCCCTATCTGTGAGATAGGGATCATAATTCCTAGTCGCCTTTGTATGCTGCATTGAAATCTTTCAGTATTATATGTTGTTGTATATCTTTCAGTGGAGAAGTCACTTCTGAGCCCTGAGAGTTTGACAGTGTCACATTGCTGATTGGTTAAATATTTAAATAGCATGTTTGTTTATTGAAGTAGATTTTTTTGGTGATTGTACCACAATGGAATAATACCTGATGAGTGCCTGCCAGTAGGGTAATTACAAATCTTGTGGCAATTTTAGGAAAAATTATCACAGGAAACTGAACCTTGGCAGCCTTTTCAATATCTTCCTTCTACTTCTTTATACAGTGCAATATTGTATAAGGTAAAACTAAAATATGAGTAGAGGAAACAAGAGTAACTGGACATACAAGTTTTACTGACACAGATTAATATATAGAGAGAACTGCAATGCACTAAATAATCCAATAATTAAAAAAAAATACAAAAAATCCCTCCACCACCATCAATCCTCTATTAAAAGTAGAAGGTTCAAAATGTAAAATAAATATAAAATGTAGCGTTAAAAAGTAGAAATAAGGGAAAGCTCCATCTGTTATCCTATAGTTGTGAGGCTAAATCCTCACACTCATGTGCTGGAGATCATTATTTTTGGCTTTCAAACAATATTGTTAGTCGTGGATGCTTCCAAGAACAGAAGGAAACTGGTTTGCTGTGTTTCTGAATGTTAAGGAAAAGCATAATACAAGAAAAAAACATGCAAGGTCAATAATAAAGGTAAAAATGGGGGTGACAGATGATTTTCAGCTATCAGAAGAGAACTCTTTATATTACTGATGTCCAGAAAAGAGGCTTTCTAAAAACTATATAGAGTTTTAGACCTGAATCTGCTCATGTTGGTGTAAATCAGGAGGAACTCCACTAAAGTTACTAACTTTACACCAGTAGGAGCTGACTCAGAACCAACCCTTTTATTTTTCAGTTGCAGATTGCTTTTGATTGTGAAAAAAATTCATTTCCCTCAGTTGTATTTTTATAAATTCTTTCTTGTGATTTAATTCAACCTGTATGCGTTGGTTGTGGGCCAGGGTTCTACAGAGACACCCAGAGATACCATAAGCTGCTGAAGAGGAACCACAGGGTATAGCTAGATTCTTTCTTGGCTCTCTGTTACCTAGAGATGAATATTCTTCTCTGTGGAATTCTGGCAAAGCCTGGGAAATACAAAGGTGGTTCACTAGTTCATCTATGACTTATAGCGGACAGGTAGAAAAATATCCCCTTCTGCCTCTTCCCCATATTGCTGCTCTCCTCAACCACTCTACCCCCACCCCCTCCTTGCATTGCAAAAACATAGTGGTAGACCTTTTGTTTCCACAATCCTGGTTTATATGGTTGGAAATTAAGAGTAATAAAATGAGGATGAATCATCTGTGCATTTGATGAGATGAAGGCAGTCTTTAAAATAAAAGTTGTGTAATTGCCTTTTAGGGAGCATGAAACAATTCTAAGTAGTCAAATGAGCCTCTCACAGCCATCTGTGATCAGCAAACGTAATTATTCTCATACAGTGATAAAGAAGGGAAAAATTCACAGTGAAATATTTTGCCAACAGAAAAAGGAAAACAAGGTTTTGTATGATCTCTGGCCCACATGTGCCAAACAAACCCCTTTATAGGTTTCAAATTGTTCAGAACACACAGAGATGAAGTAATAAAAATATGTAAAATAACTGACTTTATACAAAGGCTGGAAATGTGAAAATCTCCTGGGTAGCAGCCAGGCATTTCTTTTAATTACAAGTCTTGTTTGAATAAAACTCCGTTTTTCTTTTTAAAATTATTGTAAAAAAAAGAGTATTTCTGGCTACTCTGGGATCAATCTGATCTACTTGGGCACCATAGTAGTGAAGATCCTCTTAAATGATGCATGTTTTACAGTAATCTCACATACATCTAATCCTATTTTACAGGTAGGGAATTCAGGTACAGAGAGGTTCAATGATTTGCCCAAAGTTACACAGAAAGCGTGTGTGATGGATCAAGGAATAGAACTCATCACTCTTGAATGATAGGCTAGTTCCAGAATCATAAGACCATCTTTTGAGCAAGTGAATGGAATCTCCAGAAGCCATGTTTTTTTTCTAACACTGTTCTGGTATACTGGTTCCATATTGGTGCTGAGTGAAATCTGGGTTTCTCTTAACTGTCTCTCATGACCAGAAAAAGTTAAATTAGCTCAGGATATCTGAGCAGATTGTAGTTGTACCAATTTTGGCTGTAGACTCCTAGGGGAAGTATTTCAAAGACTTTAATTTCATTCGATGAAAGTCCCAGAGGCTTTTACAGTCTTTAGTTGAGTAGAAAATGCAGCTTTAAGTTGCAGTCTTACATAAGAATGGCTGTACTGGGTACAACCGATGGTCCATCTAGCTCAGTATTCTGTCTTCTGATAGTGGAGTCTTACATAAGAACGGCTGTACTGGGTACAACTGATGGTCCATCTAGCTCAGTATTCTGTCTTCTGATAGTGGCCAATGCCAGATGCTTCAGAGGGAATAAACAGAATAAAGCATTTATTGAGTGATGCATCCCCTGTTGTCCAGTCTCAGAATCTGGAAGTCAGAGGCTTAGGGACACCCAAAGCATGAGATTGCATCCCTGAACATCTTGTCTAATAGCCACTGATGGACTCTATCCTCCATGAACTTAATTCTTTTTTTAACCCAGTTAAACACAACATCCCTGGCAATGAGTTCCACAGGTTGACTGTGCAGTGTGTGAAGAACTTACTCCTTTTGTTTGTTTGAAACCTGATGCCTATCAGACTCATTGGGTGATCCCCAGTTCTTGTGTTATGTGAAGGGCTAAATAACACTTACTTTCTTCACACCACTCATGATTTTATAGACCTCTAGTGTAGCCCTCCATAGTTGTCTCTTTTCCAAGCTGAACTGTCCCGTTGATGGGGACACATGCATCACTCTCCTTTTCATATACATACACACACAACACTGAGCTCCTGTTGGTCTTCTCTCCCTCATCTTTCTGGGGTGAGGAGAGAGGGTGATGAGTGGCTTGGCTGTAACAATATCTGATCTCTGAGCCTATCCCACCCACTCCTGCTGCCGTTGGATGATTTGGGTCAGGACGGAGTGACTGACTAGTCCCACTGCAGAGGCAGAGAGGAAAAAAAAGAGCAGTTGTTTCTGCCCAGTACTGGCCTACAGACATTTTGGCTCTATTCTAGCAACATCCTCACTTAGTATTGCTGGACTTCTTAGAAAGTCGAGGCGCTGTTTCATCAGCATATTTTATTTGGGTTCTGGAAGGGATTTTTTGCCAAATGGTGACGACTGTTTTTTCACCTTCCATCTGGTATCACTCAAGTCTGGTTTAGGAATTTACATTAGATTTGTTGCAACTTTGATGGGTTTCATTGTGGCTGGTGAGTTAAGAATGGGTCTGATGTTAGGTTCCTGTAACCCAAGAGGTGCTTGTGCCTGGGTCCCAAGCACACCACCACATGGTCAGGAGATACGCCTCCACGTCTTGCATACTATGGAGCTCCCTCAGCTCATCTTTTCTACTTCTCAGCCTGGAGGAGGGGAATGGGTTGAGACTGTGGCTTATAGCCAAAGGTTCTGAGTTAAATTCTACACTGTGATGGCCTTGCTGGGTAATTTGGGAAGGGGTTCCTTGTTGGCCAATAGTTTATAAGTTGCGGCCTCCATAGTTAACTGTGGCATGTGTCTCATTTCTCCATGTCCGTGTCAATGTTCTTTTCCCTATGAGATCCTTTTGATATATATATTAGGTCTATGAGACATTGATCTAAATTTTCATTGAAGAAAATGAATGAATAAAATCAAAAGGGACTGTGGCTTTGCTAGTCTTTCTGGGTGTTTGTCAACAGTGTTTTTGGAATGGCTGGCTGTCTCTGTTGTGATTTTTGTCAAGGGATATCTGAAGGGTGAAGAATTCCCAAGCCAATGTGCATCAACACTGTCCTGAAGACTTGTAAGGGTGAGAAATTAGTTCAGTCTTTATGTCTGTTCAGTCTTTGCCCTTTCTGCTGAGAAGCCAACCAAAGGGGCACGTAGGGCCCAATTCTACAAACACTTTACATATGTGCATAACTTTATGCATATTGATAGGTCTTCTGAAGCGAATGGAACTACTCATGTGCATAAAGCTAAGTATGTGCATAAGTGTTTTCAGAGCTGGCTTCTTCATGCTCTGTGATTGGTTCAGTGATTTTTTCATATTAAAGATGATATTCCTTTTTCTAGTTTTTTGCTGGAGGTTCTGTTGTACTCCCCTCCCATTAACCATTAAGCTTGATATGTAGTGTCATTAGTGCTCAGAAATAACTACTTAAAATTATCATCTCTCCATTAAATTATCTTTAGCTGCTCATTTTTAACAGTAATTTGAATGCATTTTCTCTGGGGCATATAATGCTATGGGGTTTAGCATATTACAGGCATTGGTTCAAATTCATCCCTGTTGTAGCTTCTCTGCAATCAATGACTGAATCTGTCCCATTGTCTGGATTATGGGAAAAGTTGTACATCTTATTCTTTGCCTATTGAAAGCATAAGTTTTAATGTAACTTTTACTGAAACTGGTAATATTGCTCTACCAGTCTATAAGAGGCACGTGTACTAGCCTGTATGAATCATCTACTTTCATTATTGTAAGAGGTTTGAGCCCCTGCATCAGTGGAGTCTCAAACATGATAATTGGAAGTCTTCCCTAGAAAGTACAAGTGCTATCTGGGGCCAAATCTTTGTTCTATTAAAGTCCAGTGGTTCTAGAATTTGAGGCTTATTTAGCATCTTGGTAACAATATTCCTCAATTTTACTGGCATGTTTTATCACTTTTGAAACTGTGTGTGTCTGATAAGAAGCACTTATAAAGGATGTGATGAAATAACATTTGAAGTTCTAGAGATTTAGCTGTATTTGAATACAATGTGCATATGAGTCTCATCCTGCCAATGGCACTGTAATGATGTCTCCATTGTGGCAAGATGGCCACCACAGTCTAGATACTCGGGTCTATAATTTAGAATGAGAATAATTCTAAATTACAAGAGATGGGTCTGACTGTGCTACCCTTAATCAAAGTAAGGGTTGCATGATTGGGCCATGTGCTTTTAACTGGATTTCAATTAAAATTCATGATAGCAAATGTTCATTATCTGAACATTCAGATTCTTGGAATTTGTTGTTGTTTTTTAAAAAAAATCAATCCATTTTTATTATTTCAGGTTTATGAATCGGCAGATATAAATGGAGAACAATGATGAAACAATTTTCAAAAGTTCAAATTAATATGCGGTTTTACAGTAGAAAGCATTACATTCTCAGACCTACATGCATGCTTAGCTTTAAACGCATGAGCAGCCCTACAGAAGTCAGTGGAATTACTTATGTGCATAAGTGTTTGCAGGATTGGGATGGTGGCATGAAAGTTTAACATTCCCTGTCAAACTAGATTGCAGCTATTTAACAAACATGCAAAAAGAAAAGAAAAGAAAACAATGCAGATGATGAAAGAGATACATCCCTCAATTTTATTATTGTTCCAGGACATGTTTTGGGGCATGTTTTATCTAGACTGTTTTTGCTTCTTGTTGCTTTATTCAACAACTTCAAAATAAAATCAATTTGGTTTCTATTTTGATTTTTTTTTAATTACACAGTCTCAGCTATTACAACAGAAGAGTTGATTTCTGAAAGCAGAATAGGAGATGACAAGTACCTAAGGACGAAAGTTTCAGCTGGGCTGAAGCACTACCTCCCAAATTGTGGGTGCAAATTTGATTAATTGTACTGATAATTGTCCAAACTGGTCATGGTTCAGGTAATCACATTTGAGGATAAAACTGAACTGTTGCCACTAAATGCAGTACAAATGTTGTGATGCTTTGGAGGTTCAACCAAACCAGTAAGATGTGTCACTACCTGTCCTGTAAACTTGGGTGCTTCTGTGCTGCTCAGCTTTGGCTCAGAGCCATGACCTCACCCTGGCTTCCACCAGCCTGCTTACTCCTTGCAGTGTGACACCAACAGCTCCTCTAGTCTCAAGTCTCCCCAAGATCATCTCCCTTACAGTGAGAGAGGTTGAGCACTGCATCGCTCACAAAACCTTCTTAAGTTTGCTGTTTCCTTAAAGAGACAGTACAAAGCATCAGCCTGTTAGGTTTTTTTTTTTTACTCTTCAGTTTGAAATAGTTCCCTGAGGTGGTTGTGTAATAAAACAAGATAAAATTTATTAACAAAGAACAGATATTTAAGTGATACCAAGTAAAAGGGTAGTGCTAGAAATGATTACAAACACACACAAGTAAAGATACACTTCTCAAACTAAATCCTAACTTAACAAACTAGAGATTTTGTTCAGAGTAGTTTTCTCACCCCAGTTTTTCTTCCAGCATGGCTGGTCAGTCCTTAGCCACAATCCAACACAAAGTCCAAAGCTTTGTAGATGAAGGATACCAAAAGGACTTTCTCTCTTTGCTTATATCCTCAAAGTTTATCTTTGTTTTCAATGTCAGGAAGCTGCCCTATGGCCTCAGCTTGCTGTGTTCACCAGGTAGATAATTCCCTGTTAATTTTTGCAGTCTCTTTCCTCTGTCCTGATAGCTAAGTGGCTATCTCTCTCACTCGCTAGTTTGATGGCTGCATTACCTTTATGCAAATGTACTTCCATTGTCTTTCCTTGCTCAGTTTCCAGTGGAGATGCATTCAAGCAGTGGAACCACATTCCTTTGTCTATGGTGAACACCTTTGATCCTTTCTGCTGAACACATTTTCAGAACATATTTCCAGTACACCATATGTACACCACAAAGTAACGTTAACAACCAGCATGTTACCAGTTCACATAAGATACCTTACATGATCCCTTTTAGATACAGATTACGACAACAGTGAGTTGGGGTGCACTGAGCTGGTCAGGCCAGCTGAGACTCATTGTTATATACCAGGGAGCCCCTTGCCCTCTATTACTTGGATGCTCTTGGGGTCACAGTGTTCCAGACACAGCTTGTGTACCTGCTAAAGGTAGGCCACCTCGCTGAAAATATGCCCGTAAAATAAGTCTATTACTCCTCTAGATCAGGATCTCATCATCTCCCCCATACTTTTTCTCTACAAGCTCCCACATTCTCCTCTTTACTCTTTTCTATATGTAATGTTCACTGCACACAACCAAAGAGCTCCTGTCCTCTCCACCTTTAGCCCTTCTGTATCCTCTTCAGAGCCAACAATTCAGAGAAAAGAAGTATATGAACCATTTTGTTCATTCATTCAGCCCTCTCCTGCCATCTCTTATTTTTATAAATGAGCAGGAAGCTATTTGTGACTAGTGAGTCACTGTAAATTTTACGAGGGATTGCGTTGAACAGTAATGATTCATTTTCTTCCAGCTTTGTCAGTGGTCGATGACCTAGCAGAATTCCTTTGTAAATATGTTACGAGTACTGAGCCATTGAAATCGCAAGGTTTCAGCCTTTAATGGTAGTGGTGATTTGTCTCATTCCAGCAAATGCCAATAGAGGGAATAGTTGACAAATTCTGTACCTTCATTTAATAAGGAAATTACCTGGCATTTAACTATTACATGGATGTCCATTACCAATCTCCTATCCTTCACCCCAACACTGTATGCAATCTCTAGTATATTAATTCAAAGAGCTATCAAGATGCATACATAAAGCATTAATTAAACACTTTAGTACCACAAGAGTTCTAGGGTCCTTGTAGCTCTTGCCATGAAGAGAAGTTCCCAGTGGCATCTGCCTCTGTGACCTTTCCTATAGATGGGTTCCACTCTGTAGAGGCATTCCACTACAGAAGTATGGAGGCTGTATAAACTTTTTAGGTGAGTTTCTGCTGTGTGCCAGATTGAGGTGGAATGAAGAACATTCCCCTGACTTGCCCATCTTACCCTACATATGGAGCACCAAACTCGTGGAAGGTCTCTGTGGAGTATGTGGGTGCGTTTTGATTGTACCATGGAGGCAGCTGACCCTACATGCTGAAGAGATACAGCATCCATTCATTCAAAAGATCCTTTCTTTGGGTGAATTTAGGAGGACCAATTCTTCCTCCATTTCCCTCTTCCCCACAATAATGTCTTACATTTACGTCTGGCATCTTTTCCTACTAAAGGGTCAGATATCTCTTCACAAACTATAGCAAATTATATACACCCACAGAAGAATAAATTTCATGCAATACTGAAATACAGCCATCACTGAGATGCTGTTTATAAGCTGTTGAATAAAACCACATACTTTTTTTGTCTGTGGATATTCACTTTGGGTCAGATTTTCAAAAGTATTCAGCAACCAACATGCTGAGTTAGCCTGAAATCTGACCACTTATTCTGATGCTTAAGTGGAAGCTGGGCTCTTTTCTGAAAATCAACCCCCTGATTCTGAGTGAGCCCTTCTGAAAAATTTGACCATAGTCTTTTAAGATTAGTCAGCCAGGAAATAATGGAAAATGAGAGGGAGATAACAAATAGTACTTTGAATCTGCACCTTGAAATCCAATTACATTTGACAATTTGCAGGAGAATACACCCACACGTATATTGCCTAATGAAGAAAATCAGGCAACCAGGGAAATAATGCACTGAAAATTGTTGTGGGTAAACATCGTGTTTATGATTAGATAGTTTTCAGGTATCTGACCTCAGTGAGATATACTTGGATTTAGTAAGGAGAACTTTTAGCATCTTTTGGGGAATCAAATACTTTCAGGTCATTGGGCAGGAAAATCTTCAGATTCGCTGGATGTACAAAAGTAAACTTCAGCAAAAACCCTTGAAGATAGGATTAAAATTGCAAATGTTACAGTTACATCCACAAGAAAGTTTTGGTGAAACAAAATCCATTATAAAAAATTATTTTGCCTGGAAAAATATAATATAATTACAGTTCCCATATGCCCTGGTATCTGAGGAGTCATTGAATCTTTCTCTACATAGACTAGTGAAATACTGTAGTATTTCAGATACCACAGCATGGTAACTGTGAGGGAATATGTACATTTTAACTGTGATCATAGCAGTTACAGAGGTAGATATTAATTGGTGTATGTTGATTTTATTGGAAAACCTTGGAATGAAGATCCAGATAATTAATCAAATTTAAATGTTTCTTTTTACCTTCTAGATCTTCCACCTGTAGAAGCCAGGTTTCAAAGGAGACAACTGCCTCTAGATGATTTTGCCTTTTTTTGCTTCATCCACCCTTTTCAAGATTGTTGAGCTTCTTTTCCAACATCTAAGTTTTGTTTTCTGCTGTTTATTGGTAACTTTTGTCAGCTGCAATGGCTTCTTCAGAAAAAGACGTGAGCTCCTCAACTCTTTTGTCGCTTTTCCAGTGATTGGTAAGTTACTTGACTAAATTGTCAGTATAGGCAACAAACTTTTCAGCATCACCTTCAATGAAGAGTAGTTACAGAGGAAATTTCCTGAGTGTGTTTTCAGCTAAAACCAAAGTGATACTATCCTCTCCATCTAAGACAAAAACTATGGCTTAGTCAGTTTCTTTGTTCCTCTCTTTCTTTCCCCTGTTCACATCCACTTTCTTTTGGATAAAATGACCAGAGTTGAGATTTTTTTCAAAAGCTGAAAACCTTCCTAGAGAAAGTGAGGATTGGCACTAGGTAAATTTATTTACTACTTTTAAATCTACATGAACATAATGGAATCTAACTTATATGTTGACAAGAGGGGAAAACGGAGCACAGTATAACTGAATCAATGCTGTAGTTTATTTACTACTAGGCATTCATCTGTTTTGGTTCATAATTTCCAAATTTAAGCTGATATTTTTACTCTTCGCATGGTCATGGTTTATTTCTGGATTACTGAAATTCTGTGTTCAGTGGTGTGATAGTGCTTAGGTACAGTAGTAGCAGACACTGTAAAAATGCCTAAGACAGAAGACAGATCCTTATTTTATATTTGTTTCTTAGTTATTGTTTACACTAGAGAACTAGGCTTAATGTAGGACTGTCCTTCTGTTTTTTATGATTATAAAGCTGTTCTGGATTTATTGTCTTTCAGATCTTGCCTTTCTGTGATTTATGCATTGACGTGCTTAATTTTCCAGTTAAAAAAATACACTTAGTATTGAGTATGCAAGAGTGAGAAACAAATAGCCTTTGAAAAATAGAGGGGAGAGAGAGGAGAGAAATTCTAATTTAAAAAAAGGAAATGCCATTTAATAAAATATGTAAGGCATTTCTTGTTACGAGCTTAGTTTTGGAGAGCAGTGTTTTATTTCTAATACAAGACAGGCTTCCCTTTGACTGAAAAAAAAATCTTGTTTTGTTCTTAAATCTGACTCAGTCTTTGGAAAACAAATAACCTGGTTTAAGATTTCAAACAAAATGGCTCATGAATCAAACTAGTTTTGCAAAACTCCAAAATAGTTTTGAGAGGTTTGTAAAATGGTAGGCTTTGACTGTCCCCGCTAAAGTGGAATCTCTCAAATCAAACAAACAAACCAGAAAACTTTGGAGTGTATGAAGAGATGTATATTTACAGTAGACATGGCAAGAACTCACAGAGAGCACCACCAAATTGTGTCTGAATGACAAAGATGTAAATCTCTTCATTTACTATTTAATAGCAATAAATTTATAGTAATGTGCTCTGAAGGAGAGCAACTACTTTTGTACCAGGAAAAAATCCTGGCTATATTTTTGTGCCCTGATTAAGACACTTTAAGATAAAATGTTACAATTCAATATTTTGTTAAGGATGTATTAGGAACATAATTATATTATTATTTAGCTTAAAACTCAGTTATAAAGTTACATTTCTTTGTGCGTAGTACAAGATAACTATCTTGAATAATCACTACACAGGGATAAAGGTGTGACCACACACAGCGTTATATTTAAGCCAAAGAATCTTTCTTTGTTGGTTTAGATTTTACTGAATTACACTAATTGTTTTGTTAAGAGATTTTTAAATAGATAGGACATAGAGAAAAGAGTGTTGAACTGTGTTTTACATTTTAATGTCACTAGCCTTGAAACAGTTCTCTGCTCATTCCTTTTTGGATGAGTTGATTCATAAGTGGCAGCTGGCATGGTATACTACTACCCTCAGCAATTGCTTTATTTTAAAGGGTGGGAAAGGTGGTGTAATAATATTGATTATCCTACAAGCAGGACCCTTCGGAGGGTCAATTAAATACCATTAATTTGGAAGCTGACTAGCAGCCAGTATTGAAAACTCAAGCCATTGGCCTTGTTAATACCAGTAGCTCAGCATCAGAGCCATGCAACTAAGTATATGTGACAGGTATATGGGGTAAGTTTGGGGGAAGAAGAGAATTTCTAATCACTTATCCCCATGTAGCAAAAACTTTGTTGTCTGACAAGAAAACATGTTTGTTTCAGCTTTCAAGTTGCGGTCTCATTTTTATAGATATTTGAAAGGGAAATATTGTTGCTGCTGTGACTGTCTGAAGGCATTTCTCTGTGTTTTGCTTTTTTTTGCTGTGCCGAGGTTCTTCATGATTTTCTTGTTTAGTGTCTGATTTCACATTGATCTCTGCTTGGTTAATAATGATAATAATAATAATAATACAGTAATAATAGCAGATATATGTATCTCCTAGAACTGGAAGGGACCTTGAAAGGTCATTGAGTCCAGCCCCCTGCCTTCACTAGCAGGACGAAATACTGATTTTTGCCCCAGATCCCTAAGTGGTCCCTTTGAGGATTGAACTCACAACCTTGGGTTTAGCAGGCCAATGCTGAAACCACTGAGCTATCCCTGCCCTCCAGGATTCACCGCTGGATGCATAGACAGTGCAGCCAGCGACTCAATGGTGAGTGACAAGTGCCAATCAATAAAGGGTGCACAAGGGGAGAGTAGTGAAACCCCCTCGGTGAAGGAAATGTCCCCAGAGAAATGGATGAGCCAGAATCCTGTTGGTCAACGGTACCCACACTATTGGGACCACAGCCATTTAGAAAAGGTGCAGTTGCAGACGCGATAAGGCAGATGCTTCCTTCAACTCAGAGTGGTGTTCCAGCTAGAAGCTGCAGCAGGCCTGTACCAGTCGTCTTGATCTTCCTCTTGCCATTGGAGTTCTATAGTCTCTGCTAAGAGAGAAAGTGGAAGGCCTGTGGCAACCCCTTCCTTCTTTATTTTGCCTAGGCATACACATCAAAGGTCTGTGCTCGATGGTTGCTCGGCCTGGTGGGGAAGGACCCGGGCACTCGGCAGTGGCTCAGATGTCCAAGCAGCCCTATGTAGGGGTGGCCTGCTTACCCCAATTCATGGAAAGTCCTAGAAAAGATGGGCTAAAAGAAGTTTCCTTCCAACTTCTTTCCTGGCTCTAAACTAATCATTGCTTGTTGGAATGTTCGCACTATGTTAACCAGCCTTAAACTGAAACTTCGGAAAACAGCCATAATTGACAGAGAACTACTGGATGTTGATATTGCAGCCGTCAGTAAAATGAGTCTTTTGAAACTGGATTACTAGATGAAGGTAAACTACCACTTCTGCTGGTCTGGGGAACCTGAAAATGAACCAAGGATATACTGTGTCAGTTTGCTGTCCTCAGTGCATTTACCCCTCTGGTATTTATCCATGAGAGGATCATGTGGCAGGATGTGAATATGAACTCTGGGACCCTGACTCTTCTGTCCATCTACAGGTCAACATTTGGCTACTCCAAACAGCAAAAGGGTGAGTTCTGTTTTCAACTGGAACAAATCAAGAATGTCCCCCTAAGGAACAGACGAGGTGATTTCAGTGCCCATGAGGGTAAGCACTGCAAATATTGGGGACACATCATTGGCTAACACAGCACAGCTAGCATCAACAAAAATGACCACTGCGTCCTTGAGCTTTGCACCTCTTGAGAGCTGATAGACTCAAATACCTATTTTGCTGGCAGCAGTGACAGCAAGGTCACATGGAGACACCCCCACTCAGAACACTGGCATCAATTTGACCCCATCTTGATCTGTCACAGAAATGTTCACAGTGTACTGAATGCTTGATCAATGCACAGCGCTGATTGCAACACTGGCCATGCCCTTGTCAGGGCCAATCTCCAATTACATCATAAAAGGATCCATCATGTGAAGTCAAAAGGCAAATCTCACCTCAGCATCACTAACATGAAGGACTCTAACATATGTGCAAAGTTTCAATGTGTGCTTGAGCATGTGTCTGATTCCAAGGATCAACTTGATTCTCCTGATTCTGACACCTTGTGGCAAAATTTCAAGAATAAGACATTGGCTGCCGCCAAGGATGTCTTTGGAACAGCAAAGAAAAAACAGCTTGACTGGTTTGCAGCATCAGAACATCTGCTGCTCCCACTCATAGGAAAGAAAAGGCAAGCTCTCCTAACTTCGCTTCAACAACCAAATAAGTCCAGAAGTCTTAAATTCAAAGAGGCTATGGCTGCAGTCCAGAAAGCCACCAGAGAATGTGCCCAGAACTATTGGCAAGAT
This sequence comes from Gopherus evgoodei, assembly GCF_007399415.2. NCBI lineage: Eukaryota > Metazoa > Chordata > Testudines > Testudinidae > Gopherus > Gopherus evgoodei. Next base: position 148,748,252 of record NC_044324.1, read on the forward strand.
CTATGCAAAAAAGATTCAGACCCACTTTGAAAGAGGGCAACTTCATGGTAACTATGATGGAATCAAAGAGGTACGTGGTCCAATTTGTAAAAAGACTGCAAACCTGAAAACAAAGGATGGTACCATCCTGACTGACAGGCAAGAAGAACTTGACCAATGGACTGAGCATTACTAAGAACTCTACTCAAAGGATGACTTTATCTGTGATACTGTCTTAGTTGTCATTCCCCAGCTTCCAAGGATGTAGGAGCTGGACCAAACACCAACTCTTGGAGATCTAGAGCAGCGGTTCTCAACCTGTGGCCCGATTAGCACACACAGCTGTGGCCCAGTTCAGCTGTGTGCTAAAGGCTGGCCTATGTGGCGGGGTCTGGGTTCCCAACTGCCTGAGCATGGTGGGCTCTGGGCTGCTCTGCTGCCCAGCATGGCAGGGTCAGGAATCTGGGGCTGCTGCCCAGGCCTGCAGGTTTGGGGATCTGGGGCAGGCAGCTGGCAGTCCCTGCATGGTGGGAGTCCGGGGTCCAGGATTGGGGTCCAGGCTGCTGCTTTCCTGCCACCCAGCTCCTGTGGCCCACAGTACATGTGCGGCACACAATGATAAATAATTTGAGAGCCACTGATGTAGTGAAATCTATCAAAGAGGTTGTGCCTGGGAAAGGAGCAGGCAACAATCAGATATCTCCAGAGCTCCTAAAGGTAGGGCGGGGAGAGAGCCTGAGAGCGACATCCAGGTGCTTCTCTGTGCCTGCTGGGAAGAAACCCCAAGGTCTGAAAAATGCAAACATAATCACTTTATACAAAAATAAAGGGGACAGAGCAGACTGCAACAACTACTGAGGGATATCTCTGCTCAGCGTGGCTAACAAAGTGCTTGCTTAAAAGACTCAATCCTTGCTGAGAGAGCTTATCCTGAGAGCCAGTGGGGGGAGCCAGATGCTCCATGGCTGACATGTCCTTCACAATGCACTTGTTGCAAAAAAAGTGCTGTGAACAACAGGCACCTCTCTATGTAGCATTCATTGACTTACAAAAGGCCTTTGACAGAGTTAGCAGGAATGGCCTATACCTGTTGAAAATTGACTGTTCACAAAAAGTGCTCTCCCTATTTAAGGTGTTCCATGAGGGAATGAAGGCAACTATCAAAAGGCATCTGACCCAGCTCGTTATTTGGGATCTGCTCTTCGCAGATGACAGAGCTCTTTTCCCATGCTACTGTCAAGCACCATTGACTGACTGTCTGACTTTGTCATGTTTCCCTTCATCTGCCAAGATGTTGGATGGCTGTAGTGTCTGACTTTCACACAATTTTTGTCCTCAAGGCTCACTGTGATATACAAAACTAAAATGCCACTGCAACCACCATGAATCTAAGAGTAAGATTCAGAACTGATTATGTAATAATGTAAAAATTTCAATAAATAATGTGATGTTGTCTGGTTCAAAATCTCAATCTATTTGTTCAGAATGCAGTATTCTAATCTTGTATTGCTGTTGCTTTCACACTTGGGGTTGTGGCCACAATTGTATTTTGTTCCTGGTCGCCTTGCAAGCCATTAGAGTATACTCTGATGAGGCTGGAAAGCACCTGCACTTGGGACATTCACTCATATTTCTTTCAACTCTGGGTGCTTTGCTACCTGTATGTGCAAGGGCTTGTTTTGATTAAGATCATTGTGGAAAATGTACATTCTACCGGTGTAGTGACAATGCCGCCTTCTACAAGACAATGAACTTTACAGAGCAATAGATCCTGAAAGGCAGGTGCCTATTGCTTAAAAACTGTTAGAAATAGAGACACCTGCACTGGGGCTGGGAAGCATCTGCACCGCTCCAATGGACTGCACAGAGTATGTAATCCCCATGCACATCAAACAATACGAAGAGCGATTCCACTTCCTGATGCACAGCATCCTCTGGTGCTTTCCTGGGAGATGTCTCCCCATGTAAACCATTACACATGCCTCTGTTCATATTGCACATTCTAACCTCTAACTGGAATTACTTCTGTTTCAGAGTGAGAGAGAAATCTGTTCTGCAGTATTTTAGCAAAGACTACTATTTTACTAAGAATCTTAGTTCAGTTGTCTTTCAAAGTCACTGAAAATAAACTTCTAGACTGCTTCAGAAAGGACATATTTCAGAGCACTTTCATTTTCTCATCAGTAAGAAATCAATTATGTAGTATTTTTGGGTCCATTCCCATGGCCCATATATTTTGATATTCAAAGTTGCATTTCCCCAAACCTTTGGAGGTTCTGACTCCATCCATAACTCCTCCTGTTTTGCCTGGGTATTGTAGGCGTCTGAGGAAAGCACCAATTAAGTGATGCTACATACTCATTGTTACACAATAAGCTTTCCCAGTTGTTGAGATCGGGATGGCATGGGAGCCCCATTTCAGAATTTTTGTTCGTAGCTCTGTTTGTTTCATAACTATAAAGGGAAGAGTGGCTAGGCTTGTTCAGTGCTATGCAAATGATAAGTGATAAAAGGTTCTGGGAGAGAAAAGAGAGTATTTGGGCCTGTAGGAGATGAATGTGTTTGAAATAAGTGGGAAGCTATCAGATTGGAGGGAAGGATCCACATGTGCACGTGTGCATGCATGCTCTGCATTCCTGGACGTTACCAACTTTCCCTCGTCCATCTTCTATAAGGTCTCTGAGCCCTTCTGCACAAGTTTTGACTCGTTGCTGCTCACAAATAGCATCAGTCAAACTCCATCTGTCTCTGGACAGCAGTGCGAGTGAGCCTACAAGCAGGTCTGCTGCACCAGTATATACATGTAAGCACTGGATTGTAGAAAGACACAAGGAAAGGAAATCAAGAGGGCTTCTTAGATATGTCAGTCAGAAGGGCAATTTAATCACAAAGTTATATACTACTAAAAGTGAAGGTATTGAATCATAATTAGGACAACATTACAAGGGAGTTGGAGAAGATGCAATTGAAGTCTACCTCAGAAGTTGATAGAAGTTTTGCTCCCTGTTGAGCAGCTACAGGGCTAGCCAACAGATAGACACATTGTAAGACAGGATAGGCACAGGGAAGGAACCAAAACATCCCATGAAATCTGAAACCCATGACCAAAGATCCCATGGCACCTAACTCAAATGGTATATTTTTTTTTCTGTAGGATTCATTTTCCCCCAGACCTGAATTTGGGAGGTCCTGGGCAGAAGGGAACATTGAAGGACTGGGGGAAATGATACCAGAAAAGGGTACTATCCCGTTTACTAGTTGACGCAAGGTTCCTGTGTTTAAAAAAAAAAAAGTATGTGATCATGTAGTTAAAAGCTGCATCATAATGCATACATGAAAGGGAGGCTGAATTAAGATTGCACAGTCCTTTTGAGTGATTGACTTCACAACCTTCACATTCTCTTTTTTTATATAGTTTTGGGAGATTTAATTTCTAATTTCTTTCTTTTTTTTTCTTTTAAAGCAAACTGGAAAAAACAACATCAAAACAAACAGCACTTCTATCACATACAACTATGTTGACCCCCCAAATTGATTCATCAATAGGATTTGGATTTTTAGCTCTAAACTCTTCCATTTGAGCTAACAGATTAACTAGTAGCAGTAGTAGGTTGAATATGTGGATCAGGCACTAGAGGATAAGACAAGACACAGTTTGCCAGTGAGTTTCACAGTTATTTGCTGACAGCAGAGGAGTGGCTGATATTCAGGGCTTAAATTCCAGGTTCTGGATGGGGGCTATGCTCTTGTGACTCTCTCTCCCATTCCAGCCAACCCATTGAAACCTACACACTCTGCCCACCAGTCTCCTTCTGCTCCCTCTGCCCACTTCTGGCTGCTGATCCATTTTCCCCTTCGGCTTCTCACCACCCTCTGGCTCCTGCAATCTCCTCCCCAAACACCCCTCCCCCACAATTCCTAACACTTCAGTGTTTTCAGATTAGTTTCTCCTCCTCCTCCTCCTCCTTGCTGACTGGGCACCCTGAAGTGAAGTACTGAGAGAGCTCAGGAGAGAGTCTTCTATCTATCTGTTCAGGTGTCTAGTGGCTTTTTAAGGCCCGTCTTGACAAAGCCCTGGCTGGGATGATTTAGTTGGGGTTGGTCCTGCTTTGAGCAGGGGGGTTGGACTAGATAACCTCCTGAGGTCACTTCCAACCCTAATCTTCTATTACTCTATGGAGCAGCAATTGCAGGGAAAACCTTGCTGACCTGTTTCCCCTAGATGGAGCCTGTTCAGTCACTCTGTATGCGACAAATGTAGGAGCTGTGTGGGGCTGAAGCATGCTCAGTACAGATGAGATCTTTAAGCAGGTAAGCCTCCAAAATCTAGCAAGTCTCTCCTGAGCTTGTCCAAACAGGGATTTTATTTTATTTTATTTTGTAACTTGAACAAATTTGGGACGTTTTTCACGGAAAAAGCAAAAGGCACATTCCTGACACCAGGCAGACTCCATTGCCAAATTTCAAGTACTTGTTCCAAAGTGTAGCAGCATTAGAACTAAAAATAACTTTCTTACAACCAATTCATTATTGAGGGCCAAACAACATATTTTCCCTAATTTAACTCCTAGAAATATCTGAACCGTTTTTGCTAAAACTTTCCTAAAAAATCAGATTCCAGGTATAAAAATCTTCTCACCAAAGAGTTAAAGTTTGGCAACGTTATAAGTACAGTTGAACTTCAGAGTTACGAACACTGCAGGAATGGAAGTTGTTCATAACTCTGACATGTTCGTAATTCTGAATAAAACATTAAGGTTCTTTCAAAAGTTTACAACTGAACATTGACTTAATACAGCTTTGAAACTTTACTATGGAGAAGAAAAATACTACTTTCTGTTTATATTTTTTTATTTAGTAGTTTACATTTAACATCATACTGTATATACTTTTTGTTGTTGTTGTCTCTTCTTCTGCCTGGTTATGTACTTCTGATTCTAAATGAGGTGTGTGGTTGACTGGTCAGTTTGTAACTCTGGTGTTTGTAATTTTGAGTTCTGCTGTAATTGAAATTGTTTCATATTTGAAAGTATTGGGCAAAATTAATTTATGTACATATCCCTCTGCGCAACCTATAATAAAAGCATATGTAATAATGACTATATTTAAAGAAAAAGTTTCCTAATAAATGTGTGAAGTAGCCACATTTTTTGTAAAATAAAGCAGAAATCATGTGCATTTCAGACAGACTCTTTTCTAATGTTGTTTATATTGTATCATCTCATATGCAGTATCCCCTTGCTTGTTTTTGGAAGCTTCTTCAATATTTAGCCCTAATGGGGTTAAGTGTTAACTTTTAGGTCATAGCTTTCATAGGTTTAGGATAAATCTTTAAACTTACTTTAATTGTTTTATATGTAATTTATTCTCATAATTACTGCTAATAAAACTACCACATGGCAGGGTAGAGAACAGTACATACTGCACTATCAGAATTTCTTATCTTGTTTTTATCATATTAGTAGAAAAAGATACTCCCTATATATTTTTAATCCCTGAAATAGGATGTTCTGAGGCCCTATAATAGCAAGTGAGAATAGTGCAGAGCAGTACATTAAGTTTTAGCTGCCAACATCTTGGTCAGCAGAGCATTATGTTAGTTTTGTGGGGGAGGGGACACTGATTTTTCTCATTGCTTGGAGTTAACTTGAAATGAGATGTGTGTTAAAATGTAATAAAAATACATTCTTAAAATTCTAGTTTTATGGCTTATATAAAATCAGTAATGTGATTTGAGTATTGTGTTTTTTGTAGATGTGTTTTAATAAGTGAGAACATCTGTTAGGTTAATTTTTTTAGCAATTTAAAGGCTTGCATTTATTGTCGATTGACAAAAAATTTGTTTACCTTCAACCTATATTTAAACTTTAAAGTCAATTTATATCTTTTACAATTTTTACAACTTCACAGCAAAATTGCTCTTTAGTTTAGGTATTTTGCTGTCTGTTTTCCTAGAAAGAGAAATATGTTTACATTCTGTAAACAATCCCTTTTTGTCCTCATTTCCTCTGATTTCCATCCTACTTTCAGGATGCCACTTCCAGTACTATTCTTTTGGCAATGAAAAGGAAATAAGTTGCTGATTCTGCAGCCAGTATCTCCATTGTTCTTTGACCCATTGGAGAGAATATTCTTATAAATGAGCCAGTTGGCTCCCTATCTCCAAGAGACAGAGCGATTTTCTATTATTTGTGTCCCCGACTTGAATTCTTAATTTTCCCCCAAAACTATCTTTCTAAGCTGGCAGCCTCATGAATTGCTAGTGTATAACCAACCTAGATTTAATGTTGGTAAAGTTGCACTTTATATTTCATTTACTCACTAAATCATCCCTTATAATGTAGACAATAAGGGTCATTGGATGTTTAAATTCACATGAATGAACTAAAATAATGTTGGTCTGATCTGTGATTTTTTTTCACATTGACTACCTCTCCTTATTTTTTATTATCTTTTCTGCGGAGCTGTCATCTACAGTGCTGTCAGAACCCCTAATGTTTATTAGCTTTAACCTCCACCTGCAAGTTCCTTAATATTTCCACTAACTTTCTGGCTGAGGAAGTCCATCAGTACTATTCATTAATCAGCTGGTAGAGTCATTTAGTGAAGTGAGACACTCAATACCCATAGAAGTTGAGTGCATTCCACTCCCTACAGGTGAGCGTAGCAAGATGTGCTGTCTGGGAAGCACATGTGACTCTTCTCTATGGCAGTGATCAATGTGCACTTATTTTAGTGTTATCTCAGACTTGTGCACCTGGCATGTACTTTAGTTATTTGATGTCCCATTTTCTCTCTTGACCTGTCCTTAGGCTGACAGTATACCTCACCTTATATGATAAGATTTTATCCAATAACTCAAACAGATTTTGAAGCTTCTATTTTTTTCTTCTTTTCTTGTTCCTGAGAATTCCAGCTCTTTTTCAAGTTTCATAATCCCAGTAAGTGTATGTAGTGGGCATTGGCTGCACCAATTTGCGTGCCCTACATTGTGGTGAAGAGGAGAATGAGTGACCCTAGTGAGAAAGTTAAAAACAGAATCTGAGTCATCCCTGCATTTCTCAATCCAAGTCCACATGGCTGAAGTTGACATGCATTAAGAAGGAACTGCCTTGAGAAAGTATACAATATAATGTAAGATAATATTTTAAGCTCTCTTTTTTCCAGAAGAGCTGATATTTTCAGTGTCCCAGATATTTAGACATTTATTGTCAATTAACCCCAATTCAATGACAATTTACTAGTTGCTCTCTAGGCGCATGCCAAGACACTTGTATTGCACTTTGTTCTTGAACCTTAGTAATGGTTAGCCCTGGAAGAGTAAATGCATCATTTTCTAGTTGTCTGTCTTCTTTCAGTTTAAGAGAGTTTAAAAAAATTAATTTTTGTAGTACAAATACTGCTTTAGCTTTTCACCATTTGCTTCTCTTCTTCTACACATGACCCTACCGCCTCCAAATCCACATGAATATTGCTGAAGGCACACTTTTTGAGGGATATTGATTTCAGGTAAGTTGCTTATTTATAATAAAAAACAAGAGAATATCAGTAGCTGCACAGGATATTCTTGAATGTAATTCCAGAATAATCAACAGAATATAGGAGAAAGGTTATGTACAGTAGCGATTCTTTTGAGTAAAATAAATATAAATGCATGCAACTGCCATTAAACATATGAATGCCCACTTTTGCTAGACAACAGAAACCTGTGCATGTATATATGTGTGTGTGTGTGTGTGTGTGTGTGTGTGTGTGTGTGTGTATATGTATATGTGTGTGCACCTCGGCATGGAGAGTAGGAGGGTATCATAGATGAGGCAGAGCGGAATGACAGATAACTTCAGGTTTCTTGTATCACTGGTATAAATTAGAGCAAGTCCTCAATTGCTCTAACTTGTGCAAAGAATAGATGGTGCAGGGTTGTAGAGCCACTACTGCCTGCCTGAGGTGACTCCTTTATCCCACTTCTCCCTCCACACTCATTACACGAAGTGGAGCTTTGGCCCAGTTAAAAATGTACTCCTTTGACTTCACATAGGCCAGTTCGTTTCCATCACTAAGGCATTATTATGACAAAGTAGAGACATTGCCATATATTGATTTGAGGAGGAATCAGTGGCCAGCTCTTCCTTTATAGTTAAACAGATAAAAGAAACAATAACTTGGAAAGCATTGTTAGCTAAATTATTGTGATTATTCAGCTTCATACAGTACATAATATATGTTGAAGATATAGCTGAACAATGAGTTTTTTTGAAAACACATTATACATTTTCTGCTGACATTCCTTTCTTCTGGAAGGAGAAAATGTGATACAATATTATGCTCTTCAGTCTCTCAGCAGTTGATTTCATGTTAGAAACCTAACTTAAATGATAGTTACCCTTTGATCAGCCAGCGACCCTTTTTCCACACATTGTCAGACATCATCCATTCTAGTTAATTCATCTTATTGCTAAAACTGTATAGACTTGAGGGTTGAAGTTAATTGTATATTGTAGTATGGTTTTTAAAATATGTATATTTACATTTAAAATCGATAAAAGAACATTCATTTCCTGATGGTGATGGATTTTTTTTTAACACTTGTGTTGTGGTCATGCCTAGAAGGCAACCAGGCTGGGATCATATTATGCTAGGTGCTGCACAAATATGTAGAAAATCACTGTCCCTGCATAAACAGTTAACATAGTTTAAAAGACAAGGTGAACCAGATGGCTGATATAAGCACCCAAGTCAGACTAAGAGTTTAGGGGGAGACAAGATAACAAAATGATAGAATTTGCCAAGTTCTTAGCCATTCAGAAGCAGTAATCATAACTCACCAGCTGTGTGTTTTCAGGTTGCAGTTTAGTGTATGCTTTATAGATAGAACTTATCAGAAAATCATAGAATCACAGAATATCAGAGTTGGGAGGGACCTCAGGAGGTCATCTAGTTCAACCCCCTGCTCAAAGCAGGACCAATCCCCAGACAGATTTTTGCCCCAATCCCTAAATGGCCCCCTCAAGGATTGAACTCACAACCCTGGGTTGAGCAGGCCAATGCTCAAACTACTGAGCTAAAATGGAGCCTTCTTCCACAGAAAATTTTGAGTTTTAGTCCAACACTTCCCTGAAAACTGGGGAGGTGTGCGGAGGAAGGAGGGAGTGACACTTATGACTCTATAAATACTACTACTACTGAGAATATATTTAAAAAAATGCAAACAATGGTTTAAAATGAAAACATTTTACTGCACAGAGGTATCCGATATAATTGGACCTGTGTTATCTCAGATAATACTGTGTGATAAACATTGCGTTACTCTGTGTGTGTGTGTGTGTGTGTGTGTGTGTGTGTGTTTGCAACCCTTGTATGCATAATTTTTCATAATGGTACCATTATTTAACATTTGTTGATAGTGTTGTAAGTATGAATTATGGTTTACATAGTGAGTAAAAGACAGGTCTCTGGGATCAGAGATTGTGATCAGTTTTTTCCTCATCCATCTCATTTTGCATATTCTGTAATTGGTAATTAAATATGTATATATTTACACACACACATTTTATAGTACTTGTGGTACTATATCTACAACTTACTTTATCAATAGGTGTGCATACATTTTCAACCTTTGTCATAATTTATATGAGCAATTTTCTTATTGTCTTCACCTACATGCAATGTTTAGTCCCAATTATGAAGTTATTTCTAAGTAACTTGTAACAAAGTTTTCTTGGAATGCTTTTTCAATGAAGTATGTCTATATTCTAGCTTTCACTGATGACAAGGTGAGATATATGTGTTAGAGCATAATCTTACAGTTGATTTAAAGACTCTGTCCTCCAGAGAGTTTTTTAGATTTGCACAGTGTGGGGCCGTGCAGTTTTTTTTGTATATTGGATCAGTTAGAAAGATGTGTAAAATCCTTGAAGCCAAAGAATCTTGTGTTGAGTATGCATTCTATGAGTCTCTTGTGAATTTTTATTTCCACAAAAGTCTGGCATAACCTACTTTTAAGAAAACTGCAGTGGTCTTTTATGACAAATTAGTGACTTGGGCCAAAACCTTAATCTGTTCCAGATTTGTTTATTATCAGTGGGACAAGTTAATTAATGAATTCATTCATTGATTCTCCTTTCTTGCTGTGTGAAGCAATATATGCTATTTCTCCATGTGTTTTTAATAAATTGGGATTGAATTTAGAATATCTGTCTTAATATATATAAACATAATATATATATGGAAGATGTTATTTATAAATAACAAGAGAGCATCAGAGATTTAAAAAATGATTGAATAGTTTAAACAAAGCTTCTAACGGAGACTATTTTCAGAAAAAAGTTGCTAAGCACTTTGCATAGGCACACAGTGTTCCTGGATTTCCCCAACCAATAGCTGGCAACTTTTTATCTGCTGTATCTTTATTGCAGTGTACCCGTAGTTTATTTAAACACCTACTCCTCCTGTATCAAGATTATTAAAGAAATATGTCGGTAATGATACCATCTTTGATTAATGCCACATTAATTTTAAAAACTCCAGTGTTTTAATCAGGCTCACATCTATTGGAATCAAAATTACATAAATTTATTTTCTTTGATGTTACATTTTGGTGAATAAAAACTGATGCATCAGGTGGCCAAATATGTGTTTTGGTTTAGATACACATTCAGATACTGGGAATAGCACTGGATGAATGAATGACTGGTTAAGTGAATAATATGTCTTGTTACCCATGTTCCTTGAAAGTGCTTGGAAAATAGTTATCAGTTAACTGTGAGAGAGAACAAGCAAAGAACTCACCAATGTTGTCTGTATCACTGCTGAATGCTTGAAATTAACTATTCACAAGTCATTTCATTGATTGTGAAATGCATACAAAATGCTCATGGGTTTCTACTTAATTGTCAGTGCAAGATACTTGTTGGAACATATTATACCAGGTAAAATTGTTGTTATAGATTTTATCATTTGTAGACTACTTTATCATTAATGATCATTTTAGCATGAAATAACTTTTCTCTTATTAAATAAAACTAAATCAGTTGCTCAGTCACATTCTGTCTACTATACTTGTATTTGTAGTGGACAGTCCAGCATTTGTCTTTTTGAATTTTTCATTCAGTTTGCATTGGAGGTGTCATATGCAGAGTCTAAAATTTGTTTCACCTTTTGAACAAAGCCAAAATAGGCCCAAGATGCAGCTTCACCTTTGCCTTAGAGACTGTCTGAATCACTTCAGTGCCCATGTGGAAGCCTGTTGAGCTTGCTGGAGCTCCCTGTAGGCAATAAAATCTACTCATGCAGATCTGATGGCTGGATTATAATTTGTGTGCAGAAGTGTCTCCCTTTCATGTGGCTCTGGGTAGTATTTTGTTTTTATACATGAAACGTGATAAGAATATAGAATTTGAGATTGCTATTTCACCTCTGTATATGTTAACTAGCAGACAGAACAATGTTTTGACTACAAGTGACATATTTGATACATTAAATTTTTTTAAATGTTTCTATTTCAAGCATTCTATAAAAATGAAATTGTTTGTTTTAATTGCTTTACTAACAGTAAATGGCTATTATGCAATAAACTAACCTCTCCCTCATGAAAGTGCTTTTTTTAGTTGTTTAATAAAGGCTTCTCTGTACTGGTATTTACGTTTACATGGTTCATTTCATTTTGTTTTCTGAATGCATTCAGGAGTAGTGAGGTCTTCTCATGATATTTCAGCTCCTGAACAGTGCAAATACCATGGAAAGACCAGATCTCATGAGGTTTTGACCCTGTAAGGATGTCTTTGAGAAATTAAAATAATATAAAACATAAGCACAAATACTCTTGAATTGGGTTACTGTGGTACTCAGATGTAGAGATTGAGAGTTTGGTCCTACAAATCTTCATTCTTGTGAGTGACTTGTCCTTAATCATGTGAGTATTCCTGTTAGCTACTGATTCATAGTTCACATGACTATTTACTGTACTCACTTCCATTTCTATTACTGTAAACCAGAAGATGCTTTTGAATGTATAATGTTGAGTGAAAACTATGGTGAAGGTATTGCTTACTGCATGGGTAATACATACCACTGTAGAAAAGACAAGTCTAAAAAGTACTTTTAACAGATTTCATATGAACTTTTACTTCTTAGACAACATGTATATTGGTTGTAAATGGTAAAGGCAAATATTTTTAGTATTTTTGCCATCTGGCATTTATTTAATGGACCATAAATGTGTGTAACCATTCATGATTCTTATGTGGTTTCTGTGATATGATCTTGTTCTATATCCTTAGTTAAGTTTCTAGGCAAAAAGTGTCCATATTGCGGTTAGTACTAGCTGGCACCAAGGAATGGACATGGAAACTGGAAAATCCTCTTATCCCTTTTCTCAAAATCGTTTAGGCATTTTGAAGTGGCCTTGGAATAGACCAAATCCTGCATTCCTTGGATCTGTTTGTACAAGAAATGTGGGTGAGCAACTGTTGGTCTGTGATCAATCTTCAGTCTGGCACCTTTCATGGGAGTTGAATTTACTTTAATATAGTGAAAAGAAAATGAAAGTGAAGCAAAAAAATTTAAGAAGCAAAATATTTTAATCCACATGTACGGAGATTAAAGGAAGGGCTGTTACAGAGAGATCACATACCATTGCTTCTGTGCACACTTTCATGATTATTTACATGTTGTTTTGGAGCTGGATCCTTGGGTGAGCTGTAGCAACTTTGCACTGCTCTGTTGCTAGGTACTTGAGGATTCCCCTTGCGTACAACCTGTGGACTTTTTATTTAGTTTACATATACGAATGTTGAGCCTTAACAGTAAGTTCTGCTGTTTACATTCCTGAGGAAAAGAACAGAAAGAGATCAGGATAAATTAGTCTAAACTGAAATATGTCTTGGGAAGAACACTGATTTATGAACCAATTATTTAAAAACAAATAACAGTAAAGGGATTTGAACCCTGAACAACATCTGAAAGAAGAACTGTAAATGAAGTATTTAAGCATAACACTATTTGTAAGATAATTTCCTGCCAGACGATGGTAATAATCGAATAGGTTATATTAACTGTTTTGAAAGGTGTTTTTAAGCAACTGCGAGATTTAATGTAATACATTTAATAAGAAACTTGTATTTCCTGTTGTCTCAGTATCTGAATGTTTGTTGTTTTTTGTTTTTGAAGATTTTGGTGGTTATGGCAAATCTTACAGCAATGAGAGGTATAATGGGCTGCAGGTTCGATGAGTTACAGTCATCTGCAACATGACATACCATATCAGACTTCTTCCTTGTCATTGGTAAGTTTTTGTTGTTGTTGTTGATTACCATACATCTATTAGATGCTTCTTTTAAGAGTGAGCAGATGTCCCATTTTTAAAGGGACAGTCTCCTTTTTTGGGACTTTTTCTTATATAGGTGCCTATTTATCCCCCCTCCTCCAACCTCCTGTCCCATTTTTTCACGGTTGCTATCTGGTCACTCTACTTCTTATCGACTTCATAGAATTAAGTTCTTATTTGGAGAACAAGTATGTTTCTTGAGCTGTGAAAGCATGAGAACATTTGGAAAAAAATCACCTTTGAAATATACCTTTAGAAGAGTGTAGCCATTTTCAGACATTTTGTACATTAAGCATCTTGGGCCTGATTCTCACACTAAAGCCCCTTTACATTTCCAGAGTTTTATAAAGAGGCCTTAAAATAGGACAATTTACTTTTGGTTTAAGGCCATTTACAGTAGTGTGAAGGGCCCTTAAGGTGTCATAAACAGATAGTTAAGGGTTAATGTCTCTTTCACCTGTAAAGGGTTAACAAACAGTGACCAGCAACACCTGACCAGAGGCCCAATCAGGAGACAAGATACTTTAAAATCTCGGTGGAAGGAAGCCTTTGTTTGTGTTTTTGGTTTTTGCTGTGTTCTCTCTGGGATCTAAGAGTGACCGGACGTACTACAGGCTCTAATTTTCTATTCAAGTAGTAAGTGCAAGTAGAAAGGCGGTTTAGTCTATTTTTAATTGGTTTTCTTTATTTGCAAATGTGTATCAGGCTGGTAGAGTTCTAATGTGTATTTGGCTGGAAGTATTTAAAATTGTATTTCTGCTGGAGGAGGCTTCTTTCTCCAGTTTCTATAAGCTGACAGACCCTGTAACTTTTACCATCTAAATTACAGAGAAACTTTTACTTTTTTTCTTTCTTTTTATTAAAAGTTTTGCTTTTTAAGACCTGTTTGATTTTTTCCCCTTCTTGAGGCTCAAGGGAATTGAGACTGTACGTCACAGGGAAGAAAGAGAAGGGAGGGGAGAGGGGTGGAATCCCTTTGTTTTAGATTCACGGAGCTTGAATCTGTATTTCCTCTGGGTGAGGGAGAAAGGGGAGGGGGGAAGGGACATTCCTCCTTGTTTTAAGATTCAAGGAGTTTGAATCACAGTAATCTTCCAGGGTAACCCAGGGAGGGGAAGTCTGGGAGAGGCAACGGTGAGGGAAGTGGTTTACTTTCCTTGTGTTAAGATCCAAGGGGTCTGGATCTTGGGGGTCCCCAGGGAAGGTTTTGGGAGGACCAGAGTTTATCAAGCACTTCAGGTCCTGATTGGTGGCAGCTTATCAGATCTAAGATGGTAATTAAGCTTAGGAGAATTCATGCTGGTACCCCTACTTTTGGACTCTAAGGTTCAGATTGGGGAAAGATACCATGACATAAGGTAAGTGAGAATAAGATCCAAAGAGATGCAGTGTTTATGATGTGTTGGATCAGAGGTATCAGACTGTTTAAAGAACAAAGTTTAGAAAATAGATTTTAAAAATAAAAGCTAAAACATAAATATTTAAATGGGAGAAAATATTTGAGGGGTTGAGGAAGTTTCTCTTTATATTTTGTACCATCTTTGTTCTTTTTATGTCCACAACTAATCTGCTTGCAGTATTCAGAAGCCACATTACGTACTGGATGCACAATAATATTTAAAAAAAAAATCCAAAACCAAGGCTCCATGTAGTATAACTGAGCCATTATTTCTGGTTTACACAGTGTTCAGATATGCAGTAATGAGATGCAAAATACTAGTTGTTCATTTGACTCAGCTTGAAGTTAAATGTTGACAAACCAAAAACAGATATCAAAAAGTTCAACAGACATACATCTAACTCACCAAAAAAGTAAGTCAGTCTCATACCCAAACTCCAGCTTAGGTCTAAGAGGTTCCCCTTCTTAGGTAACCAAATAAGGGCTCTCTGTACCGAAAGATGGTAGTCTAGTTATAAGAAATGCTTAGTTTGTCACAAGAATAGATGATCACTGTTAAGATTTGCTTACTAATGCTTTTATAATGCTAAGTCTGTGCAATATCCCACATGGGCTCAAATTAGAAAATAGATTAATTCCTCTGTGAAAAATACTATTTCTTCCCTGTTGCTATCTAGATTTCAGGATCCTGGCTATACAAAATGTAGCCAAAAATATTAACAAAGGAAAAAGACTAACAATCTTAGAAATGCTTATATCCAGCAAAGGAAAAAAACCCCAAAAAGTAAAGGCATTAATCAAATTTGTACTCAAGTTGCACTGATGTGCAGTAATGAATTGTAACTGGCAATGGAGTTTTCAATATCCTCATTTATGCTTGCCAATTCTGAGGTGTGGTAGCACTCTGTTCCTTTCCAGTGTTGAATACAAATAGATCTAGATTTTTACCTGTGAAATTCTTTTGCTAGAAGTGTGTTCTTTGCTATAGTAAAATATAACATTTTTGTTGTAAAATTATCAGATATGTGAACAGTGCCAGTTTTATAGTGTATTCAGTATTTTGCATAGTTTTCCAAAGTAGCATATAGACTGCATATGTATTATGCTAAAATATTATGTATATTCTTAATTCTTATGTATATCTACATACTTTACTTATGCTGTCTATATACACACAAGATTGTGGGTGCAATACAGGTCCAGGAGACGGTCTGTATACAACAAAGCTTCTGGTAACTTCATGGAAACTATAAAAGCGAATCTTGTCAGCCTTGATCATGGAGGACTTCAATTTATCAGTGTATTTAATTAGAAACTTATTCTTAAAGAAAGAACATAGTTTTGAGTATTTTGTTCCTATAGATTAGTTTTAATTTTTTTCTGGCCCATTTCATTATAAAGTGGTAGGAATTATATAATTCATTAGACAACTAACTAGCCTAAAACCCAATTTTAATTAATTATAGTTCATTTTAATTTATTTAAATCAAATATAAAGTCATATTTCACTAGATTATATTTCTTATTGTAGTTGTCAGTGGGGATTTTTTTTTTTTTTACCAAATCTTGGTAAAAATTGTTGATGACCTAGTTTTTCTTTCCTTCTTTTTTAAATCAGAAAAACTCTTTTACCAAGTTGGGATTTCTGCACAGAGCTTTACATCCAGTATACTGGCAGAAATTTTGTAGTTGTCTCAGATAAATAATCCTTAATTATACATAAAGTTTTCATCACTCTAGAAGAATAAACCACTTCAAAATTTTCCAGAAAAAAAGTCACATTAAAATAAATAAATAAACCCTCAGAATCCCTTTTTGGGGAACTACTACTGCTGTTATTTTTGGGTGTGTGTCACTTTCATGCATGAGTTAATATGTTCATCAATCCTTGGAGAATATCTTCTCTCTGCCTGTTCTTCATCAGCACCTGCTTTTTTCTCTTTTTCAAACACCACAAATGAAGTGTTGTCTCCCAGGTACTGAATGTACTATGATCAAACCAGGGGACTGGTTAATCAGCATAGACAGCATCACCTCATTTGTCTCCTCTGGCAAATTATTAAGCAAAACGATATTGTTTGATGGGTTATCTGACACCTGTTGATTCTGTGATGCAGTCCCTTGGGCATTCATTGATTTTCTGTATTTTTTCCTGACCAGGCTTTTTATTTGTAGCATTAGCAGAGCGCTCTAGACGGTTGACCTCATTCTTTCCTTTTTTCCTTATCAGCAAGTATATCTCATATTTCCAGCTTCTATTTTTTTGCATACTGACTTATCGTGAAATGGAAAGTCTTGTGACATAATTGGTAGAAGAGCCAACTTCCTTAAATATAAAAAAGCCTGTCCATCTTCCTAGTCATGAACACCAGAGGACCCTATTATGATCATTTTTACAGAGGTCAAACTGAGAGAATAGCGAAATTATCTCATCAATTTAAAAAAAATTTCTGTTACTGATTAAAACCCTACAATTTCCCCAAACGCATAACGTCTATAAGATGCAATAAGTCTAATGCCTAGCTATGTTAAATCTGTGACTCTCCTGAGTCAACCTTCTCAAGCAGGGAGGCATTTTGTAATGTGTAAAAATGGGGACGGAGAATCTTCATCCCAAAACTAATATTCACTTGTGTTTTAAGATATGAGATCAGGACTACTATGGTAAAAGCTTAAGGGTGTAAACCAGCCACCCTATAGCCAGACAAAATCTGAAGACAGTTTTCAGGAGATAAATGTAATGCTAGAACAAATTTAATTAATCTTATAGATTTTCCTCTCTCTCCATTATTGGAAAATTAGGCAAATGTATTGTTTCTTGTTGCAGATTAATGGCTTGCAAAGCTTTACTGGAAAAAAGGCTATTTGTGAATTACAGGAAAGTATGCACAAAAAAATTCTTGAACTTAATTTTCTCATTCAGAATTGCTAAGTGTTAATGGTATAAGAAGATCCCCTAGATGGCTAGAAGATATTTACACTGTTATACTATAGTACTGGCACTGGTGCACACAGCAGTTAGCCTAATAAAACTCTTCAAACGCTTCATAATTTTGCTGGTGTGTTAGTGCAACATTTCCTGCAAGCTCAAAAATGCAGTGAGTAACTCACACTGTTTACCGTTGTCTATAGAACTGCAGTGCAACCTACAAATGTGGATCTGGATCCAAAGCCCACATCAGTCAGTAGGAGTCTTTTGATTGATTTTAATGGGCATTGGATAAGAATATTAAAATGGACATATCTTGTAAGACCAATGGTCTATCTAGCCCAGTATCCTGTCTTCCAACAGTGGCCAGTGCCAGGTGCTTCAGAGGGAACGACCAGAACAGGTCATCATCAAGTGATCCATCCCCTGTCGTCCATTCACAGCTTCTGCTAAACACTCAGAACATGGGGTTGCATCCCTGCCCATGCTGGCTAATATTCATTAATGGACCTATCCTCCAGGAACTTACCTAACTCTTTTTTGAGCCATGTTATACTTTGACCTTCACAACCTGTGGCAAAGAGTTCCACAGATTGACTATGCGTCAACCCTCTTACTTAAGTTCTTGATGCTTTATGCCAGCAAGCAAATGAAAAACAGGTTAGGAAACCATTAACTCCGACAGTCAGGATGCACAGAACTACAAATATCCTCTGCTGAAACCCAGACCCCATTACTCTGAAAAACCCCACAGAATGTAGAATTAAGCAAGTCATTGCTGCCGCAATGGAGGTAAAATTCCCAGTGGAAAGCTGAGATACAGGACACCTAATCTGAGCCATTGTAAAATAAAAACAAAACGAACAAACAAGAACAAGTAAATTTTAAAGCTGTCCTAGATCTCTTCTAGACTACATGTGAGGCATCTGTTTTCTAGCATCTTGGAGTGTAGGAAAATATAAACATAGGATCACGGAAGGTAATTGCTATAGTGAATGTGAAAGAAAGCACTACCTTTTCAGCTCTGGAAAGCTTTGTTCAAATCCCATGGTAAGTCAGGTAAGTCACAGGTGAAAAAGTGTTGCTGTTTTTGTCCCTGTCTTTCCTAGGTATTGATTCACATTTTAAAACAACTCCATAACTTGATACAATTTGTAGTCCTGTCATAGAGAAGAATGAGGATTTGATATGACATGGATTTTGTGCAAGTCTATGACTGAGGCATATTGGCAGCTATATAAAAAGTTTGCACGGTCGCCTGTCTGTACAAAAGTTAGAGACTAAACTTCAGTTTCATACTTAATGCTATGTTCTCTCCTACACTAGTCTGCTTGGCTTTGGGGGAGGTGAAGGACTTTTAGGCTGCTGTAACTTATGACAGCTAGCTTTAAGAGCCATATGTCAACCTTGAATTGGTGAATCAGAGGAATACCCCTATTTCTTGTCTCTCCCACCACTTCATATTACAACTTTCTGGCTAGAGGGCAGGAGGCAGTTGGCATAGGATACACCAGCTGAGAGTTTCTCTCCGGGACATTTTTTAACTGGCCAGATTCATCCAGATTCCAGCCATTTTGTACTGCTTAAGTGGTACCAGAACAGGAGCAGAGAAATGAGCTCTTGTTTTTTATCAGAATGCATAGACAGTACTTAAGGCAAAATAATATGAGCATGTAAAAATAGTAAATATGGGGAAATAGGATGATCTAAAGACTGACACTGCATTGTTCAGGTCACAGAATGTGAAGAAAACTACTTTAAAGCTTGTGAGGCAGTGCCAGTAGGTGGAGCTAGCAATTGGGGAAAATCATTTCACATTCTTGTATGGTATTCAGAAATAAAAGTAGAAATGATTTCATCTGCTCTCAGTCGGTGATATATGCACAGTTTAGTGAGGGTTGACCTAAGGGTTTCATAGAAGAATCATCAAGTAATTTTAGCTTGACTCCACTGTTTTGTGAAACCCGATTCCTATCTTGTATTGTAATATTATAATTGAGATTGGTAGATTCTATGTGGACCCACACAGCAGTCTGGCAGAATATTTTCTTATCTGGTTCCTTGTCAGTGCTCATAATCAGCATTTTAAACCATTGTTTTCTTGTTGTTTTAGCTGAGCTTACATGACATAATAATTAACAGAAGTTCATCATATATGCTGTCCTTTTTGTCTTCAATAGTATGCATCTTTATTTTTCTTCTCTTGCAGGTTGAAAGTTTTTTTGAAATTTTTTTCTCCCTCACATTCACTATAAATAAAGACAATGTGTTGAGCTTCCACCCACTGACAATCAGGTTCCTGGAAGGTGTCTCAAGTTGAGGACTAAAAAAAAATGGAGGCACCTATAATCACTAGTATCTTCTGAAAATCAGTCCTTTAATCTCTTCAAAACTCTATCCTTTGATAGCATTTACAAGGTCTGGTCAGTGGCCATTTAAAGTCCACAGAAGTCTGATGGAGCATCCTGATGTTCCTAATCCTTTTTTTCTCCGAAATAGCCTAGATTTGGTGACCCTCTGCTCTGACAGAGCTTGTGGTATGCTTTCCAAAAATGATGAAGGGCTGGACAGGAGCTTCTTTGTAGGTGACTGGTGGCAGAGTTCTTAACTAAATGATAGTTTTAATGCTGTTGGGGTTATATTACAATATTAATAATGTGTTAGACCACCTAGACACTTGTATAGACATCTTTATTGTTATTTACATTTATATAAAATAAATAATCTAAAAGTGAATAGCTTCAAAAATATACCGCTCTAACTGGGAATGAATGGGGGAGGAGAAACACAACTCATCCGTAATCAAAGTAAATAAAAAAAATAAAATGTATCTGTGTGCAATGAACTTTTGAAATAAATCAGAAAAAGCCAAACCTAAATTTAACCAAAATTTAAAAGGGTCCGAAGATCCCTGAAGTCCTTCTGAGGGTGAGAAAGATGGGAATTCTTTAGCATGAGAACGAGTTTGTAAAGAGTATCAGCAAATACATTTTGCAATGGTGTGGTTGATCATCATGATTTCAATAAAATATGAAGTACAGGTATATTATTTTTGGTATGACCAAGCAATTGTCCCTGTGAGTGTTCCAAATTACCTACTTTATAGCAGGGAACAATTTTAGTAAGAAGTCCTGGAATTAAAAAGACACATTTCGAGACCAATTCACAAGAGGGCTTTCCAAAATAGCCCCCCCCGCCCTCCCCACATTGAGTTCAGGAAAAATGCAAAAAAAAATCATTATTTCATGACTTTCCCGTTGATCAGATACATATACAGTATTTAATTCTCTTACTTCGATTATGCTTCTAGCTTGAGTAGCAATGGGGTTGGAGGGAGCAGTGTTGGATAAAAAGAGAAGGATTCTGAAAAGCAATTTACATCTCTCAGCTAAGGGAAACAACATATATAATGTTAAAAGGACTAACAAATATATTGGAAGGGGAGGAATGAGATTCATAATTATAATTCACACCATGAAAGCACGCATGCACAGTTGAATAATCATTTATTGCTTATAAATAGGGTATGAATGAAAGCTGAGTAAATATTCAGGATTATAGATAAGTTATGGTTATTTTTATTGCTTTCAATAAAGGTGTCTAGATACAGAAAATGTGTTCATTTAGATTGAAATCGTTGATAAGAGGTTCCTAACAAAGCTAAGCAAGATTTCTTCCCCCTCACCCCCATATTTTTTTAGCGGGAAGAAGCCTTTATTTCGTGACTGACTGTCCCTATTTTGGTTCACTGTGAACACCAACATTTTGTTGGATACCCAGAGCGTGTGTGTGTTTGTAATGTTTAGTTTTAAGTTCACTTTCAAAGCCCTATTACCTTGAGTTGAAAACATGCTTATAAATTGCCAAATTACTGATAAACTACTTACCATTCAAAGATTAGAAACAAAGCTGTTTTATTGGGGTTTTTCTTCTTAGATTCATTTTGAAATAAATCAAAAGAAGTAATGTAAGAAAAAGCAAAGTGTTGGCACTCATGAGAAAAAACACTCCATCTGGTTATACTTTTGTTGAGGGTGCTTTAAGTAATATAAAACATAAAATTCAATACATTCAAAACATCTCTGAGCTCAGGCTTGACTTAGCTATTGGGATAATTGGAGACTTCTCAAAATTGATAAAATGCCTCACTTTTATTTTTGTAAGGAAATATTTGTATCCCTCCTTAAGGATTTGAGTTTCTTGAAATAATGGGTGAAAGGCTTCAAAAATGTGTCAATGAATGTTACTGGAAAACCACATAATGGGCCAGCGGCACAAAAGAAAGTGGGCTGTAGACTTATGTAAACTGCTTGTAAATTAGGGTGCTTGAGGAAGGACTGTACTTCACTGAGGTGCTACAGCTCCACTATTCCTGGCTGACTTTAATTTGTAGAGCCCTTCCCAAATATCAAATGTGTATTTGCATCTGATCCACAAACATTTTCCATGGATAGCCGCAGGGTTGTGTTAATTTGCACAGACTTGTCTTTTAGAAATAGATAACGAAAGCCATTGGAAATGGAGATTTTGAAAGCTTCACAAAAATATTTTTGAAATGTTTTTGGTACCATAAATTGTGTTTGGATTTTGTGAATCTTTCCCTCTCATCCATTAATTGAACCCAAGTTTATTTTCAGAGAGATTAATTTAAAATCCATGGTTTTTCTTCCCAGAGGGAAAGCTTGTGCTCTACAAATAATGAAGCAAACCATGAAAGACCTTTTTATACTGATGGTGGTTCTCTTCTAAATAATGCCTCTAACTAATACCTCACCCATGATCAGGTATCTTGGACATGGTGTAACTGTTACAGTGAGCTACAAATTAATGTGCCACGCAGAAAATGTATTGGAAAATGCAGTAAGTTAAGCATCTAGGGCCATGGAAGTCCTCTACCTAGGCATTGCAAAATGTGTATCTGTACACCAACCCAATCAGGCACTAAAGGTCTTCAACCTAAACCTGCAGGCTTGCTGAGTGAGAGTCTTACATGCTATGCCATTGGGCTACAAGGCCAGATGAGGAAACTGAAGCTGATAACCCGCAAATAAAGGCTGCATACATTTACTTAGCAGGATCAGATGACTATCAGCAGGTTGCTGACTGGACACATACTAATGTGAAGCTTCCTGTTTTTGCCATGTCTCTTACCTGAGCAACTAGGTGCTAGGCCTGCTGCTAACCAGGTCCCTGAGACAAAGTTCCTGCCTCCTTGCCTGGTTCCTGCTCCTTGTACCTGTTACCTCACCTTGATCCTGCTTCCTTGCCCTAACTCCAATTACTGACTCAGGGTTGACCCTTGACATAACCTCTGATTCCCACTCTGGCTATAACCCTTGGTATGACTCCTGACCACAACCCAGAGCTATTCTGGGCTCCTACCACTAGATCAGACCACACACGTTACGAACCGTAACACACACCCACTGTAGCAGTTAGCCCTGTCTTCAAGGTGCTAAATCATGTCTCAGGTCATACTGTCACAAATGAGCAGTTATTAAGATTATTATTATAGGTCAGGCCTGACTATGCTGTGCGCTGTACAAGCACATAATGCACTGCACCAGCCCTGTAGAGTTTACAGTTGAAGTATAATGGAAGAGACAACAAGAGGATACAACAGATGAGGTGAGCGCAGGGTAACAGCGAGACAGTAGTGATCAGAACTATGGAGATAACTGAGCTGGGCTCCTCACATGCTTTCAAATATGCTCCACCCGTCCCCAGTGCGATACAGTACTAGTTTATTGATATTCAGGATGTTACAAGGCACCCTTGTTTTCTGTAACTGTGAGGGAATGGGAGGACTTTGATGAGAGATTGTAAAGATCTCCAACTTGTTTTCAGTGGTTGGATGATGATGATAATATATTTACTGGGCATAGCGAATTACTGGAGGAATTGGTTTATATATATATATATATATATATATAAACCATATATATATATATATATATATATATATATAAATTTTAATTCTCTACAGGCTCCTTGAGACAAGGAGAGATGTTCCTTTTTATGGAATGAGCATGTAAATCAAAATAAATGAATAATAAAATAAATAATGAGAAGGATCTGAATGATGAATCTCTCTTGCAGACAAATTTGGCTCACCCTAAGAGATAACTCTGATATCATAGGTGTTAACCAGTTGGAATGTCAATGAATAAATTAGTGGCTAGATAATGGTCCACTACAACAACGCATGGCAGGGAGAAAGTAAAATGCAAACCGTGGTTTGGAAGCCACAGGGTTTCTACTGGATCATGCTTCCTCCCACCTACCCCATTTGGGAGTAACTTATCTCTTCACGGAGGAGCAGGAGGTAAGTTGTGAGAAAATGGATGTAAGGGGACAAATACTGTGACTTCCACTGATGTGGCATTCAGTGGGTGTGCAAACTAAGAATAACATACAATCATACAATCAGCAATCTTACTTCAGGTCAGAATTTGGTTGAGGGGGTAGGAGCATAAAATAGGAGGAGAAGATATTGCTGTGTCTGACAACTGCCTATAAGTTGCTTTTCCTGCCACACATCTCTGCCATCCCCTTCAATGTGTAAATTACAAACCTACTGAATACTCGGTTAGTATAATCCTATTTTTGCCCATTTTGTAATCAGTTTACCCAGATGAGTAGCAATGTGTGATCAAGTTACACATCATGTGGTGCATATATTACCACGTGTGCCATCATTCAGTTTGGCCCTGGGACTTGCATAGGTATTGGTGTGCATTCCAAGCTATATGTTCTCTTAGGTCTCTAATATGAGGATTTGATCATCTTGTTACATCACTAGTACATGGTCATAACCAATGTAACTTGACTTAGTAAAATTGGAATATGTTACAGCTGGTATGTAACAATATTCCAGTACAGCTTAAGGTGCTCTAACATAAGCAAAGAATTATTCTTGAAGCCACATCCATTTTTCTTTTGGGCAGTATGCCTTTTAAGGTAAATAGGATAATCACAGTGTTAGTAGAATGTCTAAACTGACCAACAAGTTTTCAGGCAATTAAAACCAGATTCTGTGCCTGCTATTCATTTTCCAGGAAGCCACTTCTACAGAAAATGAGATCATGCAAAATGTATTGTTTGTTTAACCATTTACACTATTTTAAAAATGTTTGCACCATTTTATTGACAATTAATTCTATTCTCAGACCTTCTAAAGAAGAAAACCACATTCTCATCTATGAAAGACTTTCTTCTTGCCATTTAGAAGTCATATGTAATTTACCAAAGGGTTTCAGGTACAGCTGTGCAATTTTCATTGTGTACAGATAATGGATAAAGACAATGAGTGGTGATAAACATGTTATCTGGTCCCTGGGAGCTTGTCTGTGTGTTAGTGATGAACTTTCTCTGTCTCTCTGAGTGCATGCAAGACTAGCAACCCTTGTAAAACTGCATAAATATGAAGAACTTGAGCAGAAGACAAATGATGCCTTGAAAGAATGTTGTATAGCATGACTCTATGCAATGTGGTGTCTGGAAACTCATAGGGCAGATTCTGTGCTGTCTCTCCTGACAGTATGGAAGATGCAGCTGCAAGGGAATGGGGACAAAGGTGACTTTAAATCAACTTTCTGCTGCCTGGATTCAAGGCTGCTGCAGTGGTCCAAACTGTAACCTGCACAAAAGTCTGTTACTCGCACACGCTAGGGGCACCCACTCTTACCCCATTCCTAGGGCTCAGGCATAACCCTGTTAAGTTAGGCACCCACCCTCACCCTTCCTTGCGGGGTCTTTTACTAGTGAAAGTCTTATATAGTAATATCCTACTTAACCTCTTTTTATTAACAATCACCAAAGACAGAATGTACACACTACACATACAGTGCTCACCACTCCCAATAAGACAGGTGAACTTTTCTTGATGATCAGTCAGGATCAGGTCCATCTGGGGGACTCCAGTTTCTGCATGGTATCATTGGCAGAGTATTGAGGTCTGGCAGCTCTGAGCTTTGGAGATGTGTCCTGGAGTTGGTTCCCACAGAACTTCCTTTTGGACCCCAGTTTATATAATGAAAATTGAAACATGCTTAGCTATACCTATACCAATCATTTTACTAAAAGTTTACTAAGCAGTCTTAACATATTGTAACAAAATTCTCTAAGCAATCATACCCTACCACCTTAATTAATGTACATCTAGCAAAATTAATTATGTAACTGACAGAAACAATCAAAGAACCAGACAGAGATCATACAGACAAACAATAGAGAAATGGAGAACAACAAAGACAAAACTATAAAGAAACGAGGATTTCACAACTTCAACTATTGTTAAATGGTTTCTTGCCAGACAGAATGTTATCAGTCTGTTTTCTTTAACCATCTTAAGATCTGGTTCTTTATCTGGTGATGGTGGGTGCTATTGGGACAGGATCTTCCTCTTAACGGCTGATATTACATTGTTTTAATGTAATGTAGATGGAATATGAGGATGTGACTTCTTGCTTCTCAGTTCATGGCTGATGTTTCCCTAATGTGGCTGCATTCAAAGGCTTTTAGGCCTTACAATATTGCTACAAGGAAAGGCCTTATCCTTACAAAACCACTCCCAGTATAAGATAGAGCACCCTAGACTCTGCATTAACTTCCAACAGTCTTTCCACAGCTGCCTCCAGGCTGCACTACCGTGTGGAATCCCCATAGCACTGAGTGCTATATACATGGACCCCTTCAACCTCTTGGTCCACTGTTCCCCATGCTGTTTAGGACCATACTTTTCTGCTCCTGTTTAAGAGGACATATTCCCTGGCCCTCTATGGCTCCTTTATAGCCTCTGTGTACTAGTGATTTCAGAATTGTCCTTGCAACACTGAAAGTGTTACACGGTCATCTCAGATATTTTTCAAGTGAGAACAATAGTTCTGTGAATTCTATTTAAGCCTGTTTTAGTCTCAGATATTTTAGATATGTTAAGTACTTGGGTGAAATCTTGGCTCTATTGAGATGGGAGTTTGTCATTAACTTCAGTGGGTTTAGGATTTCACCCTTGAG
Source organism: Gopherus evgoodei (assembly GCF_007399415.2). Taxonomy (NCBI): domain Eukaryota; kingdom Metazoa; phylum Chordata; order Testudines; family Testudinidae; genus Gopherus; species Gopherus evgoodei. The sequence continues at coordinate 148,774,898 of NC_044324.1, forward strand.
TTTATGCACCTATAAAGAAATACATTAAATTATTTAATTTTTTTGGGGGGGGAGGGGAGGCTAGTGGTATAAGAAGCTGTGATGGTCCAGTAATTCTGCATATGTACTGTTTTACACAGGCTTTCTTCACCACTACAGTATCTGTTTCTTTTTGCTTGTCAATCAAAATCACTGGATTTTTGTTTCCCCAATTGAACGGACTTTTTCCTGGACTTGAAATGATCATCTATTGCTACTATAGTTTTCCCTGCCAATACTCCTTCCACCAGTCACTATTTTAGCTGGCTTAAGCTTCATTTAGGGGCAACAGGTGTGGCTGCTGAATGATCACCACTGTTATACTATGAAAGAGCATAATGCAACAAAGCACCTCAGAGAAAGCAAAGCATGAATTGTATTTGAGAGGAGAAAAAGTGACCACAGTTAATATCAAAGTAAGTCTATGGCTTAGCAATGTTTGTGTTACAAACTACGGATAGCAGGGCAGAGCAATTGTGTAGACTTGGGGTCTGCAGAACACACATGCTACTATTGAAGAAGATTGTGGTAGCCCAGATTAACCCCACACACACACCGCCGTCACCAAACTGAAAACGTATACCTTGCCAGTAGCAGCTCTGTCTCGAGAAATGTACAAAAGCTGACACAGCTATGTAGGTTTTCTCTCACAAACTGAATCTTTCCAAAGGCTTTTGGTCAGACATTTGTAGATGACCTATATTGCAGTAACTTATGCTGGCACTTGCCAATAACTGTAGCAATGCACAGAAGGACCAAGAATGAGATTGTGGCAGGATGTCGTAAATGGTGACCTGTAGAATTAGGGAAGGATGGAGGGAACATCTGCTGTTTGGTGTGTGAGTACACACACACACCAATTGAGGTGGCAGAAATAACTGCTCTCCATGGTCCATATTAATGCCCTTACATCTTCCCCCTTTTCACTTTCATTTCTCTTACAACTGTTTTTTGTTTCGTTTAATCCTTTGTATTGGCAGCAAAAAAGACTGAGTTTAATTTTCTAGGGCTTTCGTTAGGTTTAACTAACACTGGCTTGAGCCCCTACCCAGAAACTAATGAAAGTATATGTACAGCACCCTGTCCATCCCTGCTGGGCAATTCTTCCCTACGCACAAGCACTGACTCGGGGGTAACAACAAAGAGAACTTCATTTGTGGTGGGGGGGGGAGGAGGAAGATGACAGAATACATTTTGAAAACCAGCAATTAACAAATTTGGTGATAGACTCCCAAGAGTCATGGTGTCCTTAACAGCCATGCTAACCTTTGTCCTTCTTTAGCCATTGTGCGTGGCTGATGTATTCTGGCCTCTTCTCTTGCCCTCAGCTCCCCACTTACCATTAGCTGTCCTGCGTTGGAGAAGTCCAAGGATCCTAGCAGGGAAGTGCTGCCTGGTCTCTGGGGCTTTACCTCCTAACCCAGCTGGAGGTGATTTCAACTGAAATTGCTGGGTAGGGAGGCCAACACTGGAGTCCTTTTATATAGGGTGGTGCTGCTGCTCTCTGTGGCTTCAGGCAAAGTTGCCTAGTGCTGCTGTTGCTCTGTGCCTTGCATCTCTTTGAATGTGCCACTACTGTTCTGAGCCCTCCATCATCTTGGAACTGCTGTTCTGCATCATCCGTTGCCTCAAATGACCGAGCTGTTCTTGACATCAGTTTTGGGCAGTGTGACCCCAGGCACATTTAGGTGGGATGGCTTGTCCTTTTCAGGGGTGCCACATGGGTAAGGGGGCACAGAGAGGGTGAAGTCCCCCTGCTCCTGACATATTTGATAAAATTTTATCCCCCAGTTGGTAGTGCTGGTGCTGCTGCAGCCTCAAAGGCAAAGTAGCACTAAGCCAACCGGTCTTCCCCTTCTCGTAGGGAATGGTAGCATAGGAGAAGCTCATGCTGCTACTGCTGCTGACCAGTGGGTGTGTCACGGCCTCTTTGCGGCTGCCCGTACACTGCCTATGGTGGATGGGGAGATGCCAAAAACTCTGAGCTGTCTCTGGGGGTACGATGGTTGATGTGGGGGATGATGAGGTGCTGGCTCCGGGGGTACCCTGGGAAATGGTGTTGCCACTGCCAGGTCTTTTTGATGGCACAACCAGTGTAGGCCCCATCCAGAACCCCAAACTATGCTGTGCCCTGGCTCAGTCCCAGGTGTCTGGCCAGAGTGAAGGGCCCAGCCCGGCTGCCAGGGGATACTAGGACAGAGTGACAGATTGTCACAGAAAAGCACCAACCCTGCCCAACAGTTCAGCTCGGTGGCTCATGTGGTGGTGGAGCGCATCCCCGGTCCCGTCTTGACCCATCCAACGCGAGCTCCTAAGCCCTCCCTCCTTTACCCCCTGGGTGTTTACCTCAATGTCCTCTCTCTACTGCTGATTCTATTTGGTGAAATTTTGGAAACCTTCAGTAAATTTTTTTAGTTTTCACCCCTTGTGCCCCTCTCTCTAAACAGACTCAGTTGCAGTTTATGGTGTCCAAATTCAAAATTTAACTGTACTTTCATCACGATGCCCCAAACTTTCATGTAAGCAAAATGAAAATGAGGCCTGGCCCATTTAGTAAACTCTTCTTTCTCTCAAGAGATGCTGGCAGAGATCTCCCTCACCAGTAAAGCCTTGCCATCTGTAGTTCTTAAGCAGCTCTGGACCAGACTTCTCCAATTTTACCAACAGGTGACGACACTAAGGTCCCTTCTCTCTCAGGCATCAGCCATAGGGTTTACAATGGGGAAAAGAATCTTTTTTTTTCTCTCACAGCACTTCTAACATTTTCTACTTCATTTTAACCTGTGTGGAGCTTTTTTTCCTCCCCGCTTTACTCCATTCACAGCATTTCCTTTTACATGTGGGTTGTTTCAAACATGTTTTGACCCTCTTTCCCACCTTGATGTCTTTAAATGTAAAGGCTTCCAGCCATGGAGTGGCTATTTTATGTGGGCTCTAAATTTTGTTTTCTACAGTGAAAGGGAAGGCATGTTTCTTTTAACTCCAGGGGGTAACTTGCATTTTGAAATACAAAGTGAATGTGATTTTTTTTCAGCTAGAAAGTAAATTAACAATAGGCAGAATGCAAGACTGAAAAAGCTTTAAAGTATGAAAACCCTTTGGGACGAAAGGTGCAGTGTAAAATTTTGCTTAATTGTGACACCCTTTGTGGATGGCACTACATCCAGATTTAGTAGAATTCCTGTTTAATAGCCCTTTCAACAGTAGTGTGGCTGTCGGGTGAGCTACACGACTGTGGGAAGTTTACCGTATAACTAGACAGATCCACTGTCTAAATGAATTAATTGCTTCAGCAAACAGAGTACATATTTATTAATAAAAACAATACATCATCATTAATTTTAGAGAGAGACAAAGTTTCTTGAAACGGTTATTGCTTCTTCATAATCTGCACTAATGATCTAATGATCTCAAACTGCTTTAAAGGAAGAATTAGGCTTCAACCCTTTAATTTGTTTTATTATTTCTATTTAACAGATGGCTAAACTGAAGCACAGTGTTTATGTGATTTGCAGAAGGCTGTGTATTAATTACATGGCAGACTCTAGGAGTTTTGCTCTAACTCCTAGATAACATTCCCTCCCAATACAATAGAAATATATGGAGAGATTTTGAATAGCACAGGTAGCAAGTATCTTCATCTGTATTGGAGGCGTGGTATGTCAGACATACTCAGATGCTTTAAAGGCATGAAATTATTACTGGAACCATTTGGAGTATCTCATCATTTTAGACTTTATTTACGAGTCCTCATCTCTACCTGCACGATAATTGTTTTGAGTATATGAATGAGTGTTGAGATTGAGAATCCAAACAGAAGTTTAAGGTTTACTGTCATAGATAAGGAAACTTAAATCGCTTGTGGCTTGTTACCTGAAAGTTTGGTTATTTTATCAATAAAATGTCAATTAACCACAGTTAGCCAAATATATTAACCAGTGAGTGTTAATCAAAGAGTAATCAGCATAAATAGAGAGATGGGTTAGCCAAAGTGTGTAGATCCAAGAAGTTTGGATAAACTATGGTCAAGCATGAGAACTATGGGTGTTTACCCAAGAGGACCCAAACACTGATCATTTTCAGGCTCAGCCATCAAGAATCAAAATCATACTGAGAAATGAACACTACACTGAGATCACCAGATTTTGAGATTTCTCAGGGTAGAGCAGACTGGTGGTCAGTAAAACTCAAAGATTCAGAATTTGAGTTGGCTTTAGATAGAGCCCCCAGCAATTTCAGAAAACTATTACACTGTATTTCCATCTTGAATTATTAATAACATGTAGGAAAAAGAGATGAAATCCTCCCAACTGAACTATTTGAAACATTGCAAAGTTACAATTCTGATTGTAATAATATTTAAATGTTGCTGGAGATCAAATGAGTTTACCTGGTTGCATATGAAGCCTAAAGGTCTTCCCCTGCTCCGGGGATTAAATATGTACTCTGTGCAACAATTTATAAAGAGGCTAGGACAACTTTATATTACAGGGGCTGTCACCTACTTCCATTATAAAACACTTGTTATAGCAGAGGGTGATCTAATATCTCCTCACCTTCATCTGAAATTCAGCACAGAGGTTGTCAGCCCATATGTGGACTACTGTATGTTACAATAATTATTTAAATTCTTTCAGATGTATTTGAGTAAGAGATCAGCAAAGGAATTTAAAATTCTCCATCTTTAAACACTGATCTGCCAATCCTGACTTTAAAAACAGGATTGTTGTCAAATAAAATTGGTATGTTAAGGAAAATGTAGCACTTTTGGGGAATAAGTGATAATAGAGCAAACTAGTAGTTTCAGTGCTAATTCATTTGTTCTGTGCTAAAACTAGGTTCCTAAATCCATATGTAGGCACCTAAATAAAGGTACTGAGGACTCAAATACCATTACTCTGCAAATGTAAATTTCTGTCTACAGTTTATTAGTAGCCACAGCATAATTTTAACATCGCAATAAAATGTTAACAACATTGCAAGGAGAATAATGTATCCAGTTCAGTTGCCTATGCTACTGTCAGGAAGAGAAGAAATTTGTCTTGTTTAATGCAATAGGACAGTTGTTAAAGAATGGCAGTGGAGAATTGAGCAAGAATTTGAATATTAATCATGTACCTTAATGCTTAGAGAGAACCAAGCTCCACCCTTCTGAGAGAGGTTGAGAAGATCCTCCCTTTCTGCCTTTTCTCCTCCCCCTCCCCCCTCCCCCCTGCTTTTGGAGGTAGTGGATGATACTGACACTGCTGAACTTGTACCTGAATGGTTAGAGGAAACACAATGATGCCTCTCTTTTAGATGACTGGTTGAGTATCACACCTGGGTTATGAATGACCATTGCTGGGATTTTTTTTAACCTTTTCTACTATGGAAAAGACCATCTACCTGACTGTAACAGGGTCCATGATGTGCCCCTCTTCCTGGGGCCCGCTTGCTGCCCCCAATAAGGCTCAGAGAGGCTTCAGGGTTCTGGAACACCCGTGTCTTTATTTACATAAGATTCTCCCACAAACAGTGTGTCTCTGTATACAAGCTTTGCAGGATTAGTCACCTCCTTTACAGGCCGAGTCAGCCTTCAGCTAGATGGCCTCCAGTTCCCTCCCTGGCAGCCCTCCACCTTCTGGCTCCCTCCCAGTCTTTATAGCCCTTGGCTTGTCAGGCCAGCAGGTGTTGCCAATCCTCAGGCTGGCATTAGGCGTTTTGCATCAGCCATAATCTGCTTCTGCTGATTGGAGCTGACTGGGCAGGGGCTAATTAGGTGCTTTTGCACCAGCACCCGACTACACCGACATAGTAAACTTTCTATTATTAATGTTTTTAACTGTACTTTTAAAAAATGTGGCCAGTTTTGTTCTGGACATAATCTAGCTCTATGCAGACTATGACTTTATCTCCTGATTTCCAAAGGACGGCTCATGCATTTAATTTTAAACGTGTGCTTGCATGGGTCAAGCCCAAAGCATTCATCACCTTGCATGATTGAGCCTTAACTGGTTTTGGCACTATTACATAGGCTTAGGTCTAACTAGTCCAGGGTGTGCCATGAATAACTCCGCTGCAGTCAGTGGAGTTACACAGGTGTAAAAACGTCATGAGAAGAGACTCTGGTTCATAATATGTTTATCATCACATATTAGACAGGCCTGTTATACAGCAAAAGGGGTAAAGAAAGAATCAGTTTCTGTAAATTGTTTAAGTTGAATTAAGTGACAAGCATAGGTTTGTTTTGGTTAATGAGTTGTTAACTTTCACATCATGATGTTTGCATTTGGTCTTGTTATACAAGACTATTATTTTGCTTTTCACATTTTCCTGAATACTAAACTGAATACTAAACATTTTCCTGAATTAATCTACTTTTCTTTTCTCTCCTATGATTAATGTATTCATGGTCCATAATGTAGAACAAATGCTGATGAGTAGTGTGAATTTAACAATTATAGCCTCTATTGTTTGGAAGAAGGTGAGGAAGATAGGGAACCAAAAGAAATCGTTTTTCCCTCCTCCTGTAGAGACTCTAGGGACCTAACCAGTGAATGAACAATTCTTGCACAGCTTAGTTTATGGATACTTTATATATAAATTGTAATGTACTTATAGTTTAGTGTATATTTGTGTATATTTTGACAAAAAGTATAATTTTCAGAAAGAAATATGCTTTTAGGTCTTGTACAACATTATTCATTTCTTATTATTTATACTGACCAACATAATATCCTAATTTATTAACCATTTGTAAAAGGGATAGCTTTTGGGGGGAATATAGAGCATGTATACATTTTAAAATTTTATATTTCAAATGAGTTTCATCTTGATAAGCTTTAAAGTAATGTTTCTTCTGTCAAGATGAATATTCCAAAAGGTAGAATTGAGTGATAGATCAAACAGTTGAAGAATAAGCAACTGAGATGATTCAACTGATCGTACGTTTGAACTTATTTTTAATTTTGCTGATGAGTGAATGTTGAGTGACTGGTTTTGTTGCTATGGTTTTTTCAATAAGCTATTTTTATAGGACTCTTATGTTGAACTTTTCACTAACTGGTGCCAAAATATTATTTTGAGACCTGTCTCTCTGATATAACCATGCAGCTTCCTCAAAAATGGTCTTATACTTGTATTTTATCATCATCTAATGTGTGACCCCATACCATATTTACTGTACAGTATCCAAATCCTGTCCTGAATACTGAAATATTGATTTCCTCATGGCTTTTCTATGGTGTTCATCACTGTAGTAGCTGAGTGCTTCTCTCATTGTTTGAGGTGATGGGTTGGTATAATCCCTGTTTTACAGAAACACAGAGATTATGGCCAAAATTATCAACTGTCTGCTAATTTTTAGATGCTCAATTTAAGAAATCTAAGGCCTGATTCTTTAAAAAGTTCTTAGCACTTGCATTACAGTTTATATGGTCTATGTCCCATTGGCTTCAGTTGCAGCTCTGAGTGCTTAGTACCCAGATATCTCAAGGTGGGCACAGCTAGTGGCCAACTGTGAACATAATGGTTTAAATGATTTTCCCAGTATCACACCGGATCTGTGTGTGTGTGTGTGTGTGTGTGTGTGTGTGTGTGTGTGTGTGTGTGTGTGTGTGTGTGAGAGAGAGAGAGAGAATCCTATTATCCAGGGTGTCATTCAACTGCCTAAATCACAAGGTCAGACTTTCCCTTCCTGTGGTCCCTTGCTTCACTCATCTTAGTTTCCAACTTCTACAACAAATAATGCCAGGGTATCACAGATAGCAGTCTCATTCACTACACAACTCTTATTCATACTATCCATCCAAAAGCTCTGTTACAGAAATATTAAGATAAAATAACCAGAGCAAAACTAAAATTCCTCACCCAAAGCCATCTTTCAGCTTGAACAGTGCCTTTGTACCATGATACTAATTGTGATTTCATACCTTAATGTGTTTTGAATTTCTTTTAAGTTTAACCATAATAACTACAACATTCTGCTAATGATAATTTACCCTAAACCTCTGAAATGTACTCTCCACCTTAACTCCATTTTCATTAAGTTATGTTCTGAGAATTACCTGTCTAATGTTATAGCACTTCGTAGAGCAGATACAGGTTCACTGACCAGAACAACTCACAGTTTTGGATCAGAAAAACAGGGAGATATAAGTCCACAGGACGGGAATGGGAAAAGGGTAAGATGAAGACTAGTGGAAGGTTGCTGACTAACTTTTTAGAAGTGAATAGCAATTGTTTATATTTGAGTAGCGTTGTGGTTCATAAGGAAGCTTGAAGAAGAGAGTTCTGAGAAGAGACTTGGGAGAAAGAGATGAAATATAGAAAACAGAGTTAGGAAGGGAGATCCACTTTTAGATGACAGCAGAAGAGAAGACATGGATGTGGGTGTGGAATAACTACAAGAAGTATGACATCCTAATAAGCTGCTTAGTCTAAGTGAAAAGGTTGGGTGTGAATAAAAGGATTCGAGGGCAGAAGGACAGGAGGGAGAAAAGTTTTGGAGAACCTGGATGGTTTGATGGGAATACGCAGTGGAAAGGACTTAAACATGGCTATAGTAGATGAATTTGCAGTGGTTTGTTTCTGACAAAACAAAGCACATGGAACAAAGTGAATTTAAATAAGATCCAGTTATTTTATACCAACAAGCTTTCATTATCATTATTTTAACTAACAGCTAAAATTTGGTTGCTTTGTGTATAATATCGCTTCTGTTCAAATATACATATTTGGAAAATAATAAAGGGCACATTTTAAAAAACTTTCACAAGAGGTAAAATGGGTTTGTGTATGTTAGAAAAGGGGGACACATTTTTTCATCATAGTTTTCATCACAAAAGTTTGAAATTAGATTTTTTTTTGAGTGTAGTTATTGTTACTTCAAAAGCTGCATTTTCTTATACTAACTGTGTAATTATATAATTAACTATAAATGTATGTGTGCAAAAGCTAGTTATTTCAGACAAAATGTTCACATATTTTTGCCAGTGTTCTCAATAAGCCCTTTTAACCATTTAGTCTTTTTGGATTTAATGTCTGTTTATAGTCCCAATTGAAATGATAGAGTATATAGAAGTAAAAATATATTGTCATCAATTCAGTATGATTAGAAAAAGTTCATTCAGATTCTCCTCATGTGAGAAGGCATTTTATGCTTTTTCCCTGCTTACAAATCCAATTCCCTCTCTCTAACAAGTACAATCCAATCTCCAGAATATCTGACCTACAGGCAGGCAAATGACTTGATTTCTTAGGTTTGCCTTTCTTCGTTGTTGTAATTGTAAGCAGAGTCAGGATAAGCTCTACCCTGACATCTGGTGGAAAGAATTTCAGAGAGTGTATTTGCATAGGCACGCCTACCCTATCCCAGACTGCCGAGCTGTGGGACTGCTTGGTGACAAATGACTCACCCTCAGTTGGGTGGTACTTGCTAGACAAGGGACGTGGGTTCCAAAACCCAGTGAATTGAGAGAGGCTGGGGACAGGTATCTGTGCCTGGTGGTGCAGTCTCCTTCTGGAGCCAGAAGCACCAGTTCCACCTCCTCCTCTCTCCGCTGTGGAATGTCAGAGTTGATTTTTTTTATTCCCTCAAGAATCTAAATACAGGTTACTGAGCTGAACTCACTTTGGGCTAATGGTGCACTAGCACTGGGGCTCCCCCACTGAGAGCTGAGATCACTAAGAGTTGAAATCACTAAAGAGCTGAAATTACTGAGCTGAGAGCACTGAGTACTGTGCTAACTAGTGAGGGAGCCTGAAGCTATACTGTGGAACAGAGCAGCTGGCAGAGTGGAGCAGTTGTGGGGACGGCTGGAGCGGATCACAGGACAGCTGGTGGCAGCAGAGCGGCTGGCAGAGCGGAGCAGCTGTGGGACGGGTGGAGTGGCCCACAGAGCGAGCGGAGCCGAGCAGTTTGCAGAGAGAACTGGAGCAGCTCATGGAGCAGAGCAGCTGGTTGAGCGGAGCAATTTCTGGGGACGGCTGGAGGAGAAGCGTGGAGCAGCTGGTAAAGCGGAGCAGTTCGTGGAGAAGGCAGAAGCAGAACCTACGGAGAGGCAGGGCAGTTGGCCCCGGACCACGTAAGGTGCCCCTTTCTACCCAGGCTGGGGGGAGGGACCTCTACAGATAAACTCTCGAACTCTGGGGTGGCATTGACCAGAGACTTTTGGGTTGTTGGACTTTGGGGTGATTGGACTTAAAACCCTAAGGGGAAAAAGGACAGTGCCAAACGTACTTGGAGGTGGGTTTTTGTTTATGGTTTGTGTTATAACCCTGTTTGTGATGTTTCTCCAATGGGATGCCGCATTGATTCCTTCCTTTATTAAAAAGATTTTGCTACACTCAGACTCCGTGCTTGCGAGAGGGGAAGTATTGCCTCCTAGAGGCGCCCAGGGGGGTGTGATATGTGAGTGTCCCAGGTCACTGGGTGGGGGCTCGAGCCGGTTATGCATTGTGTTACTGAAACGGAACCCCTGGATACTGAACCCGGCCCTTGTTGCTGCCAACTCAGAGGGGCAGAAGGGTTGCATAATGATAGGTTGCTCTGAAGGGCAAAGATAGGCTTTTTCAGTGTAGTATGAACCTCCTCAACAAGGCATCTTTTCTTCCTCTTTCAACCATTTTTTTCCTCCGAAACAGCTATTCCGTTATGTGTTTCTAGTTGGAAAGCCTGTCAAAACCCGATAAATGCAAACTGTATAAAGACAAATAAAAGAATGCTCTAAGTTGAGCATAATTTTATCCTCCTTCCCTCAGATACTAGAGGTAGTGAAATAACAATTACTAAGCTATTTTTGTGCTTTTTGCATTCTGTGTGTTTTGTATGTGTCAATCACATCTAATTCTCCTCAGTAATTCTGAAGGCCCATTACTTGTCTTTGATTTTGTCTCAATTATTTCCTCTGTCTCAGCACAGATCTATCTTTTTTTTCCACAACCTGCTGTTGCAGAACATTTGACATTGCTTTTGTACTTACAGTTTTAGTTGATTGTGTTTTAATAGACTGTATGTGCCACAGACAGACCAGGACATGGCACAAAACATACTAATTCAGCTCAATGCATTACAAATAAAGGAAAACTCATCTAGATGAAGAGGAAAAATATTAAAATAGGAACCATTGCAGGGGAAATAAAAAAGACAATGAAGGAAAAACTGAATTTATTGGCCATCATGCTGTTTGATGATGATTCCAATCCATCTGTTTCCATACCAAATTAGTTTTATTTGGAGGGCATCAAATACAGAAGTTCACATATCTAGTAAGATGTTCCTATGGACAGTCCAGTCAAAATGTAAGCAGTCCTGGGATAAAATTATTATTAATATTGAGATCCATGTAGTGTGCGAAATGGCTCTAATTTGTTGCAATACAACAAAGGAATTTGCCCCAAACCACTCCTTTTTAGATTTTTTCAGATGGAAAATAGTTTAACCACTCAAGTGCTGCCATCTAGTCCACTGAGAGCCTGCTCACAAGTTAAGCATTGCTTGCCTGCTGTAGATGAAATACCGCTCATTTAGCTACAGGAGCCAACTGTCAGCCGCTTTTAAAAAGCTTCTATATATTGTTGCCACTGCACATTCTGTTAATTAGTCAACAATGTCTTTAGAGCAATCACTTTTACAGGGACTTACTGTTTACTCTTTGCTACCATTCTGAGTCTATAGAAACTGACATATTTCCCACAGGGTGGTGGTTTGATATTCAAAACAAACAAGCAAGCAAACAGAAAGCCCTGGTAAATTGGGAGATCTCTAATTTATTTAATTTTTAAGAGGGCACTTTTTTTCCCCGCACAGCTATGATATGGCTTCAAGATACTTTATATGGAGGCTGTCAAGTTACTCTTATAGTGAAGTGAAAAGTTTTAAAGGTGAGGAAGGACTGTGTCATTTCTGTTGCAGTACTGTAGAGAGTTATGACCTGGAGTTAGGCTGCATTTAAGGTCAATTCACTTCCATTTAAGCTACGGTTTCTGAGACTAATCGGGGAATATATAGCTGGCTATAAACCCATTATATTCAATCAATTTATATTTGTTTGACAGCACAAGCATAGATGTCTTTTTGCTTGCTTGTTTATTTTACATGGACTAAACACTAGTGGTTAAAAAAGAATTTGTAAAACATATTATATGAATAAAAGAAATGTGATGGTATTACTGATGTAATGATTTTTAATATGTAATACTTTTGCTTCTGGTATTAGAATTATCCTTTACGTATGTATGAGTTTGACTCCTACTGATAGTTGGGGAAAATGGAAGTAAGAACATCTCATGAAGTTCTAAATCTTGGATTTTGGTTTTCTTGAGGTAGTTTTGCTATAAAATGTAGAAGATGTTAATTATTCCTAACAGGTGAAATTCATCCCAATGCAGAGGACCAGCATAAGGCTTGTATTGTCATTTTAAGTTCTCCAAATAGGGCTTCAGTAGTACCTAAGTGGTTCACAGGTCCCAGCATATGGGCCCTGACACAGTGAGTTCTGAATGAATGAAAAAATATTATTGCAGAAGTCAGAGGGGAATGTGTGGATGTGGAAAAGAGACAATAGAGAGAGAAGGTGAAGAAGATTACATCATTTGCCGATGATTGTCCTTTCAAAGTAGTGACTATTACATATATGAACAAGAGCTGGACCTGCAGTTTTTTGCTCAGGCAAAACTTACATTGAAGCTAACAAGAGTTTTGCTAACTGAAGATTTGCTGTCCTTGCAGCACTTACTGATGTTGCATCTAATGCAATCACTATTAAACAACAACAACAACCCCCAGCAATTTTTCTTGCAAAATATGTTCCAGCTAGTAAGTAACAATTTTTCTGATTCAGTGAGTTTTTTTCTTCAGCTGGGATGCATGTACAATGATAACTGGCTCATACGCACTCCCATCTTAATTACCCGTAAATACTCGTTCATCAGTCTGTTCATTTATAAGCCAAACCCCCAAGATGAATAAGTAAAAATAGTAAAAACTGTAGGGTAAGCTGCTAGCAGGCTTGGTGCCACTTCCTACAGCTTCCATTGGCTGGAAACAGCAGACCATGGCCACTGGGAGCTGAGGGGCTCCATACCTGTGAATGCTCCAGGTAAACAAAATGTCCTGACCTGCCAGCGGCTTACCCTGATGGGTCAGGAAACAAAGTTTGCCAACCTCTGCTATATTTTAAAAGCTGGCATCAGAAGAAACACTCAAAAGTTTGGCTAGAATTATTTTAATGTAATCTAATGAAAAACTTGTTGTTATATATAATAATATATTATAATAACTGAACACATATGTATTTGCCTTCAAAATTACAGTCAATATTTAAAATCAGTAAATGGATATTTAAAACAATGAGACTTTAAAAAGTCTTAAAATCCTTCGAAGTCTGAATTAGTCTCTGATTCACCAAACAGGTCATTAAACTTGGCTTTAGTCACAGCTGCTCCTGCATTGTCATCATAGATGTTGGTAGTGTCATCTTCAGACTCAGATGCCTTCTCATCATCAGTCTCTGTTGTGTCATCATCAAATATGGCATAATCTTCTGACCCATCGAGTGCATTGCTGATACAGTATTTCTTAAATGATTTTTCTATCATTTCCGAGGGAATGGACACCCACACATCCTTGATCCACCGGGCGACCAGATTGATTTCAGGCTTCATAAGATTCCCACATTTTGTCAACCTTGCCATGCCTAGTATGTCCATTCAGACCTTTGTATAAAGGATTTGTTCAGGCAGACATCAAGCGGTTGTAGAACTGAAGTTAAGCCTCCAGGTATTACAGCTAAAGTAGTTTTCATATATTTGGCCACATTTTTCACCTCATCCGTCTTGTGTGCCCTGAAAATGTCCCAAACGAGCATAGTAGGTTTCTTGAAAAGTGCTCCTGGTCTCTTATTCCACACTTTTTCCAGCCATTCAATATTCCCACTTGCATCCATCCATCCCTTTTTGTGTGCAGTATGATGACACCAGCAGGAAATTTCATGTTTTAAGCAAGATTTTTCTTTTAAAAATAACAGGAGGGAGCTTTAATCCATTTGCTAAACATGATAAAACCACCATAAAATGGATTTTTTTCCATGGCCAGTGGTTTAATTAAAACTGTTTTTTCACCAACACTGGTTATGATTCTGTTGCTCAGGAGATCGAATGTCACTGGTGTTTCATCCGTATTTCCTGTATGTGACAGTTCAAATGCATTTTTTTTTATATTTTATAATAAACCTTTGGAAAGATTAATTTTTTTTTCCAGATCTCTTGGCAGATTTTGCACTATCTTTGTTCGCTGACAAACACAGACACCTTGACGGTTCATGAAGCGAGTACACCAACCTGCTGATGCAACAAATATTGATGACTTTACTGACTTGTATTTGTCGTCTTTCGACATTTGCAGAGCACGCAGATGAATTCCAGTTCTAGTGACAATGTACCTATTTTGTCAACATTCAACAGCCTGATTATTGAGATCTTTCTTCAACTCAGGAAATGAAGAGCACCCCGTTGGACATTTTTTCTTACTGCTTGGCATGTCTTTTAGTGTTGTTTTATTTGTTTGCATTCTCTTACTTCTCATTGATACAGAACTCACAAGCAGTGGCACAATAATTGTTTGCTTCTGCATATTCAACAACTTTAAGTTTGAATGCTGTGTGATAAGCAGATGTTTTTCTTTTGATTTCATTGTTGTTCATTTTAAATACTAGTATGAAAATAGATTATTATTATTGTAGTTATAGATTTTGTAGGACTTTATATAGGACTGTCACCTGCTTTATCACTGTTAAATTATTATTGTTCTTTGTTTATTTCAAAGCAGCCCTGTAGATTGGCATGTCTGTGGGGATAACAAGCTATTTCAATTTTATTAGAGATTCCATTGATTTTGCATATTATATATTCTTATTGGCTCGAGACTTATGAGGTCCATTGGTAGAAGTGCATGAAGAGATCAAATTACACTGTAGTGGACTGACACCAGTGCTATAGTACTATCGTTCATTGTATTTTTCTGATTGGCTTGTAAGGCACAGGATTTTGTGAAATGCATGGGTCAAATGTCATGCAGAACTGCAACACTGCTCTTTTGGTATTCCTTTCAAGCCAATCTAGACCAATAAACAAAGCCTTTGCAACTTTAAAAGGCTGCAGTATTGACATCAATAAATAGGGCAGCAAACTTTGGCTCCCGGCCTGTCAGGGTAAGCTGCTGGCGGGTCAGGATGTTTTGTTTACCTGGAGCGTCTGCAGGTGTGGAGCCCCTCAGCTCCTTGTGGCTGTGGTTCACCATTCCCAGCCAGTGGGAGCAGCAGGAAGTGGCATGCCTGCAGATGCTCTAGGTAAACAAAACAACAATGTATTAAATACTCAATTCAATGATTCCATAGAGTTTAAAATCATCAAATTTTGGTGTAGACCTATTTATAAGCTGACTCCCTGCTCTTTGATGCGTCACGTTTTTACCAAAACTATTCGGCTTATGAATGAGTATATACGGTACTTATGAAGATAACATTTCAGAATACTGAAGGCTACTATATGGTATAAGGAAACCTTTGCAGATCACCCTAATGGGAAATTAGTCAGTTTCTTAAGACCACCCAAAGTATCTCCAAATGTATTGATTCCAGTTCCACCTTTGTTGGCAATACATCTCTGTTAACTGGCCTATTTTTGTTGATTCTTTGAAAGACTGAAAACGGCCATCCTATGCTGTAATTCATAGTGGGTCAAAGTGATTTACTATTGTGTTAATATGTTTTAAGAAGTATATAGAAAAGTTGTTATTTAAAACTTCACACTAACACACATCACACCACAGTATGTGAGGTACTGCAATACTTTTTTTTTTTTTTAATTCTAAGCAATATCAGGCAATATTATGATATTTGACATACCTTATTTTGGTAACTATTGGCAAATGCTGACTTCATAATAGTGGCCACTATATTATAATTCCGATTTTAAAATACATAGCATGTTCCATTAAGAGCAGGACATGCTAATGTTCATTGTTTGAGAAATGCTGAAACAAACAGATTTACTATTAAAATTGTCAGGCAATGTCAGTTCTTCATAGCCTTCTTTTTATAGAATATAATAATAGGCTTTCATTCTATTCTTCAATGGACCCGCCTGCAAAAGAGTTCAGCAACCCATGGATTAATTATGTCAGAAGGCATGTTTCTAGTTGACTTGTTTCTTCTGCTTTTTTGTTTCTTTACTTAATTTTATTTAAAATCCTTCTGAATGCTTCCATTGTTTTACATGCACATCTCTGGCTGTGCTCTCAAACCCCTGGGGATGCTTGCCTGAAAACAACTTCTTGCTGAATCTGAACCTAAGGAAGCTTTAGCTGATTATATTGTACTTCAGAACCGGTAAAGGAGTCTTGTAGTAAAGGTGGAGAATCTCACAAGGCTTTGCATTGTGAAATATACCAGACCATGGAAAAACAAAATTTTCTTAAATGGAAAAAAAAAGTTTTTAATTTTCTGGGCATACAATTATTTTTTTTCTTAAGTAGAATAACATTAGTGAAAAGAGAGAGTAAATACAAACTAAAACGCTTTGTATGACATTTGTAATGCTTGAAGTGGTCTTGCCTTTGATCCTCATTTTAGATGTGGAATTCTGTGAATTAAAGAACAATAAGTTAAACTTTTGCTGCTAGTTGTGCATTGCCAGGTCTAAGATGTAATCTGCCTCATTAATCTAGCTGACAAATTGTCAGGGTCTGGTCCATTATAACCAATGAAGGAAAGCATGAGTAGAAGATGGCTCAGAGCCATACTCCCCAGAAGGAGTTTCAGAGGTTATTGTACCTCAAAAAGGAACAGGGCTTCTCATAGGTCTCAGATACATAAGGTAGCATGACCTCTGCATCGCTTTCTCAGAGGGTACAGTATGCACTCCCATCCACGTTTAACCAATCTGATGACTGATGCAGGATGGCAGAGCCATGCCTCTTCTTGCTTCCTGATCCTCTTGGGGGTAGTTACTATCCCAGGAAGCATAATCAGGGAGCAGTAGCTGCACTCAGAAAAATGAGTTGGGACTAGCTCATGTCTGGGGGAAGGACACTGAGGAAGTTTCTCTGTCCTACCCTCCTTGTGTAATTGCAAAGGGGTCACTACTACCTAAATATATTATTTTCCACTTCTCCTCGTCATGGTCTCTGACCAGCTTATGATAATTGTTTGTTTGTCTTGTTATGCCGGTGACCCTGTTATCTTATCCATGAGATATAATGCATGCTTCAATCTATAGTAAAGCTCTAGAGAATGGACGATTTGAAAGGGAAACTCCAACATCAACAGAGACTCAATGTTTTTTGGGCCTCATGGGAATATCCTAGGAGTGTTCTTGAGAGGAAAAAAATGAGAGGCTTTTAGTGATCATATCTAGAGCTGGTCGGAATTTTTTTGGCCAAATATTTTTCAGCAGAAATTGCTTATTTGTCAAAACTGAAACTTTTTTGGAAACCATTATTGGTTTAAATTAAAAAAAAAATCCTTAGGAAGATTTCAAAGATGCAGGATGGGATTTATGATCAAAACCAGACAGAGCAAGTATGTCAATAATTTACTCCAGAATAGCCAATAGCTTGGTGGCATGTGTGAGACACAGGTTCAAATGCTTATTCTGCCTGATTTGGAGCTGGGACTTGAATAGGGGTCTTCTGCATCCCAGGTGAGTGCCATAACCACCGGGGATTTGGCTATTCTGGAATCTCTCTTGTGAATTTTTTCATGGACAAGGGAGGATCTCTGTTTCATCCCATTGCAGAATAAAGACAAAAGTTGAAACCTCAGTGTTTTTCATGAAATAGAATTATTGTTTTCCAGCCAGTCCTAATATCATCACTTTTATTGGGGGAATGACCAAGGAATGGAAAGATGTGTTGGAGATGAGCAAGGTATCTTAGGGGGAGGAGTAAAGAACAAGAGGTAGAAAGGATAGTGAGAAGGAACAGATCGCCATAAATTCTGGGAATTTGGCTAAAATCTATTTTTTTCGCATGCACTGTTTTTGATGTGATTGCTTATACTACTGACCTATTTTCAAAGCTTTCTTTTTTTCTACACTGCAGATATTTATGGTTCTTTAAGTTTTGCTTGGTTCATTAATGTGGCACCTGAGAGCTAACAGAAAATATGTGCACTCTGCAGCACCATTCTAGGCAGCACAGTAGGCCATATGGTAAAGACAACCAACATAATGCGGAGAAGATTGGAGTTTCCTCTTTTTTTGTCTGCAGGCTTTTGTGTTTTGTTCCTTTCATTACTACAGCTGTAACAATTTTACAACATGTTGCTCTGACTCCTGTATACCTTTAAAATATTTTCTGTGCAGTATTGTTGAAAATAATTGGATAAAAGTGAAATGTTGAAATTAATTCACTCTGATTTTCTTCATGGTCAAGAATTGAATTGTTGCCGTGCTCATGACAGATCATATTTCTTATGACATATCAAATTAAAGTGAGGCATATAAACCCATTGTAAAATGGGCAATGTCCACTGAATTGGATTAATTTTAGATGCTGGACTACTATCTGATAACAAGTCCCTAGCAATAGAATGTATACTGTAGTGTTCTTAGTGTGTCATTTTCATCTACAGAGCATAAAATGTTGGAGAATTGCATGTTGATAAATGAATATTTTGGAAATGCTTATCCAACTGTCTTCACTGTGAGTCAGTTTATTCACACCAAGAATAACAACAATGCAGGGCCTGAGATTAAGAGGTATAAAACCCCACAAATCTCATAACATCAGTGGAAACTGAGGGCTTTTAGCACTGTGCAAGATTGGGTTCTTATTTAACAACATTCGCTATGAACGAGAGATGTGTGGAAGCTGCAAAATCAGATTAGGCTCTGGATTTTGTTTGGAAATGTATACATGTGCATGTGGAGTAGCTGTCCAATCACTTTGGGTCCCACATGAAGTTCTCTAACTTGGCCCTGGTCTGGATGTAGCTTCTCTTTCTAGCAACACCTGGAATGCCAATGCCATATGAGAGTTTTCAGAGTAGCAGAAACAGCAAATATTGGTAGGAAGCTATTGATATTATTCCATACTGTTCATATTCCACTTTCAAATCTGTGCAGGCCTGTTAGTGTTGTTGGACAACGTGATTTGGATTTCAAAGATGTTGATAAGAAGTGTGCACTCTCTCCTCTCCCCCGCATTCCTTCTTCTTTGTTTCCTCTCCTAGGGTCTTCCAACTTTGTTCCAACTCCTCTCTTTATCTACTTTGTATCTTCCATTCTTTCAGTTACCTATAGTGTGTATTTCCTATATACCCTCTCTAATCACTTTTCTTCACTCTCTCTTTCTCAAAGCCTGATTT
Organism: Gopherus evgoodei; assembly: GCF_007399415.2. Taxonomy (NCBI): domain Eukaryota; kingdom Metazoa; phylum Chordata; order Testudines; family Testudinidae; genus Gopherus; species Gopherus evgoodei. The sequence continues at coordinate 148,794,262 of NC_044324.1, forward strand.
GGCCAGTCTGTTTTTCTGGTACTTACACAGTTTGCTATGTCTCTCCATCATCACTCCCACTGTATACAGTCTCTAATGCCAGTAACCCAAGGAGAAATCCTTATCTTATTTGGCATAATAATGAGGACCATGTTCTGTTGTGCTCGTGCAGTTCTAACATGCAGTGCCAAACATTAGATCACATTCTTGTAATATTTTGTATTTTATTGGACAGAGCATTACAATGAGACCCAGGAACCGTAGACTTCTAATCCTGACTCTGACACAAACTGCTTTTGTGAATTTGGACAATTCATTTGCCAATTGTTGTGTCTTAATATCCTTATCTATAAAACAAGGATTCTTCTGTCATATGGTGGTAATGAGGATGAATTAGAGCCAAAGTCTGTCATTGAATTAGTGCACACATCTCCTCTCCTATTTACCTTACTGGGAGTTGTGCATGCTGCACATCTAAATTTAATATTTGGTCCTTAATTTCTGTACATCACTCTTAAGAAAGTACTATACAAATACGAAATGTTCTTATTAACATTCATAACTTTTTTCCAAAAGATTCCGGGTCCACGGTAAATTTTAAAATTCACCAAGTTTGAGTGTAGTTTGTTCCATTTTCCCTAGTGCCAAAAATCTTAGCTCAGGTCTGTCTCTATCACTGTTCTGTGTTTTTTGTTTTTTGTTTTTGTTTGTTTGTTTTTTTACTGTTATGAATATGGTAGAAGGATCTGGGCCTGCAGCATGATGAATCCTTGTCCAATTTGCAGAGTCCCCTCAATTCCACCGAAGTCAACATAAGTTGAGGGCATCCAGCACAATGAAGGATCATGCCCTAATTAATTGCTGTCTTTCTTTTCCTTACCATTTTCTTTCCGCACTGGCTATCTTCTTGTATTTAATCATTACAGTGTACAGGTACATTGTTGATTTAGGGTTTTTTTATTTGTCGAGATATCCTACACTTGACTCTAAGGCTAATATATATAATTTCAATTTATGTCTTCCACAGAGAAGCTAGGGCTGGAACCACTATTGAAAGTTAGACTCCTAATTTCCTTAGCTCCTTTGAAAAACCCAGCCTATATAAGTAATCAGATAAGACAATAGCAATATTGTTTTCAGTGTGTGGATATATAACACTTTGAAAATCAGGCCTCCTTTAAGGTGTCTCAATTTAGGCTCCCCAAATCACTGGTCATTTTAGAAAAAAATTGATCCTTAGCAGTCTCACCTACAGGAGCAATACACACCTATATCTATATACTACTAATAAAAGTTATAGTATATTCAGTGTTAACCTTTCTTTGAACACAGCATTTTTTTAAGGATAGCTGTCAATGCCTTTATTTACAGATGACTTTAAATATTTTAAAAAAAATCACTAAGAATAAGTGGTCTTTTTATATAAGCAGTCTTACCAGACTCAGTTTTTAACTTAAATAAAATCTGTTGCAAGTTCTTATTTATAGTTTTGATGTATTTTCAGTTCTGTTTTCTGAATGTTTTTGGATACATAAATGGGAATATCGAGTCAGAGTAAGAGGTTATATTACCTCTAAATTGGGCACTGGGTGTTGGCACTGATTCAACTGCTATTGGAATACTATGTCCAGTTCTCCTGTCCACAGTCCTAGAAGGAAGTTGAGAAAGTGGACAGGTTTCAGAGAAAAGCAATGAGAATAATTGGAAAACACGCCTTGTAATGAAAGAGTCACGGAGCTCACTCTGTTTAGTTTATCATAGTCTGTAAGTAACTTCATGAAGATCAAATATTTGATAATAGAGGGCTCTTCAATCTAGATGAAAAGATGTAATGACTAAAAGTTTGAAGCTGGACAATGTAGACTAGAAATTAGAGGCAAACTTTTAACAATGAGTGGTTAACCAGTAGAATAATATACCAAAGAATCTGGTATATTCTCCATCACTGGACATTTTAAAATCAAAATTTGATATTTTATAAAATATGTTCTAGTTCAAACAGGAATTAATTTAGGGAATCCTAAGGCCTATATTATACAGGAGGTCAGACTGGAGGTCACATTGGTTTTATAATCTATGAATGATTCATTTGTGCATCTAAATTACAAATCAGAATATGTTTATAGTGATCTACTAAGTTAGCATTTCCCATTGTTGTATTAATTATCTTTAGTATCTGGAAAGACATCGAAGTGGCATCCTGGACTCATTGAAATCAATAAGAGTTTTGTCCTTGACTTCTGTGATGCCAGGATTTCACCCCAGGTTTATTATTCTGCCCATGTTAATGTTTCCAGCCTTGAGGAATCTGATGGCAATAAAAGTAAAAGAGAAATTTACAAAGCTAACTATGATGTCACATGTCTGTCTTTGTCATTCACATTATTTTTCATTTAAAATATTTGCCATTCAGGCTGCCTAAAAACTTTATGGAATGCTAATTATTCCTGTTGATCAGACCCATTCATACATAACTTGTCCCTTAGAACTTAAATACAATATTAATAGCCATCTGAGATATTTTGCATAATATTAAAGGCCAGTGTCTCTTAAGCAGCATTAATAAACACCCTCAAGCACAGAGTCATCTGAAAATGTTTCAAAATGATATAAATGGATGACAGCCTTTTCCCCTCTTTTATTTTCTGCATAATTATCCCTGCAATAAATTATTAATGTGATCCACCATTTGATATGACATATCTATTAGTGCAGTTGTTTTGGGACTGAGAGATAAAATATTTTAAACAGGCTGGTATTTTAATTCACCCCCACTGTGTTAGAAATGAGTTTCTGGCTCCAGTGAAATACCTTTGATGGGAGAGTTAATTCACATGACAATCACTTCTTCCTGGCTAGGGAGTAATCTTGAAGGAGATAAAGCAATACACACGTGTACCACTGAGACTGCATCTGCCGCATGATCAGCTGACACATTTTTTTTCAATATGGAACACTTGTGTCGATATTAATAATATCAATAATATAACATCAGATTGGTCTCTGCCTTGATCATCATCAATGTTGTCAAGCACTAGGCAAAAATAGTTTGGTGTCATTATCACTTAGAAATGTTTCTTAATACTACATTCAAACCCATGAATTCCTTGCTACTTTCATGCACAAAGCTTTTTATATGTCCTAGTAAGAAGTTAGTGATTGTCACTATCCCATATATGCTTGAAATTTGGTGATCATGACATTTGGTGTGAAAGTAACTTTTTCACCCATTCACATATATAAATACCAAGAACATCCATAACTTTAAAATTTCATGGATAAGGAAAACTAGACATCAAGTGGTGCAAAACTGCCAGGGGGAAGAAATTTGGCTGTGATGTTAGTTTAAAAAATATTTACTCTGGCACACTGTTAGGGGAAAATATAAAAGGAAGAAAGTGAAAACCAAAGCTAGAGCTTTGAGGGCTGAGTTCACAGACAGGCTTACAGGGGAAGAATGGAAGTCCCACCAGATATGCTGAGCAAATGCTAACATAGGTAAGAGAAAAGCCTAGAGAATACTGAGCCGAAAACCAAAAAGGTGACGGTAGGAAGGTGAAGGATAAGATCAACTATTTGCAATGGCTTCTTTTCCATGGTTCATTGGACATGCCTATTAATAATGAAGAGCTTCTTACCAGTTCTAGTGAGAAAAGATAGTGACATGACAGATACTGACTGCAGAGTGTTAAAGATAAACTTGGAGGAAAAGAAGCTTAGCACCCTGGCCTAGACCACTCACTCTCCAATAGTTTATATGGAAGTGGGAAGGAGGAGATGGGACAGTAGCTGAAGGGACAAATGTTATATTTTTGTTTTGTTTTTTAGGATAGAGAGAAGAACTTTGAATGCAGAAAAGGTAGAAACAGATGTGAGGGAGTGATAAAAGAAATTGAAAGGGAAAGTCTGAGACAGGGAAAAGATAAAAGCAAGATGTAAGGGAATAGTTAGGCTACAAGGGAGAAACTAGGTAGAGGCAGCTGGAGATGGAGACCCATAATCTCCTACGATTAGAGTTTGAAAGTCCAGATTTTCCTCTTGACTGCTCCCTCTCCTTCTGGATTTCTTTACCATTTAAAAAAGGTTCATGGGGGAAGGATCATATTATAAACTATACTAGGTAGAGCAAAGACTGGTCCTGTGTCATGGTTGGATTTTGTTTTGGATGGGGCAGGAAAGGGCTATCCTGGAGCCCAGCAACCTAGAAGCAGCTGACATGAGTGGACTTCAGAAGGTGAAGTGTCTACTGCTGGCTCTCCGCAGTGAATAAGGTATCTGGAGGAAGGTGGATTTTAATATTGTAGAACTTTGGCTTTTTGTCTTGATGCTGTGCTAGTGGCAGAGACTTGATCTGTAAATGTCTGAAGAATTACTTTTCCCCCTTAATATTTAAACTCCACTCTTTAACAAAAGCTCCCATCAGTCAGCACGTCTTAGTGTTATACCAGCTTTATTCCTCTGTAAGTTTGGATCATGCCAAAGACAAACCAAAATGGTTAGAAGTAATCTATCTAATAACTTCTATATCAATATAATTTTTCATAGTGTATATAGGCTCTTGAGGACAGGGACTATGAGTTTTTGTGTTTGTTTTGGGATTTTTTTTTTAGTTTTTTGTGCTTTTACAACACACATTTCATTGCAGGTGCTGTTGGAAACATAAGCTTTTTAATAGTGCTCAAAATTGTCTGAGTAACTAAATGTAATTTTGACTTGGAATTAAATTATAATATGGAAAGGAAAATTATTTTTACCCAAGCAACAGAGGAGGAACAAAGCATGGCTATATCAGTTTCTCCTCTGATGTCAAATTAATGCTCTATTGCTTAAAAATTTTACGAAATTTACTCCTCCATTTTAATTTGTGCGTTACCAGTTGAGCTGATCCAGTTCTAGGGAATTTATTTGTCTACTAGAATCTGCATAGCTAATATAGTTTAGAATTTCAAAGCCAACTAGGGGATTTAGATGCACAACTCTCCTTAATTTTGATGGAAATTGTGCATTTAAATTCCTATCTATGCCTTTTTAATATTTGGAAGAGAAGGAAAGATGTAGCATGACAGAATCATAAGTGGCATGTGGAATTCTCATTTTAGTTGTAACTAATACTTTCTTCACCAGGTCAGAATCACTGAAGACCAATGAGGTGCATATTCTTTCACCTTTTATATTTTTCATTCCAGAGGAGTAGTGTGGTCTAGTCACCTGAATAAAGTCTTGAAAGCCAGGCATGAAAGCAAGCACTCCCATGTTCCAATACAAGCTCTGAACACTGACATGCTATCTGGCCTTGGGAAAGTCACTTATTTCTCCCACATAGCTTCCCTGATTCTAAACTGGGGATAGTCTACTAACTTCACAGCAGTGTTGTGGGTATCAATGTTTATAAAGTGTTCTGAATATACGAAGCACCATATAAGCATTAAGTATTCTATTATTTACATTGCATAGTGGCTCAAGTTCTTAGAAAGTGAACATTAGCACACGTACCATTTTAAGGGGACAAGTATTATATTGTATAACCTTGCAAAACTTAGCTTACTTAGTGGTGATGCCTCTAAATATAGCAGTTTATTTTAAAACCAGAAAATACAGGGAAGTATTGGACACAACAAAAATTATTCTTAATGGAGATAAGCAGATTTTTAACATACAACAGAAGATCAAATAGCGTTCATTTGAAATGTGACTGTTGGAATTTGAAAACTTTAGTGTTTTAGTTTGAGTCAGTTGCTATGAAGAGTTCTAATCTGATGTTAGAGATGTGTGGAGATGTGTGATCTCTTGACAATCCTGCTCATTTATTGTAATGTGCTTGGACTGAGTTGTACAGTTCTCATTTAATATGAATAGAACTTTCTTGACTAAGTCACTGCACAGGGTGCTAAAAATAGTCCTATATGTTTAACAGATAGAATCATGTCTGTGAGAAGAAAGTCTTTGCAGTTGCTAAAAAGAAAAAAAAAAAATAAGTAACCTTAGTGCTCATGCAAACTGCCAGGTTTTGCAGCCCTAGGTGCTGAAGCTCACTATACCTCAATAAAACAGTACAGTGATGCTCAAGTCTTTTCTTGACTGCCTCAACTTTGATAGGAAGTGACAGCCTTTAGGGAGAGAAGGTTTTTTAGAACAACCTACCATTCAGTGCATAGCAACCCTACCACTGAGGCTTCCATCAAGTTTGACAGTTTGTGCTATTGGTGACAATTGCATTTTGTGATGCAGACTCTTGTCTGCTGAGAACTAGACTGCCATCATGACATTCATTTCCATAATCTACCAAACAGTCATCAGTATAATTAGTTGTTTTACTTATGATAGTACCTAGGATCCCTCCAATCAGAACGAGGATCCCATTGTATTAGGCTTCTGTTTTTATCTGTGCCATTGACCTGCCTGAATAATAATTTGCAATTATATAGCATTATATATACATTAGGGAAATGTAATTATGCAGATTACAGATGAGGAAATTGAGACTCAAAAATTAAGTAACACACCCAAGATCACAGACCAAGATGGTGTTACTACAGCTGTCTTGCCTCCCATTCCTGTGTTTAAATCACTAGACCACAATGGCAAGGCCACAAGTTGCTATTGTAGGTCATCCCAAATGAGTTTAAAAACAACAACCCAGAAGGATATTCACCATGGTCCATGACAGGAAAGAAGAGGAAAAAATGTAAGGCAGGAAGGAGGATCTAACAAAATTTACTGGAAATATGTCTTTATAATGCTTCTAAATGTGTAAGTTACTTGACAATATGTCACAATTAAACACAGAACTACATAAATAGTACAGAACTGTTGTATTCCTTAAATTGCAGGGAGTGTGGCATATAGGGAGAGGGCCTAGCAGCTCAGGAATGCTTCATTTTGGCTCATCAATTTAGTTCTCAAGCTGGCTCCTGTGGAGTAAATGTTTCATGCCCTGTAAAATATTATGCTCTGCTCTTTCATGTTCTGCCAGGTGCTTTATCCTATTGGAAGGGGGAATCCCCAGCACTTAGGGCTGGCTTTTACAACCCAACCCCTAAAAGGTTGCCTTTCATTGCTTGCCTCAGAGATTCAGTAACACACAACATGTTTTGAGAACACTGTTACTTGTTGTCTGTGAGTTAAGGGCTGAGGAAGATCTTTTTAAACCACTGGATCATTATTTGTTTTCACATATAAGGTTTTCACTTTTGTGTAGTTTGTTTATTAACTGCCTGCTACAATATTTAACACTTCCAAAATATGCTTGTTTTTCTATTTCTTTTATGTTTGAGTTTAGGGTGACATGGGAAGGGGTAAATGACTGTCCTCTAAATCAAACTGGGCTAGGGATTTTTGTGAACTTGCCTTGGTCTGTCATATGTTTCTAATGTTGTTCTTGAGTGTGTTTTTTTGCTTCTTTTTATCAAATTGTTTGTTTGTTTTGGGAGATGTGAAACAAAAAAGATTAGGAAGACCCAAAGAAGAAGTGTGGGACATCATCACCATGATCCCACTGAAGGCAGCTAGGGAGAAGAGAAGAACTCTGGCACCTGTTTCATAAACACAGACTTTTCCCCTAAGCAGGGAAATGTCAGAGACAGCTCAGGAGGAGTAAGAAGTAAGTTCCAAAATAGACTTGCAACAGCATTATTGTAGGAAGAGGCAACAATGGAAGGAGGAACCTGGCAGAGGTAAATCTCAAATCTGTATTGCTGTCAAAAGAAGAAATAATGGCAACATGACTCCCCTGTTCTCTCCCATCCCGTCTGTCATCCATCAGCAGCAGTACTGCAACATGTCCAGCTTGTGCCACATGTGTGATAGGAGGGCTGTTACTGAATATGTTGTTACACTTTCTTCAGAATTCAGCACAGCTACATATTCTGGTAATGACCTCTTCAGCTGCTTGTACCACTGCAGTTACAACAGAAGCAGCCAGACTACTGCTGACTGCCAAAGGAAAGCAGCAATGCAGAGAAACAAAATATTGATTGAAAGTCTGACTTTACAACAATGTCAAAATGGCTCAGTCATCAGGTTTCGAACCATTATTAGATGCTTCCAGATAAGATGTGGAAACATGCTGGGGCATCTACTTAAAAATAAATAAATAAATAAAAATACAGAGCAACACATACTATATCTCTAGCCACTCTCTTCCTCAAAAAAACTTTACAGTTAAAGTAGTGTGATGCAATCTATCAGGCCTTCCCTCCCTCTGCTGGAGACATTAGCAGCTTCTCTTTCTCTCACTCTCTCACACACACACACACATATGCCCCCACCCCCCACCTAGGAAAGTCCACCTAGATCAGGGGTTCTCATAACAAAAATTTTGGTCGCCTCATAGTGCGGCAACCAACTGTTGCTGGTGGCCACTCTGACAAATTTTCCAAAAATACTTAACTAACTTTAGGAAAAACAAATAAATATGCACATACACACATCCAAATCATTGTAATTGATTTATGTAGGTCACCTTTTGCAGACTCAATAATAAAAATTATGTAAAGTTGTATTTTGATGCATCTGGTCCCTGCTGCCTCCCCTAGATCCCCACACGTTGCCTCTAGCCCCTGCTGCCTTCCGTAACCCACCACTGTCCCTGAGCTCGCCTATTGCCCCTGGGTCCTGCTGCTCCCCCACCATTGGTCTAAGCTCCCTTCTGCAGTCTCACACCTCAGGCTCATCCTGCTCATTGCCTCTTGACCACAGCGCCCAGTAAGGCCAGCCCTCCTGAAGCCCCGCTGCTCTGTGCTGAAGCCCGTCACTAGAGTCCCACAGCTGAAGCTGGGGGCAGAGGGCTGGAGGGAAGGGCGACTACTTTGGTTCTCTCCCACATCTCTGCCCAGGAGGCTGTCATGGCTGCAGGAAAACTTCTTTATGGCCATATTTGAGAAACGCTGACCTAGATCAGTTAACCAACAAGATAATCTTGCAGACGCCTAGAGGGGCCAGGATAAAGCACTGACCAATCAAGAACCATCAAGCCAGTTAAGAAGACTTGTGTGCGTTTGCTCAAGAGCAGAACTAGGTGAGACTGAGACAGAGGAGCAACAGCTTCCCAGAGTTAATTCAGACCCTTGGCTAATGCCTTTCTCTAAGTGTTACATCTAAGCTCTTGCATTTTGCAGGGTTTTTTTCCCCTCTGTCTTTGCTTAAAGACACAGACAGATGACTCTTGAGTTATTTTGTTGCTTGATTGTTTAGAGACTGATGCCAATCTTACGGCACAGGTTATCTGCCCCAAGCAGGTGGGCAAAACTTGAAGACTAGGATGGGGAGAAGCTGCAGTACCATTCATAGCTGGAAGGGGCACTGCAGCAGAGCCCTGCCTGCCATATATAGTCCAAGAGATTTTTTTATTTGAACATCATGTATTAAGGAAATATTAGCCACTTGTAACCTATGTTCATAACCACAGATAGTACATATCCGCAGTCACATTATGCATATGACTAAAACAAATTACGTTCACACACATGCGTGCTTGCGCACACGCACAAACACACAGAAATAATGCACACAAGTAATTACTTGTGGTCACATGAACAATTTTAACTCCAACCATAGAATAATTTTTCTACAGTTACTAACCTATCTCTTTTCCATATGTGATACATCTTCATCTTCTGCTTCTTAGGAACCTTTTGCTATTAGCTTCTCCTTCCAACTTTGTCATTGGACTAGAAGACACGGAGAAGAGCAGGTTTATGGATACATTTCCCTAGAAAACTGAGTTTTTTAACTCTGCTGGGGATAGATATTTTCTGCAGATGGGGAACATCCTAGGGGTTGCCACAGAGTCACTTCAGTTTGAACCATGTCATGTCTCTAGGCCAAAGTTTTCAGTGTGAACTTTAAATGTCTCCTTGGGAGACTTATAGCAGAAAATATGGTTACTCTACTTTTAAATTTAAATATTTATGATGAAATTCTGAACCTGCTGAAGTCGATGACAAAAATTCCCATTGACTTCCCTGGAGCAAGGATTTCACCCTTAGCATGTTAAAAAATAGTGCCATCAGGTAAATTTCCTCGCTGAAGCTACTGGGATGAGACAAGAAATGCAAAAGCAGTATATAGCTATCCCTATGGCTCTTACCATTGGTAATAATCCCCCACCCCACCCCACCCCACCACCTTGCATCAGTAGTTAAAGTTTTGAATGTCTGTAATTACATGTGATATTATGCAGTATCTTAGCTATTCTGAAAATTTATCAAAACCAGTAAGACTGTTTTATGGTCAAGAGCCAATCTGACTACAGCAGGACTAGCCAAGGGTGTAGGTGAGCAGGACTTGTGGCAAAGCAGATTTGTGTCTGTTTAATTTTATATGTATAACTTGATGCATACATGGCCGTGTCCTCAAAATTTAAATGTCAAAATTCTACATCTCATTTTGACATTATCAGAATGAATCATTTTGATTTTTCCTTTAAAACAACTTTTGCTTATTTAAAAAAAGGTTTTTATATTATAATATACCATTACAAAGTTAAAAACTAAAAAAATTTGCCCAAATGATGAGAAGCTATATTTTTCAGAAGCTTTTCTTTTGGAGAGAATTTTGAAATTTAGGGATTTTGGTCTTATTGGAATTAATAACAGATTTTGAAATCCTTCCACAAAATGGAATTTCTGTTTTCCACAAAGCTCTAATTATTTCCCCCATTTTACATATGAGAAACTGAGCTAGAAGGTGATGGAGTAAATCTCTTAATGTCACAAAGTCGGTGGTAGAGATGGGATTTGAACGTCCATTTCTTGATTACCAGTCCAGTGCCTTAATCACAATGCACAAGACCAGTTTTCCTCTTGATGACAGAAAAAACAAAAATACTCTCTGCGAATGAAATTCAGGAAATATGCAAAGCCTCAGTAAGCAGGCTTTATGCAGGTGTCCTGTCTGAGTTTGAGGGATTCAAAATCCTTATCTCCAACAAGGGAAAAGTTAAGAGGCTGCTACTCTAGCCTACGAACTGCCTCTTCTGCACAAATGTAGGTCAGGTGGCTTTTTCTCTACACGTGAGCCTTTTCTGAGCTCACCTCCTCAGCACATAGGTTTATTCAGAGACCCCACCTATGAAACTACTTTTCCCAGTCCTGCACAAGGCTTCCATCCTGTCTTGTATGCAAGCCCTCTATAGTGGGTTGTATTGTACACAGATAATTCAGTTAAAATCTATTATTACAGTTGTCATATATGAATCTCTCTCTGTGTTCTTTGCTCATAAATTTTACATTGAATTGCAAATATACTGTCTGACCACCATCTCATTCCCTTACTGTATCTCTCAGTTTGGCTGTGAGAGTCAAGTTTTTCCATCTCAGTATGCCCTAGCTTTTTTTTGTCAGGGGTGAAAATAAAATTCTTCTTACTAATTTCAATGTGCAGGTCAGCCAACTGAAATTTTTCCAATGGGCACACTCTAGATTTCATTATCAGAATATGAAAAGCACCAAGCAGACAGAACACAGAAAATTCTTCTATACCTCTACCCTGCTGTAATGCAAAAGCCAAAAATCCCTGCTGGGTTATAGCTGAAACCCTGTTTTATTGGGGTAGGGGTGGCAAGGCTCTGGTGGTGATTTCATAGAATGGCAAGGACCTCAGGAGGTCATCTAGTCCAACCCTCTGCTCAAAGTAGGACCAATCCCCAGACAGATTTTTACCTTAGTTCCCTAAATGGCTCCCTCAAGGATTGAACTCACAACCCTGGGTTTAGCAGGACAATCCTCAAATCACTAAACTATCCCTCCCCCTGCAGTTGCCAGCAAGCCCTGCTGCCGCAGCCCCAGGGTAGCGGCAGCAGGGCACCAGTGGTGATTTAAAGGGCCCTGGGCTCCCTGCAGCAGCCAGAGGCCTGGGCCCTTTAAATCGCCGGCGAGCCCCGCTGCTGCAGCCCCGGGGTAGCAGCAGCAGGACTCCAGCGGGATTTAAAGGGCCCAGGACTCCACATAGCAGCCAGAGCCCTGGACCCTTTAAAGCACCGCCGGAGCCCCACTGCTACTGTGCTATACGTGAACCCGTGTTATATTGGGTCACATTATAGTGGAGTAGAGGGGTGTCTGGTTTGTTTTTTTTAGGCCCCAAACACAGGAAACAATGAGTACTTCATAAAAATTATGGAGCATCTTCATTTCCAGTTGAAGTCACTATTGAGTATATGCACCATCACAAAGAATTTGACCTTTTAAGAACAAATCTGTGACCCATGCTATCTATCCATCCATCTTAAGTGCTTATATGGTCCCCATCACCATAATATCTGAATGCCTTAGAATCTTGAATGTATTTAATGTATTTATTCTCACAACACCTCTGAGGGGTAGTCAGGGAAGTACCATTGTCCCATTTTACAGATGGGGAATTGAGGCACAAAAAACTGAAATGACTTGCTTAGGAACCCCCAGGGTATTTTTGGGAATGCACAAATTGAATTCAAATCTCCCACATCCTGGCTAGGGCCCTAAACACTGAATCATCCTTCTTCCCTATGTAAATAATTCATTTTAAAATGGGAAGTTTAACAGTCTTTCACAAAAGATGAGGAAGGCTAGCTACCAAGGATTATCAAATTCCTTCTTTGTTTTTTTAATAATTAATATATGTTTATTTCAAAGAATATCTTTTTCAAGTCTACTTTGTAAAAGAATGAAGCGATAACTGGCATTTTTAAATGAAAATGTGTTTAAAAATGCAAACAGTTTATACCATACTGTCAGGTTTAACAGTCGAGACATATGAAGCTGGAAAATATTTAAATGAGCTAACAGTGTATAAAAATCTGCATAAAGGAACCTTTTACCGTACGAAGGCTGTTGACCTCCAGAAGAGTCCAGAACTGTCCACTGCTATAATTTGTCCATAATTCCAGTGTATTTTTAAGATATACTGGGATATCCTTTTAAAAAAAGAAAGTAATTCACTGAATCTGGTTATCATAGTTTTTGTCAAACTAAAGTGTGAGTGTATCACTGTTTATTTGGAGGCGACTGCCTCCAGAAAGGAAAGAGCAATTTCATTCTGTAATACTTTTTCAGAGGATGGAGCATGGGTATGGAGTACTTGAGCTAAAATGTTGATAGTGAATTAAGGTGTCTGTGAAAACCCAAAGACATCCTACAGGGCTAGCTACTTTCCTACTAGATAACCACTTATGAAGAGGTGAGAGCTTCCTTATTGTGCTCCTCAACAGGGTTAGTTTGAGGAAGAGGAGACCTGGCTTGGATGTCTGGGAACCCCTTATACCAAATATTTAACAAGATTTAAAAAAGCAACCCCCTCAAAACATTAAATAGAGCACGGTTGATGGTAGGGGGTGGAGGGGGAGAGGATCTATTTTACTTTTAAATATTCCAATCTAGGATTGTGCAGAAGAATTTATGAATATGTAACGTATCAAAGAGAGAAAATTGCTGCCTCAGGGGAATCATTATCAGCCTTGAGAGAGTGAGAGACAGGTAATATTGTAGTTTAATATGTCTTTTGATCTGTATATCTTTTTATCTTTTTCTGAGTTAATTCACTCAAGCATGACATAGGTGAGGGATTATGGGAAGGTTTTAATTAGAAACATGTTGAACAGATTAACAGCAATTGGAATACTTGCAAACTAAAATTTGTGCACTGATCTGTGAAGAAAGCAAAGGGTTTGGCATTGTATTCCGTTCCTGTCCTACTTACTTAGAAGTGAATTTTTCAGTACTACAACTTTGGCATCACAAATCAAATTGTGTGTACATTAGAGATTACATCCTGGTGTGGAATAAAAGATTTTAGCAGTATATGTTAAGGATAACTATCCACATGTGGTGATGCTATGAATATGAGTAAGCTTGGATCTGAGTTCTTGCTCAGGGCCATGGCTAATACTGCAGTCAGTTTCTTTTAGGGCAGAGGTGGGGAACCTTTTTTCTATCGCGGGCCATTGACCCACAGAAAAAATCAATCATGGGCCACACAAAATCCCACAGTAGGCACCAAGGCTCCGGAGGCTTCCCCCCGGGCAGGGGGGCTCAAATGTTCGGGGCTTCCCCCTGCAGTGGGGCAAGCTGGCATGCATGGCTCCAGCCATGTGGGGGAGAAGTGTGTGTGGGGAGAGCGGAGGCTCAGGGCTTTCAGGCCCTGGCACCGAGACTTGCCGCATGCCTGATTAAATTAAGCAACAGGCCGGATCCAGCCCATAGGCCTTAGGTTCCTCACCCCTGATGTAGGTTATGATTTCACTGCAGAGTAAACCTGGGCTCCACCTTATGGTCCACACACACAAACCTTTTGTCCAAGTTTGGAGATGCCTTTTTAAAGTCCAAGCTACTTTACACAGCTAAGGGGTGGATTAGAGCCACGTTTAACTTTGCAGCGAGAGTGCAGGCTAAAGTTACATGAGTTCTGGTAGTCTTTGAATTTTCTTCCCACAAATTCCCCTAAAGGACAGATAAGTTCTCCTACAGTGGACACAGAAAGAATATTAGAGCATTTTGGTATGCAGAAGTACTGGATAAACCCTCAGACATACATAGGAAAGTGCAGAAACACTGAGGACACAGTAACATAAGTAGTGTTTTGCTGTGTAGATACACCCAAGCTAGGCTAACACTGGTGCTTGGGCCTAGGGGCCTATACTTACCCTAGTATTCAGAGCAGGGGGCCATGGAAACCTAAATACCACTCCTAGCTATGCCACTGACTGATATGCGACCTGCTCAAGTCACTTTATTACACTCTGCCTAAGTTTCCCATTCTGTAAATTGAGGATAATAAAATATATATCCCAAACTTCAGAGGTGCTGAACACTTGCAGGTCCCACTAAAGTCAATGTTAAAATCAAGCCTCCTCCCCGCACCCCCGGTAATGCAAGAAAGCAAACTGATAGTGATTTTTTTATTCTCTCTCTCTTTTTTTTTTTTATACACACACACGTAAGGCTGTGTTCTGAGGAACTTAGCTGTTCTTGCAAATAGCTCCTTTAAGGCCACTTGAAATCAGCAGTGAAATCTGTATAACAGGATCTCAAAAGGACTTTCAAAGGAGTGTCAGATATTTCAAAAATGCCTGTCAATATGAAGAGTAAAGATTAAAATGGGCATAAATTACTTCATGCCATGTGGTCAAGCCTAACAACTGGCTAAATGCTGCAAAACTATTTCTTGCTCTTCCACTTTCCCCCAGCTGATTCAGAAGCTGCTATACATCTCCTCTCGTAAAACAGTGTGCAAACCTCCCTGGATACTAAACTCCAGATTGTTGATTGTATTCATTTAGAATCCCCATCTTCAGTTTTAGAGATGGACTCTATGATGTCTACAATGAGAGAAGAGATGAAAATGAAGAGCAAGCTTTGTTGAGCATGGTATGAGATATGTAATCTACACAGAAGACTGTTTTCCTCAAGCATAGATCCTAAGTAGAGATCTTGAATTCTATATTTCCTTTAGGAATATCAGGATTCTAAGAGTCTCTGAAGCTAAGAGGCCTGAACAATTGTCTGACATAGTAGAAAATAAAATCTCAGGATTGCTGGAGTTAGATATAAACATGATCACTGTGCATCTGTGTAAAATACCCAAAAGAAAGCTTTTGGAGAGACTTAAACCAATAGCAGTTGCCATGCTTACAGATTCAGTAGACAGGGAAATGCTTTCATGAACAGCTCAAAAGAAAGTAGATCTAATTATTGATGGACAAAAGCTACTTGATTTCTTTCTGATGGTCCAGCCCACCACCAATACAGCGAAGAATGAAACAAGGTTAGAATATTTTATAAATGAGGATGTTCCACTAAACTTGGCTTATGCCTACCTAAACTCAAAAGGATATATATATTCATATAGGGATATGACTTCTGTGACCTGACTGCTTCGCTGGATTAAAATTAACTTTTTTCAGCCTTACCACTGCTTTTGATCCTGGTTCCATGGATAATTATTAGATTTTTCTTTTTCTCCTCTGAGATCTTAGCTACATAGTTGTCTGATAAATGTTAATTGCAAGTATAATGTATTATTCTTTTCTCCTTTTGTACTCCACTGTGTTTTAAACATTTAAAAATGTGGCTAATTACTTAGGTCCCAATATATTTAACACAACTGTCCAACTTGAAATCAGTGTACTGCTCACATGCTTAAATCTACACATTTGCAAATTGTGGAGTGAAAGGGGCGGGGGTCAGTTCAAACTAATATTTTGGCCATGATAAATATGTATGTATCTGTTCTATTATCACCCTGGTAGTTAACTACCTCCTGCTTGACTGACCAAACTTACTGCTGATCTTTCTTTAAGTCCAGTCGTCTTCTACAGGAATCTCTGCTCTCCTCAGGGCCGCCCAGAGGGGAGGCAAGTGGGGCAATTTGCCCCGGGCCCCTCAGGGGCCTGGCAAGCCCTAGCCAAGAATCCCTTTCCTGGCTAGAGGCGCCTTTTTACTTACCCGGCAGCGGTCCGGGTCTTCAGCGGCATTTCGGCGGCGGGTTCTTCAGTGCTGCTGAAGACGTGGAGCAACTGAAGGACCCGGTGCCACCGCCGCAGACTAGGAGTGCCTCCCAGTGAGTATGTCCACTCCCCCACTTTGCCCCAGGCCCCCTGAATCCTCTGGATGGCCCTGGCTCTCTTCGTAAACTGTGGGTGTAAATTGTGGAAAGTATTGATCTTATACTCATCTCCTTGTCATGATATCTATGTTACATATGCTTTTATTTGGATTATAATATATGAATTATAATTTGTTCATTATTCTCTCTCTTGTTAGCATTTTCTTAAAAGCACTGTAATCCTTGTTAGGTAGTACAGTGTGGCACATATATTCAGTGTTGCATTCTATACAATAAAATGAAATAATATTTATTAATCATAAATAACAAGTATGTGAATACATAGCATATGAGATTGTGTGATATGATGCAAAGGTTTTATCAGCATGAGTATGAGTTTAGTGTGACTTTTTTCTGAGGGAGTTATGCAGGTCATTCCTTCACAAGTGCTCATTAAACCTTTATCCTGTGCCATCACGTGTTCTGTATATGCCACAGACCATACAGGGGGAAAATCTATTTTAGAAATTCTTTAGAAAGCCTTACAATTCTGTTCTGTTTTCCATGTTCCTTCACCTGTATAGCCAAGCTCCCTTTAGAGCATGAGTCAAACTATATAGACCTCAGAGAGAGAAGAAAATTGTGAATACATTTTAGTAATCTCTATAAATTACCTAAAATTTTGATACCTAAATATTGTAATAATTGGCATAGATCCATAAGATTAGTATAGATACCAGTACATAGATAAAATACCTCTTCTAAAAATAATCATGCAATTTTAGTGTCTCCCTGCACAGACGAAAACATGCATTTTTTGTTTGTTTGTCTATTTTGTATTTAAATTACTGTTTAGATTGCTTGAGGCCTTATATTTGCTTAACCAGTGGAAAGTGAGTGGAAGAGTATCTAAGGTCTTGTCTACACATTGTGGCAATGCACACGAGAGGTGTGTAATTGTAGAGAGCACTGAAGTGTTGCTCTGTAACTGTCCTATATAGACCCTGCTGACATGCTCTAAAAAGTACATAGTGCACTTTGATGTAGTCCTGTTTGAAACAGCACTATGCTAATGCACACTAGGAACCTTTTAGTGTGCATTAGCAGGGTCTAGATGGGGCAGTTAGAGTAGAACACTTTAGAGCACTCTACAATTTACGCCTCTGTGGTACACATTTCTGCAGTGTTTAGACAAGTCCTAAGTTGGTGTAACTTACATGACAAGTAGTTTTATAAGAAAGTATAAGTTAAAGTAGAGGGTGGCCTAGTTTAACTTGCACTCTCTTCTTTTATGCAGTGTAGTTGTAATCCTGTCAGTCTCAGGATATTAGAGAGACAAGATGGGTGAGGTAATATCTTTTATTGGAATAATTTCTATTGGTGAAAGGCAAGATTTTGAGCCACACGGAGCTCTTTGTGAGGTCTGGTAAAAGTATTTCCAGCATCACAGCTAAATATGGTTAGTGGGTTACAGATTGTTGCAATAAGCTATAAATTTGGTGTCCCCCTTATTAAGACATTTTTAGTGTTAGCAAAGTTGTGAAATTAAGTTCCCAGCCTCTCTTTTGCAAGGATTGTACAGGTTTCCTTTGAGAATGACAACTAATAGGTCAAACATAGAGTTATCACTTTGTGAAAGATGTTCAGCCACTGGTCATAGAGTGTTTTAGTCTTTTATCATTTTCCTATATGTGTTCATCGAGAGTGTAGTGATTGTCTGATTTTACCCACATAGTTGTTACTGGGGCATTTGGTGCACTGAATGAAGTATACCACATGTCGAACTTGTGTAGGCAAAGACCCATGGATCTTGTAAACTGTGTTGTGGGGGATGCTGATCATTGTAGCAGTGGAGATATGTCTGTAGGCTTTGCATCTGTTATTCTGGCAGGATCTGTGCTGCTTTGAGTTGGTGAGTCTTGGTCTCTGGGAAGCTTGCTTCTGATAATAACTATATCTGACCTACCAATCCTCATCCTCAAAGGAAACCCTCACCACATTTTCAAAAGATGAGTCTGGGAGTTTAAATTCAGAACTCTGTTAGACACTAAAACTCATGGACTGATGAAAAATACTACATTTATTATTACAATCTGCAATCCACTAACCTCTTTTTATCCCATGATTGCAGACCGTTCAGGGTTGAACAGATTGTTAACATGAGTAGTTAGTTGAATGATCCCTTACAACATGTGCTAACTACTCATGCCAAACAATCTGTTCAACCTTGAATTTAGCTGTGATGCTGGAAATACCTTTTCTAGACCCAAAGAAGAGTATATGTGTCTCAAAAGCTTACCTCTATCACTGACAGTTGGTACAATAAAGGGTATTACTTCACCCACCACTTTGTCACTCTTTTCATCTCCCCTGTCTGTATGAGTTATATCTCTTACATTGAGATTCAGTGAGATGAATAAAAAGGGATGTGTGAGTGGGTGGGGTGGCTTGCAAATTGAACGTTGGTGAGCAAGTGTGAATCTGTGAAGTTTAATGGAGCGTTAAGTAAGTAAATCTGAGGGGATTTAAGCAGGTGTAACATACAAGTTGAGATAGCAGAAGAATACGTAAACTGTCCCAGCCTAGATTTACTCAACATTTACATAAACTTTCTTAGGACATGTCTATATGTGCAGTGCTGCAGTGTCGCAGCTATACTGATACAGCTGCACTGCTGCAGTGCATTTATTGAAGATGCCGTCTCCCGACGTTAGCAAAAAATCAACTCCACGAGTGGCAGAGGCTATGTCGGTGGGAAAAGCTCTCCTGCCAACATAGTGCTGTGAACATGAACACTTATGTCAGTGTAATTTATGTCACTTAGTTAAGGGGGAATATTCACACCCCTGAGAGACATAAATTTTGCCAACCTAGGCTGTAGTGTAGACATAGCCTTTAACTCAGTTAGATTCCCTTCTCAGTTTGGCACTAAGGGTCATTTAACAAAGGAAGAGCTAATTTTGGGGCTCTAATTCCATGCAACAATGTATTTAAAATTAATTGAAATCACTGAGGAACATAGATGTGCAGTTATTTCTGATTAATCTAACAAAGAGGCTATCTGTGTTCAGACTAGTGCTATGAGATTTGCTGTATATTTTCCTTTTTTTATAGTTAATGGAGTGTAAATATGATAATTATGAAGTAATTTTATTTGCTAACGTAGAGGGGACAAGGAGCATTTTGTTAAATACAATACTAGAGTATAGGATGGCAGAGTTCAAGGGCTTCATCTAGGATCTGTCTGGGCTGTGTCCCATCATAACAAACTAGAAGGAGGTACAAAACTTTATAGCTAGTGCTTGGATACCAAACTGTAGTAGGACATCAAACAGTGCAATCGAACATGAACTTTATAGCTTATTTCTATCATCTTGTCTGATCAAAGGAAGAATTCCTATTAAAGCACTGTATGCTCTTTTGATTAATTGGCTTCTTAAAGAAAAGAGAAGAATAAAATACCCTCATTTTTGTGTATTTTATGGTCCATTAAGAATCACTTTCCACTCTAGGGCAGGTGATTTTTTTTTTCTTTAGTGGAAAAGATGAGGAAGTGGCTTAGAGTATTTCAGAAATACTGGTAGATTTTCCAAGGCTTTCATTCTGATAATGTACCTGAGCACTCAGGGTGAAATTCACCCCAATGCAGAGTGACAGCATAAGGCCTATGAACCATTTATGTCCCACTTAAACCCTCAGAGGAGGACTTAAGAGGGTCTTAAATGGTATTATGCTTTGTTCTGACCCTTTGGACAGGGATGAATTTCGTTTAAGATTCAGTTAACACGAAACACAAACCAACAGCAACAAAAATAGAAACACCTTCTGATAATGCTAGCGGGATATGAAGCATAAGAGAACGGATTCTTCACTCAGTTAAATTAGTGTTTTATTTCAGTGGAGTCAAACCAGTGTATTGGAGTGGAGAATCCTTTCTTTCTTTCTCAAACAGTTCTCTGTGCTAACTTTTATTGCATAAACAATACCACAGCCTTACATAGTAGTTACATTAGTGAGAGGGACTGTTGGCTTTGTTCGTGGATACTACCTACAGTACTGAGCTGAGTTTAAGATGAGGTCCCAATCCTCCCTTCTGCAAGCAGAGAGGGAGAACTCAGATAGGCATGGAAATTCCACATATTCCATCTTACAGATTTTCCATTTAATCATCCCATCAGTGTCAATATTTGAGCTCACCAGAAGAGAAGAATTCTGTAGTTTTTTTAGAAAGATTCTGATTCTGCTATTTTGTACCAAAATCTGCAAATCCCCTACCTGTGGATGCAAACTAGATTATTAGGAGCAGAAACAGAAATTTCTCCGGTGAGCCGGTGATGAAGAGAGGTTAACAGAAGGCTTGATCCTGGAGTCCTTACTCAGGCCAAAGCTCTCATTGCCTTTGCTGGGAGTTTTGTCAGAGAGGAGACTGCAGGATCCAGTATGGAGAGTTATCTTTATTCATCATAGTCATGCCCACAAGATGCAACTGAGTCACCAAGTGAGAATATTTTTTTTCTAACATGCATCTTCTTTATATTTGATTTAAAAATTCAGATCCTCCTGCTTCCTATCACAGACTTTTTATCTTACTCTAGTCATGTCAAAATTTGTTTGCGATTTCATGGTGCACACGTGAAATTAATTGTAATTTGCTATGTGTTTCTGAGGGTGAATGACGTTTAATATTCTGCACTGAGGATCTCATTAGCAATGTACAAGTAATCTATTATATGGAAAAAATTACAAAGGATAAATGAGCTATTCAATACAATCCATAAATTACAAAAAAAGTTTCAGGATGCTTAGTTAAAATTAGTTCTGTATTCATATTTTAGAGAAACGAACTGAATATAGGCTGTCAGAGACAGAGACAGTTCCACTGCATGATGTAACATCCCTAAAAAGAATGGATCAGATGGCACTTAACTAAAAAGGTTTTTGCTATAAGTGCCCCCTCCACCACTCATGGTCACAGTGAGTGACATGGTATATGAACCATCTCTGGAGACATGGTAGCATGATTGCTGGTGAATTTTGAGGGCTCAGCATGTGGTGGGTTACCAATAATTAGTTCACATATATTAACCAGGAGAGCATGTTTACATGGCTCATCGGGGAAGAAGAAGCCTTAATGTATCTGTAAGGACAAGTGGTTGACTGGAAATGAAGATGGTGTGCATTTTTGGTCCTCGAGCTAGGGTTGTCTTTCCTCTGCAGAGCTCCTCAAGTCTAGTACCAAGGCTGCAGCTTCAGGTCCATCCCCAAGCAAATGTGTTAGCCAGTGTGTGCATGCACATAATTGCTTTCTTCTAGCTATATTGGAACCCTCATGTGGCTGGCTGTGACTTTACCCAGAGTATAATCTGGACATATGGACAGCTGTGTCCCCTCCAATCTCCTACCTTGGGTGCCTTTTACACTATTTTGCTGTGAGAGCAACCAGTCCTGGTCCAGCTCTCATACAGTCTCTAGCATGCAAAATCATTCCCAGCTGAATTATATGAATGCTCTGTCCAGTCACTCATGAATTACGTTACAGGGTGAGACCAGCAAAATCCTAATCTGGGATTTTCCCCTAGAAATGTGCATCTTTTACTAACTAGCTCTCTCCTTCTGGACAATACAGGTTCATAGAAAGTCCATCATTTCATTAATAGAAAATGAAATGCACAAGACCAGTAATCTCAAATAGAGGTTCCCAAACAGTGCAATGCAAACACACTGGTTTAGATAAAACAATAAAACAAGTTTATTAACTACAGAAAGAAAGATTTTAAGGGATTACAAGAAATAAGGCATAAAAGTCAAAAATGGTTAAAAGAAATTAAAAGATAAAACACAAATGCCTAAATTATTAGTAAGCAAAATGACTTCAAAACAAAAGTTTTTCTCACCACTTTTTTTGCAGTCCATACTGGCTGAAAGCCCCCCAGCCAGGACTCCTCCCCCAGATCAGTGTTTCTTCAGGTGTTGGTGCTGTGAGCAGAGGAGAGAGGTGATCTATGTTGTTTGTTCTCTCTTCTCATATCATTTTCCCCTTTTTGAGAATCATCTCCAGCTGGGGTTCACTCAACAGTCAGTCTTTTTACATGAGAAAAGTGAGCTGTTTTCCATTGCTGATATATAAAGTTCTTGCTCACCCCCTTCTTCCTGCCAATGAATGGCCACTTAACTAGCTGATAGTCCACTTGACTTTGTTGACACCTGCCTCAAGTATTGGTTTTTGTCTTTTGTTTCTGAGGAACTGTTTTGTGCTGCCTTTCTAAACTTGGAGCATGTTGCAACGTTACTCAGTAGCAGCAGTGCAAGTAGGGCAGTATGGTCCCGGTACTCTGTACCAGAAAAATATTTATAGCTGGTATGGCGTACTGGAAAGAGGACTCTCCTGGGAACCACAGTGGGGAAAGGAGAGAACCCCAAGCCCTGCCCCTTCCATGGAGCTGCCAGCGTTCTACTCCTTCCCTGCTGCGGTTCCCGGGAGAGCCCTGAACCACAGGGCTCTCCCAGGAGCCACAGTGGAGAAAGGAGCAGACCATGGGGCTACCGGGTGTCCTATGCCAACAGTTCCTCTGGCGTGGCTGCTGTATTGCCTTCAGCCCCCCCATCCTGTACTCTGGCAGGGCTGACTGCTGTACAGATGGAGGAGACCTTGTGTTGGAGGGCTGGGTCAGTACAGCTGCATCGGAAGATGGGGTGTGGGGTGGGAGGGCTGGAGGCGGTACAGCAACCACGCCAGAGGAATTGCTGGCATGGGGCCTCCTGGTAGTATTGGCCCCATGTTCTGCTGCTCCTGCTGTTGTGGTCCAAAGACACAGCAGGAGGAGGACAGAGCACATGACCAGGATTCATCACTGAGTGTGGTCCACTGGTTGGATGATTAGGTTCTGAGGCCTGGGCCAGGTACGGATGGGGAGTGCAACGTGAATGCTCATCCATGCCTTCCGCCTCCCAGTTGAACCTGCCATATCTATTCAGCAATGAACATTACAATGAGAGGGAAAGAAGGAAAACACAGCAAAATTAGGAAAACATCCCAGGAGAAGGGAAGACAAAAAATGCAGCAAAATAAGAAAGAAAATAAAAGAATAAGGGAGTGTACAGAAGAAAGAACAAAATGGAAGCAACAGTGTTGGGATATAGAGCAAAGGGTGACAGATCGGATAGGGGCGTTGCAAAGAGGCAGTGGCAGCTGCTGGCTCCAACAGATAAAACACTGAGAAAAAATGTTTTAAGGTCCCCCAGAAATCATCCATAACTACTTCTCTTGGCTAGCTTGTTGGCCTCAATCTCTTCCCCTGGATAACCTCATGGTCCATTCCTGATCTCCAGGGATATTTGGGTAGAGAGCAGTATACCAACTAGAGGAATAGGTGAGCCAAAAACATACTAAAATTGATAGATTGCGTCTAACGGACCTCAAAGAGAGATCACCTCAGATCGTTTAACAAGGAAGGATCTTATTTAGGCTAAATAGTTGTAGATATCTAACACTCTTTGATAGATTTTGTCATGCAATTTTAATATGAAGCTTGCAACTAACGTTTGTTAGCCACAGGGAGGCTCTGTGTTTATATTTTATTTATTTCTGTCTAGAATAAGCAACACCATCCCATTATAAAATGCTTATTTGTACTGTACTTTACAGCAAGATCCCTAATAAGTCCTAGCTGATAACTCAGTTCCTTATATTGAAAGATATTGGTGCTGACTGTTAACACGTTGAGCTGAGACATTCACCAGCTAGGACTCTCCATAAATTGCTTGAGTAATTTTCTGTATTATATAAGTAAGTCATGGTGAGTAGGTTGGTATATACATTTTAATCTGAAAGTTATCAGACAGAGAAGAAAGAGGTTTTTGTTTTTTCTAAAGAAAGCTTTGGTCGATGTCCTGGTTAGTAAAGATTTCTTGCAGTTTTTCCCATAAAAGTGAGGAGTTTTTACATTAGTAATGTTCATCATTCTGAAAATTATTAAAAATAGTGTCAAATAACAAAATGTTATGGTAAAACTAGTGTTTAGCAAGTGAAGTAAAGCTGAGTTTTACCTGAATGTATGAGTAAACCAGAGTAGAGAATAAGTTGTTTGCTTTTGCAATATCAATACATTTAAAAAATTGAGCTTTGAATATTTGGAAACTGCTATCGTGTTCATCAACTTCTCTTGCATGAATTCTTTAGCTTTGGAGATTATGGATTTCATTTATGGTTGTAATTAACTTTGTCTTTTTAAAGAATGTAAACTGAATTTCTTGCTGTGACTGCCACCACTAAGAAACCCTTCATACTGAAATTAATCATGTGGCTCACTTGAGTCATTCATGGTCATATCAAGAACTATATGCTATAGATTATTGATTTGAAATAGTCTGCTTTTATCTTAAAACTTGAGTGATCTAATTCTCTTCTAAGTCCAACTGCCTTAAATCTGGGGTATCAGCACAATTTGTTAAACAAAGGTGGGATAATTATAAGAAAACCTGACTAGTTAGCAGAGAAGTTGAAGGGATATATAAATAGCTAATTTCAAAAACTGAAGAGTGAATGTTAACAGTAGTAAGACTAAACACTGGTGTGAAAATTTGTTCTGCATTGTTTTCATAGTTTTATGTCTATGTTGTGCACTGTTGTTGCTGAAGAAAAAAATAGTAAGTTAATATCTGAATGATAATCTATTACAGGTGGTATAAGCATATAGTATGTCAGTTACAGTTTTAATCTAATGGATTTCATTAAAACAATAAAAGTGTTCACAATAAATTATTGTAACTATTCTGCTGATGACTTAGTGTATTATTTATTTTCTTGACAAGCTATGGTTAACATTTTCAAAGGCATCTAAGTACATTGAGAGCATAATTCCTATTTGCAAAAGTCACTTAAGCACTTAGCCTAAATTTCATTGGAAGTCAGTGGGACTTCTTTGAAAATGGGATTTAGACTTTTAAGTCAGAGATCTTTTTGAAAATTTTACCCTTCTTATCTTCTGGACTTACTTCAAATGTTATGTAAATGTACAATGGCCTAAGCATCTCTGGCATCATTTTCTTTTTTGGCCCAATTTTTTAAGGAATGTTTTCCTCCGCATGGAAATGTTCTCTTTCAATTGTTTTTCTAAATGTCAAAAAAAATGTGTTTTACACTTAAGGAAACATTTTAAGGGCTTTAAGTTTTGATAGAAACCAAAACTGCAAAGATTAGAAAGTTCAATGAGATTTCTGTAATACCTGAAAATACAGTAGAAATGGTTGATACAATCAGCAGAAACAAAACACAGAAGGGATTTTCTATGAATGAGAACCCTAGATAGGAAATTGGGGTAGAGGAATAATGCCTCTGAGATTAAAAGCCAATGGATCTCAACCTTTTGTTCTTGGAACATCCTTGGGATGGAGTGGGTCAGAAGTACCACTGCCATCTCCCCTCATGTCATATCCTCTCAAGCTCATACCTACTTTATTTTCCTATTCATTTCTCTCTTGCTTCTCTTATCTGTTTCCTTCTAATCTTTTATGTTGATTGTTTGTGTTTAATTTTGTGTTTGCTCTTTCCTCAGATCTCCACTTCTGTGGTAGCTTTCATCTCCCACCCCTCAGAAAGCTATGTACTCTAGGCTGTGGGGCATCCATTGTTGCTACCCCAGACTGAATGCCATGGAAGCAGAGATGGGAAGCTTATTTCTGGAAGCTTGCTCTCTGATCCTACATGCAAACAGCTAGCTACATTAGACACCACATTAGGACCAAGGAGGCCCGATGGGTGCTTTCAAGAAGTCAACTGCTGCTTTGAATTCACTTTTAAATAGTGTTTCTGAGGGATAGATCAGATGCCCTGTAGCTTCCTCCAACCATATTTGATCTCTGCTCTGCCACTCATACAACTTGGACAGATTCAATGCTTTCCCCCATTTTGAGTGTCATTGTAGATATGGTAAAAACAATGAGGGGTACTTGTGGCACCTTATAGATGAACACATTTATTTAGGCATAAGCTTTCATGGGCTAAAATCCACTTCATCAGATGCATGGAATGGAAAATACAGTATGAAGCTATATATAGCAGTACATGGAAAGATGGGAGTTGTCTTACCAAGTTGGGGGGTGAGGGGTAGGGAAAGGGTTGAGACAAGTCAATTAAAGTGGGCTATTATCAACAGGATGAAAAATCACTGTTGTAGTTGTCATAAACAGATAGCTAAGGGTTAATGTCTCTTACACCTGGAAAGAGGTAACCTGAAGCACCTGACCAGAGGACCAATCAGGAAACCAGACTTTTTCAGATCTGGGTGGGAGGGAAGTTTGTGTGTGAGTCCTTTGTTCTTGGTTCTTCTGCCTGTCCCTCTTGGCTATGAGAGGATTTCTGTTTCCTGCTTTCTAATCTTCTGTTTCCAAGTTGTAAGTACAAATATAGTAAGGCAGTAAGGTTTCTATTGTTTTCTTTTGTATTTACCTGGGTATAGTTGCTGGAGTGCTTTGAATTGTATTCTTTCTGAATAAGGCTGTTTATTCATATTTCTTTTAAGCGATTGACCCTGTATTTGTCACCTTAATACAGAGAGACCATTTTTATGTATTTTTCTTTCTTTTTAAGACCTGTTGGAGTTTTTCTTTAGTGGGGAACTCCAGGGAACTGAGTCTGTGCTCACCAGGGAATTGGTGGGAGGAAGAAGTCAGGGTGAAATCTGTGTGTGTTAGATTTACTAGCCTGACTTTGCATTCCCTCTGGGTGAGGGGGGAAGAGAGATTAGCTCTCGGTACTTCTGTTTTCCAAGGCTGGAAACGGGGAGGGTGGAATCCCTCTGTTTAGATTCACGGAGCTTGCTTCTGTGTCTCTCTCCAGGAACACCTGGAGGGGGGAAGGGAAAAGGTTTTTCCCTTTGTTGTGAGACTCAAGGATTTGGGTCTTGGGGTCCCCAGGGAAGATTTGGGGGGACCAGAGTGCCCCAAAACACTCTAATTTTTTGGGTGGTGGCAGCTTTACCAGGTCCAAGCTGGTAACTAAGCTTGGAGGTTTTCATGCTAACCCCCCATATTTGGACGCTAAGGTCCAAATCTGGGACTAGGTTTATGATAGTAGTGGTAGTCAGGGTGGCTCGTTTCAAACAGTTAACAAGAAGGTGTGAGTAACAGTCGGGGCAAAATAGCATGGGGAAATAGCATGTTTGGTTTTGGTTTTTTAGTTCTTGTAGTGACCTATATATGGTATAGTCTTTGTCTGCCTCTCACACTGGATCTTTCTCTTGCGGTCAATTCTTGCTTTGTCTGTCAGATTTCAGTATTGTCTGTTATTTATAACTGGCTTTTTCAGTTATGTCAAATCTCTTCATGACACTGGACTCTTGTGCAGATCTTGTAATTAAAGTGAGTGCAGTGGTCTATTAAAAGTAGTAATCATGGTTTTTAGATATGTAATTAGTAATAGTCACACATAAGATTTACCTTTAAGATATTTTAGATTATTACAGTAACTCACTAACAGATATAAGCCTTGACTACTCACAATATCCTTCAGTTGGAATAAATCTAAAAAACTTTTTTTATTTTACATATACAAAAAGATCCTTTTCTGAGTGATAAACTTTCTCAGAAGAAAAGTTTACTTGAGGGCAGGACTTTTAAATTACTCTAAATCTGTCTGTATATCTTTTAGGTTTATCTGCTGCAGAGGTTTTATTGTACCCAAGGTGGAAGCATAATTAAAAGAACATCTATTGTTAGACTGACTCA
This sequence comes from Gopherus evgoodei, assembly GCF_007399415.2. Lineage (NCBI taxonomy): Eukaryota > Metazoa > Chordata > Testudines > Testudinidae > Gopherus > Gopherus evgoodei. The sequence goes on from NC_044324.1 coordinate 148,822,483, forward strand.
CACCAGTGGTTCTTCATCTTATTCAAAAGTCTTGAAATAACACTTTCCGGAAGCATCTGTTCCTTCTTTCCATCTTTTTAAAGGGCAGGATGCTGTGCTTTTGACCATGTTTCCCTCTCCCCTATTTTTCATCATTCTCGTCTGTTCCTCTGCTCTATATTGTGATGAAATATCTGGCCAGAATGTCTTGACATATTATTAGAATCCCCTTTTTACTTTGCAACATTAAACAGCTAATTTTGGGCATGGGATTTTGTTTAAATGGACTATGGTCTGCTTTTACTGTAGCATCCCACATCATAGAAAACCTTCCCAACATTATTAAGCACACATGAAAAGCAAAACTAAAACTTTCATAAACTTGGAATTTCAGAATTAAGCGATTGTTCACTCTGGGAAAAATCCCTTTTTCCTTTGCTTATGCTCTGTAAAATCCTGTCAAAGTAAAAAATTATAAAAACAAGAAAAGACTCTTGATAGTACCAAAAATCTTAATTGCAGGATTTAGGCTCAGTGACAGTTACTGTTAATATTATTCCTGCTGTTTAGAAACAATGGGGGAAAAATACACATAAGAGGGGAACAGGGAGAGTAAAAAGGGAAGCTCTGTTAGGCCTGGTCCACACTACAGCGTTAAATCGATTTAAACAGCATTAAATCGATTTAACGCTGTACCCATCCACACTACAAGGCACTTAAAATCGATTTTAAGGGGTCTTAAAATCGATTTCTGTACTCCTGCTCAACGAGAGGAGTAACCCTTAAAATTGATATTACTATATCGATTTAGGGTTAGTGTGGATGGAAATCGAAGTTATTGGTCCCATTCTTTTACTGAGCTACCCAGAGTGCACCGCTCCGGAAATCGATGGTAGCCTGGGACCATGGACGCACACCACCGAAGTAATGTGCCCTAGTGTGGACGCGTAAAATCGATTTTATAAAACCTGTTTTATAAAATCAATTTTATTAATTTCAATTTTACTCTGTAGTGTGGACGTGGCCTTAGTGAGGTTTGCTTCACTCATGTGCTGCAGTCAGAGAACAGTAAATATATAGCTCAGTCACAGACAGGTGTGCTTTAGTCTCCAGACTTCAGTTTACCTCCCCTATCTGGCATACTCTTGTCACTTCCTACTGGTCATTCTTCCCGCTGGGACAAGGTTGCTTACAGCATCTTAGCCTGTCGTGCTGATTATGATGATGATACTTTGGAGTTTACTTAAGCTGATCAGGCTTTAAATTGATTTAAACAGAGGATAGGAAAGATAAAAACATGGAATGAGGATGAAGTGACACATGAGTAGGGAAGTAGAGCAGCAGGAATCCTTAGACTTGTATCCAGGAGATTGTTTAGGATTTGGCACATCCAGAAGTAAAGGCCTCATACCTTATGGGTCCATTTGTGATTTAGGTGTATCTGAATATTTTCTTAAAAGTCCAGAGGGAAAATATTGGACTTTGGAGGTGGCGAGACTCTCCAGAATGATCAGACTCTAAAGATAGCATTGTCCTTCTTTTTGAAATGTTCAAAAGTGTAGTATTAACCATTACTGTCTCATCAACTAAACCAATGAAAAATAGTTTCCAGTGACACGGGCATTTCTTTCTGCACCAAGAATTCCTATTCTATTTTTATGTCAACATGTGACGTAAGAATTTTGGAGGTCATTTCACCTAAAGGCGGTTGGGAATTTTTCAGCTAAATGGTTTTTGGTCAGAAAATGCTCATTTGTCAAAAAATGCAGAAGTGTGTCACTTTCGACAAAACTTGCATTAGTAAAGGTGTCTTAGGTCCAGGATGGAATTTTTGATGAGAGAGAGAGAGAGAAAAAAAGAAGGAAAAAATATTTAGCTAATAGCCCAGAGATTAGGGACTCACCTGGGAAGTGATGCTAGAGTCACTTTATTTCTCAACTTTCATTCATCATGTGAACTTATTCAGACACAAAGTATATTTGTAATAGCACAGAAGCAGCAACAACAAGAGAATAGTAATTCAACAGAGTTGAAAATAAATATAAAGTATTATAAAAATAGTAAAAAGAATGAGGAGTACTTGTGGCACCTTAGAGACTAACAAATTTATTTGGGCATAAGCTTTCGTGGGCCAAAACCCAGTTCATCAGATGCATGCAGTGGAAAATACAGTAGGAAGATACATATACACAGAGAATATGAAAGAAATGGTGTTGCCACACCAACTACAACAAGACTAATCAATTAAGGTGGGCTATTATCAGCAGCAGAAAAAATTTTTTATAGTCTTGTTATAGTTGGTATGGCAACACCCATTTTTTCATGTTCTCTGTGTGTATATATCTTCCTACTGTATTTTCCACTGCATGCATCTGATGAACTGGGTTTTAGCCCATGAAAGCTTATGCCCAAATAAATTTGTTAGCTTCTAAGGTGCCACATGTACTCCTCATTCTTTTTGCTGATACAGACTAAGATGGCTACCACTCTGAAATAAAAAATAATACTTTTCAGAGGCAAATTCTGTGGCTTCACAGGAACAGACTATGATACTTTAGTGAAAATCCAACCGTAGGTGTCCCTGTGTCCCTGATGGAAATTAATCCCTATGCTAAAGAGTCTGAGGAACCACATCTTAAAAACTCTGCCTGCAGGTTCTCAGTTATTTTTAAAAACATGGCAAATTACTCTAGAGTTTACTATCCAAATCTTACAAAAGCACCAGTCCGTTGAAGAAAATGGAATAAGCCAAAATTGTGTTGCAGATCAAGCTGTTACTGAGATCTGTTCTTTTGTGTATTTTTAAATGGGGATTATAAAACAATGACATGCTTCTAATTATTGAAACTTTTATATTTCACAAATGCCTGGTTGATTATCTCTAAACTTGCTTGTTCGCCCACAGTTATCCATTTCTCAGTTGGCATAAGCTTCAAATCTCCCTGTTGATTCGTTAGAAAGCACTTTGAATTTGTCCTCAGTCTGTTATAGGGTTGCCAGCATCTGGTTTTCGACTGTTAAAAGTCCAGTCGGCAGTGCAGTGGGGCTAAGGCAGGCTCCCTGCCTACTCTGGCTCCACGCAGCTCCCAGAAGTGAACTGCATGTCCCTGTGGCCCCTAGGTGCAGGGGTGATCAGGGAAGGCTCCATGTGCTGCCTCTGGTCCGAGTGCCAGCTCCGCAGCTCCCATTGACTGAGAACTGTGCAGAGCTGACCCGTCATCCCTTTGCCTAGGAGCTGGACATGCAGGCCACTTCTGGAAACTGTGCAGAGCCTGCCTCAGCACTGCTGCACTGCCAACTGGGAGCCACCTCAGGTAAGTGTCACCTGGCTGGAGCCTGAACCCCCATCTGCACTCCAACCTCCTGCCCCAGGTCCGAGTCCCCTCCTGTCCCCTAACTCCCTCCCAGAGCCTGCACTCCAGCTCCCTGTCTCAGCCCTGAGCTCCCGCAGAGCCTGCACCCCAGCCCTGAGGCCGCTCCTGCACTCCAAACCCCTTGGCCCCAGCCTGTAGCACCCTACTACTCCCCAAACCCCACATCCTCAGTCCCACCCCAGAGCCCACACCCCCAGCCAGAGTCCTTACTCCCTCCCACACTCTAACCCCCTGCCCTTGCCTGTAGCCCCCTCCTGCACCCTGAACCCCTCATTTCTGGCCCAACCCAGAGCCTGAACCCCAGACCCCTACCCCAGCCTAGCAAAAGTGAGTGAGGGTGGGGGAGAACAAAAGAGAGAGGGGGGGATGGAGTGAGTGAGAGGTGTGGCCTCAGAGAAGGTGTGGGGCAGGGGCGGGGCCTTGGGGAAGTGCTGGGGAAGGGGGTGGGGCAAAGTTTTGTGCGATTAGAAAGTTGTCAACCCTAGACTGTTATCATGCCCTAACATTAGTCCACAATCAAATACATGTTAGTGAAGTGTCTTTTAGTATCTGTTCATGTGAATTAAGGAGACAGAAGCAATGAGTTGATGGTATCAGGTTTTCCAATTTAAGCTACTTACCTTTTTCTAAAAATACTCATGTGATGCTTGCTTTTGGTTATCAGTGATTTAAAGCTGTCTTCTGCTTTCCTGTCTCCATCCCTCTAGTATCTGTTGAATGGGTTCCAAAAGCTAAATTGTGTGTCAGAAAAACAAAGAGAATGAAAGTAATAGAGAAATTCTGCCTGCTTGGCATAATATCTTCCTTGATTTGATGTGTTTTTTTATTTATCTTAATTGCCAAATTTTGAGGTCTTAAACTGCAGAAATGCATTAAAGTTAAGAAAAGCGTTAAGGTTTTTCTTCTGGTGTTTTGTGTTAATATTTCCTGTGGTTTCAATCCACCATGTTTGTTCTCATCCTCATGCTAGTGTTGCAATGTATGCTATACTTAGGACAGACCATTTCCCTCACTTTTAGGTTAGTTCATTCATTTTGGATGTTTTGGCTCATAACAGGAAAGCCTGTTCCCACTTCAGTGGAAGTAGTGCCATAGACCTCAATGGAGCCAAGATTCCATCCCTTATCTTACATCTTTCCAGCTGGTTTGCTAGGTTTTCAAGTTAAAAGATGTATTCTACTCTGGGAAATGGTATTTTTATGTTACATGTTTACTGAGTGACAACGATTTCTATGTGAAATATATACCATTTCACCAGTCATCACAAAGAACAATGTAGAGTTAATGGCAGAAAAACTCTACATAGGCACAGGAAAGGTTTTCTCATTTTTAAACGGCACTATGATTTACTGAATAAGAAGACAAATACTTAGTTTTGAACTCTCCAATGTGTTCTAAAAGATCTGTTACGAGAGAGAGGATTCCAGTGAAATATGTTATATATCTTGTTTACAGCACTGGGGCAGCTGTACAGTAGCAATAATTCTGCTCATAGTTGACCTTTACAAAATTTTAAGATAGCTGAAATTTTACTAAATATATTTATACAGACTCATTAGGTTGCAGCTACACATTGACGAATGTCAGGACTGCATTTCTAAACGTTGCATTTCTAAAATATGACTTACTAAATGATGTTATTATAAAGAAACATTTTCTTTTCAAAACCTGTTACTATTTTGATTAATATCTTTCTAGTCAGTGTGGGAAGACACTCTGAGCTACATCCCAGTCCCTGTCATGATGGAATATATTGATATCAATAGAGTTACTTGGAGTTAACATTGGTTTAACATTATCCAGAGCAATATTTAATCTGTGAAACAATCCAGGCTAGATTCCTATCTCACTTACATGGGTGTAAATTCAAAGTAACTCATTGTCTTCAGTGGAGGGTTAACATGATTTTAAACTGATGTAAGAGAGATCAGAATCTGGCCGTTTGCCTTTCTGGAATACCAATTTTATATTTAAGTGTATTACTCCTATGGATGGAGCATTAATGATATGTGGAAGTAGCCATTACAGGGAAGGAAAGTGGTATGAAGGCTTGTGTAACTCCCATGGGAGTCATGAGATTGAAGACCTGATTCTGGTCTCATTTACACCTGTTTTACACCATTGTAACTCTCATTGACTTCAATGGTGTTACTCCTTATTCAATCTGGTGTGATACCAGAATCAAACACCTGAATTGAAATCTTAGGTTTAATGCATAGCTCTGTCCCTGCACACAACTATATAAGGAGCACCAATGGACGCTTCCTGTCTCAGTTGGCCACAGAGGAGTTATGGCTGCAGGCAGAGGTGAACAGGCAGTGGTATCTGGGCCTGACTGAAGATCAACTCCAAGCAAATGGGAGAAAAGAGAATGCTGAAGAACCAAAAGCACAATGGCAAGAGAGAGCTTAAGTAGGAGGAATATGGAATGAGGGGAAAGGAATGAAAATTTTAGAAGTGAAAAGAGACACTGCATGAGAACACAGAAAAATGGTGATAAAACAGAGAGGAATAACAATGAAGGAGGAAAGAAGATACACAGTACATTAAAACATGCTGTTATAGCAGCACCACCTGTCTATTACAGGCAAGCAATTCTGTCTTCAGGAAAACCAATAACAGATGTCAGAAAGTGGTGGAGGAGGCCCCATTGACTTTTATAAAAAAAAAAAAAAAATTGAAAAGCAAAGTGGAATGTAATTTTGCCATGGTGGTCCATTAACAGACCAGAGAGATGGAAACTGCTATAATTTTGATGAGGATTTCTTCAAATTTAAGGGGGTGTCTTGAAAGTGCATTAGAAAGCTGGAGTATCCTATTTAACATGTACTAGCCTGTGCGGTGCATATCCAAAACATCCTATTATATTTTAGAGCTGTTCCTGAAAGATGGAGTTCTGTCCAGCCTGAACCTTTGAACTGCTGTGGCATTCTGGAGGGGCCCTCTTGATAGCAGAAGACTTCTAGATATGTCAAGCAAGCGTTTTCACTTGTTCAGTGAACCCGGAGAAGAGACTCAGACATCTGCTACCCTACTTCTAATAGTGGGACCACATTAGGGAATAAACTTGTTACCTTATTCTTCTTGAAACAACTTAGGGTTTTGCTTGGATCCCACAAAGTATATGTTTGGCCCTGTGTGGTGTCCTGGCCAGTTTGGGTAGTTCTAGTTTGCTAATTTAAACTCTTCGCGACTTTGATTGTATGCTGTGTTTTTCCACTTTCTGGCATCAACCATTGCTGCCATGAACTCCTGTGTATCATGATCAATGGAAATAGGAGTTGGAGGACCCATGTTCCCCAGTGAGGCTGTGATTAAGGGGACACCAGGGGAACAGGAAAGAAAAGGTGTTATGCTGGAAGCAACTCAGCAACATGGACAGAACAGTCCACAGGTTTAAAGTTCCACCTGTTCAGTTTATTCTGCATTCAGCTCTACTTGTTGCTGATGCAACACTGTGTACTCATTGTGCAAATGGGCCTATTATTCACCTACATAAAAGAAATATTGAAGCAATGTTGAGGGTCTGACATGAAATCACAACAGCAAGGAAAGTCAGACCTGAGACTGAAAACAGAACTGACGGAATGGTTTAAAAATCATGGTGTTTTAAAATGAATCTCATTTTTTGGATTGCTTTTTTCTTTCTTTGATTTGATTTATGTAACATTTCATAGGAAATCTCCCACCATGTGAGAGACTTCTCTCTTCTTCCCTTTTCCCCTCATTGTGCTGACATTTGGATTTAAATCTCGATCTTAAATGTACCCACTGTTTCCTTGACTGCTAGGAAACGGACTTACTTAGAACCATCTAAATATCTTTGGGAATCTGGAATTTATAGTCTGTCCCCGCCTCCCTAATGCTGCTCATTAGAATGTTGAAAGAAAGACAGTTTAAAAAAAAAAAGTGTTGTCCTGATTCTGTAATCTTTAATGGCAAGGTCTTCCACTCTCTGCCCTACCTGCCCAACTTCTGCTTGATCATATCAGTTGAAAATTAAACCTTAAATGTACCATACACACACAAGGGTAGACAGGGTCTCTGGGGTATCATATGGAAGCTCAAATTCATTTTTAAACACAAAATTAGGTCCTTTACTGCAGCTTTGTAAAATTGGCACCAAAATTTAATTACTTGTTTATAATTAAATATATAAACTAATATAGGTCTTCCCCAGGTAAGAGAGTGAATAGGATTTTGCAAGACCTTAATGACTACATGACTGCACCCTGTGTAGCAGCCTAGCAATATCTTAGTACACCAGATGAATTTTTCTGTCCTCTATCCAACTTTAAGCTCTGAAAAGTTGTAAAGACAGAACTCACCAGTGAATTAGAACCCCACCATTTCAATGTAGCTGAAGTGAGAAATGGTGACCATTAATAATGGCTTTTGGATCGGAACAGATTGTGTTTAATGATGCATTCTAATTTACTGAGTTTAGAGCTTGTAAGCTTCATCTGGAAAAAACCCAGAGCAAGAAGATATAATATGCTGAAAATTTGTTCTACTAATTTTCATATGGATCACTTTTGTGAGTACTTCAAAAGAAGCAAACTAAATGTTTTGTTACTATGAAGAATTACCATGAGCACAGGCCCCCACCACATATATACTTCATTTTAAAGTTCACCTTTTGCAGTGTGTGAATGTTACCAGCTATGACTATAGAAGAACATCTTTCACATTTTATCAAAGGGGATGTAAGGTAATCAATGAAACAAGAAGTTAGTGATGTTTTCAATTTAGCTTTAGATGGCCTTTAAAAAACAACCTCCAAATGACTAGATAAGGGGGATTTGATGGAATAGTAATGAGATTTTTCATGACAAAAATATTTTTAATTTTTTCAGTTCAGATGTTTCATTTGTTCCTAATTAAACATGTTCTATTTCTTTTAGCAGATAAATACTTGTACTATATAATATAATATTTTGAAAGTAAGATTAAATGATTTAAAGACACAATAAACTATGAATATGACATAACTTCATCTGTTTGAGAATATTCTCAATTAAAGCAGATTGGGTGTATTGATGAATCTGATAGGTTAGAGTAAATTTCAACTTCAGCAATGTCCTTGCTAATAAAAACATTCCAAGTAATACATAGAAATTATATAGGGGCAAATCCTCAGCTGTGCCTGAACTCTGCTTAGTGCACCAGGGGAATGTATGTTGCTGGCTTTCCTGCTCCCTTAACCCCCCTAGGAGCCAATTCACCTCTTCCTACAAGCCAGAGGAGCCTCTGGGTTGCTCTAGTTGATTCTGGCTAAACTATCCTAGTAACCATTTTGCCAGCTCCAAATATAATCTGGACAATATAATAATAATATCATCCTTGGAATATAATATGATCCAGCCATAATCTGGTATGCTGACTACAGCAGATTTTGTGGATTCTCTTTGGATAGGAATCCCTAGAATCTGCTGTAATAGGCATGCAAGGATTCTACTATCAAAGGAGAATCCCTAGCTGCCCAGCTCAGACAGCTCTAAATCACCTTTGCACCATGGTACAAGGGAGGGACCATTGTCCAAAAATATGGGCATGGGGACTGTGTCAGAGTTGTATAAAAGTTTTATTGCCACGTTTGGGAGGAGTCACATCACTCATGTACAGTTTCACCACTTGTAAGTGATGTGTGTGTCAGATACTAGCGAGCGCCCCTTCCTGCCCACCTACTAGGACTTCTGTGAGGGGAAGCAAAGCCTCTGTGCTCTGGATTTCCAGGAATGCATTAAGCTCCTGGAGCCTGAACAGACCTCTCTAGGTCCCTAGGTACACTCTCAGGGCACACCTGGCATGCCCTCCCAAGTGTTGGAACCCTCTGTCCAGCCATCTAGCCCCTCAGAGTGCAGCATTGACCCTTCAGACTCCCCAATACTCAAATGCACCCCTCTCTCTGAATGGTCCCCGTATGGTGTGAAGCTTCTGGTTTACAGTTTAACTCCCTCAGGGACACATACACATTTTGTTCAGTCTATCAGCGTTATGTTCTTTACTTAACAAATAAAGCACGGAAGAGTACAGATCCTACAAAACAATAAAACATCCTAAACCCAGCGTCCCTCGGTAGCTCATCCTTCTGTTGGGAGTCCTTGGAAGATCATCTGTATTCTGTCAGATAGTCAGGGAGTTCTCCGTCTCCTTGACTCTCCCGGTCCTGCACCAGCCTTCTTCATCTTACTTGCATGCAGGTCCCCTCTGTGAGTCTCTCTGTAGACTCCTGCTGGGGTCACCTGCTTCTTTTATTCTGCCTTTTGGTAATTTTTTCATTAGTCTCAAACTACCCTCCCTTCAAACAAGAGGAGGAAATATCTTCTCCCCAGGGAGAGCAAACCCATTGTCCCAAGATTTATTTGGAATAGATGATCCTAGAGTGCTGATCACTCATCATTGGACAAATCTATGCTTAAAACGCTGCATTGGCACAGCTGCCCTGCTGTAGCGCTTAAGTGAAGATGCTCCTACACTGGCTGGAGAGCTTCTCCCATCGGCATAGTTAATCCACCTCTTTGAGAGGTGGTAGCTATGTCGATGGGAGAAACTCTCCCATCGACATAGCACTGTCTGCAGGGGTGGTGTAAAGGTGTGGACTCACCCCTGCGGCGCCTCCTACTGGTCTCTCAGGGAGTTAGCTTGATTTCAAGCCTGGAGCACCCTCTGCAGACTGGTGGTCTACCACAGCTTGGCCCCCATGTCCCTCCCAGGACCCCGGTGCCACTTTAATTGGGTGCTGCCCCCCTGGCAGTACCCCCACAGTTCTGGGTCTCCTCCTCCCAGGGGAACCCTCCACTCACTATCCCCACTTCACCTCAATCTTGGCTACTGACAGTCATCACTTAGCCCCCCATTCACTGGGGCAGACTGCAGTGTATCAGCCACTCATCACAGGCAAAGGGGTTTGGATCTGCTGCCTCTGCCTACCCATGGGCTGCCCCTTTGGAAACCCAGTACTCAGTTGCCTTACCGTAGGCCTGCAACTTGGGCGGTTTCCAGGCCAGAGCCCCCCAGCTACACTTGTCTTCCCCCAGCCCTGCTCCACCTTAGGTACCCAGGTATGCTCCCTAGCAGCCAGACCCTTCTCCCTCTAAAGGCAGAGAGAAAGTATTTGTTCCTGGCTTCCCTGGCCTTTATAGGGCCAGATGGGTCTGTGTGGAGCATGGCCATAGCTGAGGCTGGTTTCCTCCAATCAGCCCAGCTTTTTCCTCTGCTACAGCCCTCTTGAAGGGCTGTTTTAAGCCCTTCCGGGCAGGAGCGAGTAACCACCCCTCTACAGGTGGGTTAGGCTGTTATAACTATATTGCTCAGGGGTGTGGATGTTTCACACCCCTGAGCAAAGTAGTTATACCGACATAGGCTTGTAGTGTAGACCTGACCATTGTCTCTGGCCTGGCAGAGATATGACGTAACCTGCTCACTCCTGAGGGATTCACATTCAATAGGCTTTCCTGATTTGGTAATTTCATGATAAAATATTCCAAAATTAAGAAGTGGTACAGACAGAACTGCCAGTTTATCACAGTGTGTGCATTCTGAGCTCATACTTACAGAATCTATAAGAATAAATTGTGGAATTTTGTTGTCCCTCTGCCTGTTAGGCATTTGGTTTTAGAGTATGTGTATACTGCAAGAAAAACCCCATGCCAGTTCCAGGGTGCTGGAATGATTTTTATGTTGAGGGTGCTGATGATGGAAACCATATTATTACTACTTCATGCCAGAGGGTGCGGTAGCACCCCTAGTGCCAGTACCACTGTGCCAGTGAGTCTCTGAGCCCAAGTCAACTGACTCAGGCTTGTGGGGCTCATGCTACAGGAATAAAAATAGCATTGTAGATGTTCTGCTGGGGCTGGAAATCAAGCTCTGAAACTTGATAAGGGAGGTCTCAGAGACTGGGCTCCAGCCTGAGCAGGAATGTCTACACTGCTGTTTTTAGACCCATAACACAAGCTGTGTGAGCCCAAGTCAGTTGACCTGGGATCCTAGACTCTGCTGGCTTTTGTTGTTGTTCTTGTTTGTTTTTTTTGTTTTTGCAATGTAAAATTACCCTCTGTTATCATTATTCTAATTGTATGGTACTCAGAGGGAACCTTAAAAAAACACTATAAAAATGACAGTTTCTTTACCTAAAAATGTCATGACTTTGAAGTCCAATATCTTGAACCATTCTAAGGCTAAAAACTGGTACTGGCCCACTGGGAAACTGGAAATCTCTCTTTTCTTAGCAAGAAAATTAATGAAAAAATGGTTGAGAATTGTTGAGTTAAGTAAGATAAGTTCAGTGGTTTCAATACTATTGCATTAAGTAACTCTGAAGTTACTTTCAATGTTTTAGGTACAATAAAAGTGTTTCACAATAATGTTTAAAATCAGTAAATGGAAAATAAGTGTACAGAACACTTATTCATAGCATACTTTTCCATGGCTAGAAATCACCTTTCAGTATACTCACATACATATTGTGCCAATAAGTACCACAGAAAGCGAACATGAATATCACAAGTTATTTTGGGGGCAAGGTGAAGAATACTGTATATCATGCTGAATTTGCAGTTAAAATGAAAATACTAGTGTATACATATTCAGGCTCAGAGTTCTAGTCCAGAAGTGTTCATATCTTCAATTCTGGAAGTGGTTGCCTAGCAAAAGTCAACTTTAAACAAGTTGTTTTGAGAGAACCAAGTAAAAGTGCTGTATGAAAGCTAAATGAGTGAAAAATATTTAATTAATGTTTCTATAAAGTAAAAGCTGGATGGTAGGGCAAGATGTGTCATAGAGTAATGTATTACACAGTCTACTTTTAATGTTTTGCCATGATACAGTATCTCTGGTATTTTCTTGTTGATCCAACTTCAAAAGCCAGTTATAGTCATTCTTTCTGCAAGGCCCAATTGATATTGTGTTCCATGAAAAATGCAGGCACTGCTGCCTGTAGTAATATTTTTTGTTCTTTTTCCTTAGTGAACTGCAGTAAAAGTTAAAGGAGCAAGCGTTCTAGCTTCATAAATTTGTGAGAAGAAATTATAGTCTCTTACTAACATGACACAATGAAATATACAGAGATTTAAGGGGAGCCAAAAGCAGGCACTGGAGCATTAGAGATTATTTTCAAAGATAAAGTTGCTAATACCAACTGTAAAATAAATCAGAAATTTAGGCACCCCCACTGAAATATATTTAAATTAGGAGAGTATTAGGCTTTAGAGCCCATGAAGAGGAGAGAAAGTGTTTACTGTTTGGAGAAACTGTTTTAAATACATTCAAAATGTGATAAGGGCAGTAAAAATAAATCATACTGAAATTTAGTCCATTTGTGCTAGTTTTACAATTTTATATGCAATAAAATGTAAAAGTAAGTAGTTTGTTGATAATACATTTAATAAGAGACTTGCTTTGTGACCAATAGTGATCCAAGTGAATTAGAACCCTTTGGAGATGACAAGATATTGGCACCTCTGTTTCCAATCCAATACTCCAGTTTGCTTCTCAGAATCCTGTGCCCTGATTCCAGTGGTGCCTCATTGAGGGTCCAATAGCAATTGGCACAAAGGACTCTGTAGTTCAGCTTTTTCTGTCTCTCTTATTTTGTCTTTTTCTTTCCCAGGTTTCTTTCCTCAATTTATCTTATTTGTTGTTTTTCCTCTTCTACTGATGGGCAAAACTGGATTGGTAAATCCAACCACCTTTGTAATTTGGGACAGTGTAGTTTCAAACAGCTTTGGTTCAGAGGGATCCAAACCTGAATTGGTTCTGTTTTCCTACTCTTGGTAAGCTGTGCCTAAGATCTCAAAGTGAGTGAAAATCTCAGAAGAGATTTTGAGATTTCAGTGAATCTGAATTATTGCCCTTTCAGCATAAACCACAAACTCTGAATGCTAACCTGAGCCTAATCCAATCCTGGATCCAAATATCGGCCTGGTCTACACTCGGGGGGAAGGGAGTAATCTAAGTTGCGCAACTTCAGCTATGTGAATAACTTAGATCTACTTACAGCGGTGTCTACGCTGTGGTAGGTCGACTGCTGACGCTCCCCTGTTGATTCCGCCTGTGGTTCTAACTCCGGTGGAGTACCGGAGTCGATGGGAGAGCACTTGATGGTCGATTTATCACATCTTCACTAGATGGATCGATCACTCCAGAGTTAAGTTTAGACATGCCCATCATCTCAATCCATCTTTTCATATTTTTCCCTGACTCTTTTCCATTTTTCTTTTGGTCTCTGCAGGACCTCTGGGTCATCACTGCACTAATTCATTGGCAAAAAACTACATTAATACTGAGTTAATGTTGCTTGGTGATTGTGACGGGTTAGACCACAGAAACTCTCTTGGGAGCTGCCACTCGATGTGCCAAGACTACTTTTACCCCTGACTTCCCTGCCAGCTTGGGGTCCCAGCAACCTGTCTTGTTGAGACAGACACTCCCGTCTGCTCCAACACAGACCCAGGGTCTGAATTACTTTCCCCAAAGCTGCAGGTTTAACACTTAGATGCCCAAATTCCAATGGGGTCTAAACCCAAATAATTCTGTTTTACCATTTATAAAGCTTATACAGAGTAAATTCATAAATTGTTTGCCCTCTATAACACTGATAGAGAGAGATGCACAGCTGTTTGCTCCCCTAGGTATTAATACATACTCTGAGTTAATAAGTAAAAAGTGATTTTATTAAATACAGAAAGTAGGATTTAAGTGGCTCCAAGTAGTAACAGACAGAACAAAGTAAGTCACCTAGCAAAACAAAATAAAATGCGCAAATTTATGTCTAATCACACTGAATACAGATAATCTCACCCTTAGCGATGCTTCAGTAAGTTTTTTCCTCAGACTGGACCCCTTCCAGGCCGAGGCACAATTCTTTCCCCTGGTACAGCTATTGTTCTAGCTCAGGTGGTAGCTAGGGGTTTCTTCATGATGGTTCCTCTCCTCCCTTTGTTCTGTTCCATCCCTTTACACATTTTTTTAACAAGGCGGGAATCCTTTGTCCCTCTCTGAGTTTCCACCGTCTCCTTCTCAATGGAAAGATGGATTCCTGTTCGGTGACATGATCTCATGTCACTGCCCACTTGCCAGCACACAGGTATACAGGAAGACTCACAGATAAAACACACCTATCTGCAGACAATTGTTCTGGTTAATGGAAGTCATTAATATTCCAAACCATCATTAATGGCCTACACTTTGCATAATTACAATAGACCCTCAGTTATATTTCATACTTCTAGTTTCAGATACAAGAGTGGTACATTTATACAAATCATACTCAGTAGATTATAAGATTTGTAATGATACCTTACAACAGACCTTTTGCATGAAGCATGTTCCAGTTACATTATATTCACTCCTCATTTTTTTTATAAAATCTTATAGACTGCAACATCACAGTGATATGTTACTCACTCAGCTTCTGCAAGGGGCTGAAACTTAAACTTCTAAAAATCAGGAAATGCAGAGGTACGGTTGTGCATTCCACCGTAATGCTCTCCTCTTTCAGCAAGAAAAGAAAAAAGTTGCCTATGCCACCTTCTTTTTGTTCTGCTGGAGCTATAGCCACAGTAGATAAGTGAATTATTTGCATATGCTCCAGATGCAGTCAGCGTGTTAGGTGTCAAAGTCCCCCAATGCCAACGGCCTGTCTGACTGACAAAATTAGTGCACGGCACTTTTATAGATGCACAAGGGAGTGATCCAGCCAGCATCCCAGCAGACCACTTTGACTGCCCTAATGCAGTGGATCAAGTACCTATTTTGCAGTTGTGTGAACTTTCAGTGTGAGACTCAGATCCACAACCTTCAGGATGGTAATTGAGCCCCTTACCCATGCAGCCACCGAATGGTGAAGGCTGTAATTGGGTCTGCATGATAAAGGTATGGTTTTTATATGAATAAGTGTGGATACTTTGAGGTGTGTGACAGAGCTGTGATTATGATACATGGAAATATATATTTGCATCCTCTCATGTGAGAGGAAAGGGAAAAGGTTCATGTGCATCTTCAGGATGCAGTGTGCATCATTTTATGCAGAATTGTGTAGGTTATGTCAGTTGCAGGGCATAGGGCTTTTTATTAGAAAGGATATTGTCAGCAGTGAGGTGGAATATGAGAGGATTCTAATGCGTGAATGATGGGTAAGCGAAAGTGTAGATTGAGAAGTTATCCTGTGTATAACAATACATCCACACAGATTGCGTAGATGTACACACGCTAGTTCTTCATGGTGGCAGCTCAGGCTAGCTACCTGAGTACGCACCTGCCTGGAACCTTGGGTACATACTTGGGGAGCAAATATGAGACACTGACCATGCTAGCCCAGTGCGCTAATTCGAAAAGAGATAATGCTGGTATATCTACACGAGCTGGGAATCAAACTGCCCTGCTCAAATGTAGATGTACCCTCAGGACCAAAGAGTTGTAAAAAGCTTTAAAATGGTTCTTAAATTGTATGTTTGTGGTATTCTTTCTGAGGAGTTCGCTAAGTGTGTGAGGGGACCTGACTCTTACAGTGCCAAGGCCAGTGTCTGTGTTATATGCATTCTAAGGTATTGCACAAAGAGGGCAGAGGAAAGGTGTGTGATCAACCTTTTTAATTTTTTTAATTTATTTATTTATTTATTGGTACTTTCAAAGCATTTGTTGGGTGAGACTGAATGGGTTGTAAAAGGAAATGAAGAACTTGTACATTTCAGCAACTGTGGAGTTGGCAGAGTAATATTTTTTTCAGAAACATTTCCCAGTCTTTCTAGTCAAGTTGGCCTAGCCCTGTCTGGGATGGCTGTGGAGTTTTTAATTGTCATTTGCAGCCTCTTATGCAAATATTTGTAAAGACATATGCTTTCTTTCCTGAATGTGGACTATCACTTCTCTGTGTAATCTCCTGTTTTCAGAAAATGGAATAGATACACAATCAGTACATGCCTATATTTGACTGTCAGCTATACCACACTAAGGCACATCAGTGCCTGAGGAGGAGTGTGGGTGTTTGACTTACCTTTCCATCATCACTTTTCCTCACTTTCTCTCTGGTTGTTACAGCAGTTTTACCATGCCCTTCCTCTTAAGCAGTTGTTGATTTAATCCTCCAACCAAACTTTCAGAAAGAAAAAAGAGTCCTTCTCTTTTGGGATTAAAAAAAAAAAAAAAGTCGAGTCCAAAATCCTCTTCCCAGGATTCATCACATCTCCCTTAATGTAGGGAGTGAAAAAAGACCTCCTCCCATCCCCTGGCAGACCCAGCCTGGGGCCCCTGAACGAAGCATGTACACACCAGGCCTCAAGCCCACACTTCTCCTCTCACAGGCAGTTTCCTTTCCTTGCTTTTCACTCTTCAATGCCAGCTTCATTTCCCTAGTATTGCCAACCCCATATGCTCAAAAATCATGAGCCAAGGCCCTAAAAATCATGGGATTGGCTTAAAAATCACAAGAATTTAAAAAATAATAGAACTGTGGTTATTTTATATGCTGCTCGGCTTTTGTGCCTTTACAGGTCACATTTTCAAGCCTTTCTTTGCACCCAGGAGGGCTAGATACTTGCTCTATTTTTTGTAAGAAAATTGATAGGCTCATGTAATCATGAGTCCAGGAGCTGTGGCCATAAAATAAATAAACTCTCTGTAAATTTGCCAGAGTTAGCAACATTGATTCCTCTGAGTCTAAGGCTTCCTACTATATCAGCTCCCTGGTGGTTAGGATTTGGCACTTTCACTGCCATAGCCTCGGTTCAATTCCCAGTCAGGGAAAAGTGACTTTAAACCACAAAGGCTTCAGTTATTCTTCACTTTCAGTGTAAACAAATCCATGTTTTTGGTCTGTGATGGGATGTTAGATGGGTTGAGATCTGAGTTATTACAGAGAATTCTTTCCTGGGTGCTGGCTGGTGAGTCTTGCCCACATGCTCAGGGTCTAACTTATCACCATATTTGGGGTTGGGAAAGAATTTTCCTCCAGGGCAGATTGGCAGAGGCCCTGGAGGTTTTTCGCCTTCCTCTGCAGCATGAGGCACGGGTCACTTGCTGGAGGATTCTCTGCAGCTTGAAGACTTTAAACCATGATTTGAGGACTTCAATGGCTCAGACACAGGAGTGGGTGGGTGAGATTCTGTGGCCTACATTGTGCAGGAGGTCAGACTAGATGATCATAATGGTCCCTTCTGACCTTAAAGTCTATTCTCAGACTCCTCCCTTGGGTTTTCCTACAGCTTGACTCAATTTGGCCCTTTCCAGGCTTCTTTCAAACTTATTCCTCCCAGGGCCTTTACTTAGAGAGACCTCGGAGATCCTGCTGATCTGTTCAGTTCTCTCTTAGTTGAAGAGCCTCCCTCAGGCAGCAGCTCCTCATTCCCAGGACTCTCTAATATGGAAAAGTGGATATTTTTCTGCCCAAGAAATGACCCTATGTATACATGGCATTAATAAAAAAGTTTTTCTGTATGTCTATAAGTTTGGTTATAGCCAACTGGCTTTCACTAATAAAGGAAAACTGGCAGCTTTGAAAAACATCTTTCAAAAATAATTTTCCTTTTAAAGTTGTTACTAATAAAGAAAGCTGGCTGGAAACCTTTTCATCAATAGTTATAGATCAAAAATAACTTTTGATTAAATGGAAATGTTCATGAAAACATCTATTTTCATTTTATTAAAAAAAGATTTTTAAAATGTTTTTGATGAAAACCTGAACAATTTCAATGAAATAAAAACAGATTTTTTTGTCAAAATTTTCTATCAAAAATTTCCACAGTGTAAAAGAAAAATATTTTCCCAACTGCCTCTGCACTTAACAGCCATAGAAGCTCATTTTCAAAGCCGATTTATAATTCTCTGATTTTTGCAACTTATTTTCATATGTTGATTCACATGCCGATTGCTCTGGGTTTTGCCCTAATACTTGTTGCTCACACGTACTGGTGTGACATCACCAGGCTCATACATTTCTCCAGGTGTCACATAAACTCTCCTCCACTCACACTCTCTCCATGGGCAAGAAGAGTTGAGGAGAGGAACCACTCTAACCTGTGTGTTAGAGAAGTGAATGGGAGTAAAGGTCTATATTTCCTTGTAGAGTGACACTGCATTTAGAGTAATTAAAGGGTGTCCTTACACTACAGTAGCATTTTAGGAGGTGGGGTGAGGCCATACAACCCACTTGAGCTAAGATTTTTTTTGAAAAGGGTTCGACAACTAAGTCTCCTCTGCTGTCCCCAACCCAGGATGGATGGGACTTTCCATACTAGCTACAGTACTCCTATCTCTGACCTCACAGGAAGAGTTCCTTCAAGCCTGAATGCCTTTTTGTCATCTATGATTTCCCCAGGACAACTTATTTTGCTTTTCTAGGCAAGCCCTGAAAGTGGCAGCAGCTGGGGCTTGGAAACTATGCACCATCTGCACGTTCTCAAACTGTTTATAGAAATGTCTTCAAAACACCCGTCAAGATAGTCTGTTTATGCCAGGTAAACATTTCAGAGTAAAATTCAAGAAAGAAAAGGTAAAAATATAACTAGAAAGACTGTTGATGAGGCAGAGATTCTAAACACTGTACTTAAACTTCATAAATTTAAGTTGACTGTGTTACTTTACTTAAGGAGCAATTAAAATGTTATGCAAGCTTAGAAGCAAAAGAGGATGTGAGAAGAAAATTAGGGAGGCAGGATATAAGATAAGAGGGAAGAGGTCCAGTGGGATGGAAGAAGAGGATGAGGGAAGGCCTGCATATGTGGGAAGAAGGACAGAGTAGAAGGAAGAGAGGAAAAATGGAGATTGGTGAAAACAAAGGAGATGGCAGAGAGTCTGAAAAGAAGATAAATTAAGGTGATTCAAGAATAGGGGAAACAGGCGAAAAGAGAAAGTAGAAAGTGTTTTGAGCAGAGTCAGGTTTAGTGAATAAACAAGAGTGAAGGAAAACTAAGTGACTGAAAGTCTAAAGATGCATCAAGATGTGGGGAAGGAAGAATAAGAAAAAAGGGAAAGAATGAAGAAAAGAAAATCAGGAGCCATAGTAAATTCCTGTATACATATTGTATGGTATGGGCAGCTCCATTTGTTTAACATATGATTCAATGCAGTTGCTTGGGGTAGAGGACTATGTCTCCTCTCATAACCTACTTCCCTTTGGATGCTGTATCATAGTCTCTTTTGGAAAAAAATGATACTTTTACTACACTGAATTACTTTGATATAGGAGTCAGAGTCAGGTAGCACTCACAATGGCCATGTGCATCCCAGTGCCAAAATATGTATGACCAGGTACTTTCTGAAACCTAGACCTACAGAAGTGAGAGCACAATGGTGAGGAGAGATGGAACCAAAAGCCACAACACATTCAAGTGGGCTGAAGTAACTCCAACTGTATCCACAGTTTTCCTATGGCAGCAGATAGACTTGTGTCTAGCAGTACACTAAGTCATTCTATATTATACTGTTGTTAATATTTATTTTGCAGTAGCACATAGAGGCCAATATGGTTTTGAAATAGGTGCAGTACAAACATATACAATGATTTTAACTGCAGCTTTCATTTACAATTTTCCTTATGTTTATATAGTTTCAGAACAATTTTCAATAGTTTCCTTTAAGAAAAATGTTTTGAATGTTAATATTTACTTTACTAAAAGAATAAATCTGAAATCCCCTCTCCCCAAAAATCAGTGTGACAACATGATATTTTATTATGTTTAAAGTGCTTCTAAAGTTGATTGGAAACTTTTAAAGAGTTCAGAAATGACATTCCATATTCTTGCAGTAATTTAAATCTAGAAGAGGTTTATTTAGGTGCCTTAAATAAGCTGGGATGAATCTTTCATTTTCCTACCTGTGTATTGCTGGGTGTAGTGAAGAAAATGATGCATGTTTCTATAGATGCATGTTTGTCTATTTATATGATAGAGGCATTTTAAAATAATCTATTTTACTGTACATACTTTGAGCCTGTTTTCTGGGCCTTAAAGGAGCCAGTAGTCTGGATCCAGAGACTGAATATTCAGTCCTAATGAATTGCAGGACATGCACAATTAATTTATAATAGAAAAGAGTCGATGCTGGGAGAAGAGTCAGGTCTCTCAATTCCAAAATCAGTTCTTTCAGTGCAGGCCAATAGAGCTTCTGGGATGCTTAACTCATACTTCCTTACAAAACAGCACACTCATTTAACTTGATTCTGTTACATTCAGAATCCTCCTTTAGTAGATTCAGTGCTAGTTTTCATTGGAACTTACAATAGCTGCAGATATATTTCTGAGGATAAACAAGTGCTAGTTATCCAGAAGAAAGGAGAAAATCTTTAAACTTTTCCAAACCAAAATCAAAACCCTTGTGATGACAAATCCAGAAGAAAGATGTCAGGACTATTTTATTACCAATAAAATAAAATGTAGACATTATGGTGTTCGATCTACGCAATTGTAGACTCCCATTGCTCATCAATGGGATTCATGCCTCACCAATAACCTTAACCCTGAATCTTGTCTTGTAAGAACACAGAGTGAGAGAGGGTGTGTGTGTGTGTGTGTGTGTGTGTGTGTGTGTGTGTGTGTGTGTGTGTGTGTGTGTGTGTGAGAGAGAGAGATACAATCTTCAGACTAGCTCAGTTCAAAGTGCCTTTGGAACAGGAACTGCCAATTATAGTGCCTTGTAGAGGAGACTTTATAATAGTTCTACTACATATATGGTAGTTTTCATTAGAGTCTGAGCAATGATCTGGAAACTTATTCCATTTCAAAACTCCTGTTGACTGAAATCAAGTCCAAGAAGAAAACATTACTGAACTATTTTCAGATGTAACCTCCACAATGAGGGAAAGACTCATAATTAAAAAAAAACCAACTTCTAGATGTTTCATTCAAAGTACACTAAATCAGATTGATAATTGTAAATACAAAAGAGTAAAATTATTTAAGGCTAGATACATCCCTGTTGTGACTGGAACTGTTGCCAATACAGGGACAGAGGGGAAATTGTCTTGCCACCCTCCCTGTTTAGAGACTTGTGGAACCAAGTGTGGCATGGCTCTGTGGGGATTTAAGAGGACTCAAACTTTTAGGGTGTAGGTCAGCATTAGCCTCACCCCTCCCACCTCTCCTGCAGCCCAGCCCTTAAATATTCCATCTCTTCTCCATCTGCTGCCCAGCATGGAACATCCCCTGTGCCCATGGTTGCAGCAGAGGTGATGTAGATCTGGTGGAGCCCGTGCCTGATGTAGGAGCTTCCTGCTCTGGGAGTAGTCCCACGGTGGGTGGGTGCCTTTTGACCTACTCTAGGGCTCCTTAAAAACCGCCCCAGCTTGTTGAAAGGGGTAGCTTGTGTGGTGCATAGCTAGAATATAATTAAGAAGATTGACATTTTTCCAGAGAGTGAGGTATATTTGGCTGTAGAACAGATACCCAAAAGAAGTGGTTTGAGCTTTGTTGCTTGTGCCTTTTAAAACTAGGATTTGAAAATATGCTAGATTATATACTAGTAGGAGCAATCTTTCATTGGGTCAGAGATTAACTGCTCTATCTTTTTCCTCTTTGACTTCTGTGATTCTAGGACAGGAGAGAATTTGTATGTGGACATGACTGACAGTAGAAAGACCTCTGTAACCCCTTTATTGGCCTCTCACAGGACTTAGCAGTCGAGCAACCCCTTCAGATTCACTTGGGATGTGTCTCACTTAAAAAAAAAATAAAACTTTTCAGCAGTGAATCTCAGGATTTGGATTTCAGGCTTGCGGTGCTGATGCGATGGCACTAAAAGTTCCCATGTAGATATCCTAGCTTATGATGGAGCTCAGATTCTAGGCTTTAGAGCCCAAGCTCCAGCCCAATCCTAAATGTCTGCACAGCTGTTTTTAGCACCATAGCAGGAGCATGAGTCTGTAGACCTAAGTTCTGAGACTCTCTGTTGCAGGATTCGGCTTTTTTTTTTTCCAGTGTAGACACTGAATTGTACACACAGTAATTGGATTTTCAAGGATCTCAAGAAACATCAGTCTTTCCTCCTCAGAGACATCTTTTCACTGCCAGTCTGCACAAAGATCCAAGGGACTCATATTACCCTTTACCTTTGGATGTCTGTGCAAAAAATTTAGTAGACCCCTGACTGCCAGCAGGACAATACTAGCTTCTATAAAGTCCATCATTGTATTAATAGAAAACGATATGTACAAATCCTGTTATCCAAAATGGAGTTTCCCAAACACATCAGTCCAAACACTGGTTTAGCTAAAACAATAAAACAGGTTTATTAACTACAAAAGATAGATTTTAAGTTATTACAAGTAATGAGGCATGAAAGCTAGAATTGGTTACAAGAAAATAAAAGGAAAACACAACTAATGCCTAACTTAACAAGCTAAGTGAATTCAAAGCAAAGTCTTTCTCATCTCATATCCCAACAGTTTTACTGGCTGAATTTCTTTCAGTAAAGATCCCTCCCCTAGTCCAATGCTACTTTCTTTGTTCTTCAAGTGTTGTCGATGCTGTGAATAGAAAGGGAGAGGTAATTTGGGGTGTCTGCTTTCCCTTCAGATAGTTCTTCATCTTTGAGAATCAGTTCCAGCTGAACTTTAGGAGACACAAAATCTGTGTAGATTTTTTGATCACATCCTTTTTCTGCCAAAGAATGGCCACTTAGTCAAGTGATGGTCCATTTGATTTTGTTGACATCTGACTGAGGCATTTGCTAGCCTTTGTCTTTGGGGAACTGGTTTATGACTGCTTTAAAGACTTGGAATGTGTCTTAGTAATATCATGCAGTGGAATCTTATAACTTTACATACCCTGTTGTCACATATCTCACCAGGACAATAATGCTCAGAAAATTGAGTTTTCAAATGATACCTCACAAGGCATACTTCGTACAACATTTATCATAAAATTGAAAAAGGGGTGAACATAGGAGTACAGATGGTCATAGATAAATTATCTCTCCCCTTCCACAAAGATATGTTAGGTGGGAGTGACTGTGGAGATTGAGCCATAGGCCTCAGTGAGGACTAGGTGAGGGGATAGAAGGCAACTCTAGAGGTAGTGGAAATAGAACTATGTACATAATAGCAATCCAGGTTTTATAAAACTTTATCTTACTTGGGTGTAGTTCCCAAAAATAATGCAATTTGAATCTAAGTGGAATTTTGGTTGGGTCTATGCACATCCTAGTTCACAGCTATATGCACAGTGTTGCACAGAGTATGTACCGCAAGAAAATGAATGCAGTGGCTGATATTCTGTTTCATCTGTTTATCTTTTATTGTCCTTGATTGGACATGAATATTACTCAATCAAGTTATCTAATAGCCAAGATGAATAGCAGATATTTAACATCTTTCTCACACTAAAACTAAAATAAAAATAAAAAATAGAATAAAAATATTAATTTAAAAAATCTATTTGACTCTCCCCAGCACTCTGACAATCTGCAGCCTGATAATTCTCACATCAAAAGAGTGGTCTCAACACATTTCTCCAGAATGATTTAATAGCAGATGTTCTAGTAAGGGCTGATATGACTAAGCATGTATTAATTTTACTGAATACCTAATACACAGTGCTTGCTGGTATACTATGACGTATCATTAAAACTACTCTTGACAAAATAAAGGAATCAAGTTCATTTTTAATACAGATTTTTTTTTTAATTATTATTTTTGTTGGATTATTTGCTCATCCATAATGTTTGGTTTTCTGTAACAGATCTCCTTCTTGTTAGCATGAACCAACAAGTTTCCTCCTAATTTAAAAATTCTATAACCCATTATACACACATTTCTCGCATTTTACCTATCTGCTTTAGAATTCAGAACCCTTTGTATAGAAATATTTATAGTTATCAACCTTATCGTTATTCCCTTACACCACATCAAAACAACATAGATTTTTGAATTTCTTCACATGTACTGTGCATATTTACAATGAGTTAAGAGTAGAGGTGATTTTATTTATTCATTTTTAGTATTCTATAAACAAACACTTCTACACAGACTTTTTAAAACATGTTTCTCAGAGCTGGTTGAATAATTCATTTTGAATAATGGTTGGCACATTTTTATTAAATAATTATTCCCAAATAAATATTGTTGTTATTCCTCTAGATCTGCTGTTCATTTAAGTTTAGTACCTGCATGTAAACCAATTAAGGAATTTTACAGGTGTTAGAGAAGCAGGGTGGATGAGGAAGTATCTTTTACTGGACAACTTCTGTTGATGAAAGAGACAAGCTCTTGAGCTTACACAGAGCTCTTCTTCGGGTAAGCTTGAAAGTTTGTCTCTTGCACCAACAGAAGTTGGTCTAATAAAAGATAGTACCTCACCAACCTGGTGTCTCTAATATCTTGGGACCACAACAACTACAACAACATGGCAAACAACATGAGTCACAGACATGTATCCTCAGGAGTCAAAGGGAAGGAAAAATTGTTCATTTTGTCAAACTAAATACAGTAGTAAGACATAAGGCAATGTCAGATGTTCACCACTGCAGTCATGCATATATATATCAAAAATACATCTCCCAATAACTTAGCTATGTCTGCCTAGCTATGGAGTCAAAGAGTCATGAATTATCAATTTATTAGTCAGATTTTGTTATTGTAAACCATGTGCATTCATTCACAAATCACTTTGTGAACCATATTTTCCTTGCTAAAATCTGTTGATCTGCTTTTAGTGAATATGTTGTCTATCATTTATTACTGTTTACATTCAGTTATTACTTCAAACACACTTATAAATCATTGATTAGTAGACACAGGTGTATAGTAAGATGCCAGTTACTCTATCACATCACAGTATTCTGCTGCCATTTTTCTCCTTCGTGGATGGCAATCGCAAGAATTGGATGGCAAGTTCTGCAAGATGTTTTCTCATATCTGGTTTCTTGACCAGCTCCTCAAGCAAGTGTGGTGGCAGCTTTGGAAACACTTCTGGGCTAATCTCCTGATTAGGTTGCTGATGGACTACCTTGGCCTCCTGTAAACTGTTTCCTTTTAACTGCTCATTGAGTGACAGGTATTTGTGTATTGTATTCTGCTGTGAATAACAATGATGAGACTAATGCAATGAATACTGCAAATATACTATATAAATCAACTGTGTCTCCTCACTCTCACCCTATGCCAATTCACTCGCCGCTGAATATCTGAGCACTCTGACCAGTCACTCATGAATTACCTCTAGGGCAATACCTTCAAACATTATAGTCCCAGCCTTGTGCCTCCAGAAATGTGTGTCTTGTATTGCCCAGTACCCTTCTGAACACTACAAGCTCATAGGAAGTCTGTCATTTAATCAAAAGAAATGATACATTCACCAGCTTTGTTATCCCAAATGGAGTTTCCCACACACTTTAATCCAAACACACTGGTTAAGATAAAACAATAAGATAAGTCTATTAACTGCAGAAAGATAGATTTTAAGTCATTACAAGTGATGATGCATAAAAGTCAGTATTGGTTAAATAAGACAATAAAAGTAATATTCAAGCTAATCGCCTAATTTAAAACCCAAGGTTTTGTCTCACCATATGCTGTTGTAAATTTCACAGGCTGGGTCTCCTGTCAGATGGGGACCACTCCCCCTTAGTTCATTTCCTTGAGAGTGGTTGATGTCATGAACACAGAGATGGGAGGAGGAGAGGTGAAGTGAACTGTTTTCCCCCCACTTTTGCATTCGATTCCTTGTGCTAGAAACATCTTTGCTGACTTGTGATGACATTTCAGTCCATTGTGGATCTGAGGTTTGAATTGTTCCTGTCATGAAATCTAGATGTCTTGTTTACACCTTCCTCCACTGCTGGAGAATGGCCACTTAAGTAGGCAATGGCCATTTAACACCTGTCTGGGGTTCTAGTGTGTCTTTGTCTCTGAAAAATTGGTTTGTGGGTGTTACCCAGAGTTGCAACATATTTCTGTAACAGTCATAAAACAGAACCTTATAACTTTGCATATAGTGCCGCTACACATATTTTAACACAATAATGATATTCAGCAGATTATGACATTTCAAATGATACCTAACAAGGCATACTTTATACAAAATATATCATAGTTTTGTAAAAGTGGTGACCATAATAGTATAGACTGTCACTCTGACGTATAACCTGGCAAGTGTGTCGTTTTTTCAAATGTTGTCAGATTGTAGTTATGCACTATGAAAATATAACTGATAAACACTTTATGTAGTAAAGTACTTTCAGATACCCTGACTGTGAGCACTGCTACATAAATATGCTTCAATTATGTACATTATTCCACTGCACTCTGTTTTATCTTCAAATAAAATGTGGTGATTAATATTCAGGATCCCAGACTAATATATTAAAATGCTGACAGGAAACTTGAAAATAGAAAATATGTCTTTTTATCTGTCGGTTAAACTGAAATATCTGTAATCTAACCACAAGGTTATTTTTCCCCGTCAAGTGGATTTGACAGTTGTTTATAAAATTTACATTCCAATTTTCGTAATCTATTATTGTGTCTTGTCTAAGTAATAATTACTTGTTAGAAGCAGGAAATTGAAAACTTGAGGGACTTCTGATATTTCATCTGATATTTATGTTGATGAAGTTTACTGTTGGAGAACAATTATAGCATAACCAACTTGAACAAACATCTATTAGAAGACTAAATTTATCTTCATGCAAAATGAAAAGATGTACCACTCTCTTGTGCATGAAACTGTGTGTACTAATGCTGCGGTTCTAACAGTTTGAAAGTTCAGTCCAGTTTGAGTAAGCACCCAAAAAACTGAATGCTTGCAAATTGTCTTCTGAACTGCTTGCATCTGAAGAATTGGGTTGGAATCATGAGCCAGTAGGCCTCGGACCTGATTCTCATTTACACTGAACATATGTTACACTAATCTGGCAGTGTAAAGGGACCTTAAAGTGCACATCAATTATATTAGCACCCATTGCAGGACCAGAGTGGCATAAAGAAGCTTTTATGTAAATAAGAATCAGTTCCCTTAAGTTTTATTCCATGTTATAACTAACTGGAAAATGAAAAAGGATGGCAATCAATAACCAAATGAACAAATAAGACCGTATTATAATAACTCAATTTTGTTGCAGTGCAAGCTGTAATACCTCCAGACATACCCGCCTCAAGGGAGGAATTCCACAGTACTTCTTATTTAGAAATAAGACAACATAAAATTACAGAAAGGTTTTTAAATTTCTGTTGTTAAAATGCTTACAAGGCTCTAGTCTAGATTTTTCATGGTCAGTTAGAAAGGCTCAGTCCTCCGCTGCAATGCAGATGTACTCAGCTAGGAGCCTGATCACTGCACAGCCTCAGGTCTGCTCTAACCTATGTCCAGCTCTAAGGAGCATTCCCACTTTCTCTTGACAATACCAGGGACTGAGACTGGGCGGATGGAGATTTCTTTTTACCTGAAGAACACTAATCCTGACTGAGCTGGTGTGCCCAAGAATCAGATTGGTAATTTTTTGGTGAGGACGCATAGGATTGATAAAGGAAATGCAGGTTATTTTCCCAGCTCTTCCTCAAATTTCCTGTTGAGACTTGGGCATGCAACATCACCTCTCTTCAGCTTAGTTTTTCCATCTTCACATTGATGTTGTAGAGCTTAAATCATGAATGTTTGTAAGGGTATGTCTACACCGGTATAAAAAAACCTTGGCTGGCCTGAGTCAGCTGCCTTGGGCTTGCGAGGCTCAGGCTCCAGGGCTGAAAAACTGCTGTATAGATATTCGGGCTCAGGCTGGAGCCCAAGCTCTGTGACCCTGTGAGGAGGGAGAGCCAGCCCTGGTGTGGGTTTTTTTATCTCTGTGTAGATGTACCCTAACGCACTTAGATCCCACAGTGGTGAGGGCCTTAGAAGTGACTAGAGATAAACTCTGGCTTTCGTTAACCTATGTTGATTTCCTTACATTACTCACCATTCAAATGATGAACCTTAACTATCCACCCCCTGCAAACTGACTTAAAGTTCATTCTTTTCCTGTACAGCTGATGAATTTGTATAGAGCTCCGATATAAGATTTTTTTAGGTGATGGGGGGGCCTGGCTCCCCTCCTGAATCATGGCTCTAAACTCTTTTATAATGGAAATTCTTGCTTTTCACCTTTTAACTTCTGGGATGATTGGAACTCGTCTGGAGTCTTCAATGCTAAGCGCCAGATTTCCTGTTCCTGGTGGTGAGAAAATTAAAATTATATGAGGTGGCTAAGCTGGGATACCAGAAGTTCTTTAGAAAGTGGTTTCTTGATGGGAAAGAAATGTTTTTTTCTCTTTGTGAACAGCTACCAGGCAAACATGTATACTATTACAGCCCAGAGCATTTAGTATTCTTAACTGGAGCTTACGACCCAAACAGCTATCTGTTTGTTATGTCACCATGTGACTGGCAGCAACGGGCAAGCCATTCTCTGAAACTGACATAATCTATAGACTGATTAGTTCTTCACTAAGCTGGGGAAACAGGTGTTATAAACAAATTTTCTTTTAATGTCTCGAGCTTGTAATGCCTGTATGTATTTTATTCACACACAACAGCTGTCCTGGACATTGACTATACTGGTCTTTGGTTCAGATCCAATAGAAGTGACGCACTCTACGATGTTTTTCCCCAGTGTGGACAGTATGTTTAAAAGTATTGCAGCCGCACTACTCCAGCAGGTCCATCCCATAATGCAATGCATTTTGTTTGGATATTACCTGCTGCTGGCAACAGTGCTAGAGTCTCTAGGGGCTAGGTGTTTCAGAAGTCCTAGTCCCATGGTTTGTATAGCCATGGTATAAAGAAATGCTGTGTATGATTGCGCCAGGAAACAGTACATCTGGTTCTCCATTTTGATTGAGATGCACTTGACACTGGAACACAGGTAGGGGGCAAATAAGACTGTCACCTTTGCACTGCCCCATATTCTGAGCCAGGCCTAGTGTAAGTTAGAATAGTCTCAGTGGTGCTCTAATTAACATATGGACTTCCACTGGTCCCCTACAGGTTGTGGACAGACAAAAATAGGCACAGCACTCCAGCCTTAACTTGGTGCATGTTGCGTGTAAGGAGTCATGAGGAGAGGAGTTTTATGGCCTCTCTATGCCACTGTAATGGTGAAAGGGAACTTTAAGAAACAGAAAATCAGCCCCATCATAGCTGTGCACAGGTGCAAGGACTAGCAAGAAAACAAACTGTTTCATCCACTTCATGTCCTTACAACCATTTCTTCTTAGTGGAGCCACACCTTAAGAATCAACATAACATTCCCACTCACCAGGATATAGAATCCTAGAAACAATACCTTCCCTAAAACAAATAGCCAACAGGCTTGGCACAGATTGGTTCACTGAAAATACGTAGTTGTATTTGCTGGGCCATTTGATTCCTAAGCTGCTTTGATTGAGGATTAAGTAGACATATTTTATTTAACACAGCAATTACAGGGATGTTCTTTATGAAACAAAACTCTGCACCTGAGCAAATGTTTCTCTTTTTCAGGACACTCAGTTGTTATATTACTTGGAAACACATCTTATTTAAATCTGCAAGTAGTGATACAGTCAACTGTCATTCTGTTTACCTCAAAGAGGCAAAAAATGTTTCACTGGTGTGAAAATCTATCAACTTGGGAGACTGAGTTATTAGGCTATTGCCCCTTCTTTTATTCCACCCTCTCTTGCTTTCCTCTTTCGTTATATAGAATAAGTGAAATATCACATTTGATGAACTATAATAACATGTGAGGCATCTAAACAAACTTTCATCATCTACAGTTTGTTTGCACGGCCCTTTAGGATTTTTAGCCTTATTAAAATGTTTCCTGATATTCTGTTTGTATAAAGGGTTGAAAAGGAAGTGTCCTTTGCCTCTGTAACTTTTCTTATAATAGCACCTTGAACATCTCACTTGTTTGAAGTGACTTGTAGGAAGAGCATTTTTCCAAAATAGAATTTATATTTTAAGCACTCAAAGGTTAGAAAGCAATCGAAAGCAGCAGTTCATTAAAGTATAAACAATCTCTTGTTTGAAATAATACTTTTATTTTCTATTTAATTAGCTCCCTATCAGACAACTGTACTACACCAAGAAATAGATACAATCAGAAATAGAGCCACATGGATATTCTTTTGGCTTCCTCCAGACTGGGCCCACTGTAGTGCACTGTTGAAGAGGAATGTTTACTACTTTTCTGTACTTATATTTAAATCACTGGGGACCAGCGTTGATTTTTTCCTTCTGCTTTATGAAGAGCAAAAGTGTGGCCCGCAGTGGTTTCAGTGGAAAAGTACAGATGGACAATGTCTCTAAAAAGAATCTACAATCATTGAATTAGGAATAGCATCAGGAACTGAATCGGTTCCTCTGCTGATGAATGGGCCAAAGTGTGGCCTGACTTGCATTGCCGAACAAGAGACTAGGGAGTAAAAAGCCCCTTACTTCTCCTGATTGGAATACTCATACCACGTGAGTAGCAATGTAGGGAAAGATGCATCTTCTGCATTGCCACTAAGTGCCCAACACAGTGTGTAGGTGGAGAATGGATTGACTCTTGACTCTCTACCCTCCCAACATGCTGACCAGTGTAGCTGTATTGATGCTCCAAGGGATGTATACTGCTCCAGATAGAGATCTGGTGCAGGACATGTCACCCTGGAGCAAGGAGGAATATGGAGAGCAGATTGATAGCACCAGGAGTTTCAACAACATGCTTTCCTTGCTGGTTGCTCGTGGCAAAGGCCTTGATTTAGCTCTCAATTGTGAATCCAATTCATTTATTTATAAGAGATCTTGATGAAGGCTGCTTTTTTATTACAGAAAACAAACATGTAAATACTCATTGTATGTTAACTCTTATTCATCTTCCCTGTTAGATTCTAATTCTTCATAGATTACAAACTCATATTAAAGAATGCTGTTGACAAAACAATAAAACAGAACATGCAGTTCAAATGGAAATATGGATATCACTAAGCCAGCTATGTTACTCCACCACACTCAGTGTGAACACTGAAGAAGGGAGAGTGAATCCTAGGTCTGCCATCTCGCAGGGGCGTGCTCTGACCACAAGGCTGCAGAATCATTCTTATGCTTGTGTTCTCTCTCTCTCTCTCTCTCTCTCTCTCTCTCTCTCTCGCCCAATGGTTTCTTCATTATCTATCCACAGGTGAACAGCTGAACAAGAGAGGTTAAGGGATTTCCATGTTAGAGTATCTGTAGCCCAGTGGGTACGGCCCTTATCTGAGAGGTGGTAAATTCTAGTTCAAATCCCTTCTCCCTCCACATGTAGAGGGAGGGGTCTCCCACATGAATACCCTCACCACTGGACTAAAATTTATGAGGGAGGGCCTCTTCCTTCTTCTCTTGGCTGTTTGGTGTAAGCTTTCCTATAAGGGCCTGATCCAATATGCAACATAAGAGCACTCTTACCAAATCAGGCAACTTAGGCAGAGGAATGCCTGATTTTCCCCACATCATGCATCGCTGTGGAGCTTAGGTGTCCAGCTGCCTGGCATGGAGCTGCAGTGTAATACTCAGAGGCAACTAGGGAACTTTTACTGCAAATATTTAGGGGCCAAGCACTTGTGAAAGCTACAGTGTTCGGGGGCAGCTAAGCAGAGCTTTTGTGAATCCCAGTAAAGCCTGATTCTGCCTAAAATGGCAGTTAGATACATAAGTCCTTTAATTTAGATAGATATTTCCAGTCCTCATGGTTCAAGAGAGGGACACAACCTTCCAGACTTGGACCAACTGTACACCAATGCTGTGTTGTCTTCCTGAGTCTGCAGACCACCTTACACAATATTTCCAGGAGATTGTAACTGTCCCAATATATCTCTATGGGTTTTAACTCCTCTAACCTAATTATCCAAATTTAAATAGCAATATTTACTATTTATTCAATATTTACAACTTTCACTCTTCTTCTTTTACCAGGAATGTTCAGCTACTATGCTTCTCTATTATTGAATGCCCTAGGGTCATTTGGTATTGTCAAGGTTTGCTAGAGTTGAGGAATAGGTTTCAAACCCCAAACAAAACTTTCACATCACGTGCACTCACGGTGAGGAATACCACTTCCTAATACCACAGAACTCTCATATTTCTGAATGTTTGAAAATCTATATCACCTCCCACCCTTTCCCAGAGCCCACAGCTAGCTGCCTAAACCTCCAGTTTTTCTCCGGCTCTCCAAGAAATTCCACCATGCAGTCATCCACTGATTCAAAGTTGTTTGGCCCACTGAACATGAAAATATTAGTATTAGAAAACACAGAATTTAATACTTTGTTTATCCATTCAATGTCTGAAAAAAAATTAACTTCAGCCATGGGATTTCAGATCCAGTCTTTACCAAATTATCCTAAGAAGTTCTTATCTGATGTCTTTTAAAGGTCACAGAGGAATGGAATCCAAGAGATTCAACCCACTGCTCATCATTATTCCCCTTCCCTTTTTCCAAAGCCAGCATTTATTCATGAGTGTCAGCAAAGACATATCAGCATAGGAAAAAAATGGAAATGACCTATCAGTTAATAGTGGAGCATACAAAATTTAAAGTTGTTAACAAAAGAATACAGAAAGGTTTGTTAGATGATATTTAACCCCCCGATTAGGAAAGGAGGAATTTTTCCCCCAGGCAATGCATCAAAATATTACATGCAGATAGATGTTTTCTAAATAAAATTTGCATTGTATTCAGCTCTTGATATAGTCAGTGCCACTAAATTTTTCTTGATACAAATTCTGCACATATAGAAACAGAAATGCCACCCTTCTCTGGAATCCAGCAACATTACTGACAGTAAAGTACCACAAACACCTTACCACAAACTCCTCATACAACAGAGTTGTTACATTAAAATCAAGAAAGATGCAGATTATTCAGCCTGCTGTGAAGCTTGTGGCTGGCATGGATTGTGCAGATGTCATATCACTTTTGCTTTGATTTTAACAATTTTAGGGCACAAAGGGACTTCCCTTTGAAATCAGTGGGCTAACTGACCACTGTAATGGGAGATACATCTTGTAAAAGTAGTGTAACGGTGATGAATCAGACCCAAAGGAAACTTTGTCATTGATTTTGGTGGAAACAGCATCAAGTCCTTATATAATACCTTTCATCAAATGGATAATGCTTTAGAGACTTTCATAAATCATTGTGAAAACTATGTACACAGGAGTACAGGAGGTAGTTTCATTCAAGGGAAGCCACTTCTGGGTGAAACATAACTGTTGCTTAACAATGCATAGCAACATTGCACACCAATTTAATAGAGAAACTGAAGAATTGGAACTAGAGAGGGAGTTTTAGGCAGGCAAAATGTGATTACCCAAGTTGGAATTTATTTAACTCACCAAGCTTAACATGCTTTCTCTTTCAAAATGTGATCAGAACATTGATTATATGTGTGTGTATACACACACACATAGAGAAAGAGAGGTTCTGATCATATTTTGCGAGAGAAAGCATTTCATATACATTAATTGAGTAAAGCACTTCCATTATCACAATAGTCCATAAAATCATGCTAAAGCATAGTGTCATACTGACAAACAGGGAAGAATACCATGAACTAAACTACCAACACCAGTTCCTGCAGCACATCCTTTCTAAATCCAGGCCTAACCTAGCTTCCTGATAGGTGAAGAAGTAATTCAGATTCTATCAATATGTAGTTTCATTCCTTCTAATAAGCATCATTTTGCATACATTTTTATTGGATTTCATCTAATATCATATCACCATATAATTCATTTTAATAAGTCCTTCTGGAGTAAGGACAGTTCTTTCTAGTCTTAACTACCCTAAATAAACATATGGCTTCAGTAATGTTTGCTATCTCAATATTTAGTCCATCTTTCAGATCATTTATGCATACAGAGTATTGTACAACATGGATCTGTACAGAATCTGCTTTTAATGTCTTTGGACAATCGGAATTAACAATTCAATCCTATAAACAATCAAGTGATTTTTTTCCTTGTAGTAGACGTACTTTTTTTAAAAAAAGAGTAATGCAGTCAATAACTATATAAAGTTGACATGGCCTGGGAGTAATAGGATTTAATTTTAATTATTATGGGTCAGTTTCTCATATCCTTGGTCAGGCTGTTTAGTACTTTATTCTGTGAATAAGATACTACTCAGTGTGATAGCAGGATTAGATTCTGGCCCACAGCCATTAAAAAAAATGTTGTTTTCAATACCTAGATGTCCAATATGTCAGTGTATTGCATGTGATCAGTACGTAATGTGTGTGAAACATGGTGCTGTATGTTCTGTTTGACTGGATTGAAAATGAGACAGTAATCCAACTCTTTAAATATACATCAACAGTTTGATTGATAGACAGTGTAATTCTCAGCCTGTCAGGCCATAGGGTCAGCACCATTGCCTTCTAAAGGTTCTTCAACAGATTGATTTCTTCTTGTCCTTTCCTACAAACAAAATGAAAGCAGGAAGGTTTCCTTGTGCCTCATTAAGCAACAGAATAATTTGCAGATGACACATGCCCCCTAGAGCTCTAATCGTGTAAACACACTGCACACAAAAATTAAACCCCCTTGCTTCAATACCTCAGCATGAGAATTCACATTTTCATTATGGTATTTATTATATGTTTGATGCCCTTTCCAGTTTGAAATGATTACCCCCATACTAATTTTTCTTTTCCTCTTTTCCAAATGTGGCTCTGACACCAGTCCCCAGCATAAAAGAAATTGAAAGTGCTCTGTTGGTTTACACAACTGTTTTAACACTAGTAGTATTAGTGGCTTTACCAACAGTTTGAAAACTTTTTGGGAGTAGTGGTTGTTATTTGACAGCTGCTTTGAAAATTATTTTGTGAATAATGAATATATAGCTCTCTTATTTTGTCTTTCTTCTGATGGACTTGTTTCTAAAAATACTATTGATATTGCTATCACCCACTTTTATCATATGTTTTGTAAAGTGTGTTAATTTTTCGTGCTAAGCATGTTTCTTGCCAGTCCCTTGCTCTTAGCTCTGACATTTAAAATATGCTTATGTTTTCTGTCAATTTTTCAGTGATGGGTGATAGATTGAAAAAAAACATTTTGCTACACATTTAAATTGTGTTATTTTAAATGGGGGAAACTGCAGTTGAGCTAAGAGAGTGTACATCAAGTTCAACAATTTTTTTCAGGTGAGTTTTATTCTCGCTAGAAGCTGATTTAATATAGAGATGCTAATAGAACCTTACCTTATAGTTTACTTCGTATTTGTCCCAAACTGGGGTCAGTGGTATTTTCTTACACAGAACTTCTCTTTCAATCAGCATTTGTCAGCTGCCATTGGCCTTCCCACACAATTGATAAAAATCATATGAAAAAGTATCTAATAGTAATTATGTCAGCAATGATAAATATAAATTTAAAAGTGAATATCAGCTGATTTGCATATACTGTGTCTCACATTACTTTAGACCTTGTGATCTGTAACTGACAGATAAAGAGACATATTCAGTCCCAGGGCTTAACTGTAACAAAGCTGTACCACAAATGAATTGCAGACTGTCTCTTTTATGTATCATGATTCTATACCAACAAACTGTCCTTTTGAATGTTGTCATCAAAGAGAGCAATAGCTCCTTAAGTCACACAAACTGCAGTTTCCTGGATAGCAGAATTATGAAAATAAAGTCTCAGTTTGTGTTCCATGATGATTAGTCATGTGTTTTTATTGTACAATCCTTTACCATTTGGGAGTTAGTTTTGAATCTAGTCCAACCAGAGACCAGGCAATATGAGAGACAATTAAATGAATCAGAATTGCCAGGCTGCTCTATAGCAGGGAAAACCATTAAGAAGCTGAAAGAGTTTATGTTCTTTAAAAGAACAGTACTCTGCTTTCATAGTAAAACTCAACCCTTTATGTTGAAAACTTTTTTTTTTAATAAAGTCATTTAATTTTGTCTGACTGAACATTAGGTATGTCCTTTCTCTACATGGATCCTGTCTTCATTGGGCACCACACTATCTATTCAAAAGTATGCATACATTTTCTGGATTAGAATCTCTTTGATGTAACCATAATCCTCCAGCCAGTTTTCCTAAAGTTAGAGACAGTTATCTAATACTAATAACTTTCTAAAGAAAGAATTTCTTTTTCTTTTTCTTTTTCATTAAAAAAAATGGAATCTAACCAGCATCTCTACCTATCATGCCATACAACTGTGCTAGTTGCTCCTTTTTAGTGGTGCTGGAAAGGAATTTTTCCCTCACCACCAGATTGACTTTGCTGGAGTGAGGTTTTTTCACCTTCCCACAATGGGTGCAGGAAGAACCTTTTCTGGTAAGAAAAAAAGGGGATAGGCTGTATGTCGCAACTTATTTTGTAAGTGTAAGGCAGATGTCCAATCAGGTACTCCATAGGAAAGGCATCCAGTAACCAGATAAATGAATTGGTAAAGGACTTAAAAGGAGGTGTTGGATAAAAGAACAGAATGGGGGAGGGGGGTCGGGGACTCCTATGATTGGTATGGCAGGGGACCAACCCTCTCCCCTCCGTTCTTCTAATCCATCTTAACCCTTCCATGAGGGGGATGAATGGTAAGGTTCAAGCCATGGGTTAGCTGGGGGACCTGGATGGAAAATGAAGGGGGGCTGGTGAAAGGCCCGGATAATGATTGCAATAAACATGGATTTGTCTGTACTGTCCCAGATATCTATATATAGATGTGGCCTGAGTTAATCCATATCAATTGTCTCCTATCCGTCTTTCGGTATAGCCAGACATTATTGTTTCTGAAATGTGGATGGAAGATAAAGAGAGATTCACCAGGCTGAATAGAGCCCTGGTGCAAATAGGTCTGACTGTTGCTGAGCCAGTAACTCATACTGTAAATGCATAGGTGGCAGAAGTGAGTCTATGGTTTGAAGGGCAATGCAAGATGGGTTAGAAGCAGAATAGCAAGAACTATGTTCAACAGAGTGGGAGACTATGGTGGTAAAATCATGCCCACTAGAGAAATGTGATTGAAAACAATTTTTAAAAATTAAGAGAAATGTAACTACTTACTGTCTGTATTGATAAACAGTGACTCTATGAATAAACTGTATTTGATAAACAATGACTCTATGAGGAAAGATGGACTGAGTACAAGACAGGTAATTTAAATACTGTAACTTTTATATTAATAATATGTATATTCATATATCTCATAATTTATGCTTTCTCAAATCTCCTTTTTCTTTATCTTGTGTGCGTGACACCTTCTTTCCCATTGTTTATTTAAGGAAATAGCTAGTACTCAATAAATCTGTTTACCATTAATAAATGTATATTGGATTTAATAATGTAACCAAATTGATTTCATTATTGATTATACAGTGCTTTAAAGCTGTTTTATTCCCTAGTGATCAACACAAAGACAAAGGACTTGATTCACTTATACTTACAGAAGTGTTCATCAGAAGGAATTATCCCATTGAAGTAAATAGGATATGAAATCAGAATTAGGTCTAAATTCTCACAGTATTAAGGGCCAGTTGTTTATATTTTTGCTTTTTAAGGATTTCTTGAGTAGGAGTGCTAGCAAATCAATTTCTTACAACTCATTTGAATGCAGCCCCACTAGTCCTCAGATGGTAACTACAGGTCAATAATTGGATTAATGAAGATGGCCTTTATTCCTGCTCATGCTTCTATCCACAATGATGAACTAGATCAAGTACAGGAAATGAAAGTTGAAATAACTGCTCCATCTTTGTAGGTATTTTTTGTGTGGGTGACATCCATATCCAAACCATTTTTCTTAATGATACTCATTCTTGCATAGAGGATTAAAATGAACAGAAGTAAACCAAAATTCCATAATGAAAATAGTCAGACTTTCTAATTTGATTTAATAAATTAAGACTAGAAAAATAAGTCCCATTACAAAACAACTCCTGCGTATCATTTGCTGTTAATTTCTCCATATATACCTCTATCACGATATAACGCTGTCCTTGGGAGCCAAAAAATCTTACCGCGTTATACGTGAAACCGCGTTCTATCAAACTTGCTTTGATCCACCGGAGTGCGCAGCCCCACTCCCCTGGAGCACTGCTTTACCGTGTTATATCGGGTCGTGTTATATTGAGATAGAGTTGTATTTTATATAGAGCTGGAGAAATCATATATTTTATAGATATCCCAGTCTCATAGCCAAAGACTTAGTTTATTTAACTTTAGCTAAACCATAGAATGATGCTGTAATATTTAAATGTTATGGTAATTATGTGAACCATATTTCATTAAAGATTTTTGGGGAGGATTGTATCTCAACAAAGATAAAGACACATTTTTAAAGTATGAGTTATCGCTCAGTATTTTTCTGGTTCAATTATCAATTATTTATTAATGTACTTATATTGTATTTGATGATATAAAAACAAAAATCAATACTTAATAATGCAAATATCCAAAACTCCCATTATGGGGTTTCTTGCACCTTCCTACTGTCCAATGTAAGAGATGGGATACCAGACTGGTTCAACAGAGGGACCACTCGTGAACTCTGATATGTCAGTTCTAGTTACATTTTTTAATATTAAAAATGACAAGAACAAGTGAGTCAAAGCAATGAAAATGGTTATCAGAGTAAAGTATTCAGAGCCTCATTCTTCTGTTTGTAAATTATAGGCTTTTCACAGTTTCTTCCTAATTATTCCATCAGGTGGTGCTGGCTTAGCTTACTGCAAAAGAGGCTGGGTGTATGTATGGCTCTACCATGAACCCAGCAGCTCACTGGATTTGTTTGCAAGGTACATTAATGTGGAGACTCCCCTCTCTCTGCACTGTTGCCTAGCTCTCCCAACTGCTGGTGCCACATAGTACCAGGCTGTCAGAGGCTCCCCAGCTTGCTCAGAAACCACTTTTGGAAGGGCAGTATGGTTCCAGGTAGTGAAGTAGGGAAAGTGCAGAAGTTGCTGTCTTCTGTAGGTTGTAAGGTTTTGGTCCGTTGGTTTGGAGGCTGGGAAAGAATCAAGCAAAATGCCTGTTGTCTGCCCCACCCCTGTCTTGACCCTTCCCAGTCCACATGAAAAGATCTATATGGCAAAAAATATGCCCCGGGGAGGCAGTTCTGTGCCCTTATACATTCCCTTGCCTAAGACCTAAGGGTACAGAGTTTTTGTTGTTGTTGTTTTGTTGCTGTTCTGGTTGTTGTTCTGCTTATAGAATTGGAGGGGAACAACAACATGGCTTTCAGATTAGAAAACCAGAGGACATTTAGACTGATGATCGTCTTGGACTCAGCTAACAAAAAATAGTTTCTGGATAATTCTAAGAGGACAGTAGGTTCTATTTTCATGCACAGTGAAATTGTATTCATGCTTTTCACAGACCATAAGGCAAGGCCTTGTGGGTAGAGGTTGGACTTTGGTAGCTATGTGGATGGTCCACTTGAGGCTGCAGATCTTGAGTAGGCCTCACTGTTCCAGCAGGGCTGAACCCCAAAGGAAACAGGGCAGGGTTTTATCCCTAAGTTCTATAAATATTTTTGTTCTTAGACTAAGAACTGTGACCTGGACACTGTTGAAATTCTTCACAAATCTCTTCTATGTTAAAAGTCTTGTTAGGAAAAAAAAATCACTGAGGATATTAAAGAAGCAGTGAAGAAAATTTAAACTGGTTTAAAGCTCTGGCTCAGATGGGTTTTACCTCTGAAGTTGATGTGAAATTTATGAACATTTTGTAGTCTCTTGCCCATGGAACTGAGATGTTCAAGCTCAAAAATGTTTTCTCTGTGATTATTCAAGCTATATTATATATTCACTACAACATGAGAGGAAGATATATAGAATTCTTTGAATTGAGTCCTGTAAATACTTTGTTACTGGCAAGGTCAAAACTTTTCCTTTCCTCCTTCTGAAAGAAACAAGATGATGTTTTGTTTTACTATTTTATTTATATATCCATTAAAAAGTGTGTCAGGTGCTTTAAAGACACAAAGTAACATAGTTGTGTACTTGAAAGAAAATTACACATAAAGACTAGAGCCAGGATGTGATGCCTGCTGAACGTTACACCAAGAACTGTTCTATTCAAGTTGTTGTGTGAAATCCATAAAGAAGAATAAGGGACAAGAGGCACCTGAATCAGAACTCCTGGGAGAAATTGCAGCAGTTCAGGTAGATGCAGCTCAGTGACATGCTCCAAAAGGAAACATTTTGATGTTTGAAAATCAGTTTTTTTTTGCTGAACTTTCTGCTGTGTGAAACATTTATATATTTCAACTTTCTGTTGAAATGTTTGAAATTTGGGACAAAAAGAAATGCCAGAATATAATTATTTCCTATGGAATGGAAATTCTTATTTTTCACCAGCTCTAGTCTTTTCTTTTCAGTACCACACACTTTGATTCCATCAAAACCAATAGTAAAAGGTTCTACAGCCACATAAATAAGAAGAAAACAAAGAAAGAAGAAGTGGGGCTGCTATACACTGAGGATGGAATGGAGGTTAAGGACAACCTAAGCATGGCCCAATATCTAAATAAGTACTTTGCCTCAGTTTTTAATAAGACTAGTGAGGAGTTTAGCAATGATGGAGGGATGATAAGCGGGAATGTGGATACGGAGGTGGATATTACCGCAACTGAGGTAGAGGCCAAACTTGAACAGCTTGATGGGACAAAATCGGAGGGCCCGGACAATCTCCATCCGAGGATATTAAAGGAACTGGCGCGTGAAATTGCGAGCCCGTTAGCGAGAATTTTTAAGCAATCGATAAACTCGGGGGTTGTGCCGTACGACTGGAGGATTGCTAACGTAGTCCCTATTTTTAAGAAAGGGAATAAAAGTGATCCAGGTAATTATAGGCCTGTTAGCTTGACGTCTGTAGTATGTAAGGTCTTGGAAAAAATTTTAAGGGAGAAAGTAGTCAAGGACATAGAGGTCAATGGTAATTGGGACGAATTGCAACATGGATTTACTAAAGGTAGATCATGCCAAACCAATCTGATCTCCTTCTTTGAGAAGGTGACGGATTACTTAGATAAAGAAAATGCGGTAGATCTAATTTACCTCGATTTCAGTAAGGCGTTTGACATGGTTCCGCATGGGGGACTGTTAGTTAAATTGGAAAAGATGGGGATGAATATGAAAGTTGTAAGGTGGATAAGGAACTGGTTAAAGGGGAGACTCCAGCGGGTCGTATTGAAGGGTGAACTGTCAGACTGGAAGGAGGTTACTAGTGGAGTCCCTCAAGGATCGATTTTGGGACCGATCTTATTTAACCTTTTTATTACTGACCTTGGCACAAAGAGCGGGAATGTGCTAATAAAGTTTGCGGATGACACAAAGTTGGGGGGTATTGCTAACACGGAGAAGGACAGGGATACTATTCAGGAAGATCTGGACCACCTTGTAAACTGGAGTAAGAGTAATAGGATGAAATACAATAGTGAAAAGTGCAAGGTAATGCACTTAGGGACTAATAATAAGAATTTTAGATATACGTTGGGGACGCATCAGTTGGAAGCGACGGAGGACGAGAAGGACCTTGGGCTATTGGTCGATAGCAGGATGACTATGAGCCGCCAATGTGATACGGCTGTTAAAAAAGCAAATGCGATTTTAGGATGCATTAGGCGAGGTATTTCCAGCAAGGATAAGGAGGTGTTAGTACCGTTATATAAGGCCCTGGTGAGACCCCATCTGGAATATTGTGTGCAGTTCTGGTGTCCCATGTTCAAGAAGGATGAATTCAAACTGGAACAGGTCCAGAGACGGGCTACTAGGATGATCCGAGGAATGGAAAACCTGCCTTATGAAAGGAGACTCAAAGAGCTTGGCTTGTTTAGCCTGGCCAAAAGAAGGCTGCGGGGGGATATGCTTGCTCTATATAAATATATCAGGGGGGTTAACGTTAGGGAGGGAGAGGAATTATTTAAGTTTAGTTCTAATGTAGGCACGAGGACGAATGGGTACAAACTGGATATTAGGAAGTTTAGACTTGAAATTAGACGAAGGTTTCTAACCATTAGGGGAGTGAAGTTTTGGAACAGCCTTCCGAGGGAAGTAGTGGGGGCAAAAGACTTATCTGGCTTCAAGACTAAGCTTGATAAGTATATGGAGGGGATGTTATGATAGGATAGTTTAATTTGGGCAATTGATCTTGGATTATCACCAGATAAGTCTGCTCA
This sequence comes from Gopherus evgoodei, assembly GCF_007399415.2. Lineage (NCBI taxonomy): Eukaryota > Metazoa > Chordata > Testudines > Testudinidae > Gopherus > Gopherus evgoodei. Next base: position 148,864,936 of record NC_044324.1, read on the forward strand.
ATGGTCTGCGGGGAGATGTTGGATGGGATGGGAACTGAGTTACTGCAGAGAATTCCTTCTTGGGTGCTGGCTGGTGAGTCTTGCCCACATGCTCAGGGTTTAGCTGATCGCCATATTTGGGGTCGGGAAGGAATTTTCCTCCAGGGCGGATTGGCAGGGGCCCTGGAGGTTTTTCACCTTCCTCTGTGTGGGGCATGGGTCGCTTGCTGGTGGATTCTCTGCAGTTTGAGGTCTTCAAAACAGTTTTGAGGATTTCAATAACTCAGTCCTGGATTAGGGTTGTATAAAAGAGGATGGGTAGGGTTCTGTGGCCTGCCTTGTGCAGGAGGTCAGACTAGATGATCATATTGGTCCCTTCTGACCTATGAGTCTATGAGTAACTTCCCCTTCAGTATAGTCAACTTTCTGGCTGGTTCATTGACTCTGGGTTGTTCTCTTTTCCCTTTCTCCAGGCATCTTTTCTTCCTGTATCCAGCTCCCTTTGTTATCATGTGCACCCATTTCTCTTCCCTTCAGAAAAGTTCTTGCTACCAAGAAGGTTCAGGATATATTGAAAGCCTGGCTGATCTGAGGTCAGCAATTCTCTTAAAATACGAGCTCTCTGGCATTTTTCCAAAATGAACGTGATACATGAGCCCTTATGCAAGCCAGTTCAAATGTTTTTCGTTTTTGTTTTTGTTTTTTGTTTAAATTCTGGTTCAATTTGAGATTGAGAGTGGATTTTATTTTTACCTAAGATACTACAGTGTATCCCGTCGTACTTTATATGGAATATGATATACCATTGAATTGTTTACTGCTAGTGGATCCTATGCTTAAAGTTGAGCTCATATCACAAAATCTAGCCAGTGCTCTGTTGTTATTCTGAACTTTGTTATGATCTGTGAAGTTAATGCAAATCTGTCAGGGTATCCTAAATACTTTAGTTTAATTGAGGGGCTTTATTATTATTGTTATTTATTATTTGGCAGAGTGCAACATGTTTTCTCAGGATTTGTTTTCTATAGCTGTGATTAGAAAATTAACTACTTTTGTCATTTTCATGCATGAGTTACTTCAAATGGACAATAAATAATTTCCCTTGCACACAGCCCTCAATCATAGAAGCCAAAAAAAAGTTTGAAGTGCACAGATCTACACTGTTTTTTACTATGCTTGTGGCTTAGTTTACTTCATTTGTTTATTTTTCTGATACCGCAGGATACCATAGCTTACACAGGGGAGTGAGTTCAGCATACATTAAATAATGTGTGACTACAAAATAGCAATTCTAAATATTTGAAACACCATTTCTTTTAAGATAGCAGTTCCAGATTTATGCCATTTTAAAAACAGCAGTGAGAAGTTTATGGATTGCTTTTTAGGAGACCAGAGTCCTTCAGAAAATATGTTGGATCTCTAAGCCACTCAGCTTGTTAGCAGTAAATGGGAAAACTCCAAGAGTCAATATTTTTGTAAGTTTATGGTATTTAATTCAAACATTCAGAATTTCAGCAACCTTTGTTGTTGTTTGTGGTTCAGTGTTGTTTGCTAATGCCACCCCAATGTTTGCTTTTTATTTTTGTTTCCCTGAAGAACTTCCCTTTAATGGTCTTGATTGAGTTTTCCACTGTGTATTGAACAAGTTAATGTTATCATAGTCATTCTAATTCTTGCTTTTTTCCATCACTCTCGTGTTCTTTCTTCTGGAGAAATTCTCCTATAGTGCAGATGTCCTACACAATGTCCTCCAAACCACATCAGCTTTGTGATGGTGCTATTTGAATGGACCATAGACACATGAGCCATTCAGAGGTATCAGCACTGAATTGGCCAATACCCTGTGGAAATTTTGCGTATTGCTCTGGTAAAGTCTGATTTCAGCTATGGGGGGCATTTCTTGTACTAATTTTAAGAAGTGAGGGTATCCATTTACTAGGTATTTGTGAATAAGAACAGAAAAAAACATTGAAGATGAGATAAATTTATATTGTGCCTGATTCTCTTTGAGTCAGTGAAGAACCTTCCATTGACTTCAGTGGGACAGAATTGAGGCCTTGGTTTATATAAGGATTTCCCTGTATTATCTGTGAATGTATTTGATTTATATAAAAATGGTGGTATATAAAAGCTGCACTTTTAACTTATTTTTTAGAATTGATTAGATTTCAGATTGATGCTGTTCCTTTAACGGAAACTGAAACTGAAAAAGCATAAATATGAAATTTCATCAGTACAGTGAGTGCTTACTCTCACTATTAGGTGGGCATTTTACTCAACTTTTTATTAATTTTTTGAATAAGGTTTGAGTAGAATCTCTAATTAAATGTAGGGACACTTCCTGAAAACTTCTATTCGTAAGAGCAGTTTTTACTAATGCATATAGTCCCATATACTCCAAACATTCAACTCACTGATTTTAGTGGACCTACTTGGATGAGTAAGAACTACTCACATAATTAAACTTAGCAAGAGTGGTGCCATGATATTTCCCCCCCTTGAATGCTTACAGCATGCTTAGTTTAAAAATAAACAAACACACACACACAAACAAGTGCTTTTTGTGGCTAACTATACAAATGATCCAGTGCATTTTGGGATATTTTATAAAACAAATTATTATAAGGCAGAGAAATGTTTCACAAATCTGAGCCAAGGTAAGTTTAATAGTTATTTTAAGAACAGAAAATTGGGGCTGATAATTTAACTGTTGGCAATGAACTATCCAGTGAAAGTGGATGATGGTTTTATGTTTATTGGATGGTTTTATATATAATATATATTTGTTTGGCTCTGGTGGGGTTTTGAGGATGGGTAGTGAAGTGGTTTAGATTTTAAATTCATGTTCCATTGTAAGACCTTCATTTTGTTTAGCATCAAGAACTGACTATCAGGGCCAGCTCCAGGGATTTGGCCGCCCCAAGCAGCCAAAAAACAAAGGGGAAAAAAAAGCTGTGATTGCGATCTGCAGCAATTCAGCAGGAGGGTCCTTTGCTCCGAGCGGAGTGAGGGACCCTCCGCCGAATTGCCGCCGAATACATGAAAGTGCCACCCCTCTCCAGAGTTGCCGCCCGAAGCATCTGCTTGACAAGCTGGTGCCTGGAGCTGGCCCTGTGGACTATCTGCGATTTTGCAATTATCTGTTCCCTTCAGAGCAAAGAAGTGTTTTTAAACTACATTTTTTTAAAGTTTTTAAAAAGATGTTTCTTCAATTCCCAACAGAGATTCACTGTAACTTCTTAGGCTAAAGAGGCATTATTCAAGCGTCTGCTATTGCAGCTGCTGTTCTATCTCTTTAGCTCTTCAGCCCAAAAAAGACAGTTTAATGTTGACTATTTAATACTCCACAGACTTTCTTCACTGGCCCAGAGACATAGTTTTATACACTTGGATACAAAGGCTGCACTGCAGCCATTGTCTGGGTTCATCCAGGGGACTGTTTAAGATTTACATATATAATATCGTAGTACCAACTTTCAATTAAACCATACGAGAGGATTTTTGCTAGGTGAGTATGGAAGGCTGTTCCAGCCATTGCCTACAACTAATCTATTTACAATGGATATAAACATCCTCATTAACTCATAATTCCCAGGGTAAAGCTTCATCAAGATGTACTTAAGGTTGTAAATATATATCATTCCATTAATGAAACCTTAATTTCAAAGGAATTAAGGTTGATTAAGTAGGTAACATTCCCTCCACAAACCTTAAAAGCTCAGAAGAGGCCAAGCACATCAACAGGACATCTCTTAACTATACCCTTCTGAGCATACAACATATTTCCATTTCCCCTCCATCATTTCAAGGGAGTTCCTTCTGCCTGTTCCTGTTAAGAAAACATGTTACACAGAATGTATTTAACTCACCTCACAGGATGACCCAAACCTTGATTATGACTCATGCTTTCTCCACAATGCAATATACAGTGTGTGTAAATTGTATGCATAGGTCAGCTCAGAATATTTGCTAAAGTTGTTGAGATTTTGTGGAGAAGGGGTCCATTTAACCATGGTAGCTGGGGCTTGAGTCACAACTGAAAAAATGGGAAGTTGAGGCCATGTTTACTAGGTTATCCCTCCCCTCCATCCCACCAATACACATTAATGAAATAATGACTATAGTTAATGAGGATGTGAACATCTTTAATCCCATTGAATAGCTTCCAATGACAATGAAAAAAAGGAGTACAATGTTTGCTCATATCAACTTCCATTCTTTCTTCTGCTGTATGTGGAAGGGTGTTAAGATTAGCCTGTTTGTCTATGTAGCTTCTTTCTGGTAATGGGGCCTGCAGTCAGAACTTGTAAACTAGAAAGGGCCAGGATGGATATCTGGCTGTATGTGGGGTTGTGTGACCTAGTCTGAATAAGAATGGATGAGGAGATGGGAATATGTGGTTTTTTGGTAGAATCCACAAATAAAGTAAGGTTTGACTGAAATATGTAAAGGAAATAACTGGTAAATTAGATACCACTGTGTAATAACAGAGTGTAAACATTAACTTTTTACTGCCACCCACTGCAAATATAACACTGAATTTAGGGTGAGCAAACAGCAAATGTGAAAAATTGGAATGGGGGTGGGAGGTAATAGGAGACTATATAAGAAAAAGACCCCAAAATGGGACTGTCCCTTTAAAATCGGGACATCTGGTCACCCTAACTGAATTTCCTGGCTTTCTCTTTTCTTTTTAACTATAATCTTCTTTTAAGGTATGTGTAATTTGGGGTAGCTCTAGCTTTTTTGGTGCCCCAAGCATGGCAGGCAAGCTGCCTTCGGTGGCTTACCTGCAGGAGTTCCGCCAGTCCTTCGGCTTCGGCGTACCCACCACCGAATCTGTGGGACCGGTGGACCTCCCTCAGGCAAGCCACTGAAGGCTACCTGACTGCCACCCTCGCAGCTTGCTGCCCCAGGCACACACCTGGAGCGCTGGTGCCTGGAGCTGCCACTGGTGTAATGACAAATTTAATTTTAACGAAGATTTTTTTTTTGGTCTAGAAATTTTCTTAATTAAAATAAAAAACTTTTTAGCAATTGCCTTCTGTACACATTGATCTAAACTGTTCATTTTGAAAGATGGAATATCTTTCTCTCCTCATACGTGAAATAGTAATATATTGTAAACTACTGCCAGAGTCCATGCTTGGTTTGTAATATTCAGAATCCATGAGGAGCTCATAATCCTTAAAAGTGAATAGGTGTGTGAAGTGATTCCATAGTGACTGCCTTTTCCTATTTTTAGTGTGTTAATGGATAATGTTGATTCCAGAGGAGAAAATCAGAGGGTCATATTCAGAGGTGATGTGTAAGATGTTGTAAGTGACACCTCAGTAAGTATCCATATAAATCAGAGACTACATAAATGCAGAAAATCTAAGATACTTTCACTTACATTCTGAAGAGTCTATAAAATTGGTATAATGTAGGTATATAAAATGAATATTAAAATAGAGGGTGGCTAGGTTAAATATACATATTCCTGCGCCCTCCTAATAGTTGTCTTTTCTGTTGCATTGCTCTTTCCTTTCCTCTTGTGCTATTGTTCACTTTTGGTTGCTACAATTATCATATCAGATCCAGTGGACTGACACTGGACTGTACTGAGCTATTATACGTCCAGAAAATCTGACTGAATAATTCTAAAAGCACCCAGATTTTTCCGTAAAATGTTAAAGGTACTATCCTTCATTAAAACAAATGCGGAGTTTGCAGGTTTGAGATGTGAAGCGCTCTTTCTGTCTGTCTCTCTCTCTCGCTCTAAAACTCGAGCTTCTGAGGTATTTTTTCCTATCTTGTCTTATCTCATGAAGGCCTTATTAGATTCAACTCTGTTTCCCACCTTCCAAATTTTAAAAATAAACAAATAAGAACATCTAGCAGAATAATGAAAAATTCAGGCAGATTTGTTGAATTTTGGCCAATCTAGAGTGAGAATCCAAAATTCATCTTAAAATGAGAAGCAAGTATCAATCTTCAACTGTAGCATTCATTCTGCTAACATTATACTGTAGATATGAAATATGCTGCAAATTTTTCACTCCAGTTTGTTTAAAGAGGAGTCTCAAAGCAGTTTAAAGTTATAGTGTCAAAGAGGACTCTAAAAATCATATGGGACTACATATTCATTCTTTGTCAATGGTTCCATCAGATTAGAAACTCAACTGGGCATCTGAAAATCAATTTGCATTGTTTTTTCCTCAGTTTCATCTCCAGTAATTAAGATTTCCCAATTAGAAGTCAGTTTTGTTTTAAGCTGTATGAGGCAAAAAATAATTTGGTTTGTTCTGTAATAGTTTTTTGCAGGGCTAACAACAGTGGAATCTTTTTGTGTTAGTTAAGTGAGAATATTTTTCACAGAAACTTGTGATTTGACTTGATCACCTAACTGAATAGAGATTCTCATATAAGAAAGGGACATTTTAACATATTATGCTTTATTGTACTCAACTGCATTTTAAATACAGCTATGTGAAACCTGGGGCTTCTAGGGTTAGCAATATATAGACTGTTACATGAAAACTCTTTGAATTTAGAGCTAGATTAATTCAGATTTGCTTAGTGCAGCCCTTCCCTCTGTGGTGTATAGAAAACTACATTAAAATTGTAAGCTATAACTCTAAATTTCTCTGTGGTTTTCAGTGCTGCTTGTAGGCTAGACAGCTCTGTAGGGAAGCATGTAATCTGGGCAGTTAGTCTGCAGAACCAGCCTGGAGTAAATTGGGTTGAGTTGCACCTCTCTGTTTTAGGGAGCATTCTGCTTTGTATCTCTGAGTTCTAGTGTGTTGTTATTCTAAATTCTAAGGAATAAAGTAGTGTTACACTGTAGCCCTCCAGCAAGAGCATTTTATGTTTTTTTTTCTAACTTTTTTCTCTGGGTATGCTGTGAACATAACACCCTCCTGCGGATTTTGGGACTATTTTTTATTCTTATAGTTTTTTGGGTGGTAGAGTCATGGGGCCAGCTTTAGGCACTGCGGGGCCTGATTCGTAGGAGCTGCCCGGAAGTCCCACCTTCTTTGGCGGCAGCTCAATCGCTGTCACAGCGGAAGGTCCCTCCACCGAAATGCCGCCGAAGACAGTGGCAACGATTGAGCTGCCGCCGCCAACAGTGCCAGGACTTTGGCGGCAGCTCAATCGGCTGCTGGTGCCTTCACCTTCATTTTGGCGGAGGGACTTCCTCCATGGCAGCGATTGAGCTGCTGCCGAAGACCGCGGTGGGACTTTGGCAGCAGCTCCTTCGGGACGTTGCGGGGCCCTCTTAGGGGCGCGGGGCCTTATTCCGGGGAATTGGCTGAATCGCCCTAATGTCGGCCCTGGTCATGGCCTGTATCCACTCCCAATCTCCAGTCCTCAAGCCTGTGTGTTCTTTGGCCTTCAAGGGGATACCGAGTGTCTGCTTCCCCTAAGCAGGCTTCTCAGGGGGCCACCTGGCACAACCTCCTGCTCCTTCAATCACAATAAAGCTTTATGGAAATAGAAATTGCTACACTACAGTGGAGTACGACTGGCAAACAGGAGCCCGCTGCCTTTCTTTATGAGCAATGATCTAGGGCTCAGACACCCTACAATCCCTAGTTATTAACCTGCAGCCCAGCGCTAAGCATCATTAGTCAACTCGTAGCCCTTCTCAGTTTCAATACGAGCTGGCACTAGTTGATATCAGGTGCCTTGCTTCTCCTTCTAGAAGATATGGGGATTTGCAATCTGCTGTCTCCTGAGGAGAAAGGGGTAACAACTTCATCTCAACAGTGGACAAAAAAGGAGGGTTGAGAAGGCTGTAGGCTTTCTATCATCCTTCCTTCCTCCCCTTCCATTCTCCAAACATTACAAAAATAAGGAAAGAGATCCAAACCTAAATGGAAAATGGGATGAATGAATGCCGTGCAGGGAATGCTCGTGTGTAAGTCCAAATATGGATTTCAGTCCATACAAGAAGATAAGCTGAGGTTTATGTCCATAACAAATTTATGATCTAGACTCTCCTTATGTGAATCTAAAAGTCCGTTTGAAACATTTACTCTTCAAGCTTTAAGTTGCAAGTCCAGGCCAATGACATAGCCTAGAATCTTTCATATAATTATGTAGCATTTTGATGCTTTATCTGTAATGAACCTCTAGAAATTCATGATCAGTTTGATTTTCTTTTTTGTGTCTCAGTTTTAATTGGTTTCTATACAATACTTTCATCCACCATCTTGTTTCCACAAATTCATAAACAGAGTTCTCTCTTTATGTTAGTAAGTGCAATTTAACTCAAAGCTGAGTTACTTAATTACGAACCTGCATATTTCTATAGAGTTGAAAAAGTTGAAGCACTCCTATCCACCTCTGTCCTAAGTTGTCTGGAATATGGGTATACAGCTGGCATTTGGAAACTTGCTATATTCCAATCCTGAGGCTGACAGCACAAGAAGAAGTCTGTTTTGTGAACCATTTTCCTTAAGGCTATAAAACAAAACACATACTGCAAATATGACAATATAAAAAAAGTTATTCACAGCAGGAAATTTCTGATCCCAAACCAGGTCTTTGAAGTTTTTCTTCCCTCTGTTGTGGTATAGAGCTGTTTTTGCGGTCACTTAACATTAACTTGGATGTCCTTGTCCAGAATGATCCCTAATCTCTTCCTAATGAGATCCAGTTAAAGATATGTTTCTCAGCCTACAACTTTCTTTACACCAGAAGCTCCAGAGATCAAAAAGGTTTTATGCCCTTTCAATACCACAGTAAGTAGAAGCATCAGGGCTTCACACTGTAACACACATTTCTTTTTGGCCATTAGGTCTATGTCCATAGGACTTTAGAAATCCCCCGTTTGGTGTGTGGGTTTAGTGGTAGGCATATCCAATCACTAAGGAGGCTGTTTAGAAGATTTATAGTCGTTTTTGTTCCTTAATGGATTCTTTCACTGGAGTCATGACAAATATAGAAACTAAAAAGATGCAAATTAGAATCTTCCCTAATAAATATTGAGAAGAACATTCATTATTTTCTCTCACTGCTAGTCAGAAAATATCTAAATTTTTAGAAAGGAAAACCTAGCAATGAGATCAGTTGATTCCCTAGAGTTTACATTCATGTTTACATATGTAACTGGTAATAAATGGAAAGAAAAGACAACATATTACTTATATAATTGTCTACCAAGCATAGACCAGAGAGACAAACATGGAATTTGAAATCTCTTGCAGGAAGAAAACCACTTTTGTGAAATATTAATATGTGAATAAAGGAGGCATAGAAATCAATTTCACAACGTAGAGCCAAAATGGCATCTTATTATCACAACAAATGAAGACAGGAAATATTACACCCATAATAATACCTACCCTAATAAGGAGCACTTCCATTTAAAGATCTTTGTGTCATTTTAGTCTCAACTAGAATTTTATTTTAAAAAATGCAAGAGGTCAAGTTTGCAGGTCTTACGTATACAAAGAATCAAGTTGACTATAATAGCTTATCTCGAGAATAAGGGCAGTAAGTCAGGCCCTATTTCAGTCCCAGTCAAAAGGCTATCCATCTAGCAAGATAGCAGTATCTTTTTTGTAATGCTTATAATGTGTGTGTAATTGAAACCTCACATGTGGTAACTTATGAACCCTTTTCTTTTTAAAGTAATAGAATCATTAAAAAATGATACCCTGAAGAGATGTGTTAGTAACCCACACCATCACATTATCTTAATTTTGTAATTCTTGTCCTTTCTTTCCCCATCTTCCTTCCCAGTGTTGGTTACCATTAAATCTTACACTTGTATTACATCTATGGCCATTCACCATTACTCAGTCACCATTGCATTGGCTAAGCAGTTTAGGTTGTTATATTTCTGTGCCCAGTTCCTAACTTTTAAAAGGTCCTTTGAAGCTGTCTTGATGCAGTGGTTGTTTCTAGGCTGACTTTTGTGTTTTATTACCAACTCTAAGGCCAGGTTGACACTATAGACTTTCATTGGTATAACTACATTGCTAATGGGTGTGAAAAATCCACACTCCTGAGTGCCAGAGTTATATCAACCTAACCCCTGGTGTAAACAGCTAAGTTGGTGAGCGGGCATCAGCATACCTAACATTTTTCACGGCAGTGGATTTATACTGAAGAGCTATAGCAGCACAGTTTTTAAATATAAACCTGCCCTAAGGGTCACTTTCCTTTTGCTCTAGTCTAACAACCATTCTTTTATATGTTAATGGATTCAGTAACTGGTTAAAAGACAGGAAACAAAGGGTAGGAATAAATGGTCTGTTTTAAGAATGGAAAGAGATAAATAGCAGAGTCTCCTATGGATCTGTACTGAGACCAGTGCTGTTCAACATATTCATAAATGATCCGTGAAAAAAGGGGTAAGGAGTAAGGTGGCAAAATTTGAAGATAATATAAAATTATTTAAGACAATTAAGTCACAAGCAGACTGCAAAGAGTTGCAAAGGGATCTCACAAAACTGGATGGCTGGGCAACAGAATGGCAGATTAAATTCAATGCTGATAAATGCAAAGTAATGCACATTGGAAAACATACTCCCAATTATACATACAAAATGATGGGATCTAATTTAGATGTTAGCACTCAAGAAAGCGGTCTTGGAGGCTTTGTGGATAATTTTCTGAAAACTTCCACTCAACGTGCAGCAACAGTCAAAAAAGCTAACAATGTTAGGAACCATTAGGAAAGGGATAGATAAGAAAACAATAAATGCCACTATATAAAGCCATGGTACACCCATGCCTTTTAATATTGCATGCTGTTCTGCTCGCCCCAACTCAAAAAAGCTATATAAGAATTGGAGAAGGTACAGAGAAGGGCAACAAAAATGATTAGGGTTGTGGACCAGATTCCATATGAGAGGAGATTAAAAAGACTGGGACTTTTCAGCTTTTTCACCTACGGGAGAATATGATAGAGGTCTACAAAATTATGATGTGGAGAAAGTGAATAAGAAAGTGTTATTTACTCCTTTACATAACACAAGAACCGGGGGCAGGTGTCACCCAATGACATTAATAGGCAGCAGGTTTAAAACAAAGAAAAGGAAGAACTACTTCACACAAGGCACAGTCAACCTGTGGAACTCAGGATATGTTGTGAAGGCCAAAGCTATAATGGGGATGCAAGATGGTCAGGGATGCAAACCAATGCTCTGGATATCCCTAGCCTCTGACTGCCAGAAACTGGGATTGGACAACAGGGGATGGATCACTCCATGATTGCCATTCTGTTCACTTCCTCTGGAGAATCTGGCTTTGGCCACTGTTGGAAGATAGGATACTGGGCTAGATGGACCCAGTATGGCTGTTCTTATGTTTTAGTCTGTTGTAATGATCATAGATGGGTTTTCAACCTGAATCCAACTTGGTTTTCCCTTTAAGAGAGAGGGCTTTATTTTACTTTGTAGTACCTCCTAACTATATTTCACTCAATATCAAATATGAACTATAGACTTATGATAGGTGATTTGTCACAGTATGTGCTTGTTGTGTTATCTCAAAATTTAGGACCCAGTCTTGCAACCTATACTCTCTTTAGTATTTCACTTTGCAACTCTATTTCAATGGAACACCTGACAGAGTCAGGCATGGCTAAATGGGTGATATTGTGCAACCCTTATTGCTCTTTCCCCACTGAAAATTCTGACTCAATTCTGACTGAGAGAACTCGAGCACTAATGCAGCCATTTCTCAGCTGCCTGCAGAATGGCCAGCATAAGGAATGGTGAAGTATTATGTCATAGATAAGTGGTGCAAACAAACTGTGCTCATCCTTTTCATGAAGAAACATTAAAAAAAAGATATCCTCAAGAGATGTGTGTTATTAACCCACACCATGACTAATTACTTAATAAACTAATGAAGGAGAAATTGTTGCAATAAAATCCTGTTCTTCAATATTTAACCCGCTTTAATTATTATGATCATTTAATCTCTTCAGTGACTAAAAATATTAATTCTTGATTAAACACTTTTGTAACAATATCCAAGGTACATCCAGAAATGTGATTTGTCTAGTGATACAAAATAGTTTCTCTGCTATACAGACAATGTAAATACTTAATAGCATTTTCCATCAAGCCATGTAAACACCCCTTTGCATGACTTGCACTGTACAAGTTCAGATGAAGAATTAATGTTCCAGCTGATGAATTGGTTGTCATTTATGTGTAATGTCAGTTTAATATCTGCAATGTTCTCTATTTCCAGGAAGGTGTAAAAAATAATAGTTTGGCACATATTAGGAAGTTTATCATTTTAATAGCAAGATGAATTAGCATAGTGCAGATGTTATGCCAAGAGCTGTGTGCATAAATGATTTTTCAGTTCAATGGCAGCTCTGGAAAAGATAAATCAGGTTGACCCCAACATGATTTTTTTTTTCAATTTCAGTGAATCAAAACATTTTGCTGTTATTTCAAGTGCTTTAATGTTTAACTAAAACTGAAGGGAATTTTGAAACAAGAGGCCAGTTTGAATCAAATTTCACTGTTTCATTTTGAAAATGTCTAAATGAAACATTTAGACTTCGGGATTTTTCATTTAGTTCTTTACACAAACAATTTGGTGAACCAGAAATGAAATTGTGAAATGTTTCTATCAGCAAAGCTTAATTTTTTTTACTGGAAAAAAATTGCAGCTGAAAATTTTTGCCCAGCTCTAGTTACATCAGGTTATCAACATCAGGGCTTGAATTCAGGACCTAAGGTTCTAAAAATATGAGCCTCAACTGTCTGAGCTAAAAGGGTCAGCTCTCTTAACTAGGACTGTAGCAGCCTCATGAATATCTCTATGTGGCCTAGCCACCACATTGTGGAACAGAGCACCACACCAAATGAGTGTGGGTTGCACTAGCAGATGTGAGATCCATGCTACTCTCCCCTCCCTCACCATGTTTTACTTACATTCTTCTGTCAGCTCAGCTGCAGCTTTTGTGCAGAGTTCACTCAAATCTTTCAAACTGAGCAGCAATGAGATGGATGCTGTGTTTGGATGCTAGACCTTCAAAGAATAAACATCTAGCTGCTTCAGGGAGTGGAGTAGGTGTCACATTTCTATCTGAGTGTTGAATTAATGCTAAAGTTGTGTTAAAAAATGCCTACTGAAAGTTCTCTCATGAGGTCCAGACTACTAGTTATCAGTGATTATACAGTACTCTTTGCAAGGCAGGGAATATAAATTCTGGCTTCCTGGTGAAATCCCATTTAATATAATTCCATTCTGTTTCCTTAAAATCACCCCTTCTGTTTTAATTGAATTAAGGGTGTTCATCTTCACTCCCATCCCTAAAATATTACACAGCTTTGCTGTGCATATTTAAACAGGAGCATCTCCCTCCCAACAGATGCTAGGTTTGACTGGTAGGTGAAGAGATTCCTGTGATTAGTTTGTGGATTCGTTTAAGCTCTGTATGATGGGAGCTGCTACTGGCATATACAGTAAATCTGGGACATTATTAACTTCTTCCTCCACAAAGGAAGAGCAGCTTGTAATCTCAATCACTGTGCTGTAATTCTTCAGTAACTCTTCCACAGAAGTTGATTGTCCAATAAACCCAGTGATCTCTTTGTTGTCTGACTTTCCTCATATTGCAACAGTAAGAACTGAGTTCTGTTGCTGTGCCAAAGGGGTGGGGTAAGAGGCGGTGAGCCAGCACACACAGCATTTTCTTGGAATCATATTTCTGTGGAAAAGTTACAGACGGGGTTATTAAAATCTTAGCCTGCACTGCTGTGTGATAAATGGGATAATGATGACACGTGATTTCAATTTGTACTAATTATACATTATAAATGGAAGGTGGTAGCCAGTGAGTATTCCTGCTGCTGCACTACTTTTTTTCTTTGTCAGTGGTGATCTATATATGATATTTCTGAATGTTTTTAAACATTTTTGTTTCAGTTTTATAAAGAGATATGAATGCATGGAGTTCATTGATTTCTTTCATTCGATATGTGAAAATTCATAATCAACCCCTGCTTTTCTAAGCAGCAAGTTCCAAAGGCAGTGAAATGTGGTTTGGAGGAAGAGTCCAGAATTGGGGGTCTAAATTCTATCTATGGCTCTGCCACTGAGTCAGTGTGGGGTTCTGGGCATGCTGCTTCACCTCTCTCTGTGCCTCTGTAGGAAGATGGTCTTGTGGTTAAGACTGTCTTGGGCAAGTAAATGAATCTTGCTGTGCCTCAGTTCTCCAACAGTAAAATGGAGATAATATTTTTCTGTCTCAAAGGGATGTTTTGAGGATAAATACATTGATGTTTATGAGGTGCACAAAGTACTCTGGTGGCTGTGACCTAGATCATTTCACCAGCTGTAAAATGGGGACACTTTCTTGCATGCCCCACAGGGCCATTGTAAGTATTAGTTAGCAAATGTTCCTAACACAATTCAAACATGTATATGTAGGCCTGATTCTGATCTATTTCAAACCAGTGTAAAGCAGGAGTAACCAATGTACTAGATTGTCAGCTGGGACTGATATACACTGGTACAGGTTAAAGCAATCTGAAGACTCACTCTATACTTGTGCCAATAGCCTGTTACAGCAACCAGAAATCATACACAGACACTTTGGGACACCCATTTCTCTGGGGTATATCCCATGCACCAGCTACAGGGAACTGAAGACTGAGGCGTATGCTGGCAGTGCTGTGGTAGCCCTTTGCCATCCAAGGACCTTGCCATGTGGAGATTTGGTAAACAACTTTAGAACAATTTTGTGTTAGTGGAGTAGCTCAAAACTGTCTTTATATGCTAGAGAATCTAGCTCAATGGATGCTTCTGGTATAAAACTGTTAAAAGCAATATCAGAATCAGGTGTATAAATCGCTACGCAAGTGCTAAGTGTTAGTAAGGTTAGCTTTAGCGTCATAGCCAGACTTCATCTATGCTGTTGTTTTCTGCATCTGGTGTGTATTTTATTAATTTCCCCTCTGTGTCTGTTTTGTTTTCAGCCTGTGTGCTGACACAGGACTGGTTTTGTTTCCAAAAGAAGAGTTTGCAGAACTGCACAGTGCCTGATCCAAACAAACACTTTGATGTTCCTAGTTGGACTACGTAGGTAATAAACTCAAAATATGTGTGTTCATTTTATTTGATTTTCAGTAAACAAATGATTGTCCAGAAAAGATTGTTTGTTCTGAGAAGTGAGCCTCATTTGGAATCCGTGGGAATGTTTGATCATTCACTCTAACTTTGAGACAGGCTGCCTTACTGCATAGTATTACGGATGTCATCTTGAATACATACTTGCATGTCCCTCTCTTTCTGTGTCAGTAGCAGGAACATTTAAACAATCTCCTCTAGCTATTAAGGTGAACCTGAATTGCAGAGTTCATGTCTATGTTTTTGGTATTCTTTCTTTTATTCACCATGGCTTTCTGTAAAACTTCGCTTAATAATGCTGATATTGTGGAATTGTGCTATGTGACAAATATAGCAGTGTCTTTAAAGCCTGTATACAAATACACACCCATTTTTTAAATGTAAAAAGGTTCCTCCCTCACATACCTGCATTGAGAACTGCAGCACTGATAATACACTCAAACTATTTTGTGAAATGTGTAAGATTCTAGCCTCTACATTCAGTTTGGAGAAAGCATCTGACCAAGCTGTAGCATGAAAGCACGTTGATGGCACATCAGCTAAATCTTGTGGTTTCAACACTAGCAATAAGCTGCTGAAATGAATTCTGAAGCAAGACTTACCCCTTGCCTCCACATCTTGAAATTAGGGCATGGTATCTTGCATACAGTAGCACAGCTGGCATCCCTAAATTACAATTGTTTTGGGCTGCTAGCTGCTCAAAATTATATCAATCTATTTGTCAGCACTAGTGAGGTTTTTTTTCTTATATGTAATGTTTCAACAGCAGTGGCAACTATATTATATGTGTTTACTTATGTACATACATACATACGTTCCTTTATTTTTTAGTCTATTCACTGATCAACATTAGTTGTTCTGCGTTGATATCCTTTTTCAATTACATTTAAATTTATTATTTTTACTAATGTAATTAAATTTACATTTTTCTTTTGATGGCTAGACCATTTGCTACCAATCATAAAGGGGCTGGCTTTCCTTGTGAGTGAGTTAGGTGAAGCTCAGATTGTCTCTTGATGATATTCACAAGCCTTTTATTGACCTTAATAATAGCGGGACAGGACAGTGATCTCAGAGGAAGGTGGGCATATAAGGACTTTGAAAAAGAACAAATCTTCCTTTCCTCTGGATTTCAGTGACATCACTTTCACCCATGTGTGTGGTTTAAAAAAATATGCTGCCTAGATTCAGAGAACTGTGACTGAACTTGTTCTGAACTGTGAACATTTTCAGTGTAAAGAGAAGGTTAGAGATGCAAGCTACAGCTGAACTTATATAGCACATTTCTGTTAGTTTCATGCAACTCACATCTCTCCCTCTCTCTGGCAGATCACTATGAAGACAGTAGAAAAACCCAAATCAAAGCAAAATTTAAAGGGCTAAGGCATGAAACCATATAGTCCAGTTAGTAGAGAGGTATAAATCAACAAATCTTTCAGAAAGCCAGAAGCAAGTAGTAATTCTTCTGACTGTAAATTAGATAAAAAGCAAATACCATTAATGCAAAATAATGGAAAATTTATTGCTTTTAATGGATTACATGTATAAGGAAATAATAAAATAGTGTGTTGTACTCCTTACAAAAGTGCAGTACATCAAACAGAATTTGGCAGCTCACTAGCACTCATTGCATTAAGTAAAAAGCAAGATAAACAGAATCATTTGACACACACAGTTTTATTAGTTATACCATTTGGTATGTCTGAATCTCAAATTCTCTCTTCAAGTTTAGATGTAATGATTATTAAGACATTTTTGTTTGCCTTATCACAATACTGGCTATACTTTAGTAGCTTTGGATTGATCTGTTAAGGTTTATTGCACATAATATCAATTCTATTACAAATAAGTAAGAGGAAGAATAACAAAAGTGACGTCATTCTTATGAATCCCTGAACTATGGAGAGGCTGCACAGAGAAGGGCCAGAGCTAAGCTATATCCTTAGAAAGTTGGTGACATGTTCATGTTAAAAGCAGCAAAGAATCCTGTGGCACCTTATAGACTAACAGACGTTTTGGAGCATGAGCTTTCGTGGGTGATGCATGCACTTCCTCAGATGCATGTAAGGAAGTGGGTATTCACCCACGAAAGCTCATGCTCCAAAACGTCTGTTGGAGCATGAGCTTTCGTGGGTAATGCATGCACTTCCTCAGATGCATGTAAGGAAGTGGGTATTCACCCACGAAAGCTCATGCTCCAAAACGTCTGTTAGTCTATAAGGTGCCACAGGATTCTTTGCTGCTTTTACAGATCCAGACTAACACGGCTACCCTCTGATACATGTTCATGTTAATTTTTTTAAGTATTTAATACTTTTAATATTTATTTGTAAAATTAATTTTGTTCCATGTAAGCTAAAATATCTTTTCTTTTTCAAATACATTTAAAATGCATCTATCGAGAATTCTAAAAGTCAGTGAGGCAACATACTTTTTATTTTTCTCCTGATAGTTTTGCTCATCAATAACTAATTTGTTTTATGGCATTTTAATAAGAAGTTAGGCCATATGAGTTTACAGTGTTAAGGAAAAATTATCCAATTTATATTATAATATAATTTGTATATACGATTATTATGAGTTTACACTGTTATATGTTGCGGTGAAAGTAGCTGTTTTTTGGGCCAAATCCTATAGATCTTAATTGTTTTTTTTTTTAACTTGGGCAAAACTCCCATTTGGCTTCATTTGAGTAGGAACATCAGAACTGGAACCATTATGTTTGCATGTCTGGACCTGGAGTATAAGGATGGTGACCCATCTGGGATGTTTAGGAAACTACTGTGCTTTGTAAAGATGATGCTTGACTTGAAATTAATTTCCTTTGGGTTTGTATCTGTCATAACTTTAGTTCCAGATTTGGACCTTAGCGTCCAAAATATGGGGGTTAGCATGAAAACTTCCAAGCTTAGCTACCAGCTTGGACCTGGTACTTGCTGCCACCACCCAAAAAATTAGAGTGTTTTGGGGCACTCTGGTCCCCCTGAAAAACCTTCCCTGGGGACCCCAAGACCCAAATCCCTTGAGTCTCACAACAAAGGGAAATAATCCTTTTTCCCTTCCCCCCTCCAGGTGCTCCTGGAGAGATACACAGACACAAGCTCTGTGAATCCAAACAGAGTGACTCCCCCTCTCCGTTTCCAGTCCTGGAAACAAAAGCACTTTCCTCTTCACCCAGAGGGAATGCAAAATCAGGCTAGCAAATCCAACACACACAGATTTCTCCCTGATTCTTCCTCCCACCAATTCCCTGGTGAGTACAGATTCAATTTCCCTGAAATTTCCCAGAAAAGAAAACTCCAACAGGTCTCAAAAAGAAAGCTTTATATAAAAAGAAAGAAAATACATACAAATGGTCTCTCTGTATTAAGGTGACAAAATACAGGGTCAATTGCTTAGAAGAAATATTGAATAAACAGCCTTATTCAAAAAGAATACAAATCAAAGCACTCCAGCACTTATATTCATGCAATTACCAAAGAAAAGAAACCATATAACTTACTATCTGATCTCTTTGTCCTTACACTTAGAAACAGAAGATTAGAAAACAGAAACTACTTCTCCAAAGCTCAGAGAAAACAGGCAGACAGACAACAGACTCAGACACAAACTTCCCTCCACCCAGAGTTGAAAAAATCCGGTTTCCTGATTGGTCCTCTGGTCAGGTGCTTCAGGTGAAAGAGACATTAACCCTTAGCTATCTGTTTATGACAGTATCCATCTTTGGTTATTTCATTTGGTTCAGGCAGAAGTTATCATTAGTGTGAGGTGTTCAGAGAGCTGGGATATGACTTCATAAAAAACTAATTTAGATGACTTACATTTTGCGGTAAAAGAACACAAAGTAGCAACTGTAAGTATTATAGAGCATTTTGAGACAGATGTACTTTTTGTGGTAACCCTACACTGGCATTCTAAAGAGATTTGTGGCCAGCATCATATGTTTAGGTAGATAATGAAAATGCTGATACATTTTAATTTAAGTAGACAGAACACATTACCCTTAACTGGAATTTTCCCAGAGCAATGTTTTAACATCCTTATTCTTACTCAGTGTATCATGGAATCTTAAATGATTGGAACTAGTAGCTATTCCATTAAATCGAAAAAACCCAGCAGTTTTAGCAACACGGTAAACCCTGTTCTATTCAGTTGCATAGTTTCAATATGTGGAAAGAAGAGTACTGCCTTTTTTAATTATAATTTCAACTTCCTGTAGCCTTTTTGGAAGCTTCAAATTCATGTACTAATCCTGCTTAACCTGTGAGGACTGACCACTTCACAGGAGAACGTGGTATTTGAGATTTAGGCTGCAGGAAGAGCATAATTTCCATAACCACTTCAAGTACTTTATAAATAAAATAGGTTTCCCTCAGGGGTTACAATACCATTTCCTTTATCATTTTAATTGTCTTAAATAAAATAGTTCAGAGAGCCTCCCTCCCTGGGGAAAACACTTCATTTAAGTTCTAACACAACATTATTTCTATTAATTGGAAGCACTTTGCTATCGATTGAATCTTTTATCTTTCATTTTGCATATAATCAAAAATATGTTTATTGCATTAAAGCTCCTTTCTTAAACACGTTCCTATTTAGTATTCTGGCTCTTTTTATCCAGTACATTGTTACAGCTCAATTTGCCTGGCATTCTCCATTTCTTATTGTCTTACTCATAGTATTATTTAAAGCCTTAAATAAAATGAATACTCTCGTATCAGAGAAGACTGTCCATTGCCCTGTCCTAAGAACCTAGGAAGGTATCGTTAATACACTTCTGGAAGAGGGTATTGGATTTTGTAGTGAGACAATTTTGGTACTCGGTAAGATGCAAGAAAATTTTTAAAAGTCTTCTCCCCACATCTTTTTTTCCCTCTACTGCAAGAGGCTGTGACAGAATGAACCCCATTCTTTCATTCTTCATGGCATGGAAGGTAATCAATTTATAATACCAAGCCTTATGTAATATTCACAGCATTGCAATATGGCTCTGTTTGGAGATAATCTAAGCATGTGAAAAGCTCACAGAAGCTGAAACAGCTTGTATAATAGAAGCTGGACAATTCCATGTCGGGGACCTATTCCCACTCCAGAGTCAGCTAAATCAGGCACTAACCCCAAATTAATCCCCTTTCAATTTTTAAAAAAAAGCTTTTGCTTTGGTCTGAGGAGTACTATTGTGTTTGTTCAGTGGTTTGAGTACTGACCTGCTAAACTTAGGGTTGTGAGTTCAATTCTTCAGGGGCCCATTTAGGGAACTAGGGTAAAAATCTGTCTGGGGATTGGTCCTGCTTTGAGGAGGGGGTTGGACTAGATGACCTCCTGAGGTCCCTTCCAACCCTAATATTCTATGAATACTTAGTTAATCCATTTCCCTGTAAGGAAAAACCTCTGCAACACAATATTCAGCACTATCACAAGCTAATGCAGCCACATTTTCCTCTCACACTGCTATATAATTTCATTATAAATGCCAGTGTTAAGGCCAATAGTAGTAGTGTTAGTGCCAACAAACAATGGTGTCACAGCTTGTCAGCATTATGTAAATTAAATCACAGTTTTGCATAACCAGAGAGACAGGTGGTGGTAGGGTAGGGGGAGAATGGGCAGTGCAAATCAGAGAGATTTGGGGGTTGGAATGAGGGTGGGGGAGGAAAGAGAGAGAAAATGGAGGAAAACAGGGAGGAGAGAATCGAAAATATGGGACTGAAAAGAGAGAGGGAAATTCTGGGTGGGAGTCAGAGTGATAAGGCACTAGAAGGAGAACAGAAATAGTGGGGAAAGGGTGGAGGGAAAATAATCTCTGGAGAAGGAAAGGACGTAAAGGCAAGTCAAACTTCCAGGGAAAGAAGATGTAACTTGGAAAGGGGAAATAGAGGGTGATGGTTCCTTGTGATAGTGCCAAAGAGGGAAATAGACCTGCCCCTTGCTCCCTCTTCTAAATATCTTTTAGCCCTGCCAGAAACCCCCCGAGTGGGTAGGCAGGCAGGTCATCATGCTTATTCCCTAAAACAGGATAACAGTTAGGGCAGGGTTTCTCAAACAGGGCTTGCTGCTTGTGTAGGGAAAGCCCCTGGTAGGTTGGGCCGGTGTGTTTACCTGCCCCATCCGCAGGTCCAGCCGATCACAGTTCCCACTGGCCACGGATCGCTGCTTCGGGCCAACGGGAGCTGCTGGAAGCAGCGCGGCGGCCGGACCTGCGGACAGGGCAGGTAAACACACCCGGCCTGCCAGGGGCTTTTCCTACACAAGCAGAGACCACTGTTTGAGAAATCCTGAGTTAAGGGAAGCTAGGGTTTGTTGATGGGATAGGTTGGTTTTGTACTGGAGGATCCTGGTGTTTTTCATAGGTACAGATGTGAATCAGAACATCTCCTTTCTGAGGAAGGAGGTGGACAAATAAACCTGGATTTGTGGTGAGGCCAAGAGATGACATCACTCTTAGGCTATGTCTGCATTTGAGATTGGAGGCGTGATTCCCAGCTTTCTCACTGGCACTGTTCGAGCTAGGAAACTAAAAATAGCAGTATAATCTTCGTTACTTACTTGAGCAGCTAGACTGGGCCACTGTCCATGCTACCCTGGCTAAAGTTATGTTTTTAGTGTTCTAGCTCAAGTACAGCAAGCATGCATCTATCTACCCAAAGCTAGGAAGCATGCTCCCAGCTGCAGTGTAGATATACTTAGAGGGAAGCATAAATGAGATGGTGACCTTAACTGTTCAAAAGTTGATTTGTTTCCTTCTTTCCAAGTATTTTAGCTTTGTAAATGATGTGATAGGTAAAAAGTAGTTATGAATGGTTTGCTGTCAAACTGATAGGACATATCTTGTGATCATTTCACTGAGCAAATATTATAAAGTTAATTCTTCCGTATCGGGTTCTCAGGGATGATCCTGGGAGATGCTGAGCCCCCTTATACTCCATTTGCTTCAGTTGGAGATGCAGGTACTACAGCACTTCTCAGGATCAGATCCAGAATTACTGTGAATGCTGAGTTCAGAAAATTATTTGCATAAGACTGAAAAAGATTCTGAGAGAGAAAATATGAGAGAGAAAAGATAGAGAAGATATGTCAATGTTCAAAACAATTTGAATTCTGCTTTTCTGATGTAGCACAACTTTCTGAGCAACAAATTACTTAAATGAGAATACTGAATAGGTGAAATTAATAGTTTCAGAACAGATTAAATGGGGCAAATTTGGTCCTGATATATGTTCCCCCAAATCCACTGATGTCACATGTGCAAAAGAAGAGTTTGGCCAATATGTTTGCTTTTACCTGTAATCAGTTTTGCCTTTGATGCCTTGACTTTTAACATTGGTTTGTGGTTTGTGAAGCATTAGCTATTAATAGTGGTATAATTATCTGTATGGAGCAAATTCCTTCCCTCTGACTTGTATCATGACTGCAGTGCCATTTTATACAGTTGATAGAGAAAACTATGTTAAAAGATTGTTACCAAAGGAAGGAGAGAAATGATGCATGCACGGACATGTAAAACTAACAGTTTTCTATGTTTGTTTCATTTCACTCAGCCTCTCCATCAAGTTAACAACAATTTCAAAATGCTTTGGAACTAGCTTCAGGATTTTAATTTTTTTTTAACTTTCCATGGTGGGAGACTTGACATTGATACATTAGTTGGGAAGTAACCAAAGCACAATAAAATAGTCACCAAGAAACTCTTGAAGATTTAGAAATCAAAGATCAAAAGAGCTTTAAGAAATACTTCAGCAAACTGAGTGACATCCTTTGGACATTCCTATGAATGTTCATAATACATTACTGGAATGACTCACTGCCAATTCATTTGAAAGTGAACAGGTTTTAAAGACTAGAGGTTAGGAGCTTTTCCTTAGAATAGATTTAAGTTAAGTCAGCCCAGAAGCTAGATGGCAAAACTATGCTCTGCCATGCAAAGTCTTATTGTTGATTCCCTGGTAGATACTCAGGGTAAGAACCTAACAACAGCCATATTCAGTCAGACCAAAGGTCCATCTAGCCAGTATCCTGTCTTCCAAAAGTGGCAAATGCTAGGTGTGTCAGAGGGAATGAACAAAACAGGCAATCGTTGCGTGATCCGTCCCCTGTGGTCCACTCTCAGCTTCTGGCAGTCAGAGGCTAGGGACACTCAGACCATGGGGTTGCATCTATGACCATCTTAGCTAGTAGCTACTTATGGACCTATTCTCCAGGAACTTATATATAATTCTATTTTGAGTCCCATTATACTTTTGGCCTTCACAACATCATCTGGCTAAAGTTCTACAGATTGAGAGTATTGTGTGAAGAAGTATTTCCTTTTGCTTGCTTTAAACCTGCTTCTTGTTAATTTCATTGGATGGCCCCTGGTTCTGGTGTTATGTGAAGGAATAAATAAACACTTGGTTATTCACTTTCTCCACACCATTCATCATTTTATAGACCTCTATCATATCCCCCGTAGTTGTTTATTTTCCAGGCTGAAAAGTCCCAGTCTTTTCCTCATTTGGAAGACGTTCCATATCCCTAATCGTTTTTGTTGCCTTTCTTTGTATCTTTTCCAGTTCTAAAATAGCTTTTTTGAGATGAGGTGACCAGAACTGCAGGTGGTATTCAAGGTGTGGGTGTACTGTGGATTTATATAGAGGCAATATGCTATTTTCCGTCTTATCATCTATCCCTTTCCTCATGTTTCCTAACATTCTGTTAGCTTTTTTCACTGCTGCTGCACAGTGACCAGATATTTTCAAAGAACTACCGACAATGACTCCAAGATCTGTTTCTGAGTGGTAACAGCCAATTTAGACCCCCTCATTTTATACATGTAGATAGGATTATTTTTTTAATGTGCATTACTTTGTATTTATCAATATTGAATTTCATCTGCCATTTTGTTGCCCAGTCACTCATTTTTGTGAGATCCCTTTGTAACTCTTCTCAGTCTTCTTTCAATTTAATTATCTTGAGTACTTTTGTATTGTCTGAAAATTTTGCCACCTCACTGGTTACTCCTTTTCCCAAATCATTTGTGAACACATTGGATAGCACTGGTCCCAGTACAGACCCATAGGGACGCCCCTATTTAACCTCTCTTCATTCTGAAACTGAATTAATCCTCTCCAATGATGAGGACAAATGTCTGATGACCAGGGTGGGAGGTCAGTGAGGAAATTTCTGTCAATGGCCGCACATCTCTGGAATAAACTGGTACAGTGAGAGGGGCAAAAAAACAGCATTATGACCTAACATTTTATCTAGGTTTAAAGTTATCTCTGTCTCTAAAATGTTTTAAGCATCATTTCTTTTTCCTCACAGGACATAATACATTGAAATGTTCCTGAGGACCTTGTTCTAAAACAAAATTTGCCCCCAGTGGTCAAACTAAAGCCTGAGGGATGCCTAAGGCAAGTATTCAAGAGCTCCCAGAGGCTGTCTGGAAAGATCACTATTAGAGCTATAAGACAAAGAATAACAATTACTGTAGCATGGTGACAAGGAATCTGAAGCAATGACCTAGGCTGCTCTCAGCTTAAATTCAAAACTTTGAAATCTGACAAAGTGTTTTGTAGATTTAGTTTATTTTGTCTCTGAAGCTGTTTTTAGCATCTGCCGCAGATATTTTTTCTCTGAATCTAGATCTGTGCTGCTATAAGTGGGATGCCGAAAGCCTCTAAAACTCACTTCTCCTGCATAGGTTTGTTAGGCCTTTCCTGTGTGACTGTCAGACTGCAGTCCTGCAGCAACATACACGGTGGAAGAGAACACTTTTTTTTGGTTTTCAGGTAGGCCTCCAGACAACCTTCCTACACTAACTCCTCTTAGAGAGACTGAAGGTTGATTTAACTCCCTGGCCTGGTCTGCATGAAATTCTCAAACACCTGAAGATTCACATGGTCTAATTAAAACCTATTAACCTGATCCTCATCTGATGTTTACCAGAATAGCTCCATTGACTTGTGAAAAGGAGACCGGAAAATCCAAGTCTTGATATACATCTTGTGGTGATTTTTTGTGTTTTAAATGGAACTTCTGTCTCTCTTCTTGATGAATATTTAGCCAGATCTTCAATTTGTGATAATCTACATAGTTTTCATAAGTATAATAACTACTACTTTGAAACTTTCACTGAACACAAGGTATAATTTAAAAGAACTAGCTGAACTATATGTCACTGGGCAAACAAACCAGGGATGTAGTTTTCTGTTAATGTGCTGTGGACCATCAAGCTGCATATTGGCCGTAACACATTGTGCTGTTACTCCTCTCTACAGCGAATAGATGATTATGCTGTTTCTGGACAGGAGATACACAAACTATATGCAGTAGCAGAGAGGAGAGTGAAAGAGACAAAGAGGTTTTACAAGCATATATGTATTATTTATCAATTTTAGTTATAGGCTTCAATATGCATTGAGATGGAATGTGGCTGTTCAGATTTATTCCTTCCTGTGAAGTACATATCAAGGGCATACATCCTGATCTGTGCACTGTCTGTTTCTGCATTGTAGAAGTATCTCATATGTCTTGTGTTAATAATTTTTCAGCCAGTAAGTTTAAAAGAATTAAATATATAAATGTAATCATACCACATGCGCTATTCTGTCATCCTTTCTAGTGGTAGCCAGGCCACATGTAGAGCTGCTAGAGATAGCTACATCCTTGGCTAAAAGAGATGAATCTTTCAGCTCATAAAGAGAAGGCTCATATTATTAGAACCAGAGGTCTTAAGTTCAATCCCCACTGCAAACACTTCACCCAGGGTCACGATGTTACATAAACACACATTTTGTTACTCTATTTTGAAATCTTTTCCCAGGTATGGCTGTAGACTGACTTCCTTTCAAGGTCATGCATAAATTAAAAGCTCAGGTGAAAAGATGGTATTTTTAATTGTTTTGTTGAAAGGAAATGATATAATTTTGAAATTTTATCTCAGGTTTTATACAATATACAAGAAACTTGATGTTTTGGTCACTGTGTGCCCATCCTTTGGACTTTGCTGACATGAATAAGGATTTGCAGGAGTGGGTCCATAACGAGGAGGGGATTTTGCTTTTAAAAATTATCTTGCCGGAAATGTTAATAGTTGAGACCTTAAAAAAGCCAGAGAAAATACCTGCCTCCTTTTTTGTCCTGAATTCTGCCCAGATGTTGATTGCACAGCAGGTCATTCCTATCAAAGAGAGAGGATGGCCTGTCATGAAAGGTTAAAAAAATGAAATAACAGCTCAACAGAGGTTGTTTTATTTATGTGGGATGTGCAATTCAGATCAAATGATCTTGGGATATGAGGACTTATTCTTAGGAACATAACATTTCATGTTTAATATCATGTAGTGCACACTGGGCTTTGGGTTTTTTTTAAAATTTGTATGAAAAACTGCTGTATAATAAGCTACACAGAACTTAATCTGTCTCAGAAAGATGAAAGGATGAATTGAACCTGGCAGGATTTAAGCCTGTGCTTCCAGGAAGCATAGGTATTTCAGATCTGATGATTAGATCTTAAAACCACCTCCTCTGGCTATATATCCCTCTGAGGAATTGCTTTAAAAATCATATATCAACTGACTACACTTCTATGGATCAGTGTTGCCTCTCCATCTTTCAGTGAGAGAAGCTGGAGGACTGTGAGCAGAGTTTTTGCCAAAGAATGCAAACTCAGTTTGACATTGGTTTACAATTGTTCTATCCTTTTAGGTCTAAGATACTTGAGGCATAAATAATGAGACAGCTTTGAACTTCTGCTAGTTCTTCCAATCCAAGGAACTCAAACCATCAGGATATATGTTTCTTATATATCAGATTCAGAAAGTTCCCTGCTGGCTGAGATTAAAGTGATAGCGTTTTTATTTTGGGGAGTTGGGAGACTGTGTGTGTTGGGGTGGGAGTGGTTCATTTGACCTCAGGGCTTAAATCTAAAGGAATTAAAATGTTCCATTTTTTCATACTCTAATGAGCATAAAAATGGTAATGTAGAAAAATAAGTGAGTCCCCACTTCTGTTGTGTTATATACGTAATATTATAAATGATTATATTTTGGAACTGATGTACATCTTTAATGTATAAAACCAATATAATTCCTTTCAAAATATTAATTATGTACACTGCTCATGTTGTTGAAACCATCTTTTTTGCCTGAAGTTTGACTTTGAACCTTAGAAAAATTGGACTTGACTAGATATTTTTAAGAGTGTTTAGGTGTGGTTTAATTTAAAAAATAAAATATGCCATTTGCGAGTTTCTCATATTTATGTTCATATCAAATAATGCTATAAATTAGTCATATCTAGAAAAATGGTTAAAAAATCAAAATTTCAAAATCCATGAGTATTCATGGCATTGAAACTAGTTGCTACTGGGAACTTTATATTTTTGTATTCTGTTTTCAAAAGGAAATCTAAGACTCTCTAAACAACAAGCATTTTGGATAAAGTGAGATTGTAAATTGTTGGCTTCAGCACTAATTTACTTCATCTGTTTCTTAGAGTCAGTTTAACAGTTGATTGCACATATAAGTTTACCACTTATGTGTGATTAAAATCATGTTACAGCAAGAATTCGAGATTGAAAGGAGGAGATACAAAGTAACATAATAAGCAAATCTTTACTCTTCAGTAATTTGAGTTGAAACACATCTCATTTAAAAACATAATTCAGTTGTATTCTTTCATTTCCACACCCACGTTTTCATAATAGTGTTGACTATAATTGATACAGTACTAGCCATCTTTGTGAAATCTGTGCAAGGCATTAATTAACAGGTTTTATTTGTTTGATCTTTCGTTACTTTAAAGGCTTAAATCTTCAACAGCCACATCCACTTAATTAATTTGAGATAGTTTCAATGTTTCAAATGGCACTCCTATTAGATACTTGTAACTGTTATGAAATAAGTGGTTGTTTGTGGAACGGGGCAATGCAGAGGCATGCCAGTCAATAAATGCTCCTGGAGATATTGCATCTAAGGTAAGTACACTGCCTTCAGGCATGCAAAGGGAGAGCAGTCAAGAGTCTACTCTCTCATTCCAAGCAGGGACAGCTCAGATGACCTGTGTTCTGATGGGAGGGACATGGTCCTGTGTTTTCCCCACCCCATTTGGTGAGTCTAGTGCCAGCAGCCGTGCTACACATGAATTCCCTGTGTACAAGCATTGTGGCTGTGTCTATCCTCTGTGCAAACATGCGAGGCGGAAGGTACCTTGACACTTCTCCTTCACCTGCTTGTTTATCCATTCAAAAATGGGCACAGCTGAGCCCTTCAAGTGTATCTTAGTATACACCTTTTATCTCATGGTAATGCAAAACATTTCACTAACTCTGTCTGGATAGCTCCAGATAGATGAGTTCCCCTTTAGGGGTAGAAAGGCAACCTTCAACAGGCACACAGCATAATGCACCACAGTGAGCTAAGGAAATTTGGCCAAGGACATTACACTTAACTGCTACTTTTATGAAAAGTATCATGAGAAATTTAATGTCATCACAAAGCAGTTAATTTGTAATGTCTCATCTGATTTTTTTCCCTCTGGAATAAAATGCATGGTAGTCACTTCATCTGCCTCCAGAATGGAGGTCTGATTCTGCCGGGATTTGAAGCTGAGTTCCAGGGGTTGTAGATTTCCGGCCCTTAGCCTTAGATGAACAAGATACATATATGTGATATTTTTTTCAGTAGGGTTTGTCAAAATTAAGTGGGGCTTTGATAGCCATTTAGAGTGATTGGGTGTAAAGGCATTGTCAAGGTTCCTTCCCCACTCTGAACTTTAGGGTACAGATGTGGGGACCTGCATGGACACTTCTAAGCTTAATTACCAGCTTAGATCTGGTATCGCTGCCACTATCCCCCAAGCACTACTTTTTTCCTTGGGTAGTTTTGAGGGACTTCACCAGTTCCCTGGTGAACACAGATCCCAAACCCCTTGGATCTTAAAACAAGGAGAAATTAACCATCCCCCCTCCTTTCCCCCCACCAATCCCCGGTGAGTCCAGATCCAATCCCCTTGGATCTAAAAACAAGGAAAAATCATTCAGGTATTAAGAAAAAGGCTTTTAATTAAAGAAAAGAAAGGTAAAAGAAAACCCTCTGGGAGGGATTAGCATACCAGCTACTCTCACAGACAACAGATTCAAAACACAGAGGATGTTCCCCTGGGCACAAATTTAGTTCCACAAAAGAAAACCTCAAATACCCAATTTGATTCTACCTCTAATTGCATGAGACAGGTTACAAAGAAATAAACATAAACCTATTTATTCCTTTCTAAAACTTACTACTCTGATAAGAGGCTGCTTCCTTGATCTTTTTCACTCTGGCTGAAAATGAAACTCTAAACAAAGGAAAAACTTCCCTCCTTCCTTTTGAAACATCTTGTTCCCCCATTGGTTCCTCTGGTCAGGTGTTAGCTAGGCTAGGTGAACTTTTAACCCCTTTACAGGTAAAAGAGGCATTAACCCGTAACCATCTGTTTATGACAGGCATGGAGTAGCAATGAGAGCTCCAGGAGATATAGTGGATCCTAGTGGTCAAGCATGGCTTGCTGTGCCTTTCTTGGACAGAACTGCTGTTCTCTGAACTGATCAAGTTATTTATCCTCTGCTGATTGGAAGCAGGGTCTTCACATGATGTCTGCCATTGTGCCTGGCTCAGCATACTGATACAGCAGTATATGAGAAGGTTTTTTGCCAGTACTCCCACACCACAAGATTACGCACATTATAATATCACCTTGAAGAACTCCATTTAAAGAGAGCAAAACCTCCCATCATATATCAATAATTCAGAAAAGAATTCTACAAAAGGTGACATTATGAAATTTCTATTAATTTAACGTATGACTTCTTCGCACAGATAATCATTATTTTGTTAGAATATATAAACTCACAGATGTTATGGGTGTTGAGGTTGCTATACCACAGGTTTTTACATTGTATGAAATTACAGCCGTCTAATACTGATAAGATTTCATTATTTCACTTGAATCATTGTATAGTAAAAACTAGTGTAAGGTTTTTGAATAGCCGTTGGGAAGAAAACCCTATGGATGAATACTATACTTTAGGCTGCTTTCTGATTTTTACACATGGATTCAGTTATTCAAAATGTACACAAATCTTCTGTTTTATAGACTATGTACTGTCATAGGACCTGAAACAGGGAAATAATAAAGCACATGCTTAAGCTTTTAATCTGGGCTTTTAGCATGTGATAATAGGGATGCTTTTCTGAATCATGTCCATAACCCTTAATTCTAACCTATTAAGCAATAAAGTGCACAAAATAAATATTTAAAAAAAAATCTTTTGCTTGTTTTTATGGAAGAGAGAACTTGGACACTTGTCAGATATTATTCTATTCTATTTGAGGTCATTTATTTGCACCATTTGCCAGAAGCTGGGAATGGGTGACGGGATGGATTACTTGATGATTACCTGTTCTGTTCATTCCCTCTGGGGCACCTGGCACTGGCCACTGTCAGAAGACAGGATACTGGGCTAGATGGACCTTTGGGCTGACCCAGCATGGCCACTTTTATGTTCTATTGCATTCATCACAGTAGCAGCTCAGCACCCTCCAGTCGTGCATTAAGCACTACACACAAGTAACATCTGTCGTATGTTATTTCTTCTCTATTGTGGAGAGGATGAGAGAAGTGTGAACAGTGGAGTGTTTTGGTAGGCATTTGTGTTAAATATACACATAATTATGTGTGGATATTAGAGAAGGCAAGGTCAAAGAAATTAGCCTTTTGTAGAATTCTTTTCTGAATCATTTATGTATGATGTGAGGTTTGTGGTAGTCATTAGTTCCTGGGGAGTTCATTCCATGCCCTTGAGAAAACTTTGTCTCCTGCATTGATGAGCTCCACTCTTATTGTAGAAGGTTTTATTTTGCAAGAGAAGCAAAGTTGTTGATCACAGTCCTCATCCTAGAGCTTTAGTTTTATCTTTTAGATATCCTAGATCTAGGTCATTGAAAGAGCCTTGAAGATAAGGACCAAGATCTTGAACATGATTCATTATCCTATGGGGAGCCAATATCAGGAGCTGGAGGACAGATTAAAAGTTTTAATAGCAGCCTGTGTTGCTGAGTGGACAGACTGCAGCATTCTGCAATAGCTAGAGTTTCCTTAGCATGGAATGCCCTGGTACAGCACATTACTGTAGTCCACCCAAGCAGTGACAAATGTGTCAAATCTTCCAGAATATGACAGAGTCTCCTAGCCAACCAGAGATGGTATAAAACGTTATTCATGGCTGCTGCTATGTGAGAGCTTAGCATCAGTGAGGAATCCAAGAGAACTCCTAAACGGTAGACTAAATTGACCAATTTTTTGGCATGTACATTAATGCAAAAGAGATTACACCAGGGATATAAACCCTTCAAAATACTTTCCTCTTCCCGCCAGCATCACATCTGGCTTGCTTGTGTTCAGCTTCAACCAGCTGTTCTTCTTTTCATAAGTTCATCTTGTCCAAGCATTAGACCATCTTGGTAGTAGTGGTATGGTCATATGTGTGTCATCTGCACATGGCTGGCACTTGCCTTTCACTTCACTGTTGCATGCAACATTATGATGTGATTCCCTTGTTCTAGTCCATATAAGCAATTTCCTTTTTATTAAATTATTTCTTATTTGATGTTCACATAAACCATTTAACAGTGTGAATAATATGTTAAATTTATAGTAGTACCATCATTTTTTTGTTTTTTTCTGACTGGGCAATACTACATCTTGAATTAGCCAAAGGTTACCTCTGGTTTCCCGCGCCTTGAAGTATGACTGTGTCCTAAAAACTGTCTTTGTAAAGTAGCATTGCAAGACTTTCTATTCGTTGTCTCACTGATTTCTATACCACATGTGTTCAGTTTGCAACTCAAAAGATCTGTTTTGTTTTGATTGTTTTTCTCTAACTACCAGCTCTTGAAGACTCACGCTGAGCTCTGACTGTCAAGATGAGCTCTTTCCCTCTGGTGCCTCATCATCATTAATAGAGATTCTGCAGATTAAATGATTCCCTCAGAGACACCTCTGCAATCCATTGTCTTCAGATGATGCCCAAATGTGTAATCCCATTAACATTAGGGCTGTCTCTACACTTGCAGCTAGGTGTGTGATTCCCAGCTCAAATAGACATACCTGAGTTGGCTCTCCTCACGCTAACACACTAAAAATAGCGGTAGCATGGGCAATAGTGAATAGCGGTATGGGCTAGCTGTTGTGAGCATGTACCCACAGGGTCCAAGCAAGTTTCTACTTAGAGTGGCTAGCCTATGCAGCTGCTCACCCCTGCCATTGATACTGTTGCTATAATACTGTTTTTAGTGTGCTAGCTCTCACAGGGTACATCTTCTTGAGCTGGGAATCACACACTCCCCCCTCCCCCCCGCTAGAAGTATAGACACAGCCTTTGTGTGTTTGCACCAGTGTTAATGAGGGAATCATCTGGGTATTATAGAATTGCAGAAGCATAGCTGAGTCTGTATCATTTTGAAATATTGTAGTTCCAGTAAGAAAGTTCAGAGCATTGAGTCCCCTTATTTTGCTAAAAAATACTTTAGTCAGAAAAAAAAATGCTAAATAAATACTCATTAAGCAAAACTTAAAGATCAAAGGCAGAAACATCAGAAAATGATTCTGATTATATTCAGATGTGTGCTTGGGAATGCCCTTCTGTTTCTGAAACCAGCCTCGCTATCAGAGAGAACAGCTCCATTTCTTTCATTGCTGTCTGATCTGAAGAACAAACAAGGTATCATTCCTATTAGCAAACTGTCAGAGAACCCCAGAGTGTGTAGATATTTCACATTTTGTGTAGAACATTACTAATAAACTTGGATTCCTGCAGTATAATGTTAGTTTTATTAGTTATGTTATCATGTCTGTCTCTGGTACTGTACGTTCATGTTCACATCCTTCTCTCTTATAACCTTTGACAGGTTCTCCATAGTTACTGTATCTGCTTCTCATTCAATCTAAGGCAAATTCACAGCCCATTTGTGAGGGCTTAGGGTGAAATAATGTCTTTCTCCAGCTTCAGTCTTGGCCGAGATGTCTTTATCTCTCATCATAGGCTAAGCATGCTGTGCTTTCATAACATTCACAAGCCCTTTTAATCTGCCAAGGTTTTAGGACTATGCCCTTTATTTTATTGGGGAAATGT
The DNA here is from genome assembly GCF_007399415.2 of Gopherus evgoodei. Taxonomy (NCBI): domain Eukaryota; kingdom Metazoa; phylum Chordata; order Testudines; family Testudinidae; genus Gopherus; species Gopherus evgoodei. Next base: position 148,898,159 of record NC_044324.1, read on the forward strand.
TCAAAGATAGTGTTGGTGTAAAATCAAAATCCATATAAATATTGGCTTTCAAGGCCCAGTTCTGTTACAATAGGGCAAGACCATTGACTTTTATGCACTGCATTGGTATAACTGTAAGCAGAATTTGCCCCAAAGAAATTTCTAAGCAGTCGTATCCAAGTTTTCTGTGCAAATTGGTGCCTTTAATGATTCAGATCCACTTAGCTATACACTTATCCTCCTGCAGGGGACATCTGGATTCTTTATCTGTGACCTTTATCTGAGCACAGTGTATATCCTACTGCTTTTATCCCCTCTTCATTATTGGCAATTATACATCCTCCTGGCTTGTACTGTTAACATACGCCGTCATATCACAAGAGGATGGGGGCTGGGAGTGGGAGAGGAGCGAGGGTCGCCTCCTCTTCCCGCTCCTGACACATTGAGTAAAATTTTGCCTGCTGGCAAGTAATGCTATCACAACCTCAGAAGTATCTGTGAACATATGCCAGGCTAGCTTATCCTGATTATGTAAAGTTGTATTTACAGTCACGTTGTCATTCAGTGATTGTGAGAAAGACTGGACCATACCTGTGTCAGTCCGGGTGTGAGCAGACATTGTTGGTTGCACATGACTGTCTGAAGAAAATGTTCTGTGGCATCGGTATTGTACTATCCTTGCCTTTGTATCTTTTAAAAGTGAATTCTCCACAGTTTACTGTAGCTACACCACTCAGCAGCTTTCACACAAGAAACACCAGAACTTGCTGCTTTCTACTAATATGTTTTGTCTTTCTACTGTTGCATGCCCTTGTATCATTTTCTCTCTTACAGTGGGAAGCTCCAGCCTAATCATTACAATTACTTCAGATATATCATTAACAGCAACACAAGAGACAGTGATTTCATGTTCCCAGGTTTCCCCTCTGCTTCTTATCCTACACACAGTGACTCAGGCTCACCTGAATGTGGTTGGAGTGTATGTGTGTGTGAGAAAGAGAGTGGTGGGGAAAGAGAAAAGAATAAAAACTACTTTTTAACTTTGCTTACAGTTTCCTTTGGAAAGATGAGATCAGTGAAATCTTTTAATGTCATTTTCTTAATTTTCTTCGACTACTTGTCACTTGTCACTATGCCCATTAGATTCATTTTATTTAAAATGGAGTTGTTTTAGAGTTTTTGTCAGATCCTATCTGTGCATGTATGCAGAGGGACAAATTCACTTCTTGAGTGAGCACAATTCCAAAGAGGACACATCTCCACTTATTTAAACAGAACTGGCCTACTTACACCAGCAGTGAGTTTAGCCTATTGTGTGTGGAGTTTTTTTTTCTTTTCTGATTATAATTTTCCAGTCTGATTTTTTTTTTTATTTTAGTTGGTTAGTTAAATGGTATTTCTACAATTTCTGATCCAGGATCATAGCAACTTTCCCTAAAGAATAATTAAATTCTTTTAGAGCCTCATCCTCATGCTAGGGCCCAGCATGGTAATGGTAATGCACAGGTAATTTAGGAGGAAAAAGAGTAAAGAACTGTCAGAAACCCCCACCCCCACAGCCCGTGAAAGTCAGTGTGAGTTGAACCATACACATACTTCACAGTAAGCAGAGCTGGGCTCAAAAGGTAAGTTCTAGATTCAGGTCCAAGCTTAATAACTGACACCAATATAACAAGGCTTTCACCTCCATCTAATTGCATGGATCATCTATTTAGGTATAATTTGCTGCCAATCACAAATTAAAGCTATTAACCCTGTCAGTAGTGGAATAAAAGTTTTTTAGACTATACAGCAGTATTATGCTTTCTTGTTAGAATCTTTATTAAATAATGACATTTTCAATCTTAGATAAATTTATAACAAGCGTACATCTGAAAAAAAATCCTACGTACATACAGTCATCCTTAGATACTTCAAAAGATTTTATATGAAACATAGATAGGTTTGGAAAAGTTAGATTGTATCACTAAATGCTGGTAAACGTGGATTTCACTGTACATACACAAACTGATGAAAATATTTCCATTGATAGTAATTGAAATTTACAGATAGGCAAAGTACTCAAGCAGCATTTTTCTTACCCATTGGAGTTTGATTTTAAGATATTTACTTAATATATTTTGGTATGTGATGTTGACAATTTGTGTTTTAACATGTTAAAAAGCTTTAACTTTTTGAATCTGAAAGTCTACTGTCAATAAACAGTCTAACTCTGCTATAATTTCCCTTAAATGTGAAAATATAGGGTTTTTTTAGAAAGTGCTTAAAACCCAACATTTGTGCAAGCGGGAAAAATTTAAATTGATACAACTGAAAAAGCACATTAAAATAACATCAGCATTATCTGGTGAAATGATATATTAAAGAATTATTCTCCCAATCCTAGACATAGAATTAATGGAGGGAAACTGCAATAAAGAAGAATACACCATAATAACATACATTCAGTTCAGGCTGAAAGTTTGATTAGAATTGTTTATAGTGGGCTTCCTTACCAAGTTCCACCATTTCTGGATTTGTTAGATTAACTTCTGATAGAATCCTCATTTTAAAGATAGCAGTTATCTCTAGAACCAGTAAATCTTTCAATTTTGTGGAACTTTTCAGTGCATTCACTATACAGCATTTGCCGTAGCACCCACAATTTGTTTTAGATAACATGTATAACTACTCACCTTTATGCTTCAAGACAGTATTGGGACTTCAGGAGAAACTTGATACTCATCAAAACTAAAAAGAAATGCATTAACACTCCAGGGTGAACCAAACATCTGCATTTCCCACAGATCTGGTATTAGTCACTGAGTAAGGAGAATATCGATCATGATAGGTCAGTGGTCTAATTTGCTACAGCATATTCTGTGTTCCTGTTGAAGCATAATGAATAATATGTTCAAGCAGTGGTTATTCAATTTCTATGTATTTAGTTCACTTAGAATCCCACTTCTTCTAAGCCAAGTTTAGAATAAACTCATATAATATCTAGCTATACACTTCTAGCTGTAAAGAAACTTCTGCTATGGATAAGGTGTTTTAGTGTCATGTTCATGCTCTGCCTAACTGCAATTGTTTCTGTGAAGGGTTGTGTCAAGGTCTTATTCCCACTTTGAACTTTAGCATCCAGAAAGTGGGGACCTGCATGTACCCCTCTAAACTTAATTGCTAGCTTAGATCTGATAATGCTGCCACCAACCAAAATATAGTGTTTGGTACACTTTCTGTCCCCCAAAAACCTTCCCTGGGGAACCCAAGACCCAAATCCCTTGGGTCTTAAAACAAAAAGGAATAAACCATTCCCCCTCCTTCTTCCTCCCAGATTTTCCCCTCCCTGGGTTACCCTGAGAAATAGTGTGATTCAAACTCCTTGAATCTTAACACAGAGAAGAATTCACCTTCCCCCCTCCTCCTTTCCCCCCACCAATCCCTGGTGAGTCCAGACCCAGTCCCCCTGGGTCTTACAAAAGGAAAAATCAATCAGGTTCTTAAAAAGAAAAGCTTTTAATTAAAGAGAGAAAAAAAATTAAAATTATCTCTGTAAAATCAAGATGGAAAATGTTTACAGGGTCTCAGCTTTACATAGACCAGAGGGACTCCCTCCCCCCTAAGTATAAGTATAAGTAACTAAGTATAAGTTACAGCAAACAGAGGTAAAATATCCTTCCAGCAAAATACACATTTGCAAATAAAGAAAACAAACATAGACTACTCCGCCTTCTATCTAGTTAGTACTTACTATTATGAACATGAGAGACTGTTTCAGAAAGATTGGAGAAAACTGGTTGCACGAATGGCTCCTCTTAATCCCAAGAGAGAACAAGGAACAACCCAAAAAGCACAAACAAAGACTTCCCTCCACCAAGATTTGCAACTATCTTGTCCCCCCATTGGTCCTCTGGTCAGGTGTCAGCCAGGTTCACTGAGCTTGTTAACCCTTTACAGGTAAAAGGAACATTAACCCTTAACCATCTGTTTGACAGTTGTTTTTTGTTTTGTTTTGTTTTAATAAGTTGGACAGAAAAAAATACAGAGCTTTGATACATGGAAAAAACAGTTATGAGAGAAATACTTGAGTAGTAGACTTTGATCTTGTGAATTTGGTTCTCAAATTCTAATGACAGCACAGATTGTATAATCTTTAAATTCACCATCTTGGATAACAAGAAACAACAGTAAGGAAGCAACACAAAAGCAGACAGACTAAGGCTCAGTTCTGCGCTCTGCAACTGCCACTTGAGAGGGCCAGTGGCATTACCTACATCAGCAGAGCCTGGCAGTGGCCGAGGTACAAAGTCAGCAGGCACAAGAGTGGGCACAGTAGCACAAAAGAGTCATAACCTTCAGGCACTTTGATGGGCATAGGGTGCCATCTCGGAAGGCGGTATGGTCTTCTGGGTAATGTGCTGATTCACCACTTGCGTGCAGTGCTTCTGTCTTTGGAGCTATGGTGGAGGATTAGGAGGCTGGGGGGTAATGAAAGCTGTTCTTCTATGGCCAGAACTTCAAGGGAAGGTGGAAGCAGAAACAACAGCTATCATGGGGTGCTGTGCCCTGGGGCGCAATGGAAGTCATTGGCAAAAGGAGGTATAATTTACAGTTCTTTGTGTAAATTGCATGCAGTGGACATTGCACCAGTGAAGGCCAGGGCACAGTTGGGTATTAATACTGGTGTTTAGAAGTAAATTGGATCAATTTTGCCAATTTTTTAATAGCTGATAGCACTAGTATTTAAAGAAAGGTGCATCCTCTAGTAAAAGGATGTATATGTGATTTGTCCAATAAGTGTACAAATATTTGTCAGGTACCCATTTTACCTTCATATGATACTGCCAGTCAGTTAGATGGAAAAAAATGATTCCATCATGAAAAGTCATTCAGAATGTTCATAATTCAGAATATACAAGTACGTACAGTACTGTGAAAGCATGTCCCTATGCTTTCAAAATGTGTTATGGAGTTTTATCTACCAAATTATCATTAGAGCCAGTGGGAGTCTTTGTTGCATTAGCAACTCATAATGTTACAGTCTTGTTGCTACAACCATGAGCACCACTTCACAAATGTACCTCTGAGGGCTCATGGGAGTTTTGATTGCACAAGGAATGTTGAATGGGATCTATGTGTTCATTGTCACGTTGATTCTAAAGGCCACATGTATTCACCAATTCAAAAAGACATTTTTGGATAACAGAAACTGCCAATTACTGTTCAGTAGAAGAGAAAATAATAATTACATATATTCACATAGCCCAGTTTATCCCAAACGCTATAGCTAAACTTGAGTAGATGTAAGAAAAACAAACATTCATTTAAAATCTTTAATGTAGTAATATACTTTTCTTCCCCTTTTAATTTAAAGCAAGGTGGCCATACAGACAATAACAATGTTAACTGTATCCCATCAATTTCAGTTCTTTTAGATCCACATTTTGTATAAGAGACCAAAGTTTGATGAGCAGTACAAATTGGTTACCTTGCAACTCCAAAGCAGCTGCTGATAGTGAATAAACTTCTATTCTAGAAAGTCAGTCTTTAGGGAATATACATATTGGACATTCCAGTCCAACTGCACTGATTAACAGGAATAAAATTCTTGCATATTTCCTTTTGGGAGCAAATAAGGGAAAGCTATAGCGGTAAACAAACTGTTATGTAAAATAACTTTTGCCCTACTGATTCCTGCCTATCTCAAGTTGCAAATTAAGAAGTCAGTAACCCACATGTAACATTACTACATTTTTATTCTTAAGAAAACAAAAAAACCTGAACCAATAATTTAATCAAACTGGCCCTGGATGAAAGTTGAACTTGGCCCAAACATTGCCTTCTTTTGTTTGTTTGTTCATTTGTTTCCCAAAGATTTAATATTATAGTGGTGTTGTATAAATATATTTGGGTTATTGAATTTATTTTATTTGTAACTGGAGACAGTGCAGCAGGAATCAGGAGACAGAAGATATTTTGAGAGCAGAAATACTATTGAATCCAGCATCAGCAGCAGATGGTCAGCGGGACTCTTAGCATGATCAGACTTTAAGATACTGTTCGCACAATATAGTATCATTATTTCCAAAGTTTTCTGTACATATGGATTCTGTGAGGATCTTGCATTTCTTAACCCCTTATATCCCATGTAGGCAGGGTTCAAAGGAGCTTTTCTCCCAGCAAAGTGGAAACTTTTAATATTTCAAAATCAGAACTTGCAGACAGGCCCGGCTCCAAGCACCAGCGTAGGAAGCAGGTGCTTGGGGCAGCCAATTCAAAGGGGTGGCACTCTGTCCACCATCTGAGTCTTCAGCAGGAATTTGATGGCGGATCCCTCATTCCCACTCTTCCTCTTTGACCTGTGGCAAATTGCTGCCGAAGAGGAAGAGAGGGAGGAGTCGCCGCAGAAGAAGCTGCGTGATTGAGCTGTCGCCGAAGTGCCACCACTTTTTTTTTTTTTGGATGCTTGGGGCAGCAGAAAAGCTGGAGCCAGTGTTACATACTTATAGAAGCTACTACTCACTGCTTTATAATGTGTCCTATGACCCATTTATGGTAGAACTTCCTTGATTCCTGTAATAACTACCTACCGGCCTATCCATTGAATCTTCACAGAAACAAACATGTAACTTTCTGCTGTGACAGCTAGAGCTGACTGGAGGGCAATTATTCCATTTCATGGCAACTTTCAAGGTTTCAAAGTTTGTTTTCGTTCCACATTAGAACAAAACAGAACCTTTCTGACATCTTTGCTCCCCCTCCCCCCCAAAAAAAACCTATGCCTGAATGTCCATTTTCAAATCAAAACTGGACCTTTTCAATTCAGGATATGCATGTGATTCACTCACTAATCTGATGCTTAGTATACTGACTTGTGAAAGACATAGGTTCAAAGCAGGGTTTTTCATCCACGATCACTCTGATCCAGACAAAGCAGGGACTCAAATCTCGATTTCAGACATTCTAGGTCAGTGCTCTAGCCAGCAGTCTATGGAGTGTTGTGATGGGGCAAGGCCAGATGGCTACAGTAAAGTACTGAGAAGCCGGTATGTTAGCCCCAGGCTAAACAAATCCCTAGTACACTGGTAACACCCCAGGCCCTGTGGACATTTTTATCGGCCCCCTCACCCTTTCACTGCCAGCCGGCTGCACAATCTGCAGCTGGTTCTGTTCCAAGCCGCGCCACGGAAACATCTGTACTCGCTCGTGCTCCACACCCTCACCCTCGCGTCCCGCCCCGATACCAAATGGCAGGACCACCTGCCACCTCTTGAGGGTGAGAAGCGCTGGTGGGCCAGCCTGTACTCTGCCCTGGTTCCAAGGCCCGCTGGGGATATCAGTTGGTGGCTTCTTCATGGGGCCCTGAGCACAGGCGTGTCCTTGGCGCGGTTCACCCCTGTCCCTAACACATGCCTTTTCTGTGGCAAGAAGGAGACCTTGGCACACATTTATTTGGAGTGCGCCAGGTTGCAGCCCCTGTTCCGGCTCCTCTTGAATATTTTATTGTGTTTTTGGTTGCACTTCTCCCCTCACCTTTTTATCTACACGCTCCCCATCCGTGGCCCCACGCAGTCGCGGGATCTCCTTATCAATCTCCTCTTAGCCCTGGCCAAACTAGCCATCTACAACACCAGGGAGAGGAGGTTGGCCGACGGGATTTCCTGCGACTGTAGGGCCTATTTCCATTCCTCCGTCTGTTCACATATCCGGGCAGAGTTCCTCTGGGCAGCGTCCACTGGCTCCCTTGACGCCTTCGAGGAGCAGTGGTCATTGTCCGGGGTTCTCTGCTCGATGTCTCCATCAGGTTCCCTTCGTTTAGCCCTATGACTTCACTCCCGATCCCATTTTTTCATTAGTTGTCCCACGTAATTACTTGGTGTCCCAGACCTGTGGGTCCTCCCCTTAGGCTGAGGGGAGGTCCTTTAGAAGTGGGCGGGCTTCGCCCACCCACCCCCGCTGGATGCCAATAGGACCCTGGTAACCAAATGGCAGTTGCTCCAGGTTAATCAAGGCACCTGGGGCCAATTAAGATCTTTCTAGAAGGCAGTGGAGATATCTACTTTAATTAGAACACCTGCAGCCAATCAAGGCAGGATAATCAGGGCACCTGGGTTTAAAAAGGAGCTCACTCCTGTCAGGCAGGGAGGAGCCAGAGGAGAAGGAGCTTGTGTGAGGAGCTGGGAGCAAGAGGGCAAGGAGCTGAGAGTGAAGGAGCGTACTGCTGGAGGATTGAGGAGTACAAGTATTATCAGACACCAGGAGGAAGGTCCTGTGGTGAGGATAAAGAAGGTGTTTGGAGGAGGCCATGGGGAAGTAGCCCAGGGAGTTGTAACTATCATGCAGTTGTTACAGGAGGCACTATAGATAGCTGCCATCCACAGGGTCCCAGGCTGGAACCAGAGTAGAGGGCGGGCCAGGTTCCCCCCCTCCAAACCTCCCAACTCCTGATCAAGCACAGGAGGAGCTGACCCAGACTGGGAGTTCTGCAAGAGGGGCAGATCACTGAGGTGAGCAAATCTGCCAATAAGCACAGGACCCACCAAGGTAGAGGAGGAACTTTGTCACAGTGTGCATTTTTTTCTCTCTCTCCCTCTAGAAACTGATACATCTCCTTGAAATGTTTCAGGTTTAGCAAAATGAAATGTTCCCACCAGCTCTAGTGACAGCCCCATACATCCCTTGTTCTCCATATGTTTGTCTGGTTTTATATACCTCATAAGTATCACAATTTTATTCACCCGTCTATAAAGTAAACAATAAAAGGTCAGAAAAGATAGAAAGGAAGCCAAGTTCTTAGCCCATTTTTGAGATTCACTCATATTGATAATGTCACTTGTCCTTTAACCTAGAAAATTCAGAGCACAATTAAAGTGGCTATATATAAAAAAGACAATTTAATTAGAAGTCTCAAATAATATCTCGAGATTACAGGACTAAAATTAAACCTATATTGCTTTTTATGGGCAAAGAGAAAGCCAAAACTTAAATTTATGAAATTATATGCTGCCTTTAATATGGGATATTTAAAACTCTCTAATCTTAGGCTTTATCAAATGACATTTAATTTATTCCAGATGCTAAAATTAATCTTCCCAAATGTCAATACCCATACATTAGGTAGTCAGAGAACATAATACTTTATAGCTGAAGGATTTCTGAGTTATTGAATACAGATTTTTGGCACATTTTACATTAGGTGGGATATAATCTTTCATATGGGAATGATTTTCTGGCTCTTCCAAATCCACTTATTCAGACCTTTTCAGTTATACCTAAACCCGCTTATGTAGCTACTGAAATATATACCCAATTTATCGATAATCCTAATTTCATTCCTATCTTATTTAAACAGGCACAGGAAAAAGATGTGAATAAGTAATTCTCAGAGGAAAAATTATCACTTATTTTGGAATCTGTTATGATTTTAAAAACAATGAGGTGCAAATATGACATATTTACACTTCATATTATTGCATAGAATATACTGAATGCAAATAAGATTATGTAAAATTAAAATGAGAGGCAGTGTTGTCTACTGAAGAGAGCACAAGCGTACAAATCAGGAACTTTTCAATTCTAATTCTGACTCTGCTAACAGCTTGCTATGTAACTTTTGTCAAGTCACGTAATGCGTATACATCCCAGTTTACCCTGGGCCAAAACGTAAGAAATGCAAAGGAATAGATTTTCCATTCTCTTCCAGCGATCTTGAATCTTCCCCCTGCACACTTCAGTATTTTCATATTTTACTTACTGACACTGCATTCTCAGAGTATAGTTTTCTGAATATATTTTACAAGCATAGATGTGTCAGAAACAGAACAATGGGGATATAGCAATACGTTAATTACTTGTTTGTGCATTCTCAATACAAAATAGCAGCTAGCAGAAGTTCAAATTTCTGAACATAATTAAGAAAAAATGTTGAGCATGCAATGATATATTTTTGAAAGGTGGAGTCAATTAATTTTTCTAGCCACCTTTTAATTATCAAATTCCTGTAGCCCCAGCATCCTGCCTCAATCATTTCTGTCTACTGAAGATGAGACTAAAATAATTTATACTGTCAAATAAAATAACAAAGAAATTTAAAATAATTTTGAGATCAATTTCTCTTAAGGATATATTACATGTACATAAGACAGTCATAACATTTTTTATATATTTTCAGTGATATAAAAAAAAGTTCAGTGTGTTACTCCTCATTATTCATGTTCCAACTCATTTCTCAATAATTACAATGAATGAGACATTTATGCTTTTGCTATTTCCAATAAATATATAGTCAAGGAAAATTCTGTTTTCATGTAAATATGAAAATCAACTGTCCTTAGCATCCTGATCTCATTCTGCAGCCATTTTACTAGAAATGCTGGGGGTGCTCAGGGCCTAAAGCATGCAGTTAATGAAAGCAATTTTTCTAGTGTAACTTAGGTATTGATAAGGTACTGTATTTAATACACTCTTTTAAAACTTTTTCCCCTTTCAGGCACCATTTTGAACTAAGAAGCATGTTATCAAACAAAGTAAGTTATTGAATTTTGTATAGTGTCTTTATAACCCCTTTTATGAAGAAAAGCTTTGTGAAGCTTGGTCTTAATAATTACTACTTAATGCCAAGTTATTAATGGATTTAAAGGATTTGATACATATTCCCAGGTCTTCAGGAAATTAATCTAAAATAATGATTTTCTTCCCCTGGATACAAAAAATAAAATAAAATGTTTTTCTTTATATATACATTTCTTTATTTTATTTTATGTGTGTATATGTATATATATCCCTTGGATATATTTTTTGAAAACTTTTAGACTTTTTATGTTGTTTCATGCATTCGCAACCTTTTATCAAAATAGGTATTTAACTCAAAAGAGCCTTTTTCTTTAAATGGTCTGATGTCTGCCTTTACCCATGTATGGAATTGTCCATAAATCAGTCAAGCCAAAAGAGCAAAAAAAGAAAGAATGACAGCAACATGAAAAGTGAAGCAATAGAGAGACAAAGATTAAAGGAATACATTTACTTTTTAAAATATCCTTAAAATCAGTTCTAACTGAAATTTACAATAGTTCTGGGATTAGTTATAAAATCAAATATTTGAAACTGATGGCTACACTTAACTCCTTTGAGAATCTGGGAAATGTGATAGATATAGATTTGTAACATTCATGTGTTATATTGATTGAAGTTGCCCAGTAAATGAAGTCTCCTGATTTTATGAGATTGTAATGCTGCTGACATCTCTTCATTTTGGTATCCTGACAAACTTTTCAGAATAATGTCTATAAACCTCCACTGATAGCTACGTCTCTTAGGGTCTGCAAAATCCAAACCCTGAGAGATGTAGATATTCCAACATAGCCTCTAGTGTCTACAGTGCTACCGCCTCTCAAGGTGGTGGATTAACTGCAGTGACAGGACAACCTGCCCTGTTGATGTAGTGAGTGTCTGTACTGAAGTGCTACAGCGGTGCTGCTTCGCACTGCAGCTGTGCCATTGTACCATTTTAATTTTAGGCTTACTCTGAAGGAACAGTGATCTGCAGTCCCTGCAAATCATGCAGATCTGCATGCAAAACTTCAATGCAAATAAGTGGCACTTTTTTCCTGAGTTAGAACTGAAGGGTGAGGCCTTCAAAGTTAAAATTAAACTGAGTTTAGTGCCAAAGCCCTGGTTCTAATATCCGTTGCACCATTCAAAAAGTGGAATCGCTGCTTTGAATCAGCTTTACTCCAGTTTTACACTGTTGTAAAAGAGATCAGAATCTGACCTTGTATAATAAAAGGCTCAAAGCCTTTCAGATTCTATGACTATAATCCCCAAATTCATAAAATGCAGTGCCTTTCTGAAAAATGATGAGATCAGTATGGCCTTTTTCACTCAGTAGATCTGGTTCCTATCTGGTTAAGGTAGTGATAAAAAATTAGTTTACTTCTGTTTTTGCCGCAGAGCGAGTATACTTATTTTTGCCCACATATCAACAACATTAACTAATGCCCAGATCATGGCCCAGCCTACATGCCTGCACAGGGCATAACTGGTAAATGTAGGCTCCTGTACAGCCTCCCTAGACCATAGGTCTAAACAGACAAGGATAAGCAAATGTTCCACTTGTAATTTTTCCCTTTTCCTCACCTCTCAAGCAGGTACTTTAGCCTTGAACATGCCAACCACCACAGCTGATTTTGCATGAAGGTGAGGGTAATAATGCCCCACTGATAAGGGATCAGTGGCAGATTACTACATCTCTGGGAGCAAAGGAATTATGCTTCTCTGAAGCACGATTCCTTCTCTGTGCTGTTCCTGAAGTGGCATAATCACACACCACTCTTTAGAGAAGGCAGATTGCAGAATACAGTAATTCACTGCTATGCCATCATTTCCTTTATGCAGCTTAGAGATAACAAGGGGGCATCCGCAGCATTCCTGGCATAGCTAAAATCCTAAAATATGTAATGAATGCAGGATTGACTTCAGTTTGGTAATTCAAGGGGAGGAGGTTGGTGAATACAATTTCTGCACAAATTCTAGTGGTGAACATCAGTTCATTCCAGAACCCAAGGTGAAAGGAATGATACATGCATCTGATTTGTTTGAATGTGCCATGCTTACACAAACAATTCAGATGCTTTTTGGAAAGTGTTTAATCCTCCACTCTATTCATTTTGACTTGGAATCTTGACTTGCTATGGGAGGTCTGCTAATTATCTTTATTTTTTTATTTTAAAAAGCCTGCAGTACCAAATCAGCATTTCATCACCACCTCTCTCTTTCTCTCTCTCTCTCTCTCATGAATATTTGCAGAACCAGTACAAGTTGTAAGATGAATATTTTAATACAAGTTTCCACATAAGAGACTGAATTTTGTCAGGATTTCTTTGCAGAGACTGTGGACAGATTTTTTTTTTCTGGATTTTGCCTCTTTCTCCCTGTCAGGGAAACAACATAGGTCAGTTATTTACCAGGTATGCAGTGCTGTGGTAGCCAAGTCAGTCCCAGGATATTAGACAGACAAGGTGGGTGCGGTACTATCTTTTATTGGGCCAACTTCTGTTGGTGGTGATTTACTACCAGTTGTGTGCTGTTTTGTTGACATAAGCCAAGCATATATACATGCTGTAAAATATTTGTACTGAACCCTGGCATTCAGATTTCAACAGTACTATTGCCTGTGTAAGGTATGCAGGATTAAGTCCATAACTAGCAAAGTGCGACCCTTGGCTGTGCTAATTAGGGACCAAATCCCACCATCAAAGTTTTGGCAGTGACTTTAGTCTGATCCAGATCAGGGCTCAGAAGCCGAGTCCTTCACAACTTGCTAGGGAATGGACTAGGTAATGGCTTAGATAACTAAATATATTACCATGATATTTGCACTGTTTAAAGTATTCCCTATGATAAGTAGAGAGGATGCTGCGAAGTTTGTGGTATTTATATCTAACCACTGACTCCAGTGGGATTCCAAATAATAATGAGTATCCACATATCCACTTTTGCAGGACTGGTCTCTAGTAATGTATGCGATTATCCAGAATACTTTCCTACCTGACTGTTACATCATGGTATTGGTTACATTGGAGTTCTGGAAACAAATGGAAAGATTTAGGTGTACTTTGTATAGGCTGATTTCTCTGCTTAAAGTTGATTTTCCAAGAGAGGATAGGAAAATGCTTCCCCCATATTTATTCACACTGTATCTCCTCCAGCTTTGGTAGTCAAATGCTATGATCTTGTTTCCAAAAAAATTGTATTGATCTCATTAAATACCAAGCATTTTAATTTGCTTTTTCACTCTTTATTCTTTTCCCATACAAAGGAATGAATTGAAGTAAATGTAATGTGAAAACTAACCATTGCTTCACTGCTGTTGATTGCTGTTGTATGGTAGGAAGGTAATAGTGGAATTAGTTGTCTTTTTCTATTACTTCATGAATAGCTCCTGAAACCATGCGCTTTCAAAAACCACAACTTTTCCCAAGTGATGAAACCAGGAGTGAATACAAACTGAGCATTTCAGGAAGGGAAATTTTTCATAAAGCCAGGTTATGCACTACTCTAGCTGGAACAAAAGTTAGATTCCCTCTCCTAACAGATAATAGAGGTGCTTTTTTAGTGATATGCAGGATAAATTGATGGTAATAGGTTTTGGGATTAGAAAGTACTGGGAACTCTTCCCTCTACCTCTATTCCAAGAAATAATTTATATCTGAAATCTAAAGAAGGTGATGGCAGTGGAATTCTGACAGTTTCTTTAATCTTTAGATTCCCTTGGCTTCAGTCTATTGGCACTGGCAGTTGATGAAACCTAAAGAGTCTATGCCTATCGTTCAGCTCCTTTTGTTCATGAGATTTTTTTTTTTTAAATTCTCTTGTGGACGCTAGCAGGGCTGGATGGAATATCATCCGTGTCATCCTGTTCTTATCTTTCTAAGAGAACCCCGAAATTAGCTGCTGTGGATTATTTGTTCTTCTGCCTTCAAGACTCTGTTGTAGTTTATGGGTTCATTAGATGTTGGTGCACCCTGTGGTTCATTTAAGTCTTTCCTAAGGGTCTTTTGTTTGGACTCTGATACTTTTGCTTAAAAACCACACACGTAGTATATACCTCCCCTGTTATTAACTTAAACATGAAGGAAAACTGCAAGTTAAAAAAAAAAAAGCTGTTCTTTCTTAACCCTTTTCTTAAATGGAAATTTTAACTAGGTTGCAATCAAACTGTCTCAACTTATCATCTAGCTATTTGTTTTATCAAGTCAGTTTCCCCTAGTTTGCTATTTAATCTGGCATTACAGTGAATGTGTACCTTTATTTTAATTTAAAAAATTATGTAGTGTTGTGGCTGGTGGTTCAGTGTTATCCTTTGTCAGTGTTGTTCTGTAATAGTTGCAGTTTCTGTAACACACGGCTATCTGTATACTGTCTCCAGATTAGATTTGAAGTAAGCTGATTTTTATCAAGCCACTGGATAATTCTGACCATTTCATCTGACAATTTTAGTACTGTGCCATGGCAGCCGATCTGTGTAAATAAAGGATTACTGTACCATCAGCATACTGAAAAATGTCTTTGATTGTGAACAGTCTTTTGGCATGTGCCCATTAAAGGTAAGAGGAAAAACAGCTGCATTCTCCATATTAAATGAAATTCTAGTTGAAAAAAGTAACAGGAGGTCTGTTGTTGTTATAATTCTGTTAATCAAGCCTATACAAAAGCATGAGGCCTTTGTAGAGAGACACTAATGTGATATAACAAGGAGTCTGGTGGCACCTTAAAGACTGACAGATTTATTTGGGCATAAGCTTTCATAAGTAAAAAAACCCTCACTTCTTCAGATGCAACTTGACACCGTGCAAGGCACTAAATTTAGCCTTATTGTGATATAATATTGTTTTTGGTATAGCAAACTTACAGGATCTATGAATTCCATAAATAAAGGGGCTTTGTCTATACAAAGTTGCTGCATCAGTAGATATATTATAAATGGTTTTATTTAGCTCAAAGACCAGCAATTTATCTTTGCATCAGTGCTGAAACAGGACACTGTGTTTTCTTTATTATATCTAGTGTTGCATTAGGAGTAGATAATCCTCAGTACTAGTAGATAAGCCTGAAAGGGATTTCAGCAGATTGTCATTAACAGGAAATCTTTTCCCCCACTGTTTTCTTTTTTTGTTTGTTTGTTTTTCTCTTCTTGTTCACATATATAAGTTAATAAATAGTTTTGTCATGCGCTGGAACAGAGTGGCATTTGCTTTGCTCAGTGTGGTGGGCTGTTTGGGTGGCTGGATTCTTCTGCTAGTATAAGAATTTATAGATACAATCAGAGAAAATAAGGCTCTCTTCCATCCATAAACCAGCAGCTGTTCTGAGAGAGAGAGAAAAATAAGAGACAAAATCAATTACATTTGCTTTCAATGCTTGACTTTCATTCCTAAAATAATCCAATTTGTATTTTTTAAATAAAAAAAGTTTCAAAATGCTAAAATTGTCCTTGTGCTATATTTAATAAATAAGCAAACAAAAGCTGTTTCCATAACACATTTGTTGATATTCAGATTGCTTCAGTGCACTGATTACCTCTAAAAATCATAGCATAAATTGTACAATTTAAATTAAATCAAAAGCATAGTCATGACTATCGATTAGGGTTTGTGGATCATATGAATCATGAAGCTGTTGCCCTAGTCAAATAAAAAAAATCTCACTGCCCTTTGGTTTTTGGCTGAATCTACATTTAAAAAACTGAATAAAAAGGATTCAAATGAACCTATATAAACATGTACAATTACGTCTGCCCTGGCATAAATAATACAATATTTCACATATACAGTGTGGTTTTTTGGTAACAAAGTGCATGTGTTTTATAGTATCATTATCTGATCATGCCAGATGAATGACAGGAGCAGCTGATGTGGTTTCATTAGGCCTCTCCTTTATTCACTTAAAATATGTGGGAATACCCAGCAACAAATTGTACAGTGCAGTTCATTATCCTTTCCTTAATCGTTTCCAAATAATACCCAGACAGGTACCAGTTACATCATTCCCATCTCCCTCTCCTTGTATGAGGAGAAAAATGGGAGATATTAAAGGAGGAGGGGTCATCTCCCTGCTGATGATATGTAGGACACCCAAGCCCTCGCTCCCCAACTGTTTCTTTGGGGTCATTATTTGAGGACATTATAGTACAATTTAAATACTTGTTTGGCTCTCCCAAAGCTTCTTTCTGAAATCATATGTTTCCCAATTAATACTCTTCTCTTGGTGGTCTCTACTGATTAATCTTTTGATAAAAGAAGAGAGCTGATGAAAAGTCTCTTTTCTCCTATGAGCTAATTCTTCTCCACAGTTCAGCAAGCAGAAAGTGTACATAGAATTGCAATTGTCAGCTACTACCTTTTGAATGTCTTTGTTTTAAGTGCCTGATGATCTCAGTAGTGGGAGATGTTATTGTGGCTCTTCCACCCCAATGCCATGAGGCATTGGGCCAGTTTTGAAAGGGCTGTGTTAGTGCAAATACTTGTAGGCACATTATTTTTTTCCAAGCTTATCTTAACTTTTTTCTGTTGTGAAGGTATCTCATATCAAAGGTCTTTTATAAGGATTTTCAAAAAAATGACACTTTTCCTTTCACTTACTTTTGTTAAAGCATAAGCAGAAATCTCCAGTGGAAGCAGCCTAAGAAAGGCTTTTGGATTATGAGCATTATGAAGTACATTACATAATGTCATTTGTACTCATCTGATTTTGTGAAATGGGTAAAAGTGGTGAGAAATGAAGCCAAAATCACTCTGAGTCAGCAATATTCATACTGAAGGGAGCTCTTTGCATTTCAAATGAAACGAGATAATTTTACATACCTAGAGTATTGCATTATGTTCTTTTCAACTCCTCCGTCCATGATTGTGCTTTTCCATTTGTTGAGCCTGAGCTTGACTATGGCAGGCCTGCTGCTCAGCTATAATATATAAAGGCTTATTGAACCAGGATAAACAAAAATTGTATTGCAATCACCTCATTGTCTGAAGAAGGTGGGGAAGGGTGGTTTGAGTTTTTGTTTGTTTGTTTGTTTGTTTGTTTTTCATTCTCACTGGAGAAATGCAGGTTACCTTTGCATGTCTGTACTGGAGTGAGGGATCAGAACTGTAGGGCAACAGGTCACCTGTATGATACCTGAGTACAGCCGCTGTGTCACAAAGATGATAGATACATGCCTCTCCCCCTGCATGAGTGTGTATGCATGCACATACATTTCCCCGCACCGGGCCCCCTTCCCCTGGTGCTGCTGCTGCTTGAGATATGCACATTTCAGAACTACATTCCTCTCCCCAGATTGAATGATTTTCTATTTGTATACTAAACATAAAAAATGTATGCTGTGCACTCTGATGCACATCCAATGCCCTCCTTAGAATACTGTTCATAAGATCTACAAATGTTGGCCCAAATCATGCCTCCTAAGATCCTTGCCTGGGTCTCTTCTCCACTGAGGAGTACTGACCACACCCTACTAAATCCTGTTTATGATTCTCTCTACAGTCCAGGATTTGTGGAAGGGATGGAAAGGGGTAGTTAGGGAGTGAAGGGACCTGAATGACACCACGTAGTTGTCCCCTTTTGCCCTGGTAGAACTTAACTAAAATATTTGTTATGCCTCCAGCTTGTACTTTTTTTTTTTTTTTACCTCAAGTGCTGGTCCTGCAAATGTGCAGGAAGGTAGCATAAGGCATCTGGGATTAAAATGGCTCCTTGCACATTGCCCTGGCCTCCCACAGATCCACCAGGCTTGGGAGAAATTCCCGCATATGCAAGGTGACTGCAGGCTTCTTTGGCTTGCACTAGATGACTGGCCTAGTGCAGAGCTGCGAATTATTAAAGAATTGTAAAGGACCTCCCCCCACAAACACACCTTTCAGCTATGCTAAACACTCCTCTGCTGTAGCTGAGTATCTGGCCTTGTGTGAGTACTTCTGTGGCTAGTTTGCTTTCACCTTCTCTCCCCTACTGATTATGAGGTTGTTTGCCATTCCTCTTGCATGCATAGGGTTTTTAACAACTAATTTGTAGTTGTTTCTGTAATCTAGAAGTGATTACAAAAGTAGAGGAGTCTTGAACTGGCATGGTTCATTTTGTAGTTTTGAAGTTAATCATGGAAAGGCACATGTAATTTTACCTCTTTCATTTTAAGCAACAGCATGATTACAGCCAAAGAGAAAACAGAAATAAAGAATGATTGAATGCATGAGCATTTTCCTGCAAATAGTTTAAGTAAATGTTTTTCAGATTTTGAATTGCAGTAGTTGTAGATATTTGGAGAAAAATATTGTCATCTACTGATTGACATAATATCTACCAGAGCGAGTCCCACAGGCAAGATAAATACAGGAATTCCTAATGAATGAATCCTGGCTGGAGTTTAGCATAAATTAGGCACCAAGCAGCTCTGCTTAGTTGGCTTTGTGCTTGCCCACCAGCAAATTTTTATAGGCAACTAGGGATCTTCTTTATCCACAGAAACTTAGACACCAAGTGAATTGAGGTACCTCAGGGTTAGGTGACAGCTGAGCGGAGGTTTTGAGGATCTAAATTTTGGACATAGTTGTCTAAATTGGCAGTTAGACACCTAAATCTCTTTGAGAGTCTAGTCCTCTGTGTGTATGGTTCTTCCCCACACTCCCCTCCCTTGGCGTGCCTCACAAGAGACACTGTGAAGCTTAAGTCATAATTTTTTTTTTAAGTTCTTGGAGGAACTCTAATGGAAGGTGCTGCACAAAGTATGATTGTACTTTCTGCACAAAGTATGATTGTAAAGGAGGGAGTTTCACAATCTCTTTTCATCATAAAAAAGCAATATATTTTTTAATTGTCTTTTAATTATGCTGTTATTAATATGTGTGCACAAGCATGTTTAAGAATCCACTTCTAATTTGTCTTCCTTTAAAAATGAAAATATTACAATAAGCCAGTTCACATATCCCATTCATACTGCATGGGCCAAATTCTTCTTTCAGTTCACTGATGTATATTCACAGTAATGCCATAGAAGTGAAAGCAGACTTTCTCTCCTCTCTTTAACATTTGAAGTTGCTGAAAATTACCCAGCGATGATATTTTGTCATGTTAATTTACTAGTGCCACTCAGAATTCATGCTAATTTCACAGTTACACTAAACCTGCAGCACTGTTTAGCTGGCAGGTACCATACAAATAGGCAGGCATGTGCTATGAGGCATGTTTTATTTTTCTCAGTCTTACATTTTTTTGTTCTTCATTATACCTATTATTCATACATTGTTAGATTTCCATATGTATCTAATCTGCCTATGCCCAGTGGCCCCAATCCTACAGTTGATTGCACTAGCAGACCTCCCCTGAAGTCAGCAGCACTCCACACCAGTCAGATACAGGATCCAGGCTCCTTTAAATGATCATATTAGATTTACACCAGCTTTACCTAATCGAACTACACCAAAGATGAATGTGGCTCACTGTGAATTATGGCATGGCTGCCAGACACAGTTATTGGTATGCTGCAGGGGGCGGGAACAGCAGAGCAGCTAGTGAATGTATATATGTGAAATAGCTATGAGTTGCTACACTCCTCATTGTAACTAGTTCATTGTGAAGCATTTCAGCTGCTCATTCCGAACCTATGTTTGGATTTTTACCCCATGCTGATTACCACTGAATTAATTTAAACAATAGTCTAAACCAAAAAAATATATATTGATTTTTTTTTCAGATTTATTGAGCCAGCTTCATTGGTACAATCAGGCTGCTTTGCGCCACTCCAGTGATACAAAGCAGCTGTAAACCTGGCTTAACTAACTGGTTAAGATGGATTTACTACACCTCTGTGCCACAAGAAGAGTGCAGAGCAACTGGAGCATAATGGGGAATAGGACTGATTTATTGTACTTTTGCATTATGGATTGTAACTTTACATTCTATAGAATAACATTATTAAAATGTAGGTTATCATTAATCCTTGCATACAGATTAGCAGGTAGGAGTAGGTGAAATGGTTTGGATAAATTAGGTTTTACTCTGAACCTGCACTCACCTTTAGAATTAAACTATGTTTGAATTCTGAATGTTTGGGGTTTTATTCATCACTGTCGTTTGTCAGGAACATCACTTGTGATTTTCCCCAGAGTTGAAGAGCACTAAATTCTCAGCTATCAAAGTAGTAAATAGTATGAATTTTATTTTATTTTATTTTATTTTTGTATTTCAGTACCACCTGTGGGCCCAGCTCCTTTGTTGCTAGGCACTGTACAAACATTGCAAAAAAACCCACGGCCCCTTCCTCAGAGAGCTTACAGTTTACGTATAAGACAAGTGACAACACGTGTTTACGTGACAGCCTGATGGAGAGAACACAAGGTAATGGTGAAGAAAAACTCTTGACTGAATGGTGGCATAAATATCCAGCTATGGATATTTGTCTTCTTTTATTGAGGCAGGCCTACAGTGTCCATATGTTGACTCAGGCATCCTTTTGCCTAATCCTAAAACACAAATCCTACCCCATGGAGCCTTTTTTGTTAGAACATGCAGGGCCATTTTTTTCAGACAATAACCTCTTCTTTTGTGAGAGCTAATTTGTGCTGGCAGTTTAGTTTATGTAGATGGCCATGTCCCAAAGTCATAGGCACTATCAGGGAGCTACCGTGCCCACATGATAATCTTTTGATCTAAATTTGTGCTGCAAAAATGGAAGCCTGGTTAATACTGGTCTAAAAGTGTGACACATAATCACCAGCTGAATTCTTAGATAGTACACTGCAAAATGTTGCTGCAAGGTAAAACTTTTCTCATGCTGTAGAGTCTGAACTTTTCACTTGCAGTATTCTGTACTGCAATCATGGGCTGTAATTGCAGCTTGAGCTGACATGCCCAAGACAGCATTGATGTAGCTATCTCAGGTACTGGAGCAGCAAAGCCGTGATAATGTGCGCTTCAGCACAGGCTGTACAAGCATGCCTGGAACCTTGGATAATTACTCTAAGGATTAGCCCATCCTGAAGTATGCACTGCCACGGTTTCACTGTTTCAGGACCTGAGTTAGCCAATTTAAAACTAGATGGGGCATATCAGTAGGAGCTGCAATCACACACTGTGATTTAATTGTAGACATACCATTCGTATCATACTGGTTCCTGGACTACCTGGGATAGCTAAGAGCCATGGTTGTATCATGAGTGTTCCTGGCTTGCATCAAAGTGTCTGTTCATGGCTGTTATTTCTAAGTTACTAGTTTTATTTAAAAAGAGAGTTGTCTTTGGAAGTGAACGTTGTGCATTATACAGTTGTTCTCTAGTTACAAAGGTTTTTTTTCTTGATGATTTAATTTACAAACAAATATATATCTTTTTGGAGTTTGGTTGGTTGGTTTTCCTCAAATGCAATCCCGGAGTCAGGTCATTGGGTTTAATTTTTTTCTATCAGTTCCAAGGGAGAGTGATCAGGAATGTAAACATTGAAAATATAATGCTGAATGCAATACATTTAATTAAAATAAAATTTCCAGTTCTACATAAAGGCTCATTCCCCCTCTTCCCCACAGGAGGTATTCAGATTCCTGATAAAATTCAGGGAATACCCCACATTTTCCCCTTCTTTTTCACAAACTTCAGAGCAATACAAGGCATTCTCCCCTGCAATGGATAGAACGCTACATACATCTCTCAGCTTCTGCTTACCTTGGACTGTGCTGTACAGCAGAATTGATCAATGACATTTGAGGCAAAATTCTACACTTGCACAATGGATCCTTGACTTTGATGTGCTGATTTCCAGACATGTAAAACTCCCACTGACATTCAGCACATGAAGGGAGGGCTGGATATCAGAGCTGAGATCAGTCATGCAGAGCAAAGAGCAAGATTTTTCATTTTGAAATGAAATCTTTAAATAGAATTTCACATCATTTACCGTATATGGTTTTTCTGGATGGGACTTTAAACAATATAACACATATACAACTGAAATTATATGAATTTTAGTGTGATAGCTCAGTTCCACTTCTTTCTATGTCTCTGGTTGTCTGCTGAGTTGTTACATGTAAGTTCTAATAGGCAACATGCTAGTAATCCATTCTGACAGTGAAGACATTCCTTTCTCCAATGACTCAGTATGCATATATTTGCTACTAACGAGTATTCCTGCACATCTAGAGTTTTTTTTCTAAATGATTTGATACAGCTGGAATAAGTAAATCAAAATCATCCAACAGGACTTATACCTTTTTAAAAATTTCTGGAGCACAGAAGCATCTGGAGCAGCCATATTTTCATGTTTCATCAAATCATTTCTTCTACGTATATCAAGTTTCTGAATTTCACCAACAGTTATTGCTGCTTGAAAATTACTTATTTGAAGATTTCAGAATGGCAAGTTATTTGGGGCCTTATATTATAGCAAATAATTATCATATTACAGCCTTCTTTCTTTTGTACCCAATAGAAGCTAGCTGGCAACAGGTGTTTTTATACACCTTTTGCTACTTTAAAGGAACCATACAAATTTAGCATTTAGGGAAATACTTGGCTAAAAATTAACTTGTAACTTATTTTGAAATGTCAGACTTCTTGGATGACCAAAGTAGGTGCAGTTAATTTTTTAAGGCACACACAACACCATATGCAACTGAAAAGAAACTTTTAAAATACAAATGTTTAACACAACTAGTTCTGTGGCATTGTGGGACTCCCTATTCAAAGTGTTTCAGATTTGCTCACTGCACAGCAAGAAAGGTGTTTTAGGTGAAATCCAGGCCTCACTGAAGTCAGTAAGGGTTTTGCTATTTACTTCAATGAGGCCAGGATCTCATCCTTTGTTTTTAACTGCCCGACTAGAAAAAATCACACTGGAGACTGAGTCAGGCTGCATTCTTTCCATTTCACATATAGCCAGTAATAGACATTCCATGGGCCAAATTATACTCTCAGATAAAACTGTACAACCCAATCGTCTTCAGACTATGCTTCCAGTGACATCTGTGCAAAAATATATAATGGGATTGCTCATGTGTAATTTGAGGGCATGATCTGAAGAAAATGGAATTGCAACAACATTCCACAGAGCCTCTGAGAGTGCTGGTATTGATGCACGAGAGGGAAACCAGCAAGATAGTCAGAGTTCAGGGTGAGTTTGTGGGACTGGCAGTTAGGAAACAAATATGGTAGCTTGCAAATGAACTAACTTGAATCTGACAGTCAATGACACAATTAGCAGAGGACCTTCTATTACTAATTTTAGAACAACTTTTCAAGGTACAGTTCCACTTTAAGCGTGTTTTGTAAACTGATTATGAGATGATTTCCAACCATTTCAAACAACTGACTAAAACAGTCAGTGCCATAGACTAGATGAGCTCCTGAAGGGTCACATGCTCATTAATTAAAGGCATTTTTGAAACAATCCCTCTGCTGTTCCTTCTCTGACTAGATATTATTTGTCCTGCTGCTGCTGCTTTGAGGACTTTTACTGGAACATGCACTACACAGGCTCTGGCACTGGCACAGCTGCTTCATATGGCTCTTCTATTTGGAAGACACAAATGCTGTGTTAATTTAACAGCTGTGGCTGACATGTAGAACTGGGCTAAAGGTGCACTGATTTTAATTCGATTTCACTTTTGTGCTTCGGGTGGTGTACCAGGTGTCCATATGTTAAAGCCAACATCTCCTGTACTTGAGAAGTGTGTCCACCTATTTATAGTTTCCTTTTTAAATTGGTAGCAATTTAGAGAAGAATAGGCTGGTTTATTTTAAGTAGCAAATGAGATACAGAGATCTCTAGGAATCTGATCCAAAACTCAAAGTCAGTGGAAAGACTCCCATTGTCTCCGGTGGGCTTTGGAGAATACAATGCAAGCAGCATGTTCATTTTTCATTTCCAAAAGAATAAATACCAAAATATATGCTTTAAAATATTCCAGAGACCTGTTGAATAAAGTTGTCTGCCAGCTAAGTCCTCTAAAGTGTGGTAGTCTTTTTGACCTTTTTTGGTATCATGGATTGTTTAAACATCCTCAGTTAATTTTAAAGAGCTTTTGTGCTTCTTGCCTTGATGCTTATTATAGGATTTCATACCATGAACTATAAAAAGTATTGAGAGGTATGTGCTTTTGTAATGAAATTAATTTAATTTGTGGATCTGCCTCTACAGGATGAAAATCTTATAATAAGTCACAGTCGTGGCACGTGCTCCCATGCCTTATAGCACTGAAACTTCGGCAGCAGTACTGAAGTTTCCGCATTCCTACATACATGCAGTAAATCAAATTTAATCATCCAACAAAATATAACACACTGGACATTCTTACTTTATTTAAATAGCAATTGTCCCTGACTGTTTTATACAGAACCTTAAATATTCAAAGTACTGCTTCTGAATGTTTTGAATGTTATGGAAGAATGCACCTGCTTTTGGTGATTTGATAAAGCAGAAGGGAGTGCGGCCTTGAGGTGAAAGGGGAATCAGGGCTCTTGGGCTTTCTATTAATCACTTTTTCCATGAACTTACTGTTTGACTTTGGCCAAGTAAATTTGACTTTTTAGTGCTTCAGTTTAACCATCTTGAGCATGAGGATATTAGTACCACAGATGTGTTTGTTTAACGTTTGTGAAGTTCTTTGAGATTCTTGCATAAAAATGCAAGATGAATAGTGGTGTTAGAGCCGTGCAGAAAACTCATTGATTAATTTATCCTATTTTTCCACTAATTAACCTTCCATGTCCAATTCTTGATTTTTTTCTCAACTGTATTAGAAATTATTCACTAAATAATCTGAGCAATGCTTGGTGTGTGGATTGTTCGTGAGCAGTTCACAGTGAATATTTGAAATTCAAACAGTGTTAGTTGCTTTTCAATGGACATATAGGTAACAGTTTTATTTCTGATTCTTGTTTAGATACAAATAATTCATAGCATCAAGTTTCTGCCATGTATAGTCTGTGACAGACTCAGGCCAGTGGGGTACAGGAGTCTAGTAGAGGGCAAATATACTAGTCACCGGCTGAGTAGTTTTCTGTTCCCTGAGTGACCAGAGCAGGGGCTGCACTAAACAGGAACCTGCTAGAACCAATTAAGGCAGACAGGCTGATTAGAAAACCTGCAGCCAATCAAGGCAGGCTAATCAGGGCACCTGGGTTTAAAAAGGAGCTCACTCCAGTCAGACGAGGGGGAGCCAGAGGAGAGGAAGTGCGTGTAAGGAGCTGGGAGCAGGAGGCACAAGGAGCTGAGAGTGAGAGGCTGTGCTCCTGGAGGACTAAGGAGTACAAGCGTTATCAGACACCAGGAGGAAGATCCTGTGGTGAGGATAAAGGAGGTGTTTGGAGGAGGCCATGGGGAAGTAGCCCAGGGAGCTGTAGCTGTCATGCAGCTGTTACAAGAGGCACTATAGACAGCTGCAATCCACAGGGCCTGGGCTGGAACCCAGAGTAGAGGGTGGGCCCGGGTTCCCCCCAAACCTCCCAATTCCTGATCAGACTCAGACAGTGGGGAAGATCAGTGAGGTGAGCAAATCTGCCAATAAGCGCTGGACCTACCAAGGTAGAGGAGGAACTTTGTCACAACTGGTGTCAGGAGTGGGACTTGGTGTGCACAGTGCAGCAGAAGAAGGAGGGTGATTTAAAAAAATAAGTATAGAGTTTATTTTTCTTTTTTAACCACAACGGATGACCTAGTATGGGCATTGATACAAGCTGTGGCGGCCCAGCAGGAGGCTATCCGTGTCCAGGCAGCTGCCCAACAGGAGGCAGTGTGGCTGCAACAAGAGACTAATTGCCTGCTGATGGACAGGCTTCTCAAGACCGAGCTATGTTGCGGGAACTTGTAAACCAGGTAAAGACCCTTACAGAGCTAAACCGTGGCCATGATGGGACTCAGATCATACAGGACAGCCATTGGCTGCAGAAAATGATGCGGGAGGATGATGTAGAGGTATACCTTCTGGCCTTTGAGAGGACAGCCCTACAGGAGGCCTCGAGATCAGTGGTCTGGCATCCTTGCCCTATTCCTGTGTGGTGAGGCCCAGAAGGCCTACTATGATATGCCTGAAGAGGCTGCAGCAGACTATCCCCAGCTGAAAGCAGAGATCCTGGCCAGATCTGGGATAACAACTGCAGTGCGGGCCGAGCGGTATCACGAGTGGAGGTACCAGGAAAACAAAACCCTGCGGTCCCGATTGTATGACCTCATCCATGTCGCACGAAAGTGGTTGCGAATGGAATCCCGGAGTCCAGAAGAGATACTTGAGGTTCTGGTCATTGACCGATACATGAAGGGGCTACCGCCAGATGTCGTGCTTGGGTAAACCAGAACGAACCCTCCACCTATGATGAGGTTGTCGCACTGGTAGAGAGGCGAAGGACAGCGAGGGAGCTGACCCGACCAGTTAAGGAAGAGGCACCCCGGGTTAAACTAGCAGCACCAAGCCCTAGAGTTCGGGTGACTGGGCAACCAGGGGATCACAGGTGGAAGAAGAGAGGGGCTGAAGGCCCACCAGAAGACACAGAGTTAGAGTACTGAGGGAGAAGAGGATCGTGATGTTAGAGTGCCCAAACCAAGAGACCAGGGAATGCCTAAGTCCCCATACAGATGTTATGCCTGCGGGGAGTGGTGACACATAGCTGCACAGTGTCCAAATGCTGAGGAGCCTATGTAATGTAACCTGAGGATCTTAGCAGACCCATGCTCCCTAATCCACCTTGTGAGGGTCTCACTAACCCCACATATGTACACCAGACCAGTAAAGCTAAATGGGGTAGAGACCACAGCACTGGTTGATTCGGGGAGTGCTATCATGCTTGTCTCGGAAGTTTGTGAAGTGTAGTCAGCTGCTGCGGGCTAAGCGTACGGGGATAACATGCATCCATGGGACAGTTGGTTATTACCCCACCATCCCAGTAAAACTAGAGTTTCAGGGGAACACTACTGAGGTAGCAGCAGGTGTAGTCCCTAAACTCCCATACCCGGTGCTCATAGGGAGGGATTCCCAGGGCTTGGAGTCTTACTCCCAGTAGGAGGATTGGAGAAAGAGGGGAACCCTGGAGTTTGTGAGGCATCCAGAGTAGACTGTCCACTCCCAGTCTTCTCTGAAATATCCCCATATTTATTTTCCATTTCCAGACAGGGTAGAAAGTCGAAAAGGAAAGGAGGGCAGCTAAGGCCTTGGGAACTCGAATACTGGCCCAAAGCCAGAGGGTCACTCTCGTTGGTAGATGGACCCGAGCAGCTGAAAAGGAGGCCACCCAGGAGGGAGAAGCACATGAGTCTGACCCCCACCCTAACGCTTCTGAACCAGTAGAGGCAACAGAGAGTGGGCCCCTAGATCTTGGGCAGATTAGTCCCGGAAGAGGACATTTTGGATGGGACTAGGCTGAAGACCCAAGGTACGACAACATTAGAAAGGAGGTGACTGAAATAGATGGGGTGGGAAGGGAGAACCCAGGGACCAGGACCCTACTTCATAATGAAGAAGAATCTCTTATACCGGGTTGCACCAGTACAGGGGCAGAAGGTACAGCAGATCTTAGTACCTCAAAAACACCAGAACGCTGTATTAAGTCTTGCTCATAGTCATCTTTTTGGGGGGCACTTGGGGGTAGAGAAGACCCTGGCACGAGTCCTACGTCGGTTCTTCTGGCCTGGAGTACATGGAGAAGTGTGGAGGTACTGTGCGTCCTGCCCGGAGTGTCAGCTGCACAGTCCCCGTCCCCACCTGAGGGCACCTTTAATACTCCTTCCCATCATAGAGGTCCCCTTTGAGCGAATAGCCATGGACCTAGTGGGACCCCTGGAGAAGACGGCTCGAGGCCACCAATATATACTTGTTGTTTTGGACTATGCTACTTACCACCCAGAAGCCGTCCCCCTGCAGAACACAGCCTCTAAAACGATAGCCAGAGAGCTGTTGGGGATCTTTGCCAGAGTGAGGCTACCAAAGGAGATATTAACAAACCAAAGAACCCCATTTATGTCAAAGCTAATGAAGAACCTCTGTACGCTGCTTCATATACATAACCTGAGAACTTCAGTCTACCATCCGCAGACTGATGGGTTGGTAGAAAGGTTTAACCGAACCCTCAAGGCTATGATAAGGAAGGTGGTAAGTTGGGACGGGAAGGATTGGGATACCCTACTGCCCTACCTTATGTTCGCTATCCGGGAGGTACCTCAGGCCTCAACTGGGTTTTCCCCATTCGAGTTATTATACAGACATCACCCCCGTGGCATACTAGATATTGCCAAAGAGATTTGGGAAGAGGAACCCAATGAGGGGAGAAATATAACAGAACATGTAATACAGATGTGAGACTGGATAGCCCGTGTCACCTCTATTGTACGGGAACATTTGGAAAAGGCACAGGAGGCCCAGAGAACCCATTGCAATCGCCAGGCAAAAGTCCAACAGTTCCAACCAGGGGGTCGGGTGATGGTGTTGGTACCCATGGCAGAAAGCAAGCTTCTGGCCCAATGGCAGGGGCCCTATGAGGTGGTTGAACCCGTGGGGGAAGTAACCTACAAGGTGCAGCAGCCAGGATGCCGAAAACAAGAACAGATTTATCACATCAACCTTCTGAAACCCTGGCATGCACAAGAGCCATGCATAACTATCTGAAAAGACCTAACCCAGGAAAACAAGCCTTCCAAACAAGTGAGAGTGTCTCCAGATTTAACACCAGACCAGAAGAATGAGGTGTCTGAGATGATCTTCCGGTACCAAGATGTGTTCTTGACAAAACCAGGTCGAACAACTGAGACATATCATCACATCGTCACGAACCCTGGGGCCAGAATAACAATGAGGCCCTATCGGGTGCCAGCGGCCAAAAGGGAGGAAAAAATGCTGGAGCTGGGGATCATGGAAGAATCCCACAGTCAGTGGTCTAGCCCAATTGTGCTGGTGCCCAAACCTGATGGCACCACAAGGTTTTGCAACGACTTCCAGCAACTGAACGAAGTATCCCAGTTCGATGCGTACCCCATACCTCGCATAGATGAGCTAGTGGACCGTCTGGGGAATGCCTGGTACTTGACTACCCTAGATTTGATTAAAGGGCACTGGCAGATTCGCCTTGCGGAAGATGCAAAGGAAAAGACTGCGTTCTCTACACCAGAGGGTCTTTTTCAATATACTGTCCTCCCTTTTGGACTACATGGGGCCCCGGCTACTTTCCAGCGCCTCATGGACAAGCTATTACAGCCGCATAACAGTTATGCTGCTGCCTACTTGGACGATGTGGTCATTCATACCCCAGACTGGGAAACCCACCTAGAGAAGGTGGAGGCAGTCCTTTAATACCTTCAGGCAAGCTGGCCTTACAGCAAACCCTGCCAGGTGCACTTTAGGGTTTACAGAGGTCAAAAGTCTTGGCTACATTGTGGGAAAAGGTCTGGTAAAACCCCAACTGAACAAGTTGGAGGCCATCCAAAATTGGCCCTGACCGCGTTGCAAGAAACAAGTCTGGGCATTCCTAGGTGTAGTGGGGTATTACCGACGATTTATTCCCCACTTTACCACAAGGGCAAGCCCCCTGACAGACCTCGTGAAAGCCCGTGGACGTGATCTGGTGAGATGGTCTGACGCAGCAGAGGAAGCATTCACAGACCTACGGACTGCCCTCTGCAGTAACTCTGTACTGATAGCCCCTGATTTCACCAGGGAATTTATCCTGCAGACAGATGCATCGGAAGTAGGGTTTGGGGCTGTTCTATCACAGATGGTTGGGGAGGAGGAACAACTAATTCTCTACCTCAGTAGGAAAACTCCTTCCGAGGGAACAAAAATATGCAGTGGTGGAGAGAGAGAGTGCCTCGCCCTAAAATGTGCCATGGAAGCATTGTGCTACTACTTGCTTGGGCACAGATTTGTCCTTGTGACCGACCATGCCCCTTTTCAATGGATGCAGCGGAACAAGGAGAAGAACACAAGGGTGAGCAGCTGGTTCTTATGCCTCCAACCTTTCCAGTTCTGTGTGCAACACAGAGCAGGGAGCCGTCACGGTAATGCCGATGGCTTGTCATGTGTGCAGTGTCTGGCATTCCAAGCTGCCCAAACCCTTGGTGTTGAGCAGGAGAGAGGGATATGTGACAGACCCAGGCCAGTGGGGTACAGGAGTCTGGTAGAGGGCAAATATACTGGTCACTGGCTGAGTAGTTTTCTGTTCCCTGAGTGACCAGAGCAGGGGCTGCACTAGAGTAATCAGGAACCTGCTAGAACCAATTCAGGCAGACAAGCTGATTAGGACACCTGCAGCCAATCAAGGCAGGCTAATCATGGCACTTGGGTTTAAAAAGGTGCTCATTCCAGTCAGGGAGAGGGAAGCCAGAGGGGGGAGAGTGCGTGTGAGGAGCTGGGAGCAAGAGGCACAAGGAGCTGAGTGAGAGGGTGTACTGCTGGAGGACTAAGGAGTACAAGTGTTATCAGACACCAGGCGGAAGATCCTGTGGTGAGGATAAAGAAAGTGTTTGGAGGAGGCCATGGGGAAGTAGCCCAGGGAGCTGTAGCTGTCATGCAGCTGTTACAGGAGGCACTATAGACAGCTGCAATCCACAGGGCCCTGGGCTGGAACCCAGAGTAGAGGGCGGGCCCAGGTTCCCCCCAGACCTCTCAACTCCTGATCAGACACAGGAGGAGCTGACCCAGACTGTGGGGAAGATCAGTGAGGTGAGCAAATCTGCCAATAAGCGCAGGACCCACTAAGGTAGAGGAGGAACTTTGTCACAAGTCAAATTTAAGAAATTCAGAATTAATTTCTGCTAATGTTCCAAAAGCATGTTTAAAATTGTCTTTTCCCGTGAACATGACTGCCAGTAAAATTATTCTCTAATATATTTATAGAAAGAACACATTTATTTATTTATTTATTTATTTATTTATTTACTCTGAGCTGCTAATCATGGGGTTTTTTTCTTCTCCATCTTCTTACATTTTAGGTCAGTTCTGGTTGGCATTAAAGTAAATATAAGCATACTCTCATTGTCCATTAGCTTCAATAAAGTATTTAACAGGATGAACAATAGGACAGCAGAACCTAGAACTAAATGGGTTCCTTAGGCTTTCTGTAGATTATTGAAAAGTAGTTGAAGTACTCCGCCCTCCCCAAGTAAGTTTTTGTATATATTTTCCTATTTTAAAAAACTGCCTTTTCATTATTCTCTAATTATTATTCAGTGCACCTTGTGTGGAAATGTTTTTAAACTGATTTTGTGCCATGTAGTATATGTATCGATCTTGATATATTTAGAAAGCACCAAATAGTGTAGTGTTCAAACATAAAAGTAGCTATATTTATGTCTGCAATGCTCAGCTTTAAACTAAATATACAACATATTGCATGTGGAGGATTCTGAAATACCTGTAATCAAATGTGTTCATTTAAATTTCTCATTGGCATAAATGGTGGAACGGAGTCCACAGTAGTAGGGTCAGTGTGTGTTGTGACCTCCTTACCAGAAAGTGTTACAGCTGGGGCTGGAGTGGTTATCTCTAGTGATCAGAGCAGGAGTCAAGCCAAGGATTTGAGATGGAGTCAGAGTCAAGCCAAGGGTTGAAGTCGGAGACCAGCAACAGGGCTAAGAAACAAGGCAGGAAAGCAGGTCTCTGGAGTCAGGTGAGAAGGCAGGGTCCAACACAGCAGCCAGCCAAGAATTCATCCAGTTGCACAGACAATTTCCTATGCCTTCTTCTAGCTTAAATAGGGTAGCCAGACCAATAGGTGGAGCCAGGAGTCCCTCCGATCAGGACACCTGTGGGCAGTGCCTCTAGGGGCAGGGCAGAGTTCCTTAGTGACTCAGCCCCATAGTTACTAGCAAGCTGTTGGATGGTAGCCAAACTGCGGAGGTTGCCTGTGGATCCAGAGACCTAATTTCGACTTATGGAGCCTCATAGAAAGAGACAGGACATACACAAAATATAGTGAGTGACTTCAAACGCCTTTAAAGGCAACTGACCCTGATAAATATATTATTTAGTTCCTGTCTCCTAGAAAATGGAGTCTTCTGCCTATCTGAGCTAGAGATTTTTGTTTCTCAGATTTTTTAAATCTTCTTTCTGACCTCCTTGTATTTTTGGAATTAATATAAGGAGTGCTCCTGTGACAGCTGTGTTCTTGGTTGACACATTGGGGATTGAACCATGGCCCTCCAGTGCTAAGAGCATAAACTGCTAACACTTGTGCTAAAGAGCCATCACTTTTTAGCTGGGACTAAAACAGACTCATGCCCTCTGCAGATCAGGCGTGGACAGAGACTTTTTGGCACACATTCACCAAAGAGTTACACTGCCTCCGAGGATGGTTTGTTACTTTTCTTTCTGTGACCTCACTTTAGCCTGGAGCACTGTGTGTGACATAGCTGGTTGGGCTTAGAAAATCCTGCTCCCAGAAATTAGTTAATGGGTTATGTAAATTAAAGTACTCCACAGTTTTCTTTAATATACAGGGAAAAGTCAAAAACATGACTGCAGGTGAAAGATTCTGAAACTGCTGCTTAAACTGTTAAAACCAAACATTTATTGATGTTTTGGTCATTTTATTACTCTAAAGCACAGAGTTCATTCACTTAATCCTTTTTTTAAAAATTTCCCAAAATGGATGTGATGATTAGAGAAAAGATATATTTTTTCTGTCTTTAGGTTGTCTCACAAATAACAAGAGTTACGGTAAAACAGAGGACATTATGGAGAGCTCCCGAAAATAAAATATAACAGGCTAAAGGAGCATCAAAAGGAATGAGCTATTAAGAGCTCCTTTAGGATACAGCAGTAAAATATGATGCAGGCATGAAATACACATTGCAATCTTAGTAATATTTCTATATTCTACTATAGTTTATGTTCTGTTTCTGCAGAATTTTGTTGAAGCACTCAAAACACTAAGAAGTGTGGGCCAGATTTTGAAGTTGTTATTCAGGGTACAGTCATATGGAATATTGAGTGACTTCATCTATTGAAATGAGGTGCGATTTTGCTTATGCTGGTTGATGGGACCACAGCATAGAACTTCAGGCTATGAGCTCTGCACCATTTAATCAGAGAGATGGTTGGTGGGACAACTGAGAGTGAGCTCAGTAAGGATTATTGATCTATATCTCAAAATGTGATGTCTGCAGTGGGCTTCTAAAATGATGTGTAAAACCTGTGGGGGGGGGGTTATATGTGGACCCCTAAAACATTCTGAATGAAGATGCAGGCCCCTTTGGAAATCTTAGATAGTCTGCAGACTCTCAAGAGTCCATGGACCACAGATTGTCATTACCATAGAAAAGTGGCTTTCAATCTTTCATTGACCTCTTAGACATAGTCTGTGGATCCCCAGGTTTCTGCAGACCACTGGTTGATAGTCTAACACAGTGGTTTTCAAATAGAAGCAGCTATTCTCAACACACGCAGATGAAATACAATCACAAGATCAGTGATTACAACTCACTGAGATTGCAAGGGTCCTTAAGAGACCATGCCAGCCTTAATGGCTCTGACTGCTGTCTTGGAGGAACAGTGAAATGAGTTAGAACAGAGTGGGTCAGACTTGGAGTAGCTGTGTGAGAGAGAGACCTGGCTGGAAAATGAAATTCATGTTGTGGAAAATCATGAGCACAGCCCACTTCAGAATAGCCAATTTGGTAGCACATTCACGTAGATGTAGAAGAGCCAGGATCAAGCTCCTGCTATGACTCATGAAGAGCAGAGACTTTAACCTAAGTTTCCCACACTGCAGGTGAGTGTCTTTACCACCATGCTAAAGAGTCAGTCTCTCCTATTGGAACTGTAGCACTCTGTATAAATAAATAGTTATAGTGCCAGAGAGAGGAGCTTATGCTGCAAGCTGATGGTTAGGACACTCGTCTGGGATGAATGTGAGAGAAGCAGGTTCAAGTTCTTGTGCTAAATTAATTATCCTGGAGTGAGTCTCTGTGTGATCAGAAATTCCACCCTGGACCTGAGAAACCTTCCCAACAAAATGTCTGTCTGTTGAAACTGATACAGTTACCTTGAAATGTTTCAATTTTGACAATTCAGCATTCTGTGACAATAAATAAATAAATCAAATATTTAGCCAACAAATTTCTGACCAAATATAGTGAGAAATCCTCAGATTCACATGAGGTTTGGTGGTGGCTGGGAGAATGTAAGTCTGTTCTTGTATCTTAAGAGGAAGGACACCTAACTTAGCTTGCAGTGAGGTATAAAATTAGAATAGCGAAAGAGGTGCAGCTAGCCCTTCAGCCATGGCAGTTGGGCAACATGTTGTATGCATATTGTAACTGGATGTTTCATGTAGGACAGTTTATCCGTGTGTGTTACAGATCTATGATGACTAAGTTCAGGACCCAATGTAATAATGGGTATCAAATTTCTATGGTCAAATTCTCTGTCTTGTTTCTCCAGCACCAAAAAGGGTCAGATTACTACATAGGAGAAACAAGTAATATATTTGGTCTTTGTATATGGAAGAACTTGACATAAAGCCAGTAAGTGTTTTTAAAAGTATGCTTTAAGGCTTTATGAATGGAAAACCAAAGAATATAAATCATAAAAAGCAGAAAATGCCAATCATTAAAAATAAAACACAAATCTGAAACATCTATAGTCTCATTACACATATAATGAACCTTTGTTGTTATTCATTACCTTGTTATACATTGTTCTTTAAAGAAATAATGATGCAGTTGATACAGTGCTAGAGTATGAAGCAGTCATTTGCAATAAAGGTGTTTCGTGCATAAAATGCCACGGTTATTTTTTATCTGATTATATAAAAACCACTGTATTAGTTTATCTTAGAAATGGGATAGTTTAAAAATCTTTTTTATCATTGTCTCCCTAGCTTGTATAACACTGTATGTTTCAGTTATGATATATATTGTAGATAACCCCT
Organism: Gopherus evgoodei; assembly: GCF_007399415.2. Lineage (NCBI taxonomy): Eukaryota > Metazoa > Chordata > Testudines > Testudinidae > Gopherus > Gopherus evgoodei. The sequence continues at coordinate 148,933,510 of NC_044324.1, forward strand.
CAAATCATTATAATAGGAATTCACTAATAATATAAGTTCTTGCTCAGTATTTAGCTAGGAATCTCCTTTACTTATCTTGATTATTGAAATGAATTTATTTAGATTCTATTATCCATGTGCTGCAGACTTTTGTGTGCATGTTTCATCAGCCCTCCTCCCTCTGGCCACTGATCCTTCTTCTCAAATCTTATTCCGATATTCCAAGACTGAACTTTATCAAACAGCCATTATAAAAACCTCCAGCTGACAGAAGAACGTTTCCTGCTCCTACCCTACCACTTAATTTTTATTTAACTTTTGAGAATATAGGTGCTGTAGAAGTCTGTAGAGTTTGATTCTGGCCCTCTGTAGTGATGCGTGACTCGCCATCTGGCTCAAAGCCTTTTTATACAGGCCAGTTGTGGCCTGATTGGGGCATGGCCCAGCTGCGGCTGCTTCTCCAATCAGCACAGCTTTTCCCCTTCCCCAGCCCTCTGCCAGAGCTGCTTTAAGCCCTTCTGGGCAGGAGCGTGGCACCACCTCGTTACACACACACCCCACCTCAAGATCCCCTCCACTGGGGGGAGGGGTTTGTCTTACTGGCCCAGCTTTCCCCTCAGCTGGGCGTGCAGGGAATCCCTCTCTTCTCACAGGCTTTCTATCTTCTGGAGCCACCTGCTTCCCACCTCTAAGGTCTGGGTTCCCATCATAGACCTCTCTGGTCCTATGTGGGTTCCCCCTTCAGTTTGGGTTCCCACATTGGCCCTCCTGGCTCTCATGTGGGTTCCCAGGTTTGTCTGGGGCCTCTCTGCCCCTGAAAATCCCCCACTTGTGGGCCCTGGTCATCACCACTGCCTCCTTCGGGGCAGTCTCAGACCCAGCCTGGTCCTTCGGACTCTCCCTCCCTCTCTGGGGGCTAGGCCTCTTTCTCTGGCTTCTATGCCCACCTCAGGGCTAGCCTGGGCCCTGCAATTCCACTGGGGACACTCCCTCTTCCTGTGTCCCAGTTCCCCACAGGCCCAACACATTTGGAGCCCCCCTGTTGGCTTCATGGGGGCACTCTAGTCTGTCCACGGTCTGTCTCTGACATAGCCCTTCCTTCAGGGCTATGGGCCCTGCGAGTTCCATGGGGTCACTCCCTCTTCAAGTGCCCTGGTTCCCCACAGGCCCAACAGTTCCCCAGCTTTGACACCGACCTCCTGCCCCGGGTGCCTGAGCCACAATGAGGTCCTTGTGCCCCCACCCCACCCCCGCCACAGCTGAAGCAACCCTGCTTGCTGCTTGGCAAGATGGGCCATGCAGGATCTCCAATAATAGTCCATGTTTTCCACTGTCAGTTTCTCCACTCTCAGAACTGGGCAATAGTCTCACAGTCCTTGCCCTGCCCCTTGTGTCAGGGACAGACCGCTATGCCCGCATTCTCCACCGCTTGTAACAGTGCGTGACTCACCCCTGCAGCCTGGTTGTCCAGGGAATTAGCTCTTCCAGACTCTGAAGTGCCTTCTGCAGGCCGGTGTCCCGCTGCCACCCATGTCCCTCCCAGGACCCGGAGCCCCTTTTGTTTAGGGTGCTGCACCCTGGCAATACCCCACAGTCTCAGGGTCTCCCCACCCAGGGGAACCCCTAACCCTCTATCCCCATCTTGCCTCAGTCTGGGCTACTGCCAGTCACCATCTAGCCCCTGCTCCCTGAGGCAGACTGCAGTGTAAAAGCCACTCATCATAGACAAGGGTGTTAGGACTTGCTGCCTTCCTCTGCCTCCCAGTACCTCTATGGGCCCTGGACCAGGCCCTGCAGCCTGGGGAGTTGCCAGCCTGGAGCTCCCCTGCTCCTTTGGCTCTCCCTAGCCCTGCTTCACTTCCAGTACCCTTTCTGCAGGCAGCCAGCCCCTGCTCTCTCCCAACCTGGGGAGAGACTTCTCCTGGGCCTCTGGCTCACAGCCTTTTTATACAGGCCAGCTGTGGCCTGACTGGGGCATGGCCCAGCTGTGGCTGCTTTGGCAATCAGCCCAGCTTTTCCCCTTCCCCAGCCCTCTGCCAGGGCTGCTTTAAGACCTTCTGGGCAGGAGCAAGGGACCGCCCTTCTACACCCTCAATGAGGCTATTTTGCATCAGTTTGTTTTAAAGCAGTTTCAGAGCAAGCTTGGTGGGTTTCTCCAGGCACAGGTGATTCAGAGCTAAACAGGCTCCTATGCAGAGCACCTCCTAATTTCATTTTAGAGGTTGTAGACAGAGAGAAGCTATGTCTGGCTGATTTCGAACCCTTTGTCAGTTGTTACCATCTGAAGTCACTTAGAGCAGTTACTCTCAGGACTAGCTTGGCAGCCCCAGGATTGAGCAGTCATAAAGGTTAAAATAACTTTCAAATCCCTTGCCCTGAGCTGAGATGGCAACAGAAGGCCTGCTTCTGAGAGTTTGGTCCATGATAAATAAGTCATCCTAGCTTTACCGGTGACAAAATAAAAGCAAATAGTGTAGAATACCTTGGAACCACACAACTGGTACCTACAGAATCCTGTCTTATTCATTTCACCCCATGTACAATGAAAATGTACTGGGTGCATAACATTTTCATCTGCACAATCCAGTCTGCTCCTAATCAGACAGAGCTCCCAGAGCACTCTGCCCTCATTCAGTTTCATACCTTAACAATTATGCAATGGTTGAGAGGAATTCTCCAGTGTACACTAAGTAGCTATATTAGCCAAGCATACATCAGCCATACAGATTTCCTTTCATTCTGGCCAATGGTAAAGAAGAACACTGAAAAAATTGGAGCCCAAGTAAATTAAGTGAAAGAAGAGCAATTTTCAAACCCTTGTAGTTTGGCTAAAACAAACTCACAGGCACTTCTCCTCAATGAGGGCTATTTCCCTGATAAATTTAAGCTTTCTAGTCTAAGCTGCTTTCGTGCTGGGGCTCCCTCTCGCTACCACGTCTTTTTTTTTTTTTTTTTTTAATGGTCACACACAATTGAAAATTGTATTTTTTCAATTCCATCAAACTCAAAATAGCCACAATCATTTTTGCTCAAAATTTTCAAGAAAATTCCCCTCTGTAAGTATCCAATCTTGGAAAATGTTATCCCCAAAACTGTCACTGTCTGAAAATTACAATTGATAAAATAAAGGGATAAAATCCTGGCTCCATCGATGTCAGTGGCAAAACTCTCATTGACTTCAATGGTCCTAGAACTTTACCCAAACGGTAACAATGAAAATGTTTACATAACATTTACTATATATAGTGGGCAATAGTGCTCCAGCTATAAAGATGGGAGAGGGAGATTTTGCATATATTGTCCATTCATTAGTTGAAAGTCATTGTTTTCCTAAGGGACAATGTCACTCAGAAATGAAGAGAGAAAAAATCAGCATTATATGAAGCATGATAATGTAGAAGATAATGCTTGACATTCTGTGTATGCATACCAGTATTGTAGGCAGCACAGGTAGAGACACATAAACCTAAGGTTTCCTGACAGTTATTGTAAGACCCTGTTGACAGTTGCTTATAACTTTGATAAACATTTACTGTTTGGGATGAAAATCCTATGCTGTTTGTCTGCCTCAGGTCCAATATTTTTAATTATATTCTGCAAAAGAGGTTCAGACATTTCTCAGGAATAGGTTAGGAAAATATGTTTTACCTATGTTAAAAAATACATAGCGCTCGTGAGTCGAGAAGCTGTAGGGCCTTCATACTTTGGAGCAGCAACTTGAAATTTGGCAGGGTGTCAGAGTATCGCTGTTGGTATTAGGGTTTGCCTTTGCAAACTCAGGTACAATACTTTTTTGTGTGGTCAGAATATAATTGTTTAAAGTTGTGTATTCCCTATTGTCCTTAGTCTAGTGTGTACCTGTTGCAGGTCCAGCCAACAATGGTGTATTCCACATATACACAGGAGCATATGGTGTTATAACAAATCTTCATAGTAACAACTTCATAATATCAATCAGAATTAATTGAATAGACAGCTCCCCCAAAACTTCACATGTGGGGTTTTTTTATTATTATTTTGCCAATATGAAATGCTGGCTTTGTTAAAGCTTAGCTTCCACCGTTAACAAGGTGTTTTGGTGATGCCATTTTGTTCTATCAAATCTATTAAAGTACAATAGAATCAAGTTGAAGAAAATAATAGTGAAAAATGCCTGTACCCAATGTTCCATTAAAAATACATGAATTAGCTCCTTCACGAAATCATGTATGACTGTAATTGCTATTTGTTGGGATCATTTCTCAGAAATAAGTTTTATAGACACTATTTAGAATGATTGAATTTAACAACAAAAGAAATTTAGATTTCAGTAGAATAAGAAACAGCTCGGGTATCACAAAAGTAGCAGTGCTGTCACTTTAATCATTCTACTAAAATAAGTGCTTTAAAAAAAACCTTTCATGTTTCAAGCCACCAAACATGATCTGTTCTGATAGAATTCATATTTCATTTCACTCATTTCATGCCTAGAAGATCAGGGAAATTGATGCAAGAAATCAGACAAATTAAATCCAAGACGAAAAACCCAACCTTTAACAGAAGGTTTGACAACTACCAGCATGTTATCTTTATGCATTTAGCAGATGTTAAACTGAAGGCAGCCCCTATAGAATTTCTGTTATTAAACTAAATGCATGGCTTGTTGTCTGTTTACTGTACTTCATGCAAATATCTTACCTATTCTTTCTGACATTACCCAGCTCTTTCAATTCAAATGTGAAAGTTTGAGATTTTGCATGTTTTTTCTGCATATACCTTGTAGGACTGAAGAATTATTTGCTAAAAACTAAGACCCTTGCAATGAAAGCCTTTGGATGAACTGGGATTTTAAAAAAGTATAGAATTTGTGTGTGAGAGGAGAGTGTGATGGGGAGAAGGGAAGCTGCAGCGAAGCAAAAGAAGATTATTATTTCTAGTCTGATTAAGTAACAAGTTGTTTATTGAATATAACTGCACAATATGTTCCAGACAAGGGCCAAAAGTGGTGCTGGAAGATTAGCAAATGTGTGTATTATTACACATGAGTGAACCAGGTCAGAAGGTATCTGAACTAGACTGAACTTTTCCTCTCATATCTATCCAACCCAAGTGCTAACCATTTCACAGTGCTAGGACTGGTTCAGATAAGAAATTAAGTACACTTTAAGCATCTCTTGCACTCTCCCATCTATTTTTCTTATCCTTTTAGAATGAACCAAGACTTTTCTTCATTTTCTTTTCCTTAGATCTGTGACTTGGAAGAAGTACCTGGACTAATGCCAATTGCTCCAGTCCACCACCACCTCTGTCATTGTGTTGAGCCTCTGCAGTGTGAAGCTATGTTACATGGTGACTCACTGTAGCATACAGTACATTGTGGGGTGCCTCTGACTAGGAGGATCATCACAGATCTCTGGATCACAGAGCAGTACAGTGGCTTATAGTGGTGACAGCAGGATTGAATAACGGGCTTTGGCACCCAGGATATTCTCCTCAAAGGTAGGGTCACAGAAAGATGAAGTGAAAGGTAGTAGGGGCTAGGAGCTGAAGAAAGAAGTAGGAATTTTTTCCCTTTGGAAGGTTTCTATGTCTGTCTGGACTAAAGGGATATGGGATGGATAACTATGTGTGTTTTATTAGAAGGGGCTTTATTAAAGAAATAGGGATGGAGCAACTAGTGGGTGGATAATTTTGGGGAATTGGATTGGGACTGTAGTGTTTTTAGATGGAAGGAATAGTAGCAAAACAAAATAATGTAGAGTTCATGGAAGATTCAAAATGTGTAGCTTAACTGGTTTTTTTACAGGAATTTTGAAGGTCTCCTGTAATTAAATTTTATGCTAACATTTTATGACATTTGATGATGTGGATTTCTTCCTACTGAACAAAAGTAACATTTAATTTGCTATTTTATGTAAAACTGTTAGTGATTTTAACTGGATCAGGGGTGTCTATTTTTAAAGCATAAACAATCATATCTGAGGAAGCAGGTGAAGTGTAGCTTTAGAAATATTCACATCATAAAATAGTAATCTTTGGGCAATAAAACTTAGTTGTCTTGGCTTAGAATTTTTAAAGTATCTGAAATCAACTGAAATCAACTTATTTCACTGCAGCACCATACAGCAAATTCTTTACTAAAATATATAGTCTTACATATATATATATATATATAAGACTATATACTGGTTTTTTAAGAAATGTCTCATACATTAAGTCATTGGCTAATTACAATAATTAAATAGTCATTTATAATAGAACTTTTAGCTCAGCACTTCTATAACACTTTACGTTTTCAACAGTGTACAAATATTAACCAAGTAATTCTGGTCAAGCTGACTGTTGCACCTGATAACATAACTCAGTGCTTTGCCAGGGCTTGGACAAGGGCAACCTGTAGGCTGACTGTGACTTAATATAGACAAGATTGAAGTTATACTAGTAGGGAGAGGAAAATAATGGAAAGAAATGAAAGAGGTGATATTGGTTCCCTCGGGAGTTTTCTTGCCTTTTACTGCTCATGTTTGCATCCTGGAAGTGTTGTTTTATCTTTAGCTGCTGGTGGATGTAGCAGTGATTAGTGATGCTTTTTATTGACATTTGAAGAAAATGTGGAATTTTTTAATGTGTAATTTGCTGTTCTGATCCATGGATTGTCACCTTGACACTGGGTTACTCCAATTCACATTGTGTGGAGCTACAATTTAAAAACACTTGGAAATTTCAATCAGTATATAATGTTGTAGCCAAAATGGCAAGGGGAATTTCTCAGCTGGAGCAAACTAAACACATGCTTTATGGTCCGCATTTGTTCCCATGTCTTAAATGGACTGTTATCCTAGCCTCTTTGTTCATCTTATCCCATGGCTGATGAGATCATTTGAGGTTCTTGAATTAACAGCTCTGTGGTTTAATTGTGAGAGAATTAAGGAAAAGGTGTTTTCAGTGCCTTGATTGTGGCATTAATTTCCATTATTGGTTAATTGTTTATCAGAGCCCAGATTTATTCATCATTACTCAACCATTATCTGTTGTTCCAGGCTTTTTTATGAGGCAATGGGTGGTTTAAAAGAGTTGAGGTTTCAGGGGATTTGGTACAGCACCTTCAACAACACAGTACACTTAATGTTACCCTGGGAATGAATTCAGATCCATATGTGTAATATACCCCACTCCACACTAGCAAATTGATTTTTCCAATGGTTAATTACCCTCCCTGTTAAAAAATTGTCTGTTTCTAACACGTCTTGTTTCAACTCCAACCTCTGGGTCATGTTATGCCTTTCTTTGCCAGATTGAATAGCACTTTAGTATCTGAAATTTACTCCCTTGGAAAGTAGTTAGTTGTACACTGTAATCAAGTCACCTTTCAATCTTCTTTTGGATAAGTTAAACACATTGACCTCCCTAATTCTCTCACTGTGAAGCATTTCTTCTAGTGCTTGAATTATTTTTCTGGCTGTCTTCTGCACCTACTCAACATCCTTTTAAAAATGTGGACACCAGTACTGTGGGCAGCATTCCAGCATCAGTCTCACCACTGCTGTATACAGAGGTAAAATTGCCTCCCTACTTCTACTCACTATAGCCCTGTTTGTACATCCAAAGTTCTCATTAGCACTTTCTGCCGCAGCAGTTTACTGGGAGCTCATGTTGAGTTGCTTCTCCACTGTGACCCCAAATCCTTACCAGAGTCACTGCTTTCCAGGATGCAAACCCTCCCCCTCATTTATGAAGAGAAAAGCCCAAATCTTTTGAATAAAGTCTGTGATTCTGATCCCGAAATTAAACCCGTGTAGGCGGGTCATTCTACCCAGGTGGAGTTCTGCTGACTTCTGTGGGACTCTTCCTGAACACAGACATTTGCCCATACCAATCCAACTGCTGGTTCAGGCCTTACACTAAGAAGTCCTGTATCAGTTATTTCTACTTCAGTGCATGCAGATAAATGTTCTGATGACCTGCTTTCTTTTGTGCTGTGAAAAGTATATGATGGCTAAAACAGTACTGATAAAAATATATGCAAATTTGACATTGTTAATTTAGTTGCCCTATAAAAATATTTAAATTGTGTATAGCCAGATTTTTGCCCCTTCTACTGTGTTTTCTACATATTTGTATTCAACGTGTAGCAAAGATTTCAGTGCATTCTAAACGACTGTATGCTAATAACATTAGTGCAAGTCTGCTATATTAAATAGTTTATATGGTGATTGACGGAAACCATTATTCTTTAAGATGTAATGTTATCTGTGAAGTATTGTCTGTACAGTAACAATTGCCTGATTTCACTTAGTGTTGAATACAAAGCTGATTTGGTTACGTCAAAGAATGATGGCAGATATCATTCTTTTTAAGGAATATGACTTCAGTGCTAGAGTTTTGACTCCCGCAGAATATTTATCAGAATTGCTTCTAATTAATTGTTTGTAACATGGTAGTGTCCAGATATAAGAACACAACTATAAATGTGCTAGAACAAAGTAATGGTCCATGTATTCCACCTATACTGCCTACAGTAGCAACCTATATCAAATGCTTTTTGGTCACCCCCCAGCCCCTCTCCAGACCTAGAACTCAGTAGGGGAGCCACCCCTTCCTGCACACAATTTCTGAGGGCAGTGTGACTCAGATTGTGGCCCCCCCACACATGAAGACTTGCAGAAAAACTGCCAGGAGGAACAACCAGAATGCATCTACAAAGCAAGCAGCAGACCGTGGCAGTGAGATTCAGAGCCCAAGTCAACAGATTCAGGCTTGCAGGGCTTGTGCTACAGCACAAAAAATAGCTGTGTAAATGTTCAGGCTCAGGCCTAAAGATCTACATAGTTATTTTTAGCACTGTAGCATGAGCTTGGGAAGCCGGAGTCTGTTGACTTGGGCTCTGAGACTCACTGCCGCAGTGTAGACATTCCCCCAGAGGAACAGCTGCAGAAACCGCCAAAGCAGGGACCTCCGGACAGTCAGAACTTCTTACAGTTTTGTCTGGACTTTCTGTGACCTGTGCTAATGGGCTGTTTGCTATAACCCTCCCATTCCTGCTCTTTTACAGTCTCTTCACCTCGGCTGCACTCCTTCCCCTCTTACCGTCTTCTCCTCAGACCTGTTCCCCTCACCCTTTTCCCTTCCTTTCCCTTTTCTCTCCATTTATCTGGTTGCCTCATAACTAAATATGGGGGCTGTTTGCTGCCATCACACAGTTCACTCTGCTTCTGACTTCTACCCTTTTCCTACCCCTTGTCTGGCTGATCTATTTAGATTGTAACCTCCTCAGGGCAGGTACTGACTGCTACTGTGTGTTTGTACAGTGCCTAGCACAATGGGGCCCCACCTTTGACTGGTCCTTAGGCACTACCATAATAAACATAATTAATAATAATATCCACCTTAATGTATTTAATTAAGTGCTGTACCATAAGAGTAAATTTACTATTTGATCAAGTGGCTGATCAGCTTTATCTGTATTGTACCTAGTGTAACTTCAGGTACATATTATGTATCTTTAACTACAAAATAGTTTAATAGCTTAAATGCTTCTGGTACTGAAATTTAATGTGGTCATATTTTCAAAGATTTATAGATGTTAAGGCCAGAAGGGACCATTAGATCATCTATTGTGACCTGCATAACAGAGGCTTTAGAATTTCACAGTTACACTTGTACTGAACCAAGTAACCTGTATGTGACTAAAAGAATGTGAGTTACTAAGAATCAGGTGCTGGTCTATTATAAGGTCTCTTTCCATTGCTTTGGTAGTTTAAAGGACTTGAAAGCTGCCTTTAAACAAATAGATGAAAATTCCCCTGGTATTGGAGATACCTTGGTTGGCATAGAGACAACAGAATTTAGAGGAAAACTTTATTGCTCTAACCGGCATTGGGATTGAGGTTGGTCTAAACCCAGCCCCAGAACTGCTGAGCCAAGAGCTGGTTCCTTTTCAAGATACATTTCCCACTACTGCCAGCATCACCTCACAGCTGCACCAAACAATTACTGAGTATAGCAGGAGATTCAGCCCATAACATCTAATTCTTTTTTAAACTTTATAAGCTATTTGTCCCACTAATATCCTCCAGGAGTAGGTTCCACAGGTACGTTATCTACTGCTTATAAAATATTGTATTTGACATGTGTTAAAGGCCTGTTCTTTTAGGCTACGATTGATTTAGAATCCCAAAGAATTAGATAAGGTTTGGACAACTAACTCCCTCACGCTCTCTTGAAAATCCCAGCTATATCCTTTTCTCATGTAAGTAGTACTTAACTTATCAGAGTAGTCTAGAGCACTATGTTTGTTGCCTTTTTTGTCTTACATTATTGTTAAAGATAAATAGCAATGCCTGGCTCCTCTTTTGGGAAGCACATGTTTTATAGTGTTTTATAGTGTTTCGTTCTTAAATTACACTGATCTTTAGAAGTGAGTAGTAAATGATGTTCTTTTAGACTGAAGTATGACAGCATTACATTCCTGTGCCAGAAGAATTTAAACTGCAACCATATTAGAAGTAATAAGTACTAATATTCCTTCATTAGATAACTTTTCTCTTAAGAAAATGTGATGACTTGTGATACTTAAAAAAAAAAAAAAAAATTTAGTTCATATATTAAGATGGACTGAAAATGTAAAAAAAAAATAAAAATCTTGCCCTTACCCAGCAACAATACAAGTGTCAAGGAGAGTTTATTATTTGTGTTATCTGCTTATTATTTGTGTTAGCTCTTCTCTAGATTTCATCCATAAAGCAGAGAGAATTATTTACCTCTCCAATTGAGCTTATGGCCTCATTAACATGAAAAATGCCTCTGAATTTACAAGGAAATTTCTGAAAGGTATAGAACAGCTATTTCAATTCAGTTAAAGCCTGAGGCTGCTTGAACGGAATCAAATTCTCATTTTTGAGTAATGGGAGTTAGCCAAACTGGTTTCAAAAAATAAAAGCCCCGAATCACGGTTCCTCTGCCCAGTTCTGAAACTGAACTTAAACCAAGCACTTTTCTAGATGCTAAATGTTTGGATAATCTTTTTTTAAAATGTATGTTTATCAGCTGGGCCTAGAACCAAGTGTGAGAAATCTTACAAAAGTGCTTCTTCTTAGGACATTTCCAACCCTATTTTGCAGACTTGGAAGGTTTAGATAGTTCGAGTAAAACTTTGAATAAATATCCAGCCAGCTTTTCAAAGTGAGGTCAAACTCCAGTTTTTTGCTTGTAAGAATGAGATTAGAGGGTGGTTTTGAACCTGCCTGCCAAGAAAAAGTGCGTTATATGTCAATAGTTACAGCTAGTTGGAATAAACCTTGCATACTCCAATTGAAATACAGATATGAGTGGCAACTGTATTAATCTGGGATGATTTAAAAAATAAAATAACGACCCCAAAGAAACTCCTTATTTTTGTTAAAATATTCTAAATCTTTTTCTCCTTTTAAATATATTGTACAATGTAATTGTGTGTTCCACTTAAAACATGCCAAATACATTACAAGCATCCACTTAGCCTCACGGTTTCCCTGTGTGTTTGGTGGTGGTATGCCTCCTTTTTTTTTTTTTTTTTTTTTCACAGATGAGAAACTAGGACACAAGAGTTAATTGACTGGTCCAAGGTCACACAGGGTCTGTGGATAGAAAATCATACAGAGCTAGGAAATGAACCCAGCTCTCCTAACTCCCAACTCTCTGTCTTTATCACAAGATCATTATTCATTCCTATGTAATTAGAAATTGCTTAGTTGTTTAACAGGGTCAACACGCTCTAGAAGATAAATGGCAGGTGGCATGCTCAGTAGTAGTTGTGTTGAGGATTGTAGTGTTAGCCTTGCCACATGGTGTTCTCAAATTCTGTTTCCACATGGGATTGTTTAATCATCTATGATAGCATGTTTCATTTTTTTGAGTGAGAGAGTAAAAAAAAATCCTGTGCAGGGCCAGATTTCCAATTAAGCACAGTAGACACGTGCCTAGGGGCACCGGCGTTCAAGGGGCTCCTTACCTCTCTTAAAACTGTGTGCAACACAACAGTTAGCTGGGGTGGGGTGAGGGTGCTGAAGATGCTGTGCCTAGGGGTGTAAGGTATAAATCTGGTCCTGATTTTGTGCAGAGATTACTATGAAAGTTGCTTGTTATTTTTATACCTGCATGCCGGGTGGTCAGTAAGGCTCAGTTTGTAACACTGTTGTCCCTTGAGACTGATGGCCAGAGATTTGAGTGTCACATAGTGCTGCCACTTGGGCTTATACCCAGTGTGCTGCTCTGTTAGAAGTGTCAGTCTTACCATAAAAAGTAAAACTCCCTGCTAGTACTCTGGTGATTGTTCAAGGTGACATTGTATCATGTGCAGGCTTACACATGCAGGGTCTTGTGCCTGATGAAATTAGATGTGCCTCAATGTGTGTCATAAACCCTAAAACATGTACATCTCCAAAAGATGAGTAAGAGCCCGGGATTTGGGTCAGAAAGACCAGAGTTTATCATTTAGGCCTTTGAAGTCCTGGATGCCTACAGTAACACTTTTTGAAAAGGAGAGAGAGAGAGAACAGTGGCCCTGGCCATCAGTTCCCCTCATAATAAAACATGTTAAAATGCCCATGACTGAATGCAAACTATTTATCATGTAAATACTCCTGGTTTTGCCCACCACACTTATTGCACTGCCAATATTCAATTATTTCATTCATATGAGACACAAAACAGAGATTCTGATCATTAACACTCTCACTGCACTTTTAATAAGAGTGAATATGTGTTTTCTGGTGCCCTTGCCAAATTGCATTTTTGAATGAGTACATTGTGCTAACATAAATTCCCTCCAATAATTTCAATTACATTTTCTATTCTTTTGTGCCCTACAATTCTTTTTCCTGTGGTGTTTTGTCCTGCTAATCCACCACCACATTATTTTAATTCTCATAATGGTATTCTGCATTTATATAACCATTTTCATCCAAAGAGCTCAAGTGCTTTACAAAACTGAAGCATCATTGTAGGTGTACAGTGGTGAAGCAATTTGCCCAATCTCACAGTTCATCAATGGTAGAGTTAGGAGTAGCAGCTAGACTCCACATGTTGGTCTAGTGCTTTAATCACTAGAGCAGTCTGTCTCTTAATATACTATACTCTCATCCCACAAACACTTCTGCACTTGCTTAACTATCACACATGAGTAATCACACCAGTTTAAAGTTAATCTCGTGCAGAAGTGTTTGCAGCTTATTACTATAAAATTAATATTTTTGTATTTTTTATGTTTTGATTCTGGATGAGAAGCTTTCCATTAATATAAAATTTTCTGCTGATGGTGATTACCATATTTGATCACTTTATGGTACACTGACAATTTAATAGCAAATTCTGTTATGTTTTGTATACAAACTATTCAGTTTTAAGGCCACTCAATGGTCAATATGTACCCAATCTGTACCACTTTCTCTTTGAAATAAGAGTAAGGTCCATAGTATCAGTTCTGTGTTTACAACTCATGAGTATTTTGGCAAACGACACTATTTTGTCCAGTAAGAAGGTTTCCTGAGAATAAATCCCTTAGAAGGTAAGAAAGAAGGGAAATGGAAAAACATAAATGAAATCTACGGCTTCTCCAAATGGCCTGCACAAGAGTGAAGGGCAGGGAGGAGGGCACTTTACTTTGTTTTGACCTGAAGTTCCTCAAGAATCTGGTGGGACTGAGATGAAAAATATTTCAGAATTTATTTTCCATTACATTAATGATTAAAAAAAAAATAAATTGTTTGATATGTTATGGAAAGGTTTTGGAATGAAAAATGTGGTGTGTTGAAAAGCTAGGGACCAAGATCTGCTCATTCCCGCCTTTGGATGTCATTAAAATTTCTTGTGGAACAAATAGCCTAGCAAACATGTCTTCAATCACAGCAGGGTGGCAGTTGTGGGAGAACAAGACTATGGAGGGTCACAGACATTTTTACAGTGTGTACAGTTGCTTTAACTGATTACGCCCCATGAGAAATGCATTATTTTTGTTGTGTTTGGCAGTCTATGATGCTTTAGGCTACTTCTGAGATAGATATACTAATTACAATGTTAAAAGAGATCTCTCTTTGGTAATATTTAGTAATTCTAGGTCACATTCTATGACAAAGAAAGGATTAAATGAATGTGGATGAGTGCACTGAGAGGTTTTGCAGCTATGTAAGAATACTGAAATGGTCTGCACAAAAGTTGCCCACTTTATGTAAGGAAGTGCTTTCAGAAGTGTGCTGCTTCCATGCATGGAATGTCATACTGTGCTTCAGTTGGCATTGTTGATGCTACATTTTGGGTCTGAGAGTTCTTCTTTTGGAATCAAAGGACAGCGAAGAAAAATTACATTCACACTAGCTGTCCCAGCATCTCATCTCAGAGCTAATTAAGGAAAATAACCATTTTTAGTCTAAGATGTCTTACTGGTCTATCATCCAGTATCTTGCCTCTAACAGTGACCTCTTCTTGGTGCTTGAGAGGAAGGTAAAAATCCTCCATAATGTACCTACCAATTGTGCAACTGTATATGGATGTGGTGGAGATTCTTTCTTGTCCTCTGAGCTGATCAGTTCTTTGGTGTGTGAGAAATTACAGCTTCTATATTTTTAATAAGTGCGAAATAAGCTTATGTCTCTAGCACCTTGAAATGGTAGACGCTGGAACCTTTGCTGATGTGTTCTAAGTACAGTGCACCTGGACTAATCAGGAGAATCCTCTACTGGCTGCACATAGGATAGTTTTAAGGATTCTTTTGCTTCTCACATTGGGAAGGTAATGATTCCAACAGACGCGCTGGAATTAAAAAATATAATACAACGCTATATTAGAATTAAGTTGTTAAAATAGAAAAACTGCTCATATCCTTGACTCTGCCTTCCTAGTAGGGAGAGTTCTCTTTGTTTGCTTCATGGTTATGACAGGGAAGATCTCATTCAGATTGCAAACATCCTATTCTGTATAATTAAATAGCAGAATATTGGAATATGTCAACTCTACTCAGAATCTCTACTTTGTATATTTTCAATTTGAAAATCATTCTCCCTACTATATGTTAATTAGATAATGCTTTGTTTTCCAGAGCACTTGAAACCAAACCCCAGTTAATGTTCCCTTTCTAATACCAGTCTACTGTAAGTCTTTTAGGACCAAATTCTATCCTAAACTATACTCCTGGCGTAACAGGCTGTCAATGTTTGACTGAAAATAATAGGGAAAAAATGAGGAAAAATAAAGTGAACTCATTTAGTTGTTTTCTCTCCAATATTCTGATGTCCTGCATGGGAAATGTCTGGGTTTATATCATAAAAATAATCTCTTATATGATTATCTCCATGCCAGTATATTTAATTTACCCTTCTTTAAAAGCATCTAACTGCTGAGTAGACTCTTCTCCTTGCTTCTGAGCCCAAATCATCTTTTCTGTCTGCAGTCAATATCAGGTTGAATTCTTTTCTTCTTCCATCACCACACTTTTGATGAGATTCTGATTCTCATTATCTTCAAAGGAACAAGCCTATTAATGCATCTCCTTTTCTAAAGTTCGGTCTAGTCTCAAGAGCCGTTGGTTTCTATCATATCAGCTGACTGTTTTCTTGACCATAGCTGAGTCCTGTCTCAGGTCAGTGGCTGCTCTCTTTGTTATAGGTGGACTTGAATTTGCCAATAGACTTGAAAAACAGGGATGTTTCATACAATAAAAAAAATTCTTATAGTTATTTGATTGCTTTAGATACTTGTTTTGAAATTAAGACTTAGGTGCTGTTTCTGCTTAATCCTGCAGGTATACATTTAGTATTATGACCTCAGACTTAAGAACTAAATACAGTGCAAAGGGAAGATGATGAGCAAGGGAGAATGCCATAATTATGTTTATATTGTAAGCTTTTTGGAGCAGATATATTGGGTCTGATTCTCTATTGCCTTGACTGTCTTATAGCCATTTACACATCAAAAGTGTGTAAAAGGATAAGGCAATGGAAAATCAGGCCCCTGTCATTTTGTATTTGTAATAGCCTTTACGTCCTGATTAATGTGAATATTCAATGGGCGTGTCAGGGAAGGGAATGTGTGGCCACGGTTCACTGTACTCCAGTGATCCAGCTCCTGTAACTGGAGGTGGACAGAAGTTGCTGCTGAGGCTGCTCTAACATACTACAAGGACTCAACTAGACTCTGGGAATGCTGCTCTCACCAATTTTCTATAGCTCTAACCATCATATATACCTTATGTCTATTTCCCATTGTAAGGAGTCTCTCTTCTTCCTTACATCTGGTGCTTTTATTTTTTCCACCTGTGTCTTATAGCTTTGTTTAGGGGTAACACATAGTAAATACAGAACTAAATTTGTGTCTGAAATGAAATCTCATGCTGTCTAGCATGAAGCAGGCTAGACAGAGCAGCACATCCGGTAGTTGAGTAAGCACCTTATGACTTCTCCTACAGTCCAAACATTCAATAGCTTAACAGAAGAGTACAAATGAGCAGGCCCCTGCAGGACCTGCTGGTTCTCAAAGGTGGTGGTGTTTTAAGAAGGCCCTGCTTGTGGGTCTTGCCTGCTCTGTAGTCCTCTCTCAGGATCAACCTTCTGTCAGGCTTCCTGGAGAAGGATACCTTTCTCTTGCAGCCTTGATGAACTTCTGAGCTACTTTTGGCAAGATGTGGTTACCTGGGCCTATCATTGCCTTTTAACTCTTTTGGGCCCAGTGTGGAGTTGATATAGCTCACCACCCTTACCTTTATAAAGCTGCTAGATTTTTCCACCTTTAATTTTTGGATATCTCTCAGTCTTTTTGAAGTGTATGTAGTCTCATGGACTTGAGTCTACTTTAAGGATCCACATAGAAGAGGCTAGGTGACCTCCCGAGCACTTTTCTGCGTGATTTGTTAATTTTTTTGTATTCACTCAGTTTCACCCGTGAGAACCTTGTAATGAGAAAAGCTGTATCTGCTGCCAGTTTCTGCTTTTTATTTTGGAAATTTTTAAAAAACATTTATCTTGTATAATTCCTGATGGCTTTACATTTTAATTATTTATCACTGACTTCATCATTTAAATTGACATAATTTTAAACCTCAGAACAGTCATCCTCTCGACTAATCTAAGAATGTTATTCTTGAATCCTTAAATACAGATTTATTGCATTTTTTTCTTCTACAAGAAATAATTTGAATAGCCACCACTGGGAAACTCTAATTAAGGAAAAGAAACTGATTTTTTTTATAGCTGTCTCTTAGGCAAAATAGGATGGAAATTTACACCTAAGCTTGTCAATTTCCGTTCTTAATCTTACTGAATGTATTTCCCCATGTAAATTTCAGAATCTAGTTACAAGGAAACAGGTGCAGTTGCTAAAGAATATGGCTCATATAGGTAGCTAATAAAGCATAAAATCTATTTATGAAATACCTTGAAATGCAAATGTTTTAAAGTGCTTCAGAGTCAGAAGCAGCTCATCAAATTATAACGACTGCTTACATTTAGAAATTTAAGGGACAGATTCTGCTCTCATTTATACCAGTATGACTCCATTATCTTCAATAGAGTTACTTTTGATTTACACTGGCATGAGAGTAGAATTTGATGAAATATTTTACTATGCAGAAAATTAAATATGCCAGTAAGTGGTGATCTGGATCATTGCCCAAGGATTGTGAATTACCTAGAGTATTAATACTGTGATATCTTTGCACTGATAAAAGTATGTACAGTCTACCAAAGTTTCTGGTTACTGTCACATATGGGCCAGCATGCTTGGTCGAGGCGCACAACGGAATAAAAACTCAACCTCCCAGCTATTGATTATAATCTTTGTGATGGAAAAAATAAAATTAAAAAAAGATAAGTATGACAGGGTGCAATGTCACTCTCTGATTTCTGTCAAACAAGGAGTTAACACCCTGTTTAGATGTCAAACAGGTCGCCAGGGAGAATTAATCAATCAAGATTGGGTACTGAGGCCCAGTAGTGCAGAAGATGGAGCTTCATGCTGACTTGTAACATGGTTAGGTTGTAATCTCCCACAGTGGAGATTTTTGTTTTATAGTTAAGTAAAGCCTTCCCTTCCCCCTTTATTCTAACCAAAACACATTAAAACTTCAAGAATAAGGAGGAAAACATGTTGACTGAAAAAAACTCTCGTGGCTGAGTCATCTTACAGTTAGTTTTAGAAAAATGTCCTGATTGAGCTAAACGTACACAATTCTGTGATCTTGAAATAACCAGGTTAGCCCTTGAGTTACCTCAATAATTTATTTAACTAGATCTGAGGGTTGGTGTCACTGCCCATTATTACCTCTACATCCTGAGAACAAACCTGACGGGGGCCTATGGAACAAATTATAAATGTCTGCCAACGGGCGCATGACTGGTGGAGGGAATTTTTATCTGCTTAATTTGCCTCTGCAAATTATGAAAGGTATTCTAAAACTTGGGCTCTCCTCCAGCTCTGCAGATCAACCTCTCTCTTGTCTTACAATGTCCAGTGCACAGATATTTTTCCATCTTCTCAACCACATGACTGTAGCTATCAAAATGTCACAGATCCTGAAGCTAGGAGTTTGACAAACACATCAGCGGAAAAGACATTCTGCCACTACCTAATGTGATGCACTGAGAAACAGTGGGGTGACATAACCTTGTTGACTAATGCTACAGAATTTCCCCATCCACAGGGAGACTAGAACTCTAGATTAGCGGTTCTCAAACTGTGGGTTGGGACCCCAGAGTGGGATGTGACCTCTTTTTAATGGGGTCACCAGGGCTTGTGTTAGACTTGCTGGGGCCGAGGCTGAAGCCTGAGCCACACTGCGTGGGGCTGAAGCCCAAGGGTTTCAGCCCTGGGGAGCAGGACTCGGGCTTCAGCTTCAGCCCTGGAGAGCAGGGCTCAGGTTACACACTCCCTGCCTGGGGCCGAAGCCCTTGGGCTTCAGCCTTGCTTCCCCCCATCCCCCCTCCCTCCCCTCACCTGGGGTGGCAGGGGTGGGGCAGGCTCAGGCTTCAGTCCCCCTTTCTGGGGTCGTGTAGTCATTTTTTTGTCAGAAGGGGGTCACGGTACAGTGAAGTTTGAGAACCTCTACTCTAGATCAGGCAGAAAGAAGATTCAAATCCATCTCTCTTACCTCCCAGATGAGTGCCTTAATCACCAGGCTATAAAGTCATTCTCTTTCTCTTGCCCAATGGATATTTATGAATTAATACAAAGTGTAACAGAGCATCAACAGGACAGATTGAGAGCAGCCCACCAGAGAATAACCTATAGCTTGGTGATTTGGGCATTCATCTGGTGGTGGGGAGACCTAAGTCCAGGTCTGTGCTCCTGACTAGGGATTCAAACCATGGCTTCACACATTATAGGCAACTGGTCTAACCACTGGGCTAAAGGTTACAAAGGAACACACAGCTAGTTTTCTGAAGCTGACCCTGAAAATGTTTTTTCTGAGCCGCAACTAAATTGAATCAGGTTTTTTTGTCAAATAAACTATTTGTCTGAAAAATTTTGCCCAACTTCAGCCTCTTAAACAAACTAAGAAACCACCCCGTTTGCCAGAATACCCTTAGCAAAAACAAGAAAAAAATCTCCAGATATCTAAAACTAAGAGCACAATCTTTGTCCTGCTGGGCCTGCTTATACTGCCTCCCCTGGTCACAGCTGGGGACAGTGGCGGTCTAAGCAGTTCTTTGAGAGAGTACTATCTTCTCTTCCCTTTTCCCAGCCGACAACTGGGGACAGCTATGGGAGGCTAAGACCTTGTTGTCGAGGGGAGACTTTTATTGATAGCCTACCTCCTTCCTGAAATAGCGTTAATGGCTTGGGACATCAAATACCCATCGAATATTCATTCCAAGCAGCCTTAGCAACAGCAGCAGCATCAAAATACAGTGCCTTGCTAATTGTCTCATTTTGGGAACTGTTGCTGATTGCCCTGCCCCAGTAGAATGATTTAGAATGAAACATATTTTTATACTCTTCTTTCACATAGAACAACACATGGCTGTGGTAACATGCAGTTATGGAAAGAATGTTCTCAGGGTACAGTTATGACTATACTGTAGCTATATGTAGAGTTGTCAAACTCTGTGCCGTTCTTGATGGTTAACTTTCCACTTACTTTTCTGACTCTTGCCCATGCTACCTAGCTCCAGTTACTACCTCCCCATTGACTTCTTGTTTTGGAGCTTAGAGCCGAACAGGTTCTGGAGCTCCCCTCCCTCAGCAGTGGGTGTGGGAGGGCACATCTCCACAGATGGGGAGGAAGTACTGGGAGCTTCCCATCCCTGCTGGCAT
The DNA here is from genome assembly GCF_007399415.2 of Gopherus evgoodei. Classification (NCBI taxonomy): domain Eukaryota; kingdom Metazoa; phylum Chordata; order Testudines; family Testudinidae; genus Gopherus; species Gopherus evgoodei. Next base: position 148,953,745 of record NC_044324.1, read on the forward strand.
GACTTAGGGTTGTCTGGGCCAAATTTCAATGGCATTGTGACCCAGCACATGGGTTCCTGCTCTCAGTCCCCAGCTTTGTCCCACATGGCAGAGTCTACATCTGGGAGTGAGCAGAGTGGAGGCAGAGCCGCAGAGAAAAACATTAAGAAAGATGTTTTCATGTTTTGTTCTTTTATTTCTTAATCCTCTACTTTTCTGCATGCTGAGAAAAAAAAAATAGTAAAAGATTTATGTTTGAACTTTTCTTTCTTTCTTTCTTGTATTTAAAAGTTGTGCTATAAGGGACTTTTACATTTAGGAACACTTTGGTTTTACACTATTAATACACAGTTAATTGTGTGGTTGGAATTTTTTTTTTTTTTGAGTCTAGAAAAGGCCTGCCAATGCATTTTTGAGGATTTTGTGGCCCTCTCCTATGTAAAAGCTTCCTTTCTATCTAGCATTCTCTGAGAGTGGGGGGACGCTAAATGAATGAACAGTTCACAGTGTAGATGTGCAGAACAGTGAATAATACCTTTCATTACAGTGACACTCTGTTCTTACACAATATTTTGTTTTCAGCAAGAGTTTGTGTTTTTCTTTGTTAATGAAATGAGAAGATTTGAAAAGACTAAAACTCAAGTGGTTCTACTGTTTCATGCCAAAATGATCTATTAATTATATATATATACACACACACACATATACACACACACGATTTTGTTTTTTAAGCATAGTTATACACAACAGGAATACAAACCTCCAACATTTCCACTTGGTTCAGATAAGCCCTTAAAGAAAGTGGCTTTATGGACACCTTTTCATTGCCCTAAAACTTGACATTCTTACTGCAATCAGCCATTTTGTGTGTTCAGCTACTGCTAGCTGAAAACCAAATACCACATAGCTAGTTTTTTTTCTAATTAAAATGAAAGAGTGGAACAAAATTAATGTACCATAAAAATAAGAGAGTAAGTACATTTAAATATAAGTTTATATGGCTAAAATATTTTAAATGTATTAATAAAAATAAGTAATTTATTGCAGCTAAAAAAATTGTAACCCACTAGGGATTGCTCTAAGTTATGTGTCTTATAAATATTAACTATAAAATTTAGTAAAAGTAAACACTTCGGAACAGTCCAGGGAAACTTTCTATTTGGGAAGGCACTGACGCCTAAACTCCCCAACAGCTGGACAGAAGGAGGGTGCCCAGAAGTCTGGCTGTTAATTACTTAAAACCATTTTAGACTTTGGGTAATTATAAATGTTTGGGGTGCTTTAAACCTACTGCTATAGCATATATGTCTGTATATTTAAAACCTAATAAAATAGTTTTAGATAAAACACTTGTTTGTACCAATGATTTATTACATTAATTTATTCCTAACATTGCCTTAAAAAAACAGTTAAGTTATCACTGCTTTGGGTTTTAAAAACTCTGGGTAACACCTTCTCTTTTCCTGCTTGTCCCATCAGTCATCACTTGTTCTCCTCCTGTGCTATTCAGAACTACTTATCTTCCCCACAGTGTACCTTGGTCTTCCGCTAATTCCATAGAGAGTAATCCTGAATCCTCAAGTCCATTTATCTAACTTCTAAAGAACCCCCGTTCTTCAATTCTGCCCCTTACCAGTCATCAGTGACCCACTACATATTGATATAATGTGTTAGACTGTAAGCTCTTCAGAAAAGACACAGAATCTTCCTACATGTTTGTGCAGAGCCATTGGGGTTTCTAGGTGCTACTCTGGCATACATTTTATTCTGAATAAGTTCTTAAATGTCTCCTGTTGTACTATATAAGTGCCTTCCACTAGTGCATTAAGTGGCATGACCAACATCTGTCACATGTTTTCGGGAGAGGAAGATAAGTTATTGGCTGGGTGGATGCATCTCTTAAATTTGGCACTATCTTTTATGGGTTCTTGTTGGCTGCTGTAGCCACATTTTATGCTCCTCAGGACTTTGTTATTTTTGAACTTGCTTTGTGCTGTTTCTGATCGAGAGAACTCCCTAGAATTCTCAAGATTTGAAGACACCAGTTAGCCTAACAAAGATTGTCAGACCTGCTGAGTTTCCAGCAATTGATTTTTAAAATGGTAACCATGCTATTAGTTGTTGAGGAAAAGTGTAGGATACATACTTACAGGTTGATTACAGTCTGGATAAAAGGCCATGGTTAGGTTTAAGATTTTGGCTGCAGTTCAGGCTGATTTCCATTTTATTCCATAATGCACTTATCTTGAATTTGTACAACAATTTATTAATATCATTTACCTGCTCCTGATTTTCAAGATTGCCATTTATTTTATTATTTTCCCCATGGGAAATTCTTTCAATTTCCTTTCCTTCACATTGGTCACCCATTTAAGCAGGAATTAAGAAGCTCCCAGTAACATTCAGTGTAATCATTTTTGGATAAGGCTGGTCCTAACTGGAATGGCATGGGTGGCTGCTCCTTTTGTCTACTTTCTTTAATACCAGCCCAAACCTTGTCTTTTTGGACAAGAAGTGACCAGACCATCCCTAATGGCAACAGGTGAAAAAGATATACTCTTTGCTAACTGATTTGTGGGCTAAGCCAAGCGGCAGTAGTGAACCATGAGGTCTAGCTGCAATCATTAGAAATTATGGTGCTGCTACCCCTGCTGCTTTATATAAGTGCATGGCAACTTACAGCACCAATCACAATTTAAAGATAATAACAGTAATGATAATGTTAAATGATGAACTGCATTAGTCCATGTTTACGGTACATACGCTATTCCACTACCATCCTGATTTTGAACAGGTTTGGAATTCTAGCTGAACCTTTCATATTGCCCTAGTGTGTTGCATTGTACCGTATTTGCATGAAAGGTATGATTGTTGTAAAGAACAACTGCAGAGTGTAGTCATTTGTGCAGTGATTTTGTTTGGGTTAATAATCATGGTGCTCTTAAAGACAGCACTTTGCTGACAGTGAATGTTTTATAGACTTTTTACAGTTCTCTATAAAAAAATGTTGACTAAGGGCTGCAGTATAAAAACTAAAAGGACAGATAGTAAAATTGATATAAAATGAACTGTCATAGGGATTAGCTTTTGGATGAGCAAGAAGGTAGAAATCTAGTGTACCAGTACTTTCTCCATTATCAGGAATGCAAAACAGACGTCTTTAACAGTTCTAACTGTATAAGATAAAATGTTAAATACCTGACTGGTTTTCCATGCCACTTGTGTTCTACATGCAACGTCATTCCACAAGTGGTCAATAAGGTGATGCTCCCATCACTCACAAGGCTTCATCGTCCCCAGATACTGGTTCAATTAGAACAGTGCAGTTGTTTACCAAATGTTCTGGTACATTTTAAGTGAAAAGTCATGTAGTACAAACTGTAATGAGTTGCTGACTCGCACCTGTTTGCATTAATGGACATTGCTGAGAGAGGTTAGCCCAAGGAAGAATTGATTTCACTTTTAAATATTCATTCCTTCATTTATTTAGGCTCTGTATTGATGATTTCAGACTATTTGGTATTTCATTTTATTTCTTGCACTTTCATTTGAAACACCTATACTTGGGGCTAGGTACTTTCATAGCAATCATAATGTGAATGAGTGGTAGGCAAACCTCAAAAGGTTCAGCATTTCAGTTCACATAAGACCTGAAAAGGGGCTTACAACCAGAAGCACAAAAACACACAGGATGAGATTTTGAAAGTGCCTATGTGCACTAGAATCACAACCCAATGATTTTTAAATGAGATTTATGCTCCTCATTCACTTAATGCTTTTGAAAATTTCACCCTGGTCTGCCCAAAAACACAATTACACTGGCCTTCCCCTACAAAATCACAATATTCACCTACAATGACAAAGGGTAGGGTTTTCAAAATTGCCTCAGTTAGTAGGAGTAGCTGAAAATTTTCCATTTTAGACTGTTTTTTTACACAGAATATGTGCTGACAAAACAGATCTCTTTTCGTGAAAACACTTGCTTTCTGATTAAAATTTAGATTTTTTTCCCCATCAAAATACTAAATGCTTGGAGACTGAAAAACTTCAGCTGAAAGCAGAACATTTCAGTTGGGGTCTACACCCACCTTCTGGGAATTGTAGTTCTGCTTCCTGATGTCCCTATTTTACCCATTGATCAGACTCCCTGGGTGGACAACATAGCCCTTAATGCATCGTGGCCATCGCCATACCTCCCTTTACCATGAGGGGAAAGTGTGCCGCATCACAGGAGATGGAGTCAAACTAGGGACTGTGTCCTGTAGAGGAGAATGGAAGCAAGAGGCACCCAACTCCAATGGGGCACTCTAGCAGTATTTCCAATTGAAAGGATTTTGGTTGTAAGTCAAAATATTTGTTTTTTTTTAATTTTCTAGAAAAAAAATCTATGAGGAAGAAAATATCTTACTAGTGTTTGATGCTGTGCAGTACATAAAAATGAGACATGTCTGCCCCTAAAAGCATACAAAAGTTTGCCAACTTCAAATGTTTAACTCCCTCCAAAATCAGGAGTGGCATAAACATCATGAAATTTTTGTAAAATAACATGTTTTGGATTCATTTTCTTTAACATTAACATATATTAATCCCACTGCATAGGAAAAATGGGAAATATGGCAAGAAACCACCCTGGCTTAGCAAGGAGATCTACAGTGATTTTTAAAGTTCAACAAAAAGTGGAAATTAGGTCAAATTGCAAAGGATGAATATAAAAAAATAACACAAGTATGTAGGGACAAAATTTGAAAGCCCAAGACACAAAATGAGATCAGACTAGCTAGAGACATAAAAGGTAGCAAGAAAACATTCTGCAAATACATTAGAAGCAAGAGGAAGACCAAGAACAAGGTAGGTCAATTACTCAATTGGGGGATGTGGGGAAGAACAATAACACAAAATGTGGAAATGGCAGAGGTGCTTAATGACTTATTTGTTTTGTTTTTCACCAAGAAGGTTGGTGGGAATTGGACATCTAACATAGTGAATGCCAGTGAAAATGAGGTATGATCAGAGGCTAAAATAAGGAAAGAACAAATTAAAAATTACTTAGACAAGTAAGATGTCTTCAAGACACAAGGGCCTCGTGAAATGCATCCTAGGATACTCAAGGAGCTGACTGAGGAGATATCTTAGCCATTAGTGATTATTTTTGAAAAGTCATAGAAGACAGGAGAGACTCCAGAAGACTGGAAAAGGGCAAATATTGTGACGGTCTATAAAAAGGGAAATAAGGAAAACCCAGGCAATTATAAACCAGTTAGATTAACTTCTGTACCCAGAAAGATAATGGAGCAAATAATTAAGCAATCAGTTTGCAAACATCTAGAAAATAATAATGTGATAAGTAATAGTCAGTATGGATTTGTCAAGAACAAATCATGTCAAACCAACCTGATAGCTTTCTTTGACAAGATAACAAGCCTTGTGGATGGGGAGAAGTGGTAGATGTGATATATCTTGACTTTAGTAAGACTTTTGATACTGTCTTGCCTGACCGTCTCATAAACAAACTAGAGAAATACAACCTAGATGGAGCCACTATAATGTGGGGTGAACAACTGGTTGGAAAACCATTCCCAAGGAGTAGTTATCGGTGGTTCATAGTCATGCTGGAAGGGCATATCGAGTGGGGTCCCACAGGGATCAGTTCTGGGTCCGGTTCTGTTCAATATCTTCATCAGTGATTTAGATAATGGCATAGAGAGTACACTTATAAAGTTTGCGCATGATTCTAAGCTGGGAGGGTTGTAAGTGCTTTGCAGGTTAGGACTGTAATTCAAAATGGTCTGGACAAACTGGAGAAATGGTCTGAAGTAAATAGGATGAAAATTCAATAAGGACAAATGCTAAGTACTCCACTTAGGAAGGAACAATTATTTGCACAGATATAAAATGGGAAATGACTGCTTAGGAAGGAATACTGCAGAAAGGGACCTGGGGGTCATAGTGGATCACAAACTAAATATGAGTCAACAGTATAACACTGTTGCAAAAAAAAAATAAAATTCTGTGATGTATGAGCAGGAGTGTTTTAAGTAAGACACAAGAAGTAATTCCTCCTCTATACTGCACTCTGATTAGGCCTCAACTTGAGTATTGTGTCCGGTTCTGGGAGCCACATTTTAGGAAAGATGTGGACAAATTGGAGCAAGTCTAGAGAACAGCAACAAAATGATTTAAAGGTCTAGAAAACATGACCTATGAGAGAAGATTGAAAAAAAATGAATTTGTTTAGTCTGGAAAAGAGGAGACTGAGAGGGGACGTGATAACAGTTTTAAAGTACATAAAAAGGTTGTTACAAGGAGGAAGGAGAAAAATTTTTCTTGTTAACCTCTGAGGATAGGACAATAGGCAATGGGCTTAAATTGCTGGGACGTTTAGGTTGGACATTAGGAATAAGTTCCTATCTGTCAGGGTGGTTAACCACTGGAATAAATTGCCTAGGGAGGTTGTGGAATCTCTATCATTGGAGATTTTTAAAAGCAGGTTAGACAAATACCTGTCAGGAATGGTCTAGATAATTAATCCTGCCAGGAGTGCAAGGGACTGGATTAGATGACCTCTCAAGGTCCCTTCCAGTTCTATGATACTATCTAGATATGAACTTCCAGATATGAATCTTTTAGGATTCACTTGTTCAACATTTTTCAAGATTTTCTCAGCACCCAGGAAAGGCAGCAACTTACTTTTTTTTTAAATGAAAGCTGAGCTTCTTGAGGAATGTCTTGCTTCAGCAATTAACGCTTTAGGGAAAACTCCAGATACCATGAGACTCATGCGAGTTCACAACACTGTTACAATCTAAGTTTGATCTTGCAGAGATTTAAGCATGTGAGCTGTTGTATTAATTTACATGGAATATATGAGCCCAAATACTCAAGTGTTAACATTACTGTCACTGTCCAAGATTAAACAGTGTTAAATGAAGTCCTCGGTTTGATGTACACAGACCTCAGTCTGCTTAGCGCTATAGCAAATACATTATAAAAAATCTTTTAAATCCTTTATTAAAAATACAGAGGGAGAAGTATAAACAATTAAAGCATTTGAAATCTAAAGTAATAAATAAATAATCCCTTGTTCCCTTTCCCTTTAGCCGGAGAGAGTTTTTTAAAAGGAAGAAAACCCTCGTTTGACAGTCTTTTAGATGATAACTAGCCTTTTAGCTGAAGAGGGCTGAACCTGTTATTGCTGTTGTTAAAGTTCAATCCCTTTTCCTATAACCAAAACCAAGACAATCAGACATGAGGGAAGAGAAAAGAACAGCAAAGATAGAGAAATGAAGCTTTTGTTTTTGGTGTTAACTCTCTCACTCAGCCTTGCTGCTGAAGGGAAAAAAAATAAAATAAAATAAAATAAAACAAAACAGGCACAGCACACGGTCTAATCTGCCATTCCAAGACCTGGCAAGCTTGTTTAGGGCATTTCACATAACTGTCTCTTTCTGGTCACAGGCTTACAGCAGTGTAACAATATATGCAGTCTTGGTTGGCTAAGCCAGACTTTAATAGACAGAAGGAAAAGAGAGAGAGTTAGGAAAGAGAAGAAATAAGTTAGGGAAGAGAGAGAATACATGAGGGTGTGGTGGGAACAAAGTCTGACATCCCAGGTGGTATTCAGGATTTAACTGGAGGTGGTGATGTCACCTGGCTCCCGTTCTCTGGCCTGGTCTGGTCAGGACATCTCTCAGGATTAGGACAAAGAAGGTCCAGGACCCCAGGAGATAGTTGGGATGGCATCCATGACGGCAAAGCCCATTCAAGTAACCTATTTTTCTCTCCAAAGTCTGTTTCTTTAAGAATTCAAAAGGAGAGTATGGGTGGGAGAGCCCCTCCCCTCATTATTTTGTCCACCAAATAGGCCTAATTTTTCAAACACAAACTTTGTCCATTGATTTCCAATTCTACATGTTTTCCTGTTTACCAGGCATGATCTTAGCACAATCTTACAGTTATATCAGTAGGCCTATTTGTTTGTACTAATTCAGTCTCTGTTTTGCTTTTGCACATTTTCTCATCAACATTTGTTGTTACAGGCTACTGTGACATTTTTTAAACTTGCACTCACTTTTCACAGTTGAGCTCACAATTAGGATTAATTTATAGGCCCAGTTATCACAGAGGGATTAGTCACACACTTAGTGTTAAGAGTGTGTGTAAATCTTTGTAGTTTCAGGTTCTAATGTCTCAATCCTGCAAAATGATCTGCGAGTAAGAACCTGATGACTCAATAGAGCCCTGTATGAGAGTAAAGGTTTTCACTTTCAAATTCCCATGCAGGATTGGGCCTAAAAGAAACACATAGAGAAGTCAAGATTATTCACTGCTCTTATGGACAATTATTAGGAATATAAAGGGTGGCTTTGTATTATGGTATTGTATTGTATTGTGGCTAACCATGGGTAGAAGCAATAGAGTGCATTGAGGCCTTTCCTCTCCACAACACACTTCAGCAGAGAGCTGTCAGCTAGGTTGGAAGCTGGAGAAGTGCAGAGGGGAATACATGACTTCCAGTGCTTGCTGCTCCAAAGGTGCCCTTTCTGGATAGTTGCCTGGCCTCCACCACTCCCAAATATCCCTGTGTAATGCAAAACAATAATAAAACAGTTCTGGATGAAAAGCAAGCCACACCTATTTAAAGGTTTAGAAAGCACCATGGCACATACATGCATCTCTCACTCTTAGATAAACTATGCCTTGCTGTTGTTGTAGGTAGAAATTTTACATGGTTGAGACTAGATTTTGTTCTAATATTCTATACATCCCTAAATAAAAGCAGCTCATGTATTAGTATTACTATTATTATTTTAATTTAAAGACTCCAGGACGAATGTTTCTAACTTGGAATTGAATATTTCCTCCACTGCCTATCTGGCCATTAAATTAGTATTCAAAGAATTCTGTGCTGACATAGCCACCCTTAGATGAATCCACAGAAGAAAATGCAACAGGGCCTAGGAGATAATTAAGACTTTCCTTGGGGCAACTTCCTATGGGAAGTTTCCCATTTACAACACTCTATTTAGTATATTATATACACACACACACTCTAACTTATTCAGTTCCAGTTTCTGTACTGGAGCCATACTAGTAAATTAACTAATCATCTGCACACAAAAAAAGGGGAGAAATGAACCTGATACCTACTAAGCCTCCAACAGTATGCCAAGATTTTCAATGAACCTTATTATAATTCCCTTATGATAGAAAAAATAAATTAAACTTTGTTAGTTCAACCAATACATATGAGCAAAAATCTACCATTAGTAAATCTACCCTATAGGAATCAAAGGGCAATTAATAGCTTCTAAGAACCTTTAAAAACACAAACATTGCACTTCATAAAAGGGGAACTATATAGCAATGAGGAATCCAGTTAAATGGAAACTAAAAGGAACAGTCACAAGAATGAAATGCCTGCAATTTGTATGGAAGCTATTTGAGAACACCACAGAGGCTCAAACTAAATGTATGTTCCAATTAAAAAAAAAGTAAGGACTGAAAAAATGCTACCATAACTAAACAACCAAGCAAAAGAGGTGATTAGAGACAGAAAGACATCCTTTAAAAATAGGGAGTCAAATCCTACTGAGGGAAATAGAAAGGAGCATAAACTCTGGGAAGTGAAGTGTACTGGTTTAATTAGGCCGTCCACCAAAAAAAAAAAAAAAGAGGAGGAGGAAGAAGAAGGAGAGAGAAATAAAGACATGTAAGAGCAACTAGCAAATGACACAAAAACTAGCATTTTTTTAAAAAAAACAAATACACCTGAAGCAGGAAGCTTACCAAACAATCAGTGGGGCCACTTGATAATGCTAAATGAGCACTCAAGGAACACAAGGCCATTATGGAGAAACTAAATTAATACTTTGCATCAGTCTTCATTGTGGAGGATATGAGGGAGATTCGCACACATGAGCCATTCTTTTTAGATGACAAATCTGAGGAACTGTGTCAGATAGAGTTGGTTTTGGAACAAATTGATAAATTAAACATAACAAGTCACCACCAGCAGCCGGTATTCATTCAAGAGTGCTGAAGGAACTCAAGTATGAAATTGCAAAACTACTAACCATGGTATGTAACCTGTTGCTTAAAGCAAACCATGTACCAGATAACTGGAGGATAGTTAATGTAATACTGATTTTTTTTTTTATTAAAAAAAAAAAGGCTCCAGTGGCAATCCTGACCGCTACAGGACAATAAACCTAACTTCAGTACCAGGAAAATTGGTTGAAACTATAGTAAAGAACAGAATTATCAGACACATTATAAACATGACATGTTAGGGGAAACTCAATATGGCTTTTTAAAGGGAAATCATGCCTCACCAATCTAGTAGAATTCTATAAGGGGGTCAATAAACATGTGGACAAGGGTGATCCGGTTGATGTAGAATACTTAGACTTTCAAAAAGCCCTTGACAAGGTCCCACACCAAAGACTCTCATGCAAAGTAAGCAGTCATGAGACAAGAGGTTAGGTTCTCTCATGGTAGGAAACAAAGGGTAGGAATAAATGGTCATTTTCACAATGGAGAGAGGTAAACGGTGGTGTCACCCAAGGAACTGTTCTGAGACCAGTGCTGATCATAATATTCATAAATGATGTGGAAAAAGGCATAAACAGTGAGATGACAATACAAAATTACTCAAGATAGTTAAGTCCAAAGTTGACTGTGAAGAGTCACAAAGGGATCTCACAAAACTAGTGACTGGCCAACAAAGTGGCAGATGAAATTCAGTGTTGATAAGTGCAAAGTAACGCGCATTGGAAAACATAATTCCAACTGCACATACAAAATTGTGTGGTCTAAATTAGCTGTTAGCACTCAGGAAAGAGATCTTGGAGTTATTGTGGATAGTTCTCTGAAAATATCTCCTCAATGTGCAGTGGCAATAAAAAAAACAAACAAACAATGTTAGGAATTGTTAAGAAAGAGATAGATAATAAGACAGAAGATATAATACTATTCCATAAATTCATAGTACACCACACCTCGAACACCCTCTGCAATTATGGTCACCCCATCTCAGAAAAGTTATATTGGAAAAAGTACAGAGAAGAGCAACAAAAATGCTTGGGGGCTATGAAACAACTTCCATATGAGGAGAGATTTAAAAGACTGCAACTGTTCAGTTTAGAAAGGAGATGACTAAGGAGGGATATGATAGAAGTCTATAAAATTGCAAATAGTATAGAGAAAGGGAATAAGGAAGTGTTCCCCCTCCTTCCAATAGTACAAGTAGTAGGGGTCATCTAGTAAAATTTAATAAGCATCAGGTTTGAAACAAACTAAGTATTCCTTCACACAATGCACAGTTTGCCTGTATTTAAAGTTAACGCTAATCACAATGTTAATTACACCTATTCTGTTCCTTGATGTATGTTGAATCTGATCCTTTTCCCGTAAGAGGATCTCTTTAATGAGTGGATTCCTTGCCTAAGTAAGGATTGCTCACACCATGAATGTTTGCAAGATCAAGTCATTGGTTTGTATTATTTGCATACAGTTAGAGAAGACTAAAGACTTGGTTTTGCCATGAGCCCTGAGCAAGGGGTAGTGTGGTGTTGTACTGTCCTTTGAGCAGCCAGGAAAATAGTTTGTCATTTTGAGAGCTAAAGAAAGACAGGAGATATAGCAGCCGATCGAAGTCTGTTCTCTGTGCACAGTTGCCCAGAAACTGGGAAGCAGAGTAAGGTAATAAGGAGTGCCAAGCACCCCTCCCTTGAACAGTCGTACACAGCTTGGAAATATTAATTGCCATGGCTGTTTTCGTAAAGAAGAGTATTAACTGAAAGTAGATACAATAGCAGTATTATGCACAGTTGTGGTCTTAGAGCATATAAAGTACTGTGAGTCTATTGAGAGTTTTCAGTGATAAAAGACTGGTACTCACAGACAGCAGAAAGGGAAACTTACTGAAGATGTAAACGAATTCTAGACTGACTCACACATCATGTAATCCCAGTGAAGACAATGGAATTGTAGAGTGAAAATCTGCACATAAGATGCTTCAATAGATATAATAATCACTTATCAAATGGATACAGATGATGTAACTGAGGGAATTGGCAGTAATTTCAAAGGATCTTTTCATATATCCTGTGTACTGTTGGTCTAATTGATGTTTTTAAATAATTTTACTTTTGTTTTGGCATATGTTTTTACATGTGCTGACTCCAAAACTACTTGATAAGATCTACCACTTAAATGTAATTTTTAAAATTACTCATTCTCTGACAAAAATGGCTGTCTTTTTCCTTTAAGATGAATTTGATATATATAGTTTACCGTAGTGATGGGCTAATTGCAAGGGTAGCTGGGCTATGTCATCATCCAAAGGTTCAGATGTCTCTCTGAATTGCTGTAATCCCCAAATTAGGCTGAAATTCTTGCAACAACCAGCTGCAGATACTTTTTCAAGGTTTCTGATACTTCTGGACTTTGGCAAAAGTATTCGTTATGGATCAATATTGTTGCTCCTTTTTGCCTTACCAATTAGCCCATATTTGGGGCTGTGTGGGTTGATTCCATTAGGAGGAGAAATTGATGCAAACTAGATGTACAAGATCCTGTTTCTCTGAACGCAGTAGGGTCAAACAACAGAAAACAGTTTTCTTGTTCACAGTTCCAAACCTGCCTTTTCAACTAGCACTCTGATCAAAATTCAGTCTCTCTCTTGGCTTTCTCTTAGAGCCACACTATCACTTCTTCTCTTGCTGTCTCCTCCTTTCAGGCTGCGTTTTTTTTAGCTTTTTGCTATACCCTCTGTTTGCTCTTTGCTCCTATTTTTACCCACACAGATAGCTGCAAAAAATAAATCCACAGATCCTATAGTTGTGGTTAGTGTAGTCTTTGCGTGGTGGCTTCCAGTGTTTCAATTATCACTAAACAGAGGGGGCATTTAAATGTTCCTTCATTCAGCCTGAATGGAAGGTGGCTATCATACTCATCAGCTTCACTGAGGTTGGCAACTGCCCATAGACAAAGGACATGTTTTGGGGAAGCTACCTCCTGTACAACAACATTTTTTTGTGTCTGACTGTGGCTGAAATCCAGGAAACAATGAGGCACATAAATACAAAAATAAAAAGTGATTGACCAATCTTCTAAAAAAAAAAATTGTTTTCGTTTTCCTGTTTGCGTTGTTTTTTTTATTTAATCTGACTCAGATTCTTTATGACTATATAGCTGTCCTTTGAGCGCAGATGAATGTTTAGGTTTAAAGTTTGTGTGTCTGCTCCATCAGGTTTTTTTTCCCCCCCCAAATACAGATAATAATACATAGAGCTTGTATAGGTTTGCTATCTGAACATCTAAACTAACATTTATTAATTAAGTCTCACAGTGCTGCTATGAGTTCAGGGACAGCAGGAAATAGAGGCAAATAGAAGTTAAACAACATCCCGAAAGCCACACTGGGCCTGATCCATAGCTCATTGGTGACAGACATTGTGTCACATTGCTTAATGCACCCCTGGAAGGCACACAGATATTACAGTGTTGTGTGTGGTATAAATTGTCTAGAATAAAAATAGAATAAAAGTCAGTGGAAGTATTTTCATTGACTTCAGTGGGTTTTGCAATCACACTTTATAATTATTTGTGTCAAAGAGCATACTATGGAACCAAGTTTCCTAATGCCCAGTCCTGTGTTCTAACCCCCCGAAGTTATATCTGTGGTAGATTTGCAGCTACTACATAACAGAATGGTAGAACCACAGGGTTAAAAGGGACTGCCAGGGTCATCTTGTTTAACCCCCTGCCAAGATGCAGGATTTGTTGTGTCTAAACCATCCAAGACAGATAGCTGTCCAGCCTCCTTTTGAAAACCTCCAGTGAAGGAGCTTCCATGACCTCCCTTGGCAGTCTGTTCCACGATCCTACTGTTCTTACAATTAGGAAGTTTTTTCCTGAGATCTAATCTAAATCTGCTATACTGTAGTTTGAATATATTGCCTCTTGTCCTGCCCTCTGTGGAAAGACAGAACAACTTTTCTTCATCTTTTTTATGACAGCCTTTCAAGTATTTAAAGACTGCTATCATGTCCCCCCTTAATCTCCTCTTTTCCAAAGTAAACATACCCAGTTCCTTCAGGATTCGCTCATATTGCTTGCATTCCATCTCTTTGATTATCTGCATCATTCACCTCTGGGGTTTCCAGTTTCTCTATACCTTTTCTATACATGGTGACCAAAATTGGACACAATACTCCAACTGAGGCCTAAGCAATGCTGAACCGAGTGGTAATATCACCTCCTGTGACTTGCATGCTATACCTCTGTCAATGCAACCTAAATTCCATTTGCTTTCTTTGCAACAGCATCATGTTGTTGACTCATTTTGAGGCTGTGATCCACTACCGCTCCCTGATCCTTCTCAGCAGTGCTGCTGCCAAGCAACTTCTCCAATTTTGAGCCCAGTTCTCCAATTTATCAAGATCCCTTTGAATTTTAGTTCTATCCTCCAAAGTGTTTGTAACCCCACCCCCCCAGGTTTGTGTCATCTTCAAAGTTGATCAGTATGCACTCTATTCCTACATCGAGGTCATTAAAAAAACACTGGACCCAGAACAAACCCCTGTGTAACCCCCCTCAAGACCAACATCATTCCATTAATAGTTACTTTGGTGGTGGTTGTTTAACCATTTATGTATCCACTTAAGGGTAGTTCTGCCAAGCCCACATTTCTCCAGCTTATTTCTCAGAATGTCCTGTGGCACTGTGTCAAAAATCTTGATAAAGTTCAAGTATATTATGTCCAACACATTCACCTTAGCCAACAAACTAGTTACCCTGTTTAAGAAGGAAATCAAATTGGTTTGGCATGATTTCTTCTTAGTAAATTCATACTGGCTTCTACTTATTATCCCTTCATCCTTCAGGTAATACTTTATGAATACCGCTTGTTGACCTGGCTCTTGTGATGTTTACTGTATGCATTGTGACAAAGTTCCTCCTCTACCTTGGTGGGGCCTGCGCTTATTGACAGATTTGCTCACCTCAGTGATCTTCACCACAGTCTGGGTCAAATCCTCCTGTGTCTGATCAGGAGTTGGGAGGTTTGGGGGGAACCCAGGCCCACCCTCTACTCCAGGTTCCAGCCCAGGGCACTGTGGATTGCAGCTGTCTATAGTGCCTCCTGTAACAGCTGCATGACAGCTACAACTCCCTGGGCTACTTCCCCATGGCCTCCTCCAAACACCTTCTTTATCCTCACCACAGGATCTTCCTCTTGGTGTCTGATAACGCTTGTACTTCTTAGTCCTCCAGCAGCACACCCTCTCACTCTCAGCTCCTTGTGCCTGTTGCTCCCAGCTCCTCTCACACACACACTTCCTCTCCTCTGGCTCCCCCTCACCTGACCGGAGTGAACTCCTTTTTAAACCCAGGTGCCCTGATTAGCCTGCCTTGATTGGCTGCAGGTGATCTAATCAGCCTGTCTGCCTTAATTGGTTCTAGCAAGTTCCTGATTACTCTAGTGCAGCCCTTACTCTGGTCACTCAGGGAACAGAAAACTACTCATCCCATGACCAGTATATTTGCCCTCTACCAGACTCCTGTACCACACTGGCCTGGATCCGTCACAGCACATATTAGTTTAATTTAACTGGGGGCTGTTGGGAAGAGCAAACAGGAAAGGAAAGAATGGCTCAAGATAAACCATTTTTCAGCAAACACTTTAGAATTGTTAGCAGAAAATGCCAGGACAGAAAGAATAAAGAAGATAAAAAGAATCTGTGGCAGGTTTAAAAATGAACACTCTTTCAAGAGAGGGAGGGGTAGGTGTTCAGGAGAACCCAATGGAAACACACACAGGGGTTGTCTGAAAAAATTTGGTTCTGCTTACTTTACCATTGTGGATGGTAAGCCTTTCAGGAAGATAGACATGCATATACACTATTGTTTTGAAATCTTTTTTTCTATAGATGTTTTGGTCCTACTGTTAAAATAAACTATGGGTTTAAAGAAGACTTTTTTGTCACTCTGTACCATTGGTCAGACTTCTGAAGGGAGGAACTGCAGAGGTTCAAACTGAGAACTGCTAGGAAGCATGGTTGATACACAGTTTACTGTAGCCCAGGGCCTGGGCTAAGCAGGAAGAGAATTGCAAAACTCCAGTGTAGGATAGGTAAAGGCACAAGACCTACAACGAGAAAGGGGATAGAGGGTGCAGATGGCTCTGTAACCATAACTGCTTGCAATTTTTAAATTGATCTCATACCTGAGGACCCTTGAATTTATACCAGGTCTGAATATACTCTTGTCTCTATGAGCCCAATCAGGCCCCTGTTGAAGTCAATAAAGAGTTTAGTCATAGGTTTCAGTAGGAGCAGGGGCAAATTTTAGCAAAACTAAAATTCAAAGGAAATTGGTTATTCTTTAGAAATTGTGACAGTTTTAAGCATAAAGGCAGGATTGCAATATTAATTTACATAACTGTCATAGATCCTAACCAAATAGAAGTTAATAAAAAAAAATTGTCAGATTACAGACCAATGTATTGAAGTTTGCATTTGAACTGAGCTGAGTAAACAAACAAATAATCCACTGCTTTCATTTTAGTTTATTCATGATGTTAAGGTGTGATTTTCTTAGCATTTGAAACAAGAAAAAAATACTACTGAAAGCACCTTATTGAATGAATCCACACTGAAAACAGAAATCCATGGACATTTAGCCAATCAAAACTCAAATGCTCCTGTCAGTTAGAATTGGTTTATTTTAAAGACTTATCCTTATTTTTTATATACATATGCTTCTGGATGGAGATGACTGTACTTCAATAAAGGCATACATATCTTATTTTACCTTGCTCCATCACGTCTCATTGAAAGAAATTAGTGCACACATTGTGTCTTTAATTTCTTTGCAGTTTTGGCTGTATTTTCTCCAGATAAGATATAATAAGTTGTTGAAGTGCAATCTCTTTAATAAATTATCTGGTCAATTTCACCTGCTTGCAGAGTTTGAGCAGGGTATTAATTTACAGCAGTAATAAACCACATGGGCAGAACAGAAGAGAAATGGTTCATTACCCTACTGAGAGGCAACTATAATAATGATAGTAAACTTTTTGGTATTACGAATAAATCTATCAATTTTACAACACAGCAAGAAGTTTAAAAGAATTGCAGTTGATTATTTGTTTTCATGTGCTCAAGTACTGCATTTTTAGTTTCAGAAACTGATGAAACAAATTGCTGACATGCTACAGATTCCCTTAGAGAAAGTTCAGGAGTCCTAGATATTTTACACACACCCATATCTATGAAGATTGCCATTCCAGTCAATAAAACTCTTATGGAGCCCACTAAGACTGTTTGATAAACCCCACCTACCACAACTCCACGCTGCAAAAGGGTGGATAAAAAGTATTATGTCTATGCCATAGAATCAGAGTTTCTGTTTTCTCACCCAGCTCTGAATTCCCTGGTAATAGAAGCCATTAATGAACAAGGCAGACACTGTCGCTCAGAGTCCGACTCCTACAGTAAGGACCACAGAGCTAGGAGAGTGGTTTGTGACTCTTGATCTGCAAGCCTCATATTTTAATGTTGCTATTCACCCTTCACACGAGAGATTTCTTCTTTTTCTAATCACCAATGAGCACTACCAATACAGGGTGCTTCCTTTCAGCCTATCTTCTGCACCAAGGGTATTCTCAAAGATTCTGGCAGTTGTTGCTGCTCACCTATGTCATTTGGATGTAATAATTTTTCCCCTATTTGAATGAATGGATGATCAGGGCACAGCTTGGGCCTTCAAATCAACCTTGAAAAGTCTATTGTTGCTCCCATTACAGTGTATAGATTTCATAGGAGCCTTCCTGGATGCAGTGACAGGCAGACCATGCCTCTGTTCCAGCAGATTTCTTGAACTAACACACTTCATCTCAAGGATTCAGGGCAGTTCTCAGGTAACAGTAGGAGATGGTCTTCAGCTGCTGAGACACATGCCAGTTTGTATCTTCATAGTGCAACATGCCAAGTTACATCTCAGAGACCTATAGGAATGGCTTTTGATGGTTTACTAATCAACCAAGCACAGCCTAGAGGGATCACTTTCTGTTCCTCAATGTGTTCTACAGTCACTCAGCTGGTGGAAGGACCTGACCAAAATGGCAGAGGTGTTCCATTCTTCTAGAGTCTTCCTACCATAGTGATAAAATTGGACATTTCACTTTGGGATTAGGGGGCACATCTGTGACCTCACAAGGCTCAGGGAAAGTGGTCACTACAAGAGCAGCTTCTTCACATCAATATTTTGGAATTGAGAGCAGTTAAAAATACATGCCTCCACTTTCTACCCCTAATCAGATCCAAGTCACTAAAGATAATGACAGAAAATGTGACATGCATGTATTATATCAACTGTCAGGGAGGAGCATGTTCCTGAGATGAGGTGATTGTTAGACAAATGGAGGGAGTTGTGGTATCTTTCTGAGTACTTCTCAAAGCCTAGTGTTATAAAATTCACATCTGTGCAGAATCAGGTAAAAATCAGCAGTTGTATTTGCAAATGCTTTGTGATTCATACCAACTTAGAACTGTATATAATTCAAAACATTTCTGTCTCTTTCTTCAAGAATATTGTAAGTAAAAATGTTGACCTCTTGGTATTTTTGTTAAGAGCTATGAGCATTGGATATGATTTAAAAACAGCTTAGACATAGTGTACTTTAATCGGTACAAAATCTTGTAATTCCATCTTTAGATCCGCAATTAAAAGAGATGCCAGGATATATTAACTTTAGCCTTTTTTGTCCAATTTTTCTTTCATCAGATTGTAAAAGCCAGCCAGACCCATATAAGGTCTTAGACATATAAAGTAGGTCACAAATGGTTTCACATCATAAGCTACTTATTGTTGTATATACCAGATTGAAAAATGCAACAATAATCAGATATTGGACTTGTTCCTGTAACTGATAGATAGCTAAGACGAATATGAGAGGATTACATCTTTCTTTTCTTTTTCTTAAGATTATTCCCCATCAATTATTTCTTATTCAGTGAGAGACTGAGGCTTCTGAGTCATTCTTTTCTCCTCAAATCATCCCTAACTCTTAAGATTCTTACTGGTATGTAGCTGTCTTGCCTTTTTTTAAAAAAGGTCTTGGCATTTCCATTACATCATTTCAAATTTGGCATTAGTTTTTTTTGCTGAGTTGGCAATAATTCTATTATGTTTGCCAGCTGCACAAAATCTAAGCAAGACTTGCTGATCATATTGTGCCTTATTTTTGGCTGTGTTTAGTGCACAAAGAAGAGCGAGGGGATGTTGGCTATTTCTCTTAAATCAGTGCTATTTTTTCCTGATAAAATCATACAACTAAGATCCAGTGTCCCTCTTATGTATAAGCACAGATTAATTTGTGACTAGTTAAAGCACACATAAACCCACATTTAAATTTAGGAGATTTTCATTTTCATAGGGTTTGTAACTAAGGAAGTAATGACAGTAAACATATAAACTCCTTTAAAATTGGTCTGGATGAGGTAAAAGGGGATATGTTGGAGGGAACTAATTAGTAATCCTCTTCCATCTTTAAATTCTGTAATTCAGAAAAAGTTTTCCTATCCCAAATCAGGACAAAACTTCAAAATCTCAAAAAAGTTAAAGTTAATGAACCAAAAATATCACAGTAGGTCAATTAAAATGATTAATTTCAATTTGGACCTTTTCTCTTTTTTAATCTTACCATCCCCTCACCCCAAAGAAAAAAATTACTAAAATTATTGAAACAAAGTCATTTTGACTCATAAAATGTTTCAACAATTTCAAAACATTTTTTCCCTAGAATGATTCAAGTTGGGAGATTTGTTTTGCTAAAGTGGCATTTTCACCAAACTCCCTCCCTCCACATTTTTGAAAATTTCCCAGCCAGCTCTAATTCTGAATAGTTGTAATGCACTATGCTCTGACATAGCCTCAGTCCTGCCCCAGGGTCCACCAGAGCAGACCTCCAGTAGCCATGAGGAGTTTCACTAACATCAGTGGGACTCGACATGAGCCTGGCCGATCCTTATGCAGGATCAGGCCTCAAATTAGCATGGCTTGCATTGGTCATAGGTCACCAATAATGTGACCAAATACCAAATAGTACCATTCAGGTATATTTGGGTGTCTAGCATTTCTCACTTTTTTATGGTTCAAGCAGCATTCATATGTTCATATTGGTTTAAACTTCACATAAATAGACTCTAAAATTGTTCAAATGGAAGATTTCATTAAACTCCTCTCAATCATAACACCTTTTTAATGCCATTTTAATTCCACTGGCTTCAGTGAAGCTGCTCCAGTCCTCATTTATTCTGGGGAAAGCAACAGGAGAGTTGGATTCTTTAATTCTTTTGCAGAAAAATAGAGAGAGAGAAAGAAATATTAATACTGGATGACATGTATTTATCTCGCCACATAAAAGTGCAGACTTAATAGAAAAATAATGAATAGGGTACCAGAGAAATCATTGAGTGCTCTAGTATTGACTTTCTGTATGTTTTAATTTTCCATAACTTTTCTAAATTATGTTAGTTGTGTGACCTTTTCTCCAATTCACTGAATCCCTGACTTTTTTTTTTTTTTTTTTTTTTTTTAAGTCTTGTGACATAAGACATAGAATAGTTCTGGCAGCTCCAGGTATCCTATTTGTGCCATCCGTTTGATAATTCTTCTGAAATTGCTTTATAGTTATTCATACAAACTTCATTTTTTCCATCTTTTAGAAATGAAGATTCCCAGTTGATCCTGCAAGAGTTAGCATACTCTGTCTTGCTTAAACTCTCTTCCTAAGGTATGCATAGCTATAACATGGCAAGTGATCTAGAAGCATTAGAAGCTATGTCTGCTATTTTCTTCCTTTACAATTTGGATGCTTTTCTCATTGCCCCTGAAAATCAATATTATAATTCCAAACTATAATGAGATGACATTCCCCATGCTCAGCTACCATGTATAGGTCCAATCTCTGAACAGCTGGATGAAAAAAATGTGTATTTGTTATGTAATCTTTAGCTTTCTGAGACAAGAGAAGGGGATGGTAAATGGGATTGTTGAAAACACACTCTTAAAATACTTCTAAAGATATCTCATACTCCTTACTCATTTGCAGGTGTATCTATTCCAGTTTGCCAGATCTATTTATTTTCCCCTATATGTTGCAAATGAGCATAAGAAGGCTGTAATGAGTGAACAGACCACTTGTCTATAATTGTTGAATGTTTAAGTCAACTTGTTATGTATCATAAGAAATTACGGCTAGTGTATAACTAATGCAGACAATACTGTGAAATAACTTCTGAGCTGTGTTATGACCACTATAATATTGAGCTCTGACATAGCTAGATAACGAGCACAAAATCTCTAACATATATTTTTAAAAACTGGTATTCTGTCTGCGGATTTTGGTCATTTCTGTTCAGACTGAACTGGGTGACTTTATGCAAATGGTGCAATGCTCAATTTACATAATGGGTGCTAACTTTCATTTTGCACTTTTTGGCCTTAATCCTACACTATGTCCAAGCACAGTTCATATGTAATAGGAGTAGCAGCTGCAGTCAGCTGGTTGCTACTACTTGATTAATGTTCACTATATGCTGGTCGAAGATCAAGTGTATTGGAGCTCTGCTTCCCACACTCAAATCCTGCCCAGGCTCCTCACACAGATTGCCCCTGATACAAACTCATCTTTCCCCTTACACCAAAGAGGGGCTGGCAGAGGATTTCCATATACAAGATGAAATCTTCACCAGCTATCTCCAGCTGATTGAAGGTAACAAAGTGGCATTATGAGACCAGATACTTCAACCCCTTTTTTATAGTCAAAATGTCATTTCCATTTTCTGCTACTGCTCCCTCACTACAGTGTTAGTTTCTTTGCAACAGCATTTGACGGGCTAAAAAAAATCAGTAAATAATTTCATTAGACTTTTCGGTGCCTATGAAACTGAAGCATAAATACAAACTGAAGATTGACAATTGGGTTTAAAAATATGATTCAATGACAACCTGAAGGAGTTAGAGAGACAAGCTTTCGGGCTACACACAGCACTTCTTCAGGTCTGGGAAAGGTTCTCAGAGTGTCACAGCTAAATACAAGATCGAACAGATAGTTGTTCATAAGTAGTTAGCACTTATTGTAAGGGGCATTTCAAAGGGAAGTAGCCCATTAACACCCATGTAGTCATGGGACAAAAAGGAGGGTGAGTGGCTCACTGATTCTTATAATAAGCCATGAATGTTTATTAAGAACATGATTTTTAATGTCTAGTAAAGTTATGAATTTAAGCTCCCAGGCTCATCTTTTGAAAGTGTAGTGCATATTTTCTTTAAGGATGAGGACTGATAGGTGGGATATAGAGTGATTGTTTTGTGAAAGTGTTGCCCCAAAGGTGATATGGTGTTTTTGTCTTTTATTATTTTCCTGTGTGTGTTCATTCGAGGGAGTAGTTGTTATTGGAGCATAAACCACATGTTGTGATAAGCATGTGTAGGACACATGGATTTTGAAAGATGTGTTGTGGGGGGTGTTGATCACTGTAACGGTGGAGATATGTCTGAAGGTTTTGCTTCTGTTGTTCTGGAAGGGCCTGGTGCTGCTTTGGATTGGTGTGTCCTGGTCTGTGGGGAGCTTGCTTTTAATTATGACCTTGGAATGGTGAGGAAAAAATTATTTCAGGGTAGAGTCCACACTAAATATGGGTTGTAGCTGTTTGATGGGACCCCATATCTGTTCTGATGTGAGGTGGTAGGTGACAACTAGGGGTGTGGGGTCAGAGAGGTTTTTATTTCTGTATTGAAGCAGATTCTCTCAGGGTATTTGGGTAGTCTGTTCCATGAAGCACAGTACTTCTCTGGTGGACTAGCCCTGTTTGGTGAAGGCAGTACTGAGGTGTATATCCTGGACTTTCTTCTTGGAGCATATTCTGTGGTATTATGGGTACTAGGATGGCTCCCCAAAATGGCAACCTCTTCATGGGCCACCTTGAGAGAGAATTTCTGGACAAATGTACCACAAAACCAGTACTGTACCTGAGATACATTGATGATATTTTCATCCACTGAACAGATGACTTAAACTCCCTCACAGATTTCCAACCACTTCAGCAACCACCACCCATCCATTAAACTCTCTCTGGAACACTCCTGCGCCAACATCAATTTCCTGGACACCTAGGCCATGGCTACACTTACAGTTCTGCAGCGCTGGTAGTTACAGCTGTGCTCGTACAGCTGTGTAGGGCCAGCGCTGCAGTGTGGCCACACTGACAGCTACCAGCGCTGCAGTGTGGCCACATTTGCAGCATTTGCAGCACTGTTGGGAGTGGTGCATTGTGGGCAGCTATCCCAGCATTCAAGTGGCTGCAACGTGCTTTTCAAAAGAGGGGGGTGGGGTGGAATGTAACAGGGAGCGTGGAGGAGACAGACAGAATGGATTTTTGGAGTTGACACTGTTCTCAGCTCCCTGCCTTGCAAGTTCTAAGGACTGGAAGACACACAGTGCCTACCTTCAATTATTTTAAAAGTTCTGACCTCCTTCCCCCACTCCTCTCTCATTCACTAAATGCAAATTATGTACTCCTAAATACCCGTCAGACCAGATAAGCAACTGCTCAACATGGACTTCCCCCTCCCCTCTGCCGTGTGAGCGTGCTGTTTCTCTCTCCAAGCAAACAGCTGTGAACATTCCAAAGTAATTCCCTTGCCTGCCTCCGCTCGCTCAGCAAACAGGAGCTGTGTTTGTTTTTTAAATAAGCAGTTTGGCTGAACTCCGAGCTCTCCCTTTCTTCCGGTTTGTTGTGGACAGGAATTCTGGGATACCTCCTTATACCCCGGAGGTCAATAAAAGCGCTGGTGGGGTCCACACTTGCTGACCAGCGCTGGATTACCAGCGCTGGAATCGCTACACCCGAGGCTCGACCGGATGTACAGCCAGCGCTGCAACCAGGGAGTTGCAGCGCTGGCCGTGCTTTGCAAGTGTGGCCACATCCTAAGTTGCAGCGCTGTAACCCCCTCACCAGCGATGCAACTCTCTAGTGTAGCCATGGCCCTAATCAGCTTCAACAATGGAAAACTTCAGACAACTATATACAAGAACCCACAGATCAACACCCTTTAATTACTTCTTGAAACTTTTTTTTTAAAGTTTGGCTCTAGACTGCACAGCCTGGGTAAATGCTTAATTGTGGATGGGTGATAGAGCTCATCCCTCCAGCATTAATTTGGAGATTTTGTTGATCCTCTGAGCCTTGACCTTTCCTTTATTTTACTTTAACAGTGAGTCTCTGTCATAAGTGATTAGTAAGCATGCCTCAAATCATATTTACTATGTCACTGATGCTGGGATACAGTTAAAAGGATTCACAGCTTCAACTGGAAATGTATCCTCTCACCTTATGGCTATGAACTCAGTTTTAAGTTATTAAGATTTTTCAGAATATTTTTCAAATATGGAATAATACAAGTGTCAAGCATAAGAAGACCTTCCTCATTTCTTGAGCTGGCAGCACTTTACAAATTGCCAGATTCATCTTGGTTTTCTTTCAGACAACTAAGATATTATCTATTGGGCTTGATAGTAGTGTTGAAGGAATCTTGTACTTATATTTGAATTCAGTAGTTTTAATTACATCAAACTAACATTTTTTCAGAGTCATAATTCTGGAGGATAAAAATGTGGGTACTGAGAAAGGAAAAGCAGGGTCTAGTTTTCAAAATGATCTCATATTAGGTCTTTGTATGGAGAAATGGAAATTACTCCGCTGTCTAGCCATTTGTGTGTGCAGATGCCCAATTCACACATGTAATCACGGAAGTGTGACGTTCCCCTGGCGTTGTTTGGACTGGTGATCTACTAGGTCACTCTAATCCTTGAATCTGGGAGCCAGCTAGTTCACGCACAGCCTCTAGCATGTAAGCTGCTTGGATTGTGCAACTGAATGACACTAGCCAATATCTCCAGTCCCAGTCACAACCCTAGGAACATCTGTCTTCCAGTATCCAGTTATACCCACTGGACACTGCAAGCTTATGCGAGTTCATCAATTTAACAAAGAAATTGATATGTACCAGGTTTGTTATCCCCAGGGGAGTCTCTGACGTGTTTCCAACCAAATGCACTGTTTCAGGTAGAATAAACTAACAAATTTATTAACTACAAACTACCACCTGGCAATTTTCTGGTCTCAACTCCATCGTGATGTAAAGAGACACAGTTACTTTCCAAAAACTTATCAGAAATAGCATGCTGAAAAACTGGGACCTGGATTGGGGTACCCTCTGCCACCCCCACAGGAAGTTAATACACAATTTCAGTCATGTAAGTGTGCAGGTATTTTGGTGCTCACATTTGAGCTCCTAATGTTTTTAAAAGAACTATATTCATTTATATAAAGAAATGACAGTAAACATTTTCTTGGTTTTAGGAACTGATAATTGAAGACTTCACCATTGTACATTCAGTATATAATGAATGCACAATAGTGAATTAGCATATTAAATATGGCTTATTGCTTTCTTCACTGTTTATAACAGATAGAGCTAGAAGGGAAGTCCAAGTTTAAATTGGATATAATATTCTTTCCTGCTTCTTGTCCTAAATTGCCCTGTAGTGTTGCTGTGTGTTGTTAAACATCTGCTACAGTCCACCCCAGAAGTGGGTTAACTTCAATCAGAGTGTTTGGCAATCCTTCAAGATAAAATATTATTTAAAATAAGATGCTATCATTATTCTGGCAGCTGGGAATATTCAACTATATGTTGTGGACATATCTGCATATACAACAATTTTGGGACAAAATATTTGACTCCATCTCCAGTCTTTTTTCACATTGTCATTATGGGATATCTTGGCAACTAACCCCTCTCCCCGCAGCCCTGCCCCCTCTATTTATACAGTCTTACATTGCTTATTGTTTGTAGATAGAAAAAGAATGTTGATGAACTGCGTGAATGATTTTTCCCTTCCAGTGTAGAGCATTTTTGCACCTTGTTTAATCTTAGGAGAGCAAAACAACAGACAGATTCACTCTACATGGCTGTTGCATAAATGTGAAGAAGTTTATAGCTATCTCAAAGAAGTTTACAAATCAAATAAAAGAATATAGACAGAGTGAAGTGCATAAAGGGAGAGCCAACACACGAGTCAAATTCTACTCACTATTCTACCAGAACAAATCCATCAGGGAGTTGCACTTGTGAAATGCTTTGTCCTTATTTTTACTCTTAGGTACAAACTCTGTGTAACTTCATTGACTTTGGTGGAGTAACTCCTGATTTATACCATTTTAAGCAGTGGGTAAAGTATGGGGGAAGTTCTTACCACACTAACCAAGGAGAAGGGGGAGCTGCAGGGGACTGCTGCTTCCCCAAGCCAGGTTGACACAAGAGAGCTCTCACATGACTGTGAGAAAAGAATCAGGCTCAGCACATGTTTAAACTCTCTGTTCTGCAACTATAATGCAGTGTTCTTTTAGAAAGATTTCCTCTTGTTTGATTTGTCCTGTTGCTCAGATGGTAAAGTCACAAACATGAAAGTCAGGAAATTCTGTTCTGTACCTCCCCCATTGCTGTGGTATCTGAGAGCATTCCTGTAGTGCATGAAGAGATGTGACTAACATCTGGCATATGTAGTTTGTTCTTTTTTGCTCTCCTCCTCTCTGCAGGGGGGAAGCTGTGTGTGTGGAAGAAGTCTTTTAGAGGTTCCATGTTTGTGCTAGAGAACACAAGCTCAAGGAAGTGTGCCTTGCAGTTGGAGCAGAAGATGGTAACGTTTGTGATGATCCTTAATCCCCGTGGAAGTTCATACCACAGTCTGGGACTGGCCTCTGAAAAAGATTTGTCTCCTGCACAGATAAGTTTTACCCTTGTGGTAGAAAGTTCCACAGTGCTTGAGAAACGGAGCTATTTACTATTTACAAAGCTATTTACAGGTCCTTATCCTGGATCTTGATCGAGCTCTCAGATATCTCAGGTTCAGGCCCTCAATGTCTTGAAGATAAGGATTGAGTCCTTTAACTTGACTCAATATCCTCTCTGCATTGTGATACAGCAACTTCTGATGTCTAGCTTTGCATACTTGGGTTTCCACGTAGCTGCTTTTAAAATGAAGGAAGAATTCCATAGTTGAATGTATTTTACTCTTAGCCTTCAAGGGACTGGTAGGATAACTGCAGACAAGGTAACTATACTTCATTGTTATTGCCATGATTCCCAGATTAACTATAAAAATTGGCCAAAAATTTAAAATTTAGGAGACGTATGTTAGGGTCCTTTAAATAAGATGCCTTCTCTACAGCTCCTATAGAAGTCATTGGAGTTGTGGCTTCTCAGAATTTCTGAAAATCAGACTACTTATTTAGGTGACTAATTTTAAAAATTTGGGCACTGATGTTTTTACTCTAAAGTATGCTTTTTGTCCTGCTGCACAGCCTTTAAAATCACATATCAAAAATGCATGTATCTGCCTGTCATAGGGGCAAACTATTGCCCAGCTAATGTCCTCATGCAGGGAAGCAAGGGAGTAAGAGCATCTTTTCTCCTCTGCTTTGGTTACATGTGTCGCATGAGTAGCAAAGAAAGAGTGAGAGCAGGCTCTGGGAACCTGCTTCCCCCCATCCTGGGTGGGGAATAGGTGGGGAAGACCAGTGGGTGTGAGTGGATCATAGGTTCCACCCTCTACACTGGAAGAAGTGATCTGTGACAGGTACATAGCTGGTAAGTATTACTTCTCTCTCACACCGTGGAGGAAGAGGTGAACTGGGAACCATATTGTGACTCTGTCACAGTCTTCTCCCCATTCTACTGATGGCGCAGCACCACTCTAGTCTGGCCCTTTGGGAATAAAGCGACAATTCAGTTAGTACATCGTATAACTGACTGATAACTAAGGATTTGTCTACACAGTGCTTTAGTCCTCACCACAGAGGTGTAAATCTAAGTCTGCACAAGCCTGATACACAACGTGGAACCTACTGGTGTGCACTAAAAGTTCCCTAATGAGCCTTAATGCAGTGCTCTTTGAAACAGAACTACATTAATACACACTAGGGAACTTTTAATGCACCCAAGCAAAGTCCACACAGGCCAGTTAGTGAGTGACATACTAGTGTGGACTAAAATTTACACCCCTCTGGAGTGGACTAAAGCACTGTGTAAACAAGCCCAAAGGGCTTTTTTAAAACACAAAACAGAATGAAACATTAGCTCATGGATTTTGTTTTAAAGTCTGTTTTCCTTGTTTCCTCTGAAAAGATCCGTTTTGCTCCTGTAACAAAGGGAAACTCTTTTCTTACTTTGCTTTATCTCTGTGTGATTGGTGCTAACAGTATGCATTTCACAGGTACATTTAAGAGCACCTTTATTTATTGTTAATGTCAGCACAGAGAGACTTGCAGCATCCATGGAATGCCCTAAGAGTGGCTAGAAATAACTCTTGATGGAAAAAATCATGTAGGTCCTTGCCATTTTTTAAACAAAGTCTAACAAAATTTGTGGATTCCTCCTGATTTATGTAGTCACAGACAGGGTGTATATATTACTTTCAACAGCTACTCTCTTAAAGTAGTATGATAGGAAATACTGGAGACAACACTATACTTAACAAACTTCAATAGACATTTTCTCTCTAAAAAGAACTTCCAAACATCTTACTTTCATGTTTATAAAAATAAATAAATAAATAAATAATCAAACCACTGAACAAACTTCCCATCTACCTATAGTGTTCATCCCACACAAAACAGTAACGGGGCATTTACCACCATGTTATGGCCCTTTAACAGGCACTGAATAAAACCTTCACACCTTTCACTCATGCCTAAAGTTAAGAAGTTTCATCTGAAAATAAGGGTTTCACAGGAAACTTTCATTTTTGTCTACATTTTTCAAAAAACTATTTTTTTCATTTAAAAATTGTAGGTTTTCCCCTACTTTCCCACATGATCTTACTGTTTCCCACCTGCAACAGTTAGAAAATGTTAAGAAACTGTGAGGAAAAAATCTTGTGTCCAATGTGTTACTTTTTAAAGTGAAAGTTTTACTTTCTCTGAAACAAAGACTTTAAGCACTGACAATTTTCTAGCTGTCAGAAGTTGGAAGATAGTCAGAAAGTGGGGGAAGGGACCTACCAAAAGTTCAAGAAGTGCATTATCTTCATCACTCTAGTGATTCAGGAGAAACATGAAAAGTTGAACCTCGGTCTTGACATGTATGAAACTTCAGTGAATTTCTAAGAAAGACTCTCATTGACTTCAGATCAGCCCCTAAATTCCTATGCATTTTCTTATAATCTATTTAATGATTCTGGAGTTTTAGAAAAGTTTTCTTCAGCCATGAACACATACCATATTTAGGACTAGATTCTTGCTTTAAGTCATGAATTTCATTCTAATGGTTAGTGTCCACAGTAAGAATTCTGGCTGATTTCAGAATGAATTCTTCCCAGGAACTGGGAATTGTACATACTAGACAGGCACTGTGCTACACTTTGAAAGGATGTTGTCTTTTCCATCTGCTCCACTCCTGGCCAGCTCCACCCAACTAGGACTGCATCCATTACCTCTTTGCCCTAATTGGTGTGGTGGCTAGCACTTATGACAAAACTAGGATTTTCTCTATATTAGAAAAAGAGGTTGAAGTTCTGACTTTTATTTTTTCTAGAGTGAATGCAGGTTATCAACACTTTTTATCTTGGTTTACATAGGTTCTCCACTAGAGTGTCCTGGCCAACTAAATCAAGGTAAAAAGTATTGTAGACCTGTATCTATACTGTGGAAAAAGTTGAGGTTAACCTCAACCTCTTTTCCTAATCCAGATATACCCTGAGAAATGGTAAGTGCTGTCATTTGTGGTTGGCTCTTTTGCAGGGGCACAAGCTGAGAAAGCTCCATATGTTCTTTGCCCCTTCTTACAGCACAAAATGCCAGCCACAGCCTGGGTATTGGTTTCTTTCTTTATAATTTTGGAGTGAAGTCAACAACCTCATACACAATCTAGCTTAGTAAAACAGACTTTAAATAGCAAAGCATAGTGATATAACGGTTTCGAGGGCTATTCATTTGGCAACTTTCATGACAACTAAAGTCATTTTATAAAATATTTATATGTTAGGACAAGTATGGTGGTCTCAGACTAGTGACTTAGATCCTTGTTGACATTTATACCTATACCACTATCCAGTTACAATAGCAAACATTGTCAGAAAGGCAAAGGATTAGTTTAGCAGGAGAGTTGCAGAGTAAGAATGCGTGGCCAAAATTATTTGGAGAAGAGTGTGCAGTGCCTTCCATAACTGTAACTAAAGCTTTTAATCCTTCACTTGTATTAGCACCAGATTCACACAAATTTCCAACTAAGAAAAACATGTTTGAAAAATCCGTGCTACAAAAAAATACTTGCCAAAGGAGCGACACTTCTAATTTTCCTTAATACATGTCTGCAACTTTTCTCATAAACATAACTCTTCCTCTGTTTAAGGCCATGCATCGTTCATAAAGTAGAACAAACCCCTCAAATGAAGGATGCAAGAAAACTAATAATGAAGGTAATTATAAATATTGTAAGATTTTTTTATTTCAACATCAGTAAAGTTCTCTAAAAGCCACTTTTTATAATGCAACTTTTTGAATTTAAATAATTTTCAATGGAAGGGAAATTAACCCTTCCATTAGGTTTGTGTGGGAGAGGCCTAAAATTTGGTCTATAATCATACCTGTCTTGTGATGATGGTATTTGATAGAGATGTTGATTAGCAGAAGAAAATTAGAAACATCTACTGCCGATTCTTTTTTTAAACCTAAGGAATGTTGTTTAGTTCACAGCAGTCCGAACAGCATACTCTTCTTTATCTATCCCTTCTTCGAGAGGGATGTCCCTGTGAGTGCTCCACTTCAGGTCAAGGTGCGTCCCAGCGCCTTCGATCGGAAATTTCTACAGCAGTACCCCTACAGGCTGCGCACGCACTGTGTCTGCTTCTGGAGCTGTCAGTGTTTGAATAGCAGGTGCACAGCCTGGGCTCCTCAGTTCCTTCTCTACCGTGCACGGCTAGAGACGGAGTGCAGCAATGCACTTGAGATTAGCTAGTTAGTTTGTTTCTCGGTTTAGTTAGATAGTTTTTAGTCATTAGAGTTACTATTTAGATAAATTACATTAAAGGTTACATGTATTTCTTTAAAAACAAAACAAAACAGAAAAAACACCTCTGTGGTTACGGACATGCCTGGCTCCCCAGGCTTCAAGAGATGCCTGGCTCCCCAGGCTTCCAGAGATGCCTGGGTCCCCAGGCGCCTCTTGTAAGGATGCCATCCTCATCTCGGACAGGCATTCACAGTGTGTACACTGTTTGGGGGAGTCTCATGTACCCCCAAAATGCATCCACTGTACCAAATTGAAAGCACGGACCCACAAGGACAGGGAGCTCAGACTTAAAATGCTGCTTCTAGAAAACTGTCTCAGACCTGCGTCTGACCCTGGCCAGCAAACCTCTGTGACACCCTCCAGAGGTAAAGCAAAAGCAACAAAAATGGCCAACTTCCTCCCCTCTCAGGAGCCGTTCCTTGGGGAAAAAGTTAAAACCAGTTCTCCTCTCTCTGGTAGCTCCCACTCCGCAGCTCAGCACCTGTCACGTGACAGGCACCTCAGGCACCGACCGTGAGTTAGCTGCCCCACTACACGGTGCTAAGGCTCAGGGCTTTCAGTTGCCTGCCACTTTCAGCTCTCCCTCGGCCACCTCTGTCAGTACGGTGCTGAGAATACAAGCAGCAGCTGCATACAGTCCTTTGATCTTGCGGCACCGCTTTTGCAGCCACCGCTCTTGGCACCGAGCCTCCTGAGGTCTCCAGCTTCCCTTGCAGTACCTACTTCAGGGGCACCTACACCACAGAGCCAGCTTGCACCCCCTGGACGCCCTTCAGTGCGTCAGCAGATGCCCCAACAGACTCTGCCTCCATCGGCTACACTGGCACCAATTCCTGGTCAGTCAGCTCCACCGCAGTTTTTATAGCAGAGGAATTAAGGGTGCCTCATGCTGCTGAGTCTCCTCTTCTCGGCACCAGTCTATCACCAAGACCTTTAGCAGCCTACCTTCAGTACTCCCCTACCACTTCATGCCCCCCCAGTGAAATGTGGGAGGATGAGGAGAAGGAAGAGGAATACAGTGTTTTCCTTTCAATACTCTCCCCAGATTCAGTTACCTACAACTGGGAGACGCATTACAGCACAATCTCCATATCCTCCATATCCTCAAGGCTATCCACACTGGTATGGCAATCCCTGATTGGAACCATCTATGCATCCCCCACGGACCTACACCACACCACACTCGGGTGTCCCGTGGGCTGCCTGGAGGAAAGCTGTTAGACCCTCCCCACTGCCGGCTTACGCTGAAATCCAGAGAAGACCGGAAGTAGTCATCAGCCCTACAGAGAACACTGCCCTACACACCGCCTCTACAGCGATAACACCACAAGACGCCACGGTACTCCCACCACCTCCCACTACTGATGAGCTCACTCACTTTCAAGAGTTGTTTCAGAGACTAGCAGAAGAGCTCAAGATTACCCTGGAGGAGGTATCTGAAACACACCACGAGCTTACCAATAACCCATAAGCTATGACTTCCTCCAAAATAGCCCTACCAATTAATGGGGCCATTATGGAACCTGCTAAAACTATTTGGCAGACCCCAGCCACAATAACATCCACTAGCAAGAGACTGGACTGCAAATATTTTGTCCTATCTAAGGGTTCTGAGTTTCTATTTACACACCCCTCACCTAATTCGCTAGTGGTTGACATGGCGAATCAGAAAAACAAATACCAACACTTCCAGTCCAATCCGTCTGACAAAGATAACAAGAGACTGGACTCCTTCGGCCACAAAGTGTATTCTTCTTCCACTTTACAATTTAGAGTAGTGAATTATGCAGCGCTTTTAGCAAAAAATGACCACAAAAATTATGCTAAGGTCATGCGATTTATTGAAGATATGTCAGAGGATAAATAACAACAGTTTAAAGCAGTGGTGTCTCCCACACAGCTCTTCAAACTGCCCTCAATGCTGTGGACGCAGCGGCCAGATCCACAGCCACGGCCGTTGTCATGCGGCGGGCCTCGTGGTTTGCTTTTTCCTCCTTTCCGAAGGAGATACAGAATACAGTCAAAGATCTCCCCTTCAATGAAGACAAGCTCTTCACCTCTATGACCAATGAGGTCCTTCACTCCATGAAGGACTCATGTGCCACACTCCGATCCTTAGGCATCCAAACACCTGCCTCAAAGAAGAGACAATATAGCTATCAGCCATACCAATGACCACATTACCATACCTTTGTGCAACATCCACCTTTAAGACACAACAACAACGACATACCATGGCACAAACAACGGCAACCCATCCTCCTAACCCAAATAAACAAATGTGAAGTCTTGGTTGAGGGTACTGAAAATCTCGCACCCTGTCCGGCGCCAATTCCAACCAACCATTTCTTTGGACACTGTTTGCATCCGTTCCTGGCCAACTAGAAAACCATCACTATGGACAGATGGGTCCTGGAAATTATCAGATCGAGTTACTTCCTCTCCTTACTTCCCACCCACCCTCTCACCCTGCCCCTCTTCAGGGACCCCTCTCACGAACAATTGCTCAGTCAGGAGGTACAACACCTCATACATCTCGGAGCAATAGAAGAGGTACCCCCTCAACACAGAGAGAAAGAGTTATATTCCCACTACTTCTTGTCAGAAAAGAAAAATGGTGCTTGGCACCCTATTCTCAATCTTCGACGTTTGAACAAGTTCGTCAAGAAACAGAAATTCCAGATCGTTATTATCCCAATGATAATTCCAATGCTGGAGCAAGGAGGTTGGCCTTCAACCCTCAACCTCCAAGATGCATATTTCCATGTCTCTATCCACCCTGCCCATCAATGTTTCCTCAGGTTTGCTGTGGGAGCACAACACTACCAATATAGAGTCCTTCCATTTGGCCTCTCCATTGCACCACATGTCTTCTCCAAGGTGATAGTAGTTGTAATAGCACATCTCAGGAAAAAAGGAATCCTCATATTTCCTTACCTGGACGATTGTCTCCTCAAGTCTTCCACTCAGTTAGAAGCGAACCACGTAACTCTTGCAATCCTTCACTGTTTCCGCACCTTGGGCCTGCAAATAAACAAAAACAAATTTACCTTCCAACCTACCCAACAAATTGACTTCATCAGCACCCACCTCGATTCCAGCACCAGTATTGCATCTCTCCCCCAGGACAGATTCCGCATAATGGGCAACCTTATTACCCAGATACGTGCCAGCCCACAGACTACAGTCCAAGATTCCCTACAGCTCTCAGGACATATGACTGCTTGTGCATTTGTGGTCGCAAATGCTCACCTATACATCCAGTGCCTTCAGAGTTGGCTAGCCACGGTATACAAACCAAACAAGCACAGGCTAATCAAGTTACTAACTATGCCCCAGAAAGTCAAGGACTTACTTCTGTGGTGGACCTCTCCCATCAATCTCTGCACCGGGATTCCCTTCCGAGAAGATCCCCCTTCAATTACCATCACCACGGATGCATCCCTCACAGGATGGGGAGCACACATCAGCCACCTCACCACTCAGGGTCTCTGGGCCACTTCGGAAACCAAGCATCACATAAATTTGCTAGAGCTCAGGGCCGTACACAATGCCTGCTTCCATCTCATTCCCATCATCCAAAACTACTGAATTTGAATTATGACCGACAACATCACATGCATGTTTTATGTCAAGAGATGGGGGAGCCCAGTCACACTCCCTTCTGCACAGAGTCAGTAAAACTTTGTAACTGGTGCCTTCAACACAATATCCATATCTCCGCCTCATACCTGCCAGGTTCTCAAAATACTACTGCAGACGAGCTCAGCCGATCGTTCCCCATACAACACGAGTGGGAACTCAGCAACACCATTCTTTCCAAATTTTCCAGACCTGGGGTTATTCCCAACTGGATCTATTTGCCACAGCAACAAACAAAAAATGCCCAGCATTCTTCTCCAGAGTAGGCCTGGGGAAACACTCACGGGGAGATGCCTTTATGCTCCCACAGACCGAAATTCTCATGTATGCGTTCCCACCAATGCCTCTTATGCACAGAGTAATTCAAAATATGAACAGACAGAGCCAATATCATTCTCGTAGCCCAGCCCCAGACAACTGTGGTACCCCTTCCTCCTGCACATTTCGATTAAGCCACTCATTCCCTTCCCCCACTCAGCAACCTCCTATCACAACGCTGGAGACAACTATTTCACCCTGACATACAATGTCTCCACCTGAGGGCCTGGTTGATCAATGGGTCTCTAATGGAGAGTTAACATATTCGGACCAAGTGTGTACTGTCTTGCTACACAGCAGAACACCCAACACATGCACTACCTACCTGCATAAATGGAAATGGTTCACCTCTTGGTGTGCTGACAAACACACCTCTCCAGTTTCTGCTTCACTCCCACTGGTACTTGATTATCTGTTACGCCTTGAAACATCTGGCGTCTCTATGAGCTCACTCAAGGTCCACCTAGCGGCAATCACCACCTTCCACCATAAGATTTACGTTATGGTCTTTGCCCATCCAATCACCAAAAGGTTCCTGAAGGGTATCCAGATGTTGTATCCAGATGTGAAACCGCCTGCTACACCTTGGGATTTACACCTAGTCCTCAAAGCCCTGATGGGTAAACCCTTTGAACCGATGGCAACCTGCACCCTTCTCCACTTATCCATGAAGACCGCCTTCCTCATAGCAATCACATCTGCCAGATGGGTAGGAGAAATGAGGGCGCTTATGGTGGAACCTCCATATACCACACTCTTCCACGATAAGGTCACACTCCGCACGCATCCAAAGTTCTTACTTAAGATACACTCTTTTTTTCACCTCAATGAACCTATACACTTCCCAACATTTTTCCCAAAACCTCACACTAATGCCTTTGAAACAACAATGTACACTCCGGATGTTCGTAGAGCATTATCCTTTTTACCTTGATAGAACAAAACCATTTAGAAACTGCCCCCAGACTTTTTGGCTCTACTACTCAGCATTCACGGGGAAATGCTATTTCTACACAGAGACTTTCCAAATGGATTGCTGACTGCATACGCCTTTGTTACCAACTCAGGCAAATACAACCTTCTATATCAATTAGGACACTACCAGAGCCGTCTCCACCTCCACAGCCTTTCTCTGTAATGTCCCACTGTCTGATATATGCAAGGCAGCCACCTGGGCATCGAACCTTACCTTCGCTATTCACTATTCTCTCATCCACACTGCAGCGTCCAACACCAGATTAGGTAGAGCTGTCCTGTCAACAGCCTTCTTGCCTCATCTGAAGGCCCAGCCATCCTAAGGGATACTGCTTTTCAGTCACCTGAAGAGGAGTACCCACAGGGACATCTCTTGAAGAAGACGAGGAGGTACTCACCCTTTGCAGTTACTAATGTTCTTTGAGATGAGTGTTCCTGTGAGTGCTCCACTACCCGCCCTCCTCCCCTCTACTTTGGAATTTGTAGTGCACTCCATTGCAGAGAAGGAACTGAGGAGGCTGGGCTGTGCACACACTATTCAAACACTGACAGCTCGAGAGGCAGGCACAACACACAGTCCGTAGGGGTACTGCTGTAGAAATCTCCGATCGAAGGCACTGGGACGCACCTTGACCTGAAGTGGAGCACCCACAGGGACACTCATCTTGAAGAGTGTCCATTACAGCACAGGATGATTAACCTCCTCTACCGATGACTAAAGGGATCCCATGTAATTTAAACTCTGCATGGTGAAAATACCTGGTGTCAAAACTCTAGTCAGATGCCTTTCATCTCAGGGATATAATTATGCACATTATGGGTAAATCCACATTGCAATCCGAGGGTATGGCTGCAACATGTGTGGACATATCTGAGCTAGCTCTGAGCTAGCTAGCTCAAGCAAACAGCAGTGAAGCCAGGGCAACACAAAAATGCTGCAATAGCTAACCCCACCAACGTCAGGACCATCAATATATAATGCAAGCCACCACCACTCGTGCTGCAGCTTCATGGCTGTTATTATTCAGGTTACCCTAGATTTACTTGGACCAAAGATAGCTCAGGCACGTATACCTGTACTGAAGTCACACCTCCTTACTGCATTGCAGATATACTCTATGACATTGAGATTAGTATTGTGCTGCTGTTATAGGACTACCAGTGAAGCACCCATCATAAGGTTAACTTTTCTGTAGTGCTGAGTACTGTCAATGAATAAGGTTCAGGTCCATGTTTATAAAGGAAGATAAAAGGATTTATCTACCCTCAGCAAAATTACCAGGAAGCATAAGGGGGAAATGGCTCAGGGGATAGAGGAAGAAGAAACAGGCCCAAGGTAAGGTGCCAGTAAGAATTTCATCACATGAGTAGCGACAATTTTATAGCCTTCTGTAAAATCTCAAAATGCATTTTTTACAAAATCAATAAGTCTTCTGGAAGATAGTTCCAAATCTATCCAGTGGCACATGTCAGAATAATTGAAAGCTTGAAGTAGAGGATTATTTAAACTAAAGTGTGCAAGGGAAATTGTTAAAAATCAAATGGTAAAAGCTGAGGGGTTTTTGTATGAATCTCGTCTATGAGTCTATCCAGTTTAGTTTTCATCTGATGGAAGAATGACCATTTTTAGAGGAAATATAAGTCTAAAATAAAACTCTCTTTGAAATCCATTGAGTGGATTTGCTTTGAATTGATGTTGGAGAGATGTAAAAGGCCAATTTTCTTTGCTTTGTATTTTAAAATTAGAATACTTTGAAAAAGATCAAGATAGGTAGATAAATGGTAAAAGTGGCTGAGTATCCTGAGTACAGAGCAAAGTGATTTCTCAACATAGAAAATGAAACATTTTTGCTATACCAGTAGCTCAGACCCAGAATTCAGAAATATGTTACCTTGAGGTAGATTTCAAGTGTATTTGTTCATCCATATAGATTACAGTTTTGTCATTATTGCAACAAATTATTTTCAAGAAGTTTTAATTAAAAAGTTAAAACCATTTTTCACATAAAACTATTTCAAAGGATCATTAATTTTGGGACATCAAAAGGAAGAAAGTGGGAGGAAATCCACAGTTAGAGTAAACAGAGTGACATTCCAAATAGGATGCACAGCACCACCTGCCTAATAAATTGGTAGGTAGAGCGGATATTTTCTGTCACAAAGTGCTATTTTGTGGAAACGTACCAGTTTGGTGAACGTTTAGTCAAAGGTTTGGACCAGGATGGATTGTCTGGGCACCCATCCTCTGAATCCTTCAGAACCAAGACTTGAACCTAGATCTTCACATCCCAGCTATATGCTCTAACTACTAAGCTATTAGCTAGCTCTCTCTGGCTCTCCCGTTCTCTCAATTTTTTTTTCACAAAAAATGTTGAATGGTCTCAATTTTGTTCTGATGGAAAATGAAAACAAATTTTAAAACCCTCAATTTTTTTTTTGTGAAACAGAATTGTTATTTTCCAACCAGGCCTGTGTGCTCTGCCATATTGCACATAGGTAATGGACTACATCTGTCCCCTCATGATATTTTTTGTCCCTTTTAAAAAAAATGATTTCACTGGAGCCGAACTTCTGAAAATTAGGACCTAGGTGTCTCAAGATGGGCATCCAAAATTAGCAGATATTTTTGAAAATGTATTTGGGCCTTAACCTCTCAGAGCCTTCTTTTACCCACCTATAAAATTATGTCTTTTGAGATTTCATATTTATCAACACTTTGACAACCCCTGGTGGCAAGTATTGCAGCAATGCAACATATTAATATTATTATCTGCATTGCATGACACATTAGCTGTACAGTATGCAATTTTCCTTTCAGTAGTTTAGAATTAGCTAACAAGGCTAACTTGTCAACGTTGAATTATATATAATGGAATTTTCCTTCCTATTACCTAACTTCCAAAATCCTCAGATTATGAAATCCTAAAGGATTCCTCCAAAAGAAAGTTATTAAAATGACACACACTAGTGAGCTGATACTTACTGAAATTTTGGGTGCCAGCTGGTTTACAGCTAGCTGTAGGTGTGTCATTTCGAGAATTGATGCATGTGGAGTCTGAGAGTCTGCTAACATATTTGAATTTAAAGCAGTGCTGTAATATATCCAGCATCTTTTACCTTTGGACAGCAAGACTAGTCACTGTTGTTTTACAGAAAGTCTTTAATTTTCATTATTCAGTTAGAAAAAAGACAGATGATTCAAGTTCCTTAGCATAAAGATCACTGAGGGACACATTTTAGGGTCTCATTATAATAAATTATGGTTTTGCTCTTTGAATATGAGGCATTTCTTTAGGACTGGTTGCTTTAAAGCAAATACTACAACCTTGGTGCTCTAGGTAGTAGCAAAAAATTATTACTCCACTAAGAACTCTGACCTCTCACCATTTAGTTTCTGCCATCCTTTTATACAGTATACAGCATGCGCCTGCACCTGTACTAGCCCTTTAAAGTGGATGGTCAACCAGCATGCTGCTGTCTTTTACAAATTGGTGCTTCTTGTTAAATTTACTGGATGGGGAACAGTTTGCACAGCGAGGTGAAGAGGTTTCTGACCCTTAATTCTTAAGTAGAGTGACAAGCAGTTATAGGCCTAGGACTGGATTCTCTGGCCCACCAAGTTCATTGTGCATCACTTGACACTTGCATGCCACAAAGTGAATATAAATGGCAAGAGTTTGTCCTTGGAGAATTCACCCCAGCAGTGGCATCTCCACTAGTGTATAAATGGCCAGAATCCCTCCTTCCAGCACAAAGGAGGGCAAGGGCATGTTGGGGGTGGGTATGGTAAGGGTGCGGTTGGGTTCAGGCAGAAAGAAGGACACTCTCTTTCTGACAAAATGGGTATTCACTCACGGAAGCTTATGCTCCAATACATCTGTTAGTCTATAAGGAGCCACAGGACTCTTTGTTGCTTTTTACAGATCCAGACTAACACGGCTACCCCTCTGATACTTGACTCCCTTTCTATAGGACAAATTGCATTTTAAGGCTCCATAACTGTGAATAGTCTTTGATTTAAATAAACCATATACAAAAATACTGCTTATTCTAATGATATGTCTACACTACAATCAAAGGTGTAGTTGAAGCATAAATAGATATACCAGCACTAGCTTTAATCTAAAATTTATTTGCAAATTTAACACCATTAATTTGGGCTTGAATAGGGACTGGGAGTGGCTGGCTCACTACAAAAGTAGTTTTGCCTCTCCTGGACTGACACCTCCTCATCAATTATTGGGAGTAGACTACATCACCCTGATCGAATTGGCCCTGTCAACACTGGTTCTCCACTTGTGAGGTAACTCCCTTCTCTTCATGTGTCAGTATATAATGCCTGCATCTGTAATTTTCACTCCATGCATCTGAAGAAGTGAGGGTTTTTTACCCACGAAAGCTTATGCCCAAATAAATCTGTTAGTCTTTAAGATGCCACCGAACTCCTTGTTGTTTTAGTGAAGACACAGTGGCATGGGCTTCCATGAGGGATGAAAAGCCCACACACTCCCCTTAGGTACGTACTTGCACAGTTAGCCTGTGCTGAAGCTGGGACCCCCACACCATCACTGCTGTTTTGAGCTAGACTAGCTAGCATTGGTGCACCTACTCAAAGTGCAGTCATACCTCTGATTACAGTGTAGACATACCTTAAGTAGTACAGCATATTCACTGTTCTAAAGTGTGTAAATTCATGCAGTTGTAGCCCCACAGATTAAGATTCTCAGTCTTTGTCCCCTCCAGTGGCTCATCAGCATAAAAGCCTGCTAATTCCAGCTAGGGCCAGATTTTCAAAGGTATTTAAGCACCCAGTGGGATTTTCAAAAGTTCCTATGCAACTAACTCTGATTGATTTCCTTAGCTCAGACAATAAAGACTTGTACTTTTAAGCATCCAACGACCTATACATAAGCACCTCTGTAAATCCAAGTTGGATCAGTTACACACTCTTCTAAGGACACTCTTATAA